>NC_059132.1:107338147-108588147 GCF_020740605.2 Lemur catta
AGGACGATGTCCCTGAGAATGCAGGTTGAAGGAATCCAAGGGAGAAGAGAGTTCTGAAAAAAAGATATTGGAAAAAAAAATTTTCAAAAAGCATAGTGTCAAATATCAGAGAGAGCTCACATTGGAGGAGACCTGAGGAATGTGTGTTGGATTTGGCATCCAGGAGTCATCGCTGACGTTTGGGAAGGATGGTGCAGGAAGGGCAGGTGCTCCGAACCCAGATCGCTGTGATGCGCACCTAGCGGCCAGGGGAGGGGGAAGAGTAGATTTCTTAGACAAAATTGATTCTTTCATGGGGAATGCGTTTATCTCTTCCGCAGATTCCACAGTGGAAATGTTACAGTGGTACAAAGCAACAGCTACACCTTCACGAGAATACTCAGCATCCTCCCAGTGTGAAAGACGCTTTGCTCTTTGGTGTCCCTTCGAAGCCTTCTGCATCACATCCTTGAAGGGGAAGCTTTCTTCTCACTCCTGATGTTTTCCTCCTACACAGTGTATTCAGTTAGCGCAACCGACTCCTGGCTTATTTCTGCCCCTTTACTAAATCAAACGCAGTCTAAGTGAAGGGTCCTATCTAGCTGGGAAGTCTGGGAAGGTAAATCAGGCGTGCTCAGCTCGGCAGCTGTCACTGATCTCGCTGGGGCCCGGCCTGTGGGCACACAGGGCACAGTCACAACTGCCTTCTCCACGAGCATCTCCCATCATTATGGGGCCTGCAGTTTTGAGGGACAGCCTTAAAGACACCAACATTTGGTGTATTTGGCTGGAAACATTGAGACATGCAATGCAAAGAGCAAAGCTGAAAAGAAAAAGAAATCGAATGCATGGAGAGGCTTATAATCGGGAGTAAGACGTACGGTTTGGAGTCTTCACCGTGTTTGGCAGCGGACAATTTTGAGGTTTGCAATGGCTTATATTGAACCAGCTTTTAAATGTCATGGCAAGGGCCAGCACCTTTAAGACTTAGGGCACGTGGTGTCGTAATCTGGGTCTGGTCTGTGAATGCAGATTATATGTGAATTTCTCTATGGGAAGGCAACTTTCGATGGAAGTAAGTCTAGAAGGTCCTTGACAAAATGCTCGAAGCAGTGAGAGGCTTCAGCAGGCACAGGCAGCTCAGAGCTTGTTGCTTCTTGACCCTGAAATACACTTGCATATGTTTCGTGGACAGCAAAGACCGTAACAGCTGTTGGTGGCTGCAGAGGTCTTAGTGGTCAAGGGCACTTGAAGCAAGGATTAAGTTATAAAGGGAACCGGAGTTTTTCTGCAAATTTATAGACCTTGATATAGTTGCATTTAAACTACAAGGCCGCTGAGTTTCACGTGGGCTATAGAGCACTCCTGACATTCTATCTTTAAATTGTTAGTACCAGGCTTTGGTAGGCAGCAATGGATCAAAAATTAACTGCGCCAAATTATTCTCTGAACTCAGGGCCAAGGCAAGGATTGTGAATTCATGAAGCTTGTTCACAGACTCAAGTGGAAACTGCTCAAAGAAATACTGAATGTGTTTCAAGGCGATATAGTTACTACAGAGGGGCTTTCATTGGTTTCCTTTATTGTGAGGGAAACTGACTGAGAAACTTATGAAATCCACAAACAGAGGAAAGAGTGTCCTGAGGAACACATGGAAGAGATTGGGCCTCACCGTAGCCCAAGGGGCCCTGACTTTGGAAGCATCTACACTAGTTTCATCTTAGGAATATGTTGAAAATGGGATATATATTTTCCTTGTTTATGTAACAACAAATAACATGAGAAAAGGTATGATTATTAATAATTAGTTAAGGTATGATTAAAAGGTATGGTTATTAATCAATAACCATATCTATCCTAGGCTCAAAAAATGGAATTTTGGAGCCAGACAGATATGGCTTCTAATCCCAGGTCTGGCAAATCCCTTAACCTCATTGAGGGCTGTTTTTTCATCTGTTTCTTCATCTTCATCTGTGTAATGAGGAGTAGCAGCTGCTCAGGAGGGTTAATGTGTGGACACATGATGCATCGCAAAGTCAAATACAGTGTCTGACATCGGGGGCCCCCGTTACATGGGAGCTGTTATTAATATATCCTACAGTCTCTTTTGTTTTATTGTATAGTAATTCATTAGGTGCAAAATCTCATAGTATATTTCACCCAGAGGATTTTTACATCATAAAGGAATTTCCTTAAGATATTTTTATTTCCAAGAACAATTTTTCTGTCAAACTTACAATTAGTGAGCAGGTTACTTTAGGCAAGTTTCAGGTCATCTTTTCTCCTACTTTAAATTCGTGATGTGCCATTTTAAGGTAATTCAAACATTTTGTCAGCTTTCACTCCTTAATTTGTATGAATTTTGGATCTAGGGACAAAGTGAGGTCAAGGAATAAAAGTCCCTGTGGATACTGCTATAGCAAATCTTTTAATACTCTTAATATTAGATTTGCTTGCAGAATGTCCATGGTATAATTTAATAGAGTCTAGTTTTGTTCCCTTAGAAAAAAGTTTCTTATATCAGCCCTTAAGGAATTTTTTTGGATACTCTTTCTTGGTTAAATTATCCCATTAACTGAACTGTCCACTGCTGAGAGACCCAGTTTAGAAAATAGAACTTTAATAACTTCAAGTGTCTAAAATTGATCTTTCTCCCAGCACTTAGATCTACCGCTGTCAAGCTATAAAAGAATCCTTACCCCATATCTTGTGCCCAAGGGGGCTCTTTTAGGCTCAACTGTCCGAACTGGTTCACAGATACTCTGTAAGAAACTCTGCTCGGGTTCCTGTGTTTGCACCGTCTGATTTTATAGACTTAAACTTTCAGATAGTTCTTAGCTTCCAGCCTACTCTTCTGTCAGATCTCCATTTCCCTTTGCTCTGGGTCCCCAATCCTCAGGTGACACAAATCACTCCCAAGACTAGTTACAGAGTTAGTTCTCCAGGACCATACTTGATGTGGATGGAGAATTGCAGGTAGAAATCACATAAGCAATTACTTAATGAAAGAAACTTGTATTTCTATCAACATAATTCCAAGGTAATACCATTAAAATGACAATAGTATTCAAACATAGATTCTATTTTAATGGAGTAGTTTGTGTTATGTTCTTTTAATTTCCAAAACTATTATTACATGGAATATAACAATAATTAAATTTACAATTTTAGGAAATGAACATTCCCCTTTTAAACCAAGAAAATCAAACAAAACGTTAAGCATTAAACAGAATACTTAAAAGAAAACATATCTTAGTACTATAATCTTAATCCGTTTCTTAAACTCTTAAACTCTTTTCCCTATAACATATAATAGATTTAATAGTTCCCTAGAAAAGTTAACAGAATCTTTTCAAACACTGAGAACAACTAACTCATTGTCATAGATTAACGTACTCGTTGGCGAGACCAGGCTACGCAATTATGCCTAATGTTTACAGGAAACATTTATTTACAGAGCTGTGGATACTGAAACTTTGGTTTAAATTTCATTTAATAGCTAGAATAAGATATAGTCATGAATACTAATATTAATATCAAGGATATGCCAGTCTTCCAAGTTCTGTTTTTTGTTTGTTTTTTAGACATACCTGGTGATTCAAAGAATAGGAATAGTAGACTGTAAAGAGTGCTTAAGAGTGCGGGAGAGTCCTAGGCCCAGTCTTACCCTTCTATTTACTAACCATGTGACCACAAGCAGACTATAACTTCTCAGTTTTCTCATTACTAAAAGAGAATTAAAAATAATTTCTACCTCATTGAGTTGCTATGAAAATTAAATGAGAAAACATCTAGCATAACTAGCACAGTAGCTGGACTGTAGTAGGTGCTCAGTAAACATTAGCTGTTATCAGAGAAAGGGAATGAACACTTATTTAGTAAGTTTCTGATGTAGACACTGGACAAGAGGATTTGTAAACTAAATTAGTTGTGTATTGGCTATATTAAAACAGTTTAATATCCATTGAACACAGTTATTCTACAAGCTCAAACATGTAGATGGAATTCTCCCTGACATTTTATTTACCCTTACATTCCTTGGGCTACACAGCAGGTTTTTAATCTCAGACAGATTTTCATTCCTCAATCATCTTACAATATTTGCTGAAAGTAGTATTAAAAGAAACTAATGTAGCAACACTAACGTGCTTTAGATCCAGGTTTTCATTCCACATAGGATGGGAACAGTTTTTTCAATCAGGCCATGTTCAACCTAAGGTAAATTTGGAAGCATATTGATTTATTCCGGAGCTCTCTTAACAGCTTTCTTGGTAACAAATTAAATCTGTGTTCAACTTTTAAATTTAATCAGAGGCACAGTCATTTTTCCACTAGTACTTTAATTTTTTCTTAATTTTTTACTGTTTTTACTGCAGAAGATTTTAGGTTTCACAGGAAAAAACGATTTTTTTTGCTATCATTTCAACCAACTACTCTTTCTTCCCTGTGGATTAAACATCTCATTGTAATTTCAGTATTTCACTTATCTTCAAATAGAAATCCTTTAACTTCATAAAAGGAGTTCTTCGTATGTATTTTCCTTTTAACTGTAAATATAGAAAACTCATCACTCTGGTCACTGCTCCCAGAAGATTCATTCACTAGTCTTTTCTCTCAATTAATTTCAAATAAATAAGAATTACTTTGTGAAGTATTGTCACTGTCGTTTTTATCTTCTACCCCGTAGACATGGATCCTCTTAGATTACCTCCTTATGTTCTTCCCAGTGGAAAAAAGTTGGTATTGCTTTATATTTCTGGAGTACTTTATTCAAATCTCTGATTTTGTTCCTAATACATATGACCTAGTGTTATACTTGGTTAGATTCAAGTTTACCTGCCCATCAGATTATAATCCTCTTAAGTGTATGGGTATTTTTAGAATCATTTTTAAATTTCTCCCATAAGTCCTAGCAAATAGTTCAGACATAGTAGGTGCTTATTTAACATATTAACTGCCATGTGAATTGTATTTAGCTCATGCTAGTTTTGAGCTTGTGAAGCATATGTAACTCTCATGTCTCTTCACCTTGGGAGCTACGAGAACTATTTTTCAAGTTGCATATAACTCACACACAGAAAACAATAAAAAATAACAAATTTTTCATTACATCAGAAAGGATCATTTTGTTTTCAAAGTTTTTATTCTATTTTCATAATAAAACACCGTGGCCTGGAAGAAATTTTTTTTTCTAGTGTGGCAGTCAATGTGATAATGTTCATTGAATTGCATAACATCTGTGAGATGATATCAGTGATCCAGCTGCTTATATTTCTTGGCCACATGCTATGTGTCAACCACTGTGCCACATGTCAGCGTTGCTCCTACAGTGAAGTTATAGGAGTAAGCAGAACAAGCATGATTATTGACTGACTTCACAGAGGTGAGTGGGCGTCTACTCTATGCCCGTCTTCATCCAAAATATTATTGCAATTTTGATAAGTACCTTAAAATAATTAAAAGAAATTACATCAGGGACTGTACAGTCCAATTTTGCTTCTGCCAAAAATGTCCTATTCTATCTTCCAGCCTCTTTTGTAGCTAAGATTGGTCATATGGCACAGTTCAAGACAGAGACACACGTTGATGGATGCAAGGGAATGTCTGGGAAAAATTTTTTTAATAAAAGGGACAGGTATCAATGACGCCGTTCCTTTACCTCGCCACCAGTCTTGAGCAAAGGTGTGATACTTGGAGCTGCGGCGGACATCTGGCAATGGCAAGGAAAGGAGGCAGACAGCAGGGCAGCCGGTCCCGCCATCACCAGAGCGCTGAGCCCTTGGCCACGGTCACTCAGCTCCCGACTTTCAGTGATGCTGGAAAACTAACCCCTTGTTTATGCTGCTCGTTCTTAAACCTCATCCCCATTTCGCAGGAAAACATTGCTTTAATCCTTTCTAAAAAAAAGAAAGAGTGACTCAGAGAAGCTAATGTGCCGGAGGCCCATGCATTTGTTATATGGTAAAGTGGCAAAGCTTAGTGAGAAATGCAAAGTTTGACTTTTACACAAACCTCTCTCTAGTCAAGTATTCTAGATGGTAACTTAGGCAACCTGGACACTATGTATCCATTTCTACCAGTTGTAACATTTTGTAGGTAATGGACCTCAAAGTCACCCATCTTACCCGATCTTACCTTTGAATCTTTCATTTGTGATGTTATTACGTTTCATTTCTCTTTTTTTTACATTTCATTTCTCAATAATTTTTTGAATAATGTGACTAAGTAAGGAGCATTAGAAATGGATTTCTTTCACTTTATGTATTGTTTGTTCTAGTTAAAATAAAGGCAGAGTAGAAACCTGACCCACTAATGGAAAATCATGATGCTTGTTCTGGAAACTTCCATTCAAAATGGCAGAAACCAATGTCTTAAAACAAAGAGTGGCTGCACCTCCTGTAGATAAGACCCTGCTATACAAATTGCTGTGCACTGATTTAGCTACAGCCGAAAGGTTGGTCTTCCCTCTTGAAAATACTGCCCCAAATTCCAGGCGTCTGAAAAACAACCTGTCAAGTTTAAGGCTTTTCGTTCATAATTTGGACTGCATCCTGCCATTGATATTTATTTTAATCTCCTATTGATTTCTGTGGGAATTCTTCATGTAGAATGAAGGCAGGATATAGCCCTAAAGGAATTTCTGTAAGAAAATTCTCACTTTCATCTCTTTGTGTTTCATATTTATTACTTTTAGGTCATGACGTTGTATATCTAAAAATAGCTCTACAGGCTAACGCTGTGATAAAGTCTTCTAATTTTTGCCTTCAAACTGGAAGGACAATGAGAACACTAAAGTCCCACAGGGAAGACTATATTATAAATAATTTTTAACCTTATGTTTTTGGTCCCTTTTCTAAAAAAAGGAAAGGCATTTATGCTACTGAAAAAAATGTCTTTTTTTATTTCATATTTCCCCAACTGCCTATCTACCAAGAGATTCATTTAAAAAATTCCCATTCAAATGATGTTTAAAATATTTTAAAGCTATCTACATAATATGATATAGTCATCTAAAATTATAGTTATGTTAACTGTGGAATTCTGGATCTTGGAAAATTCTTTGGAATGATATTAAGTTTTAAAGAAGCAAAATAGAAAATTATGTATACAAATATCTACTGGGGAGAAAAGTCTTGGCTCCATTATTAGAAACTGTGTAGGAACCGCATCACTATATATAACTACCTGAATTAGTTGTAAACATTGTGTGGCAAAAGTGGAACTCAGTCTCAGGGATCCTTTTTATTAATAATAAGAGAGTCACTCTGAGGTGTGTGGGTAGCTGAGAGCTCTAAAGCCAAGGCACACTCTTTTCAAGGTGGTCTCAGGTGATGGCTGAACAAGGCTGAGATAGAAAAGGCCTCACCATTTCTTCCCGACTCAGAACCTCTCCACACGTAGACCTTGCCCTGGAGCTCCTCATTGGACCGGCAGAGATTTTGTCAGGGCTGTATCATGGCCTGACAGCTCCTGCACAATCCTGCTTCCTCATTTTTTCTTCATAAAAACCTTTTTTGATTTTATCTCTGGTCCAGTGTCTGCTTTCCAGAGAACCCAACAGACACCATGAGTCATCCAAGAAAGCAGGCAGTGAAGATGCAGTTTCAGGACTGGACTGCTGACCACCCATCTGGTAATGAGGACACCAGCCCATGTGGTATGTGAGTCATGGCTAATTCCTGGCACAAGGAAGCAGCCCGATTGCTAAACATTCACTGGTGGCAATGTAGGAGACTATTCTTATGGAAGGAAATGCTCTGACTGGTGTGTCTAAAAAGTGTCGGAAATAAAGCCTAGAAGGACAGTGGAACTGGCTTGTTACTGAGTCACAGCAATGCCCTTCCTAATAAAAACTTAATAGCATTTAATAAATAATTGAAACCCAAGTGTAAAGACCAGAGTGCCTCCATGGTAGCCTAAAAAAGTCCTTCTCCTCTCCTGGGAAAGCAGAAAAAGCTTAAGTTCACAGAAAACTTGAGCAGTAAGTATGACATTACAGTATACCACCGTCCCCACCACAACCTCCTCCCCATCATGGCCCCCCATTAGAGTGGGAGCATATCGGGTACAGGTAATAAATGGAGGTGTGGGCAAAATCCAGCTCGCAGTGGGACTGCTGGGTCTGTAGACCCACACAATGGTCTTTCCCAAAATTCCCAAATGTGTAATCATGATTGACTTACTTGAAAATTTGAGCAACCTCAAAATTAGGTTCTAGGCCTGCATGCTAATTGTCCTTAACCAAGTCAAGAGATTAAATAGAACATGTCATTTGCCAAAAAATATGTCAGAGATTAATGGTCTCCTTAAAGATCTAAATAATGTGGTTTTCATTTGCATTTCCCCTATGATTAAAGATGTTGAGCATTTTTCCATATGTTTATTAGCGATTAGTCTATCTTCTTTTGAAAAGTTTCTGTTCATGTCTTTTGCCCAGTTTTTAATGGAGTTGTTTGTTTTTTTCTTGCTGATTTGTTTGAGTTCTTTGTATATTCTGGTTATTAGCCCTTTACCCTTTTCTCCCATTCTGTAGGTTGTTTATTCACTCTATTGACGGTGTCTTTGGCTGTGCAGAAGCTTTTTAATTTGATCAGGTCCCATTTATTTGGAAAAAACAACTGAAGCACCAGCCAAAAGCAGCACTCTGTGAGGATGGTATCCCATGTTCCAGAGTGCATTATATACGCTGTATTAGAAAACTTTATATCGTGCCATGGCCCCTAAAATGAAGGATACATCCATTTGGTGCAGTAGAAGCAGGTGTGATTCATCATCATTCTTAATGATCCCTTAGGGGACTTTGTGTTTCCTGTCCCTGCAACTCTGGGCTCTGTAGGGTTACAGGTCCTATTCTTCAAAGGACAGATTCTATTCTTCTAAAGAGAACAATAACCCTGGCATAAGCCCTTCCTATGTGCCAGATGCTATTGTAAGTGCTCTACATGTGCTAACACATTTAATCCCCTAAAAACATTGTGAAATATTTATTATCATTAACCTCTGGTTAACATGGAAACCAGAACACAGAATTGAAACTTACCCAAGTTCACATTTTTACTAAGTATAAAACTCAACCACTATAAATACCAAAATTTATAACATAGTGAGTCAGATAATATTCAGTTGATATTGGGCAGCTAAGATCTCATGGTGATGTGAGAGCTTTCAGTCATATGTTCACTGTTTGCTAGGGCCAAGTGGCAAGTCAAAAGCTATTTATTTAGAGGAGGCATGATTTTCCTACAAAATCATCAGGGCCTCCTCTATTGCTCTCAGCACAGGTTCTATTTAGCATCCACAGGATCCACTGAGCCATAAAGGCCATATCTAAAAGTTGCTAACATTACAGCCTGCACCAGTTGAAGAACATTTTTCTTCCCTGGGTCAAACTGCCAGTTGTTCCGGGCATGTTGTGTATGAGTCAGTGCAACTCACAGATAGGTGACTTCTATTTCTTTCAAAACCAAGGAAGCCATTTTTTTCATTTTCGAAGGGAGATACCTTAGACTATAGCACCTTCATAAGCCTTGTGGAAGTACAGGATCCTGCACTTTTGAGGCATTTATTTTCTAGACCATGGCACTGATGTGTTTTACTAATGTCATTAGGACTCTGTTATGTTTTCTGTCTACACGACGTCACTAGTGTAGTGGCCCATATGATGTCCTGAGCATTCATGAAATAGTTATTTGTCCTTGATGAATGGCTTAGGACACAGAACTGGAAAATTGATATAACTCAGTGGCAAGAGAATGAAGTTGTCTCCATCACATGTAAAACAAACTTCATATGCTCTTTCCTGCTTTTGGGGGTAGAGGAAAGAGCATTTGTCAAATCAGTGGGTACTTACCAAGGGCTATATGGATTTCTTCCAAGGAAATGACCACATCTTATACAGTATTTGCTGTGAATTTCTATCAGACCTGCAAATAAGAACTGGTACCTGTTCTACTGACAGTGCTCTGCAACATCAAGAAGGAGAGATCCTCCCTAACTCATTCATTGAATCCAGTATCACCTTGATACCAAAGCTAGGAAAGGATACAAAAAATAAAAATAAAACTATAGACCAATATCCCTTATGAACATAGATGTAAAAATCCTCAACAAAATACTAGCTAATCGAATTCAATAGCACATCAAAAATATAATTCCCCATGATCAAGTGGGTTTCATCCCAAGGTTGTAAGGATGGTTCAATACATGCAAAGCAATAAATGTGATTCACCACATAAACAGAAGTAAAAACAAACACTATATTACCATCCCCATAGATGCAGAAAAGGCATTCAGTAATATCCATCATCCCTTCATGATAAAAACCCTCAACAAACTAGGCATGGAACAAACATACTTAAAAATTTAAAAAGCCATATATGACAAACCCACAACCAACATCATACTGAATGGGGAAAAGTGGAAAGCATTCCCCATAAGAACTGGAATAAGACAAGGATGCCCACTGTCACACTTCTATTCAACATAGCATTGGAAGTCCTGACCAGAGCAATAAGGCAAGAGAATGAAATATAGGGCATCCAAATTGGGAGGAGGTCAAACTATCCCTGTTTGCTGATGTTATGATCTTGTATCTAGAACACCCTAAAGACTCCACCAAGAGACTCCTAGAACTGTTGAATAAATTCAGCAAAGTCTCAGGTTGGTTACAAAATCAATATCCACAAATCAGTAACATTTTTATATACAAATAACACCAAGCTGAGAGTCAAATCAAGAACTCAATACCGTGTACAATAGCTGCAAAGAAAATAAAATACCTCGGAATATTATTAACCAAGGAGGTGAAAGATCTGCACAAGGAGAACTACAAAACACTGATGAAAGAAATCATAGATGACATAAACAAAGGAAACACATCCTATGCTCATGGACTGGAAGAATCAACATTATGAAGACATCCATACTGCCCAAAGTGATTTATAGATTCAATGCAATTCCCATCAAAATACCAATGTCATTTTTTACAGATCTAGAAAAAACAATCCTAAACTTCATATGTAACCAAAAAAGAGCCCTAATAGCCAAAGCAATCTTTTTTTTTATTTTTGTTTTTATTTTTTTTTGAGACAGAGTCTCACTTTGTTGCCCGGGCTAGAGTGAGTGCTGTGGCGTCAACCTAGCTCACAGCAACCTCAAACTCCTGGGCTTAAGCGATCCCACTGCCTCAGCCTCCCGAGTAGCTGGGACTACAGGCATGCGCCACCATGCCCAGCTAATTTTTTGTATATATATTTTTAGTTGGCCAGATAATTTCTTTCTATTTTTAGTAGAGACGGGGTCTCGCTCAGGCTGGTCTCGAACTCCTGACCTCGAGCAATCCACCCGCCTCGGCCTCCCAGAGTGCTAGGATTACAGGCGTGAGCCATGGCACCCGGCCTAGCCAAAGCAATCTTAATCAAAAAGAACAAATCTGGAGGCATCCTATTACCTGACCTCAAATTATACCACAAGGCCATAGTAATCAAAACAGCATGGTACTAGTATAAAGGTAGACACATAGACCAAGAAAACAGAATATAGAACCAATAAATAAAACCATATAACTATGACCAACTAATTTTCAGCAAAGCAGACAAAAAACATACACTGGGGAAGGAAAGGCTGCCCTATTCGATAAATGGATAAATGGTGCTGGGAAAATTGGGTAGCCACTTGCAGAATAAGTGATCCCTATCTCTTACCATATACAAAACTTAACTCAAGATGGACTAAAGACTTAAATGTAAGACCTGAAACCATAAAAATTCTAGAAGAAAACATAGGAAAAATTCTTCTAGACATCAGCCTAGTGGTCTTACGGTAGTTTAACAAGCAGATCCTTGGCCTCCAAGCTTTTCCCCTGGAGTGATCAGAGTCCTGTGATCTAAAACCTGTAGTCTGAGCATATATACTACTACCTCAGTACTCTACCAGCCTTGATTGCTGTAAACATGTGGCTGTAGCAGTTTCCATAGAGATTTGCAGTAGGATAGCCTGCAAGGAATCAGTCCTAGGTAAATTAAAACTAACCATTTGACTGTAAGATCAGGGTATTTCCCTGTCCTTTGCATGGTTATTCTTAAAAATAATCACAGCCCAGAGGACATTCCTGGGTTGCTATTGCATTTATTTTTCCTTAGGCCAGCACTCTCTTTCACTCAAAAGGCTCTCAGAGTGAATGTGTTGCTGCCATCATTATTGTGTCCAAGGCAGACCTTTGTTCACCTGACCTGCCCTCTCTCAGATACACAAACCGAGTAGGAGCTTAATGGTCTCACCATCTGCTTTCATCCTAGGAATCCCAAGCTATCCTGTCACCACCAGTGGTCTTGCAGCCCACACCAGACCACTCTGATTACACCACAGTGCCTGATGCCGATTATAGCGATCACATTCATCTTGCTTTTGGTGATTGAGTGTGGCCGCTTGGCTTCTGTCACCCTGGGAGCTTTCCTTATCCACTGAAATCAGGGAGACATTTCAACTGCAACATCTTCCTCCAGCAGCTCTCGCCCACGAACAGAAGAACGATCTCCAACATGCGGGCACTGCCCTCAGCAGGACAGCGATCGAGGCATTGATACATGCTCTGTCTTCAGAGCCCGCTCTGGGTCACAGTGAGGTGGGGAGAAGTCAGCCACATAGGTTAAATTTACTCTAACATATTTTATCTTCCAGTGTCTTTGGATTTCTTTACGGATATTATGCTAAAAAGCTTTTGCCTTCTCAGTTTGATTTAGTAAGAGCCACCTGAGACCATATTTTAGTCACTCAACCAAACAATTATCATTACTTCCAGCTGTTGAAGTCACATTGAACCCAGAATTCTGGCACTCATAGAGATAAATTCAGCCCAATCTAAAATTATGTTTTTTCCTCTTCACTCTAGCAAGCACAGATATATTTCCCAGATTTTTGCTGATATGAGTTAGAAAATTGCTCTAATTGTTTTCTTGGGTAAGTCATATTCTACTAGTCTTGACTTTGTAACTTCTCTCCCCTACTTCTGCCCCCAGAGTATGATGAGATCTAATTTAGTTATAGTTTTGGATACAAAACAATGTGATGGAGTTAATTAACTGGCTTCCCATTGAAATGTAATTCCCTCCAGCCAGCGAGATTCTGAGTCTTTAAGGAAAGCAGGAACACCCTCTTAGAAAACGGAAAGAGATTACGTTAGCTGATATGAAAAGTTCACTGGGGTTAGATACCTGGGTTACATTTGGTCCTCTAAGGCATCCTAGATAACCCCATTCCAATTCTAGAAGTTCCATTATTACCAACCATCACGCTAACTTTTTCATAAGTTTTCTGCTAAGTTTATAAAGTCATTTGATGTGGAAATCCACAACCTGCAGAAACATAAAGTACATTTGCTTTTCAGCTATTTTTGTTCTGCAACTGAGAAGATGAGCAATTCATTTAGCAGTCATAGGAAGCTCCTGAGATTTAGTCTATACTTTGAGTCAAGAATTTTTAAAATTTGAGCTCGTTGTATTCCTCCTTTAATCCATTCAGTGTCAATAAAGGCAGCAATTCATCCCATGACCTTTAGGCTATTCCTTAGCAGTGGCAACTCAGTCCCCCAAACCCTTGCCTTAGGTGGATACCTCAGGAGATATGTGATTTAGCAGTTTTCCACTGCATGCCATGGACAGCCACACTCCTGTACCTTGATACTCTCTGGATCCTACTGCCTCAGCCACAGGTGACCAAACAGCCCATCCCAAAACCTTCCCGTTCCCTGCATTTTGACTGCATCACACCTAATATCAATTTTTAGTGCATTAAAATATGTGCATCTGGACGAAACAGAAGCCCCTACAACACTAGTTCAGGGGATCTCAAATACCAGGAAATCCACAGGGAGTACAGGGTTCAAGTCATTTAATCCCCCAAAGCAGGGATTTCACCCAGGTCTCAGGTTACTTCCGGGTCTTCTCTCTGCCTTGCACGGTGCTGGATTTCAAGGCTCTAGGAAGGACACCAGTAGCAATAAGCAGGTCAAGTGGGAGACACACAGTGGCTTTCCTTGGCTCTGTGTTATGAGCTAGGAATGACTTGAGCAGGAGCCTCTCATAGAATTTCTTCATGCTTTTTTTTGCCAGTGTGAATGAGTAAAAGTCTTTAATGTGCATTCACAGTTGTGGGTTCAAGGTAAAAATAATCTTTTGTATATGAAACAATACTCTAGAGTAGGAATTTCTATCTCTTTTCTCTCTGGATTCTTTGTTTTATTACTCCATACAGAGAAGTTAGGGTAGGCCCCATTAAAGCAGGTTTTGATACTTGACTTTATGATTTTTTTCACTGATATCTCTAGTGTTCAGTAGGTGCTCAATAAATATACGTGGAATGAATGACAAAGACTATTGCTTGAGAAACTGGCCCTTTTAGTGTCCAGAAATGCATCGTAGCTGATAACTGCCATTCTCTTGATTTTAGAATAGAAAATGCTCTTGTTCCCTTGGTGTAATTTTTGTTAGGCTTGTTTTCGTTTGCTTCTTGTGATCCGAGTGGTGCATTGTTGGCCAAGGTTTGAATGTGGATGAAAAGGAAGGAGTATATAAAGCCCACTTTTAGTCTCAACCCCCTTATTCTGCATGGTCTATGCAAGTGAGTCACTGTGGCTTTCGAGTTTTCAGCAAATGAAAAGTTGACCTCATACAGGAGGGACTCCAGGAATCTCCAAATCCCCTGATTTCTGCCTTGGCCGTGGTACTTCCTCCTCACAAGGCCCTGCGTGCACAATTGTGGCAGAGCAGAAAATGTAGTACTTTCTCATAATAGCTGGATTTGGTGCCAAAGTAGAACGCCAGTGAGTTAGGTGGAATCGTGTGGAAGTATTTTATGTTTTCCAGACTAGTTAGGTCTAAATATTTTTGAATCAAGGAAGCTGTAATCCTTGCTCTTTTTCTTCCAAATCTCAAATCGGAGTGTCAGAACTCACCGGAATGATGAAGTGCAGAGCCCCACCTGCCCAAATGGAGAGAGAAGGTTTCCTTCACACATTGGTCACTACCTCCAGCAAAAATGATTTCAGTTAGTACCCTGGAATCTGAGCAATTAAAAACTGCCTTTCTTCCTTAGGAAAAAGATGAGAGTGAAGAAAAGAACAGTTCCCAAGCTAACAAGAGCCAAGTGCTGCACACTGAGGATCAGAGGGCACAGACTTAAAATAATTAACACAATAATTTGTTGTTTGGCAGTGTTTCCTCTCTATATTTTGTGCACCCAGAACAACTGTGGGCAGCTGAGGGAGGATTCAGGGGTTCAGGATTCCAGCTATACGCCCATTTCCTTTCTTGTTGGACTCAAATCTAGTGAGACATAAATTTCCATTAAAATATGTGTAAAAGTATATTGTCATTTTTTTCTTTTTGGAAATAGAATGACATAGCTTAAGGTAACACTTGAATACCATGTAGTTTATCTCCCTGTTTCTGAGAAAACACCCCTCAAATCACTCTGAGAGCGTTGTTAGGTAGAGTTGTTTCAGAGCTCTTAAGAAGAGGAGGGTATCTTGGTTTGGGGTTCGGCCAGCAGCAGAGCAAGGCAAGTTGTCGATCTGGGAGGTGAACGTAGGAAGGAACGGAGAGGCGCCGAGAAACGAGACGGAAATGGGAAAGATGTGAACACAGGGTGTGTCAGTGAGCCGGTCACTTGCGTGGGACCTCTGAGAGGCAGCACAGAAACGCACATAAGTGTTTTTACCCCAGAGGTGAGGAAGCTGGGTTATTCAGTCTCCAACGTCTACCCATCTTCGCCTGGGTCTGCTCCAGAGGAATCAGCCTCTCAGCCCTCGGGCAGAGGTTCTCAGGGGACCACAGGAGAAAGGCTCCGGTGAGAACCGGAGCAAACAGCTCCTGCTGCACCATCTGCCCAGCTTTTTGTCCAGTTATCTTGGATTAACACTCCACCTGAAGAATATCTCCCTAAAATCTAACACGTCCTTTCTGATATCTTTTATAACATTTTTGATATCTTTGTAAAACCACAAAAATTACATTTTTCAATCTTCATCAATAAAAATAGTAACATTTCTTTATATGCAATTTAGAATATTATAAAGTCTATCTTCATCCTTTATTGAAACATTTAAAAATATGTAATATTTTTGTCTTGCACCTATATTATTTTTTGTAATTTTAGGTAATATGCCCCATTTTTATCCCCTTTCCTGAAAAAGGAGTATTAGATAATATTTATTGGAGGTTTACTATGTCCCACGTATTGTTTTATGTGCATCAATCCTTGAAATCACTAAATGCTCACAATAATTCTGTCACATAGGCGCTGTCATTATGTCTAGTTTACAGACGAGGAAAACAAGGAACTGAGGCACTAATTCACTTGGTCCTGGTCATAGAGCAGGTAAAGCAAAGACACCCCCTGCAATTCAGAGCCTGCAATCCTCACTTCTGGGCTATACCGCAGGCAGAACTATAGCGCTACCAATTTTGCACTGTATTCTTTGTATCAAATGTTCCAGTCGATGCTTTCCTTTTTGCAAGCCCAGCACGGAAATGAAGCCTTTCCGGGAATGTGGGCCACAGAGACCTCTATCTTTTGCTGTGACTGTGAACAGTCAGCCCTGTTGCTGACTGTATTTGTGCAGCTTGGCGCGCAGCAATTGACCCCCCACTTTGTCCTTTTCATCTGTCTTCTGTTTATATTTGCCAAGGCAGTCAACATCCAATCTCTCTCAGCTGACTTGTTGTTTTTTTTTTTAAACATGTTACATATGAGGTCTTTCTGTTCTGTGATAATAAAAAATTAACAAAAGGATTAGAGCGTCTTCTCCCACTACATTAAGTGCTCTTAGAACGCACAGTGCTGATATCTGTGCCCGTTTCATTTAGGTGATAAGAAGGGTGGAATATTTAGCAAATTGCTATTTGGTTCTTAAGGATAAATCCTGGGATTAGAAATGGTTTAGGAGATCCACAGGAAATGCTACGCATTATAAATCCCCACACTCAAAGGAGGATAATTGATACAAGAAGCAATAACGTGATATAAAAAGTTTTTGAACTATTGCGCTTAAAAAACAGCGTGTCACCATTAGTATACATAGAGTTACTCATCAGGAATCAGGTGATCATTATATTTTATAAAATTTATTAATTTGTTCTAGATCACATTATATGCACCATGTCAAAAAACAATGTTGGATGTTTGAAAAATCAAGTTTAATTCAAAATGTGCTATGTATGCTCCTAGTCACTAAACTATTTCTGCATTCTGATGATACAATGTGTAACACCGTGGGAGGCGCCAGGGAGTTCAAATTTCAATTTTTTTCCACAGGATGCCTTTGAAGCATTCTAAAATAATAAATACTATCTGTATTCTTTTGGCTCCAAATGTTTTGATTTAGTCTGCTTTTTAGACTAAAGAAACTTATTAAAACCAATAATGATTTTACTTTTTACTTTAAAAAAAAAGCTAGAACATTTCAAAACTTTCTGTGGTTATGGAAAAGAGCAGCAGTACCGTATGTTACCTTTTGTGACCATTGTCTAAGTGTAACTAAAATCAAAGTTCTATTTATTACATAGGAGACAATCAGTGAAAACAATTGCTGTTTATGTTGAGGAAAAAATAAGTAAAAATTCTTAACATATGGCAGCAGCTACATTTTCCTAATGAATAGTCCAATTTCTAGATGTCGTTCAGAAATCTCCCAAGACACGTTTTGGTACTTGATTCCACTTCAATGAAACGAGTGTGAGGAAACTAGGTTTCTAGACCAAGGTGATTGATTCTCCAGGCTGCAGCCTACTGGCAGATCCATCGACACACCCTGTTTGTGTTTGGCACAGCCGTCTTCAGTATACTGCAACTCTCCTAAACTACCAGCAGTTCTTCAGCCGTTCAACCATAATTCATACCATTTATGATATCATAATTGGCCTTTATTCTATTTCTCTAAGAGTAAATATTTTCACTATTTTCCATTTTTGTTTCACCACTCACTTGAACAGTTTGTAGTCCTTAAAATGACAAAAAACCTTTAAAAATGTTAACACTAATAATTATTTCTATTACTATATGCCAGGCAAAGAAAGTCTAGAGGAAAATTTGGGACCATAAGGAATAACTGGAAATCCCAAGAAGATCAGCAAGGAGGAGGATTTATCAGTACATCTGGGAGGGAACAGGAACCTCCACCTGGTGTTTGACAGCTGTGAAGGAATGCCTGGGCCTTCAGTCAAAGGGGAAAGTTGCTGGGGTCATCCTCCTTACAAACCCCTGAAAACTGATTAACAGGGCAGGTTTTATAGCCCCGGAGAGCAGGAAACTTGAGAACTCAGTAGCAGAAAGGGAAATGGGAGCAAGGATCACTCCCTCCTCCACTTTGATCATTCTGTAAATATTTTGGTCTAATTTTCATAGGCTGTTTAGTTTCTGTCTATACCCAGAGGATAAGAAGACATTTTGCAATATTAGCTCTTGTTTATAGCAAATATCAAAACCTCGGGAATTGATTTAGGATCTAATGACATATAGAGAAAAGGCTAACTTTTTCCCTGTTGATAATTCTTCTCAATAAAAATAAATTGACTCATCTATCCACCTGTCTGCATTGTTCAGCACTTTATTGCCCTATTATTACTGAGATTTGTTTCTAACCAACCAACAATTGGTTTAGTTTGTTTTAGATTTTCTTAGGGTGGGAGATAGCTTTGTCAATTTTTTTTCTTTTTGGCTTTATGATTTTGTAAGACATTGCATAGTTCCAAAGTCAAAATAAAAACCAAAAATGTTCAGAGCCATCCCGGCTGCTTCTTCCCCATCTAGGTGAATATTTTTATTAGCTTTTGGATGGGCTGTCCCTTGTTTCTTTCTGACAAAATAAGCAAGTCTACACACACACAAATATGTGTATACACAGACACACACAAATTGATTATATTGTAAACACTATTCTAAACACTGCTTTGGTTCACTGAAAAGATGCATCGTGTGATTCCACCCAGCAGTCCGTAAAGGCGTCCTGCACTCTGTATCACAGCTGCACAGTACACCACTTTTAAAGGATGGACCCCAATTCACATATAATCCATGTGATTTGCAATTTATTCATCAGAATGATCTCCACAAACCTAAGGAAACTGTTTAGGATTTGAGGCAGAGATTTCACGTCAAGCCACAGAGGGCCTGTCCCACAAGAGAAAAGTGCAAAAAAGCGATCCAGTTACAGAAAGGTAATCAGAATTTTGCATGGTTTTCCCTACTGGACAGTAAACTCTATGCGGGACGTGTCATTGATAAGAGGCTCAGCACTCCGGAGATCTAATAAGCATTAAGCGGTAATTACAGTAACAGAGATGCTGAAGAGCTGTATTGCACGTGGTCATTGTACTATTCAGCTCACATCAACAGCCGGGAAGTCAAACCGCGCTCTCGCTGATGTAATAAAAACCAGACTCAGAGGATGCGTTTAGGGACGGTGTGGTGATTTTTTTAGGACAGATTTTTAGTATATTCATTTTATCATCATATTTTATTTTTACTCACTATCACATGAAATAGTATTTCAAATAAAATACCATGAAGCTAGATGGTGCTTATGGTTTTGTGTTCAGTGCTTCTGAGAATAAAACTATTGATTTAATTTCAGGCCTTATATGTATTAAAGGGATGGGGATTGAAAAATTTAAACTACATCTAATAACTTAGTTTTAAAAGCTTTAGGAAACCCTAAAGTTGTTCTCTCCACATCATTTCCCTGCTTCCTTTATTTTTAATGGCACACGCTTGTCACTCATGAGAATGTGCTCTTGTTAAAATTGCAATAGACTATGCAAGCTGAAGAGCTGGGAAAAAAGTGTGGTGGTTAAATTCAATTTATGCATGAGCCAGTCTGCCCCATAATTTCTGGGAGTCAGTGCAGTGGGAAAGTGATGAGTGTGGGCTCTGGAACATTAGTGGCTGAGGTCACAAGGTGGAGACTCCAATCACAACTTGAGCGACCTTTAACAAGTTACTTAACATTTTGGCACCTCAGTTTCCCCATCTATAAAATGAAAATAATAGAGCCTACCTCATGCTTGTTATGGCAATTAAGTGAGCTAGTATTTAAAGCATTTGTTCTTGGCACATAGTAAGTGCTCAATAAATTTTAGCTACTGTGATATCTAAATTATTGTTTTGCTTAGGCTCATATTAAAACAGAAATTGGTGGGATCGACTATGAACTTCATAGTTTCCCAACTTCCAGCATAATATAACACTGTGTTCAGTGGAAACAATTCCCAATATTAAGGTAGGCACATGGATGTATAAAGACAAAGTCATAAATTTTCTCAGCAAATAGTAGCAGAACACAAGTCACTTTTAAAAAGAAGAAAAAAGAGTGCTACAAAATCTCCTAAATTCTCCAGCACACAAGATGGCCAAAATTATTTTGGGCTACAAAATTATAAAACAGTAGTTTTGAGTTAACAGAGTTCAAATGAAACTGCCATAATAAATTAACAAAAAATATTATGGATTAAATATCCTTTGTTAACGTCTTTTCTGCTATTTCCCTGTGTACTCACTTCCAAGAACCTAATTCAAGTTTTTCTGTTATATAGTTCAGCATCAATGCACTTATGACATTATTCTATTTCTATCAATGGTCTGGTGATACTCTATTTTTATTTCCCATTTTTCTTTTCTGAATCGAAAATCCATGAAAATAAGGATATTTATTTTGTTCACCACTATTTTCTTCATTCCTTTTACCAAGAGAAGTTGTTAAATAAATGGCTTGATATCAAGCAGTTTAATTTTGGAGAATGAGAAGAAATGTGCTTGGAGTTGAAAAATAATTAATATTCAAATTTTTTCTCTGACTATAGTTTGATGCTAGGATCAATTTTCTTTTGTGACCTATCTAGATTTGTGATGATTAAATATCATCAGAATCATGGATAACCTAATTGCCTATTCTCTTTGGCAAGGACATACATGCTGAAAATATAAGTAAGGTTCATAATAATAAAATGGAGGAATCAGAAAATGCTTATTTTTTAAACATCAAATCTGTTGTCAGATTATTAAGGGAATTCTTCTTACCAGCTAGGATTCTTTGAGTGATATTAAAATACAGAATTCATGCTGAGCTCACGGGGTTGATATAGAACGTGATCCACAGAGTAAAAGACAGAATCAGAGAAAAGTCAAATTAAGCTGTAAACATTCTTTTGCTGATAAAGAGAATTATATAATCATTCTCTAATATTAGCCAATTTCTACACAAAATTCACAGTTTAAGACAGTGTCAAAAAATGTGGCTTTTGCTGAAGCACGTCTGCTTTTGATGTAAAACACCAGGCTGAGGAAAGAAGACCTGAAAAGTACTAACATACAGGATATTAAATGAGACTTTTCCTTTATTTCTTAATTGCAGCAGAAGATAATGTGTATCAGGTACATACCTAGCCTTGCAAAGAGTGCTGGACATATCTGCAGGATTTTCTTAAAACAAGGAAAAAAGTTATGTAGTCTATGCCCTACTTCTGGAGTAGGTACCATTACCTACTTCTAGTCTCTGTATAAGAAATGGATCTGAAGTGAGGAAGAGAAGAGATTATCTCAACTTCCTTCCATCATGTTTAAAAAATATCTTATTGGAACATTATGGCATAGAAGTTTTGTGCCCCTTCCCACATACCTTGTCCTATGCATCTCTCCCACCTGACTATCATCTGTATCCCACGTTATATCCTTTACAATAAACCAGTAAACGTAAGCAAGTTGTTTCCCTGAGTTTTGTGAGCTACTCTAGCAAATTAATCGAACCCAAGGAAGGGGCCCTGGGAATCCCCAATTTATAGCCAGATGATCAGAAGCACAGGTCACAACCTGCGGCTTGCGATTGACATCCGAAGAGGGGGACAGTCTTCTGAGACTGAGTCCTTAACCTGTGGATCTCATGCTATCTCCAGGTAGATAGTTTCAAAATTGAATCAAATTGTAGGACATCCAGGTGGTGTTCACTGGAAAATTCCTTGCCTGGTGTATGGGGAGAAACCTCCACACATATTTTGGTGACCAGAGGTAAAGTATGATACTGAGTGATGAGTGATGTGTGAAAGTTTATTTTTTTCATTTTATCTGTGTATGATAACTGTTTTAAAGTCTTTGTCTTCTACTTCCATAATCTCTGTCGTCTCTGGACTTGTTTCTATTGATTGATTTTTCTCCTGGTTATGGTTCATATTTTCCTTCTTATTCCTGTGTCTAGAAAATTTTGATAGGATTATAGACATTATTAGTAAAATGATTGTGAGAGTCTGAATTTTTCAGCCTTCCTTCAAAGTGTGTTATGTTTTGCAGGCAGATATAAGTACTTTTGAGCAGAAAGCAAAGAAATTGTTGGGATTATCTCATTTATTCCTCTTTTCTCAGGATCACAAATTGCAGACTATCAATTGTCCAATACCTAAAAACAGCTTTTTCTATATTTTTTTCCAGTTTTCTAGTTGTTTTTGGTGGGAGGGCAAGTCCTGTACCAGTCACTCCACCATGGTCCAAAGCAACAGTCTTAAATCCATAATTGAGCTATGCTCTGGCTAAATAAAACCAATCTAGTAGTCTGGCTTAATATTGTGAATATTTTGGAGTTTGAAGACACTACTTCAAGACTGCTTTTTGTCTGTGATACCATGGGAATTAAAAGGTCCATTGGTGTTTGGTTGTGAGGTTTCATTTAGTCAGCTACGTGGCAGCAGTGGCCTAGTGGTTAAGCATATACCTTTTGAGCCAGAGCACCTAGGTTAGAGACCCATTTCTGTCACTTATCACCTGCACAGCCTTCTGTAAGTTATGTAATTTCTCTGTTTTCTAGTTTCCCATCTGTTAGCTTGGAATAAACATAGCACATACTTCAAAGGATGATTTGGAGAATTAACAAAGAATGGCATGAGCATGAGTGTCCACGCATACGGTGCTCGGGAAAGTTGACAGCTCCATGTCTTAGTTCCCCATCTACGAAACTGTGATAATCATATTACCTATGTCACAGCAATGTTTTGAAGGTGAAATTTTATTTCTTAAAAGTATTCACATTTCTAGGAACTTTGTGAATCTTTTCAATTGGAGAATTTCTTTCTTTCTTCAATTCAGGGATGAATTTTTCTCTCTTCTCTTCTTCTGGTATTCCTGATAGTTAGGTACTATAACTTTTGGGCCTGTTTTCAAATCTTGTTGAGCCTTATCCTACCTTATGTCTCCTTACTTTTCTTAAATTTATGTAATTTGTTTTCTAAAGACTTAGGCTTAATCTTTTAGCTCACTCACTCAGTCGTCAGTGGCATCCATCCTGCTTTTCCAACTCTTCAGTGCTTTTGTATAACTTGACTCCTGACTCACATATTTCTAAATGCCAGTGTGGAGGGGTAGTGATGCCCAAGGTTCAGACTGGATGACCCACTTCTCAGAAGATCACATTAAGAAACAAGGGTAACAGAGGACCAGCCCGACATACTCTCCCGCTGTCTGCCCATTGTCTTTCTGTTACATGTTCTCCTGTACCTGTTTTCTGTTATCAAAATAATCTGACATAGAAAATAACCATAAGCTCTCAGTGGGGTACAACAATCAATGTTTATTGTTTACATTTTCCTGGACTTTCTTACTTATCTTGAAAGTAGCTGGCTGTCAGTGGAAGCACCTGAGGAGACTTGGCTCTGCTTTACCTGTTTCTCATCCTCAGGTAGCTGCGAATAGCTCAGCTGTATCCTCCCAGCAGCAGAGATGCACAGAGGATCAGCCCAGGCACCGGAGGACTTCCCGTTTGTCCCTGACTGCTGTGTCTGCCAATACCCCACTGATGGAAGCAAGTCACAGGGCGGAGTCGGGGGAGAAGGACACCGCGTCACAGTTGGGAAGACACTGAAAAGTTACATGGTAGACGGCATGGCTACAGAAAGAGTGAAGAATCAGTACCATTATTGTTAGCAATCTACCATAGCCCTGAGAACCATGATTGAACTACTAAATAAAGAAGAGGGCAAATTTTGAATTGACTCCTTTTCTAAAATTGAAGATCCTGCCAATAAGAAAAACAAAACACAAGTGAGAAATTTAATTCATTTTTAGAAAAAAATAAAATTAATTTCTTAGACACCTTGATATAAATATTGAGAAAGACACACTTGTTCCTATTGAGTATGGATAGCTGTTGTCTATGGAGGACATGAATTAGGAGCATGGACTATAAGATCAAATGAGTGGTTTCAAAGACAAGATGAGCCGATTATTGCTTGTGTGACATTGAGAATTTAAAGTACTTAATCTTTTAACCACAATTTTTTTACCTACAAACTGTAGATAATATGGTAGTTATCACAGTGGACAATGGTGATAACTGCAATAATGTTTGTAACATGCTTACACCTATGTATGTGACACCATTGTAAGCTAGAGCCCAGCAAACTTTATATATATATATGTGTGAAGCACCAGATAATGAATATTTCAGACTTTGCCGGCCACATGGTCTCTGTTGCAACTATTTAATCCTGCTGTTGAAGTGTGAACGCAGCAACAGACAATATATAAATGAATGGTCATGGCTGTGCTCCAATAAAACTTTATTCACAAAAAGCAGCCGTGTGCTAAGTTTGGCCCATGGGCCATAATTTGCCAACCCATTCTTAAAAATTAATATAATTAATGAATCTATCACTTCCAATTCCATTTTCAATTCCCAGAGTTGAGAAAACATGTTCTTGTTTTCTTGTATTTTACTGCCTTCCAACCAGTGCTTGGCATATATTAGGTGCTTACTAAGTGACTTTTTAAAAACAACTACTTATTGAACTCCTACCAAGCACTAAAGCACCAGTAAAATGCCTGCTTGTATTTTGGGGTCATCTCTGCCTAGTTTGCTTTTCTACTCAAGGAGTCAGAAGGAAATGCTACGTAAGAGTTAGAAAAGAATGAGCCTGTTCTAAAATAAACAATCTTTCTGCCACTAAGCTATATTTTCTTCCAGGATTTGGATCATTTATGTTTCCTTTGCACCTTGCAGAAGTGCTTTAACGTATTACAGTGCCACCGGAGCAGTTTTTAATCTTCGTTATCTGGCCACATTCTCTCCCTAGACAGGACATTACAAGTTTCCTTGTGTGTTCATTTTACTTTGAATCTAATGGAAGGGTGGGTTCAGTTTATGGCCCTCTAAGTGTTGGAGCCAGGACAATTTGTGTGAGTCTGCTACGCTAATGATGAGAAAAGCAATGTATGATGTTGATGAAGAGGATATCCTGCCCTGCCCGGTCCCCCTCCCACCTCCCACACCCATCACGCAACTCCGCTCACCTCCACACACACGCCCCGGGGGCAGCTGTGTTTCTAAGGTCCACCCTTTATCCTAGGGCTCTATTAACTTCCTCACCGGGACGTTTTAGAGAGCACGGTAGAAAGTTATCCTCATCTTAACTCTCTTTACAAATCAAATCAAATAATTATAATGTTGAAAAAGGTCATTTTTAACCAAGTCAAAAGAAAGAGGGAGTCAGCACAAAATACCAAATTAATTCCATTGCTATCCTTGCCAATAAAGCAAAGGTTTTTAAACCCGTATAAATTTTCTGTGCATGTTCCTTTGGAAAAAAAAAAAATAGATGGCTACCTCAGAAACACTGAAAGAGTGGAGTCTACAAGTTATGTGGTTGTGTGTGTGCTTGTGCATGAGCGAGAGAAGCTGTAACATAAACACACTTAAAAACCGCCACATCTTAATTGGGGCAGGGTTGGCACCGCCCAACTGATTCGGGCCGCGTGGTAAAAATGACTGCTTGCCTTGTTTAAAATCGCAGCTTCCTATGTTGGCTGCGGATGCAGATCCCACCTAGAGAAGCCAAAACAATGACCTGATAGCTGAGACATTAGGGATGGGTGTTGATGAAAAGATTTCCTTGTATTATTTTCATTAGGTTTCCTGCTTGCCTCATCAATGCTTGATAGATTTGGGTGCCAAAAAGTAGAGATTTCTTTTATGGAGCATCTTGTGGATTTATTTCCTCTATAACTTGATGGTGTTTCACCTCGGCCTTACAACAGAGCCTGGTCTTTATTGCAATTAGCAACAGATGGGCCGGGATGGGATGTGCGTAATCACAGAATGCCCCGGGGAGAGTAGTTTGAGGCAGCTGAGATAAACTCCTGTTCCTCTGTGGTCATTGTCTTCCAAGTTCACACAAGATGCCACCCACCACTGTGTTGACATTCCTCTTATCAGTGTTCCTGAAGATAGTGATCTTTGTTCCATGACCTGAATAGGATTTTTTTCTATTTTATGTGGTCGCCCCTGTCTTCAAGTTCTGTCTGTTGTAGCCGCACTTTGCTCCCTCGGCCTCATCCTCACACCTGTGAGGCTCCAATTGTAATACAGTAGCATCACTCAGCCTCAGCATTTTTGACAATTTGAGCCAGATAGTTCTTTGTTGGGGCAGTAGTGGTTATCCTGTGCACAGTAGCATGTTTACCAGTGTCCCTGGCCTCTACCTTCTAGATGCCAGTAGCAGCCCCCTGACCCTCTAGTTATAGCAACCAAAAATGTTGCCAGAGATTGCAAATGTTCTCTGGTGGGAGGGAGCAGCACAAAAATCACCCCTGGTTGAGAACTTGCTGCTACATACCAAAGTTGATTTTTCTACCCATTTTGTCCATAGCCATGTCAATTCTGCCATATTTTATAATTTATCATGTTCTTAAATAAGGGTTTCTTTCAATTCATCATTTTACAGATAAGGAAACGGAGCCCCAAGGTGATGAATTCGATTAACCAAAATGACATAGCTCCCAGATGACAACGCCAGAGCTAGACCTTATTTCATCACAATGCGTCTTCTGACCTGCCACCTGCCCCTGTTCCCATTTACTCTGTCACAGGAAGTAATCCGTAAAAAGATGCTACACAAGAAATCCATCAGGTCGTAATTTGGTTACTTATGTGTTCCACAAATATTTGAACGGCTTGCTTGCCCCAGCCCCTGTCCCCGCTTCGTTAGACGTAGCAATGAACAAGCCACACTAAGCGCCTGCCATCCTTGACGGCATAGAATATAGGTCAGTGGCCATCAGTGCTGTAGAGAAGTTCAAGGGCAATGGGAGCCATGAAGGGGCTGTGGCTCTGCAGAAGGGGGTCGGGGAAGACCTCTCTCATGAGGCAACGCTGAGCAGGGGAATCCCGAGCCAATCCATCTGCATAGGGGAGCAGGGCGTTGCAGGCAGAGGGAACAGCAAGTAGGGAGGCCCCGAGCTGGACATGTGCTCAGCAACTTTGAGAACTAGCCAGGAGACGGTAAGGGCTGGGATGCAGCCACCCAGAGAGGGAGCGGTAGAAGGTGAGGTCAGAAAGTGGCCAGACGGCAGGTCCTACGGGGCCCCAGACACAGGTGGTGACGTCAATTTACTCTGAGATTGACTCTGAAGTGGAAAGCAGATTGTCAGGTTCAAATCCCAGCTCTGCCCCTTCTAGTTGCACAACCTCGGGAAGTTGCATTAAGCAAGTCTGTGCTTCGGTTCCTTCATCTGCACCGGGAGGACATTTGACATCCCTGCTTGACAGAGCTGTGTGAGGTTTAAAAATGTTAACATAGGTAAAGTGCTGAGGATAGTAGCTATAAGTATTACAAAAAATTATCAGTTATATTATTGACTTAAAATGATCATTCTTACTGCTGAGCGTGGAAGAGACTGGGGAGGGGGATACGATGGTAAAAACAGGGAAAATAGGGATTTGTTACAATAATCCAGGATCGTGGGCCACGATGCTATAGAAAAGGTTTGGAGAAGTGGCCTGAGTACTCTGGGTACGGTTTGAAGATAGCAAACGTGGGTGAAAGCGTGGGTGGTGTGGATGTGGGGATGGGAGAAAAATGAGAATTCAAGGATGACACCAAGTTCTTTAACCCAATCAACTAGAGGAGCAGAGTTGCCGGTTACCAAGATCGAAGAGAATGGGGAAGTAACTCGTTTGGGGTACTGGATTAAAAGGTCAGTTGGAGGCAAATTAAGTATGAATGCTTGACATCCAAGTAAGAATGTTGAATGGTCATTTTGGTTTGTAAATCTGGAGTGAAGAGAGAAAACTGTGCCGGACGTAGAAATTTGGGAGTGGTCAGCACATTAGAAGTTCTTTGAAGCCAGGAGACTAGATGTCCACACCTTCTTAAAATGGCCGTGTCATATGGTTGTTTATATAAAAGAGATAATTAATATTTGGCAAGAAGCTAGAAACAATGACACTCAATTTTACCTTTACTTAAGGCCTGTTAAACATCTTTCTTTGGTTTCTATGTTCAGCTGTTTATTGGTATCTAGGTAGTTATTTAATTAGCTACTTGTTTAATGAAGTCATTTATTACCGTCAGGATAGCCATAATCAAGGACATAATACAAATAGAGTATGAAAAAGATTAAAATCAATTCATCAGCCAAATATGAGCTCCCATACAATGGAGACATTTAATTGTTTCAGGTCTGGTATTGAGATTAGCCTGATTGACTTTCTGGCTTTGATTCAATAATCTATTATCTCATTTTGAAATGAAATAAGTCTGGTGAGAAGTAATCATTGTATCATGTGTTGTGCAGGCACAATCACGAAGAGGTGTGTTCTTTTACCTACCACGGCACCTGGCAAAACAAATTATGGAAGCAAGATAGAATATACTATGGTTTTTACTCGTGAAGCTTCATTCTACACTAAATTTCTGTGTTGTTCTAGGTTTTAGGAAGACTAGACTTTGCGGTTATCTGATCATGTTACTTAGACAGAAGGTGGTTTTCTTTATATTACAGCATATCCCAACAAACCATGACGCTTTAAAAAATGCTTACCTATAAACTGCAGGAGAAAAAAATTTACTCTTCTGTTTGTTTGTTTTTTAAAAAAAATAGAAAGCAAGAAATACAGAGTGAAATACATTAATATATTACACAATTGTATAAGTATTATGCAAGAGTGTAACTGATAGAAGAAACATATGGCCATGATGCATACATTTAAATAACACATACTTTAGCAAATAATTTTAAAATTAATGCAAAGTTATTTCTACTTCTTTGGTTCCCAGTTGCCTACGAGGTAAAGTCTGACTTCCGTCCCACGGCACCTGTGCCTAGATTCCATCTCAAGGATACTTCTCAATATTTTCTCCCCCTACGGGCATGCAAAGCACTCCAACCTGCCACCCTGTGGGAGGACTGGCTTCTACTGCCCCTCCTCAAAACCTAATTTTATTAAGGAGAAAATGTCTTTCCTAAGGAAGAAAAGAGCATGAGTGTAAGCAGAAGTAATTAGGAAACAGAAATGCACATGGTGAAAGGATTCGAATACACTTAAATTGGAAACTAAATGGGAAACTCAAAGGAATTTAATTAGATTTTAGCAAATTTTATTTCACATGGTTTTATTAATCAGAATTTGGTACCTGGAAATATAGTGTTGTATAAACCAAATTATATAGCATAACCTAAGGCTGTCTGAATGCAAAGTGACTTTTTATAAATATAAAACTTCAGTCTTTTTATCAATTGGAAATGTAAGTGGACAATTGAATGTTCTCAACATCTATGGTTAAATAAATCAGTTTGCTCAATTAAGTATAAATAACGCCACTCATAGAAGATGATTAGGTTTTCCTGCTAGTAATTTTCAGTAAACTGTTTGACTAAGGTACTAGGAGACCAAATGATCAAGCCAACAGCTTTCAATCTCAACCCTTAGAAATGAATGTTGCACAAACTCTGTCAGGAAAATGACGTGGAAGGCCTGTCCTTTCACATGGCATGTTTTTATCACCATAGTCAGGCACCGCTGCTGTAAGAGTGAGGCAACTCACCGTTTCATATCTTTCTAGCCTACTTAAACCATTTTCAGAATTCAAATAATGGGATTTCATTCAAAATATATAATGTGTAACCAAAAAACTTGTTGTTTTTATTCAAATATATTGCTGTATGACAACATAGCAGTTCAGGCTAGGTGAGCCTATTTTTTCAATGAAAACTATGGAACAAAATAGGAAACATAATTGACTTTTTTATTTGACTTTTAAATTTAAGATAATTTCTTTCAGTCCCTGAAGCTTTCATTTATACTCACAAGCTGAGAAAGCTGCCCGAAAGTAAGGACTGCAAAGCTTTGCTACATGAGTGCTTCAATCCAACGCAGCTAGGATTTACTGAGCAACTACTTTGTGCTGAGCCTAGTGCTGGATACTCTGGGAGAATAGATGAAACCTATAAGCATGGTTTTTACTCTCAAGGGTTTATTATCTAATTGGAAAGACAAAGCTGTAGATATGTGTGATTATGTTTTATGCATGTTTATGTGTTTGTCATATATGGTGCTATAACAAATTAATAAGATGATGTGTGTGAATGGAAGTTAAATGGATGGGAATTAATTTAAACCTGGGGAAATATAATAGCATAAAAAAGTGAGTTGTGATTATTAAAAATATAAAGCATAGGAGATTAGATATCAAAACCAAAACAAAGATTGCCAAGGACATGGCATGGCAGCTCTAGAAATCAAGAACATTCCACTAAAATAAATTTGTATATGTCAACAAGTTAGACCAAAGTTATGGGTATGACAAAATCATGTATTACTGATCTTGCAATGAGTAAGTCTAAAAAATAGATAAGATCTTAAATATTTGGAGAAAAGGAGAAAAAAATTATTGTAGCAAACAAAACATGGAGGGATGCATTATTTTGACCATTCTAGAACACATGCTCATAAAACATGCTGAAAAAAATGTGACTTCTCTAAAAGAATCCCATTGTTTCCACCCACTAGGTAGGAATATCATATTTCAGCAAGCTAAGTTTGGAGAGTTGAAGTATGCTGTTCTATAAATGATATAAATGATTGTTTTTAGGGGCAAAAGGTGAAACAAAACTCAGAGATTATACATATTTGGAGAACTGAAAAGGTGCTATAAAAGGGAAGGAAATCAATGACAAAATGTAGACTTTTCATAATTAGAAAACTCAGAGTTTTCAATTTGAACTTACAGCTATAAAAATAATAATAATGTATACCAGGCACTATACCTATAGCTATATGTAGACATATAGAGATAAATATACATGATTCTAATATATATTCTATTACCTATCTACTATATTCTATTTCTATAATATATATAAATTATAGGATTTATGTCAGGAATAATTGTAAGGATTAAATGAATTAATATTATTTAACCATAAGTATTATTATATTAACATTATATATTCATATATTTAGTTAATCCATATTATGTTATCTTATTATTATATTACATACATATTTTATCCCTAAAGTAATGCTCAGAGGTAAATCCCGTCATTATCCCCGTTTACGATGTGGAAACGAGGCCGGGGGATAATGAGCAAAGTGCCAGGGTCACACAGCTGGTGAGTGGCAGAGCTGGGCGTGGTTGACAGGCGATCTGGCCCCAGAGTATGCGTTTTGAGCAAGTGTATTCTCTCTCCCTACGTAGCAAACTGTCTCTGATAAAATTATTTTTCCCACTAGGATGCATCGCAGAGTCGTCAGTATTCGTGCTGTTCCCTCTACCTGACATGTGCCTCCCACCCGCCCCATCGCTAGTCAGCATCTACTCGTTTTTCAGATCTCAGGTCAAGTTTCTTGTCAAGTGTTCCCTGAACCCTCAGTCAAAGTCTATTTCTCCTGTTATATCTTGCGTAGCCGATTATTTTCCCTCAGGACGCATCTCAGTTCTTATGAAGTAAAGTGATAGTTTGATTAAAGTCTGTCCCCACCACAAGACTGTATGACCCGTTAGTGCAGCACCTACCCCGTCGTAACTGGTACATAGTAGGAAATCAGAAGTATTGAATAAGTTAATGAGGGAATAAATAAATAAAGTAACTAAGCATATTTAATTTTACCCATTCTTTAAAAGTTTTATAACTTCTCCAGGAAGCCCTCTGTGGTTTCCCCAGTTGTAATTGATCGTGTGGTCTCTCCTGTGATCTCATTGTCTTTGTACCTGTATTTCCATTGTGATCAGGTCTGCTTTCTGTTACCTTTGACTCATTCATGTTCACCTCCCTTACTATAAAGTAAACCTCTGGAGATCATGAGTGATGTGTTATTTGCCCTTCTGTTTTCCACAGTGTCTACTTAATATATTGAACATCAAAGGTACTGAGTTTTGCTTACTGAACTGAATTAGACGAGATGAGGGTAGCCTTCATGCCTAATCTACCCCTTTTTGCACCCCCAAATCAGAAGGCACCCTGTTGGAGATCCTCGAGAGGACAGCTAATTCCAAACAATGAAATTCTGAAGGTATTTTGCTGGCACAGGCTGTTCTACCATGTCAAATGTCCCATTTAACAGGGAACATGTCTAAGGAAGAAAATGTTCAAATATGCAGACTAAATACACTGTCTTATGTCTCTAAAATACAAACCACATGCTTTTTATGTTCTAACAGACTCTGGACTCCATCAGCAACTTTCAATACCGTGAACTTACAGTACCCCCAGTTTTGGAATTTCAAATGCCTTGTTGTTCATATACACGTCTTGACTCATACTAGGGATTCTGACTGCTCTCCCAAGAGTAGTGACCGGGTTTCATGATCAGGCCACACTTTCTTGCCTCATCCCTTTGTGGGCCAGAGCATCTGGGAGGTGAACACCCCGCGGGGCCTGCAGCCTATGGCTGTAGAGCAAAAACACCATCTACTGCCCCTATTTGAAAGCAGAGGCCAAACCCACCAACTGGGTCTCATTAGCACCATGTCCTTACCAACTGGGTCAACCCATTCACAAGTAAGTCATTCTGCTATCCACAGGAAATACTTTATTAAAAAATTAGCTCATTGGAATCCCAAGAAGAGCCTGGAAATTTTTGGCAGACTCTAATTTAAAACTAGAATTTGAAATTATGGAATTAAGATAGCAAATGGTAGGCCATATGCTGTTAAAAGTAGCTTTTTCAAAAGATGACTTCTTGGTCTTATTATTATCTAACTGCATAGCATCAAAAATAAAAGAGACTTGGTCACTGAAGTCTACTGTCCAACAAGCCAAGGACCCAAGAGTCACTGGTCCACAGCCTGCACCATGTCCTTTTCTGTTTCAAAGCCTCCCGGCATTGGGAGATTGTCCTTCAAGGGCCGTGACTGAGAGAATTTCATCCCATTCATTTTTGGGGGACCTGCAATCCTCTATTTTTATCTCCATCCCAAGGTCTAACAGATGAAAGTGTACTGAACCAGAGAATAGGGTTCATCTCAAAACACCTCACCTACTCCCCCACTTGAAAGTAGCTCCCCTTCTCCCAACCTCTACCCTGAGATCTCCATGAACTCCCATGAGAGGCTCTGCCTTAATTAAAGACTATAGCTTTGCCTGCTCTTTATGAAGTGTGGGAGGTACAATTTTCAAATTCTAGGAAGAGAACATTTCCATCCTGGGTCCACTCCAAAAATAAATAAATTTCTGGCTTCATGGCATCTTAAGAAATAGATTTAAAGATCCTGAAATATCAACATTTATCAGCAATGTGGCCTTGGATAAATCCGTAAATCATTGTCCCTGATGCAGCAAGAGGGCTTCATCTATAAAATGGGGATAATAATATATTAAGTACAGTCAAGTACTGTTTTAGTCTGCTTGGTCTGCCATAGACTGAGTGGCTTAAACAACAGAAATTTATTTTCATAGTTCTGGAGACAGGGAAGTCCAAGATCAAGGTGCCAGCTCTCTTTCTGTTGTGTAGATGGCCACCTTCTTGCTGTGCCCTCACATGGCAGAGAGAGAGAGAGAAAGACAAATAGAGAAAGAGAGAGAGAGAGAGAGAAAGAGAGTGCTCTCTGGCGTCTCTTCTAGGACCGTAATTCTGTGGTATCAGGTCCTCACCCTTGTGACTTCATCTAACCTTGATTACTTTCTTATAAGTCCTAATTCCAAATACAGCCACATTGGGGTTTAGGGATTTAGCATACGAACTTGGAAGGGAACACAATACAGTCGATAGCAAGTGTCTAGCACAGCTCCAGAAAGATAGCAAGTATTCGAAATTAGTTTTCTCTTCCCCAGGTGATGGACTCCCTAATCCTAACCCTTTTCTCCATGGTACTAAGGCAGGAACAGGGTATCAGATAGAGACCTTGGACTAAAAGATAACTGAAAACATCTTTTTATAGATTATCAGAAGGATTAAACTCAGTAATGTATTTGAATTTTGCATAAAATTTCACTTAATCTTTAAAAAAAAAGATCCTGCAATAATTCTAATGGGTTTTATATATGCCTCAAATGATGAATTATGTAAACAAGCATTGGGATTTTAGAAAGGAGGGAAGAATCTTAGAGGTTAGCCAGTCCAATCACTTCATTTTGCAGATTAAGGAATCAAGGTCTAGAAAAATTAAATCCAGGTTTCCAGAGTTACCTGTGGAACCTGGACGAGTTTATGTAGGAGAGATTAGCGGGCTCCTTCCCTTTTCACAGCCCTATGCTATAACGGTCTTTAATAGACTCTGAAGGAGGCATACGGTGGCTTTGCTCTGATGACAGCGAGCACATCGCTGCCGTTGATGAGAATAAGATCTCGTGAAATGGGAAACAGAAACAGAAAGGCCAAGTGACATGCACAAAGTCAAAAGGTAATTTGTAGCAGAACTAGGACTGCAATCCAAGTCTATTAATTTTTTCTGTCTTTCTAGGGTGCTGAGTGAAAGAGACCCTCCTGCTGTATTTAGAGATGGATATCTAATCTCAACCAAAAATTATGATCAAACTTCGAAAGCCCAGCATGGACAGGCAGTCAGGTAAGCAGCCTTACACAATGAGGTTTTTTAAAGGCTTATTTCTGCTTGGTGTGACACATGCTATGCCAACTCCTTTCATTCTAATATTAGAATCTGTAGTCTGACGTCCCACAGAATAATCCCCCCAATGCAGTGCACAATGTATTACTCCCTGCCTTGGTTTCATCTATGGATGGTAATAAAAGTGCTTCTCCCTGCTTTGCACCTCAAATTGTAAGTCCTTTCCAGCAATGTAATAGAATTATAAAAGAATTGTATAATGTTATTATAATAAATGAGAAGTAGCAGTATCTGGAGCATCGTCTCTTTCCAACCAAATATAAGGGACTTGTTTTTCAACATTAATAAAATCCTAAAACCCAAACTGAATTGAGTTGCTTTATTTTCTGGTCCTCTGAGCGCTGGTGATTACTGACTATATTATCATGTGATTTATCTATATTTTGTGCCATAAACAGATTTTCTCTAGAAAAAAAAGAATAAGCGTGCCTAATGGCAATATCCCCATGTTACAAATGCTTAACTTATGATAAACATTCTATGAGCAATTCCAGAGAATATTGGCTGGAAAACAACTAAAGTAAAAATTAAAAGGGTGCTTTATATTTCTTACTTTGGCAGACAGTGAAAAACATTTTAAGCTTAAAAAAAAAACTACATAGATTTCAATATTATAAAGTTAAAGATGAATACTTAAAGTTCTCTTAGTTCAGGAACCAAAGTGTATAATAATGTAAATGGAATGTGACATAAGAATACTCCATGGTACAAACCTATTTAATTATTTTACTTTTGGATTTTGAATTTTTACAGTTGAAGGGTAATGACCCTGAAAAACATTTCTGCTACTATTTCTGATATAGTTAATGCAAAATAATGTACATTTTAATCTGTCCATTTAAAAATGTCAAGTTTTAAAATGATTAATAGCTATTGAGTTGTAGGAATTCTATATATAATTTTGGAAATTAATCCCTTATGAGATATAAGATTTGCAAATATTTTCTCCCATCCTATAAGTTGCCTTTCATTCTGTTGATTGTTTTCTTTGCTGTGCAGAAGATTTTTGGTTTGATGTGGTCCCTCTTGTCCATTTTTGCTTTTGTTGCCTTTGCTCTTGGTGTCATAGCGAAGAAATCATAGTCAAGACCAACATCAAGAAGCTTTTCTCCTATGTTTTCTCCTATTAGTTTTACAGTTTCAGGTCTTACATTTAAGTCTTTAATCCATTTTGAGTTGATTTTCATGTGTGGTATAAGGTAGAAGTGCAGTTTCATTTTTTTTTGCATGACAAAGGACTGGAACAGACATTTTTCTAAAGAAAACATACAAAAGGTCACCATATATATGAAAAGATGATCAATATCACTAATCATCAGGCAAATGAAAATCAAAACTACAGTGAGAGATCACCTCACATCTGTTAGGATGGCCATTACTATATTAATAATTTAAAAAAAGATTACAAATGTTGGCGAGGATGTGAAGAAATTGAGACCCTTGTGCACTATTGTTGAAAATGTAAAATAGTGCAGAAGCTGTGGAAAACAGTACAGAGCTCTTAAAAAAAATTTAAAATTTAATCCATATGATCATATGATCTGGCAATTTCACTTCTAGATTTCTATTCTAAAGAATTGAAATCGGTATCTCAAAAAGATATCTGCACTCCCATGTTCATTGCAGTGTTATTTACAACAGCCAAGATATGGAAACAACCTCAATGTCTGTCAGTGGATGAATGGATAAAGAAAATATGGTATGTACATACAATAGAATATTATTCAGCCTTTAAAAAGAAGGAAATCCTACCATTTGCAACTACATGGATGAACCTGGAAGACACACTAACTGAAATAGGCCAATCACAAAAGAATAAATATTGCACAATTCCACTTCTAGGAGGTATCTATAATAGTCAAACTCACAGAAGCAGAGAATACAACAGTGGTTGCCAGGGGCTGGGGAGTGGGGAAATGGAGAGTTGTTCAATGGGTGTGAAGTTTCAGTTGTGCTAGATGAGTTAGTTCTAGAAATCTGCACTGCAGTATAGTGCCTCTAGTTAAAATGCAGCACTATTCTCTTCAAAATTGGTTTAAAGAGGCTAGATCTCATGTTAAGTGTTCTTAACACACACAAAAAGGGGGGAGACACAAGGAAATGATGACAAGTGCTGAATATGTCTATTAACTTGATTATGATCATATCATGACTTTTGCACGTATTCAAACTCATTGAATTGTACACATTAAATATGTGCAGTTCTGCGTATTTCAATTATAGCTCATTAAAGAAGTTAAAATAAAATACAATTATTAGTAGCATCAATTTTGTTCAGTAGGATTTATCTTTAAGTTTCATGTATGTAGACGCTTACGTTTTTAGTAATGTAAAAAGATTTGCTATTTGTTTAACTATTGCACTGTTAAAATTCTAATTCATAATTAATTGCTCCCTAACTTGTGATTTGAAATAAACTAAAGGTAAATTCACATGTATATAGAGTATACTTTTCTACCTATTGCACTGTTTATCATTATATTGTCTTCAAGGATTTTTAATTAAACTTTTTATTAATAATTTCAAAAAATTTTTTAGATTTCAGTGTTACTAGGTCTCAAATGAATTGGATAAAATTTTCTGATATTACTCCCAGGAGTAAGAAAAGCGTGGCAAATATATCTCCTTCTAAACTTTAAAAGTATTGATGACATTTGAATACTTTTCTTTCACTTTACATTAGTTACATTTACATTAGTTGCAGTGTAGGATTGCCATTAGTATGTCCTGGTTTTATACACAAAATAAATTAAAGTTACATTTTTTATAATTCCCATCTACAGTGTACAAGGGTCCTAATTTCTAGTGGATACCAAGTGAGAGCACTGGGCTCAAAACTCAAGATTTTCTCATTCCAGGATTCCCCATTAAACCTATGCTGGTTTTTATAAAGTGCTTACGTAAATAACCATGTAGTAAATAGAAATTAAATGAACCTTTGAGCATGTACAAGTAAGGTAAAAAGATACATTGTTTTCAGCAGGCATTAGGGAAAAACAAAATTTCACAAGGTACAAACACTTCACCTTATTCTCCCCACGTGTGGGATTCCTAACTCTCTTTGTAGAAATAAACTACCAAAGAGAAACTACCTCCATTCCCAACCCGCTTCAGTATGGAAGCTGTAAAAGAATCAAGAGAGAGCAAAGAGGTTTGTAGGAAAGTTTGAAGATAGAATTTGGTAATATAGGAAATCATTTCTCTCTCTTTCTTCTAAGGTTCTAAGAACCCTTTTAACTTTTCCCATTTTTTTGTAATATTACTGTTAGGTATTATCACTTTGGCAAAAAAAACTCACCCAGTGGCAAAATTGCTTCTCTCATATCATAGTTTCTTTAATCTATCCAGTTCATTACAGAACACATCCTACTTATAAAACATGCAACATCTTAACATACTTTTTTTTTGAGTCTTAATAAGAACAAAAGTAACCAAACTGCTTTCCATTTTAAAAAAGAAAAAGAAAACCATGTCAGTAAATTCAGACAGTGGAAGTGATTATTCACAAATTTTAACTCTGCAATGCGGCATGAGGACAAGACTTGAAACAGTCTTTACATAAACACTCAACAGACAAATTGCTGAGAACTTTTTGGGCTCTGCTGGTCACATTGCTATTTAAAATAAACCTGCCTTTAACATTGACTCAGATGTCTTTAAAAAAAGACAGTTCATCGTAAATCAAATCATCCTTATTTTTAAAACAAAATTTGCTATTGTAATTTCTTCTTAAGTAATGTGTGTACAGATAGCACTGAAAATCGTTTTCAAAGAAATGAGATTTCCTCTTATTGTGAAGATGAAAACACTCCCTCTTAGTCATAGTAGTGGAGGAAAAAATCAGTCATTTGATTGTTTCTTGGTTTTAGGTGTGCCTTCTAAGTTGGATGACGTTCACAGACCCTCAGGATGCAAGACAAGGACTTGCCCTAAGCAGTTCCTAAATACTAAAATAACGTAGGTCTCGAAACCTGAGTTTTGTCCTACTTAGTTAAAAGATGTATGTTAAAGAGTAATAGCGTTTAAAATGGCTCCTCATTACTCATAACAAAAATCAGCTAACAAAACCAGTCCCAAAGAACCAAATCAAATTTAGTATTGTGAGCTAAGTGGCATTATCAGTAAACTGGCATTTTGATTTTAAAATGAGGAACAAGATATCTTCCCAATAGAAAGGAACTCACTTTCAGAATAAAAATAAGTACTCCAATGGCCATGAAGAAATATTTCAGTTTTATAGAATAAATTATACAATTGTCATTTCCTAAGCATAAAACTCATTTTCATTCTCTGAAAAATCACATAAATCCTTTAAAAGTGTCTAATTTTAGACATCTGTTCATTCGATGAAGGGTTAAGAACTAATTAAAGGAGGTGATTCTACCTTAAATGTCAAAAAGCTAGAAAATGTGAGGAAGTTCAAACATATGTTTTGTTTTCCTAAAATAACATTTTTTTTTGTCAGTTGACAAAACTGAACAATGTAGACTTGTTTAAAAGTATAATAGTACCTATTGACAAATAACATATATTTTTAGCAATCAATTTTAAGCAATAACATTTATTTTACTTATTAAATGATTTATTTTAAAATAATTATATTCTCCGCAATTTCTGAAAGGCAGTCTGAGGTCCCTGAAAGGACATCAGTTTATGAGGCAGAAGTTCTGAATCCTGGACGTGGCTCTCTGGATTATTAGCTGGGCAACCTTGGGCGAGTCAGTAAAAGCTCGGTGTCGACCTACTGGGCTTTGGAATGAGTCTGCCCACACGTGCCTGACTCGTTCTGAGAAGCAAATGAATACATGTGGAATAATTTTTGAGCTAGATCTAACCTGATCCAGATTCAAAGATTGGCAAAAACGAATAACTTGGATTTGTGTAAGATTACTTTCCTTTTGACTGAAGCAGCAAACTGACAGATCTAGGTGACAACAATGAGACCAAGAATGCTCAGTGTGTGAGTGGATCCAGCCGATCTCAGCAGCCTTCATGGGGTGAGGGCTGCACAGTGTCAGAGAACCGCAGAGCTGTGGCCTGGAATCAGGAGAATGGCAGAAGTAAAAAGGGACATGTCGACGTTTGAAGATTTACCTCAAAACCATTAAAGGAATGTTTCACTCTTCCATTATTAACATACCATATTATTGTGTTTATTTCTCCCAGTACAATCAGGCCCACTCAATGTTTCAGTGCAGTAGAGCTGATGACGACCCAACATTGTAGATTACAACATGACTACACAGCACCTACCAATAAGTTGGGAACAAGAGTTTCAAAATGTTGTCAGTTTATTTAATTCTATCATTTTCAAGAAAGTGTGTATACCTGGTTAGTAGTCTGTGGGATTTTATAACTTCAAGTGATAAGCTTTTTTCCCAACACTGTTAGTAGATACCATACATTAATTATATTTTCTCACTTATTTAATATAATGAAGAAAAGTACCTGAAGGAATTCATTCATCCATCCAACCATCCATCCATCCATCCATCCATCCATCCAGAAAACACATAGAGTACTTATTATAGCCTCTGCCTTTGTTAAAGGAAAACATTTGTGCCTAAACTTCCTTGAAAAGAAGTTAATCTGGAAGGTACGGTTCTCCCACAAGGTCAGGAATAAAAAAATAGATCAGAATCAGACTGAGAAGAAATGTTCCCTAGCCAGTGTCTGGGCCTTGGTTACACAGGATACGGAAATGCTGGAAATCGTACATTAGCCATCTCTGTCACCTTAAATGTCTGAGGTGAGGGAACAACCAGTCGCTGAAATAGTTCAATACTTACTTTTTTAAATACAGGCCTTTTTATATGAAATATTCAGATTATATAACAGTTTTTTAGTCTGCACGGTTTTACTCTCACTGTTTTCTGTATGAAATTATTTTTTCCCTGTGTATTTATTGGGCATATGTATTTTAAGTTCTAATTTCATGCCCATCTGAGAAAGCATCCCAGACAAGTCTGGCACATACCCTAATGCCTTTTACACAGGATATTGTTATGTATACCTACACACACACCCTCTGGTAAATCAACCTGAATATAAAAGTCTCTGCAGGTAGGTAGGGGTGATAATTATATTTCTTTGGTATCTCTGTATCAGGCCCACCCCTTTTCACAAGAATAGTACACTCCATTTATGTGTAGTCTCCGTTAGTTGTGTTTTCTGAAATTGTGCCATATAAAGTCTGAACAACCATACATGGCACATATTAGGAAAGATCTTAACAAAATGAAAGATCTTATCAAGAAAAGAATACCTTCTGTGATCTGCTTTCATTTTCCATATAATTTTTTATTGAGATATAATTCATATACTGTAACAATCACCCTTATCAAGTATACCATTTAGTGATTTTTAGGATATTCATAAAGTTTTACAGTGATCACCACTATCTAATTCTAGAGCATTTTAGTGAAAAGAAACCGCATATCCATTAACAGTCACTCCCTGTAGTAGGCAGAGTAATAGGCTCCCAAAGACAGCCACATCCTAACCTCCGCAACCTGTGAGTGTGCCATTACATGGCAAAGGGGAATTAAAATAGCGTCTGAAATTAAGACCTTAAGTCGAGGAGATTGCTCTAGTTTACCTGGGTGCACCCAGTGTGATCACAGGGGATCCTGGATGCGAAGAGGGAGGCAGAAGCGTCAATGTCACAGTGATGGGATGTGAATGAGACTGGAACAGCCCTTGATGATTTAAGGATGGAAAGGGAACCACAGACCAAGGAATGCAGTCACTGGAAGCTGGGAAAGGGAAGAAAGTGGATTCTCCCCTGGAGGCTTCAGAAAGGAATGCGGTCTTTCTGACATCTTGACTTCAGCCCACTGAGACCCGTTTCAGACTTCTGACCTCCAGGATTGTGAGATAATAAACGTGCCTTGTTCTAAGCCATGAAGTTTATGAAAATTTGTTACAGCAGAAATAGGAAATGGTTACACTGCCCGTTCTTTCGCTACCCCCAGACCCTGGCAAACATTCATCTACTTTTGATCCCTATGGATTTGCCTATTCTGAACATTCTGTTTGTTTTTGAATCATATAATCTGTAGCCTTTTGTGTCTGACCTCTTTCAAGTAGAATGATGCTTTCAATGTTCAAGTATGTTGTAGCATGCAGCAGTACTTCATTTCTTTTAGTTGATGAATAACATTCCATTGTATGAATAGACCACATTTTGTTTATACATTTAACTGATGGACATTTAGGTTGTTTTCCACTTTTTGGCTACTATGAATAATGCTTCCATGAACATTTGTGTACATGTTTTTGTGTGGATATGTGCTTTCAATTCTCTAAGGTATATATCTAGGAGTGAAATTACTGGGTCAAATGTTGATTCTATGTTTAATTTTTTGAGGAATTGCCAAACTACAAATGCTTGTTAACTAAGGATGGAGTTATGTCTGGATAAATCCATTATAAAGTCAAAAAATTATGATTCAAACCATCATAAGTTGAGAAGCATATGCATTATTTAAAGTGGCTGCACCATTTTACATTTCTCCTAGCAATGCATGAAGATCCCAGTTTCTCAATAGTCTTACCAACACTTTTTATTATCCGTCTTTTTTTTTATTATAGACATCCTAGTATGTATGAAGTGTTATCTCATAGTCACTTTGTGCACACAGGCACAACCCACGCCCCTCATGGCATGCCTGTTATGCATGTCTCTCCCACTCCCGTCAACACAGAGCTACACAAAATCTTGCACAACCCAAGCAAGGGTCTGACACCACGGGGGATAAATCTTTGACGTGAGCCAGCAGGTCTGTTCTTTCCTTTCTTCCCCACAGGCAATTTCCTGAGAAATAATCATTTATATTGCGTCTTGTCAGGCTTCCTTGATATTGGCTTTTCCTCCTCCCCTGCCTCCTTCCCTTTATCCTCACCTCTGTTCCCTGAAATTGCACGTCCTAATAACATTTTAGTGCAAATGCCTTTTCCTCAGGCCCTGCTTTCTGGGGAATCTGGCCAAGACAGGCAGACAAGCAAAGGAGACTTGTGAGACAGTGTTCTTAAGCGCATTGACCCCAGAATCGTGACTAACTCAATCCCTACAGCTGAGGCTCAAGAAAGAAGGAAGAGGGAAGAATAGGGTGGGGAGAAATAGCAATGAAGAATGAAATAGAAAACAGCTAAAAAGTATTGGCAAAACAAAAGGCTGGATCTTTAAAAAGACTAATAGGACAAACAAATCTCTAGCAAGACAGAAAAGCAAAAAAAAAAAAAGAAAAGAAAAAGAAAAAATATAAAACATAATGGAATAGTGACATATATAACAGATAATTTTTTATATTTTAAAAAGAAGAAGTAGAAAAGTTGAACCGAAAATAATTATTAAGGAAATTGAATGGAAATAAAGAAACTTCAGCTATTTATACATACCACAAAAAAAGAACTCAAGTGCAGATGTGACTTCTAATTAGCTGGAGAGTTCTAAGAAACGTTTGAAACAAATAATCCTTAATTTATAGAAACAAAGAATCCAAGGAAAAAAGAAATTCTCTGTAGCAATCTGTAAGTACAGCTTTGGTAACCAGAGAGTGTGAACACAAAAAACCATAATATACTTTATATACATGAAATCAAAATGCTAAATGAACTTTCAATTGTACAACTTAAAAAATATTTTAAATGAAATCTATTACTTTAGGGATTATTATGGAAAATGAAGATTATTTAATAGCAGAAAATTTATCAATGTGATTCACCACCTAATTGACTGAGAGCAACTATGTTACCATCTAAGTAGTGAAAAGAAAAGCATGGGACAAAATTCAATGCACTTATAAGAATTCTAACAAAATAGAAACAGATAGGACCTTTCTTTACTTGCTATAGCTTATTTGCAAAATAGATTACAAAATATCACCACATTTAATGGAAAATTTTTAAATTATTTTTCCTTAAGTCAAGATCAAGTCAGAAATGCCAGTTATGGAAGCTCCTGCTCAATGCATTCCTGGATACCTTAGATAATGACTGAGGACTAGAAAACAAAGAGAAATGTGGTTTAGTTTGGATAGAAAGTGATCCGATTGTCCTGTTTCAAGTGACATCATTATTAAAGAAATCTCACAACCTTCATGTGAGTTTTTCAATATGTGAACTTTCAGACTTAATTAGCCAGTCTCCTTTCCCTGCTTTCTCAAGCCATATTGGACCAACTTGAGAGGCCAGCCCTGCTTGCCCCAGAGAACTCAATTTCATACCCTCATGGTGTGTGTGTGGCATTATCATTCTCGATATTTGAACCAAATTTGGGTTGGGTCTCCATTCTGAATTTTCAGAGTGGTCATGGCAATAAATGAGGTTGATAAATACAAGATCATTATATTAATACTAAAACCAATAGTGTTCCTTTGCACCAGCAACTGTACATCATGAAACAGAAAATAAGATACTAACAAGAAGAAAAGAAAAATTGTAAAGTGTCTATGAATTAAAGTTAAAAAATGCATAAAATTTTTGAAGGCAATAAGAAAATTCTCTTAAAAATATTAAAGTTCATGGTAAATGGAGAAAAAGCTTGTGTTCGGTGCCATCATTATCTAATTCCAGGGGGTGCCTCTCTTAGCAAGTGCAACGTGAATGTTTCTCTCCAGAGTTGTGTTACCTGTTGGCTGCTGGTCCCGTTCACAAGTGAGATGAAAGATGTTAATTCTCACTAAATCTAAGCAGTAAATGCAATTCAAATAAATATGCTTTAAGGATATTGAGAAGAAATATAAAGAAATGGTATTACATTTAATGTGGGAAAATAAAAATACAAATCAAAGCCTGTATAAAATGGGAGATTGCCATTATATTAATAATTACAACAGCAGAAGAGTTCTTCCACTTCGGGTCAAGATAGAGCAATAGAGATCAAATTTAACTTCCTGCCTGACACAAGTAAAAAAAGGCCCAGTATATGAAATAATGGTTTTCACATCACTAGACGTTGAGCGCCAAAGAAGAGAGAACTGTGAGCGTTGGGGGCAAATGAAGTGAGCTCTGTGATTTTTCCAGCTTGCTGTCCTGAGAGTTTCCAGGCCAGGGTATAGGGAGGGGGGACCAGGCCAAGCCCAGCGCTCTTCAGATTTGAGAAGACAGAGCTGCGAGTCTAGGAGGCCAAGGCAGCTAGAATTTTCAGGGCAGAATACCAGAAAAGAGAAAGCTGCACAAAGAGTATTTAATATTCAGCTGAGTAGCTGACAGCTCTTGTGTGCGAGGAAACTGTCTAAACCCAGGGCAAGACCTCCCAGCAGGATTAGAGGGAACAGTACACGGAACTCACACGGGGCTGGAGATGGAGTCTGTGCTCACCAGCCAGATGGGAACTTCGTAATTCATGGGGTTTTGAGTGGAGTCCTCAGGTGGGTCTTGCCCCAGTAGTGGGAAAGTCAGCCTTAGACTAAATGCTGCTCTGCTTCCCCTGAAAATATTATAGAAGCAAGCCCTGAAAAAGATCAATTCCTGGTAACTTAACTGCATCCCATAAGAAAGGTGAAAAATGTTTGTCAGAGGAAGAGGGCTTCCTGCTACTAAACCACAGAGTGAGATTCATGCATTGGTCACCAGCAAGCCTGGACCACTGCAAACTTCCCAGGGGCACACAGGGGCTTTTCCACAATCCAGAACAGCATCTTAAAACTTAGCCTGCGTAAGAATCGCCTGAAAACTTCTCAAAGCATTAGACTGGCTAGCTCCACATATTTGGACTCAGTCGGTTTGGGTTGGATTTTTATCAAGCGCTGGTAACGGCCATGCTGCCTTCAGCAGAGCACTGAGTAGCACTGAGCGTTTTCTTTAGGCGAGCAGGTGTGACCCCCGCCAGAAGTGTAGAGAACGGGCCACGCCTACACCGGCGCAGATTTTCTTTTCAAACTCTTCTACCAAGGGTGTGAAAGAAGTTAGTGAGTGCAGGGAGAAAGGCTAGAAGCCTTCTTCGTGAAAGAGAACAACAAAATTTGTAAAGAGGTGTCCTTTAACCCTCACCCTAACCCCAACAACCCCCCACCCTCACCCCCTGCCAGTCAGTGCATCCCCATCCCCCCACACCCTCCCCACCCAACAGCCCCACCTCCCATTGGTGGAAAAATTGTCCTCCTGGAAACCGGGCTGCACAGCAGGAGGTGAGAGTCAGCAGTGAGTGAAGCTTCATCTGTATTTATAGCCACTCCCCATCACCTCAACGCCACCTCTCCCCGATCCATGGAAAAATTATCTTCCATGAAACTGGTCCCTGGTGCCAAAAAGGTTGGGGACTTTAACATGATCCAGCTTTTTGTTCTCTTAATCCTTTTGGCTTCACCATTTTTAAACTGACAGCCAGAAGCAGGGCTACCTCCCTCATGAGGACGGCTGTCCACCAGCACTGTCCTCACCCACCTTCAGCAAGTGGCCTTCCCGACCCTGCCACTAATCTTTCGGATGTCCTCCAGGAGCATCTGGGAGAAAGCCTACATCTTGCCTGGAGAGGGCTCTGGAATGGGTCAGAACAATGTGTCCATTAAATTCACTTCAAATCCAATCTGTTGCCAAAGCCAAAATTTCAATCCCTCTTCTATGCCCCATCCCAAAATATGTCCAGCTACATCTTCCAACACAGCCAGTCAGAAAGGGTAATCCACCACCCCAGTTTAACTGGAATTGGGGCTTTCTGAAATGTGGGACTTTCCATTTCAAAACCAGGACAGTCCCAAGTAAACTGGGACAAGTTGGTCACTTTCTGAAATATAACAAAATGACAACAGTAACAGGGATAAGCCTTAAATTTGAATATAACGCCACTCCCAATTACCTAATTTGGAGGAAAAAGTTTAAGTCAAAACATAAAGTTAGTTTACAAAACATATAGGAAGTGCATAGTAAAAAAAAATAAATAAATCATATTTATTTTTTTACTTCATCAGTTCAAGTTTAAGAATATCAAAATCCAAAATTTGTCTCTGCCAACGATTCGTTCTGCTCTGTCTCAACCATGGGCGTTCTCTGGGCAGCTGTCATTTATTTAGTAAACACAGCCTAGGAAGCCGCTCACTAGAATGAATGATATTCCTTCAGGGCGTCAGAGGCTGCGGTATTAGTTCTCCTGAGAGTCACTTGTAAAGAATCCAGAGTTACTGGGACTCACATGATTATCCACAAACTTATCAGAGCCATCACCTCACACCCATAAAATTTAGAAAATAAGATAATCCTTGGACTCAAAAACAATTACTCAAAGAAAACTCATATTCCCAGAACCCATGATATTTTGTTGCTGCACATCACAGCAGAGTCCCCTGCTCACTCCAGGCGAGGTCTGCAGCCAAGCCCACCCTGGGATCTGCATAGAGGACGACGGTATATGGAGGAAATCTCAGTTTTCGTTTTACCCGGAGGCCGGTCACTCCAGGTCAGCTGCCCAGAATCCATGATCTGTGAACTTTATTGGGAGGACTCTCAGAGCAACAGACAAGCCTGGGCAGTCTATCTTTACCATTTCCAGGGTTAAAATCTACATGTGCTTACAGTCTTCCCTCTCTGCGGGAATGAAGGCTTGGCTGCCATCTTGAAAAGTGTAGACGTTTGCAAAGGAGGCAGTCCAGTCTCCAGTCGCCTGTCCTTGTTTACGGGGCCTTTCTTTTCCATCCACTACATTAAAAAATGCTTAGTTTCCATTTCCCTCTGAGTCCGGTGTTTCTGGCACCCCAGTGGCGTCAGCATCCACACGCTTGTTGCAGTGTCTTCCAGACCTGGGCCACAGCGGCTCTCTGTACTGCCTGGTGCTGTTGTTGCTTAGGCCTGAGCAAGCTGTCTTGGGGAGATTACTCCCTCACATGCAGTTCACTGTCTATACTGAATTTGAGAGCGTGCAGCAGGGCTTGCCTCGAGAGCCACCCCATCCCAGCAAAGCTGTTGCTTTCCTCTTCACAGCCCCCTCCGTGGCCTCCATGCACAATGGATTTTGTTACGGTTGATCTGGCACTGCCTACCTAAGCCTGGCACTAGTCATGTAAAACTCTAGTCTCACCAAGGCTTTGTTCCGTGAAGGTGTGGCTTCTGCAGTCCTGTCTCTATAAAACCTTTCCTGTGGACAAAACTCTTATAAACAGCAGTCTCTTGCCAAGATCAAAATCTCACACGGCTTCAGAATTAAAACCGCGCACCCAGGCCTCTGGACACAGAGAGCCGGCGTCAGGGCTGCAGGCACGAAGTTGCACTGCAGGGAAACCCACTCCAGAGCTGAGGCCAGGAAATCACCCTCCGGCCGGCACGCGGTCCCGGCAGATGCCACCGGCCACTTTAAACCCAATCTCTTCCCAGGTACTTCTCAACATCTCCTACCCCAGTGCAGGAAATCCTACCATTTTCCTGGATGGAAAATACCCCTAAACAAGCTTTGAGCTCACCCCAAGTATCTATCCCTGTGAAGTTAACTGCTTAGACAAGCAGAACAGAACCTAGAAAGGACATGAAAATATTTAAGTGACCTCAAGTGCGAAAGTATTTCCTTAAAATTCCCCAGACAGTTGCCCAAGGGAAGTGAAAAGAGAATTTAAGGAGGAAAAACCACCACCAACATAGGAACCACATCCTTTTCCCCCCCAAGTTTAGCAAGGTATAGTTGACAATTAAAAATTATATATACTCAAGGTGTACAATGTGATGTTTTGATATTTGTGTACATTGTGGAATGATTACCACAATCAAGCTGATTAACATCTATCACTTCATATAGTCAGCATGTGTGTGTGTGTGTGTGTGTGTGTGTGTGTGTGAATTTCCATTGACAGACATTTAGGTTGTTTCCATATTTTGGCTATTATGAATCATGCTGAAATTAATATGGGAATGCAGAAATCTCTTTAAGATACTGATTTCATTTCCTTCGGATATATATCCAGAAGTGGGATTGCTGGGTCCTATAACAGTTCTATTTCAGTTCTATTTTGGGGGAACAGTTTTTAGTTTCATACGGTTTTCCATAATGACTACCAATTTACATTCCCACCAATAGTGTATAAGCATTCATTTTCTTCCACATCCTGGACAATGCTAACTTATCTTTTATCTTTCTGACAATAGCCATCCTAACATGTGTAAGGTAATATCTTATTGTGGTATTGATTTGCATCTCTGGTGCTTAGTGAAAGCACCTTTTCATATACTGGTTAGCTTTTAGCACATCCTCTTTTGCGAAATTTCTATTCAGGTCCTTGACCATTTTTAATTGGATTATTTCATTTTTCTTTTTTTTACTACAAAGTTCGATGAGTTGCTTACATATTTTGCATATTAACCCTCTTTCAGATATATACTGTTTGAAAAAAATTCTTACCCATTCCATAGGTTGTCTTTTCATTTTGTTTATTATTTTCTTTGCTGTGCAGAAGCTTTTCAGTTTGATGCAATCTCATTTATTTATTTTTTGCTTTTGCTGCCTGTACTTTTGGTGTCATATCCAAAATATCATTGCCCAGACCAGTGTCAAGAAGTGTTTCTTTATTTTTTTCTATAAATTTTATGGTTTCATGTCTTACATTTAAGTAGTTTATTGATTTTGAGTTGATTTTTTGTATGTGGTGTATGGTGCATGTATATGGTGTGAGATAAGGGTCTAACTTCATTCTTCTGCATGCAGAATCCAGTTTTCTCAGCACCATTTACTGACAAGACCATCTTTCCCCATTGTTTGTTCTTGGCACCCTTGTGCCAAGTTGACCATAGATGTGTGGATTAATTTCTAGGCTCTCTACTATGTTCCATTTATCTGTGTAACTGTTTTTATGCCGGTATTATACTGTTTTTTAAATTCTATAGCTGTGAAATATGTTTTGAAATCAAGCAATGTGCTGTTTCCAGCCTTGTTCTTCTTGCTCCAGGTCACTTTGGCTATTTGGGGTCTTTTGTGGTTCCATATGAATTTCATTATTGTCTTTCTATTTCTGTAAAAAATGTTATTGGGATTTTCATGAGGATTGCATCAAATCTGTAAATCACTTTGAGTAATATGGACATTTTAACAATATCAATTCTTCCAATTCATGAATGTCAGATATCATTCCATTTATCTGTGTCTTCTTTAATTCCTTTCATTGACATTTTATAATTTTCAGCATACCACTTTGGTTTAGGTTATGTCTAAATATTACATTCTTTTTGAATGTGTCCTTTTCAAAAATGAATAATGAATTTACTAATGATTTTTGTATGTTGATTTTATATCCTACAACTTTAAAGAATTTGTTTTTTAATTCTAATAGGGTTTTTATGGGTTTTTACAGTTTTCTATGTATTTGATCATGTCATCTGTGAATAGAGATAATTTTACTTCTTTCTTTCTGATTTGAATTCCTTTTATTTCTTTTTCTTATCTAATAGCTCTGGCTAGGACTTCCAGTAATATGTTGAAAAGAAATGGTGAGATTGAGTATTCTTGCCTTTTACCAGATCTTAAAGGGAAAGCTTTCAGTTGTTCCCCAGTGATTATGTTGTTAGCTGTGGGCTTGTCACATATGGCTTTTATTGTATTAAATTCCTTCTATGTGTATTTTATTAAGAGTTTTAATCATGAACTGATGTCAAACTTTGTCAAATGCTTTTTCTGCCTCTAGATGACTCATGTGGTTGTGTGAACACTATTATGATGACAGGCACCCTAAAAGTTCTGACTTAAGCATTCTACAAGGTATCCATGTAACAAAAACATTTGTACCACCTTAATATTTTGAAATTTTAAAAAGATAGTAGTAAGGTTACTAATGCAAGTTTCAAAAAATGCAGACTTACATTAAGCTTACTTGGAAAAAATGATAATTTAAACATTTTCTCTTTATTGATTTATTTCTGGTGAGGAAGAGCTGAAAATGTAATTGGAGAGAGAAGCAAATAAGAATTCATCTAATCGGCCGGGCGAGGTGGCTCACGCCTGTAATCCTAGCCCTCTGGGAGGCTGAGGCAGATGGATCGCTCGAGGTCAGGAGTTTCAGACCAGCCTGAGCGAGACCCCGTCTCTACCAAAAATAGAAATAAATTATCTGGACAACTAAAAGTATATATATAGAAAAAATTAGCCAGGCATGGTGGCGCATGCCTGTAGTCCCAGCTACTCGGGAGGCTGAGGCAGGAGGATCGCTTAAGCCCAGGAGTTTGAGGTTGCTGTGAGCTAGGCTGACGCCACGGCACTCACTCTAGCCCAGGCAACAAAGTGAGACTCTGTCTCAAAAAAAAAAAAAAAAAAAAGAATTCATCTAATCAATGAAGTATTATTTTTAAAAAGATAGACTTAAACAAGGTAAGAGATTAATACTTGCTAAAGGTGGGTAGTAAATATATGTATGTTTACAATACATTCTAATTTTCTGTGTATTTCTGTGCCTCTCATGGTAAAAGAGAGTGGACTTTGAATTTCTAACAATTCTCTTGTGCTTTAATCTTAATGGGAAAAAGGATGTTGAGCATATTGTCTGATCTCGACAATGTAAAATAGCAGTGGTCAACTGGCAGCCCTTGGTCTGATAAAGACCCCAGCCTGTTTTGTTTTTTGGCCATGACATAAAGTTGGCCCACACAGTGCTTATAAAAAAAAAATGTGAAAGATTTGCCAACATTTAAAAATTGAAAGATAGCACATAAAAGTCCTGATTTCTGGCTTCACTTGCAAAATCAGGAGATCTGGCAACGTGGGGGCCACTGTCACATAGGGCAAGACGATGGAGCTGCGGGCTCCTTCCAGTGGGTCGAGCATGTCAGCGGCTGCCCCAGCACCGCCCACTCAGGAACTGATCCGAGGGCCCGTTCTCAGCCACTCTCTCGCTTGCCCCTCTCAGACGGGAGAGAGAAGCTAAATATTTCACCCGGCCTGAGTTGTTCATTCTTATTACTTCCCTGCTCCTTATAGGCAACTAAGTTTATAAGCCCTGATTAAAAAAAAAAATCATTGAAAAAGGATTGGAAGACAAATATTTTTCAGTGCTGCCTGTGGGTTATAGGATGGCCAGTTTGAAAGATTAAAAAGCCCTGTGTAAAGCTGCAAAAACAGCCAAACTAAGAAGATGCTTCCCCATATCCACGCCAGGTCCTAGCCCAGCGCTCCGCCAGCCTTCGAGGGGTGCTCTCTGCTCCATCTCTGGCCGCCTTCAGCTCTTGTCACAGAAAAGCTCCTGCGGTTCCCAAGCACACCAAACCTTTTAAGGTCCAGAGCTCTTTTTCCCCCAGGCCGTTTCTTCAACAACAACAACAAGAAAAAATTCCCTTCATTTCTATATTTTAAGCACATACTCATCTTTCAAAAATCTTGCTCGTAAGTTCAAAACAGAAGTCCTCTGTGACATTTTTCCTGATTTCCCGTGATTATAGAATTTTTCTGTTTGTTCTCACACCCAGAAGTTCTTTCTGTTTCTTGCAGTACTTATCACTGGGCACAAACCTCATCGATCTGTGTGTGTCCCTATACAGAAGAGAGGACAGACCTCACCCATCGCTTCCTTTTCTACCTTAGAAAGGAAGAATCTGGAAGATATTAGACACTCAAATATACTAAATGAAATATCATGTATTAATCATCATCAAAGACGCACTATATTTAGGAAATACAGGCAACTAAGTTTGATCTATACCTTCCTTCCTGTGATACATCATGAAAGCTGCTTTTTAGATTAAACAGTAACATGAATTTGTTTATCCCATGAATGCAGAACATGTAAAAAATGAGATTATAGTGAAGTAAACATGTAAACATTGCTATTCTATAGTTGCTAGACAAGTGAAACTTATTTCATTATATTTCCTTTTCAATCTAGCGTGAAGTATTTATTCTAATTTCTTTAAATTCTCATTAGGGCCTCTAAATTTATAAAGGTAAGCTGGACATACATGGAATGAGAATTAGATTACTTCTAACCCAGCATATTCAGTGAGTGCTAAGAAAACTCCCCAAGTGAAACATACAGCAATACATATTCTGACATCTATAGCTTTTACCAAATAACTTCGGGTGCAGCTGGAAGGATTGCTTTGTATACATTTTCCTGCCATGAGGCAGTTTCTCCTGATTGCCCTACATGAAAATTAAGAAGTGCTTTTTCATTCACTCCCTAAACTCAGATAACCTGTCCTTAAGTTATCTCTCCATCCATTGTCAGTGCCTGATGTCTCTACCGACTTCTTTTTAATGGCTGAGTTTGAGTTTTCTGAAGACACTTTACAGATAACTTATCTGTTTAGCAATGTGAACAGTAAGGGATAGAAGAATGACTAAGAGCTAGTAAAAACTACAATTTTATATTTGACCCCACAGGAATGATGATATTTTTCCCTTCCTGTTCATATCATCAGAGCCTTAGCAGAAATATGCTCTCCCTTTAAATTTAAATGATTTAAAACATTAGAATAAAACTTCATAGCTGTTGCTTGAAATTTGGCAAAATATAAAAATAAGGAAAAATAACTAAATAGAAGCCTCTATAATTCACACTGATTGCCTACCAGTATGAAGACATTTTGGTCACATTTTACAGTTCATGGGAATTCATTGTAAAGCAGCCTTACTGAAACATGACAGATGCCTTGTTAAAGAACATTCTTTCTTGAAAGTGGATTCCAAAATGTTATAAATATAGCAGTCAAGAAGAATGCCACGCATGACCTCAAAGCCAAAGATTATCACTCTTTGGGCCAAAAGCAGTAAAAATGGCATCTTTGTTACATGAACTAGAGTGTGGTCCCTGGCAATCATCCCAGGGTAAAATTCTCTTCCATGACCAGAGTCAAAACATAAAGTAACTCAAAACCTGGAGCATTTGTTATTAAAAGAGGGAAAAACACATTTCACCAAGTGTGGCAAAAGCACTGATGAACGAGCCACACTCACGCATCTCATCGTCTGCAATACCAGGCTGCATACCAATGACAGGGACGGGAGAAAGCAGGAAGCAGGGATTAGCCTTACAAGTTACTGACTTCTCAATACGTAGGGCTGCTGATGCAGAATTTATTGATTTTGTTGCTCGAATTGTTCCAATTTTGCCATTAGGTCCTTCACTTGGCTCCTCTGTCCCTTTGGCCTACACTCACCATTGTGGAGTTTTATTTATTTATTTGTTTGTTTGTTTTGAATCTTTCCTTACTTTCTGGTACTCCAAGATGCTTCAGGCTCTTTTACACATTTCCTGCCCCAGTTCTAGAATCAGCCATTTTCCAGGAAGTCCTCATTTCTTTCACTGGAAAATGGTATTAGAAACCATTAGGAGCCAGATGTGCTTTTGCTACTGTAATATTGTTTCTAGGCTCTGTCAGTTGACAGAGCAAAGAAATACAGGGTGTCCCAAAAGTCTCCATACAAACGAGAAATTGTGTAAAATTTTGTAATGACTGTGTTGTAAATAAAGTTATATTTAGCTACAATTTCCCATTTCCCCCTATGTATGGCAACTTTTGGGACACGCTGTAAATGTGTTATACTAACTCATGTATATATATGTCTAAAAGATATTTCTATATGTAAATTTCTATATCTATATTAGGATAAAAACAAGTTCATGCTGATGTAAGACTATGTTCACCTTTGTAAGAAATTTCCAAATTGTCTTCCAGAAAGTCTGTACCACTTTGTATTCCTACTAGTCATGAATGGTAGTTACTACTGCACCACAATCTCACCACCATATTGGTATTGTCAGTTTTTTGGATTTTAGTCCTACTAATAGATGTATGACGCCAACTCATTGTTTTAATTTGCAATTCTCTAATGAGAAATGGTATTTAGCATCTTTTCATATGCTTCTTTTCCGTCTGTATATTTTCTTTGATAAGGTGTCTTTTCAGGTCATTTACCCATTTTTAATTCGGTTGTTTGTTTTCTTTTTGTTCAGTTTTAAGATTTCTTTGTATATTTTGGACACAAGCCCTTTATCAGATCTGTGTTTTGCAAATATTTTCTCCCAATCTCTGGCTTGTCTTTTCATTCTCTTAACAGTTCCTTTAACAGAGAAAATATTTTTTAATTTTAATGAAGTTCAATATATCAATTTTTTCTTTCACGGATCATGCTTTTGGTGTTGTATCCAAAAATCATCACCAGATGCAAGGTCATGTAGAATTTCTGCTATCTTCTTACAAAAGTTTTACAGTTTGCATTTTAAATTTAGATCTATTTGTATGTGCAAGGTCTGTGTCTAGGTTTATTTTTTTGTTGGACATTCAATTATTCCAGCACCATTTGTTGAAAATTCAATCATTTCTCCATGCAGTTGCCTTTGCCCCTTTGTCAACGATCATCTGATTGTGTTCCATTGATCACTGTTTATTCTTTCCCCAAAACCACACTGTTTTGATTGCTCTTAGAGTAGCTCTAAAAATTGGGTAGTGTGTCTTCCAACTTTGTTCTTTTTTTGAAGTGTTATGTTGGCTATTCTAGGTCTTTTGGTTTTCCATACAAACTTTAGAATCCGTTCATCAATATCTGCACAATAGTTTGCTGGTATTGTGATTGGGATTGCGTTAAGTGTCTTCATTAATTTCAGAAGAATTGAGATCTCCCAATCCATGAAAATGGAACATCTTTCCATTTATTTAGATGGTTTTTGATTTATTTCATCAGAGTTTTATAGTTTTCCACATATAAATACCGTATATATTTTGCTAGATTTATATCTAAGTACTTCATTTTGGGGGATGCTATTGTAAAGTAGATTGTTTTTAACTTCAAATTCCAAATGTTTACTGCTGGTATATAGGAAAGCAATTGACTTCTGTATATTAACCTTGTATCCCTTGACCTTACTATACCTACTTATTAGTTCAAGGAGATTTTTTATTTGTTGATTCTTTGGGATTTTCTACATAGCCAGTCATGCCCTCTGTCAATGAAAACAGACTATTTCTTCCTTTCCAATCCACATAAATTAAATTTCATTTTCTTGTCATATTGCAGTAGCTAGGACTTGGAGTGTGATATTGAAGTAGTGAGAAAAGACATCCTTGCCTTATTCCTAGTCTTAGCAGAAAGCATCTAGTTTCTCATCATAAGCAGCTATAGATCTTTATGCAGGTGATCTTTATCAAATTGATGGCATTCCCCTCTATTGCTAGTTTGCTGAGAGATTTTGTAATGAATGGGTGTTGGATTTTTTCAAATGTTTTTTCTACTTCAATTGATATAATCGTATGCTTTTTCTTCTTTAGCCTATAGCTGTGATGGGTTACATAATTTATTTCAAATTTTGAACCAGACTTGTGTGGCTGGAATAAATCTCACTTAGTTGTGGTGTATAATTAGTTTTATGTACTCCTGGAATTGATTTGCTATTTGCTGAGGATTTTTGCATCTCTGTTGGTAAGAGATGTTTATTTTTCGTTTTCTTTTCTTGTGATGTCTTTATCTGATTTTAGTATTTGGGAAATGCTAATCTCCTAGCATTTCAGATCAACTCTATCCTTATTAATTTTCTGCCTTCTTGGTTTATCAATTACTGAAAGAAGGATTTTGAAGTCTCTGACTATAGTATTGGATTTTTCTATTATTCTTTCAGTTTTATCAGTTTTTCTTTATGTATTTTGATATTTATTATTATTAGGTGAATACATTTTAAGGACTATTATGTCTTCTTGGAAAATTAACCCCTCTATCATTATTATGCTCTTCTCTAACCCTTGATAATTTTTATTCTTCTGAAGTCTGCTTTGTGTGAAATTAATACAGAGACTTTACCTTTCTTTTGATTAGTGTTAGTATTGTATATCTTTTTTCCTTTCCTGTTAACCTAGCTGGGTAATTATATTTAAAGTGGGTTTCCTGTAGAAAATGTATAGTTGGGCTTTTTTTAAAAATCCACTCTGACAATTTCTGTCTTTTCATCAGTATATTCACACCATATTAAAATTATTTATAAAACAGTTGGCTTAATATCTACCATGTTTGTAACTGTTTCTTATTCTCTGCATTATTTTTCCTTTCCTCCTCTTCTTCTGCTTTCTATAATTTTGATTGCACATTTTATAAGATTATGTTTTATATGATGACTTAGCATGTCACTTACATTTCTTTTGTAAGTTTTTTAGTGGTTGCCCTACAGTTTCCAACATACGTTTTTCACCATTTGAATATGATATGCCCAGGTGCTGTTGAATTTATTGTTGTTTATTTGGTTTTTTTTCCTGCTTTGTTTTCCCTGATCTGTGGTTTGATAACTGTCTTTAATTTTGGAAAATTCTGGGCCATTATTTCAAATATTCTGCTGCTATTTTGGTTTTTCTCTTTCTAGTATACTATACGTTTATTACAAGCTTTGTGATTATCCCAGAGTTCTGTTCCATTTTTGTTGTTGTTGCTATTTTTTCTCTGTGTATTTCAGTTTGGAATGTTTCGATTAATTTATTTTCTATTGATCCCAGTGATTTTTTTTCTCAGATGTATCCAGTCTACTTATGAGCCTATCAAAGGTATTTTTCAATTTGTTACAGTGGATTTTTTTACTTCTAGAATTTTCATTTGATTCTGTCTTAGAGTTTTCTTTTCTTCTTACATTATCTATTTGTTCTTGATATTGTATAGTTTTTTTTTCCACTAGAGACTTTCACTTATTAATCATAGTTATGTGAATTTGCTAGTCTTATGTTTCCAATACCTGTGTTCTAGCACAGTCTGGTTCTAATGCTTACTTGATTTCTTCAGACTGTGGTGTTTTGTTTTTGCCTTTTATCATGCCTTATAATTTGATATATTGGGTAATAGTAACTGAGGTAAATAGGCTTTTAATGTAAAGATTTACATTTACCTAGCTAGGGGTTGGGCTTTGCTTAATGTTTGCTGTTGCTGTAGGTGCCAGAGGCTGAAGCTATTGTCCTTGTTTTTGTCTCCACTCATGGATTTGAGATTCCCTAAAAACTTTTCCTCAGGGAGAGTCTGTGTCTTTCAACTCTTTTAACTGTAATTCACTGTTATTCATTATTATATTATGTCAGTGTGGTGGTCAGTTATGTGTGGGAGCAGCATTCTATAATCTTATGATTAAATCTCTTTCTTTTAGTCTGGCTATATCTCCGAGCTGTGACCTTCACAAGTGTTTTTTCCGTGTTATACCTTGTTTTCCTGCCTTACATGAGACAAGAAGTCTAGAGGGGACCAGAGTAAGAGGAATGTTCTTCTCAATGGGATGAGGCTCTGATAAAGTCTTTTCTCCTGCAGAATAGGTCTCAATCATGCACTCTGGGAGTATTGCATAATTACTACTCTTCTCCCCCTGCCAAGGCCAGAATGGGAATTTTTTGGGTCATCACCTTTTGGGGGCTCTCCTAAGAGCATGACCCCAGTACTTACTCTCAAGCCAGGCTACTCTCAGCCTCCAGCAACTCATCAGAAGTACCATCTCAGAGTTCCTACCAGCTCATGGGTCTGGCTGCTGCTGTTCCGTGTAAACAAGAGTCAGCTGTGACTCTCTGGCTGCACCTGTCTCCGTTTTTCAAAGCATCAATTTGCTCTCCAAACCCAGTTCTGTAGTAGATTCAAGAAAAGGCATTGATTTTTAGGTGCTCAAGTCTTTCTTATTGTAAGAATGGAAGTAACAACTCCCAAGCTCTTTAAATATCAGGACGGACACTGGAAGTCTCCATTGAATGTTTAAGAAGAAATTCTCAACACCAATTTGACTATCATCTTCCCAACCTGTGGTCCTTGAAAATGCATGCAAACTTGTTAAGCATGCACATGTGTACTTTTCATAGGTATCTAGAGCTTTTATTAGATCCTCAAAGTATTCTGCAACTTGAAAAAGCTAAGAACTACATGATAGAAAATATTCCTTTTTCTTTCTGTATGTAAAAATACACCTTAGGTCTCCAAGATAGGAATATGAGAAAACATAAAGCACATCACTTTTGCTTTGACTTGAATATCTGATTAATGGATATAAATTCTAAATTAAAATGCAGTATCGGCCCCACATGTTTAGTTTATGAAAAGTTGCCTTGCTTCAACAGTTCACCAGATAATTTGGACAGCACAATTTGCAATTTAGTTTTATATAAATTCATCCAAACACAAGGCAAAATATTTTTTATATAATATAGTATTTGAAGAGCAGACTTGTCTAGATGCAGGACTAATACAAGATTGTAACAAGACAAAGAACATACTCAGTGATTTTTTAAAAACTTTTCTAAGAGACAAAGACTTAGCTTCATCTATTCGTACAGTAGAGTAGGCTAACAAGTAATTCCAAATTCAATGTTGGAGGCATCTCTCATGCTATATGCTAAGTAAATACCATTAGCAATAAAACATCAAGATAAAGGATTACTTTTACTTCTGTACTGCTTGTGTAAATCATTGTACTTATTTTCAAGGCTGATTAGACGGTATTGTGAGCAAAGGTGGAAAAGGAACCCACGCGTGAGCATTAAATTAATGTAACTTTTTAATGAAAAGAACATTATGGTGGCAATATCAAATCCCCAACTGTTCTCTGTCATCTCTAGCAGATAAAAAGGAAGAGAAGCCCCACTGTTGACAGGGAGACCATCCTGTGGCTAGTCCATCACTATTTTGCTTTTGCTGAGTATTTTACATTATCATCAGACTTCCTAACCGTAGTCTCAGAAAGATGAAAGTGGACTCTCACTGAGAATTCCACACAAATGGATTAATTTGCATCGCCACTTTTGGCATGTTGCCATGGATACAGCCATCTGAAGGCCTCCGTGCAGCTGTGAGCTGATTGACGGTCCATTCACAGAGTAAGTCTGCAAAGCCGGTCACATGAAAGGACGCTCATTAGTGGACAAAGGCCTCACATACACATGTCGGGTGATGCTTCAAAGGCTGAATATTACCTCTCAGTAAATCCGACCTTCATATCAATCTCACCAATGAAAGTTGGAATTACACTATGAAAAAATATATTCAAAAATGTAGAATCAACATATTTATTTGACATCAAGCTTTATTTTGCTTTCATTCAGATCCAGCCAAAAGATAGTAGAATGAAAACACAGACAGAAAAGGGTTTGTGTTATAAATCCTACATTTTCTTTAAAAACACATCAAAGAACAAAACGTTACTTCTCATTATAAAGTACAGACTGGTGTATACTTAGATTAATCAAGGGAATAATTTCTGCCATTTACTATGGAATGGAAAAGAAGAACAAGTTTCAGACTTCTTTCTGCCTTGGGCACGGTGTAGTAGACTGTGAAGTATCAGGTTCACGTTTTACCTTGTCAGACACCTAAGTGTGCAAAGAGGTAGCTTAATTCCTCTGTACTTAAACTCAGCTCATGAGACTCTTGGTAAAAAATATCTTCTTCTGATGTGTTCTAGGCAATTCTGCCAGCTCTGGTTGAACACTCCGGGTGTCTACTCTGTCAGTTCAGGATGCCACCCAGCTCACCCCTCTGATGCTCTTCTCCCTGGGTGCGATCCTGGTTCTTGAGGAGGCTCACACATTGCCTTGTTATCAAAGGGGAGAAGACTGTCTTCTTCCTGACCTCTCTGGCCCCTGCAAAACTGTCCCCCTGGCCTTGAGCACAGGCCTGGGTCTTGCTGCCTCTTCTGCGGACAGTGACATCCCCACATAGTACCAGTCGGCCTCAGCCCCCACACCAGCCCCACGTCTGTCTGCTCAGCCACTTGCCTGTGCTGCTAAGGGTCTTCAGGAAGGTTGCCTGCTTCTCCCCTGCCACAGGGAGGCGCCTGAAGCTCTGTGAGGCTGATCTCAGACTTGACTGCATAGACATCCCAGCATCTGAGACGCAGGGAAAGAAAAAGAAGGCGTTAGCGAGCTAATTGGACACAGGGAAAGTTGGTCAAACTCCACAGAATCATGGCTCGCTTTAACTCTGCACGCGGTGTCTCCTCCCATGAGTGAACGACATGCGAGGTTGATTTTGACACTTTGATGTTCTGTAGCCATGAGTCTTCCTTTACTTCTATCAAAGGGCCAGAAATAACAACTCCTTCTGGGCTTTCATTGCTCAAGATTCCCACTGTTTTCCTTGAATCAGAATCAAAAGACATCATTTGGCACATAACCCACGTATAACATAAGCTAATCCATCAACCTGACAGCATCAAATGAAACAGACCCTACTGTCCCTTCCATTGCTGATAGATTCAGTAGGATTGACTATTCCGCCCTCTCTTTTTCAGTTAAATTGGGCAGACAAACCAAATCGAAATCAACATTTTAGAACCGCTTACTTAGAAACATTTCATGTGAATTAAAATTTTAGCACATAAATGAATCAAAACACTGATGAACTGTGGACTATGGGAGTATTTGCACAGATTTCTATAGGTGCATCCTAAATGGAAATATTCTTTGTGAAAACAGCCTGATCAATCCATCCTAAAGCAGTGGAGTTGGGGAAAAATACTGTGAATCACGTATGGGAATAAATTGTGTAGGTAAAATGTGAGGCTGGGTGGGATAATGTCAAAAAATAAATCATCACATAAAATATTTACATTTCATGTCTATATTTGATGTCACTATCTGTAAATTATGCAAGCTTGTCACTCAGTGGTACAGAAAGACGCAGGGAAAGGCTGGGAGAGGGTGGAACCAGCTAAGCCACGTGACTGGAAAGAGGGACAATTATCAAGGAGAAAATAATTCTTAACAGAGAGAACCTCAAATGGCAAAACAAAGAGTACAAAGTACTTTGCTAAAAGAGAGTGATTACTAGGCAGTTTATAGAAATATAGAACTTAATTTTTAATTAAGTCTGGTTTGTGCCTGTTGTAAAGGCCTTTTTCATTTTCAACTTCCCTTTAGATAATAAAGAAAATATCAGATCTATTTCTTTTTTATATATTTGCATTTGAAATTCAATGGTAGTTAATTCTGAGATCATACTTTCATCAGACAATAACAGAGGAGCCTTTGTATGCAGTTTTCTGTGAAACCTCAGTCCCAAACCTTTGAAAATGAAAAGTGGGCAAGGATAGATCAAAATTCCCAGGACTTAAAAATATTAACAGTATATAAAGGAAAGAATGAACAAACAACCATTTGGAAAAACTTATTTCATTTATAAGAATCATTGCTGTAGATGGAGAGAGAGTAGACCCAGGGTGTTTCTTGGGTCTGATTTTGCAAATACATGCAATTAGGGAACAGGATCAAATGAGCAAGTTGTTGTTAGAAGGCAGCTAAGCAGTCTTTCATCTCACTAAACCCACAGTTGGCAAATCTCTGTGTCCCTCTAAAAAGTTTGAGCTTATTTTTCTACATATGAAACATCTTAGGTGTCAAAAGTACTTCAAGAAAAATAATTAAAAAACATACACTCCTGGGGAAAAAGTTACACATTAAAGATAGAAATCCATTGATCTAGAGCATTGTAACCACGTGGGTAAATAGCTATTGATTTTACTTTAGGAAATTTTTATTGTTTTCACCTGCAGTAGAGCAGGATTTCAGTAATTTTGTTTTTAAATCTATTTTTCCAAATGACAGTCATAAAATCTCTCTCTTTTTTTTTTTTTTACCTTGCTTCTCATCTGTCAATATAAAACATATTGGTATCTGGTTGCCAAGGCAATCTTGACTCTAGTGCCATTAATTTATTAAGAATGTATATGACCACATTATTGGCTGTAATTATAATTTTAGGAATAACTAGAAAAAATTAGCATGGGTAGATGGCAATACACTCAGCAGTTGTCAGCAAAGCCTAAAAATTTGTGTTAATAATGCAATACAATGTAAATCAACTAGTACAACTTGATAGTGACCTATTTTAAGAAAATCTTTGCATTAAAAACTTAAACATAGAGATCTTAACATGCTTCACAGATGTTGAAGTCTTACAGGAAAAAAAGCCCAGTCACCACCTCAGAAACAGCCGTGGTGAAGAAAAAGAGAGTAATTTAGAATGTGTGGTTCTGGCACTAACTTCCTAGCTGAGGGCGGGGGTGGGAAGTGACAATCTAAATTGTGAACTGCAACGTGTCATGGGTGTGCCTCCCTTCCTTTAACTTTAAAAAATTAAGAATAGCAAAATCTTCTCAGAAACGCCAAATTTATATTTCAGAGTACAATAATGTATACAAAATACATTTGAGTAGAAGATCTGACATTGATTATTTAAAAGTAATTATCTGTAAATAATTCGAACTCTTATAGTAGAGCTTATGTTCTCTCTATAATTCTATGATGTTCCCACAGTTTACTCTTAATTAAATACTTGGGTCTATAATTTTTGGATTTCACAGTTTATTTTTTCCTATACTAGTCTTATTTTACTTCTTATTGATATACCAAAAAAAAAGAAACAAAAAAAAAAAAACCTCACAAACCAGCAACAACTATGTTTAGCCCAGATGTAAAAATATGAGTTAACTTTCCCTGAGCTGTTACCATGTTCCCAGCACTACTCCACTATATGCTTTATAGACTGTATCTCATTTAAGGCCCACAGCACATCTATAGGTAGGCACTGTTAGTATCATTTCACAAATAAGCAAACTGAGGCAATCGGTTAATTTGCCTAATGCCTCAAAGCTAATAAATGGCAGAGCAAAGACATCAATCCAATTTTGATTATACTTCCACTTTTAGACAATATTTTTCAATGTGTTAGATCCTTGTTGGATTTTTTATTTTATTAATATAGGTTTATTGCTTTGCTGATAAAGAAGTTTCCATAAATTTGACTTAGGCAAAACTAAATATGAAAGTTGCTTTTAACCCCTTAAGATCAAAGGGCAGCAAGGAGAATTTTTAAAAGAGGTGTCAAGTATCTAAGAGCTGAAATTTGAAGAAATACATGAACAACACTTGTGCTGAGAGTGGAATAGCAGTGCAAAATTCCTGAGTTTCCATTCTTTATACCGCGGTAGGGTGGTGTGTAGGATAATTTCATGATCTTATAGTCATCTCTGTTCCAATTTCCTATTCTTTGTGAATTCTGAATCACACTCCTATCTTGCCTTCTATGTGAACTTTTCCACTGCATTGACCCAAAGAAGAAATAGTTTGTTCTCTTATTTCCCTAAGCAATATCAAAGCCTATTGTGAGTGATAAAATTTAACTGAAGATTTGAGAGGAAAAGAGAGAGGGTTAGTAGTGTACAGCTAACATTTAAAATGAGAATGATGACATCTGATTGAAACAATTTGCAGATCCAAATTGTTTTCCATTCCTCAACACTCAGCAGTCCTGTGAGTGCTTCAAAGAGTTGTCTTTGCTGAAAACCAGTCAAGGAGGTTCCTTCTCAGCTTTAAGTTTCTCAGACAACTTATCTACTGCCTCACATTGCTCCAGTCCAGCATAGTTCTTTTTTTCCCTCTTTTTTCAACTTATTTATTTATTTTCTTTTTTAAAATTTCAGAATATTATGGGGATACAGACATAATACTGTTCAAATGAATTTAACATTAGAACGCATAAGCCCAGCCAGGTGCGGTGGCTCACGCCTGTAATCCTAGCACTCTGGGAGGCCGAGGCTGGCGGATTGTCTGAGCTCAGGAGCTTGAGACCAGCCTGAGCAAAAGTGAGATCCTTTTAGTCTCTACTAAAAAAAATAGAAAGAAATTAGCTGGACGAGTAAAAATATACATAGAAAAAATCAGCAGAGCATGGTGGTGCATGCCTGTAGTCCCAGCTACTCAGGAGGCTGAGGGAGGAGGATTGCTTGAGCCCAGGAGTTTGAGGTTGCTCTGAGCTAGGCTGATGCCATGGCACTCTAGCTCGGGCAACAGAGTGAGACTCTGTCTCACAAAAAAAAAAAAAAAGAGAGAGAAATGCATGAGCCCATCGAAGTTCTACTTCAAGGGCTGTTCTTGAGAACAATAATTGGCAAGTGCAATGAAACAGTCAGTTAGAAGTTTCCATGAGCAGCTCGGATCTAAAGCATTGTGGTCTTGGCTCACAGATACCCCAGCAGAATGTTCATTCCAATCCATCATGAGCAGAGTCCACTTTGTTTTACATGACACTTGTATACTTCATCAAGGGAAGTGCTAATCAACAAGCAATCACTTTTATTTCAACATTTGATGCTTATAAAGGATAAGTCACTGGTAGCTCTTCCAAATGATCTCCAGGACAGGAAAGGGGGAGCCAGAATAAGCAACACAAACCTGCTGCCCCACCAGTGACCTTTATCTCGAGCTAGAGTTACTTCCCCATGTAGATGTTGGAGACGGTTCAGTTTGTATGTGACTTTAATCCAAACCAGCCCCCTAAAATGAGGTAAAGATGGAGCTTTAGATCTCAAAGAACCAAAGGAGCGGGGGAGATCGGTGTGTGCTACTAACCGTGGCTCACTGGCCCCTTTGGCAGGGTTTTGGTTTTCTCCTTTTGTGTGCTGTGGGCTCGCGGTCTGAGGGTAAAGTAGAGGGAAAGGACCATGTGCCATGTATATCTAAATTCAGACATCTTCAGTTCACATTTGTGGGGGGGGAAAAAGCTGAACAAGGAGCAATTATTTCAAGGGACACAAGAGTTTTATAATGAGAGCGTGTGAGACTTACCGCCAACAGTTATCTTTTAAGGTCCGGAACAAACTGTGTCTCTGAGAGTCTTTGTGCCAAATAGGACAGGGGAAACAGATGGCAAAATGAGGTTATGAGCACAGAAGAACTTGCTCGGGGTGTGTTATTAAATGTATTGATACCTTAGTTTGAATTTATGATATAGAAGCAAGCTGGCCTATCTTGACCGGTTTCCAAGTAAATAGCTCCCAGAGTGGTCCTGACCTATAACTTGTGTCTCATCTGCATAAGTTTTCCAGAAAACCAGAAAATCCAGCACCAAGGCTTCAACCACAAAGCTTCACACCAGGTGTGAACATGACAGCCATTTCATAGGTGTTTGGTTCAGTAAATTTGGGCCCAAATCTATCCCCATTCTATTTTATATTTCCTCAAAGATTTGATGGAAAAAAGAATGGAGATAGGAAAAAAATCTCTAGGGGTATTATCCATTTTAATCATGAAAAATACTAAGATAACGGAGAAAAAAGAAAAATGATAAATATATCTCAATTTCTTCTTATCAGAAAAGGAAAGGCTTTTATCACAGTTGTTTCTGTGAAGTGTCAGATTGAATCGAAGCTATATTCTGGGAAAAGTCACAGTTTCTCTTCCTATCATCCACCATGGGAAACTAACTGAAGGATGACGAAGGCAGGAAACGCTTTACACATACGGTGACTAAGACTTTGCAAGCCTGGGAGCGGCTCCCATGCAGGAGGCAAATGCTCTCAGAAGGGTCTATTGTCACAGAGGAGAGATGAACCAGATGTGGACAAGAGCTGTAATACAGTACAGAGGGCTGGAGGAAAATTTAGGGAGAACGAGAAGCTCTTGAGTAAGTAACACAGTAGGAAGCAATGGCGGTGTTTGGGAGAATTTGAGCAATCAATACGGTCTCTTAAAAATACTGAGGAATCTGAATAGACTCATATTTGTTATCCTTTCTAAGTGCCAGCTGCTCTGCCAGCTGTGCCATCCCCAGGAGGTGCGGATTAATTATGAAGACCCCCAAGAGGTGTGGATTGAATTCCCACACGCTCCCCAGACATATGAATCTGTGCCCCCATTTTACACGGGACGAGACCAATACTCAGAGTCAGTGTCTTGCCGGAAGTCCCACTGCTATCCAAGACCAGGCTGGCACCGGTGGCAGGAGCGGCCAATGAAAGCAGCGTGGGTCCTGAAGAAAGGAAGGGCAAGGAAAGCATGAAGCGGTGGAGGCAACAGAAGAATGTGAATTAAACTGAGGAGCTTGGCTCCAACTCCGGGGACTCTGAGCTACTTTCCTTCTCAGGAAAACACTGTGCTCTCCAGCCACCTCCAGGCTCTTGTCAGGGTCGCTCCTGCTGCCTGCAAAACCTGCCCCGCGCCACGTCCTCCCACGCGGCTCTCTGTGTCTATCAACTGTTCTCATCGCCTCCTGTGAGAGGCCCAGGCCGCGCCCCCACGCCGGGTAACGGGCTCCCCCTTGGGGTTGTCTCCATCGCCCCCCTCACCAGCCACGGCCTCATATCTCTCATGTCTGTTTGTCCCTCTGGGTCATGAGCATCTTGAGAACAAGAATTGTCTTTTTCAACCTTTTAGCTGTAGAGCTTCATTCAGCGCCGGGGACGGCAGTATAAGTTTTGCACATATTGTGGAAAAGAGTCTGTGTTACTAAAGATGAATAGGAAGAAATGTACTCAAACGACATGATCAAGGTCAAAGAGGAAGGCCAGGCTTAGAAAGAAGAGCAGAGACACATTCCTCCATGGTTTCCAGGTACCAGGATGGCTTTGCCTGTTGCAGGGGAATGGAAGGACATGCAGGGCCCAGCAGTTCCGGCGAGTCATACTTAATGGAGGGCTGGGTGACACAGGGAGGTGAAGGAGTTTTTGAAAGACTGACTCATTGTGCCTCTTAGTTCTTTCCTCATTTGGAAGAAACTTTCCATTACACTTGGGATGCAATTCAAGTTTCCTACCAGGCCCCTCTGGTCGAGCCCCTCCCTCTCTCTGCAGCCTCATCTCCTATGTATTTCTCTTCCTCTCGTTTCCTGTGTTCCAAACCCAGGCCTCTGGCTATCTCTGGAATATGCCAACTCACTCCCAGCTCTGGCCTTTGTGAGGCTGGGCTCCACGTCACCGTTGGGTTATCACGTCTTGCAGGGGGACTCCAGCTATGACAGCATGTGAAATGTCTCCTGCCCTAGCTCCAAGCCTTTCATGCTCTTTCAATGCTTATTGAACCTCTGAAATTATATGATTTGCTGGTTTGTTTGATGATTTACCTGTTTTTCTTTCATCTCAGCACTGGAATTTTAAGCTCCGTGAGGGCAGGTGCTTGATCTTTTCGTTTTTGAATCCCCAGTATTTGGCACATAGTATGTGCTTGGTAAATATTTGTGAATAAATGAATGACTTGATTGACCACCCTGTCATTTTGCTATGTAGCATTATTTGTGGGACTGAATAAACCCTAAAATAATACCTGTTGTAACAGTCAACATACATTAGTGTACTGTATTCTGGGCACTGTTCTATGTGCTTCATGTATATTAATACACTTAGTCTTCAGAAAAACTTATCCCAGTTTTGCACGTGAAAAACTAAAGCACTGAGAGTTTGCAGTGTGTAGGACAACATGCACTATAATAAAGGTACAATGAGATACATAAGTGACAGCATTTGGCTTTCTAACTTGTCATCTAGCATATGATTTAGTTCCTAAAATTCTTTGCTTGCACTTCCTTTGACCCTCCCATCTTGGAGAAAATTCTTACTCTTTCTTCAGGATTTAGTGCACATCTCACAACCACTGTGTATTTTATCTAAGGTGTCACATGCAATCTTTTTGCTTTCACAGAGCCTTCTATATAATTGTGTTGAAGCTCATAGCACATTTAAATGGAAAATGTGTATTTACCTGTCTCTCTAACTAAACACAACAGGGCAGGGATGTTGTCTTGTTGCTCCGTTATCATCAATGCCTATCCTAGCACCAAACACAGAGTAGATTCTCAGAAAACATTTATGAAATTAAATGCTACCATTGTTCATAGACTGAGAAATTTTAAAACTTGTTTGTTCCTCCAAACTTAAGAATTCAAGTGTTCACCAGTTAAGTAAGTTTTCTAAATAATTAATCTTGAAATGACTAGAATTTGATTAATTTTTTTGTTTTTATTGTGAAATAATCAAGTTAATTCAGACATATATTTCGTAGTTTAATCAAGTAGGAGACAGGTGTCCTGCAAACTATCTGTTGGCCTTAGAAATGTATAGGAGTCTCGAATTCCCTCCACCTATAAGTAGTAGCTCATCTGGCTACTCTCTCGGTCACTTTGTAACATACACTTATTTCATTCTAGATAAGAAAACCTCTAGCAGTTTAGCGTTGGGATTTAGTTAAGGAGATAATCTAAAACACTGGATGTTTTCTTAAGTCTTATCTGAATAATCCAAACCTCTGGAGTTTTCCATATTGGGCTAGAAATCTTAGAAGGAGAGGTGTTCTCAAAATATTTTTCAACACAATTTGTTTCTGACTTTAGCCAAAAATAACGTAAAAGAGATCTGTGGACACATTAAGGTCCAACCTTAGATTAAAAAGAAAGAAAGAAAAAGACTTGGAGAAAAAAAAAAAAAGTCTTTGAAATTTCAAAAAATTCCATTCTGCCTTGCAGTTAAAACAACCACCACAACAATAAAACCACAATAAAAGTGGCAAACGCACTGGACATTCATCCTCATTTTAAGGATCCCATTCAGATATGAACAGAGACCATTCAGTTTTCCCCGCCTCTGGCAAATTCACCTCAACTAGGAGGACTAAGAGGTGATGAAAAGATAAGAGTTCCAAGTAGGGGCGGCCTATAATAAGAAACACAATAACAGGAAATAGGTGGTGGCCACACAAGCATTAAAATGTGCCTTAAGTGTGAACTTGGGGGAAAAAGTGCAAACAAAGCAATGACTGAGGCCAGGAAGCAGCAGTCCTTTGGCTGTGCAAGAGAGCTGTGCCTGCATCTTTAGAATACGTTGATTTTTCACTGTCAGGCAACTCTAATGGAATCCATGTTCTAGGAGAGAGCCCTCAGAAATGTAAGGTGCCACCTGGGCCTGAATTTAGAATCGAGTTTGCACGCCTGAACATAATTTAACATTTCCAAAAGCATTTTAAATGTTTGATTTATTAATACAGGAGCTATTTTTGTTTTAGGATTCTGCAAAAAGAAAAGCATAATCTAATTATTCTAACTACATTTGACATAATCAAATACTTGTTTGAACTGGACTAGAATTCCAGAAGCTTGTGGAAGCTCCAGCTACCTTATTTAAGTACATAATTCCAGGCAAACTAGAGCATAAATAAAACCACAATACATAGAACCAGTATGAGAAAAGAAAAAGTGTACCAATCTAGCATCAGTCTTTTAAAAGAGTCATTTTGTAAGGTTACAGCATTTATTAGCCTACAGATGCTGCAATGTAAAATCCATATGGAGAAAATCTTTTCCATATCCCTTTATTTTTTAAACTAAATTGGTATCACCTGCCATGATCATCTGCCTTCTTCATTGGGCTATTTCTGCTCTTTGGGCAGTTGCCTAAATTTAAAGTCTACCCTCAAAGGATGAACTTCTATCACCACAGAAAATATTCAAGACTCTAAAAGTGATTTCAAAAATGGAGCTCAAAATCACCTGAATAGAACAAAATGTATAATATTCCAAGGCAGGAAGAGAAGAGTAAAATAACCTTAGGAGGTTGCTCAGGGTGGTGGTGTTTTTATTTTCATTTTCCTTAATCCTCTATATTCACATCATAATTGTAAGGTTGGGTTTACCTCCCCCATCTCTAAATAACTCGTTTTCCATAGTTCCTAAAATATTTCAAATGAAATCAAATACATTTACAAAATGTGCATCTGTACAACTAAGAGGCCCATTTGTGAAATATGGAGCTCATTACTGATAGCGGAATTGGTGGGGAATTTGAAACCCATTTAGAAATGTTAGGAATTATCTCAGGAGGAGTAAGAACCTTATTTGGACCGAAGCTGTCTGCACAAATATGAAAAGAAAGACTCAAAGTCTAGCTCGCGATCTGTGCATCTGAATGTGCTCCAGTCACAGCACAGTTGGGTGGAGATGGCTCATTCTCTTCTCACCGAGGGGAACAAGGCAAAGTTAATTGAGAACAGTGCAGCAATGTTCTTCCAGCTGCCTGCCTTTCTTTACCAGGAACAGCAGAGAAGGTTAAAAAACCTATTTATGGTTGAAAGATTGCTTCCCATTTACACTGCACATACAGTTATGGATCCCACAGAAGGGTTGGTTGCTATCTTCTTTTTCTGAGTTCTTTTGAATCCTGGGAGAGTTGGAAACAAGAATGACAGAACTATTACCCTGAAGGCAGTGAGGAATTTCAGAGGGATGGCGCTGCATGGAGCTCCTTTCAACGTGTTCAGAAACATTATTTCAGAAAGGTTTGGGGGCTGCATGAGAGGACAGGCTGCCATCATGCCAAACCCCTGGAAACCAGACATGTGTCTGCGGCAAATTTAATCTGGGCCACACATAGGAACAGGTCAAGCCAGAGTATATTAGCAGTCTGTCCAAGCCACGCTGGGATAGGAGGCATCCTCTACTTCCTGATTCTAACAACAGTTTGGGGATTCCCAGATAAAGAAGTATGTCATTACAATCTTGCGGTGCAGACGGAGGTTTAGGATAACATGACTAATCCATAGCAATCTCTGGACTTTCCCTGTGCTGGTCTTGCAGCACTTCTGGGAAACCTTCCCAATGACTATGGTAATCCCCATAGCTGACAACGGACTGCTCCCTTCTCTGAACTTCTGGAATCACCGTGCTCCACCAGGAATACACTGCTAAGAAAAATCAAGCCAGGACCCTGCACCAAGGGCATATGTAAGGGAAGACGAAAGAAAATGAGGTGAAAACAAGATGTGAAACAAATAACACCCAAATAATTACCTTCATTACAATTGCAATAAAAGTTACGAAGAAGTACAGGGTGCTGGGCAAGCATAGATTATATTAATTTATTCTCTACCACTCATTCGACAGTTAGCGTCCCACACTTGGGCAATATGTTGCTCTGATTCTGGTGGGTCTCCTTAACCTTTCTGGGTAGACCGTAAGCTGCTGATAGGCAGGGACTTGACCTGGGAGAACACTTGTCTAGCAGAAATCCTTGTCAATGGCCATTCAAAAATACATGATGGCTTATTTTAGATTAACGGAATCATTTGAAAGAACACACCTATGCAGCAAAGGAGAGGGAGCAGTATTTATAGCCAAGATCACAGTACCTGCTGCCTGGCTTGGGTGGCTCGTTGGGGAAGGGAAACTTCTAAGTCTTTATACCCCTCTCAGCTACTATCTGAAACATGTAGGAAAGGAAAAAGGAAAGACTGGACTTTCAATTCCTTCACTTTCTATACTCTAAAGAGTGGGGTCTATAGTTCCTCGCCCATTGTTAAACAAAGATCATTCCAGAGCCTTCAGACATGCAAAAGTAGCAACGCAACGAAATAGGAGGTGGAAAGTTAAATTTTTCTGCAAAATAAAGTGAGAATTAAGCTGGGGTGAAGCGATGCTGGAGATGTAGAGAAAAGAGACTTGGCACCTCCAACTCTTGGTGCTAAACATTGGATGTTTAAGTGATGCTTTGAAGGACAATCAAGGAAAACAGGATGGGCTTGACATCTAGGGAGTTTCCATAGGATAAAAACAGACAGATGGAACAATGATGTTGCGCACTCCTGACTTCAGTGGAAGCAGGAACTGAGTCAAGGTTGAATCTGCTTTCCTCAAGAGCTCCACTGGACCTTCCCCCCCTAGTCTGCATCCTGGCCCGTCCTTGTTCTCTCAGCCAGACCCGACCTCTGAGAGTACCACTCACTCGGGATGCTACTTAGTGATGGCTTATCTGATGGACTGGCTGGCTCTAGGGTAGCAGTGACCAATGCACCTTCTGGATAACCTATTTTCATTTTAATAGGAGCATGGAAAACCTTGTCTCAGAGGAGTGACTCCAATGCCATGGTCACTGGCAGTGAGGTGTTTGATTATGAAGGCCACAAATCATCCCACACAGGCCAACACCTGCTCCAGCTATAAAACACTACCTCTGACTGTCTCATTCACCAAAACTCAGCACTGACTTTCCCAGGTTCATGCCAAGCACCTTGGCAAAGCTCCAAATAGTATCTTAAATCCCTGAGCCATCTTCTGGCTGCTAGAAATGATGCTTCCCTTCTGCACAGCATAGAGAAAATTCAGTTCAGGAATCACTGTCAGTGAATAAATATTCAAACTCCCTGCAAATCAGCCAAATTTATTCTTCACTTTGCTTCTTCTTCAAAAAGCATGACAACAACCACAAGAATTTTCCATAATTCTGCCTACAAAGCTCTCCAGAAATAGAGCATCTATTAAGTTGGCTTTCAGAATGTAATATTAGAAAGATCAAGTCTTTTTAAAACCACAAAGAGAATAAAGTTGCAGAGCTTGGTATTGTCAGGGCAGAACTCCAGACTCCCCACAAGGCTCAGCCCTGTAGTAATAGTTGTTCTCCTTTTCCAACTTGGCTCAAAGCTACTAGTAGACCTTTGCTGCACACATAATGTTTATCGTTTTTCTCCCCCACCGTTATTCATGATGGAAACTGCTCCAGAAGGCAGGTGTGGGAAATGAAATATTCTTGAAATATAAGGTAATGATAACCATTAGATTTCAAGCTAAATTTGCTAACCAGGACTTAAATCATTTAAACTTCATATAATTTCAGAGAACATCTTTTTTCTTAAGAGAAAAAGAAAACACCTGGTACATGATTTTCATGGATTCAAATAGAAGGAACCAGAGGAAATTATCTTTGACTGGCAGTGAAGATAAGTGGTTATATATTTTAACTGTGGAATGTGACTATTCCTTGTAAATCCTGAATGGCAGCTGCCCTTTTCTCCCCATCCTCATCTGAATTCTCTCTTTCTCTCTCTCTCTCTGTATCTCTCATGCCCAGATGAGAAGTTAGAATATATTTCAGTTCTAGCTTAACTTGCTCAGATATCAAATAGAATACAACTTTTCCTTGACATAGCACCATTACTTATTAAATAAAATTGGAAAAAATAGCTAAGAATTCCTTGGATGGCTATGCAAGATAAAAATGGCTCATGGGGCATCAATGTCATCTCTAGTGAGATAAAAATAAACCTGAACATGGAAAAGAAAAATGGCGACCAAGACAGGCAAAGACCTCATTAAAGTAAGGATGTAATTCATTTGCCTATTTCTTTTTAAAGTGCGGTAACATCTAGAAAGCAAATAAGTGTCCATGTAATAGGATGATTCTGTACACCAGGAACCTGACTATAGCCATCCTAGGTACATTTGGGATGGCACCTCATTGATGTGCACTCTCTCTGATAGATTATTAGAAAGATAAGGGAGATCTCAGCGGTTTTCAAGTTGAGCTCTAGTGCCACTGCCAGGTTCACAGCAGAGACCAAGAACACAGGTTTCTGTTCCTCGATCCTGTCTCCACAGCGTCATCATCCACTTCGATCTGTGCTGTGCTGCATGCACCAGCACCTTGAACAGTGCCTAGTACATAGTTGGTACTCAATGAACATTTGTGGAATGAAAGAATAAATTAGTATTTGTTAAAAATTGAAATTTTGCTTAAGATTACATATTTGAAGGACCACTGCTTTAAAAAAAAGAAAGAAAGAAAGAAAAAAGAGAGAAATAAAAAGTTTGATTGAGTTCAACACCCAGAGGGGTGAAATATCTTGCCCAAAGTGTACATTACAGTCAGTGATGTGGTAAATTAGTAGACAATGAAAGTAGCTGAATACAGTTTTTTATCTATGGCTGCTTGAGGACCACGGTGAATAAACCTTTAGCTTAAATGAAACAAGACGGTCTGAAAAATCACAATCAGGATTTGAGCGCTTTTCTCTTATTTCAGCTTCTTTTATCTCTCGATTCTCTAAGTTGTGGAAGCACAGGGCTAACTCCCCTACCTCAGAGCCTGTCGGGATATTCCATTCTAACTCAAACAGGAAATGCCAGAAAGATCATGGAGCTGGTCCCCAGAGATTTCTAGCCCAGGTCGTATACCACCCCAGAGACAGAAAAGTGTTGGAGCTTACTTAGAAGAAAATTAATACTCAGTTATGGGGTTTTACCCAAACAAATCCCTTTCAAAATAGTCCATTACTAATATTCAAATTTCAGTTAGGAACTATCTGTAAACCTTATATCGTTCATTTATCTGTCTCATTCTTCTCTAAATACATCTTTGTCTTGATTAGGAATTAGCTCTTATTAAATGACCTTAAAGTGATTACCTTCATACCAATGTAATACCAGTCACTAATTCGCTGAATTGGTAGTAGTATAGATAGTAACCCATACTGAACATGTGTTCGATGCCTTGTAAATTAAATTAGCAAACAATTGACGTTAATGACTCCTGGAGAATCTGTACTAAAAAGAAAAAGTTGTTATGACTCTTAAAACTAGAAATTAAGTACGATTTTTTAGATGCTAGAAGTTAAATGCATCAATGTTTCCTTACAAATGCAATTTTTTAAAAAGTTTAGTCATGCAAAAAATACTAGTTTTAAATGGTGCTTCCCAGATTTCTAAATACTCTATGATAAAATAAATTAGCCTGGTCTGCAGTTTAAATTACATGAAAATAATACAAAATAAAAATAATAGTAAATATGAATGGGAACTTAAAGGAAGTAAGCTTTTGGTGTTTTGGGACATATGAAAACAAGCTATTGTTCAGGTACACACTTCACCAGTATTCTTACCAAATTACTCTTGTTCACAGATTGTGTATCTTGGCTAGACAACTTTTGAGAAAAGGAAACTCCACTTTACCTCTGGATCCAATTTTCCAGTATAATGCGTTAGTACAAAGTATACCAATGTTGACCTCACTCAGTGCCAAGAAGTTGAAATTATGCTATTAAAGTTACAGCAGAAACATTGGAAATTGCTTAGCTGAGGATTCACTTGTTTCTCTTTTTTTTTTTCTCAGCAGGAATAAGTACTGCCTTTTGCAAGCTGTTCTCTGAGTTTTTATTAAATATCAACAGAAGTGCAACAATATGAAACAGAACTTCAAACGTAATCACTGCTGTTAGCTAGAATAACAGGAACAACCCAGGAGTTAGACGATAGTTCCTGTGCCAGGTTCTCAAGTCATCTTGATGCAGAGCAGACTGCATGAGAACCAGGGCACTTACCTCACTGAGCATTCACATACTTCAGCTCTTCGACTGCCTTCCCACACCACACACACACACACACACACACACACACACACACACACACACACACTTTGCTTGGTTTCCACAGGATTCTGTGACCTGAAGGAATTATAAATCCATCTGCAATGCAAAGTGTCTAATATTGATTAACTGAGCATCCATCAAACAGCCCTCCTGCTGAGTGTTGGAGCTATAGCAGTGATCAAGGCAGAGCCCAACACTCACAAAACTTAGTTTAATTTGTAGATGAGACGAGGCTCTAGGGAGAGGGATGCCGACTTAATAGTGAATGGGTAATTCCAATAAAAGATCCAAGTTTTAAGAAAAAAGATGGGTACATGGTAGCACGTACATGATGTGGAACATTCCACAGGAATGCATACGAGAAGGTCTAAGGTTAAGAGAGAGCACAGAACTGAAAATACTTTGATGTGATTATAGGTAGGATAATGTGAGCGCGTGTTTGAAACGAGGGAGAAAAACCGGGGGGCAGGGAAGGATGATGAAAACACTGACTTGGGAATCAGAGAGCAGCAGCAGTGGCAGCCTGCACTGCTATGTGGGGAGAGTAGGGACTTCGCCTTCAGAACAACGAGCTCACTGAAAGAATTTAAGTAAGACGTAAGGATGGCCACATCTGAATTTGGAAGGCGATTCTAGCGACAGTACAAGGAATGGTTTGTCTCACCTGTGAGGCCTATTAGGAAACAATGAGGAGAGAGACAATGGGTTAGCTAAAGGAAGGAAGCTATAGAGGGATATTTGAATGAAGGGCTAATTTAAGGTAGAGTGAAGATGCATGTAATTGACAGAATTTCAGATTGTCTGGACATAGGGATAATAGAGAAGGAAATTCAAAGATAACATCTCATTATATTTCCTGGGCTACCATGCAGATAGTGTTGCCATTGATCACTTGATCAACTAATTCCCCACTGCACAAATTTGCCCTTTCTCTTCACTCACAATCTCACTGAATGGCAACGGTCCAGATAATCTGAAAATTTCCACTGAAAGCTCTGCTCTTGACTGCAGCTGATGATCTGGGCGCGACTTTAATTTTTCAGTCAGAATTGTGCAAGGTGAGCCAATTCAGACGTCTTGGTGTCGGCTATTGTTTACACTGTTAATCATTGGTCCCATTCAGTTAGGGCATGAACCAGATGAATGTTTTCCTTGCAAACTGATGTAGATGGTCTGCTACTGCAGGCTTCATTTTCAGCATTGCTCTGTCCCTTCTTAAAACGAGTTATCCATTTTTAAACTGCTGATTTCTTTGGGGCATTGTCCCCATAAACTTCTCATAAAGCATCAGTGATTTCACCATTCTTCCACCCAGGCTTCACTATATTTTTATGTTGGTTCTTGCTTCAATTTAATCAGAATTCATGTTGCTCTGGTCGGGGCTCTTTTCAAACTGATGTCTTATCCTTCTTAGTGCCTCAAACTAGAGAGGTCCTGGTAAGACAGGTTATAACAAGTTAACACGAGTTTATTTTGGTGCAAAAAAAATTTTGAAATCCATGCAGAGTTTTTTTCATAATATGCATTCTTTCAGGAACTTTTTGCACATCCCTTATATATAAATAATATATTCAATTTAAATAGTATACATATACAGAGTGTTTGTTGTGTAACAAAGAGATTCCTCCAGGGAGTATGATAAGGGAGAGACATGATTTCTATATCCATTAAGAATTCAGTTCAGTTTGTAGTAACAGGTCCCCAAGTGCAGTGTGAGGTCTCACGTAGAAGCAATCCAGCGGTGCGCTGGCCAGAACTGGCAGGGCACTCAAAACACCCTCCATAGCCCAGGCTTTTTCTGTGCTTCCTCTTCCATTCTTAAAGTCATCAGTTTTCACTGGAGCTACAGCCACATCATCTGTGTTCCAGGCAAGAATAAGGAGAAGGACAAGTGACGAATGAGACACTGCACATAGCTGAGTCACCTTCTCTCAAGAGGTTCACGAAGTTCCAGGGAGGCCCAGCCAGTACTTTGCCTGCCTCTCACTGCCCGTTCCCACCTGCGGAGACCGGGGGCGGGCGGGCTGCAGAATGACACTTCTAAAGTGCTACAGGAGAAGTGGTGCCACCTCCACATTCTGAAGCCCGCACAAGTGTTCGTTAGACATTCTCACAGGAAGGGAAACTAAGATTCTGTGGCAAGCAGACACGCCCTAAAAGAAATGGTAAAGGAAGTTCTTGGGACAGAGGGGAAACGATACCAGAGTGAAACTTGGACCTTCAGGAATTGTCTTGGTCCATCGGAGCTGCTGTAACAAAATACCGTGGTCTCGGCGGCTTAGAAAGAACAGAAATTTATTTCTCATACTTCCGGAGGCTGGAGAGTCCAAGACCAAGTTGCCACCAGATTCTGTGTCTGCTAAGGGCTTGTTTTCTGGCTCTTAGAGGGTGTCTTGTCACTACATCCTCACCTGGAGGAGAGAAAGGGCAGTTATAACAGAGTTTGGGGACCCTTTTATAAAGGCACAGATCCCCTACATGAGGGCTCCACCCTTATGACCTAATCACCTCCAAAAGGCCCGACCTCCTCACACCATCACGCTGGGGGTTAGGTTTCAACATGTGAGTTTAGGGGGACACAACATTCAGACCATAGCAGGAATGAAGAAAGAATCGCAGAAATGATATGAATAAATATCTGCATAAATAAAATAAAGTATTTTACTTTTTAGGTTCCATAAAATATGTGTGATGATTTGATGATTGACAGCAAAAACTGTAATTCATATTGTCTGATGGGGTTTTCAATGTATGTAGATGTAATACCTTTGACAACTACAACATGAAGGAGGGAGGGAAAGAAATCTATACGGTGGGAAGGTTTCTACACTTTGAATGCTAAACTATTAATTCTAAGTAGATTAGGAAAAGTTAAGTATGTATAACTCCAACAGCAACCACTAAAAGAATAAAAAACTTAAAACGTAGATTAAAATGTAAGTCCCCTAAAATATTCAGACAACTTTATATTATGTATTGTTTTATCTTCTGAAATATTTGGTGAAATTCTTTGTATTCCCAAATGTCTGATCAGATTTGGGTCTTAAGTTGAAGAAATGTAGCCTAACCTCTACTTAAGCAAGTTCAAAGTAAGCTGTGCACACAGCAAGGAAGTTAACAGAGTTCAAGGCCATTCTTCGTAACTAAGGTTTATAACCTCTGCTGCCCACGACTGGGTCCGTGTTTCTGTCTGCTCTCCTATATGGCTACAGGAAATAAAGTGCGACTGATGCATTTGGTTTATTTGCTTTTTCATGGCTTAGCTCTAAAATTCTACATATTTTGGGGAATCATAAACACTAAGCCTATTACTTATGGAATAATCTTAATAAGCTTCAGAGACTGTGTTCAATGAGATTTTCCATCTTCTAACGCGCTCTCTCCAACCCTTCCTCCTTCCCGTGGTTGGCTCAGTTTCTTCTTTAACTGTCAGCTGAAATTTCAAATCCTCAGTGAGTCTCTCCTACCCCAATATCATGGCCCTTCATTGGTGAAATTCGTCGTTATTGCTAATGGTAATCGTTTTGTTTATTCTTCTGTATTTTTTTATTTTAATCTGACCTAATTACTAAAATATAAGATTCATAAAAACAGGAAAGAAGTCTGTTTTGTTCTCCCTTGTATCTCAGAAACATAACACAGAGTGTATCACTAAGTAACATATATACTGGTTGAAAAAAGATAATCCCATTAGATTTTAACATGAAAATAAGGATTTTACATGGAATTGTTATTTTATATTAAGCACTATGCTTTTAACTTCTCATAAATTGATTTGATATTCTTGCTAATAAGGCAGTTTCTTCTTTCTTCAACAAAACAACAGATATATCATTTCTATGATTTCTTTCCAAAAAATCTACTTGAACTCTAAGATCTTCAATGGCATGAACTTCGTTTTATTTCTGTCTTTTCAAAATTTGACACAGCATGTGACACATAATAAGTGTACAATAAATATTTAGTAAAAAGAAAGATAGCTACAAGGGAATTTAGTTTTACTTCATTCAACGGGTATATTATTAGAAAGAAAGTATTTTTATTTCAGTGGTTTATTGATTGTTAAAAATGAATTATTAAAAATACCATTAATAAGGACCAACTAAGCTTTTGCTTATAGTGGATTTTTAATCACCAACAGGTATTTGGAGGGGAAAAAAGTGTTTGTATGCTCAGAGATCATGAAAAAAATGCTGACGTGTCTCACAGTAAAAGGGTACCACATGGAAGATAGTGTTCTGCTTTCTCTGGAAGAGGTGACGCTTCTTAGTATCTAAATGCCTGTCACGTTATTTTTAAGATCATTTTAAACTGTTTTACAATGTTTATCCTCAATCTTTTATCACCTTTTGCCACCAAGGAATTTAGAGCCATTTTAGATGCTGAGAGTTAATCTGGCCCTCACATGCTATAACGTACAAGGTCTTGTAGAGGTTGACAGTGAGATATTAAATGAGAATGTCAATCTTAAGTAGCGTCAGGCCTACCAAACTGGTGCCTCCTGTCTGCACCTTGTGTCCAATCACACTGAACATCCACAACTTAACATATGTAGTGAGAAGGGATTCTAGAAACACAGCAATTTCCTTAACCTAAACCCTTACAAGACCAAAATAACAGTAATGATTATGAAACAATTAACATATTTACAGCATTATAAATGAAAATAAATCTCCTTTTATGATATTTTAAATTAAGGATTTCAAATAAACTTGCCACATCTACAATAATAGCCAGTTTACCAAGCATAGCATTTTTACATTGAAAGTTGCATAGACTCTGCATATTTTAATTAAATCCTGTGGACAAAGGGCTTTATAAATTATAAACCAAAGTACATTTTACAGTTATCATTTTTAATATTCCTCTGAGTTTTGAAAATAAATTTGAGTGTGTACATCTTTATGTATCTTCAGCAGAAATTTGGTTTACAGTATGACTATAATTTCAAGTGGTATTCTAGAAGCTAATTAATCAAGAGAGAATGATACATTCTAAATATAATGAATTATAGCTCACTACATTTTTTCCTGTGGAAAAAAAATATGATATATAAATTAACTAATGTAGTCATGATTGGTTAGTTTTGCCTAAGGATGTATTTTCGTTGGCAGCTACATTCATACTGATGCAGTTGATGGCAGCTTGAACTGCAACGAGTAAGTAATGTACTTGGCGTGAATCGGGCGACAAGTACGTGCTGCTGAAGAGAACGTGTGTCTCATTCGGCCCCAACATCCACAGACAGGAGTAAGTCACAACATGGTAACTCACAAGAGATGTGCCACAAAACATTAGAACAGCGTTTTACAGACAGCAAAACGGAAGCTGGGCAATTAAACTATTTCCCCAAAGCCACACCTAGTGGAAACAAATTGCCAGAGCTCCTTGGCTGTGATTGTTTTTCTCCGTAGGGGGATCCCCAGGTGAGAGGGTAACCCTTCCGAGGGTCATTAGAGAGGAAAAGGCTGACAGATTGGAGCTAATGCGTTCTCCTGGGCCACTGCATGTCACCTTGGACTGAGTAAACAGATCCCACGGCCACCTTATCACAGTGTGGACCCAATCCAGCAGGTCATGGGCGAAGCCTTCAATCCTGCATTTTGGGGAAGCTCCCAAACGGTGCAGATGCTGCCGGCTGTGGACTGCCCTTCGAGGGCAAGGTACCAGGTGAACAGAGGGGGCATCCTCTTTTCTCTTTTACAAATTTCCTTCAATCCCCAGGCTTCTTTTCAGGACCTCAGAGTGGCAGATCGGTAAAGGCAAAACATCACAGTAGCCTGAACACAGAAAAACTTTTGAAAACGAGGAATTAGATTGACTTCAAAGTGGTCCCCAAGGGGAGAGTGGATGTTTATTTTAAAGAACAAAGCACACTCACTGAGACTAAAATAAAAGGACAGCCAACCTTTTCAGTTAAGTGGTCTGCCTGGCAAGAAATAACCATCAAATCCTCAGAGGAAAAACAAGACTACACCTCAGGTTCAGACTTAATCCCCTTACATTTCTGTGGAGTCTATTTTGCAGGAATACAGTGTTAGGAAGAAAGTTCAGGCCTGCACCCCCTGCGTCCCGTTCCCCGAATGTTTATTATAATCCTTTCTTAGCATCTGAATTTGTGTTGTCCAATATTTGCATTCCCTGCAAAGGGAATTCTTCTATTCTACGATCTGTCAAGATTAAAAATTAACTGAGGGGTGGAACACGCCAAGATGATACATAGTCATAAATGAACAAATTCTTCACTGCAGCTCTTTCCAAGTAGGAATGAATACCAGGAATATTTAATTCACACATTTTCCATTGGGTGGCATTTTCAGATTTCTTGCTACTTGAAATACAAGAGTAATATTCATTAGGATCCATTATTCTTTAAATGTGTTCTTAAAATCAATTGTCAAATCCTCGTCAAGCTGGTATGTGCAGGAGTCTGGTTCCGGGAATCTAAGCAGCTATACAGTGAAGTTCTGAAGGAAATAATTGAATTTAGGATTAATGAAACGTGTATATCTCCTCAAACAAAATAGAAATCTGATGTTCTACTAACAGTTGTATGCAAATACTTTTATTTAAATAATGGTAGCAAAAGTAAATTGTGTACAATGTAAACAGAATTTGCAGATTTGAACTGTGCTCATATATTTTATGAAAAAGACTTTTTCTTGTTGCTCCATTATCTTATCAAGTCTGTATTCTTAACAGTGGAAAATGATATAAATTTCTCTGAATGTTGGTCTTTTCAATTTACGTGAATGGTATTCAGAATTCAGAAGAATAGCAGGAAATACTAATAGATTTAGCATTTGGTGTGTAGGAAACCAGACACACTTGGTAATCACTCCTATGTACCTTAATGTCTGAGCAAGCATTAGAAGATGTTTACTTTTTCAGTCAAGTAATTAAGAATCTATTACATTGGAGCACTTCAGAATCGAGTCGTTTTCTTTGCAAGTGGTGGTAAAAGGCAGATAGTTGACTGCTGTTGATTAAAGAATCCATAATGAATTTTTTTCTCTTCTTCCAAAAAGTAGTGTTTATCTCAAAGAGATACTGCAGCCAACAAGAGCAAAGGATGCCAGTCGGTAGACTTCAACTTGCAAAATGAATCTGATACGTTTACAGGGAGCATCTTTACAAGTCACCTGCAACCCTATAAAAACAATACTGATTCCATTAACTTCAATGTCAAACTTGATAATCACAAATTCAAAAGAGCCATTTAAAGTCTGTACTTTCAAATATTAGACAGTGTCCAAAAAAATTGAAGTATACTAGAAATTACCACATTGTCTACTTTAATATATCTTGTTCAAGCATAACTATTTACGGAGAAAATGTAAAATGAATGTTTCATCTCAGTTATTAATTTCTGTGTAAAAAAGCATCACAAAATTAAGTGGTTTAGAGCAAGAATCATTTTATTTGCTCAGAATTATGCGGGTCTGTAATTTGGGCTGGCTCCGGTGGTGGTTTTTCTGCTGTTCTTACTTGGGTTCACTCAAGTAGCTCCTGCGATCTGGCTGCTCAACTGGGTCTAAGGTGGCTTCCTTGCCCTTCTGTGGTTGACGGTGGCTATTTCCTGGGCCTCTCACTCCACAGCATATCTCATCCTCACGAAAACTCTCCTGGGCTTCTTGATATGGTGGCTCAGAGTTCAAAGAGGGCAAGGGCAGAAGTTGTAAGGTCTCTTGAATCCTCAGCTTGGAAGTGACACAACAACCCTTCTGCCACATTCTATTGATCAGAGCAAGTCACAAGGCCAGCACGGATTCAAAGGGTGGGAAATGGACTTCACCTCTTGACAACAGAAGGGGCAATATCACACTGCAAAGGGGCACGCATACAGAGATGAGAGGAATCATCACATTCGTTTTTGCAAACAATCCGTCACTTATGTTTTCAAACACACAAATATGTCCCTTAAGAAAGTAACAAATCTTCATGTGTGTATGGTGTGTCTGTGTGTATATATCTCTTGTACTTAATAAATAATAATTTGACATGTATGAATTGTATAAAATGGTGGGAGGGATGCACGTATGATAGAGGATTAGCAAAGCAATGTCAGGCCACCCTGTACTTTTTCATTAGACAATGTTGGAGAATCCAGGTAAGAATAGAATGCATTGTACACTCTGTTAGAGTTTCAGGTATTCCATTTTAATAAAGTGATAGATATCTTGCTACAAAACCATATTACTCTTTAGTAATACAGACACACACACACAAATACACACAGCCTTTGAAAGATTTGATGAGGTGAGACGCCAACCGAGTGCTTATGGGCTAATCCCCCCTCCATAATATACCTTCTCCTTTTGCAATGTCCAATTGCTATTAATCTTTCTTTCTTCTTCTCACATATTAAAAGTTGCAGAGTGATGGCCAAATAAGAAGATCAACAAATCCTTTTTCTTTAAAAAGCAACTAGAAAGCTGGACCATACTGACCAAAGTCACACAACAACCAGAGAAGCATTTATGCTTGGAAACTGCGGAACTGGGGAACTACTCCCATCTCAGACGGGGCACAGGTCCTGCCGGGACTCGCCAGCCGTGAGAACCGGCAGCTTCTCTGCTGTAGAGGAGGCTCCCTGGATGTGGAATGCAGCAGCACTGCTGACAGAAGTGACTTCTTGGAGGCAGATGAGTTGGGACAGGCCAACAACCCTTATCCCAAAGTTGCAGCTGAAGTTAGGACAAGCACAATCCTGGCTGTGGAGGGAAGGGCCAAGCTACTCACTCGTTCAGTACCTCATCTCTAAATCCTCACTCCCACACCCAACTCCAGCAAGTGCTGATCTGTTTTCTGCCTTAATAAATTTGCCCTTTCTAGATTTTTCATATAAATGGAATCATACAATATGTAATCTTTTATGTCTGACTCCTCTCACTTAGTATTTAGAATCTTCTGAGGTTCTTCCATGTTATACCATGTACCAGTAATTCGTTCCGTTCAATCATTGAATGGTTTTTCATTGTATGGGTATCATACATTTTGTTAATCCATTTACTGACAAATTCAGGATAGTTTTAGTTTTTTGCTGTGATTAATAATACTTCTATCTAAATTCACATTTAAGTCTTTATATGGACGTATGTTTGCATTTTTTTCTGGTTAAATACAAAGGAGTGGAATTCTCGACTTTTTGTGGAGGAAGACAGGCAATAGAAAATTAAAATTAACTGTATAGTGCGATGGTCAGCTTTATGTGTCAACTGGACTAGACTATAGTCATTGAATTAAGCATTTGTTTTAGGTGTTGCTGTGAAGGTATTTCTTGGATGGACTGAAGTACATATCAGTTGACTAAGTATTGGATTTTGTCCCAGGGAATCTGATTCAATCAGGGGAAAGGGCTTAAGAGCAGAACTGAGGCTTCCCTGAGGAAGAAATCCTCTTCCCCGCCATGGACCGCAGTTTGTGCTCCAGCCCGTCCTCTCTGGGCCTGTCCTGGGGATTTCTGACTGGCCTCGACACCCTCCGCCATCACGTAAGCCAATTCTTTGCAACAGCTGTCAATATATGTCTCCTAGCGGTCCTGTTTCTCGACTGAACCGTGAGTGATACGTACAGGCACGCCAGGCACAGACATAAAAACGAAGCTGGCTGGGAGTGATAAGAGTGTGTGTGACGGGGAGATGTTGCTACTCTTTATTGGTGGTCAGGAAAGGCTGGCCGATAAGATGCTGTGGTGGATTAATTGTGTCGTTGGTCTCAGTCTTCGTGCCTCTTTTATCCAGGCCTTTTGTCATGAGACTTCACAGTACTTTTCACTAAAAAGCAGGATCTGTTTTCCCAACTGTTGAATCTGGACTTGGCTTTATGACTGCTTTTGGCCAGTGAGGTATTAGCAGCTGAGGCTAAAGCAGAAGTTTCAGAAAGTCCTGTCAAGACGTCACTGCCTCTGTCCCTTGGCCACAGCCACAGGAACACTCCAGGGCCAGCCTGCTGGAGCATGTAGGAGGCGGTAGCCCCAGTCATCCCCTCTGAGGCCGTTCTGGGTCCGCCAACAGGCAGCCGAGCCCGGACATACGAGTCTGTCCATTCAAGACCCGCAGCAGGTGCCCGGCTGACCCCAGACACATGGGGGAGCCCAAGCGTGATCGGCCAAGTCCTGCCCAGATTAGACAAATAAATATTTATTGTTGGAATGTCACCGATGCTTTGTCATTGCTGACTAGGCAGCATTATTGCAGCAATTAAGTAACTGTTTGATATAACACTGTAACAGGGATGAAGGATGCAAAAGATCAGGGCTGAGCAACGTCAGGCAGCCGAAGGGGCAAGCACAGGCGCCGTGAGGCAGGAGTGAGCCCGGCATGCTTAGGAAGCAGCCAACGGCTTGCGCGGCAGGAGTAGAGAGAGAGAAGAGAACCAGGAGACAAAGTAAGGGAGTGACAGGTAGCCAGAACATGCAAGGCCTTGCGAGCCATGGTAAGGACTGAGTGTGACAAAAAAACCAACGGATGGTTTTGAACAAATTGGTATCAGGACCTGACTTCTGTTTGTAAACGGGCACATGGGAACTCCAGGGAGGCAGCTGTGAAAGTCGGGAGGCTGCAACACCCTCTGGTCAAAGTTTCAACGGAAGAGGAAAAATGATCGCTGCTTTGATCAGGTTACAGCAGTAGAAGAAAGAAGTGTTCAGATTCCACAAATATTATTCACAGAATGCCAACAGGATTTTTAGACAGATGGGAAATGAAAGAAAGAGAAAACTAAAGGATGACTCCAAGGCTTTGGCTTGAGCAACTGGAAGGACAAAGTTGCCATTTATTGAGCTGAGGAGGAATGTGGGAGGAGCAGGTTTGGGCAAAGAGAGCAGGAGTTGAGATTTAAACACGTTGACTTTGAAATGAAGTTAGGTGCACAAGCGGAGATGGCAGGTAGTCAATTATATAGATGCAGAGATAGAAATATGAATTTGGGAGTCACTTGTAGGAGGTATATAGAACAAAACTGAAACTCCAGAGGGAATTTCTAGAAAAGTGTAAATTATCCAAATCAAGCCAAGAAAAAATGCAAAACAAATATATAAATTAACAAAGAAAAATTTAGAGGATGATTAAAAAATTTACCATTGAAAAAGACGTAGAGATCAAAGGGTTTCAGAAATCATTTCTAGCTTGCTAAACGTGGGGCCGCAGAATTCCACAAGAAATAGTTTCCAGAATTGAAAGCGATTTTCTCTGGAGAATGGAACTTAGGCGTGGGTAGGATAGAAGCAGGGACTTGCTGTTTTTCTTTTCAAAACGTGTACTCCTGTGTGACTCCTTAAATTGCACACGTGTATTATATTGACTAATCTTAAAATTTAAACAGTGTGACCTAGAGGTGCAAAAGTGGATCTAGTAGGTGCAGACAAATCCTTCCAGATCTTTGGTTATGAATGGGGAGCAGAGAAATAGGACAGCGTTGTGTTTAGGGAGTGGGAAGTAGAAGAAGTACGATATTTATATAAGTGTGTATCTATGTGGATGAAATGGTCAGTAGAGAAAGTCATACTAATGATACAGTGAGGAGAAAAAACTGAAAGAAGATAGTTTTCCAGCAGGTAAGGATGGATACAACATAGAATACAAGTAGAAGGACTCGTCTTCAGTGTAGTTAGCTCAGACAGCTGTAACTAACTACCACAGGCTGGCTGGCTCATCAATAGCAGAAAGTTTTCTCTCGCAGACCTGGAGGGTAGAAACCTGTGGTCCAAATACCAGCATGGCCCACTCTTGGTGAGAGGCTCTCTTGCAGGTTTCAGAGTGTTCTCTTATTGTAATCTTATGCAGAAAAAAGAGAGCTGGCTAGTTTTCTAGCTTCATCCTTTGAAGGGCATTAATCCCATTTACAAAACCCAATCAGCTGGGTTACCTCCCAAAGGCCCCACATCCAGATACCATCACATTAAGATTAGGGTGCCCACATACCAATTTTGAGTGGTCATGAACAGTCCATTTATGGTGGGCTTGTTATGTGGATAGCGAGGGATTCCGGGTCTCCTAGGGACAAAAGTGGGTGCTGCTGCGATTCACGCCCCCCAAATGGGCTTTCAGAGAGGATCACGGGAGATTTGCATGTGCAGGAAGACTCAGATCATGCAGCTCCCAACTGTCCAATACAAGTGGTTCCATGATGACATGCGAGCCACTAGGGAGGTCCCAGTCCAGGCACTATAAAACAAGACGCAGACCATAACCAAGCTATTTTTTCTGCTGTGACAAGGGGTCAGGTTGTCATCTGTGGTGTATGTATCACGCTTTGTCAACCTTTGTCTTGCTATTGCTCTATAATCCTACCTTGCTCCTCCTCAATAAACTTCACCTCATGTTGCCTTACTTTGGTGCGTCTGGTCATTCTTTCGCCATGAGCTCACCAAGAACTGAGAACACAGAACGAGACTAAACTTGACAGGATCTTTGCCTTTCCTTGAAGGGGGAAAAAAAAGACTGTTGCAGAGAGGTTCGTGGATCTGGTGTCAGGAAAGGTGAGGGAGTTGCTGCCTGAGAGCTTTTGCTTTCCAAGTTTTTCTAACACTTTCTGCTTTCTAACACTGTTTTGCTTTCAGCGAAGTATGAAAGGAGGCTGTTAGATGAACATATGAGTTGGAGAAGGTTTCAGGAGAGGAAAGATGACATGAAAAGTCATCGTTGACAGTGGGGAGTGAGCCCTTCATCAGAACCGGACCACCACGAGAGGCAAAGCAGCAAACAATGTTTTGCAGCAGTGTTGAGGGCTCTTTGGAAGTTTGTGAACGTAAAAGATTCCATAGAATCACATCCGCCTGGGCACTGTATCAACCAGGGGTGGCTGTGGTTGACCTCAGGGATCCACACAGTCACTCCGAGGAGCAGGAGAGTGGGGTTACACATAGGACAGGAAGTGGGATGGATGTCCTGGGAGATTTCCCAGGCTATTTTGGAGAGGTCTGAGGGAGATGTCAACCAATTTTGCTGGTTGAAATTGTGCCAAAGAGAATATTTTACTCTTGAAACTCTGTCATATTCCACAGGCTTAGGTGCACTTTGGAAGGGGGAGGGGAGAGTCTATCATCTTATTTGCTATTTAACAATGTGAAGAATGTGAAACTATTGGTATTATTTTCATTTAATACTTGCGAAAGTGAGTCATCAGGAAGTGAATAGTGAGGCCAGAACTGGAATACAGAGCTTCTACCTTCTGTTTGAGGCAGAATTTTACCCCTACCTTCTGAGAGTTTTTGGCTGGGCCTAAGAATTTAACTTACATAAGAAAGATCAACAGGAGAAAGGTGTACAGATTTATACAAATTTTATATGACATGAGAGTCTTCATAAAGAAATGAAGACCCAAAGGAGTGGCAAAACCTAAATTCTTTTATATTAGGTTGAACAAAGAGACGCAATTGTGGAAAAGTAACCAAACTATGTGGGGAGACTACAGGGAGACAAGAATTATTTCAGGGAGGTCTGCTTGTGCAGAATTCTCTTGAAGATGACTCCCTGTAGAAGAATGTTTTTGTTCTCTTGGGGCAAGAAGAACATTTTTCACATGGGAGTTTTTTTCTCCCATTTTCGGGAAGAAAAGGTGAGATTAGAAAGCCCTTCTTGCATCTGCTGTTTTTCAAGTGCCTTTAACTTAAAATAATCCTTCAGCCAAAGTGGCCTATTTGGGGATGCCATATTCTGTCACCCTTCACTTCCAATTTTTAGTTTCATTTTATTTTATTTTGTTTTATTTTGTGACAGATGGCCTCAATTTTAGTAGAGAATTTCTAAAATGGATTGCTGTTTTAACTTTTGCTATTCCCTTTGCACATAAATTCTGAACGCCTGCCATCTTGACGAAAAAGGAGGCAATCTATGGCACTTCTTTTACAGTCTCCAACCTAAATTAAATGTAATTTGGGAAATTCTGTGTTTCCTAAAAGAGAGGGAAAGTTATCTTATTCAGCTTCACCCACTTAGAAGGGAAAGATTTGAAAAAGCATATATTTTTTAAATCATTAATTTTTCCAAATCCAAATTCTAAAAAACTTTCTTAACTTAGACAATTATTCCTCCTGGCTCTACCTTCAGTTAAGTTGTGCCAATTTCTATACTAAGGACACTCTATTAAAGTGCTTATCCTTGAAAAAGTTGACACATTCCAGGAGAATGAGCAGCTCATTTTTATCAGTACTTAAATATTTAATTCAACACCCCAAAGCCTTGAAGGGCTGTTCCAGGAAGATTTTGAAACTTGAAACCCAATTTTGCTTTCACTATTACTCATCTACTGGAAAAAGAATTTTCAAAAAACTCTACAAATCCTTAAATCAACAAATACTTATCAACCATGGTAATTGGACACCCGGTCCTATTCATGCTACTGGCTTTACTGACAGACCAAATGCAGCCGTTCACTGTCTTGCCCTGAACTCTTACTCTACAGCTAAAAAGCACGGAATCTCTTGCAAAGACCTTTTAAAATTCCCTCAGGAAGTGGTTATCAGCAGAAGCATTCATTAAATTTTGTTGTCCGTTGGCCTGTCCCTTATCCATGGAGATTATTTTAACTCTCTTAGTTTTTCAGGCTAACAGCAAAATGGTTGACTACTCATGTGGTCTGCAAGGAAATTTCTTCTGGAGGACATAGAAAGCAAGGTCTAATGTCAGAACCAAACAGCAGAACCTACAGCAGAGTGAAGAACACCAGTCGGGTTTCAACTCTTGAAACCCAGAACCAGTTCTTAAGATCCAAAATGGATGAACAGCTAAATTTTTACATCTTTATTTTTTAGTTTTCAATTCCAACCATTTAAAATTTCTTGGGAAATCACTTTTGCCTAGTTAATTATTTCTAAAACAAATTTTTTAAAGGTTTTATAAGGCCAGTCGTTTAGAGCATGTTAACATGCTTCAAACTAAATACTTTTAACTACATTCTCTTCAAGGTTACCTATAATCACAATACATTTAAATTGCTAGAAAATCCTTATAAAAAGAGACTTTGGGTTTGGAAAAGATTAAGTAATCAAAACTAATTGATTGTCTAATATTCTAAGGTACAAAACAAACATTAAATAATATAAAATAATGTAAGAGCCATTTCAGGAAAAACAAGCGAACAAACTAATCCAGAGCACTGCTAAAGAATTATTAGATTAATTCAATTTTTTGGTGAGGAGGAAAGACAAACTTACTTGACAACATTATGATCACGTGGTGGCCAACATTAACTGAGAGTAACAGATATATTATACTGTAAGTGGGAAATTTAGCCAGATAACCAGATTCCTTGATTCTACTTAATATTTGCACAAATAGCAAAACATCCATTTTTGGACTTCAAGAGGAAAACTAATTTGGGGTTTCAAGAGTTGAAGCCCCTTTGTGTTAGGTAGATAGTTAGGATCTCCGCTCTTCTCAGGACAAGGGGTCCCTGCTTTGGTGCTGTCTCGAGCAATTGCCCCACCTGGGAAGAAGGATAAGGGCGGGCACTCCGTTTTGCGGTTGCCCCACCCTTAATCCTATCCCCAGCAACTGCTACACCTGGGGAAGGAGGGAACGCTCTATCAATCTGGGAATTCCCCAGCCCAGGATAGGATTTAGAAAGTGACCTAGAGTAAACTAATGCTAATTATTATGCCATTAGCTTGAATCTGCACTGTGGTTAACCACCCACCCTGACCTCCAGGTGGGCTTTCTTAGAGGGAGCTGGTCATGCAGATGGAATTTTGAGGACACCTGTTGATCATCTGATACCATCCCACATCTCCCAAGAGCCCACCCACAGACTGGGCTAATAAAAGGAGACAATCAGAGAAGTCAGAGAGGGTCAGTTGGTCTGTTTCTCTCCACTAGGGGAGACAGACCCATTTTGTTTTACAAGAAAGATCTGCTCCTGCGAAACTGCACCCCACCTGAGGTTATTCTGTCGCACTGGCCCTGCTGGTGATTTTTTCAAGCAAAGAGTCAGAGGACCAGGATAACAGTCTGGACTTGACACTTTGGTGTGTCTGGTCATTCTTCAGCCAAGAGCACAGCAAGAACCGAGGGCAGACTGCCACCCTGACGCTTAATACTTGCACAAATACCATTTTTGGACTTCAAGGGCAAAAATAATTTTGGGTTTCAAAAGTTGAAGCCCCTTTATGTTGCATTATTAATGTTATCTGACTTAGCCTTTCAAACACTGACTTGACGTGGTAGGCTCACAAGTATTAGAGCTTGCTTTTTGGGGGCAACTTCTGACAATTTTAAATTTCTAAATCTTAAAACTGTTGAAGATTTTAAGGATGAATTGCTTACCAGTTGTCTAAAAATACCCGTTACATTCAATTCTAATAATAGGCCAGTAGAGAGCAAACATAGTGTTAGTCTTAACGTGTTTCCTCATTTCAGCACATTTTTAAAGATATTTAAGAATGCAGATTTTCATAGACAAAACTGTCCAGATAACCCTAATGTTATAAGCTAGGTATTGATATGAAGTTGGAAGTAATTGATCGATGGCAACACGGTCTTAAAAAACAACCAAATGAGGTAGTTACCATCCCTATAGTATTAGTAATTTCAATGAACTAAATCAGTTACATTATTGTCTAATATACTTCTATGCAAAAACACCATTTACATAGAAACTGTATAAAGGAAAGAATTCTTAAAGTAATTTTAGAATATCAGCCTTAATTTATGAAGTCTTAGATTGATTCATTTGTAAAAATTATTAATTAAACAAATATTTTCTAGCAATGTTAGCTCAAAATCTGGTATCTCACCCTTTTTTCCCTCTGAAGTTAAAGAATATTTTTGTGTGTTTGTATGTTTGTGTCTTTATGGTTTTCTGTTTGGTTGATTAGTTGGCTTTTTGCACAGATTGGGATAGATGCATTGTAGCAGCAAATAAGACTATGGCTACTTTGAGTGTGTGTGTGTGTGTGTGTGTGTGTGTGTATTATGTGTACATATGTACATAGAAACGCAAGGAAGCAAATGGGTAAGAAAGAAATAAAACAAATATTATAATCGAATATTTAGGTTAAAAAGATTTAGTTTCAGTTTTCATCCTGATGAAACAATTGCATCTATGTATGCTTTGGTCTTAAATAGTTTTAACTGTTACCATTTTATTTCAAAAGACCTGTGCAAGATTTAAAGAACATGTACTCTCTTCTTATATTTTACAATCTGTTGTTGGCAGGGTAGAGACAAAAAGTGGTCAATAACTGTCAAAGTAAAGATTAAATGATACACTGCAGGGGTCAGCAAATTTTTTCTGTAAAGCGACACATGGTAAATATTTTAGGTTTTTGGGCCATGTGATCTCCATCGCAACTCCTCAGTTCTGCCCTTGTGGCCCAAAGGATATGGATGATACATAACCAATGAGCATAACTGTGTTCCAATAAAACTTTAGAATTTCAAAAAATTTTCATATATAATGAAATATTCTTTTGATTTTTTTCTGACAATTTAAAATGTGAGAACTATTCTTAGCTAACAGACCACACAGAAACGAGTTGCAGGCCTGGTGCCGTGCAAAGACATCAAGTAGAGCAAGCCGCAAATTCGAGCGTGAGTGCTCTACTTTGCTCAAACAGTGAGGCTTTTGAGCACCAACCCACTGAGATTATCTCCTGGGGCCTTAACTTTCTTATCTATAAGATGAGGAAATTAAAAAGTCCCTTCCAGTTTTAGCATCTAGTGATTTCAGTGAGATCATCACCCCATAGTTGATATTTTAATAGCTGTTATTGATAAAACACGTAATGGTGTTTTATAATTTGCAAACTGCATTTGCATATTATCCCATTTAATCTTCAACATGAGATGGTATAATTTTGCCAACTTTTTGAATAAGGAAATTGAGGACCTGTGTGCTTAAGAAAAATTCCTGAGGTCGCACAACTGGCAACCACAAACTCTCATCCTGAACCCAGATGATCAGACTGTATAAAGTTCTCATCACATTTCTAAATCTTTGAGAAAATTATGCTTAAAAAATAACTCTTTAAAATATTTAACACTCATGTTCTCAGTATTTTGATCACCTTGGGAACCTAATTGAGAAGCTTTCAACCACAATTACTACACGTGTCTTATCCTTCCCAAGATACAGGCTGTAATTCTGAGAAGTAGCTAATGATTTCTAAGGAAAGAAAGGGAAAATTAACTGGAATAGGTGATAGAACATCTGCGTCTCTTCTACACATCTTGTAAAATTGAGAAACTGGTAGCTGACACTTACATTTCAAGGTAATAAGCATTACATTTAATTTTATACCCTCATAAATGCGATGCCTATTTTCAATTTGCCTACCAATGTAATGGGCTATATTCTTTATGTAAAGATGGCATCATCACGACACAGAAATATAAAGTCTTAAGGAATTTTCTACAAAGTTGACTAAAGAATATCTTTAGTTGAGCCCTTTTCTCCATCCTCGATCATTTCTTTAATCCTCAAAAAGTTACAAATATTCTGTGGGCCTTTGTTTAGCCACTAAATAAAAGAAATTTATAAAGTGTTTTAATGATGTGGGGTGAGGATCTAGAATAAATTGAAGGAAAATAAATCAATAATATCTTAACTTCCTCATGATATGAAGAGTAAATAATTTCCCTTTTAAAAAATTACGTACATTTATTCACAAAGCATTTTGAGTGATTATTGTGTGCCAAGTACTTCCCAGGCCTTGGGGATATGACAATGAACAAAACACAACTTCTTCCCTTGTGAAGCTTGCATTTTGTTGGGGGAGACAGATATATACACACAAATATATGATTTTTCCAGGTGCTTATTAGGGATATAAAAAAAAACAAAGTAGACAAGGGGGAAAGGGCTGAGGGAGGGGGCTCAGAGAGAACAGCACATGGAAAGGGCTTGAGGCCCAGTTCGCTTAGGATGTCCGCGGCACAGCAAAGAGAGCAGAGAGGCCAGGAACAGGACATGAGGGTGGACAGGGTTCACTTTGCACGAGGTGGAGAGGCTGGAAGTCTTCTTCAGAGGAATATCATGATCTGAGTTAGGTTTCAAAAGGATTGTTCTGGTTGTGTGTCAAGAATACACTGTAAGGGGGCAAGATCAGGTGCAAAGCAATCAATAATAAGAATGAATTGCAGAAGTCCAAGTAAGCATATGGTGAGTTGGGAAAGGGCCCTAGCAGTGGAGATAATAAGTGATGATCAGACTGATCAAAAGAAGAGCTGTCAGAACTTATGGATGGTTCGGCTGTAAGGAGTGAAGACAGTCAAGGAAAACTCAGAATTTTGTCTTGAGAAACCGGAAGATGAATATGCCTTTCACTAAGATGATGAGAGGGCAGGTGTATCAGATTGGAGTCAGCAGGGGAGTGCACAAATCAAGACTTCAGTTTGGGGCATGTTAAGTCAGGGAAGCCTATTAAGTATCCAGATCAAAACCACAATGAGGTATCACTTAACTCTAGTGGGAATGGCTTTTATCCAAAAGTCCCCAAACAACAGATGCTGGCATGGATGCAGAGAGAAAGGAACACTCATACACTGCTGGTGGGACTGCAAACTAGTTCACCCTCTATGGAAAATAATATGTGATACCTTAAAGAACTGAAGTAGACCCTTTGATCCAGCAATCCCACTACTGGGTATTTACCCAAAGGAGAAAAAGTCTTTTTATAAAAAAGATATCTTCACTCGAATGTTTATAGCAGCATAATTCACAATTGCAAAGATGTGGAAACAACACAAACGCCCATCAATACATGAGTGGATTAATAAAATGTGGTGTACGTATACCATGGAGTACTACTCAGCCATAAAAAAAATGGCTAATACCCTTTGTGACAACCTGGATGGAACTGGAGACCATTCTTCTAAGTGAAGACTCTTCTACGTGAAGGTACTTAACTTAGATACTTCTAAGCGAAGTATCACAAGAATAGAAAAACAAACACCACATGTACTCACTGTTAAACTGGAAGTAATCAATCAACACTCATGTGCACATATGGTAGTAAAATTCAGCAGAAACCAAGCAGGTAGGAGGGGGGAGGAGGAAACAGGTAAATTCATACCTAACGGGTATAATACACACTATCCGGGTGATGGGCACTGATAACTTTGACTCAAATGGCACAAAAGCAATTCATGTAAACAAAACGTTTGTACCCCTATAATACTCTAAAATAAAAAATAAATAAATAAACATCCAGATGGATGTCAGTTAGTCACTTGGATGTGTGAGATCCAAACGCAGCAGAGGCTGGAGGTGTAAATTTGGGGGTTGAATGATGGGTCCACCTAGGAAGTCAGGGGTAGCTGGAGAAAAGCTCCAAGTGCTGGGAAGGTGGGGAGCAGAGCAGAAGGGACTGAAAAGAGGCAGCCAAGGAGTCAGGAGGAAGCTGAGAGAAGTGAATATTCTGGAAGCATTTTACGAAGGGCCTGAACTATGTCAAATGCTGCTTATAGGTTAAGTAGGATGAGAACTAAAAAATGCAAAAGCCTCTGATAACCTTGATACAAGCTGTTCGAGTGCAGTGATGGAGACAAGAACCTCACTGGGATTGGTTCATGGAGAAAGGATGGGGAGACCACGAGTGTCATTAACATTGGTGAGGAGATTTGTTGCAAAGGCAGCAGAGAGTTGGGGTAAGTGGTGTGAGGGGTTGTGGCATCAAGGGAGGGCTCTTCTAAGATGGGGGCAATCATAATGTGGTTGTATAGAAAAAATCGTTATGCAGGAGTGATTTCAAGACAGTGATGCTAGAGTGGATGACAGAGGTTGGAGTACCATGCACAAGAAGGTGTCTTATCCAAGATGTTCAATCATGGTGATAATTGAAAATGGTAATAAGGAAGATAAGGTACTAACAGAGATAGGTTGGTAGATGTGGCGAGAACATGTGGAAGGTCCCTTCTGATAGCTTCAATTTTCTTGGGGAAGTAGGGAGCAAGATTGTCAGTTGAGACTAATTGGGAAGGAGGTTTGGGAGTTTGAGGGAGATAACTTGTGGAATAATGGCTTAACATAATGGGAGAACAAAGGAATTAGGGAAATGTAATATTTTTTCTGGCAACATTGAGCCCACTGGAGATTAGTGGTCATTAGTACATATATTTTTAAGGAGTCATGATTGTGTACTTTCCTCCAACCATGGTCGGCTTCCTAGGTACAAGGGTATTCAAAAGGTAAGATTTAGAGAAGTGCTGAGGGTTTTCTGGGAGTGCACTATAGAGGTGGTAGAGTCAATGAATTAGAAGTGTCTGTGAGGTCAAAGAGTTGTTGGTGTCTTAGACATTTAGGGGAAATGAATGGGAAAGATAAGATGTAGTTTTCATAGAATGCGAAGGAGATTAAGGAGGGTGACAGGGATGTTGGTAATAACAAATCCTAGGGTGTGACCATGACTGAGGGAGGGTTGAAGATCAAGGGACTGAGACTCCAATTCTCTTCCATGATACACAGGGCAGTGCCACAGCTGGCAGAGAGAAGATGTCACCAGAAGTGAGAGGAATCTGTGGACTCCTTTGTCCATCCTGCTAATCATAGGAAGACCCGCAGAGAGTGCTGTTATGAGGGGCTCCTTTTCAGTCACATCAGCTGAGGATTTCACACATGGAACCCTGTGGACGCATCCTGGCAGCTAGAATAGTGGCAGTAAATCTACAGTAAAATCAGAAAAATACACTGTATCCTAATTATATGACATTTTTTTACTCTAAAGATGGCCCAAAAGATTGTCTACTCTGACTTCTTTGTCGTCCTTTCTCAGGGAAGAACCATGGCATGCATCATGATCCAAAACACACAATAGCCTCAGAAGGGGGTCAACATTCCCTTATACTTCCTGGTAGGTTACTTCCCTCGTCCCTTTTAGGAAAATAAAGTCAGTCCCATGTTCATTCAGTTCTGTAGGCCCTGATTTCCAGAACTCCAAAAGGAGCTGGGATGAAATGGGGGGAAATGCAGCATTTCAATGGCTAATATCCTTTGTGACAACCTGGATGGAACTGGAGACCATTCTTCTAAGTGAAGATTCTTCTACGTGAAGGTACTTAACTTAGATACTTCTAAGTGAAGTATCACAAGAATGGAAAAACAAACACCACATGTTGTTGTTGATTGCTCAGCAACGTTGTGCTCTACGCACTGCGGAATAGGCGTGAGAAGTTTCTCCTGTGCAACCGGCTCACAGGGTAGGAAACTTAGTTCAAAGTTAAAACTGAGATCATGGTGAATGTCTTTCATATCTTCCTGTATTTACTTAGCATTATGCCACAAGTTGTTTTGTTAAAGCTAAATAACTTGCAAATATATAATTTTAATTCTTATGGTATGTTATAATTTGGAAATACTACCACAGACATAATCAATTCTCTTGTCATAGAGTATTTAAGTTATAATTTTGTAAGTATAAATGATATTGAGTAGAGAAATATATTTATGTAAGTGGGTGTCCGTATCTCTCATAATTTGTTATGGATCAATTCTGGAAGGAAAATGTATTAACCATGTTAATGGGGTCTCTCTCTCTCTCTCTCTCTCTCTCTCTCTCTCTCTCTATATATATATATATATATATATGTGTGTGTGTATATGTATATATATACACACACACATATATATATAGTTAAATTTGCTTTCCAATCAGATTGTAGCATTAACAACATCTCATCGGCAATACATAGGGAATATCTCTTCCCTATTTTGATATACCCTTACCAACACCAAATATAAATTTACAAGATAGCTCATGGTTTTAAGAGTATAGAACTTCAATGAAAGAATAAAACATATATGCTGAGTGGGAAGTTAAAGGATGTCAATAATTATATATCCATTAGAAAGTAATAAGTTATGTGAGACAGCAAAACATTTAGAGATCATTTGGGTAAAGCTGAAAGAGGGGAGAAGCGGACAATGAAGCTGACACAAAATTAATACGTAGCGGGGACGGGAAACCTCATCCATTCAAACAGCTCACAGAAACTCATTAGCTCAGAGGAGAACACCTGTCAAGGTTTGACCTTGCAGACATTTTCACTGATCTAAAGTTAGAAGCATAGAGGGAGACTGTCACACCAGAATTAATTCCAATCAACAGGGAGGAATACATTGGCAATGGGAAAATTATCATGAGAAAAAATAAGTCCATCGTATCAGAACGGGAGAAAGCTTTGTTTATGTAATTCTCTGAGGAAGACTCTCAATACAAAGGAAGGGATTTGATTCTATGTCCTGGAACTCTCTTAAGAAAGATGGATTAAGGGAGTTTGAAAGCCCTAAAAATGTAATTATCTAAGCAATAACTAATTATTCCAACGAGGTAGAAAAATGAAGCATAAATTAAGAAATAAATGAGTTCAACAGCGTGATTTCAGTGAATTTTGATGGTAATAGGCGTGTACAGCAGCAGGAAGAACGAGCACACAGCCAAGGACAGGCGTAAGGCGCTGGCGTGGATGAATCATGAAGGTGAAATCCTCAGGTCAGCTGAGGGCGTATATATAAGACTAATAACTGCTACAGAAAAACCAAACACACAAGCCAGAAAGGGATGGACCCTGCTTGAAATGGATTTTTGAATATTAATGGATAATGGAAAGAAATAAAAACACCTCCTAGATTTTTATTTCATTTACCTATTCTCTCACTTTAATAGCAACATTCAGACTAAAAAGATAAGAAAATGTAAATAAAATAATAAATTTATTCAAGCAATGCATGTTAAGATCATTAGGTGTTGGGAAACAGGATATTTGCAAAATGCCAAGTGTCACTACAGATTACTTACTAACTCAAAAGAGAAAAAATAAACCTTTATATGCAAGAGACTTAATGGTTGTACCTTAACAAAGGGACCGATCATTGTGTTGTGGGACATCCTGATATTATGTGTCTAATGATATGTTCAATAGAAAGTATTCTTGTCAGAAATGCTTAACCTGAATCTAATTAAGCTTCCAGATCTAATTTCCAATTAACAGGAAATACTGGGGTTAGATGCAAGATGGCAGAGTAGGAAGCTCTAGGGGTCATATTCTCCACCAAAGTGACCATTCAGCTGGAAAGAGCAATTGAAATCAATTAATTTGGAACACTAAAACCTAATCAGACACTTATAACAACCAGGGGAATGCTTGATGAAGGCAGAGGCTGCTGACATTTTCTAAGGGAGCTGCACGTGCAAAATAACTGCCACCTACCATTCCTCAGCCCCACCACAGCTATGGGGATAGACGCCCACGTTCCTGGAACAGATGTCTGGCACCAGGGTGAGCAGTGGGGACCCTGTTTTCTAAAAGTTTTGTGTAATGTGATTTGTTGGTCTGGCAGCGCCTGAGGGACTGGCTTGCATGCTTGCCTTGGTTTCAGTCCTCTCAGGAGCAGTAGCTTCTGTTCAACAATTTAAAGAGAAAGGACCCTTTCTCCCCCTCTTTGGAGCCAGACATTTTAAGGAGATCTTTGTCAGGTCACTAGCTGACTGCAGAGATAATGGAACAGAAATTTCAGTGACCACACACAACAAGGAATATACACTTTGCAAAAATAGTTTGCAAAAGTCACAAATGGATGGCTCCAGCTCTCAAAAAGCAAAAATAAGCAATCCTTGAGGGTTAAAAGGAGCATATTCCTAGAGTTACTGCATTGGAGTACACAGAATGACAGGCTCTTGACAAAAAGCCAGCACATACAAAGACACAGGAAAGTGTAGCCTGTTCACAGGAAAAATTTGGCAGGAACCACCTCTGAAGAAGCCCAGATATTGGAATTAGTAGTCAAAGATATTAAATCAACTGTCTTGAATATGCTCAATGAGCTAAAGGAAACCATTCACAAAGAATCAGGGAAACAAAAGGAATGAACAAAATGAGAATACCAATGAAGAGCTAGAAATTATACAAAAGAACCAAACAGAAATTCTGGAGCTGAAAAGGATAATAAAGGGAAAATTCGCTAGAAGGATTCAATGGCAGATTTGAGCAGGCAGATACACAAAATGTGACACATACATATAAATTATAATAAAATAGTATTCAATCATAAAAAGGAATGGAGTTCTGATACATACTGTAACTGCAAGAACCTTGCAAAATATGCTAAGTAAAATAAGGCAGACACAAAAGGATAAATATTACATGATTCACCTTATATGAAGTATCTAAAATAGGGAAATTGGTAGAGACAGGAAGTAGAATACAGGTGAATATCCCTTATCCAAAATGCTCAGGACTGGAAGTGTTTCAGATTTTTCTGGATTTTGGAATATCTGCAAATGTACAGTTTCCTTCAGTGTACTTTCATTCCGCAAATAACTACTGCTCATTATCTCCTACGTTCCAGGGACTATTCTAAGACCTGGAAATATAGCAATGAACAAAACAGATAGTAATCCTTGTTCCACAGAGCTTTGACTACAGTGGGAAAAGAGAAACAGCAAGCAGAATAAATAAGTAGATGATATAGTATATAAGAAGTATGTAGGTGATAAGGAGAAAAATGAGTCAGGGTAGGGGAGATAAAGGGTTTCATGGTGGAGACAATGTATATAACTATTAGCAGGGTGAGCAGACCGGGCCTCATTTAGAAGGTGTCATCTGAGCAGACACTTGAAGGTGAGAGCGTCACGTGGACAGTGGGGAAGTGCAGCCCTGGAAGTGGGCAGAGTCAGTGCAGAGACCACTGGGTAGGAATAAGTCTGGGGTGTTCAAAGAACAGCGTGGTGGTCAGTGTGGCTGAAGCAGAGGAAGGAAAGGGAAGATTAGAAGGTGAGTGACTTCAGTGCTGGAACAGCATAGACAAATCTGTAACCAGGTGGTTTGGTGACAAGAACAATGAAGAGAGGGACAGATGGAAGCAAGTTAAGTACTGAGCTATGGAATCTAAAAATATAAAAGAGGCAGGGAGATGATATCGTGGAACTGAGATAGAGTAAAACAGTGGTTGGAACAAAGAATTGGAGATCCTTGTAGGGTTGAAGAACAGCTAATTTACATTGTCAGGATAAATGAATGGGAGGGATAGGAATTAATAGGGAATGAAATGTTTAAAATTGAGAGTCTGGAGGTACACAATTGTTGGTGTTGACAATGTCCATGATAGAACTATGGAAATGAGTCCCTAAGGCAGCATGGAGGAGAAAATCATGAGTGTTGAGACGATCAAGGCACTAGGAGGGTAGGGTGAATAACATGCAAGGATGTTGAGGATACCAATGATGACAGAAGCTGGTGACAAGAAAGGATGAGCCAGATATTAAGGTTTTGAAAGAGTATAAAGTTATAAAAGATCTACAGTTACTTATAAGATGTATTTAAAGAAAGATTTACAAAATTGTAAAAGACAGTGCCAGAGACTTTGGCCATGATGGAGTAACGCATGCCACACTAGCCCTCCGGCCATCCAGAATTTTGATACCAAACTTAACATATGAGGCAACTGTGTTTCAGTCATTGACCAAAAGGCATGCAAAACTGTATTGTTGAGAGAAAGGAACTCCATGAGGTAGCCCCACAATTACCCCTACTCTTTGCCTGGGGACAACTTCCCAACCATAATGCACAGATTCAAGAACAAGAAGAGCATGGTCGTCCCACAGAACCGAGAAGGCAGAGAGAGATCAGTGTTTGTGGCTGCTGCACCCGCTGGGGTTTGCGGGGAAGAGCACTGGTGAGGAGAGAACTGCACAAAGGGTCCACAGCAGTCTGCCGAGGGCCGGCTCGCACACACACAAAGTATATGCAAGATTCGTGGCTGCCTCAGAGTTGAAAGTAGAGCAAAGATACCAAAGATTGAGCAGGGCTGAGGATTTTGGATTTCTGGTCAGACAGAGTGGAGAGACCTTGTTAACACCATAGGCATTCAGCTAAAAAAAAAAAAGGAAAGAAAACACGCAAACCCATGCCTTTTAGGAGTAAGAACCATGTTTGAGAGTGAGACCTATGTTAGGACTACTATAACAAAACCTAAAGCCATACGTTAACAAGATCCTCAGGGAGTCAGAAGCTGGGTAATGCCAAGGTAGTGAGGCTTCAGGCACTCCACACCTCTGCCCTTAAAAAGTATAAAATCAAGCCTACGAAATTTTAAGGTGATGAGCCAGTGATTGAACTGCCTGATAGAACAAAAATCAGTACTTCAAAGGTAAATAACAAAACTCAGTCCCTACAACGTATCATCTAAAGTGTTCAGTATATAATCAAAAACTCCCAGAAAGGAAAAGAAACAGTGAAGCACGACTTACTGTCAGGAAAAAATGGCAATCCATAGAAACTAATCCTGCAGTGGTCCAGATGTTGTGTTTATCAGATAGACTTCAAAGCAGCTTCTATAAATATGTTGAAAGGCATAAAGCACAATATGGTCTTAATGAATGAACAGGGAATCTGAGAAGAGAGGGAAAGCATTTAAAAAAAGAAAAAGAAAAAAGAAGAAGAAAGAAAAAACCAAATGGAAATTCTAGAACTGAAAAGTAAAATAACTGAAGTGAAAAATGTTCTGAACAGGATTAACAGAAAACTGGTGATGAGAGAAGACAGGGTCAAGTAAATCTGAAGATGTATAAATAAAAGTTATCTAATTGGGAAAACAGAGGAGAAACCCAATAATGAAAAATGGACATAGCCTCAGTGATATGGGAGACGATATCAAACTGTCTAACAGATGTGGAATTGAAATCCCAGATGGAGAGGGGAGTAAGAATGGAGAAGAAAAAATATTTAAGAAAATAATGGTCAAAATTTTCCAAATTTGAGCAAAAAATATGACTTACTAATCAGAGGTCAGTAAAACCCAACTGATAAATACAAAGAAAAGCACACCTACGTGCATTACTGTGAAGTGACTGTAAGCAAAAGATAAGCCAGGTGTGGTGGCTCATGTCTGTAGTCCCAGCTACTCAGGAGGCTGAGGCAGGAGCATCACTTGAGCCCAGGAGTTTGAAAGTTTGAGGCTGCAATGAGCTGTGATGATGCCACTGCACTCGCCCAAGCAACAGAGCAGGAGCTTGTCAAAAAAAAAAAAGGCAAAGGATACAGAGAAATTTCAAAAGCACCCAAATGGAGGGGCAGTGTCCTGGGGAGGGGTGCATTGGAAATAACAAAAGGGTTTAAATCAAGGCTAATTTCTCTTCAGAAACAATGGAGGACAGAAGACAATGGTACAACATCCTTACGGTGCTGAAAATTAAAACTGTCAACTTCAAATTTTGGATTAAGCAAAACTACTTTCAAATCCAAGGTGAAATTAAAAACAAAAAATCATTTACAGATAATCAAAACTTGAGAGAACTTTTTGCCAACCTACCTGTACTACGAGATATGCCAAAGGATGTTTTTCAGGCTGCGGGGAGATGACACCAGATGGAAGCTTGGGTCTACACGCTAAAGAAAGGAGTGACAATCACAAGAAATGGTAAATTAGGGAGTAAATATAAAAGAATATTTTTCCTTCTTAATTTCTTAAAAGGACAAGTCTGTTTATAAAAAAAAAAGGCAGCATCTGGAGGGTGGCAAAAGAGTAGATGCTAAAGATTGATGACATTAATGTCAAGGAATGAGAAAAAATGACTTACAATCAGCGTTAGGGGAAAAGAAAAATAGCTCTATCTGTTTTTCCAATAAAAAATTTTCTTAGTAGGAGTGGGTGCTTTCATTAAATTTATTAAAAACATTATTATATCATATGGCACCAAATAAATAAGTCCCAAATTCAGAACTGACACAGGCTTCATCATCAGATACAATTCAATAAAGGTAGAAACTTATGTAATATTTAAACAACAAAATCTCTACTCTAGATTTTTTAAATGCTATAGGATTATAGAAATAGACATGAAAATAATAGACTTCCCTAACCTCCACGTTGTTCAATGGTCAACTGTATAATTCTTTTGTGTCTAACTTTCCTGATGTGCACTTTACTTAACACTATGATCTAGACACCCTCAAACAGCTCTCTGTACCTACATCTACCTGGGCTCAGGACTTCCCCTCAAGGTTACCTTATAATTGATCTTGTATGACAAAAGACTCCATAAATTAAAGGACAAACAATGTACTGGAAGAAAATATTTGCAACATATATAACTTTAAAGATGACAATTATAACATGTACAGAAATCCTACAAATAAAACAAAAAAGATACTGGAATTGGAATGTTCCTAACAGAAAGAAATGATAAATGCCTGAGATGATGGATACCCCAATTACTTTGATTTGATTAATCTACATTGTATGCCTGTATCAAAACATCACATGTACCCTATAAAGATATACAACTATTACGTACCCATAATAATTAAAAATTTAAAAAATTTTTAAAAAAGATAAGCATACTCTGAGAGTTGGGTAAATGAAAATTAAAATGATTAAATGGAATATTATTGTATACAACAGATTGACAAAAATTTTCAGGTGTGATAATGTCTAGTATTTCCTAGGGCATGGAGAAAGTAGTATTAATCTATAATGCTGATAAGAATAGAATTTAGTACAATCACTTGGAGGGTGATGACAAGATCTATTGAAATTTAAAATGAATATCCTCTATTGCCCCTGAAATTCTTATTCTTGATCTGTACCAGTATTGAAATATCTCAAAGACTGTTAATAGTTTTTTGGTTTTTTTTAAAGAAAAAGCAAGTTGCAGCAGAAGAATAAACATGTGTACAGGCACATAAACAGCAAAGCTATGTGCAAAAAGAGAAAAAATCCATAGATAAGGACAAGCAAGATATACATCCAACTAAAAAGCATTGTTATCTGTGTGAGCTATTAAAGACAGTCAAGTAAGCCTTTGGATTTATTGTTTTTTCCTAATTTTTTTAACATGGAGAATGCATTCAAGAAAATAAAATTTATAATCGAGAACCCAGAATAGCGATATTTCTTCTTACTTATTTCTCTTTGTAAAGAACCCTGAAACTTGAAGAAAGAACTCCTTGGTGGGGCTTAAGTGTAAGTATAGTCCTGTATTCTCCATGTTTTCATATGATATAAGAATCGATCAGAATAATCACAGAATTAAAACAGAGACTTTTAAAATTCATAATAAACCTAACCTTATGGTCAGATAGATTAATCTGAGATATGAAAACTAAAATAATTCTAACTGGAATCCATTTTAACACAAAAGTGTCAGCTTTTATCGGTGTTTATTGGGCACGTCCTTAGGTTGAATACAGCAATCAAATCTTAATCTTGGCATATTTGTGGGTTATATCTTATGTTATTCACATAAATTTACGGCATCTGTGGTTTTGTTTTTGCCAGTGGAGGAAAATGTATATGGATATAACATGTTCCAGAGGGGACAGATCACATACGAAATTAAAATAAAGGATTGATAGTTCCCCTTTTGGGGGTGGGTATCTGTAAAGTAGACCATATATCCAGAGTATTAGGTCACATGAGTGAGACTAATTTAAAGATTACCTAAAACTAATAGGGCTCTGTTTTTGATAAGTGCACAGAAACACTGAAACACATGCTGCTAAAAGGATTTGCTGAATTAATTAAAGCAGACTTGAAGATTACAAACCCTCAAGACTGCTAAATTTCACAAACAGCTTAAAACAACGTATAATCTAAACTTTAAAGCCTTTGCAATGACAGTTTTCAGCATAGTTTTGATCAAAGGTATCACTTTATTTTCAATTAAATAATCAAAATTAAGAAGTGACTCCCTGCAAGCTCTGCATTGCCTTTTATGTATGCTAACTACAGTCTGCATTTGATCTTTGGATTTTACATAATGTTACAATATCCAAAGGTGAAAATATAGCTTATTCTTGCTCTATGGAAATAATGATAAATTAGATCTCTAGAGCTATGACTAATCAACCTGCCTTCATAGGGGTATATAAACTACTACTAACAGAAGTAGCATGGCACGTGGGCATTTTTTAGGGTGACTCAGTGGCCATCAGTCATGTTAATTAACCTCTGTGTCAGTTGTCTCCTATGTAAAATTGTACCTAGCTCATGAATTGTGCAGATGCAATGAGTTAATACATGTCAAGTGCTAAGATCAGTACCCAGCACACAGGAAGTATGCTGTCAATGTTGGCCAAAAGAAATGACACAGACATAAGGACAAACGGATCCATTGACGTGCATGGGATTTTAGCTTCATTGTTAAAATCCCAATTGCTCTTCAGTAAAACAGTCCAAGTTCAAAGGCTGACTCTGCCATTTCCTGGCTATGTGACTTTGAACATGACATTTAATCTTTCTAACCCTCATTTTCCTCATTTTTAAAATGGGGATGATAATGGTACTTAGTTCATAGGATTGTGGTGGGGATCGAATGAGAGAATACAGTACCTCATGTGGAAACTGGAACACAGTAAGTTCTCAAAAAATAATAGTAATAGTAGTGGTGCTAGGATAATTACCACCAGAGTATCAGAAAAAAATCATCAGCATGATCAACTGCTTTTGATATGGAACCCACTGGCTAATTCTATGCTCTACAGTGATCAGGGCCTCCTTAAGTTTTATGTAAGTCACATACCCAGAAGAGAGTAAACAGTACCTGAAACCAAGACCCTAGAAAATTGATCTTGCGAGAATAGTAATGGGATATGATAACTCAGGGGATTACTAAGAAATTATCTCACATAATAACTAGATTTAAGTCACATCTATAGCACTTACAAGAAAAAAGATGCCCAGTAATCTGTCTGGCAGAAGGAAATTGAAAAGGTGTAATAGAACATGGATATGTAGGATGCTTGTAATTAAGGCTTTCATTGTTTTCACTTTGAGCATGGAATACAAAAATACTCTGTAACCGTTTATTCACACTGCAATAATTAGCCAATTAAATTAATCTAGTCAAAGAAATAATGGACTTCATGAAGAATAATCAGTCAATCCAGATGCTTAACAGGCCAATTCACGCAAAATGGCTGAACCAGTTTTTCACCCCAATACTATTATAGCCACACACACAAATGCATAGTGTACAAATCTATTAGAGCTACATATGTTTAATATTTGAAGCACATAAGTTTAGACTTTTAATTCAGTCAATTTTAGTAAGAAATTTGACATGTCAAAATTTTAAAAAGTCCTATGATATATCAAGATTTGGGAACTATAGTGTTCCAAAAATCAAAACATGGTTTTTAAAAACAGTAGCACTACACACACTGCCAAAAAGTTCATGTTGTGATACATACCCTCTGGGAAATAGCTGGACTAGCTTGACACAGTTATATTAATCCATTGAATTTAGAAACAATTGTTAAACAAACAATTTAGCTTTACATTAGACATGGGAGATGGGGGAGGTAATAGATACTTTGAAAGACCGGGAAGCTATTTACCAGGGTTATTGCAACAAGAAGGAAAGCCTGAGCTAGGCAGAAATAGAGATCGAGTACACGGGACCCATTTGAATTATAAATTGCATAATTACATCAACTTGTTAATTAACTTAGTCTTTTATCTTTATCTCTTTTCCTCCTGCACAATACTTAGTACGCTAACTTGCGCTTACAGGACCCTCAAAACTATTTGAGGACAATGTTATAACAAGAATTGCATTCCTAAAACAAGTCCATTTTAAGAATGATATGAAATTTGTTTTTAGTGTATTTCAATATGGGAAAAGATAAAAGTCCAAACCGGCAGAAAAGTGGAAGTTCATCCTTGGGATGCCATCTAAATCTGGGGGTGCCAATCCAAAGAAGCTGGGCATTAAGGATAACTCCGTGGCAGCAAATACATGGCACACTTTCTTTACAGCTCCTGGATCAGAGGAGATGCAACCGCCCTATCAGCTGAAGCCTTTTTTTGTTTTCCTGCTAGTAGTGGAAGGTTGGCTTCTAGACTGCAAACACTACCCTCAGCGTTTGGAATTAACTGGTCCCCATATTCACGAGTTGCAGATCCCCACAAGAGTGGAGATGACTAGGTGTCTGCACTCCCAGGCCCTAGGAGTCAAGGGGCAGCTGCGTGTGGGACGGGGTGGGATGGATGGAGCTCAGAAAAGCACCTGGGCTGGGGCGTCCACACCTGTGCACGTGAGGCCTCTCGTGGTGGGGGCGGAGCTGAGGGCGGGAGGTGCAAGGGCAGGTCATCAGCCAGATGCCAGCTCCTACCCCGCCATCACTTCCAAGCTCTCAACTTGCAGTGGCCCAGGAAGTGGGACTCAAATCTGCATTTCCAAGTCATAAGGAAGGTAAGTTTGTCAAGGTAGGAAAATAGGACCAATTTTATTTACCTTTCTTGTTATTTGTAATCGTTAGATATTTAGCCAAATATTATGGGGTCCTACATTTGTACTTTTGCCCCTAACCTTGCTAATGTTAGAGGCGGGCTTGCAAACAATAACATACTTACAGTTAAGACTAGAGTCATTTCTTTCTCTTCCTAGGAGGAACATAGGCGCTTAGTGAGAAAGCAGGGACATAATAATGGGAAAGTGGCTGGGGAGATCTGTATCCTTCTAGCTGGTAGATCTAACCAATGTGGATAGGCAGCCCTGCTTGTAAGCCTTTGGAATCCCTACGAAATGACTCACGTGAGATTTTTCTTAAGTCTACTTTTTAGCATGACAGTTACCATATTTATTACAAAATAAATGTCCCCAGTGCTATGCTTTTCCCTAATGCAGTCCATATGCAGAAAGGAGAGAAGGTTAGCAACAGAAAAAAGAAATCTATTTGTCAAGGTCCAGATACCCAAAAAGAAAGGCTGTTTCCATTTTATAGCACAGGGAAGTTTTCACTTTATCATCAGTAGAAATGCTGGTTAGCCGGACAGCAGTATCAGAGGTTCGCTGGTGGGGAACCCTGGTAAACAGAGGGTGCAGCTGTGTCTCCACACCAGTGAGGAAAAGCCACTTGCCAGGGTAAACTCGGGCCGCATTGTTTTAGAGCAGCAGCTGCCTCTCTTATCAGAAGTGTGCAAGTCCGCAAAGAGAGTGGGGTGGTCTCAAAGGCCCACTCCTGCTCAGCAAATCAAATGCTGTATCGCACTGGTTCTCCGTAGGAGGATGGGCATTTATAATAAACCTGATTTATAATAAATCTGAGGGGTACCTTTGCTTTTTAAGGAAAGGAAAAGGAACCGTGGGACTTTGTAGGAAAGGAAACTGCCAGTGAATCCAATCTACACAGAAATCAATTTCACACGGCCATAATTCAAGGAAATGGGGCCGTATGTAATGACGTGGACATTCATTTTGCTTTTTAAAATTTGAACTTTCTCCTTGGCTACTATAATATTTTTAAAAACAGCTTGGAATTTTTTTTTTTTTCTCTCATCTCCCATCTCCCTCTACAAGCATTTTTGCTAAACATGGGAATCTATGAAACACAGACTCGCACTGTGACTCATTGGTATTGTTCCCTTTAACTTTTCTCACCATCTCCTCCTGCAGCATTTCCCCTTTCTCAGGACCAAAAGTCAGCAATGAGGAAAGTCAGTGTTTGCAACCGTGCGCTGGACGTACAGGGAGCCCTGTGCTAGGATGACTCCATGGATCTTGCTTTGACTTTCCACTGGGGCATACTTTGAAGTTCATACGCAACACAGGTTCTAGCACAGAATGACGTTACTCACATGGTACCATAATTAGTAAATTTTTATTTCCTTCCCCCTCTTGTTGAACTGGGGGAAAAAGGCTATAAGTTTCTTCGTATTTCTACTACTACAGAATGTACGTCCTTGAGTATTCCTGTATGATATCTGCTCAATAGATAATGTTTTAACACGTTGTGAGTAACAATGGCAATATTAGACAGCATCGATATATTAAAAACTGTGTCCAGAGCTTGAAGAGATGGGAAGCTCCACAGACCTTGTTTGACTCCACAGATTATGACAGCTTTGACTTTAGGAATGATCCATAAACACCGAGGCTTAGATTTTTAAATAAAGATACTAATATTTTTAATGGCATCTTTTAAAAGAAATTCACTGGCAAAGATGTGGCATTTTAAGTCATGGGACAGAAGATGGAAGAAAAGTGTCATATTCTAGTTATCAGATCAAAATCTTTCTAACAGAAGAGCATCATGGTGGGACACAGCTCTCTAGAGGGTATACTGGGGAGGGAGGATTGTGTACTTTTTATAAAACAAACTCAGAGTACAGTGACAAAACAATAGTATAGAATCTCACCCATAGAATGACTTCAGAAATCAATAATGGGACAGTCTCATCTGACAAACAAGGAAGCCAAGGCCCAAGGGTTGTGGCATCACAGGCAGTGTCATACCCAAAGAGCGCAGCTTGGATGAAGTGTCAAGACTTTGGATTCGTGATGAGAGGTCTGTGTCCCTGTGACTCCCTGCCTTTAATGTTAATAACACCTCCATTAAATATCATTTTGTAAATAATACAAACTTAGGTTTAATAACTTTATCAATGATGCTGAATAAATACACTTTTTCTTAAGGTAGAGAATATATAAACATAAATCAGCACTGTATGTCATTCAGTCATCCTGTTAATATGACTATTGTGCTTTCAGTGCAATGGCAGCATCTTGTGGAAGAAAAACCACGGACATCGGCACGAAAAGGATCTCAGGCCTGCCAGTGTGCCCGTTTTGACACAGGACAAAATTACTCCAACCTTCTGGGATTCAGTTTTATCTTGTATGAAGTCATGAGAAAGATCACATGACTTATAGGTCTTTGTGACAATTACATTATATGGCATGAATGAAAATATCGAGCATGGTGCCTGCCATGTGGGAGACACACAAATGTAATACCTGACTAAGAGGGCGCCATAATATCTAAAATTTAGATAGGAATATAATTTAATCTTTAAAAAAAAAAGACTAGAGAGTAGTTCAAAGCTGCTTGTTAAACAAATATTTACCTTTTAGTGGGGCCATACATAAAAGTGATGTGAATAGGGGCTGAAGAATTCATGAAGCAGCAACAACAAAAAGAATCCACGTGGGGTCAAGGCGCTGGCTTGGAGAAGATGTCTTGAGATGAGTTTTAAAAGAAAGAGTAGCTTGTCTGGTGGAGTTGACAGGCATGGGTATTCTAAGCACAGTAGACTAGAGCTGAGAAGGAACAGCTGTGTACGAAACATACAGAACCTCACAGGCTTGGGACAATCTGAGTAGGAAAATATGGGTCAACAAATTGAAGCCCATCAAAGGCCTTGATTGCCAGCCTCAGTGGCTGGGGTTTGCTGTAACAAGAATATGCACTAGATCTCAGGGCAATGGGATCATCAGGTAAAAGTAGTGATTGAGAAGTGAGCAGTCTGTCAATCAAGGGTACGATGGATCATGTCAGGAAGAAAAAAATCTTTAGGCAAGTAGAGAGCCTGGGTCAAGGCAACCCCATAATCCCAGGACGAGGTGATGCAAGGCTGATTGGGCCGTGACGAGCAGTCCCGCTCCTGACCAAAAACCTACGAGTGATCTTTCAAGCCTGACCATAGGCAATTTTAAAGGCTTTACCTGGCAGGCCATGGGGGGCAAGGTGCCCTCTGCACACCCAGCTGGGTTCACAGCCAGTGCCCTAAAGCCTCTGAAGGGAGCTGCACCCAAGGGCTCCCAGCCCGGCTCCCCCGACCCCTCCACGCCCTCCTCAAGGCCATGTCCTTGTGCATATCTGCATCTGCAGCCTCCATTCAGAGGAGGTGTCTTCATCCAGGGCTCTCTGCCAAAGCCTCCTTACTGGGGAAGAACCTGGAAGACACTTGTTTGCACTCTGACTCAGTATTCGTACTTTTCCAAATGTAGTCTTTCCCCTCTCTAGCTGAGCCCAAGTCCCCTCCCCTGGGCCGGGGCTCCCGTGGTGTCTGTGTGTGCACTGATACCGCTGACCTCACCCGGTGTCCCGCAGAAAACGGAACATTAAGGGAGTTGGAGCTTCCTCTTCTTGCTCATACCACTAGCTCCGAAAGTCATGAAAGGCTTTGCTGTTGGTTTCCTTCTGGCATGTTGTCCTAATTGACCACTCCGCATACTGACTGCTCAGCCCTCTCCAGCCCAGCTCAGCTCAGCTCTTGGCAGGTGGCAGAGGAAATTTTAAAAATATTGCATGTAGAAGAGACCTTAGTTCATTTGCAGGAGAGAATTAATATTTAAAAACTAGTTTTAAACTCTTTAAACAAAGATCATGGCAGTGTTTCAAGTCCAAATTTATATACGACATACTAAAAGCCCATCCTTCATGGTGTAGACTGATTTGAATGAAACTTTCCTATCACTAGCATTTGTAATGTAAGTTTGAGAGTCAAGAGATCTCTACATTACCGTATTTCAAAAACATTACTGAAAAGTAATGAACTACGGGGACCTAAAGTCTTGTACAACTATGACAATGATTGAACACCTGACAACTCCTTAAAAGTAGGGATGTGGGCAAATGGGAGGAAGAAGATTTATTGAGCCCCATTGTATTCATCTCTAACATTAAATATTCAAGTTCATGGAGAAAGCAGTGTGTTTATTTTACTGTGCATGGATACTGCGATAACTGTCGTGACTTCTTAGGGGAATATCTCTGCACAGCAGCTGCCAGAGACACTTGTCCATCAGTGTTTCTCAAATGCCAGCCGCTCACTAGGACACCTTCCTCCCAGGGAAAATCTGGTTCCCTCCTCTGCCTCACGCTGCAATTTGTGTCATGTCCCTGGACCGTCGTGACTATTTGTACAGTCTTTCTCCTCCCCTTCCTTTCTGTTATCATCTGCTCACTTTCCCACCTGCCCTGAAAGTTGGATAACTGAGTGCTTGGTCATTTAGGTAACTGGGTCCTCAGTCACTTCCAAAGTGGACAAAGTGTGAAGCAATGAGGCACAAGAGTGCTGTTCTCTTCTTTTATCTTATAAATTCTGAAGTATGCATGGATAATGTAATATTTAAGGGATTATAGGAGTCACTGAGGAAAAGGCCTAGTATAAAAAAGTTTTAAAATCTATTCTAGATACTACTGTTGTGTTATAAAACTCTTTGCATATGAGATTTTTCAAAATGTAATGATAGCGTATTTTCTACTCAACTATTAAATTGTACCATTTTTCATAAAGTACGAATAGCTGTTTGGTATGGAATTCTTTTCCTGATTATTCCCCAGCAGGACATCTTTTTGTCACCGATTATATCTATGTGCTTCCTGATGAATAGCTACTGTTTAATATATATCCCTTAAAACCAGCTGTGGTACTTACAAGCTATGTAAATTATGTCAGAAGCCAAAAAATTCTCAATAAATAAAATGAAGAGAAACTTAGTGATTTTTATTTTGTCTGGTTGCAAATGGCCCATGGACAATGAGAATCTATGAAGGGGGCAAGAGCAGGTTGAAGTGAGATCCCTGAGAAGCATTTTAGCTCAATGTCCCTCCTTCAGGAAGAGCCACCAGGTATATTCCTAGACTGAAATACAGCATTCAGCCAAGCTGTTGCAATACATTTGAAGTGCAAGAATCACTAAACAGGCTGGCAGAGCTATTATCAGTTTTCCCATAATACATTCAGGATTTGCTGAGAAAGAAAGACTAGCAATATTTCTCACTTTCAATGAACATACTCTTTGAGCGTAAACTACTAATCCCTATTAAAAGGAGAAAGTAGATTTAGAACACAAAGATAGTTTGAGAAACATCTAAGGATTCACTGACTTTTGCACTTACTATATTTTCTTTTAAAGAGGCACTTCCTCACTTTTAGAAACTGAACAAAACTTACCTCATCAATTAAGCTTATTTTACCTTGGTTTTATAAAATCTGTTCTTACCTGCCAAGCCCTATTCTAGGATCAACGGTTGGATATAATGACTGTTTGCTATCATAGGAGGAATATTAATAATTAAAAATCACATTGTTTCCTATCAGCCTGCACAGATACCACACACCCCATGACATTTTAAATTCTAAACTATAGAATGAAATCATCACCTTACATTGACATCAAGGAGGGGTTTTTCTTCTGTCATGCAAGTACAGATCATTTTACCACAAATGCAAATTTAAATTCCCTGCATATCTTTCCTGTTTTCTCATTTATTTCCCAGTTACACATTTTGGAAACTGAGATGGAGATTTTTTTTTTTTGAAAGATTAAATGAGAAAATAAAAATTCATCACTGCTTGAGTGGCTCAAGTCCCCGATAGGTTAATGGAGAGCATTATTATTGTTACAGTTCAACAAACATGTCACTTCGACATAACGGAGGGTGAGTTCTCTTCAGCTGGTTGTAGGCAGGTGAGAGTAAATGTAGATTATCTAAAGAGAATGACTGACATCTGCTGGACAGTGAGAGAAATGAAAAGAAACGAACACATATAAATGCTCACGGTTTCAGAATCCACCGGTGTCTGCAATCTGTAACATAATGATGTTAGTATAAATCCTCAGGAATAGAAGGGTCAAGGAGAACCACGTGGAATTCTGCACAGCTGCACCGTGGTGAGTCCAATCAAGGTGACTTCACCCTAGAGCAGCTATACGACTTCTATAAATAGTGCATTTCCATTGCCTGTGAATTTTCTACATCTGACTGATTTCTGTAGTCTGTGGGTTTCCATTAGCTTGATTCCGGCCAGGTCTGTGCAATCAATCAAACGGGCTTTACAAATGTAGAGCCAAAAAAGTAATCAGCATTGATCATTAGGAGTCAGAATACAGTTTAGCCCCCAAACGGGACAGATCCATGCCTGAAATTGGGCTTTGACATAGTTCCCATTTTTAAAATGACTTCTTAATGCAGTGAGAGGAGCAGTGTTAATGGAGACCTACTGTTACTTCATTTAGCTTCGCTACAATTCCATGAGGCAGGTATTTTTAACTCCCTTTTATAGATGAGAAGACTGAGCATCAGAAGTGCAGAAACTTGCCAAAGGTTATACAGATAGTAAGGGACCGGGCCGTAATTCATTGTTTAGTTCTACCTGATTCCAGGGTTGGTGCCTGTCACTATCCACGCTGATTCCAGGGACGTGGCAGTTTTCTATCTTCCGGTGTCAATACCATTTTACTCCACTTTTCAACTGTGTAACTTTCATTACAGAGGATAGGGACTGTCCACAAACACTGACTGGGCCATTCGGTAAGCAGGTGTCTGAGAGAGATAAAGACCCGGAGACCAGCTGGACACACTCAAGAGAACCCATCTTTCCTTTCTTTCTCAAGCACAGTTTGAAACTCGGTCCTCAGTTTCTCCTTAAGGGCAATGATGGTGATGGATTTGTTAACTCCTGAGATCTCTTCCAGCTGTGCATCTAGTTAGGCCTACAGCAAAGAAAAACAGACCGGGTGGTTCAGTTCATTACTATTCTGCAACAACATACTCACGGAATCACTGTAATTAGCTCCATATTGTACTCATGAGTCATTAATGGAAAGAAGTGTTATTTTGTAGAATTTTTGTTCCGGTTTATAATACCTCATGGATATTGAAGTGAAAATATGTACTCAAAGGTAGTCTGTTTTTACACGCAAACACTCCCACTCAAGATGTTATCTTGTCTGATAACTATTTGAAGAAATTTAGCTTCATGTCATTTTCTCCTACTCTTTCAAAAGTCTGAATATGAAATCTATACTTTGCAAAGGAAAATGGCTATCATCAGAACCTAAAACACATACAAAAAAACCAAAAAAATGTTTTATAATAAAAGATCATTTCTGTGAATTACAATACAAAATATCAGAGATCATACCATTTCCTTAAGTGGACAGTGTTTTCAAATTTCCAGAGGTTATAAATTTTGCTTATTTTACTTTCAAAATGAATAAAAGTAGTCTGATATTGTTTCAAATATTAACATAGAAGGGAAAAGTAACACAATATGTCTTCTATAATTAGTCAAATTCTGATATTAAAATATACAGCCAGTTGAATTTTAAGCTCAATAGTACCATCTAGTGGAAATCAACCAGAAATGCTACAGGTAATGCTAATTTTCTTTTACGAGTACAACACTGCTATTTTCCCAGTGCCTAGCAATAACTAATCAGTGCTCAAAGGACTGGTGAGAACCTCTCTGAGATAAGTATTCATTTGCAACAAAAATGTTATTTTCTTTACGATGTAAACACACCTATAGGATATACTATACAATCTAACTGATTATAAACACATAAAGTATCTAACCATGAGCTTATTATTGACAACCAACCTCTCATTATATAAGACATTGATATACATTGTTTAGCTAAGAAGTGGCCCAGGTGAAATAATACCTCTCATTGAAAAATAGAAAAATCATGAGCTATATAATGAAATGGACCTGGATTAACATATGTGTACCATCACTAACTAGCCAAGGAATACTGGGTTTCAATTCTCTCATTGAAATACGAAATAGTACTTAATTTGGGGGGATTTGTAAGGGATTAAATCGTGTGTGTGTGTGTGTGTGTATCACTCACACATTCACTCATTTATTAGCAATTGTTCTTATTCTCATGGTTTCTTTTATTTTTCACTTCTGCTGCTGTGTGTTTAGCCACAGTAGACTTGCATAAACTCCATAGTCTGCTTAATCTTCTGCTGACAGACACTAAACTAAAGCCCGACTTTACACCAACTTTTCTTTCTTTCTGTCTCTATTACTGATGCTTCCTAAATTATCCTAGGCTCATGCTGTACTCACTTCTATATGGGTCCATTCTTACTGCTGTATTAAAAAGATACGCCTTTTTGCACAGTGTAGTTCTGAACTCTCTTCTAAGTTAATTCTGGGTAGTGGGAAGGCCACGTCAGTGAAGGTGAACAGACTGGCTTTTTGATAAAGTGTCACCAGAAAGAACAGCCTTCCAGGAAGAAACAGCTTGTTATTTACACCTGACAGTGACCGTCATCAAGATGAAAGAGGATACAGGCCTTCGGGGGTTTCCGCTGATAACTCCGTAGTGTTCTCGTTGTACAGCTTATATATAAATAAGTTCCCTACTCAAAGATAGTCTGACAGGCTGGCATCGCCTAATTCACCATATTCTTTTTTAAAATTTTTAAATTTATTTTCCAGCCTCAGAAATCCCTGAAGTTTGTGCTGAGATTGAGTCTCCAGCTGCCAAGGTCAGGGGCTCTGATGACAAAGATCGGAGCCCCTGCCACCCTCCTAGACATGCATGATGAGTGAAAAATAAACATGTATGGTTATTAAGCCACTGAAATTGGGACTGTTTGCATTTGCAGCATAAGCCAGCCAAGCCTGATGCCAAAAAATGATTAGTTAAATGTAAAATATATGAGGCAACTCATAAATCCATTTAGCTGGGTAAACAGAACTACATTTTCATATGCTGAAAGCAAATAAGTGACAGTATCCCCCAGTACCTCTCTGTTGTCGATTCCCGGAGATACCGCATATGTTTTATGTGATGTCTGACTTGCTGACACATTGACCGAGCAAAGGTGCCAGAGTCAATAGAGAGTTACCCTCTCTGACCCCAACTGCTTCATCCGTAAAATGATGCTAATATTACCCCTTGCCTGCCTAAAAGTAGGCTTAATGACCACTGAGGTCCCTTCCAATCATAAAATTTATGATTCTGTAGACAAAATGGTAGGTAAACATCCCCAATGTTAATGCACCACCATGTGTGGAGTTGTTTCTCTGTGACAGAATGCACATAAAGTGGGTTCCCAAGAAGACAAAACCATCTGGAGACTCAATGGCTAAAGAAATGGGGTGCTGGGGTTAAATCCTGGTTTGATTGTTCTAAACTGTTGGTAGGAGAGAACCATTTAATTCCAATCTTATCAGTGACTTTCTCTTAAGTGCCTTGGTAGCCCTCTTCTTTCTTCTTTCTTCACTTCGCCAGATTCCAACTCTGCAGGCCCCCAGACCCGAGTGGTAACTCACTACAGAGTTTCCCAACTGTGCAGCTAAAGTCCTGGATATAGGGAATCAAAGTATAAAGGGAAAAAAGGAAACATTAGTTGAATTGCTGTTATGGAAGGGACACTCTGATAGAAAATTTAAATATATTATTTCACTTGATCTCCACAATGACATTATATAGTGGGTATTATTGTAAACATAGGAAAACTGAAGCTAAGAATAATTAATGCACAAGTAGTAGGTGCAATAGCCCACCATATTTTCCACTATATGACAGAAGGAACAACTGAATATTTTTTAATTTATTTTTTTTAAAATCATGGGGCAATATTAGCAGATGACATTATAAAGCAATTCACCAAAGAAGAAATACAAGTAGAAAAGAAATTAATTATTGCAATTTCACAAAATATGTATAAATTTAAAAATTAGGTGAATTTTTCCACCAATAGATTGGGAATTTTCAAAAAAATAATAAAATCTAGCATTGGCAAGGGTGCAAAGAAATGAATAAAGATTCAGGTGACTTAAAAATTGCCACAACCTCTCTGGAAGGCAACGTGGTAATACGTAATACAAAAAATTCCAAAAATATTTTTAATCTCCTAATCCGGCTATTTCCTGTCTAAGGATTTATCCTAGAGAAATAATTATATATATATGCAACCATATGCAAATACTTACAGGCTAGGATACTCATTGAAGTGTTTTTAATATTGGACTTCAAAAATCCTAAATGTCAATAGACTTAGTTTATATTGGTAATCCATATAAATTAATGCTGCAGAAGAATATTTAACAACATAGTAAAACTTTCATTATATAACAAATGAAATATAGGTTGGAAAATATTAAATTTTTAAAAATATATACAATTTATATCATATTTTTATAAATATTTTATATTTATATATAACTTTAAATTTGCATTTTATATAAGTGCAAACTATTATATATATTATAAGTGTGCATATGTGTATGTATATGTGTGTATCCAAATGACAAATTCTCTCTTGTGACAGTCATTTTGGGAATGGGATGCAGCCATATCATGCCTACTCAGGATCAACCTTGGACTATTGCTCTTCCAGGTGGCATGGAGCTACCACTTCCTTTATTTCTGGTTATTACCTGGACCTCATGGAATGTGGTTACTTCTAAAACAAGGTTTCCAAGTATATGAAAGGGATCTCCTTTACCCTTAGAACTCAGTCTTTCACTCCCTTGACAATTTTGAATTAGAGTATCTGTCAGTGTGTGTGCACGCATGTACACAATGTTGGCCAGTGTTTTTAATTCCAAACAATATAATCTGCTGTGGTTTAGACAGAAAGGGATTATAAATGGCTATCTAGATAGTTCACAGAACTGGGAGAAAAGCTGAAGAAACAGTCTTCAGGCTAAGTTTGCAGAAACAATTTCCCAAATTGTACCATAAAGCTGGGTAGAGAAAGTAGTTGTCTCTGCCATGGTCAGAACATCATTGTATAGCAGTTAACGCAGAAAGACATCTTAATTTGTTGATATAATTTGTGTCAGCAAATAGGTGCCCTACATTTTGCCTTTCTCTTGTGATTCAATTCTGAATCACTCTCACATGAGAGCATCTGCTTCGTAGAACCTAAATCACGAGCTGCAGTGAACACTAGCTCCAGGCAAGTCCGAGAAATGTAATGTTACTTCTGTAGTCTCTGCACACCAGGAAGTTGTAAGAATGGGTGTTGACATCGTCAATCCACAGTTTCCTTGGCAGTCCACACCTTTTATAACACAACATCCATACGCATCATTCTTCCAACATTTACACTCACAAGACAACATATTTTCCCCGACATAATGTGACTATCCCTCGTACAAACAAAAATATGCTCACTGTTCCTGAAAAGAGAGACCCAAAGTCTCATCAGTAATCACATTCATCATTCATCCTCCAATGTAGTTATGCTCTCACTTTAATATTCTGTAAATTATGGACTCAGAGTAAAATTAACAAAAAGCAACCCTAGTAGGAAAGGGAAATTAGGCAAACATATAACTGATCATATAAAGAAGAAAATATTGGCAGCTACTACAATTCTTATTTCTATGACCAGTCGTGAAGGCTTAGCTGGAATTTATAATTTCCTTCCTCCACTGTCCATTCGCACCTTAACTGGTTGGGGTTCTTCACCTGCCAGGGTGAACCGAGGCCTCATTCCATAGTGTCTCAGCTGGCCCTGCCTGTGTGAAGTTTCTATATTCATTTGTTGACTTTTACCACAAGTGCTTGGAGGGAGGCACCTCAGACAGTCTCCTGGTTTCCAGACGTCTTCCTCCCTAGTTCTACCATGTATCTGTAGCCATAATTCTCCTTGATAATTAGGACAAATATCCTCAGTCAAAGGGGCCCACAGAAAGGTGTGGGGAGGGGAGACCCGGAACTCCCATGTTAAGTCACGGTTCTTGGAAACATCAAATAAATTTCCAGGTCAGAACAATAAACTGGGCCCAGGCAGAAGCAAATGCAAATTCTCACTGGAGAAAAGTCACCAATTTAGGCACTTGACATTTTTAAGAGTAAGCTCTACCAGATATGGGCTCATAATTTTTTAAAAAATATTCACTGATACACAAGGAATAAACTACCATTAAAAAAAGTTCTTCAGATATTAGAATATTCAGAAAAAAATTAAAAATGACAATATATCAAATGTTCAAAAATAAAAGATGGAATGAAATAAATGAGCAAGGACCAGGAGAGTCAAAAGAGGGTCATGGGAATTTTAAAAGAACAAAGGAGACTTTTAAGAAATAAAAATAATAATTCTGTGGGTGCATTAAATAGCAGATTAGACCCAGCTGAAAAGAGAAACAGTGGCCTGGAATATAGATCTTTAGAAAATGTACAGAATGTACCAGCAGAGAACAAAAGGACAAAATCTGAAAGAAAAATTAGAGCCATGTAAGATAAGAGCGAGGTGTAACATATATCCAATCCGAATCTAACAAGGAGAGAAAAAAAAAAAGGATAGAAGAGAGGCAATATTTAAAGAGATAATTAGTGAGAATTTTCCAGACTCCACAAAAGAAATGAATCCATGGACACAGAAAATACAACTTATACCAGAAAGGAAAGAAGAGACCTTGTAAGCAGTCACAAAGAACATGCAGAGTAAGGTACAATGATAAATTCTTAGAAGCTAAAGCATAAGGCAGAAGATAGAGAAATAGTATCTTTAGAGTGGTGAGAAAAAATAACAGTCAATCGAGGATCAAGTGCCCAGCAAAACTTTTTAAAACATGGACAAAATATATTTTTTAATAAACAAAAGCTAAGAGCATTACCACCATCAGTCCTTCATCAGAGAAACATCTAATGGGTGGACTTCAAAAAAACTGTGGAAAGCAAAAAGTAATGGTGAGTCAAGAAAATGTTAAATATGTAAGTAAAGCTAAAAAATGTGTTTGTAGTGATGATGAGGAGGATAATGTCCAATTGTGTTAAGTTAAAAAAAAAACTAAAGTAATGGACAACAGAAGTATGTAGGTCATGAGCAGATGAATATGGTTAAAGCTGTTCTCTGGTCCGTGTTATGCCTGGAACTTTTCTAGCTGCTGGGAATACGGCAGTGGAAAAAGAAAAAAAATCTCAGCTCCATGGAGCTTAAATTTTAATACTTTACATTGTTAGATATTAAAGGATCATTAACTTCAGAATCTGTTACACATGTATGACCGGATTTCAAGGTTAACACTAATTTTTAAAGCAACAAATGAAAAAATAATAAAAGCAAATAAACAAAAAGTTCAATTAATTCAAAATGAAACAAACAAAAAAACCCATAGAAATACATTATATATAAAGTACAAAGTAAGAGGGGAGAAACAAGTCCAAATACATTGATAATCACTATAACCACCTATTTAAGAACAGAATTCATCAGATTGGATTTTAAAAATCCAGCTTTATGCTATTTAAAATAGACATACCTAAAACATAAGGAAAAGATGCAAGTACAAATGGTGGAAACCGTATGCTATGTAGGGCCTGTCTACTGCTGTCCACCAGCTTGAAGTTCAGATTGTCCAGAAAAAATATGATTCTTTCTGCTAGTGGGTTACTGACTCTTTTAAATTTACTTGTCTCGTTTTAGTGAAAGGGGACTTATTGGCAGTGTGCACACAGAAGTGATAAGACTGATTTCTTTCTGTTAGCCTCATTCTTAAAGATTTGTAATTTTTTTGTATGACACTGGTTTTTAAGCCTTCTCTCAGTTTATGAAATTAAACATTGCTTTCTCTTACCTTACTGCTGTCAAAGCTTTTAGAAATTTTATGCGAGGCAAGACTAAAGGAACTGACAAGTGTACAGTTATTCTTGTTGGTAATTTTTCTTTATGCTTTCAGTGTAAATTGTATACGGTAGATGGCAGTACTACATAGCGCGCGCGAGGGAACTAGTAATACACAGAGCACTAGAACTTGTTTTTACCAGCTAAAAGCACCAGAGGGCACCAAAGGACCGATTATTAGCAAAAGACAACAAGCGTTTGAGAAAAAGACGGTCACAGAGATCGTACTGTTATTTCCAAAGCCTTTTCACAAGAATGCATCTGGCCAGCCTGAAGAATTTCCGCTTTATAAAGGTAAAATTAAATATTAATACAAGGGCTCAATGTACAGAGTCTGCACAGTGTAGAGGGCCATACCACAGGCTCTTTGGTGCTATCACTTTTTATTGTAAAAAAATAAATTTTAAAATCATGAAACTAGGAAAATCGTATTGCTGGACACTACTTTCCTCTCTAGTGACTTAATTGATTACGCTGGATTAAAAAATATTTCATTTATAGAGAAAATGATTCTCCTGTGCTAGTCTACTAACCATTTAATTGACTGAAATGGCAACGCACTGGGTATATTTGCCTCTTTCTCCTATTAATCTTTGAAAAGTTAGTTGGGCCCGAGTGTCTTTCTTTTGTTGACAATTTCCTTTAATTATGTGATATCTAACCAGGGCGATCTGACTTCTTCAGTTCACCAGAAAATAGGTGGCCCCCAAATATTTAGAGCAGGAGTCCGGATGATGACACAGAGCAGGTGGGTGATGACTAGTCCATGTCGTTGTGTGTAATGGAGAAAGCACTGACTTTGGAGTCAGCTGGACCGGAGTTGCGGACCCCTCACACTCTGACCTTGAGTGAAATGTCCTGAGCCTGTGTTTTTGCATCCGTATCACACCTCCGTCCTGCCCCTTGAATGCTCCAAGAATTCTCTTGCCTGCAGATCTGGCTCTTGCTATTCCCTGGGCCAGGATTTGTCTTCTACCCAATCTCCATAGGGCTCCCTCTCTCATCTCCTCCAGGTATCACCTCGCGAAAGAAGCCTTCCTCGGCCACCTTATTTAAACTCGCACCCAAATACTTCCTGTCTCCCTTCCCTGATTATTTTTCTCCACAGTACACTTTAGACAACATTATGACATGAAATATACTTTACTTTCTCGTGTGTTTTTTAGAGATTCTCCCTACTAATGTTCCATGAGAGCAGAAATTTTTTTCTTCTTCTTTGGTCATTGCTCCGTCTCTAGCAACTGGAACAGTGCCTACCAAGAAGGAGAGCATTAAATGCGTGTTGAATAATGAATGAATCCCAGGAATGTTATGACTGATCATGTTTGTAAATCATCTACCACATAATATAGGTAGCCAGTGAATTGTAGCTGTTAGAAATTTTTGTTAGGTTCTTAATTTCTCGATTGCTCTTATTGTTCAAACTGACATTTCTTATCCACAGAATCTAAGTGTTATTCTGTGAAACCTTAACTGCAATTTTAGGTGTGTGGTATGAATTGTGTCACGGAAAGCTCAAAAGATGCTGATATAAATCTAGTATCTTTCATAGGTTCTCCTGGAGATCTTTCACCTCTTACAGAACGGGTCTCCTTTGCTGAAAGGGAACTGACCAGCACAGAAAGACTTAGATTTGGAAGGATTAGTCTCTCTGGCCTCAGTTAGCAAACTCAGCCATGTAAGGCAGCTCACCTGTCTCATTCTGTAAGCATTTTGCTGACATCCTCCAAGACATAGCGCTTAATGCAGCCTAAAAAATACTTTACAGAAAGAGACGGTAAGATCATCTGTTGGATAATATCATCTCTTATAGCAGCCACACTGTGAATGGCTTTTAAGTTTTCTTTTGAAGTTTGAGCAACTGCAAGTTCACAGGTCACACAATGGCCAACAGCATTCCACTACAGCCAGCAGCCCTAAGCCTAAAACAGGAGGCAAGTTGCAGAGGCGGGTGAAGTTCCTTAGAATTTTCACTTAGGACAAGGGTTCTCCACCATCTAGGGACTTACACTTGCTAGCCCACTGCACCTGTCAGGAGAACTTTGGCTACATGATTTAATGTGACAAGTGACATGTTACCCCCGCCTCCACCCAGGTTAATGTTTATTTTTTAATTGATAACCACTGCATTTGCAATACTTTAATTTTTGACTCTCCAAGACAAACTCTCCCATTTTAAAAGCAGGTCTGAGAACTCCCCACTTCAGTACAAAACAAAACAAAATGAAACCTCCCAAGAAAGCGTAAAGTGTTTCAAAGAGCCCTCTGTATTACTTCAACCCATCCCGGAGTATAAGCACAGTGTCTGGACCATTAAAGATGCTGAATAACACACAGAAGTAAGTAACATAAAACTGATGGAACCTGAATAAAGTCCATGGACTGTACCAATGTACATTTCCAGGTTTTGTGCCAGCCATAGTATGTAAGATGTGACTATGAGAGAAAACTAGGTAAGGGTACATGGGACCTCTTGGTGCTGTTTTTGCAATTTCTAGTGAACCTATAATTTGTAAAGGAGCAATAAAAGTCTTTAAACAATGTATTTAGTCTCCTTCCTATCCACCACCCTTTTCAAAACTGAAATTATTGTTAAATTGCTTCCCTGAAATGTATTTCTAATCAGTAGGAATGGGTAGAGAAAGGAAATTTTAGGAACTGCTAATAGTCTTATAGGAATATTTCATTACTGGAAAGGTTATTAAGGATTGTTAAACAGACTAATGACAAATGGAGAGAAATAAATAAAAATATAATGCCATGATTTTTAAATAAAATAAATATTTAAAACTTGGTAGGAAAAAAGGATGCTGAGTAAATATTTGTTTGACTTTCTTGGTTTGTAATCAAGTGTAGAGAGCTGATGGTCAGTGAACTAACAATCTTGAAGTTATAAATCATTTGAGATTTCAGGCTCCTCATCTCTTTGGGGTGTTTAGTCTTCTGATTAGGTTTGTGACTATGACTTGATAACTGTAACCTCCTGGACACTGACCCCATAGCGTTGCTATAACACTAGAGGATTCTGCATTTTTCTTAGTTCTCCTAGTATCAGTGACAATGTTGAACATTTTCTGAGCCCTGTGCTCCCAGGAAAAAGCAATGGTTAAAAAAAAAAAGAAACCTGCCCCTTTTATATTCTGAGAAGCAGCTCACTTCAAGGGACTGTCTCCCCTGGCATACAGGAGCACTAACCCCCCCACCGTTCCTCAAGACTCTCTCGTTCACCTGCCTCCATGAACCCAACCTCCCTCCTTCCTTTGAGACATTCTTCTGTGCAAATGAACGTCCTCCCTATTGCAATAGCCAGAATAAAATCATCTCTTTCATTGTCTGGTGCATTCTGTCTTTCACACCAAATTCCATTCAAACGTTTATTGTTTTTCTCTGGCCTTTCTTATGCCAGATGGTTAAAATAAGGGTAAATTTTTCCATACTTTTCATGATCATTAATAAATTATGATTTAGCTAAGAAATGGAATTTTCCATTTTTACCGGAATAGAACTATTTTTACTAAGTATGTTGTTCAGAGAACATCTGTCTCTGGCATTAGTTTAAAGACACTCATTGTTTTGCATCAGGTGAAACAACTATACAATTTGTTCTACAATTATCTGTAAAAGGAAAAAAAAATTGCCTTTGCCAAGAGGCTTTATGTTCTGTTCAGCCGTTTCCTCCACTCCCCTACATGCTCTGTATTTCACAGAAATAAAACCTGCTATGTACCAAGAATGCTGGGAAGTCTTTTCCCAAACATATTTATTTCTCAAAGCAATTCTGAAAGAAAGGTATGATTATTCCTGTGTTTCTTTGGAAACAGCACAGTCTGTACAGAGGAAAACTCAAAATCTGGCATCCGCAGCAGAGCCTGAACTGTCCTCTGTCCAGTCTGCTGTTTCCTCAGAAACATAAGAATGGTAATAGTGCCCACCTCATAGGATTGGTGGGAGCATTAAATGAATTAAATATATGCAAAGTACATGTAATAAAGTCAGGCCCATACAACTCAGTATCACACCTAATGCTTGGGCAACTCACTCTCTACTATGAAACTCAGTATAACTTACTCAAGTCCACATAGCTAGAAAGTAGCAGTACCAGAATCCAAACCCAGATATTTCTGACTTCAAAGCTGATATCTTTTCTGTTATCTAAGACCACATAAGCAGGGAGATCAGTTAAGAGTATTAACCAATAAAGAAAAAAAATCTAATAAATTTGATTATTGACTTTGATATCAAAATGCACCATGAAAAGAGTGAAAGGATTAAGTTAGAGAACTCAAACTGAAAGTATATAAAGAAATCCTACGGATCAATAAGACAAATACAAAATGGGCAAAAAAAACAGGCACATTTTACAAAAGAAACCCAAATGAGCAATAAACATATGAACAGAAGTCTAAAATTTTAGTAATCAGGCAAATGTAAATTACAACCAGAATAAGATACCATCGGGCATTCACCCCAGTTTGGCAAAAACTAAAGTCTACAAACCCAAATGTAGGTAAAGTATAAGGAAAGAGAACTCACATGTGGAAAAACCACTTTGGTAAAGTTTGGCGATATGTAAAGATGGTGATATGAATTCCCCAAGACGTAGAAATATGCAATGTTAGGTATATAAGCTACAGCAGTGGTCGTCAATTGAGAGTGCCATGATACTTTATACACGGGGACAGACTGTTTTGTGGAAATCAGCTCTGCTCTCATGTGCACTCTTCTAAATTGATCTGGTCAATTCTGTGCCCAGGCTTGAGGTCGTCCTCCTCCATTTTTCCCTTTCACAAAAGAAAGGCATATCTCATCCAGAATCTTGCTACCGTGCATGGCCACAACGTATAAAACCTTGGGGACAGCCAGGCACAGTGGCTCACATGTTTACTCCTAGCACTTTTGGAGGCCAAGGCAGGAAGACCACTTGAGGACAGAAGTTCAAGACCAGCCTGAACAACTTAGCAAGCCCACTTAGCAAGTCATGCGTGGTGGCACTCGCCTATAGGCCCAGCTACTCGGGAGGCTGAGGCAGGAGGATTGCTGAGCCCAGGAGTTTGAGGTTACAGTGAACCATGACGCCACTGCACTTTAGCCTGGACAACAGACTGAGGCCCTGTCTCAATCAATCAGTGAAACCTTGGGGACAAAGAGATCATTTGATAATTCCCTTAACAAAAGCATCATAAATTATCCCCCCACAAGTCTAATTCCAGCTCATCAAGAGTTACATTTATTCAAATTTCTAATATACTTATTATTTTGATGAATTGTGTACTATTGATAATTACACAAATAACTTACTCCAGAATAATTCTTAAACACTTAGAACATTAGGGTTACAGAACTGTTTAAATGATCAGTTTCAATTTATGTACACATATTTGTTGCAAAGAAATGCGGTAGAATTATCAATAAAAGATTATAAAACAGCACTCTCTGAACTATCACCCATAAGGATAAAATTTTGTTAAAGGAGGGGAACGTAAACATGATTTGAAGGAGAAAAAGAAATTATGAAAATTTTTTTGTTCATTAGAAAATGATTGTACCAAATTATTATGCTATTTATATTCCATTGGGTACATTTGGATACATTTTTTAAAGTAATGCAAAAAAAAAGTAATGAATGCAGCAGTCTGTGCTTTGAAATGTTAATATTTACAATATGCCAAAAATTACATCCTTTATTATTTTAACAAGATGAAAATTTTTCAATGTTTAATGATGTTAAAGACATATTTTTTTCAAAAATCACTTACGTGCTATGCAAGCAAAAAAAGGTGAAGATTCCTTTCCTAGAGAAACACTTAAACACACACACCAGGCTATCCTGTACAAGAATATTCACATTCACAGCAAATGTCCACCAATACAAAAACAGGTAAATAACTTACACCTAATGTGGATTGCTATGGATGACTATATAACAATGGATTAGTGCACAACAATGAAAATGAACAAATTATAGCTTCACACAAAAACATAAGTGAGTCTCTTAAATTTAAAGCTGAGCCCAAAGCAACAAGACAAAAAATTCCTATGGTAAGATTCCACTCGCGCTCATAACCAAGCAAAACTAAACTATATTGCTTAGGAATGTGTGATAAATTATCACACTTCCCCTTCCCCGTAAGAGGATTACCCAGTGCCACATGCCTTGTACTACTTCCCTGTGGAATTTATATCCCCAATTCTTCTACTTTTGGCATTGCCATGTGACGTGCTTGAGCCAATTAAGTGAGCAGATGTGACGCTTTGCATGTTCAGAGAGTCGGTCCAAGAGTTTCCATCCATTCTACTGCTCTTTGGTGTGCCAAAAGGAACTGTTCTTTCACCCTGGATTCTGGAACGAAGAGACATGTGGAGTATATCCTAAGCCAGCCATAAGCTCTCACCGATGCAAGAAATGCATGTTTGTTTTTATAAGCCACTGAGATGTCCCTACTATTCCTAATGGCAGCAAAGCTGACATAGGTGGCAAACTTTCAAGAAAAGCAAGACTGTAACTACCAGGACAGTGAAGACAGTGGAGAGGGATGAGGTTGTGACCTAGAAGAGGAATGCAGAGGGTGGATGGGGGATGGTATCGTTCTGTTGATTTGAGTAGTAGTGGCAAAGGTACATGCTTTATAATTATTCATTATATATAAATAGCTCATGCACTTTTCTGTATTTCCTTTTCCCCATTAAAAACATAAAAGAAGCAAAAGATCTAAATTCATAAGGATTTGATTGTCTTGCTAATCCATTTCAAATATAAATTACTCCATATACCTCTCCTTCCATTATTTAATGTTAAGCATTTATCACTGACATACTATGAGCTCACTTTTACAGTCAAAAACTCAGTTCACTTATCCTTGGAAAATTTGTCAAGGAATGTTCTGAAATGCCTTACCTTAAGACAAAACACCTGTGTAAACCAATGTAACTGAAATTTATTAATCACACTCTCACTTTTTTATTAATTCAAGTCACTCAGCAAACATATATCAAGTGTCCTGTAATAAAACAGCAAACAAAATAAACATAGCCTTCTCTCATAAAACTGACAGTCAACGTGTGTGTGTGTGTGTATATGGCAAAAAAAGCTATAAATTATGATGTAAAGTAAGGAAATAATATTGCAGGAAGAGGAAATAAAAAGTGCAAAGATGCTGTAGCAGGAATCTGTTTGGCAAATTTGAGGATAAGCAAGGAAGTCAACAGTGACTAAGGGGTGCGTGTGTGTGTTATATGGTGATGTGCTTCCAGTGAAACAAATTTTATGCTCCTTGTATCAAAGCTATGGGGATCCCAGCAATTTTGATGGGACGTCAAATGTTTAAAATTACCTGCATGTAACAAAGTCTTACTCTCAAGTATCTCTGTCAAGTCCAAATATTATGGACAACTCTGGATGACAGTTGGGCAAATGCTTTGAGCATCATTCATCAAGAGAAATCTTTTGCATATCTGAATTGCATTAAGTGATGTAAATAGCAACAGGGGGTGGAGGAGAAGAACAAGATATAAACTGGTTGTCCCATTATAGAACGTCAAATAAATTAATTAATAAATTCTGGATGGAGTACTAGGCTAGAAAGATCAGATCAGGTTCTCTCCTGACAGGTGCTTTAAAACCTAACCCTTAAAATCCAATATACTCACCTTCAGAAAATCCTTCATGCACTACAGAGAAGATATAGAAAAATATATACAAAATGTTGACACTACTCAGCTAGTATTCCCCGCTGGGATATAGCAGAGGGCTGGCCAGCTTAAGTTGGTAAGCATAAGCAGTAACTGACAAGTGACTAGCTATGCAAGAAAGATTCTTTCTTCCCACCCACCACATACCTGTTTCTGAGAAGGCAGAGCCCAACTGAAGATTGTATTTCCCAGATGCCTCTTGCATCTATGCAGGGATGTGCAATTGGCTGTCACCCCTGGAATATGAGTTGGTGGTACAATACTCTGGGCCCAGGTAATTAAGCAGGTGAGCCCTTTCTCTCTAACCCCACTCAGCCAGCTTGAAATGAAGGGTTGTCAACCCTGGGGTGGCAGTCACAAGACAGAAGGCACCTGTCTTAGGTCACACCATGTGGAAAGCTGCCTGATTGCCCGTATTGGTTCCTTGTATAAGCAAGAAATACTTTTGTTTTCCTAAGCTACTGAAATTTTGATGTTACCTTTTATAGCACTTAGCGTTATTTTGACTAATACAGAGTACTTAGTTGGGCTCTCAAATGTTGAGCTGAGAGCAAGTCAGGTAGCAATCAGCCTCTCATAAGATAGCATTTACAAACTTTGTATTGAAAGTATGATTCCCAATTAGACTATTAACATATTGACCGCCACACTAGAAAAAAATTTTTTTTTCCTTGGGTCCATGGTGTTTTATTATGAAAATAGAATAAAAACTTTGAAAACAAAAGGATCCTAATTTTAATGAAGAACAAATTTATTGACTTCTATTTATTTAACCCATGTTTTTACAATTAATTTGTCAATAGTAATTGTAACAATAAGATCAACAAGATTTTTACGAACTAACTGCAGGGTTTTGCCCAGGTTTTGCTTCAAGAGTCCCAGGGCTCAAAACTAGCACGAGTGTAACTCACATGGCAGTTAATGTGTTAATAGTCCTTGGTTGTCTCTGCATATGCAGAGTATTAACAGGACTTAGGGGTTCTTACAGCAGAAGCAGAGGCTGCAGCAGTGGGGCAAGCCCCAGATTTCTCAAAGAAATCTGGGAGATACCCACACAACTTTGAGAAGACTTCTGAGATCCCATTCCCTCTAAGTTGAAGATGATTTCGTTTCAGATCCCTCAGCATATCTCAGAACCTTCCTCCTCTCCATTCACATCCATTAGAACCTTCCCATCCCTTGTACTCACTCACCAGGGAGGCTGTAGCCATTCCAAGCCCCTAACAAGCAGAAGCGTTAGCCTTTAGAAGAAAGGAACAGAGGTTCTTCTGTCTCAAATATACGGTGCCATCAACTCTTTTACTTCTCAACTCCCAGCTGCCTATTTCCAACCACACTCAACAGATACACAAGTGGGATGTGTATAAATTACACACAGAAAAGCAAATGCTTCAAAGCTCCTTCAAGCTTGAAGTTTATTTGGAAATACTAAGGTACACCTATTGAAGCAGTAAGTTTTCTTTCTGCTGCAATACTAATCAGGCAAGTCACTTGGAGAGAGGGAAAAGGACAAAGGATTAAAGTTCTGGCACAGGGTTTCCCAAGTTGGGAGAAAACAAAAACAAAATCTAGCTTACTTCTTATATCATCTTTCATACAATAAACTTAGGTTAAAGAAACTTATCTTCTAAATTCAATGATTTTCTACTGTTTTGAGAGAGTATTTGTTGTTTTCGTTGTCTGAGTTCACTGGTAAGTAAATGTCCTTTTTGAGAAACTCCTATCTCTTCTGAAACAAGAAGAGTAGAATTTCCACAACTCAGTAGGTTCAGAGCAGGCCTACGAGCCAGATGTGCTGTAGCAGTGAGCCAAACCAGCTCTGGGCCCAAGAAGCTGGTAGAGTCTCAACAAACACACTGGGCTTTCAAATACAGTCAGCTGTATATTTTAACCCATTTCTTATAACATGCATCCTGAGATTTTTTTTTTTTTAAATCAGGCCTATGTTAGGGTTTTCTAGTGCTATTTTAAAGTAAAGCAATTAATATCGTATCACTAGTCACTATCATTTGGCTCTCTTATCAAAAGTCTGGAACAACAGAGGTCACAGACACTAGGGCAAGAACAGCATTTACCTTTACTGGACTGCCCAACTGAGCTTGAAAGGAGAGTAAGGACAGTCAGATCTCATGTCATCAAGAGCTCAAGAATGAAAAAAAAGCAGCACTTACAAAAAGGGAGAGTGTTAATTACAGTCCCCAAGGTTTGGTTACATTAGAAACACAATGACTTCACTCATCAGTATTTATTGGGCGCCTATTATGTGCAAGGCACTATGCTAGGCGCTAGGGAAGATACAAAGATAAATCTGAAAGACTGCCCTCAAAGAGCTTACAGTCTAGTATACGAGCACACAGTCTCTGTAGAAGACATTTTAAGTGTAATTAATCTCCCCCCTAGCAAAAACAAAAAAACCCTCAAGTTTACTAGACTTGTTTCTTCCATTTCCTTTTAGTTCAGCAGCTTCACATAAAAAGCATAAATCTGAAAGTCTTTTAAAATGCATAATTTCACTCGTAAACAAAATTCATTTTCATTAGAAAAAATGCTGAATATTTATTGCAATTAAGAAAATCCTTAAACATATATTCAGTATTTTCATGAATTTTTCTTATGAATGTGTATCTGTGAAGTAAACACTTTCCCAAGTTGCATCAAAAATATGCAACAACTTTTTGAAACGGATCTTTTTAAACTACTGGTAGTCACATGTGATATACACAGGCTCTCTGCTAAAAGCAAGGAAAGCTTTTGAAATGCGGATGTATTTGTTTACTACCAAAGTTCACAGTTTATGAGTTTCTCCCCCATAAACCCACTGCATGTCAATACAAAGTATTATAAAATAACACCTCCATTGATCTATACCTCGAATACCTAAAGCTTCACATCTCTAAGCTTTAGATAGAAAACAATAGTGAAAAATGTTCACTGTCACCTTAAAACCCAGCTATTTAATTGGCTGACCAGACCCACCAAAGAACTACAGCATAATTCCAGGAAAAGACATTCAAAATAGCCACTTTCCTATTACATTCTTAGGAATTTCTGAAGTTTTTTGTTATTTTCCTTTCAGTGAAAAGAAATAAAATGTAATCAATTAGGGGAATAAAAAACACTGATATACATGTTTGTCTAGGTTAAACTCTCATAGAAAAAGACATGTGAGCACTACCTTTTAAAATTCATTTTGAACCATAATTACTTTTAGTGTCTTGCAATTTTTATCTTTTCTCAGAGTCATTTCTGGGCACAGACTTTTCTAATCATACTTAGTTTTTTATAAGTCTGAAGCCTTTTGTCTTTGTAGAGACTTCAGAAGACTTCTTCAAAACATGGAGACTTAAGTAGATGACATGGTTATCAAATTAAACATCAATTTTTTATAATGTAGAATGATGGTAAACTGCACATACTCAAAAATGAGTTCCTGAGACAGAGGTTCCTTATTCCCATGTTGGAGCATTTTTCTCCTGAGCGGTTTCCCTTAGTTAAGTAAAAACAAAAAACTTTATGCACGTTGTGCTAATTGGGCCTTTCTACTTCTCTTCCTTACCAAACAAGAAAGGGGGCTTTTCAAACAATTACAAACTCAAGTAAATTTCAACATTAATGTCTACCAGACTAACAGATCCACTTGTCACAGAAGTATAGTGAACTTAAACTGGTAACTGGCTCTGGTTAAGACAGCAGGCTTCTTGTACATGCCTGAACATACCCAATTTTTAAGCTTTCACACCTGCAGATTTTAAGCTTTCATGTCTAGTATTTGTACAAAGTAAATAAAATTAAATTTTCTGGGTGTAAAATCTAACAGAAATAAAATCAGATCAGTATGAAGTATGTGTTAGTCTTTGAATCATGTTCCTGTCTTCACATTACTAAGGTGCTTTTCTATTCAATCTCTTTGCTGAACAGATAGATTTTATAGACGTGTGGTGTAAAAGAACCACCATTTAAGTTAACCATTCCACCTTGTCATTTTACAGATAAAGAAACCAAGAACCTAAAAAGTTTAATGAAAAAGCTGGGAGCCAAACCCAGTCTAGTATTCATGATACCATACCTCCCTCTGACTTTTCTGCTTGTTTGAAAAACTCATATTCACATGCTTTTACATGTACCGCACAACTACATACAAGAGCTGTTAAAATCAATGTAATTAAATAGTGACATATTTCATATGAGGTAAATATAAGAAATGTTAGTTATTAACTTAAACAATTTGTAGAAAATATTAGCCCTTTTTGGTTACTGTTGATAGTTTAACTACAGTGTTTGGTCTTGCTTCAAGGGTAACTGACTTGCAGTTGCTACTTTTAAGGATGTTTATTTGCCCACTGCAGAAAAAAAAAATCATGTTAAATATGGTCATATATTCAATCACATATTGTGTATTGAATCTCTAAATTATTTTTACATACATTTAGATTTTCTCATACTTTTAACATAAGTTAAATTAACTTATGCAGAGAATGAAATATTACCTCTACATAAGTTGTTGGCAGCTCGAAAATTAGTCACTTCCACACACAATAGGAAACCTCTTGTAGGAGTGAAAGAAAGGGTGTCCAAGATAACAAAAAATATGAAAATTATAAGAGAATTTTGATTAGTCTATAATCTGAGGTATAAGAAAAAGGATAAGCTTAGAGAATCAGAAGATCTGAGTTCAAGTTTTAACTCTACTCCTTGCTAGCTATGTAACCTTGGAACAATTCAAGAAACTTCTGGGTTTCAGTTTCTTCATCTGCAAAGAGCTAACACTTATTCTACTTACCTCATTAGATTATTGAGGACAGCATACAATAAAATAGAAGAGTGCTTTGTAAATAGAAAAGCACACCACAAATATTACCACCTCAGTAATTGTTAAAATGTGGACCTATAAAAAATTGTAAATAATCACCACTTAGTGGCACTAGGCATGCTCACTAGAACTTAGAGGGTAAACCATGCAAACATTTCCAACTTTCAATGGCAATGCTACAAAATCATACAAAGATATAATATAAAGGAACGTTTTTAGAGAGAAAAGCACTGAAAGACACACATTTGGTTGACTTAAGAGACTTTAAAATGAGTTAGTATGATTTACAGCATATAAAGAGGTATTTAGTCTTTAAGTGGAGGAAGTTACTAGTCACCTGTAAGAAAAACAAGCGTTATGGGCATTCCTAAGATAAATGGAATAAAATTCCATCACTTTTGGCTTTTTTGTAAACCAAGCTTCTAACAAATAACCATGTTAATTTTTCCAGTTATCAAACATACCCTAAAAGAGTTAAAAGAGAATGTCTACTTCTAAATCACATCCAATGTGAACTTGCATGAACGCAAGACATAAAATACAGAGTTCTTATAACTCTACAGGCACCTGGAAGTTTTAACTACCCTTCATGCTTACATTATATCCCATAGAGAATAATGGAAATAATACAGGGAATACTTCAAATATATATTTTTTACAAATCCTTTTTATGTAGTTCTTATTCTCATAATACTCCACTCTGGTGGCCTTGGTTTTTTGCTTTGTTTGTAAAAGTAAGTTTAAGTAGCCTATTAACTTTTCCCTTCAATATGCCTTTTTATGTTAGTTCTTATACCAAAAAAAAAAAAAAAAACCAACAAAAAAAACAAACAAACCAAAAACAAATGAAAACGTAAAGAAATAAATGAGATACAATTCATTAAGTATAAAAATATGTTGTTTCAAATTCAGAATAATTTAATAACTCTTCGTTATTTCATATGTATCTGGAAATGGGACAGATACGTGTCCTGATCCTGTCACAAGAGGTAGAATTCCAGCATTTGGTACAACGTTCCAAGACAGGGTCAAAGTGACATTCCTGTTTCCCCTATAAAAAGATAAAATAATAGTTAGCAGAAACACTTTTGTTAAAAAAAAATTTAAATTAAGCACTGAGACGTCAAACACTTTATTTATAACCAGCTATTCCTAATAGGAATCCTAATCTGCAAAAAGAACTATTTTCTCATGTCATCTGAAATCCAAGGAGGATGCTGGAAGACACCATCATTACATCTACAGGTATCCCACATTGACCAACCTAAACTCACTTACAGCTGCAGTTAAGAGAACTATCAACTAAAAAGCTTAAATGAGTAAAATGCAGTTTAAGAGTGAAGAGAGATTTGAGCTAGGAATAAGACGACAATGATTTGAAACCTAATTCTGTCATTATCTAGATGTGCAAACCCTGAACAACCCAAATCTCTCAAGAGTGTGAAATTTTCATCTACAAATAGAGAGGTTTGGTTTCTCAAGATAACTCTCTTTTCCTGATGTTTATCCATAGACCATCTGAGGTAAAAATGACCTGAGAGATCACTCACTCTGATTCCTGCATTTTATATAAGAGTAAACTAAGGTTTAAAAAAGCTAAGTTACAATGAGAACCCATAATATTTCTCTTAAGCAGTATCAACTCCTAGACCCAGTGTGCTGCTTCCTCATTAAGGTTTCCCTGACTCATATCCAGAAAGGAGCCCTTTAATTTGACAATCACAGCCCTACTACGTATGGGCAAGCCCAAGCTCCTCGTACACTTAAGAGGAGAAGCTGTAGGCATTTATTAATTTGACTGTTAGATTTCACATACTGCAAGAGAACTGTCTCAGATCCCAATTTGTATTTCTACCCAATCTTCCAGTTCAGAGTTGCATAAATACTTCTCTCCCAATTCTCCTTTTACCCTCTAATATTTTTCTTTAAAATAAAAATACATTACATTTTTCTCTCCCTTTCACATCTTATTAAAAGTAAAAAATGACAAAGAATTGCTCACTTGAGACCATTTCCATCGTCAAAGAAAAAATATTTTGTTTTCATATCTTTCAGCAGCAGCTTCGGATTATCACCTCTCAGAACAATCTTGTCCCATAGGACAACTTGGTTCAGAGCCTATATTACAATGAAAATTCATTAGATACCTCATCAGAAATAGCATCTTATCACTTCAAGTTAAAAGTATTAGCAAGCAAATAGTTTGACATGTTAATGAATCCACCTTTGAAGGACTTGCTAAAATCTTAAAGCATACAAAATGATAGCAAGTAGTAGATATAAGAAGGGGGCAAACTTTGCTTGGAGAGAATAATAATTCCCTAAAGGAATTCATTCCTTTTGCTAATTTAACTGTATTACTTAGGACCCTCACAGCTTAATGTAAGGTTTTAGATTCACATGCTCTCCAGTAAGTGAGGCCTTTAGGGGAACAGAAGAATTAGAATCCCTGGCAGGGAAGTATTCTTTTAAACTACTTTTCCCTACACCATTTCTGAGACCCTCGAACCCAGTGTGGAGCCTGGATGGTGCAAGGAAAATAGACAGCTAATCGCTGGTCCATTACACTGTTAATACAGGCTACTGCCCAATTATATCATGAAAACTTATAAATCTCTAAGATTTTACATTATCAAAGAATTACTAAAAAATGCAGCCTTCTTAAGACTTTTCCCTTTAAGTTAAAAAAAAAATGTGCATTACTTTATCACAGCAAAATTCTAGAGGTCAGACAATTCTTCTGAGCCACTATTTTAACATATTACAAACAAGTTCCACTGAGAAAATTAGAAGCATGATATGGAAAGAGAATACATTTGTGACCACTACTAAATCCCAAGGAATTTGTTCTTATTAAGCTATTACCCATTAGCTTGTGAGGCCAGTCACTCTGTGTGGTAACTACATTAACTGAAAAGAAATGTGGAGTAGTTATCTCTAAAAGAGGGTTCAAACCCACACCTTGAAGTTTCTGTTTCTAACATTAAGCAGAAACATTAAAACTGAAGAACACAGAATCAAAGATAGGCGGAAGTGAAACAACTTTTTATGTAAATCTATTATTTACCAAAGCAATAATCTATCAAATTCCAAATTCATATTAACTTAATAGTTATACTAGGATAAACCAGAATTATAAGTACAATTTAGGTATACTTATCATAAAGGTGCCATTTATTTCAATACTTGTTGAAACTTATAGAATAATATGTGTATTTATACTTGTTACTCTTATCTTCAAGAATAACTTTTTCTGTGTAATATTTTGCTGATTTTGAATGACTGGGATCAAAACTTATTCATCCCAATATTCCTAGTGCTTAACAAAATCAAAATACCTGGCATAAAACAGATGCTCAAAATAAATGTATAATGAATTGAAATGCTAAAAATTCTAGTTAACTAATCAAACCATCAAATAGCTAAAACAGATTGACTGTATGATCTCTTGAAAATGAATACAGAATAAAATAAAATACAGAATGTAGACCTATCTTTAACTCCAAATTATCTGCAGGCTACACTAATAACAAACATAAGGGTAACTCAGCTAAAAACATATAAAGTCATTTCAATTCCACAGATTGCATGTTCATATTTTAAGTCTACCACTTTATACTTTTAGTATCAACACTAAAATAGAATCTAAGATTTATTTGAGCAATAGTCTATAAAATATCTCAACCCCTACCACACCTGCAACAAAAGCTCTAATCAGACCAGACTAATAGTTTTCAATCATAAACTAATAGTTTTAATAAGTTTTAATCTAATAGCTTTTAATTATAAAACATTATACACTATAATTTGTGATTAAAAAGACTAGTCAACTACTCAGATTAATGAATTCTGTACAACTCCAGAACAAAAGAAAATCATTCTCAAGAGGCAGATATTAATGTAGGTAAATGGCTTGATAAGACTATCAAAACAGCTTACACCATGTATTAAAAAAAGAAAAATATAAATATTTGGTACTGAGATGGATTCTGAAAATAATCTCAGAAGATTAAAAAATTTTTAATCTTAAATACAGCTTTTGATTATATTATCTTGATAATGAGAATTGTAATCACAGGTCCCAAATTCTATTGACTCACTTATTTGCCATGTAGTTCTCTAATTGTAGTTGTGGAAAAAGAGTATTTTAGCTTAAAGAGTATACAGCTCAACAGCAATACTACCTCCCATCTCCCAGGTAACTCATAGTTCAGCAACATCCTTTTTGATCTTACCACTGGAAGTGGTCTGCAAGAGTTTTTGAGCACAAATCCCCAAAATATACATCTTCATTTATAAATTATGTATACGTATGTGTATAATGTATAATATATGTACTATTATTAGTTAATATCATTGCTAGTGAATATAAATTTCCATTTCAAATAGTTTTGACCAATGTTGAATTTTTCCAGTCAATATCTTATTAGATTTGCTTAAGTTGTCTTTCTGCTTTTGTAATCCTGTAATATGACTCAGAAGCTCAGAAGAAGAACAGAAGTATCAGCTCTGCCATTTTCCTAACGTTTGCATATGCCCTCGGACCATTAGCATTATCATTAACCTGTGATTTCTTTGCTGGAATCTTTTTAAGCCATTTTTCCATTTGGTGAGGATTATTTAAAACTAGATAATATAATCCACTTATATACTGTATATACAATATTTTGCAAAATGCTGAAAATGAATGAATAAATATTAGATAGTGTGGTCAACCTCTTGACCTACAGAATTCCTTCTCTTCCTCCAGAATATCTGCATGCTGTAGAAGATATGAGACCATCTGACTCAAAGCTGAACATGAGTAATAATATCAGTTCATACAGCAAGTATTAGTAAAGCTCAACTTCTTTCCTTTTTATTTGAAATTGAGAAATATATTAATAGAAGCTCTTAACTGTTTTCCTTATATATCTGTGGATTACTTTGCATGTACCCCATTCTGGAGACCCCAATGTTAGAGAACTATAGAACACAAAGAAAAAAAAAGAGAGGCTACCAAAGGAGATAAAGTTTTCTCAAGAGTCACCTCTCCATAGGCTTGTGGATTTTTACAAGCCAACTCAGGTCAGGTATTTTAAATATATAAGATTTATATTCTTTCATAAAGAATAAGGTTTTAGATAACTATTAAAATACTTCTAAATATATATACTTACATTATTTTTTGTTGAATATTCTGCTGATAAATAAAGAAATAACTGCTTAACATTCCAATCAAATATATTCTCCAGATGTAAATAAATTAAGGAACATATAAATCATAAAGCAGCATACAACTTTTAAACAGATCTTAATTTATTCTTAGATTAATTATCCATGACAGTACTGAACTAAAATAGAAAAAAAGGAAAAGGACCCAAAAACATACTGAACAACAAATTTAATAAAATATATAGAAGATAAATATACTGTAAAATCTACTCATTCCAAAACCAAAAAAAAAAAAAAAATCCAAAATTCAGTTTTCTGTAATATCAACTATGCCCAAAAGAAGGAGGACTTAATATTTCAAACACACACTACAGTATGGAGCTCTAAAGTATATAACCAGTCACAACTATTTCAATTTAACAATATGTAAACATGAACTATGCTCAAATAATTAATCAAGTATAATAAATTGTACATGGAGCTTTTGGTCACACCCAAGGAGAGATCAAGATGTCTCACTACTTGAGTTAAAACTTTGGTAAGATGGAAATGGGGCCCATTTGGTTCCACTCAGCTTCCCAAAGTGGGGCAGAGACTTCACCAGAATTAACTGTAAAATTGGTGCTACTACTGAGAAATGAGCTAATATTTGAATTTTATTAAGTATTACGTGTAATTTGTTACGTTATTTTATTATGAGTTTATACATTGGTTGAGACACCTTTCTTACATTCTACTTTTAATAATACGTAACCACTAAAAATCACTTGTTTAGAATTTAGAAGTCTAGGACAAGGCTGGGCACAGTGGCTTACGGCTGTAATCCTAGCAGTCTAGGAGGACTGCTTGAGGCCAGGAGTTCAAGACCAGTCTGAGCAAGAGTGAGACTCTGTCTCTACAAAAAATAGAAAAATTATCCAGGCGTGGTGGTGCACACCTATCTCTAGTATCAGCTACTTGGGAAGCTTAAACAGGGGGATCGCTTGAGCCCCAAAGTTTGAGGTTGCAGTGAGCTGTGATGATGCCACTGCACTCCAGCCCGGCAGACAGAGTAAGACTCTATCTCAAAAAAAAAAAAAAAAAAGACAGCTCTTTATAAGAACAGATACAATTTAAGTAGTATGAGTAGCAGCATTAAGATAATTCAAAAAAACTAAAAATGAGATTGGTAATATAAAAATACAGTAGAAATATCAGGAAAATTCACTGTATACACAAAATTACTACTTTCACACTACAGCTAAACTTCCTGAGATTTTTTTAATGACATGAAGACTTAAAAGTATACATATGAAGTTTAGCATAAAACTCTTCTGATGGTGTACTCTATTTCCAAAAAAGGTGTCTATAGAACTAATTCTTAATCTACTTCTAAATGCAATAACTAATTTCTAAAAAATTAAAAGTAATTCCATGGTAGCAGAGAGGCCTATCAGTTAAACCGCCCAAATATACAATCTGCTTCAACTGTTCATACAGCTGCTTTACACAAGTTCAGACTGATCAATCTCCACAACCATTTTTAATCATGGGGTCTTAAAAAAGGCAGGTAAGATCAAGCTAGAAACAGCAGAGAACATTGCCAAGTTATTAATCTAAGACCCCAAAGAAGATTAACCTGGCCAGAAAGACCAGAGTTGTCAAAAGATGGGAAACTCAAGATAAAGAGGAAATATTCAAATCATTTCCACTAAAGTGACTCTTAATTAAGATCTTCTCATTCTATTAAAAGTCGTTATAGGCCGGGCGCGGTGGCTCACGCCTGTAATCCTAGCTCTGGGAGGCCGAGGCGGGTGGATCGCTCAAGGTCAGGAGTTCGAGACCAGCCTGAGCAAGAGCGAGACCCCGTCTCTACTAAAAATAGAAAGAAATTATCTGGCCAACTAAAAATATATATACAAAAAAAAAAATTAGCCGGGCATGGTGGCTCATGCCTGTAGTCCCAGCTACTCGGGAGGCTGAGGCAGTAGGATCGCTTAAGCCCAGGAGTTTGAGGTTGCTGTGAGCTAGGCTGATGCCACGGCACTCACTCTAGCCCGGGCAACAAAGTGAGACTCTGTCTCAAAAAAAAAAAAAAAAAAAAAGTCGTTATAAAAAGAACTATAATAGCAAAATGCTAATATGGTTTACCAATAATCATTTTGATATGGCCTTTCAAACCATAACAGATACAATCCACTTTTTAAACATATGTTTCTCTCTGCTATCATAAAATATGGGTATTTTCTTTGGGCCTCTACAGGAAATATTTCTAGGCAGTGTAAGCACTGGTTGGTAACATTTTTCCTTCTTTTCCAAATGATCTAATTTTATTTTTTCTTTCCAAAACACAGATTTAGATTTTCTTATCTAGCTTTTGATCAATTTAATGTTTTGGTGAAGAATTTAAAGTATGTTCACACAACTACTTATAAATCTAAAATTTTCTCAAAGTATGAATGAGGAGATACTAACACTATTTTATTGAGGAAAACATAGGCACAGTAATTTCCAAGGTTTGGCTGATACAATGGGATAGTCCTACTGTCCCCCAAATCACCAAACAACATGTATCTCATTATAAAACTATAGAAAAAGCAAAGAAATCTTTTCTTGAAGGATATCTGCAGTTATATCAAATGTAATGAATCCCAGGTCACTTCTTTCTCTAGGTCCAGTGAAGTCTTCCACATTTTTTCTAGAAGTAAAGATAAAAGTTTTACCATCCTTCAAATACAACATACAAAATTCACATAATTCCTTAAAGTGAAAAACAGAATCTTATGTGCACAGGTGAAACAGCAATCCCGCAAAGAAACAAGTAAAAACCAAAGAAACCTGCAAATGTGAAAACAGGATAAACATTCTAATCCAATATAAATTAGGTATTCAGCTATTTTCATATACCTTAAGAGAATCTCTTAACAAAATCTAGAGGGAGATAAAATCTGCTAAAAGGAACTGTAAATACTTAGTGTAAAGTAATCTTGCAGAGTGGGCAGAAGAAAGTTACATATGACTGCAAGGTGGAATGTAATAGTAAGATATGGCAGTCCTGTCATTTGAGGTTTCATTCACTTTCCAGTTTCAGTTATCTGAGATCAACCTAGAGCAAAAATAGGTGAGTACAGTACAATAAGATACCTTGAGAGAGAGGGAGACCACACTCAACTTTTATTACAATATATTGTTAAAATCGTTCTACTTTATGTTATTGCTGTTAATCTCTTACTGTGCCTAATTTATAAACTTTATCACAGGTATGTATGTACAGTATTGGAAAAAACAGTATATAGACAGTTCGGTGCTATCTGCAACTGCATTCACTGGGGGTCTTGGAATGTGTCCCCCCCCATAAGGGGTACTACTGTAAACAGCTATTTATTGCTAAGTGTCAAATTCACAATGTATGTTTCACAATGATTTCAAATAATTCTCACAACAAGCCTACCAGTTTCCATCTTAAACAGAAGGAAATTAAGGCCGAGGATGGTAAGAAACTTGCTCTGTCAAGACAATAGCTATAACATCTGTTCAGTATCTAACATGCGCCTACCTCTTCTAACCCTCACCGAGCTGACAGTGGCAGTGATGATTTGCACCCGTGTCTACATGAACCCCGAACAGTACCTAACAAACATCAATATAGGAAAAAGAACAAAAAAAAAAAAAAAAAGAGGAGGGGCTTGCCATTTGATGACTGGCTTGTTGGTGATTCTGACAAAGAAATAAACTAAGGTTGAAGAACTTGTTGGAAAATGGAACAGAGCAGAAGGGTTTGAGAACCACAAAGAAGAAATGTGACGTATCAAAGACAAAAGTGCTAGAAAATAAAATCAAGGACAAAATAGGCAATAGCGAAAATGGTACTGTCGTTCCGAAATTCTATTTTTGGCGTTTTCACAGATTTATTCAAACGGCTGGCTCTTGAAGAAAAAAAAACAAAAAACCCAACAACAGAAAGCCCCGCTGTATCCCGTATCAGAAGGCAAAGATGCTGAATTCTTTCAGTGCATCCTAACATCTCGTGCCAACTTCAAAGCAGCTGCAACTATTTACCGCCTTCTGAAGGTGGAAAGACAAGAACTGTAAAGGGCATGTCAAACGGGACACACTCTGTTATAAATGACACAACAGCGATTCGCTCGTCTGGCCCCGAGCACGGCAGGGCCGCGGAGCGAGGCCGCCAGCGCCCCCCGAGCCGGCGGCGGGACCCCCGCCCTGCCCGGCCGCGCGGCCCGCGGGCGGCTCTGCTGTTGTGTTGCTCCCTCATTGGCCAGGCGGGGGTGGAGGGAAGTGCGGAACAGGAAGGAAGCGGAGGCACCGACCTGAGCCACACTCGAAATTAAAATTTAAGAGCAAGCCCGGGAATTTACGGCGGGGGGTGAGAGTCCGGGAAAGCCCGCGAGGTCCGCCCCGACGGCCGCTCAGGAGGGGGATCCGGGCGGCGGAGACGCCCCCTGCCCGCGGCCCCGGCCCGGCCCCGCCCCGCCCCGCCCCGGCCCGGTCCCGGCGCCCTGCCCCGCTGGCCCGGCCTCGGCCGCACTCACAGCATGATCCGCGAGACGTGCAGCCGCACCGGGACGCTCCTGTCTTTGAAGGCGGTGGTGATGAAGCAGCCGAAGGTGAGCGCCGCCATCACGCTCAGCGAGAAGGCGAACAGAGAGTTCGCCCGCGACAGAACTGTGTTCATCGCGACCGTCTCCCACCAGCCCCGTCTCCACACACACGCACACCCGGCTCCGGTTCCGGCGGCGGACCGGCTCCCTGCGCTCCGCGCCGCCTGCGGTGCGCGCCTTCCGGGAGCGCGCGGCGCCGCGGCCCCGCCCCCCTTCCGGTCCTCGGAAGCGAGCGCGCGCGCACCCCGCCTGCCAGGACACACCCACCGGGCGGGCGGGACCGCGCCGACAGGGAGCGACGGAGCCGCGCGCGGGCCCGCCCTCCCTGGAGACGCCGCTGCCAATCAGCGACGAGCGAGGGAGGGGCGGAGTTTCGTCGCGGAAGACCCGCCTCTTCCCCTTCTCGCTTCCCATCCTCTGTCCTCTTGGTTCGGATATGAGGACACGGGTCCCTTCCCCTCTTTTTTGTGTTCTTTGGTCTAGAGGTCTGGGACTACAGCTTTTTGATTGCTTATGTGCCCTTCATTTTTAATTGAAACCAGCAACACGGCACGGTTCTTTGGATTCTATCCTGAAACGTCGTGTTTGGAAGCGGCACTTTACAAAACGTGTGATCTTCTCCTTTGTGAAACCCTAGTCAAAGTTAGGACTTCAGCTTTTTTTGAGGATCTGGGGAAAGGGAGGCAATGAGGCCCCCCAGGTCCCTAGAAGTAGTCAAGTGTACCGACATTTCACCCTTTGCTTTCCACTTCCAACTTCAGTCCGATTCTTACTAATGCTTTGCTGTCTACGTATAGCTAAAGCTGTCTTAGAGGATAACAGTTGATGCTACCGATTCTAAATATTTGCATTTTAACATGATGTTTTTCTGATAACTAAAAGAATAGCCTCCCTATGAAAGGACATAACGGCTGTGGAATTGCTGTAACAGCACAATGTATAAGAATTTAAAGTTAACAATCCATCAATAAATAATGCAACTAATTCATCACATTTCCAGTACCCTGAGAGGCTTGAGGGTTCAGCCTGTACCAATTCCTGATCTTGAGTATACTGTCTGCCAAAACCTTTGTTCCTTTCACAGCTAAGGGCTTTTGTAATTATAAACATGGGATTCAGAAGGTCCACTGAAATTATTTTCTTAAAAATTTTGCATCCATAAGAAGTTAAGAACCCCTGTCCTAGAATATGGTAGATGCAAACCAGAAGATGATGAATATCTGACCCTGATGCTGGCTTATGTTGTCTATTGTTGAGTCTTTTCTTCTTTGCATTATTGATTACCATTTTATTAATTTTCATGCAGCCATACAGGCAGGATTATTACTAAGTGGCTCATGTGCCAGGAATAGTTCTAAGCCTTGAGAATACAGCACTAATAAGGGTCACATGGCATAGAGCCAAATAATGAAAAATGGATAAACTATAGGCTAAGGAGAAATCCTTAGCTGAGTTTGAAATCTTAGTTTTTATCTTCCAGGCAGCCACAGTTTATTCAATAAAGCAAATATTGACTGAATGCCTGTTGTTCTGCAAGTGAAACAGAGATGTGTACTAATCACTTTCTACACTCAAGAAGTTTATAATCAAGTAGAGTTAATAAAATAAAAACATAAATATGAAATGTACAACATATAAATACTAAGGGAAGTTACAGAGCAAAAGAGGAAGAAATCACATCTGTGATGATGTGGGACAACATAGTGTATGCAAAATATTTAGCACAGTGCCTAAACAATACACATTAGTTACTACTCTTAGTATAGGATGCCTTAGAGAAATGATGCTTATATGGTGATGTCCAGGAAGAATATTCCCAAAGATCCAAACTGCAAGTCTGGGTATATCTAAGAGATAGCCAGTAGTCTGGTCCAAACAAGGGACGTATGTGTAAAGGATTAGGCAAAAATAAGCCTAGAAAGGTAAATTATTGTTGTAGAAAACCAGGTCAAGAAGTTAAGACTTTATATCAAGGAAATTGCATATTAAACAAGATTAGCATCACAAAACAGGCAGCCATTCATCAGTTCTATGTGGAGAGTTGAGGAGCTGAAGACGATGGCAGGGGGACAGAAAAAAAAAGTATACATAATTTGTTAGGAATCTATGAGAACTGCCTTACTGATTGTTATTTATGTCTTTTATATCCTTAGTAATTTTTTGTTATCTTGATTTTCTTAGATTGAGAGAGATGCGTTCAAGTCTCCAATGTTAACATGTTCTTGTGTTTCTCCTCACTTCTCCTGTAGTTTCTGCTTTTAAAAAGTTGTTGTTATGTTATTTGTCCTCTTCATTATGAATGGTAGTCTTTAGCATTATAAAATATTCTTCTTTTGCTCTTAATGCTTTCTGATGCAAATTCTAGTTAGTCAAACACCAAAATTGCAAAGAAGGAGATTGAGGTTCTTAAATATCTAAAATGATGCTGCAGACCTCAAATTAAAATTTAGGGCTTTCCAACTGAGTATTTTGTACTCTGATAATTTCTATGCAGAACCTAGTGGCCATGATGAAGGAGCGATTGGCTTGCTTTGCCAGCACTTGAGTAAATCGTGGTCAATTTATAGTGGGGAAGACATGCCTGACTGTATTTCTGAAGGACAGGAAGAACCCTAGATTAAAGGTCAAGTTTCAATCTTCTTATTTGTAAATAATTTTTCTTTTGTAACATCCAGCTAAGAAGAGGAAAGAGGAATAAATCATTTTATGACGAAATACTTTAAAAGCTGTGTGAACGTGGACAGTTAAGCTGTTTAAAAAGGGGGATAAACCTAAAGAGATAAGCATCTCATCAAATATGTTGTTGCTAGGAATATCTAAAGAGTTCACAAAGCACCAAGCTACCTAAGGAAGTTCCTGCAATGGAATAAGGTATAGATATGGCACATTACGGACTCAAATCGTTTCAGAAAGGAATCATAATTATACTGTCTATCATGGAGAGTCAGGATCATGTCTTATACTTCCTTTTTTTTTTTTTTTTTTTTTTTTTTTTTTAGCTCTTTCAGTGCCCAGGACACTGAACCTTGACATAGCAGATCCTAAAAAAAATTCTTAATGAATTGAGATACCTTGAATTCATAGACCATATTTTTAAAGAAGTTTCCGTGGAAAGAATACATGTCATGTATAAGTAACAAACATTTAAAGTGTAAATTGGTAAAAAGGTAAAGTGTAAAGCTAAATTGGATACATAGGCCAAGGACAAATTCTAAAAGGCTTGAATGCCAGGGTAATGAGTTTGAATATTATTCAGGAGACCATAAGGAACCTTTGAGGATTTTAGATCAGTTGCGTGTAACGACCATGTAGGCTCTAAATGGATAGGTAGTTTCTTAGGGAGGGATGAGACTACCAACTGGTAGACCAGGTGAGAGATTACTGCAGTAGGTTTTTGTTACTGTTGTTTTGGTGAAACTTGTTGGGTTAATTATTTTAAAAAGACCCATAATCACTCAAGATTGGTAAATAGACTATGCTAATGTGATAATTCCAGGAGTCTTCTGTTTGTGAATCTCTTTGAAAAGAAAAACAAAAAACAGAAAGAAAAAAAAAAACAAGCAGAAGGAAAACCATTTTTTGCCTAGCACATACCAAAATTCCGGACTCTCAGGACAAAAGCAGGTGTTTGGCATAAAGCACATTGTTTCTGCAGTTTAGTCGCAGTGAGCTACTCTTATCACTTAGGGCAAGTTTTCTATCAGTGCAGGTAACTGTTTACTAGCCAAGTTCACAGATGCCAGCCAAGAGCCAATCTTGCACGCAATTCTAAGGATAGATGATAGCTCAGGCTTGCTGTAGTTGTTTAAAAACCTGTTGCTTTCAGGTCATTTTATTTCTATTGAAAGTTTTTTCAAGAGTGATTACTATGGCACATAAGAAATTTAAGAATATATTTTATCTTTTGTTATAGTATGTTCATTTATTTCCCTTTTTTTCTTACATCAGTATTGCCTGTTTGGCCCTGAGCCCTTCAAAGGAAGCTAATTTATCCACACAGTAGACCCTGGGAAGCTTGTAAAAGCCATTGTCAGCCACAGATCTCCATATAGTATTTCTCCAAACAGCTTCTCTTCCATACTTGTCCTCTCATCACTGTCACCCTCTTGCACCTTGGCTTTGTGCTCTGATTCTTCACTCCCATCTCAGCCCTCCTTTCTCAGATTTGCTTTTTGAACCTAGTCATTTGAGCCACTGTCTCTGGCCCACCTGTGTGCACTTGACCATGAGCTTGCGTGAGAAGTTAGCTCATGTGTTCACAGCTGCCTGCCCCACATGCACATGTCAGAATAGTTTCTTTAGTATCCTTAGGTGAGGTATCAGAAATTATACCAGACACCATTGGTTTCTGAGAATCTATACCTCACTCTCCCAAGGAAAACGGACAAGAAGATTCTCAAGACAATCAAAGACATCTAAAAATTATTGTGATTCTTTGGATACCTTAGGCAATTAATATTCAGCTTCACTGTTCATATTATCTGGACAACTATCCTTTTCAGGAAAGTGAGAGGGTTTACCTGGCTCCTGGTAAAGCCTGTGGCATTCTTTTAGTTGAAAAGCCAAATCAACTTTTCTCTCTTCCTGCCTTCTTCTGACTCACCTAGAAATTCACTATTGAAACTATATCTCTAATATGCCTTGGTGGACATTTGGTCACTGGAGAATCCAGGAGCTCATATGTGTCACTGCACATACGTGCCAAGAAAACTAGTCCCAGCTGAGGTTAATGGGCCTGCAAAAGAGCTATCAACATCAAGGCTAGCTTTAGGAGAATATGTGCTACTTGGAGTTGAGGCAGCCCCAGTTATAATTCATTCAGACAACCGAAGCTCTAGAATAAGATGCAGAAATTCAAGTCATACCTGGTGAGGTTAATTACCTTCTTTTACTTATTTGAATTCCCTGTATTATAGAAAGCTTCTGGGTACCCACTGGCAAACAATGCCAGCTACATCTGGAAAGGAAATAAAAGGGGGAAATGATTATGGGAACTGTGTAGAAAAGAGTTAAGATAACAGGCCTCAGGCTTCTATTCTTAGAAAGATCTGCTTGCAAGGTTGGCCCTTGGCCAATGTCTGAGAACTTGACTGTAAACAGTTCTCTGCACTGAGGTGAAACCTTCCCTAGATGATGAGAATGGCTCACTGGACCTCAACTGTTTGTAGAAACAATGTATTTATGCCACACACCTGCCTTCCTTCTTGGAGTCTGGAATTTTGATAAGGTGCGGGGCAGAAGTTGCCTGCGTGACCACTCCTCAAAAAAAAATCCTTGAGCACTGAGTCTCTAATGAGCTTCCCTGGTTGACAACAACTTCACACATTTTGTCACAAATCCGTTGCTGGAGGAATTAAGCATGTCCTGTGTGGCTCGACTGGGAAAAAACCTCTTGGAACTTGTATCTGGTTTCTCCAAATTTCTCCCCATGCACCATTTCCTTTGCTGATTTTGTTTTATATCCTTTAGCTGTAATAAACCTAAGTGTGAGTGTGACTACATACTGAATCCTGGGAGTCCTTCCAGTGGGTTAGTCTTGGGGAGCCCGGACACAAGGACTTTCTCCTGTTTCTTAAATTTTCATGTTCAGAATGTCTTAAGGATTCCCATGGAACCTACGGAGACAACCCCATTCTATCTGTAAAGGGAGGAGGAGTATTATTTTATCCTAAGTCCTATTGATAAACTCAGTCTTTGTTGAGGGTGCTGTGCTTCTCACACATTTTGACCCATTGCCCCTTGATTTCATTCTTCCTGACACTCGGGGCATTTCTTCCTATTCATTACAAAATGAATTGGGAAGAAACCAGTATCTTTGACACGAGTCATCCTAAGTATTATTTGAAAGGATAATCCAATGCAAACAATAACGTGTGATTATTGTCATTATCTGTCATTTCAGAAAAGAAAAAAAGCTTAAATTTTAGCTTTTTAATTTAATTTAGTTTTTAAATTTAATTTCAACACAACTGACATAGTTATGCTGTACTCAGTCTTGCTATTTTGTTATAAACTATATTCATCTTATTTTTCTTCTCTAGGATTTAAATAGTAACTGCCCATGAGCTATACAGCTCACGAACACCTATAGGTAGAGTTAGGGGACACCCACCGTATTTAGTCATAACTCCTGATTTTCCTGAAATCTAAGAATTCATGGAAAAGAACTTGAATCAGAGCAATTGATTAGCCAAATAGATATACATCCAATTCTGGTATGTGAAGAGTAAAATGTTTCTCGGGGAGTCAAAGCAAACATTTCCTATCTGTATATCAGATACATCTCCACGCCTCAGGAATTGCCCACAATGATGGTTTGTAGACGGTAGGAGGAGGATACAAATGGTGTTGCTGAAAGTTGTAATATAGCAAGGGGGAAAAAGGAACCTGCCAAAGGAGAAAATGCATTTAAATAAAGAAGCAGTGAGCACAAGACATTACCACCACTTCCCACCCCAGCTTCTGAGGTAGAGAAGTTGCGCGGATGAAAAGCCTCTAAAAAACAAACAAACAAAAAAACCCACTACTGCCAACAAACTTCTTTACTACAGATTCAAGCAATTCTGCTCTGGGAACAGGACACAGACCCTCTGGGGGAAATAAAACTTCGCTGGTTTTCGCAGTGCTCCTATACAAAGCCCTGGTTTCCTAAGGCATGGAGATGTATCTTGGGTGAGGTCCCCAAGGTAAGTCCCAAGGTCTCAGGATGCCTGGACCGGGATGTCCTGGGTATTCACAGTATGAAAGGGGATGAATCCCAAACCTAAGAGATATCTCTGGATTATAAAAGCCAGGACCTGGTTTTATTCAGAAAGACATATTTATATTCCCAACAGTTACGGTGAGAACCCATCCTCCTTTTCATTCAATTTGAAGGAACAAAGATGTGTTTTTGTTTTTCTCTCCCCTTTTGGGAGAGGAGTAGGCCGTCCATCTCTCTCAGGTATATGAAAGGAGAAAATCTATTGTTCTCTGTCCTACGAGGTGTCCAGCCCTCATGGAGAATATGTTTCCATCTGCTTTCATCCCTTTGCTCCAGGGGTAAGTTCTAGGGAAAGGAGTTCAACGTACTTATTATTTATCATAAACTAATAACAAAGCTGTCTCAGATTCAGAACACCCATGTGTACATTCAGGATGAGTTAATAAAGATGAATATTAAATACCAAACATCCCCCTATCCTGCCTTGCCAGGAATGGTACTTAAGAAAGAAAAAGTGTTTTTCTACTTGATGGTGAGAGAGGTGAATACAGACTCAGAGCGAGAGGCAGTTGGGGCCAGGGCGTGAGGTGACAGGTGCAGGCACAGAGAGAAAAGGTGCCAAAAAGGTACCAGAGTGAGAGGCATCAGTGCCAATCTATGGGTGATCTGAGCCACGGGCAGAAAGTAGTGTCCCGGACTGGTTCTGGCATATGAAAATGGGCTAACAGAACTTTCATAGAGAGAATTGCTTAACAGGGTTTCAATTAATTACTTTGAGATATCTACAGTGCAAGGAATGGGATGGGCCGAGGCCCTCTGCTATGCAGATGGGAGCTATTGTTAGGAACTAGCTCTTAAAGGTAATAAACCTCCCTGTGATCCATGTACTGGTGAAACCTAGGAGACCTTCTTGCTATTATATTTCCTTCTAGCTGAAAAACTGTTTACCATTTATACAAAGGATATGAAGAAAGAAAATGAAGTGGGATGATGCAGAGAGATCTCAGAAGCAAAATTGTCTTTAAGGAAAGGGTAAGAAGAGGAAGCTGAACCAATGCTGGAAATGCTGTAATAGCTGGTTTTTATACCTATAGCTGGACGAATGCATTAAAGTTCTATATAAATTAAACACTCAACAGCTTTGTGGCACAATGAAAAGTAGTAGGCATGATCAAAGCATGTTTATCAATTTAGAATTATACAATATCTGTACAGCATGTTCATTTGGGATTCAAAGAAATACTCTGAGGTAGGAGGTTGTAGGGAGAGATGCTTCCTTTCTAATTTGTTGTGTCCCATTATCGATATTTTAAAGTTTTTGGCTACTTCATATGTTTACCATTTTGTGAGTCATTCTGCTGCTCACTTGCATAATGCACTTTCAGATGTTGACTAAACCACTACTATTATTTTAAGTGGAGCTATTTGGTAAAGACCTCAAAACAAGAAATATGTATTAGTGTCTGTCATTGTTGCCTAAGTAAACCCAAACATTTAATGACTTCAAATGATTTAAGGCACCTTTTTAGATAATGTAGTATAAGAGTAGCTAACTTGGCATTTTTATTTGTAGTCTACATTCAGCCCACACAATGCTTTTGTTCAGTTAATGTGTTATGAGAATTAAATAAGATAATTTGGAAACTATCATATATATGCTAACAGAATTATTATTCCTAAAGAAAACAGCATATTATTAGACTGGGCAAAACAAAATGTAACAATTTTTCAATTAAGCCAAGCACATGAAAGATGGGGAATCTGTTTTATAGGCCATGAAACACTGGTGTGATGTTTCCACTGTGTTTTTCTTTCTAATCCGATTTGGGATTGTTACGCCAGAGGGGATTTGTCTCTGTGGAAGACTGCTTTGGTGAAGACTTGTTCATCATCTGTTTTATTGCTGCCTAACACAATAATTTTTGGTAACAAAGAAGAGAACCTGTTAAAAAGAAAGTTGCACAATTGCGGGGGCAAAATCTCTATTACTATTCAAGGGATAGAGCCTTCTACTGGCAACTCTAGTAGATACTCTATTCAGAAAGTTGCTTTGGACGATACCAGAAGGACCGATGCCAGTTAGCCTACTTCTGGAAACTCCTATACTGAGAGATTCACGGTAGAAGCAAAGGAAGCAGAAAGCCCCGAGCGCCAGCATGCAGAGCTTGCTGACTGTAGTGAGTGTCTGAACAAATCCCATGAAAAGATTTCTCACTGTCTCTAATTTATCTTGGAGTTAAGTTATTAATATTTGAGAACCTCGTGGAAGTATAAAAGAAGTATTTCATTAATACTATGGGTCATTTTCAGATCAGACACACTATCAATTAGTCTCTTATGCAGCAACCCTATCCAGTGAGCTCAAATAATCAATTATGGTTTTCCTGAAAATCTTTTTAACATCTGGTTTTGCTAAAAAGGGAGTAGCTGATTTATTACTAAAGATAATAGTGCAGATCTCGAATAATCACTGTTCATAAGGAACATTCTAAATCAAGCATATGGAATTCTTTGGTTCCTACATCTTTTTTATTATTATATTTCACTGGTCAGTATATATTATTCAGTGAAACACTGAGTACGTTGATGACATTATCAACAGAGCCTACACAAGAGTGAATGCTTTATATTGTTAATTATGGTGGACATCTGTCATTCATGTCTATCGTTCATGAAAAAATTTTTTCAATGATTTCTCCGTATGGTGATTGATAGTTGTTCCCCACATTGTACATTCTACCTCCTCAATGCAGAATCGAAAAAACTATGTTCCCACCTCTCCCCCTGCACACCGTGCTACTGGGGTACATGCATGTGACTTGCATTTCACCAATCAAATGTGGCTTAAATGAGCCTTCGATTTGATTGGCTACATGAGAAAACAGTGACCTGACATCCATATTTGTAGGCTTGAGTGTTTCTGAGTTTAAGGATAAGTGAAGCGCTTCTGGAATCACAGCAGAAGCAGTACAGTTTGGGTAGTCGTTAGTGGTGGCAGCATGTTCTAGATCAGTGGTTCCCAACCTTGTGGCACTAGGGACTGGTTTCTTGGAATACAATTTGTCCATGGACTGGGATGGGTGGGAGGTGGGAGAGATGGAGGGGAATTGTTTTGGGATGATTCAAACACATTACATTTATTGTGCATTTTATGTCTATTATTATTATATTGTCACTTGCCCCTCACTGATAGGGTTTTGATATGAGTCTGCAAACAATTGATTTATTATGGTCTCTGTGCAGTCAAACCTCTCTACTAATGATAATCTGTATTTGCAGCTGCTCCCCAGCACTAGCATCACTGTCTCAAGTCCACCTCAGATCATCAGGCATTAAATGATTCTCATACGGAGCACGCAACCTAGATCCCTGGCATGCGCAGAATAGGTAGGGTTTGCCCTTTTGTGAGAATCTCATGCCCCCCCTCCACCCCTTTGCTGGTCTGACGGGAGGCGGGGCTTAGGCGGTGATGCAAGTGATGGGGAGCAGCTGAAAATACAGATGGAACTTCGCTGGCTCCACCACCACTCGCTTCCTGCTGTGCGGCCGGTTCCTAACTGTGGGTTGGGGAGGGCAGTTCTAGATCACAGTAGAGGCGTGTAGGTCTGAAATCAGATGAGGCAGCCTCTCCCTCAACATACCCATTCTATTGTGTGGTCTTGGGAGGTGTTCCCAAGTCAGCATGGGTTAGCTCCGCCTGTGCTTCCGGTGATCGCGTGGGCTTTCTAGTATCTCTTACTTACTAAAGCCCGTTCTGCTCAAACTAGCTGGCATGGATTCTATTGTCTGTAACCAGGAGCAGCAGCTGGCAGTGTGTATACAGTATGAGACATCAGGAAACTAAGTGAAAAAGAATTGTTAAGCCAGAGCTTTGTATGAAAATTTTTAAGAAAACATTTTTTAGGTTACTGCAAACCTACGCTAAAAATAGCTCCTAATTTTTATGGAGCTGTTTAATTTCTACTCTCTTTTATTCCACAGTCATTCAGAAATGCAGACCTTGTGTAATACCTATTTAAACATTATTTTTTGTGGCATTAGACTTATCAGTATAAAATTGTGTTCTGGAGTATCAAGCTATTATTGACTTCTGAGCCTGTGCTAGTACATTATAATGAACATGAACCATGTTTTCTTACTTTCAGTAATTCAGTTTACAACATTCAAGCTCAGATTAGCTACAGTGTGCCAGATGGCAATGAATTGGCAATTATTTATTAGGCAAACACCATGTAATATACAGAACTAGAATATGTAACGTAATCATCTGTGACTGTGTTTTTCAATTCCTACTGATTACATATTTCTGTGGGGATAATTTCTAAAATGAAGCCCAAATATTATTTCACAAGATGTTTAGAGCAGGTCTTTTCTTGGTACTTTCTTTTACACAGTTGTATCCAAGCTTTCCAAAGCACTATTGAATTCAGGTGCCCAAATTTTCTGCTGCTGCACATCCAAAAATTTTTTGTGCCATCCTTTGCTGTTTATTGAGGACTTCCTTTCTCTCACTCTTCAATCATTCACCAAGTTCTGTCAATTCTACCCCTAAATGTATCTTGCTTTTCTCAGTTTCTACTCCCATTATCTTAGTTCCAGCCATCATCATCTCACTGGTATTACAGTAATAGCCTCCTAACTGGCCCTCTGATTCTGTTCTTGCCCTCTCTAATTCTATATGTACCAGGTAAAGTGATCCTCTCTTGCTTTTATTAAAGCCTTGCAGTAGTTTCCCATTTAACTTACAGTAAAATCCCATGTACTTATTGCAGTGTTGCAGTTTGGGTTTCTCTAGAAGTCTCTGACACAGAGATCAGCATGCAGGACAATGATTAGGGAGCATCAAAGTCAATTCCAAAGAGGACCGACAGCAGAGAGCAGTCAGCAGGAAGCACCACCAGCAGTTGGGAGAATAAATGCTTGGGTTTGGAGGGGAAATCCAGGTGGTGCATTGCAGGGTCTGTACGTGGTCCCTACCCACTTGTCAAGTGCCACCAGAGCCACACTTCCATCACTCATGCGTCAGGCACCTGGAAACCCAAATCCTTTCCCGCCACAAGATCCTTGCACCTTCTCCCCTGTGCCTGGAATCCTCTTCCCAGCACTTAACCTGACTTGCTCTCAGTCTTCAGGTCTCTGCTTAAATATTGCTTCCTCCCAAAAGTACTCCCTTGTTTCCCTCATTGTGGGTCACCACTGTTATTCTTTATCACAACACTGCATTCATTTCTTGCATTGCACTCATCAGTCTTTATTTATCTTTCAAATTAGTATTATATGACTTCTTCACAAGTATACAAGCTCCACGACAAAATGGAAACCAGATTTGCTCACACGTGGCTTGCTGATGTCTAACATGGTGCTGGCACATAGTAGGCACTTGATAAACTTTTATCGAATGAATGAATATAAATCTTTGGCACATGTTTTTGCGTTATGGCAGCTTAATGATTGTCCAGTTCAGACTGATCAAATTGCACATCAGTAAGACAGTAACTATGATTAACACTAGTGATGTATCAGAGCAACCTTAATGTTGTTATTAAAATGACAAAAATTATTACAGCAACTGTCTTACTAGAAAAGCACAAAATTGTTACCATTCATTATAACAATAACTAAATAAAAAATGGAGCTATCTCTGCTAATGGGTTATTTCAGGGACAAGATAGAAAAGACGAAAGAAATGGATTGCAAAGAGAGCCTGATATTGAGGCGTGGGGTTACTGGAAAGTGTATCTGGTTGAAGAAAATTTAAATTATAATCACCTTACAAGGTCATATCACACAATTATAAAAGGCCAAAACATAAATTTGATTAGGAAACTTCCCAGACATTTATTGATGAAACAGATCAACACTCCATTAAGACTAATTTGTTTTGGCCAAGCTGGATGTGAATTGATAAACTATGTTATGAGATAAAACTGAGTAAGCAAAAAGCCTCTAGATTTGATATTAATATGTAAAGCTTCTAAAGTGGCATGTTTGGAGATATTTATTTCAATTAAACTGCCACTAAACAAAGCTGCCTCCTCTTTCACTGAGACTTGATTTTATGGTAATTCTTTGCTGTCCGTTTATGAGGATGTATTTTTACATCTACATGCAGATGTGAGAGAGAAAAAGGGATTGGCAATAATATTTATGATCTGTGACTGTCCAATAAATATCATTTTTACTAGTCACAGTGGTCCGAAGAAATCAAAGCTACTCTTTTTCTTCTTAACTTTTTACAAATAATATTTATTTTGTTTGTTTGTTTGACTATGGGTCAAATGGCATAATTTCCATTTAGTGTTTGAGCCTTTTGAGTCCCTCCTAGTTTAAGATGCAAGAATGTAACTTCCGTGAGGACAGAGACTGTCTTGTTTGTCACTGTATTCCCAGTTAACGCACAGAAGGCCCTTAATGAATATTTTTTGATTGGATAATGAACATCACAGAGATTTGAGAATGGGGTTAGACCAGAATCCTTCCATAACAAAAAAGGGAAATTTCATCTAGAGACTTTTCTTTTTCCTGCTTTGTTTGTTTTTAATGCTACTCAACCTAGCAACAGAAACTCAGGTGCAAAGAATCATTTTTTTACTCTTTATATATGTATAGATATAATAATTGTTTATTAAACTATATCGAGAATTAATGCCAATTTTTCTATCATATGTGTTGAAAAAAATGATTCAAGTGCTTTTAACCGGCTTTCTTTTAAAGGACTTGGGCAGAACCATGTTAATGAGATTGTTGGTTCACTGAGTGTGTGCCGGAAAGCTTTGCTTTCATTCCTTCATTCTTCTGCTTGTATAATACACTTAAAACGTCAAAATGATACTGAGCATAGTTCCTCTCCTATTCTGCCAGTCCTTTGGGAGCTCCTGCACATTCTTACCATCCCCTCTTGTGAGGGGAACTCATCTTCTGAGCTGAGCATTTTCCTAGGCAGAGACTCAGTTGCTACCTCTCTCCACCTCTGTATTGACTTCCCCTCTCTCCAACCCAGGCAGCAAGCGACAAATCTGCTTGACAAATGTTTGGAGAAAAATCTGGACATGCTCACCTCAGCTTTTGTGTCCCATGTTCCGCCTGGCGGGAGCTAGCGCCTCACCGGGAGGTGTCCTCCGCTGTCCCTCAGGAGCCAGCTCTTCCCCGGGCCAGGAGCCCCCGCTCCAGTCCAGCACTGCCTGCGACTGAGGGGATTCGTTTCCTAATTGTTACAGTAAATGTAAGAGTCAAATGGATGCATCCTCCACCCTGGCCTCTATTGGTAATAGAGGTGATATTTTAACCCTCATCTTCCTGTCTTCTTTCTGTGGGAGGATAAAAGGTGTTATTTACTGGACCCCCTGAAAACGTGACCATTTTGTTCCATTACCCCAGATCCCTGAGAAATAAGTTATTAGGAACAAAACCCATCATGGAGTGATCAAAGCCTGGGCCTGGGGCTTAGAGTTTAGTGAGTGGGCAGGGATGGTGACCTGGTGCCAGGGCTGACTTAACCTGTTGTCACAACAGGCATAGTGCCTAAGGCCCGGGATACCATTAAGGGACCACAAAAATGTTTTCATTTCTTTAAGCTCTGAGGAAAAGAAATACATAGCATCCCACTTGGATTTGTCTTTGTACCAATGCAGTTGTAAAATGTAATTTTTAATATTTTTAATAACTTCTTTAAATTTTTAATGGTAAGAGCCTCTAAAGGCAAAAGTGCACAGGGCCCGCCAAAGGCAAACTGCAGCTGTGCTGCGTGGCCTGCAGAGGCTTTCGCTGGGCTGCTCGGCCTTGGCAGTGGTGCGGTTGGCCTTTAGCTGCTCGGACCTAAGGAAAGGTGTTCACGCGGGTGCTGATCTGACGGTGCGTGTGGCTTACGTCCACGCTGTTCTGTCCACGGGGAGTGGCTACTCCTAATGAGGGTAGAGTTACAATTGTGAGAGGCTCTAGGCAAATAGCGCTTGGGCAGCATCATCGTTCTGAAACAGAAGCACAAGGGCATCAGCAAAGGTGCCGTCTCCGGGTGCAGGTTGCTAACGCTCTTCCTGAGGTACACTTGGCACACATTTCCACAGTAAGGCACCTCAACAGACACTAGTGTGAGGGATAGAGTGAAGATTCATTATACGGAAAGTTCTTTCTGTATGCAGACCTTTTAGATATTAGGAGGCAGAAAGTATCTGTTGCTTTTATTAGGTCATTAAATAGAAAATGTCCAATTTCAAATCAAAAGTGTAGTTTATTATATCACAAACAAGAAGCAGTACAATTAATCAAAGTATGCACCTAAACTATTGACACAGTTTTGCCATCTTAGCAGTAGCTTGTTTATGCCAGCAGCAAAGAAGCCTGGAGAGCAAGTGGCAATGAAATCGGGAAAGGCATTTTCCACAGCTTGTTGAGAATTGAATATTTTTCCTTGCAAGAAGTGGTCCAAAGCCTGGAGGAAGTGGTAGTCAGTTGGTGCAAGGTCTGGTGAATAAGGTGGATAAATAGTTTCCAAGTCCAGCCTCTGTAGTTTGAGCAGCGTTGTTTGTGCGACATGTGGTTGAGTGTTGTCTTGCAAGAAGATTGGCCGTCTCTGTTGACCAATCTCTTAATGCTTGCTGCTTAATCACAAGCATCCTCATCATTTCATCCAGTTGGTTGCAGTAGAAATCCGCTGTAAACGATTGACCAGGTTTCATGAAGCTGTCATGGATAATACCGGCACTGGACCACCAGACACCATTAGCTTTTTTTGGATGAATATTCAGTTTTAGACTGTTTCAGCACTTCATCTTTATCCAGACATTGTGCTGAATGCTTGCGATTGTAAAAAAGGAATCCATTTTTCATCACACATAACAATACTGTGTAGAAATGGTTCACCTTTGTGTCATAACAGCAAAAAAAGGCAAGCTTCAAGACGATTTCTCTTCTGATACTCATTTAATTCCTGTGGAACCCATCTACCCAGCTTCTTTACCTTGCCCATGTGTTTCAAACGGTGCAATATTGTTGGAATAGTAACGTCAAACCTTGCTGCTAATTCACATGCAGGTTGAGCTGGATTCGCTTCCACTACAGCTTTTAGCTCATCATTATCCACCTTAGTCTCAGGTCGCCCATTTGGCTCATTTTCAAGATTAAAATCACCAGAACAGAACTTCTCAAGCCATCAACGTACTGTGCGTTCATTAGCCACACCCTTCCCAAACACTTTGCTGATATTTTGAGCTGTCTGCGCTCTATTGGTTCCACGATGGAACTCATATTCGAAAATCACACAAATTTTTGACTTATCCATGGTTTCACAAAAATTGCTCTAAAAAATTTGAAAGATAATCACAAACCAAAATGTATGTTTGAAAGATTAAGGAGATACCTTAAAAATAAAAATAAAACAAGAAGTGTCAAAGTAAAATGTAAGAAATAACAACTGTAAAACTTAGTACTTAAGGGAATAGGACATTTCATACTGAATAACATAATATAAAGCAGGATTTCTGATTGCTTTGCTCCTACTAGACACCGGTAAGTTTCCAGCCTTAAAGTTGGGATGCCTCAAATTCGACATTAAGGTGCAAACTGCACTGTGGAACAATAACATTGAATTCATGCGGCTTATCTGTGGGGTCAAATATAAAAATACTCAAATAATCAATAGGTAAACTTAGAAGTGACATGGTGGGAATAAAGTCTAGAACCAAGTGCTGGTCAACTTGTACCACCCAGATTGAGGGAACTGTCTTGAGAAGATTTTAGAATTAAAAGTAGTGGAAATATAGTATCTGGAGAGATTTACATGGGGCTCCCTGGGGTCTCAGGGAGCAGGCATTAAAAATTCCCAAGGCAGCTTTAGTTCAGGAGTTTATTGGGGGTGATTTCCCAGCTAGAATGAATATTTGGAACTTGGTGAACACTTTCTCTAAATACAAGTTTCTTAAACCTAAGCAATTCCATAAGAAAAGGCAGTGGCCGCAGCCTCTGCGGCACAAGAGTAAAAATGATTGCTTACAAGAGACTCTGGAGGACCTATCACCTTACAGAGATCACACACAAAACTGTAAGTGTCAGAAATATGAGGCTCAAAAGGGAAATGGAAATTATGGTATTTTACTAGATGGAAAGAAAAGAAACTTAAACAAGACCTGGTAACTGGAAATGTCTTCGTTGCATTTGGATCTTTGTAAAAAGACGTTAGTCAAAAATGTCACTCTGTGAGAGGAGATAGTAGGTACGGGTGAGCTCCCTACTATCCAGATATGGTAAATTTATAGCACCCCCAAAATTGAACTCTTTCTCCAAAAGTTCTTGTCTTTAAGTTGAAAATTGTGGATGGTGTACAATTGGCATCTTTTGACAGACGATCTGGTGAAGATAAAACCCACATTTTTTCTGTATCCAACTTCCTACTCTCAGATGCTATTGAATTTCTGCCTTGGCTTTTGGAAATACTAATACTGGGTTGTAAAACTGTAATTTTTCCTGGGATAAGTGCCAGCAGCAGAGAATTGGCTTGTTTTCTGTATTTGTTGGGTATAGGGCCAGGGCTCTGATAATCTCATATGTCCTATGAGCTCTTTGAACTCTCTGATAAATGAGGAACACCAGAGACCTGGCATTGAGCTAATGCAGCTTTCAATGCCTGATGATATTACAGTCATTCAACTGAGAACCAAGGCTGCCCCTGTTATAGGAATCCCAGCTCCATCCAGTTCCTGAGAATTCCTCTGACTGAAGATGAGCGGAATAAGAAATTAGGAAAGTCATATTTGGATCTTCATTTAGTTTAAGAATTGTTTTACTTTGGTAATTCACAAGAGCAAGTGAATTTGATTTTAGAATCCAACTCCTTTATGTATTAACATGCGAAAGGATTTTTTCCCTTTTTGAAAAATTTGAAATTCAACAACATATGGAAAAATTCATAAAACAAATGTATATCTCAGCAAATTATTATAAAATGATTGCCCAAATTCAAGAAATAAGATGTGGCCCCCTCTCTCCCGTCCCTCTTGCCCCCCAAAGATAACTACTAAGCTGGTGAGCACTGTTATGCTTTTACCACTGAAGCGTGTATCCCTGAACACTTGGGTCACTTTTACCTTCTATCAGTGGTTCCCAGCCTTTTGGGCACCAGGGACCAGTTTCATGGAAGACAATTTTTCCACGGACTGGTGGATGGGGGTGGTGCAGTGGGGGGAAGAGGCAGAGCTCAGGTGGTGATGTGAGCGATGGGGAAGGGAGGTGCCTATAAATACAGATGAAGTTTCGCTTGCTCACCTCCCACTCACCTCCTGCTGTGTGGCCTGGTTCCTAACAGGCCACAGACTGATACTGGTCCTTGGCCTGAGGGGTGGGGACCACAGCTATATATGAACTTTATATAAATTAAATTATATAGTAATTTTTGGGGGGTATGGGGAAGTGATTTCCTCAACATGATATTTATGAAAGTCATACATATAGCTGTACTTTGTTTTCATAACCATCTAAGTGCCTGGGCCTGGTTCCCTGACAGTTTGGCTAAGCTGAAGCCAGATGGCGTCTGCTGGGATGCTAAGGCAGTTCAGCCTCGGTGCCAATGGTGCAGACTGAAAATGGACGTGAGCCCTCCACTCGGTGGATGAAGTTCATTTACTATCTCATAGCTCTGGCCAGTGCAGTGCTCCTTTTGATCAACCTTGTTATATTTGTATTGATTCTTGGACTGTTGCCATTGACCTAGCTGTTTGGTCTGCCACTTGGAAAACTGAAGATGGCAAATTAAAGACACTCCTCTTTGGGGCCACAAACTATGGCAACAAAATCACAACTACCAAATGAACCATCTGTGTCACTCATTTAGACACCCATGGTAAGAGCCATTCTGATGAGACCAATGAGATGAGGACGATTCAAGCTGTTGACTGAGTCCACACCACCCCGTTTGCAAATATGGCTGCTGAAATTCATCATCACGCCAGACATGGCAACATATCCACCATCACAGACTGGGGACTAGCAAAGGAGTCTACATATTTTTTATTTCAAAATATTAATGGGGTTCAAATGTTTTTGTTACATGGATAGCTTTTATATTGCTTTAGTTAGGGCTATTAGTGTGCTCAACACCCAAATAGCGTTCATTGGACCCTTTAAGTAGGTTTTTACCCCTCCCCCCTTCTTGATTTCCAGTGACTTTTACTTCCCTCTGTGCCCTTGTATGCCCATCAGTTACTTCCAGCTTATTGGAGAGAACATGTGGTGTTTGGTTTTCCATTCCTGAGATACTGCACTTAGGATAATGGTCTCCAGTTCCATCCATATTGCTGCAAAGAGCATTAATTCATTTCTTTTTATGGCTGAGTAGTACTCCATGGTATACATATACCACATTTTGTTAATCCGCTAATAGGAGTCTGCATTTTTGATTCAGAGGCTATCACTGTCTCAGACATGTCTCCCAATGATTAAGGCTGCGGGTTATGGGGTGGACCCTTGCCCACTCCTAGCAGACTGACTGCATCAGACTTTGACCTTCTCCTGAAGCTATCAGGTGTGACTCACCACCATTAGCACTTTTTTCTGTTTATGAAATTGTTTTTATAATCTGTCTTAGTCCATTTTTGCCATTATAACAAAATAATGCAGACTGGGTAATTTATAATGAACATAAATTTATTTCTCACAGTTCTGGAAGCTGGGAGGTTCAAGGTCAAGGCGCTGGCAGGTTTGGTGTCTGGTAAGGGCCCAGTTTCTGCTTCCAAGACAGCGCACTTGAACACTGCCTCCTCCAGAGGGGAGAAAAGCTGCTTCCCACATGGCAGAAGAGCCAAGAGAGAGAGCCCCCTCCTGAAAGCCCTTTTGTTAAGGTATTAACACCCTCCCCATGAGGTTGGAGCCCTGGTATTCTAATCACCACTTAAAGGTTTCACCTTACAATATTGTTACATTGACAGTTAAATTTTGACATGAGTTTTGGAGAGGACAAGCATTCAAACCATAGAACAATCCAATCAGCTAACCTTTGTGGCCCTTGAAACTAATCTGTGACACGTGTTCTGCTTTCTGGACCATTTTCAGTCTGACAGTGGTGCGCTTTTTACCACAAAAGCCACTCAACAGTCAGTGGTTAGACAAGGGATCCGATGGATCTTCCGTGCTCCCTGTGATCCATGGGCACCTGATGTTGTTGAACTTTGGACAACTTTGGGTCGACACCTTTCATTAGTTTTGGAAAATTCTCAGCCATTGTCTTTCTACACTTTGCTTCTGACCATTCTTTCTTTTCTATCTAGGACCTCAATTAAATATATGTTAGAGTTTATAATTGTGTCTTATATTCCTCTTGTCCTTTCTTCTGTCTCTTTCATCCTGGATAGTTTCTCCCGACTTATCTCAGAGGTACTAACTTTTAATTACATCTATCTGCTGATACACCCATCCATGGAGTTACTAGTTTTAGACAGTTTTTCAGTTTTAGGATTTTTCTTTTTTTCTTTTTATATTCTTTGCTTTTAAATCTGTGATGTCTTTTTAAAAGATTCCAGTTTTCTGCTGAAACGTTGAGGTTTGGCTTTTATCTTTATGAACTTAGTAAAATACTTGATATGTATCCTTGTTCTGAAAATCTGGCTACCTGGAATACCTGTGGGTCTGTATCTGTTGCTTGTTGTTTGTGCCGGTCCACATTCAAGTTGATTATCTTTTTGTGTGTTTCCTTGTTTTTGAATGAGTGTTAGACATGTTTGAAAAATATATGGAGACATAATTTAAGGCTTAGAGTATTACCTTCCTCCAGATAGCGTTGTTCGTTTCTGTAAGGTGCCTCTGGGTACCAGCAATCTCCAGTCATCTTAAACCAACTTCAGAGACTGAAATTTTCTAGACCATGTAGATTGCAGTCATTGAAAGGGGCCAGTTTACTTATGGTTCATTCTTACTCTTAGATCTCAGCTCCTTTGCATGTCAAGTCGAAGTGTGCAGCACTTTATTTTACCATGGTCCCAGTCTTGGTAGGCCTTGTCTTCCAACTTTCATTTCTCCTTTCCCCAGGAGACTGTTAGAAGGACTGCATCATGCCTTCCTCATAGGCAAGTGTTCCCCGGGCAAAAGTGGTCCCAGATTCCATGCTCTCCTCTCTAGATTTTTCTCTTGTCCTGAATTCTTGGTCCAGAGATTTCTCACTTTCTATATAGCTTGTTGAGGCCATTGGGAACAAGGTTTTCATATTTCATCCAGTAACTTTTGTTGTCTACAATGGGAGGTTTGTTCTATATTAACTAGCCTGCCATTGCCAGAAACTAGGATGGATTTATTTTTTCAGTGTCATTTTTATTTTATTGTGGTATAATTCACATAGAGTAAAATGCACAGATTTAAATGAATATGTAATGAAGGTTTATTTTTCCCCAAAACTGTATATTCCCATGTTACTATCGTTCAAATAAAGATAGGTGATGTTCCCATCTTCCTGGAAAGTTATCTCATTACCCTTTCCTGTCTACTTTCTATCTCACCCCAACCCTAGCAATCAGTCTTTTAATTTCTAACATCATATATTTATATTGTTGACCTTAAACTTCATATAAAAGAAATCACATAACATGTACTAGTTTGCTCAACATACGTATTTGAGATTCATCCGTGTTTTGCACATATCAGTAGCTTATTCCTTTTACTGTTCAAGGGTACTACCTTATATGAATATACCATTGTTAGTTCATTTCTCCAGTTCCCGTTGATAGAAATTTGAGTTGCTTCTAGTTTTGGTCCATGTGAATATATTCTTTATGAACATTCTCAGGATTCATCCTTTGAATTTTAATTTTTTATGGGAAACGAGAGGCCATTCATATTTAAATTGAAGGCATAGCTCTGTTATTGGAGTTTTTTACACCAAGCTACACACCGAGGTCCATCCTCCAACTTAGTCTTCATCAGTTGGCTTTAGTTGTCATATTTTTTTGTTATTTGAAATTTTACTTATTTAGCCAATTCTTATAAAGCACTTAGTATGTGCTAGACAGTGTTCCAAACACTTTGAAATGTTGACTTATTTAATAATGCTGACCACCCACTGAGATAGTTATTATTAGTATTCACATTTTAAAATGAAGATATGGAAGTCCAGAAAGGTTTATTAACTTTCTGGGGTCGCAGGACTAGAAGTAGGAGAGTCAGGATTCCCACCCAGTGATTCGGGTTCCAGAGACAATGCCACTGCTCTGGAGATGTCCATATCTGAGCAGGGAACACCTCCAACACACCCTCACATGACCTTAGCCTAAGTAACTAGGCCCATTAAATATGCTGCAGATGTTCTTTACAGTAAGCCATTGTGCAAATATTAGGCAAATATTAAGTGTGCTTGCGTGAGTAGCAAGGTTGTTAAGCAGAAAGGACACACCACACACAAAAGATGGGGAAAGCACACAATTTAGATACTTACTGACCCCAATCAATTCCTCACTAACATTTGCTCACTTAGATAGTGATCTTTCATTTTCTGCAGAGTACAAGTTGTCAAATTCATGAGACAAACATGTGGGGGGATAAAGGGTGCCCTTAACTTGTGATTCCCTCGGTGTTCTTGTGGAGTCTGCCTTCCCTGGCCACTGGTGAAAAATCCTGATCTTGGTTCCATGTGCCTCCGTGTAGGGCGTATTCATCTTTGTTTGTCGTTGCAAAATATTTCCAAAGCCCAAGCTGCCTCTGGTGATATTACAGACGAGGCCAGGTGGGGGAGCTCCCCAAAGGACACTGCCTTGAAAGTTTGATGAGCTGAGCTTGGAGGCAGTTACTGTGAAAAAATAAGGTCAGAATGGTAACTGCAAAGAAAAATTGCGGCTTGAGAATTGTTCACACATCAAGAGAGAAAGACAAGGAGAGAACATGAATGCCAAACAAATGCTGAGGTTGGGGGTCAGACGAAGGCTCCTCTTGACTTTTGTTGATTTGACATTCTGGGCATTAGATAAAGAAAAGAGCAAAACAAATTGCAAAATTGAGAGAAAATCTATTGTTGAAAAAACTGGATATTTTACTTGCTCTAAATCCAGACAGATTCTGCTGGAGTTTAACCCCGAGAGCACCGTGGTTATCTGCCTGCTCAGGCCCGCAGGCCCAGGGCCGGGAAGTGCTCAGGAAATGTGAGAGAATGGAGGAGCCCATCTTGGCTTGCAGAGCTGTGGGCTGCGGTTCTTTAGGAGCAGTAAACTGGAGCTCGAGTTATTACTGGGGGGGAGCAGGGGCCTTGTTTATTATTTTAGAAAGGGCAATCAAATCAAATCCGCTCAGTTGAGGAGATGCCTTTAAAAGGAAATTAAACAAAATGCAGGGCAATTCTCATACACCCTTACCAGTCTGTGATATAACTATCACCCTGTTTTTATAAGTGAGAAAACAGGCTCCCAGGGATTATGGAAATTGCCCAAGTTCACACAGCTCACAACTAGAGCAGCTGGGACTTCTACATCGGTTCTTCTAAAGGCCTCGCCCGGCCCCCTCTGCCAACATGTCCTGTTGACAATATGAATGTTTTTTCTAAAATTCACAATCTGAGTTAAAAATATGTAGATTTGAAAGGAGAATACACAAGGCAGTACCTATGTTGTTAAAGAAACCATAGTCTTAGGATCCTAAACAAGGTCATTCACAGACCCCAATTTTATTAACCAGTTGGCCACATTCCAAGGTAAATGATGTGTTTTACTTCTTAGCAGAAATGATAATCATTAATTTCTAAAAGTGTATAAGAATGCTGAACACATTGCCATGCTGGAAGTTCTGGAAGGATCACTGTGACATCAGTTTCCTTCTAATGTAGCCCATGTTTTGGATCGTCAAGATGATGTTTTAGTTAAAGATTTCCCTTTAAGTAGCCTTTTAAGTATGTGGTTAGTTGAAATGAGATGGTTAGAACACATTGTTAATCACAAAGGATTAGGGTGGAGCCCGTCAGCTTCAGTCCAGTGACATACACGAGTATTTGACTAAAGGCTATTTATAACCCACACAGGGCACAGATGCCCTGTAGATCCCAGGGTGTGGTAGAGTCAGAGGACAGTGGGTAAACGAGGCAAAATAAATGTTTCAACACTAACGTTTGACCAATAACCTGAGAACTTCAGTGAGAAGAACCTGGGTGGAATCCAGTACATCCACTGCAAGATGTGTAATCTTGTGCAAGTTATTTACCTTCTGTAAGTCTCTGTTTTCTCATCTGTTGTTCAGAGGAATAATAATATCTACTTTATAAGTTTTTATAAGGACTCCAGAAAATATAAATATATCAGGATTTTTCTGTAAAATGTGATAGAAACCCTCACTTCAAATTGGTTTAATTAACAACAAAAGGAAATTTATTACTTCATATTACTCTCAAATCCATATTATTATCCGAGCCAGCTGCTTCAGGTGCAGCTGGATTCAGGTGATCAAATGAAGGCAGGTAGCATGATGCTGCCTTTCCAAATCTTGGCTACACTTTCCTATGTGTTGGCATAATCCATGAACAAGCTGCTTCTTTACTGTCGGTGATAGCGCCTAGCACATTTAAGCTTAGATATTGCTATCTTAGCCTCCCCTTTCCAAAACTCTAGCATAAGTTCTAGAAATATCCTTCATTGGTAGCTTGGTCAAGTGTCCTTCTCTGGAGCCAGGAGATCAAGTACATGGACTGAGGTTGGGCAAAGTATCCTTTAAAGAAACGCTGGGTTTACCAAACACACACACACACACACACACACACACACACACACTCTACAAATCCAAACCAACAACTCCACTGTAGTAGATAAAATGTCTAGAATGGTGTTTGGCACATAGTAGGTATTTAATAAATGTATATTAATAATGAAAAAGAATCTATTTTTTAAACCCTCAGATATGCAGGGCTACCAGCTTTTAATCAAGTTTCCCAGACCACACATACATGACTAAATCCTGGTTAACCTAAGGCAACTATATAGTTAGGACAGATCCCAATACATGGTATTTGATGTGACTCAATTGTTAGGATAGAGGCTATTCTGTGTTTTGGAGAAAGCCAGTGATTTTCTCCAAAGAGCCTGGCTGCAATCTAAGTTAATGGCAACTTTGTCAATAAATATCCTTTTTATGGATTATCATAATGCTAGCAGAAATTACTTTTGTTCCGTTATGCTGGAAGTATGGCTAGAGACCAAACACAAGAATTTGCTCCCAAGTAGTACAGTCTAACAAAATAGAACAGGTCTCACCCAAACTTTCCCCAGCCAACAATATAAATAATACAAGTATAAATAATAATTATAAGATTATAATCTCTTGGAGAGTTTATCCTTCGTCAATAATTAAGGATATCTCGCAGGAACCTGAGGCATTAGTACCTATAGTTCTGCTGTGACTATGTTAATTGTCTATGTCAGAAGCATACGTCATATTGTCTAAGTCTATATCAGGAGTTATGATGATGTGCTTTGGTTCACCTTTATGAAGTGTCGATTTCCATGAATGCAGCTTTTGGGTAAGTGAAGATAAATTAAATAAATCTACTGAATGGAGAATAAGGCTACATTCCATCATTAATTCCCTTTCAGGGTTTCAACTAGAAGTATAAACTTTGCTGCTTTTATTTCACATTCCTATGTATTCTAAACATCTAAGGGCTTCATTTGCCTTTTTTTCTCATGAGCGTTCAGAACAGGAAAAAATAAAAGTTATGTTTTCAATGCTTTTTTGAGTGCAATAGCGAGCTATTTTATTACCAATAACAATTTGGGTGATGTTTTCCCTTTCATTTTATCAGCCATCATTGATCTTCAGGTTTGGGGGTAAATGACCTTTCTCAGTTTGCATTTATTGTATACAACCCTGTTCAAGGGCTGAACATTAGCAGCCTTGCCATTTGAAGTGTGTCCCTGTAGTTTTGTTTTTTGGAATATTGGGAATTAAAAAGTCAATTAGAGCCTTTGGATTTATACCAAAGTAAAAGGGATCACATTTCTTTATTTAAAAAAAAAAAAAGAAAAAGAAGAAGGTCATTTCCGTGACATCACTATATTTCCATGTCTGTTAAGGTTTAACAACCAGAAAGCACTAGAAACAGGCACTTTGTATTATATCCCATTGACATTTTCAGTCTAACAACTTGCATCAATACTGTAGCTAAGTCAAAACCGTTTAGCCCCCTAATCTCTAGAAATGAATTCTCTCTTTTACGAGAATGTAAAGGCTAATCTGGTCACATTTGAAAGTTGTTTTCATATTCAACTTCTGAGTGACATGAAGCTAAGTCCCTGAAACACAGCAAAAAATGCCAATTCATGTAGCACTTGGGAAACGGCAAGGGAAGGGTGAGCAAGAGACTTAAAAGGAGAAAGGTCGGGAGTCCCAGGGGTCAACCTCAGTCTCCTCTCTGATAGCTGCATGGTGGTGAGAAACAGGCACCGTAGCTAGAAAGGTGACAACAGGAGGACGCTATGGAGGCTTTTTCCTTTGGAAGTTGCTTTAAGGATCATCCCTTAACACAGATGTCCTGATCTCACTCCATTGCCTTATTAAAATACTGAATTGAAGGTCATCAGTGAACTCATTCTGGCCCGACCCAATGTTCTTTTCTTTATCCTCATCCTTTCAGTCCTTACTCAGTCATGTGACCCTACTTTGAACACTTGCTCTCAGTGTACTAGCTCTTGGCTGCCCTGTTCTGCTTCCCCTCTGTTGTTTCCATGGCAGCCACTCACCAACGCTTAGCTTTGAATAACCCAAAAGTATCCGCCCCGTTGTGAAACATTCCCCTCTTCCTTTATTCCCATTGTTGAGCACAGGCAGGGTTCCATCTCATTTAATCATCATAGCATGTACACAGCCTACCCTACTAATTTAAGTTCCTGATTAAATACAATTGTATATGGATCATTTCTGTGTGTGTGTGTGCATACGAATCTGCATGACTCTGTCCCCATCTCTGGGTGCATGAGTCATATGTGCTCAATCAGATTGTAAGTGCTTAAAAATAGAAAGTTTTAGAGGCAACTTGAGCATGTATTTTAGTCAGAACTATGTTCAAAGAATGCTGTTCCTCATAATTAACCTTTATAGGTCACTAAGGGTCTCTGAGCCCAGCTTTTTTCATCTTTACAATATAATTAACAATAATATTCACCCCCTAGAGATGGAGTAAAACAGTAAATGAATATATATAAGCATATAACAGATAGTGGACTCTCAATAAATGATTTCTTCCTCTGTTTTTAATTTCTCACACATCACCCATTCTAGTAACACAATGCTGAGTTCAATTTCTGCACTTTCGGTGGATTGATTGATCTAAACTAACAAGATGGGGAAAGTTGGGATATATTAAGCCAATCAACCAAATCTCTCTACCACATTGTCTCAGTGTGGTAAACTGTGAAAGCATGGCCGGGCGCGGTGGCTCACGCCTGTAATCCTAGCCCTCTGGGAGGCCGAGGCCGGTGGATCGCTCGAGGTCAGGAGTTTGAGACCAGCCTGAGCGAGACCCCGTCTCTACTAAAAACAGAAATAAACTATCTGGACAACTAAAAATATATATAGAAAAAATTAGCCGGGCATGGTGGCACATGCCTGTAGTCCCAGCTACTCGGGAGGCTGAGGCAGGAGGATCGCTTAAGCCCAGGAGTTTGAGGTTGCTGTGAGCGAGGCTGATGCCACGGCACTCACTCTAGCCCGGGCAACAAAGTGACACTCTGTCTCAAAAAAAAAAAAAAAAAAAAAACTGTGAAAGCATTTATCTCCATAAATCACTTAAATGACTAATCAATGTTTTATTTTTCTAAGGAAATTCAAATGCCAGGAAAATAGATGCACAATAATTTTCTTGTGGTCCTGTGTCTTTTAAATATTAACAGAGTTTTTCGTGGTGTTATTTGGAAGGGTCTATAATCTGAAAAATACAGCATCTAATTTACATTTGGTGAGTTCACTTCCTATGAGTTATTTTATTTGGCCTTAATTTTTATTTAGAACCAACAGTCTTAAAGAGGGTAAAATTTGCTGAGGGAGAGTATACCAACAGAAAATAGAAGTGGGAATCAAGGGATTTATAAAAATAAAACCTGACATCTTGAGATAACATTCTAAATATTGCACAGTAGTATTTTTCTGCTAGTAAAACTGTAAGGATTTAAATGTAATGCAGCAGTAATCACTGCATTAAAGAATGCAGCCTTAGTGAAACGAAAGAGTTAATTAACCCCAGAGACCCCAGGCTCCCGAGTAGCTGATGTGGAGACAATTATTTATAAGAGCATTTACTGGTAAAGAGAAAGGCGTGAAACCTTAGACAAGCACGTAGACGTGACTAAGGCGGGTTTTGTTTCTGATTCCCGAGCCCTGGAGCGGAAGTGCCCAGTGACTCAGAGCACATACCTCTCTCTGTCCAGGGCGTAGTCAGGCGCCGCCGTGCCACAGGGAAGACTCACTGGAGGATCATCGTCATGGATTTACTTCAGTGACACAATCTCACCACCAGGGAAAGAAAGGGACACTTAATTTATCTTTGATACTTTGAACTTAATTTTCACAGATTCCCAAAGCACATATGAAATGGCACACTGGGTCTAATGAATGTCTATTCAGTTAGTATTCTGCCTCTGAGCAAGATAACAAGGACCATTTTCATAAGGGGCTTGGCAATTCCTTTTTCATATATTGATCTAATTTATTTTTCTGGGAGCCACTCATTCTTTGGGGAAAGACGTAGCCTGCTTTATTTGACCCATTTATTTTATAGCAATTTCTCCCTCATCTTTGGAATGTGTCATGTATATTTGTCCAATCAGGTAAGATGCACAGCATAAAAAGTCTACACCAAGGGAGATAAGCACACAACACATACCAGTATGACCAGTCATTGATAAGCTCCTTCATTCCAAGAAGAGCCACTTCCATTTCCTATGTGTTTGTTATTATTTGTTATATTGGAACTTTCAGATGATTTCGGAAGCAATATGACAATTATCAGGCCCCGAAACCTGTTCATATAAATATATAAACAAACTCCCTGTATAATATGATATTTTGTATTTTGGCATATTATTTTTGGACTAAATACTGAAATATTGCCACTCTATATTATTTTTCTTAATAATTTACTCTATTTCTCTTTTAAAATGTAGCTTGCCTAAGGATGCCCACTGATCCAGTTGCATTTCATTCATGAATATATCAGATTAGGGTTAACAAAGATTATAGACCTAAGGAGTCCAGCGTTTTGCTTGGTTTTGGACAGTCTTGGTGAGACACTTGTGTTTACTTGACAAATTCACCTGGATATGCCACCTCCTCCAGGTAGCCTCTTCTGACTCTTCCCCACCAGGATTAGGTAGTTCCTCTTTGTGCTGTCATGATACCTTGTTTTTCCCTGTTTTTTATTTATTTGATTTCTTGTCTGTTTCCTCCTCTAGACTATGAGATCCTTGTGGCAGGGATGGTTATATTCATCTTTGTCTCCTCAGCATCTAGCAAAATGTCTGACAGATGGCAGGGGCATAAAAAATGTTCACTAGATGAATGAACAGTGTAAAGTTATCAGTCCACGATGTTCCAGTCTAACCACTTGTAAGAAAAATAATTTTTTTTTCTAACAACAGTGAAGACAACATAATCATGTCTAATTTGATGAGCAGTCATTAAGATACAAGTCATGGACTATTTGCTGATTTAGAACATGGTCTACAAATAGTACAGTACCATTTTAAAGCTTTGACTTGATAGACTTAACTGTACCTCAAAATTATGAATATGATTTACATTAACAATGGGGACCCCACACACAAAGTCTTCAAATTGTTCTTGATAATTACATACAAAGAAAGAAATAATATGCACATTTATGTCTTAATTATTTATTTATTTTTACTTCAGAATATTACGGGCGTACAAATGTTTTGGTTACATGGATTGTTTCGTACTGCTTGAGTCAAAGTTATAAGTATGTCCATCACCCAGATAGTGTACGTTGTACCTGATCAGTTAGTTCCAATTTAATAGTAACTACATGTGGTGTTTGTTTTTCCATTCTTGCAATACTTTACTTAGGAGAATAGTCTCCAGTTCCATTCAGATTGTTGCAAAAGGTATTAATTCATTTTTTATGGCTGAGTAGTACTCCATGATATACATATACCACATTTTATTAATCCACTCATGAATTAATAAACACTTGGGTTGATTCCACACCTTTGCAATTGTGAATTATCCTACAATAAACACTTGAGTGCAAGTGTCTTTTTGATAAAATGACTTTTTTCCCTTTTGTAAATACCCAGTAGTGAGATTGCTGGATCAAATGGTAGGTCTACTTTTAGTTCTTTGGAGAATCTCCATACTATTTTCCATAGAGTTGCACTAGTTTGCAGTTCCACCAACAGTGTGTAAGTGTTCTTTTCTCTCTGCATCCATACCAGCATCTACTGTTTTGGGTCTTTATGATAAAAACCATTCTTACTGGGGTTAGGTGACATCTCATTGTGGTTTTGATTTGCATTTCTCTGATGATTAGTGATATTTGAGCATTTTTTTATATATTTATTGGCCATTTGTCTGTCTTCTTTTGAAAGGCTTCTGTTCATGTCTTTTGCCCACTTTTTAATGGGGTTGTTTGATTTTTTTTCTTGCTGATTTGCTTTGAGTTCTTTGTAGATTCTAGTTATTAGCCCTTTATGAGATGTGCAGCATGTGAGTATCTTCTCCCATTCTGTATGTTGTCTCTTTGCTTTGTTGATTGTTTCCTTGGCTGTGCAGAATTTCAATATCTGGATTTTGAAATTCAGAGCAGAGGGGTGGAGTGTCATTTTATATTGAGAATGGAAAGTCAGGAGTCTTGCAACACGTGATGCAATTGCTTCCATGGAATATTTTCAGACCAATAGGAGTTTGCGAAGAACTTTTATGGACAGTATAAATATTTTGAGCTGTAGGCATCATTACCAGCTGACATTTTCCTTCCTCAGGACCAGCTGTTCGGCAGCATCCCGGACTAGAGCCAGGCACATTTGAGACTTGGATCTGACGAGAGACCGCCACAGATTCTTCTGCAGCAATGTCGGTGTTAGAAGAAAGCCGACCATTTGCTCAACAGTTATCCAATGTCTACTTTACAATACTCTCACTTTTCTGTTTTAAACTTTTCGTGAAAATCAGCCTTGCCATCCTCAGTCACTTCTACATTGTGAAAGGCAACCGCAAGGAAGCGGCAAGGATAGCAGCTGAATTTTGTGGAGTAACCCAAGGACAAGGTATGTTTATGATAATCCTCTCTTGTTTCAAGTTGAGTTTAACTATCACTTGATCCACGATGCAAGAAAACACATCACATGTTTTCTTTATGGATTGCTTCAAAGTGAATATTTTGTAAATTTTTGTTAAGGAAAATACTTGTAATTCACTTCATGGCTTCATGAAAAAGAAAATTACTTTTTTGTGTAAATGTTTGGGTTAAAATCAAGATATCATGCAAAACAGATTAATGGAAGCATACTATTAAATATACATATTTTTTCTATTAAGAAACATTTAAAAAACTTAACCATTTGATTTGCTGAATCATAGTGTTAGAGATTAGTTGTAGAAGTAACTGATAGCACTTTAATTATCCTTTAACATATACTTGGATTGTATAATTTTAAATCAAATGTTTAGTTATAGATAAAAAATACTTGTTATTAAAAAGAGAAGATTTCAAGGTTTTGTTTCTCACAACTGTATTTTAATAAGATTAGCCATTTGATTCTAAAATAAAGCACAAAAAAATGAATATTTATGGTATGTGTTTTCCTGATGGAATTATTATTGCTTTGCTCAGTTTGTGAGAAATTGATTATAAGAAGATAGGAACGTAATTAACAAATTTTATATGTGTGCAGTGAAGTGCATCCGTGTTCCTTAAGAGAAATTGAAGAGAAACCAAATGAGAAATAATAATTTTAATCATAGACTTTAAAGGTTGTAAAACCACTTACAGTCTATTGGACCAATATTGTGTACTATAAAAGCAATTCATATAGTCTTAGATTATCATCTATCTTATATCTTAGACTACTATCTATAGTCTATAGATTCATTTCTGATTTGGAAATCAGCAGGCATTCATAAACATTTTACAGTCCAAATACCTCTAACGCAACTTAAATTAGCAGAACCAAAATTTATTGTCACACAATTAAAGAATGTAAATTTTTTAAAAAGATCACTTACAATAGAAAGCTTGCTGTCTTAAAATCTATTTTTCTACACTTTTCAATGTGTAACATCATTCGTTTTAAAATCTAGATTATTCTATCGATAATGGAAAGTTGAGTGGAGGTGGAGAATCTTTTTTAGTGTGTGAGGTAGATAATGAATATGTTTTTCCTGAGAAAGATTGCTCCTGTGCCGAGTGAGGGATTTATGCACTCACTCAAAATGCGGAAAATTTAAATGCCCATGTCAAACTCTCTCAGGGAAGATGAAATCTCGAGGAAAGAGGTGGTATTCAATCCTTTACCTACCAGCTCTGCTTCAGAACAGGTATGACTGTATTTAAATGTGACACACACACTATGTGATCCAACTATAAATAAACAATTTAGTTGGTAAATGGAATATTTGTATGCAAAACAGCAAACATAGAAAACTAAATTTTAAAACAAAAGTTATATGTCTAGACATAAGACTAAACAGATTATATGAACATGGAGTGGTAAAATTTACCCTCACAGGCTGCCTATTGCTCGTTCCTTCATAATCAAACCTTGTCTATGTATTATAAAAATTGTCTTATATTAAAACATGAAATACTGGCTAAAAAGAAGAAACTTTTTTTTGTGGGTCAACAAGGGTTTCAGAGAAAGGTATGGAAGCTCCTTTTTGTACATATTTATAAATAAGAACAAACACCTGTCCCTCTATAGACTGATCTTAGTGTGCTCATGCTGGGAAATCATGAGTGTATATGTAATGGCTTCCATGTTCCCCTTATTTTATGATTCTATCTTAAGATATATTAGAACTTTAGGGTTTTGTCTCAAGAAGGAAAGAAAGAAAGAACAAAATCAGTACTCACTAACAGAAAACACTTTTCCTGGAAACAAACTGTGTACAAACGTTTAAAAAACTTTGTTTTATGTTGTTTTTAATGTTAGAACTATTTAACAAAATGCTCACTTCCAATATCATTCATTTATCTACATATTAAACAATAGAATATATTATCATAATTTTTATTCAATGTAAGCATAATTAGTCTCTGATTTTATTTTAACATTAGGAGAAAAAATCAGGTACCTTAAAACAACGTTTTCTTAATCTCCTACTTCTAAAAGTTAATTCTTCCTTGTCCATAAAATTATTACATTCTCCATTTTAACACAGCTTTTTCTTTTATTTACTAAAATTAAGTTATTATTTTTATCTTGTTTGTATCTTTATAATTAACTACTTGGGCTTAATTATCTTTGTTTAATCCAGCAATTTCCTCCTTCTTGGGAAAGATTATCACCTTCATGCCACTTTGAATTAGGTTTCCCATTCCTACTTTCAAGGCTTAGCCAAATTGCTCCCCAACATTTCTGATACAGAGTTGCCAAATTCCATGCAATCAGAGATGATGTGTGTATGCTCGTGTCTTTCATAATCACAGAAGACCTTGTTGTGTTGACAACATTGGATGTCTTCCCCATGAGCAGTAGTACTTTGGTATGAAATAAGAGAAACTGTAAATTTTCCAAGATACTATTGCAAATCAGCTCATTGTATTAAACAAATGCAGGGCAGTTTTTTGACAAATCTGTCTTTTCATCTCTGAAGACTTTTGTCAACCCCACCATCAAATTGAAGGGGACCTGTTATTTGCTATGCTTTTCTAGGTAACTACCTCCTGTATCGTTCTTGCTGCTAAATGTCCCAATTACAGTCTCTGTATATCAGAGGTCTAGTCTATTTTTGCAGCTAGCGCTATGCTCTGAGACTGATTGTGAGACTAACAGGAGTTGAAAGGTGTTTTCAACTGTAATATTAAACAGTGCAGAGAGTGAATGAGGATGTGGAGGAATATGTTAATTTGGAATCATTCCAAAGGGCTAGAAGAGCCCTCAACTACTCATATCCCAAGGACACTTCAAGAGGCAACTCCTCTCTTCTGTTACAGTCAATACGTTTCAAGTTCTGTCTCAGACTCTGAAGAAGTTTAGCAGTTTTACCTACAAGTGGATGGGGCCAATTCTAAGTGCCTATTTTTTTGAGCACCCTTGACATCAAGACACTGAAGATGCAGGGTACATAAAAGACAAATGTTGTTGTTCTCATCCTTAAATAGTCTGTATTCTGATTGAGGAGATAGGATATTTTCATATCAGAATCACTTTCCAAAATACTAAAGGCCAAATGGGTCTAAAGAATGAAAGGGTCATTTTCAGATTTGGACTTTCAGAGACGTCTTCACAGGGGAGGCAGCTCCTGGGTCGACCTCAGGGATGAGCAGAGGCCTGGATTTGTGGGTACACATGGAATATCAGGAGACAGGAGATCTGGCTGGAGTGGAGAGTTCATGCAGTAGAAAAATTATAATAAACTGGGCCCAAATATGAAAGAATTTGAATGGCAGGCTAAGCAATTCTGACTTGACTTTGAAAGCAATGAGTCACTGAAGTTTTGGTGTAAGGGAAGGTGGGAAAAACAAGAAAGGATGTGTATGAAATCATACTTTAAGGCAGATTTATATAGCAGTAATCTTTGAAGTTGGACAATGGGACATGTTTGAAGCAGGTCGACCAGTTCGGACCTTTCCATAATGAGATAAGGACCTAGATAGATTCGGTGGTGGAAGAAGAAAAAGAAGAAAGAATGCATCTGATAATGCCACAAGCCTAGCACTGGCACAGAGAGCAGATGTTCTTGGAGTAACCGAGTGTCTCCCAGGGTTAGATAATAACATGTCAGTCAGAAGAGGGGGCAATTAGCCACACTGGCCAAGTCTGCAGCTCCCAGCCAAGGCCACACCTTGGCGGTGGACCCTCAGCCGTGTGGCGTGTCTGGTGGGTCACCTACCTGTCTCTACCGTGAAATATCAAGGTACATCAGGAAGTAGTAGAACTAGAATCTGAATTCTAGTCTTGCATTTGACTTACTTAATATGTTCTCTTTATTTTACTTCATTTTTAATCTCCAAGTAGCCTTCTGATTACGATTTACTGGCCATCTAGACCTGCCCACAAAAATAGAATGTGCTAGCTTCCCTCAAGAGTATTCTAGTCCATCGAACATTTGTAGTTCTTATTGTAAATGAACACATTTGCATCTTCATATCAATCTTCAAAATTGTTTGCTCTTTGAGCTATGAGTCCACTTCTGAGATGTGAATTTGCTCCAGTTTTGCTGATACAGGAGGTTTCTGAGCCTGCAAGTCCATGGACCAAATTTTGGATGGGGGAAGATTTATCAGCTTGAGAAACAATCCGGTGACACTGGTGTGAGGTTGACCTAGTCAGGTGCTCGTTTCGTGGCTGAGACTTTATGTAGAATATAGGATGTATGTAGAACCATTGGATAGAGTATTTGTGCTTGTGATTTCATAAGTTTTATTTTAGGGTTGACATTAAGCATGCAATTATTTTGTGTTAAATCTGTGGTTGACACTTAAAAATAGGACATAGTGTAAACATGCCATCTCAGGTCGAATGGCAAAAGAATTTGTCATTTTTGGAGAACAGTATAACCTGCATAGGAAAAGCAGCTAGAATTTGATATAACATCTTTTTTCTCACCATTAGTAAAATCCATCCTAGGTTTAAAACCAACTTTAGGAATTTAACGTTATGGCAGATGCCAGCAATTGCAGCAATAATATTCATTATACCTGTTTCTGAGGAGCAATTTGTTTCCTGTGATTTTCGGTGCTGCTCTGCAACCTGTGCATGAGATTAGTGATCTTAGCAACATTTCTCAGCATCACAGCAATGAAAAACTTTAGGAGGCAAATCTGCAGGATAACTTCTTTAATGTTTTTTATTATATAAAGGTATAAAAATATCCTGAAGATGTGAGAGTTTTTGGACACATTTTTCTATCCTTAGGTGGAACAACTCTAAGTAAGAATAACTGAAATCAATAGAACTGGCCTTGCCTGACAAGATATCACGTTATACTCAAAGGTGCTACTAAAAAAATTTTTAAAAAGAGGTTTTAATTTTGTCCAAGGTCTCCTATTTTTCAGAAATGCCAGAGGATGTTTTTGAAAGAAATAATTATAACCCTGTACATTAAAAATGGGATCTGGGAACAAAGTTCCAAGTTTAGAAATGACTTTGTCAAATATTTATGTATTAATACCTTTCTTTTTCCTCTGTGTCTTAGTTCATTTTGCGGTGCTATAAAGACACACCTGAGGCTGGATAATTTGTAAAGAAAAAGGATTTACTGAGCTCATGATTCTGGGGGCTGGTGAGGGCCTCAGGCTGTTTCCATTTGTGGTAGAAGGCAGAAGGGGAGCTGGTATGTGCAGAGATCACGTGATGAGACAGGAAGTGAGAGAGAGAGAGAGAGGTGTGGGGGCAGGTGCCAGGCTCTTTTTAACAACCAGATCTCTCAGGAACTAACAGAGTGAGAACTCACTCACCCAGGGGGAGGGAGGGCATTAATCCCTTCACTAGGCATCTGTTCCCATGACCCAGACACCTCCCATTAGGCCCCACCTCTAACACTGGGGATCAAATTTCAACATGTGGTTTGGAGGGGACAAATATCCAAGCCATAGCAGTCCATATTTGGAGAAATATGTAAAATTTGGGAGTTAATGACACAGCTTGACGTTTTGGAGTTAAAGACTTTGATAACTTAGAAGGGATCACTTTTCCTGGAAATATTCTTCTCACACTTTTTTGTTCCTCTCTTCCTTTCTTTAGTCATTCAATTACTTGCTCATTTATTACTTCCAACATATTATACTTACGCAATGTTTATTTATATATCTCCTAGGTCAAAGGCACTGTGCCGGGCATTGAGGATAAAATATACAAACTAACCCTGTCTCTTTCCTAAAGGTCTACATAGCTCAGTGGAAGAAAGATGGATGAGCAAGTAATTAAAAAATGTGGCAAATGCTCTTTTACAAGGTTCCAGAAAGTGCTATGCAAGTACAGAGGAAAGAGTATAGAGCTAAGAATAGTTCTACCTATGATATGTCAGCTGAATAAAAGCTGTACTAACAACATACATGTTCTCTCCCACAATTGTGCATGTATCCTTATTCATAATGCTTACAAACTTCCCAATTCCCTACTTTCATTCCCTACTTTGTCCCTTCTCAACTTATTATTTCTAACTCACATGTCTTTTACCTAAAGTTCACAGTGTTGTCATTAAAAGGATTTATTTTCAGGAAAGAAATAAGTTTTCTCATAGCTTATCTACTAAGCTTTGTGAAAAATGAGAAATGTTTTGGTGAAAAAAATTCAAAATAGATTTTGTGTATTTTGATAGGTGACACTGATATACTCAACTCTTTAAATTTTTTATATAATAAAGATAGTGAAAGAGTGAAAACAAGGTCTTAGCTCCCTACTTCCCTATTTACCCTTTTAGAAGATGGTAAATTATTAAAATAAGTTTTTTTCTTATTGACACAACTGATATAGTTTTTAATTTAACTCAGGCTGATAAATACTTGGATACCTACACTATTCCTGGCACAATGTTGTGTGCTCCATGTACATATACTAATGTGTATATATATTAGTTGTATCCAATATATAACTAATATATAGTATATGAAAATACATAATAATATGATGTATATATTGTACATATAATTTATATATTATATATGTTATATAATGTATATATTTACCACATATGAAATGTGACTTCCTTTTTTAGTAAAAGGAGAAGACTTGGATGGGGGGGCACAAAAGACTTGCACATGTAAGACACTGAACAGCAAGTAAAAAGGTCTTAAGGTGTTAAATTGAAAACAGTCAAGTTTTGCAATTGATGTTCTGTTAGACGTCAGGAGGGGAAGAAATTGAGGCCAGTTGAGAGGCTGAGTAGGCTCTTCATGGGGGAAGGCCGAATCTAGGGCAGAAATTCAAAGGCAGAATATATTTGGTTATGTAGAAGGGGAGATGAAACCCAGCTGAATATAAAGAAAAGGAGATGAAAAGTTTAGAACGTGGAACCAAACAAGCCTGGGTTCATCTGGAGCAAAGGCTCAAGCACTGATATTAGAGATAAAGATGCATAGTTGAGTGGTTGGTGCCAATGGGGAAGGAAAAAAAAGACACCTCTCAACACATCCGAGAGTAAACAGTTCTGTTAAGAGCTTTTTAATTCCTTTATGGGATTCAGCATATGAAAAAGAGTCACTAGGTAGTGATGCAAATAATTAACCACCGTAAGCATTTTCCAGAATCCTTGGTGGAACGATTTAATATGTCATTGTGTGTATTTCATGAACTGCCTCTCAGAGAAGGTGGGATACCTCCTTGGCGTTTGCTCAGAGCACATCCTTACAGTGGTTTCATGGCGATTCTGTGACAGTTTTAGCACATTAAGCTCATTTTTTAAACTGGAGAGTAGAGAAGAAAGACTATTCCCAGTGACAAACAAACCATGTCATTGAAAGCAGGTGGGGTATTTGGGAGGCCTTTTGCTCTGAAGCCACCCTCAAAGAGTTAAGGGGGTGGGGGTGGGGCAGAGAGAGAGAAAGCTCCGCTTCCAGGTGGTGCAGAACTTTTGGCATTTCTTCCTCACCAGCTGCGTAGGGAACAAGCCATTTATTCTTTCCAGCTTTTCCTCAGCAACACGACAAAGTGGACCATTGCCTTTCAGACTGGCAATGCCTGAAGAATATCAGGTCAGGGAGGGAGAGGCTTAAGGAGTCCCATAAATTGTTAAATTTTTAGCACTGAAAGAATCTTCGAAGTGGTCTGTGATTAAAGTCCACTCTGAAATTCAGGTGAAGGGCAAACATACACTAGAATGATTTTTTTCTCAATTCTCTAATTCCCCATTGGCTACTATGGGAGAAGACTTTTAAAATTTGCCTTCTGAGTAGATTTAAGAGTTTTCTAGATGGGCCTGGGGCCTCCGGGCCTCGGGGCTAGGGTTGTGTGAGAGGACAAGGCTCTCACAGGCACCTTTCCCCTCTTTGAACAGAGAGACTCTACTTTCGTGATTCTTCCTAAGTTGGGCTTTGAAAGAAACCTTTCTTCAAAGAAGCGAATAAAAAAATATTTAAAAATAAACTGCTCTACTTTATTTAAAATATTGTTACACGTATCTTCATAGAACCTACCCATCCTATAATATGAGTCATAACTGAATATCCTTTCAGAATTCTTTCCTAGGAATTAGAAGAGCAGCAAACATTTGGGGCCCGTCAGGAATGTGTATAACTATGTGAAATGGCACCAACTCGTCCTCTCTCCTTCGGGGCAGCTAAAATTTCCGTGTCACCATTACCTACTGAGTAAAATAGAAACTTTCAGAAATACATATACTCTTTCCAGAAGGCTTATAGTCTTAAACTATGGGCTGAGTACAAACAAACTGAAATTTAGCACCGAAATGCCATTCATGTTTTTAAATAGAAGCACTGGCTCACCTCAACTGTCAAGTGTGCAGCTTGATTTACACAAGCACTGACAATGATAAAATTAAAGGCCTATGCGTTGAAAATCTGCTCTTTTACCATAACAACCCTGCAAAGTCCCTTGTTAGTAAATTGAATCAGGTGAGGCTGCCAACATGAGAAAGGAAGCCATCCTTCTTCTAAAGAGGTCTCAACACACTACAGTGACAGTTAAATAATGACTGTGGAAGCCATGGTGACTTTCTGGGTGAGTCAACTCCTCAATAACAATTAAACACATCTTTGATTAACTACTGAGGAGATTTATGAGCACTTATGTTTTCCAAACTCTACTTCACTCAGTAGAAAAACGATGACTTCTATCATCCACCAAGTGAAAGTAGTAAGTCAGGTTTAGAATGAAATGATGCACCAAATGAATTGTTGAATTTTGGAAGCTTTGCGTCTTGGCCCCCTTTTGAACTATGATCCGGAGTAGTGAATTTGAAAAAAGGAAAAAGTGCTAGTTCCTTTGGAGTTCACATACACAGATCACAGCTCTGTTGCGTCTGAGAAATAATAAATACTTCTTGAGAGTAACTCTCCAAGAACTAAAAGAAAAGGAGCTAAAGAAAAATCTGAGCATCTCTTTCTTTCTCCCACTGTCTGTAGTTATCATGAAATGCCCATGGAGTAAAATATAGCGTAGGAGCTAAGTCTTAGGGCTACTTACCGTTACTCTGAGAAACCAACAAAACAAGACTAGCTTGGGTTGGAGAGAAAATCTTCTCTATAATGAATGCTAAGTCCTAAAACAATACTTGTATATCTAATTGGTATGACACTCCAAGTAGGGGAAAGAAAGGGAAATCTGTTTACATAAGCTCAGTATTTAGGGTCTACTGGAACTGACAATATTTTCTTAAAAAGAAATTTTTATTTATGAAAGTTAATTGAATTCAATGATTGAATTTTTTATAATTTTTAAAGCTTAATTTTAAAAAGTACACACAAATGACCACAAATCTGGTTCTATAGCATTATAACGAATATTTTATTATCTTATTACTTTTGAAAGACAATGTATGTAAGTAGAAGGGACAAAAATTATATAGTTTGTAGTTAAACTAAAGCTCGTGAAGTAACTTGTGATTTTTGCCAAATACCTGAATGGAGACTGAATTGTAACAGGACTACCAGGAAAGTAGATCTGTCAAAACTGCTGTTATTCTGGAAAAGAAAATTACAGTTTGTTAGACAAGAAGTCACTTGTTCCTTGAAATAATTGTCAACAGCATACAGGAAAAACAATGCCTTGGATATTGAAGAAAGGCAGCAAATATTTGTAGAATGAACAAAAAAACCTTAAATAGGAGAAAATGGAGGTTAAAAAACACATTGCATATAGCATAATGATTTCCCGGGACATAATTTTTCTATCATGGTTCTAGTACTTTCTAGCTGAGTGATCTTAGGAAAGTTGTTTAACATCTGTAGACCTGTTTCTTCATCAGTAAAATGGAGATATTGATACTTCAGAGGATTAATGCAAATCTTACATGAGATATAATTTATTACCTAAACCACTTACCACAGTGTTTGGCACTTGGTTAACACTCTATAAATGTTAGCTCTCTACATTATCTTTTGAAAAATTCAAAAATAGCATACAATTGCCCACAACTTGGTAACACAGAGAAGCATCAATAAAAAAAGATACTGAAATTATAATAAATCAATTGTGTTTGCCAAACAGTTGCTACAAACATATAATGATACCAGGATGTGTCTCTTAAGCAGGTGTTCTATCCCAGCATCGTGTTCACTGTGTAGGTGGATGGTTTCAGAACTTAAGTGGTTGGTTTTATTTAAATGTCAACTTAACAATAATCAGTTGAAGCTCTGAAAGGTTTAGTAAGTCGTCAACTTTTTCAGGTAATAGCTGGAAGAAGCAGAATTCCAACCCAGATCCCACTGGCTGCTGGGCTGTTCCCTTTAACCATGCCTCTTCCCCGCCGGGGTCTCTCCCACTGAGTAATCACAGCGTGCGTGCGTGGGCCATGCGCCTGCTTTGTCTATTGGCCCTTTCCATATGGAAGGGAAGATATATTAGAGAATTTTAGCTATTTAAAAAGTATATGTATACAAAATTTGCCCAAAATAAGCAGTTCATTTTAAGCCTTGAAGACTCAAGATATCCTCATTATCCAGAAACTCTCTCTGATCCAGGTCACAAAAGAAAGCAAGACATTCTGAGCTGTTCCACAGGACTGCAGCAAAGCCATGCAGAGTTTGGCTCGTGGTGACCAGGACCTGGTTGGGAAAGCTGGTTCAGAGCTGGGGTTTTTGAAATTACTTGCAGAAATTTCTTCTGTGATCTTACTCTGTCAAAGAAATTTTTCTTCACAGAAATTCTTTGGACAGAAATATTTTCCTGGGCAAACTCGGTCAAATAGTGGGTCACCCCAGCGATATTGCAAGAAAACCTGCGTTGTTCTGTAAGGACTCTGTGATGAATTTGTCACAGCATGTTGCAATGGCCTGGCATAGCAAACTCCTGGTTACTCTTTTAAAGTAGTGCTGCGGAAAGTGTCAAAGCTGCTCAACCTCCCCCACACCAAAGCACCGGATATTAACGTCCTTTGCCAAACCAGCCTTCTTAAAAGCCTCTTGTCCTTTTATTTTCTTTTCTCTTAATCCCTGGCAGCTGAAAAGGAAAGACAAAAAATAATGACACCATTAATAGTGAAGAGCTGAGTCAGCTAGTTCAGGGATTTGGCTTTTTTTCCTTTATTTTTTCTGCGCCTTTCTCCCAGCTGGTTTCTCCAAGAATGATCGAATCATAGGTTTTCAACTACAAATACCTTACAAAGAGGTTTTTTTTTCCCTTATGAAAAAGAAGAAAACTAAACCATTTTAGTAAGCAGATTATATCTAGAAATAAGGATGCTGAATTACTTCATAGAATCACTGAAAGACCTCAAACTCTGAACCATATTTTAAATTATCTGGGGTCCTATGCACAGGTTTGCAAAGTATCCTTTCAAGAGCTATGACTTCCAGGAACACCTGCTCCTTCATCAAGCTGATGCCAAGGCTATCTGAAGGCGACTAAGCCTCTATTCAGAAAATAATAAATCACAAATAATGATTTTTGTCTTCTCTCTTCATTATGAGACCATTAAACTGTAGATATTACAATTGGGAACAAAGTGATGATCAAAACAGTAGGGGAATGAATGCCGTCAGTTGCAAGATCCGAGAGGCTAGCTTTCTCCTTCCCTGCGTGTGGGTAAGTGTGAACCTCAGCCACAAGTCAGAAATGAGGTTTACTCCTGAAAGCTTGGCAGGCATATGGTGAAGGACAAAGAACTTTCTCAAAATGGAATGTCTTATGGTGACTTCACAAACTTGAGAATAGCATTTTTGAGTAACACAGTGGCATATGACAACCCCTAGAATTTTTAGAATGTAGCTCACTCTTGCCTAGTCTTTAAGAAACTCTTAAGGAATCATGTTGATGATACCATACTGGCCATTTGTTCTCTGAGATGATAGAAATCCCGCTCTGTGTGCTAATATCAGAACAGTACTATTTTAACAGGATTGCTAGTTTTCAAAATAACTAAATCCTAGGTACTTTAAAAAAAACATGTTTTAAAATGATGAAATACCAATCAAATTTCTATACCAGGACATGTGCACAGTTGTGCTTTGTAAGTTGTGTATAAAAGAGCTTTTAGTAAATTACTGAATATTTGTCATATTACATAAATTTGTTACTTAAAGGAATCCCTTTGAAAAAAATCTATTTTACAAATATACGTCTTTCATCAACTACATTTTCTTAAACTGAGATACATCTATGAGTTGCCGTAATATTTCCTGGATGCTAGTAAATATTATATGGTTAATATTGTAGACAAAAGATGAGATATGGAAAAATGTAGGCATCTTCTTCAACATAAAGTGAATCTCTCGTTTCTTGAATTCCCTGTAACTGGACTTAACAGATGTAGTTGGCCAGTCTCTTTTAACACTATCTGTTCCTAGGCTTTGACCTGACATGTCTTACCTCATACTTTCTTATGGTAATAAGTTATATTTTTATTGTAATTCATGAACTCTTTTTCACACATGCTATCTCTTTTCATCTTCATAACTGACATCTACATAGGGAAATGCTATTACTCTGCTTTTGCAGAGAAGGAAACAGAGGCTTAAAAACGTAGAGGTGTTTACTCACTGGAGGTGACCTATCTACTTAGAGAAAAGCAAAAACATGAGCCCTGATCTCTGACATCACTCATTCTTACAATGTGTGGGATTTTGTTTCTTCATCCTCTATTAGGAAACAGGCAGTGGTCTTTGTCCAGGGCTAATATCTGTGTCAGGTTGCCGTCTGTCTTTCAGGGTCCCTGAAACAATCGTAGCAAGACACAGAATGTCCTAACACCGTCTGTGCTGCCTTCCCCACGTCCTCATGACACCTGAGCAAACCCAATGCTGCCTGTACCGGCAAGTCAACGTCGCTACTAGCTTGAAAGCCTCACAAAACAGGGATTCATTTCATCCTCAGGACTTAGAAAAACACCTAGCACATGGCAGGAACTGAATAAATACTCAAGGAAGGAAGGTCTAGAGGAGGAAGGAAAAGAAGAAGGGAGAAAGTGAGGGGATTCAAACTGCAGTACATGGGGTTTATTATCATCACCCCTTTCAGTGCAGGGTGGTGCCTGTTCTCCTTGCGCCTGGCCCCGAGCCGGACGCAGATACACTGAACCGGTGAAGGACGGCGACTCTGGGAGTTACTTCCCAAAGAGCAAGTGAAGACAGAACGTCGATGCTGCCCAGAGGTCGACAGGTTGAATCTATAAGCAATGCCCTCCACTCCTTCCTCTTAATCAGCCTTACTGTCCCTCTTCCCGGCTTCTTTTAGCTTCATGAAATCGGCATTAGCCTCCGCCAACCCCAAATAAAAAGAACCTTTTATACGTTTCTTTTTACCTAGAATCAGTTAATGGCCGTTAATGTATTCCAGTGTCTTCTCCATGTCTTATGAACCTGAACGCTGCTTTTCTTTCAGTAGGAAACGCTGCTCGTTCACCTTTCGATTTTCCATTTTAAGTGAATACATGTTTATTCTTAATATTTTAAGCTTTCTGCGCCACTCTTCATGTTATTAAAGGCTGTTTCTTTGTACGTTTAAGAGCAAATGCTCGAGATAGTCCTTCAAAGGGTGGAGGGCCGACAGAAAGCACCGCAAACACCGTGTCTGGGAACCGTGGCAGGGCGGTTGCTCTCTTTTTTCGCATGCAGATCAGAAAATCATCAGGCGTTAGAAGGAGCTACAAGAAGGGACGTGGCTGAGATAAAACTGAGAATCAGCACCTGCTGAAAACAGGACCTCCGGACTTTAGTTCTTCACCTGCCCAGACACCCTGTATGATATGATCTGTTTTAGTTACTAGTGGTATGAATGATTAAAACAAAAAAACAGAAATCTTGCTTTTGCCATAAACACAGCCAGTTTATTCAAACGTAGGCTGCTAGAAGATTCCAAAGGTGGAATGATCTGTCTCCAGTGTTAGGCACTCTTTTCCTGTCATCAGTGTAACCCAAGGAAAAGAGAAGGCGGTGGCCACAGCGGGTTAGGCCCCTGTTTGGGGACACTTGGAAAAAGGCAGAGTGCCTCGGGCACCTGGCGCTGTTCTGTCACGCAGATGTGATGTCACCGTGGCGGGTCAGGTTGGATTTGAGGCCAGCACACCTGGGACTCCTGACCTTCTATGCCTTCTGCTCTTCAGGTGAACCTCTGCAAATACGTTCAGCTGTCATGAAGAGCCTCAGTATAAAACACCCTACCTGCTGTCAGCGCCTAAACCTCCCATGAGCACATGGTTCACGGTGATAAAACTGTTTGTGGCCAGAGCCATGGCAGGAGAAGGATTATGTGTAAAATTGTTCTTCCATTAAGTCCTTGTCCGTGGTGCAGATCAGATTTTCTCCCCAGCAGCTGTTGTCCTCAGACTAGAGAACACAGGTTGCTGATTTCTTTCCCTTTATGGATTTGTGACTCTTAAAATTTCAAGCTGGCAGTGGGTAGACAGAACCGTGTGTGAACTAAGCGGGTAAAGAGCATGAAAAGACCAGGAAAGCGTCATTTTATGAGAACACCCAGTTCTCACTTACGTGCCAGGGGCTGTTCTAAACAACGTTACAAACTCACTTAATCTTCACAAAAGCCTGATGACTTAGGTGCTTTTGATTATTAGATCTGTTTTTGCCTTCCTTGTTTTATATTCCTTGGATTAGATTTGTTTGCCTATAGCGTCAGGTCGCAGTACCCTGCTTTGGAAAGAGCACAAGGAGGCAGCAGACAGTCTTGGTTCCAGTCTTGCTCGCCTGGGAGTCCGGGGGTTGAGGATGAGGATACCGCCCACCTTCTCTCAAACTCAGTGTCTTTATCTCCAAAATGAAGGAGTTAGACAAGATCAGTGGTTTTTCAATCTTTTTTAAAACAGCATGTACCCTTTCTTTTGTGAAGATCTGGAAGCTCGATTTGCAGAGCTGAGGGAGGGGAAGCCGCCCTGTTGGAAGACAGCCCCATGCCCTGCTAGCGCACTCTGAGGCAGCTCTATTGAACTCACAGGGCTCTTCGAAGCCATTTGTAAATCACTGAAGTAGATGATGTCTAAATCCACTTTTAGCTCTGAAATGCTACGATTTTTTCACATTGTTTTGACTTTTAGTGAATCATTTTTCTGCCAGAGAAGCTTTTAGCAGAGAGAACCGCAGTTGTCCCTCGTGAATTTACTGCACCCGTGACCTCAGCCCCTACTGCAGAACGTGGAGAGGGTACTCACTCAAAACCAGAGCAACTGCTGTGAGTCACCAAACAGTGTGTAATGACAACTATTTTGGAACTTCCTGTGGTCTTGCAGACCATACTCACTTCCTTTCACAGATCACCCCAAGGTCGCTGGAAGCACGTTGCTGGCCACTGTGCTACCCAGCCGCTCTGGAGTCCCCTTCCATAGGCGTATTTCCTCGTCCTCTCCACCGCGCACAGTTTGAGTACGAAGAGAAAGTTCCTAGGTCATCCTGGGTGCTCCGTTTGTTCCATGCAGGTGGACAGTCACTCCTCAGCACAAACCGGAGAAGAACGAGTCTCTTACTGACCTCGGTTGTAGAGCAGATATGCAGCAGGTCGGGCAGTCAGGGTACGAGGGAGTCCCAAGGGTGCTGCCGTTTGGAATAAAGGACGTCAGGGTAAGAAGAGCTAAGTGCTTGCTTAACTCTTCTCTTATCGGGGTGCTACGTTTTCTGTTAACTTTCTCCGCTATTTTAAAATCCTTTTGTCTGGGCTCTTTTTGCGATTTATATTTTCTTGATCATAAAATACACTCCATCTGGAAAAAAATGGACAACTTTTTTTTATAGAGTTTAATAAAAGAGTCTAAAACAGAAACCTGTACTACCACCATTCAAGTTAAGAAATAGAATATTCTAGAGCCCTAGAAGCCGGCAGGTACCCCTTTTCAATCAAAGCTCCCTCTCCCCATCCCACAAAGACAGGGTGACTGACTTTTATAGCAATCATTTTCTTGCTTTCATTATAGTTTTAGCTCTTACCACTATGCCTTGAATTGAAATGGTTTCGTTTAGCCTGTTTTTGAACTCTGTATAAACTGAATTGTTCTGCACATGTTTTTTCAGGACTTACTTTTTACACTGAGCTATAGGATAAAAAGACTTAATCTGTTTGTGTCTGGAGTTCATTCGTTTTCAATACTGTAAATTATTAATACATTCTGAATTTTGAGTAATTATGAATGGTATTGCTATAAACATCTAGTACAAATAAGTATGTATAGCTCTAGGAGTAGAATTTCCAGGTTACAGGGCATGTATATACTCAGTTTTTTAGGTAGTGCCACACTGTTTTCCAACACGGCCATGTCTATAGCGAAACCAGCAGTGTGTAAGAATTCCCCTGCTGTTGGTATTCTAAATATATGCCAATCTGGTAGGCATGTAGGAGTACGGTTTAATGTTCATTTCCCTGACTAAAATGCCATTTTCATATGTTGATTGACCGTTTATGCTTCTTCTTTTGTGACATGCCTGCCAAATATCGTGCCTTCTATTCTATGGGGTCAACTGCCCTTTTTTCATTGGGTTTTAGAAGTCATCTGTGTGTTATAAAATCAGTAAGAACTACCTACAAATATCTTCTGTGGCTTGACTTTTCACTTTTTATGGTGAACAGAAGCTCTTACTTTAAAAATGTCAAATTTACAAGTCTTTTCCATTTTCATTAATACTGACCGTGTAATTTATTTTAAAAATTATCCTGTCCTTCAAGGTAATGAAAGTATTTTTTTTTTATTTAAATCCTTTAAAAATAAAAGGATTTGTTCTGTAGAGTTTGGATTCAGTCAAAAGGCTGCACTTAAGTACCTGGAAGGCCACAGGCTCCCCACCCTGCCCTTTACCACCGACCGGGAAGGAAGTTCTTTGCTATTTTTGCTATGTTAGCTGAGCTTTTTTTTTTTCCCCCACAACTCTAGCACTTTTAGCTGTGTACACATCTGGGCTTCCGGTTTACTAAAGGAGAGCTTGCTTCTGCAAATACATTATTTTAAGCATTCCTCATATCATTAATGATGTAGTTCTAGTCCCCAACTCCTTTCATGGAGTTGAGTACGAGTAACCGTGTGACCTGTGGTGGCTTAGTGCTGTGTCCACTTAGTTACCTTGCACCTGCCTCCCTTGTCTCTGTTGTTCGGAGTGGGGATAGGCCAGAAGAAAAATTAGGATAAGATTTGGATGGCAGAATGAAGAAGCTGTCATTGGTATCCTCTGAAGTTTGGTGCAGGACACTAGGTCCTATTGCTGCTTGCACGTGTCACTGGTCATTTAGCAACACCCAGACGTACAGCTGGTCCGACTCCAGCCAGATACCCCCAGGGCACTTCTCTGAGTCCCAGACCAGGTATACATGCAGTTCTGTGGTAAAGGACACAGCGTCTCCTCTGGTCACCTATGTCATTGAGGATGGAGACAGACACGTTCCCGGCTTTCCCCACAGGATCTAGTTCGTCTTTGCTCTCCCCAGCCCACTTCACATTCCGGTCTCACTGCCCACTGCCAGCCAGGCAGCCCATGGTGACTTCAAGCCCAACATCAGATACAAAGACAGCAGGCTTGTAGAGACCTCTCAGTCAGCTCCTGCAAATGTAGAAGGTAAAATTGGCATAACAAATCCCTTATTCTATAACATTCAGAGTGATGGAACCTTAACTGATACGTTACCAAAGCATGAAAGGTCACTACAAGAAAGGAAAATTATAGTCAAATCTCATAAAACATGAATACAATTGCAAAAATCTTAAAATATCAGCAAACCAAATACAGCATGAGGAATCAGCTTTCTAAGAAATCTGTTCTGACAGATTTTCCTATACTAAATAACGTCATGGCCCATAAATTGAACAGAAAGATTATATTCTATACCTTGTTTTGGCAGAAGAACACGATCAAACCTGTGAAAGTTATCTTGGGATTGTTTTGAAGCAGATCCCAGACATATCACCTAATCAATAGAGAAAGAATGGATCAGAGAATGGCTGGAAGGAATGTGAGGAGAACAGTAACTATTACAGTGTTTCTCCTAGCTTGGCCTGGGCCTTTGGCTCAAGAGTGACGGTATCGGAAATAAATGAATATGGACACAGTCAAGAGAAATTTAGGGGGACAATGGACAAGAGGAAGCAATGGATTGCAGTGTGTACTTTCGCAACAACATTTGAAAGCCCCGCAGTAATGACAATTAAATGTATCAAGGTATTTTCAGAGTTAAGACATTATTGTGCGCTATCTTAGGTTTAAGAAGTTATCAGTTCTGTGTCTATTAATTAAAAATTTATCTGGGGAAAGAGTTAGGTAAAAGTATTTCACTCTACCCAGAAAACCTGCACATAGGAACTGTCGTCTGGTTTCATTGCCACTGGCAAGACCTTCCAGATCCCAGGGATTGGTATAGGGTATTCGAGAGATCTGTGATTTAAATTACGTCAGAGTCTGTGGCTTCTCCCTGACCCTTTATTCTTTAATTTCCTCATTTATCATAAGTACTTTCTCTCTCTAAATTGTTTGACTTTGACATGAAAATAGCTAGCTTGTTATACTGTATACGCCAACCACCACTGGTTTCTTTGCAGCAGTACACGAACCCATGACACGGGCTTGAAACAGTCTTTAGTTCACGGCTCTTTTAAGTCTATGTTTTTGTTTGTTTATTTGCTTTTGATTGGCTGGTTTCTTATTTGTTTTGTTTTACTTTACTTATGAATGGGGAAACTTAAATCTAGTATGCCAAGAAGTGTTTTATATACACCGTAGTCACTGAGCTACTAATGAACCATGAACATTTGTGGGTTTAACAGTAACTGAAATGCTTTAAAGCTGTTAGTTTTTAATTTGCTTTTTAACTTTATAGGTCAGTATAAAGACAAAATGAGATGAAGGAAGCATGAATAGTGCATTTATGTCTACATTATGTACTATAATAGTAAGGAAAATATCATAATCTAACCTTAACTGAGGGTGAGCTGTGTACCAGGCACTGTTCTGATGTATGTATTAATTCTGTGGAATTATGTATTAATCAGACATCCTGTGATGTAGATGCTATTGTTATCCCCATTTTCCAGATAATGGAATTGAGATGCAAAGAAATTTACTAACGTTTCCAAGGTAATACATTTAGTGTTTGGCTGAGCTGGGACCCACCTTGGGCAGTTTGATTGCAGAGCTAAGGCTCCTAACTACTATACTATATTGGAATGAGAAGTTCTATTTGTGGCTCTACTGTGATTTGTTAAACTAAATGTAGGTAAACTGCTGATGCAAGTGAAATTTATAAAAAGTCGTTACATCAATGAGAGTTTAAAATCCTTTAATTTCTGACTGAGCGTGGTGGCTCACGACTGTAATCCCAGCACTCTGGGAAGCTGATGCAGGAGGATCACTTGAGGCCAGCCTGGGCAACATAGTAAGACCCTGTCTCTATAAAAAATTTTAAAAATTAGCCAGGCATGGTGGCATGTGCCTGTAGTCCCAGCTGCTTGGGAAGGCTAGGCAGGAGGATGGCATGAGCTCAGGAATTTGAGGCTGCAGTGAGCTATGATCATGGCACTACACTCTAGCCTGGGCAACAGAGTGAGATCCTATTTCTAAAAATAAATAAAATCTTTTATTTATATGCACTATGGTTAGAAAATTTTTAAAGTAGTATGTATTTCTTCTAAATATTATGTTTAGCAGAAGTCTGCAGAAATGTCAATTCTTGTTTTCAAAAATAAAATCAATATTTTTGGTTAGGTTTTTCTTGTTTAATTTTGTCTCTTACAATGGCATCTTTCTTTTTGGTATCTTTCCATCATTAATTTCACAGCTGCTAGCCAAAGGCTCTCAGGCACACCATGTTAAGAATAACAACAACTACAAAAATAATTTTTGCCTTCCTTTTCTCCAAAATTCTGTTATACTTCATAAAAATCTTAGTCATAAATATGTACTGTTTGTGATCATGTCATACCTTTTTTATTGAGAATCACTGTTTTAGGGTGCTACTTATGATTTATTTAACTTCAGTGAAAATTATATGTAAATCAGATATTTTATGGACAATGCTAGCAGTTAAGGGGCCATCCCTGCAAACTAGTTATGGGGATTTCTGAGTTTGTCACGACTCTGAGAACCTTTGACTCTCAGACTTACAAGGGTTGCTTGCAGTGATCGAGGTTCACGCAGTTCTAAAACTCCTCCCTAGTGTTTAAGGCCCAAGTGCGCAGCAACTGTCTTTTCATCTTTGTGTCCCCAGGACATAACACATCGTAGGCACCTGATAATATTGAATGAATGGATCAGTGAAGGAATGACATTGCACCACCTCATTCACTCATTGCACAGCTGAAAATTAATATAGTTTGGTTGTTAGGGCTTACGATGGTCTGTCATGGTCTTAGTATTTAGGCATTTTATTTATTTGTTTGTTTATTTATTTATTTAGAGATAGTCTTGCTCCGTCGCTCCAGCCAGAGTGCAGTGGTGTCATCAGACAATAGCTCACTGCATCCACAAAATCCTGGGCTCAAGTGATCTTCCTGCCTCCGCCTCCCCGGTAGCTGGGACTACAGTTGCACACCACCACACCTGGCTGATTTTTCTATTTTTAGTAGAAACAGGGTCTCGCTCTTGCTCAGGCTGGTTTCGAACTCCTGAGCTCAAGTGATCCTCCTGCCTCGGACTTCCAGAGTGCTAGGATTACAGGCATGAGCCAACGCATCCGGCCAGTTAGGCATTTTAAATTAAAGTTGTACTTTATTATTTTCTTTCTGCATGTGGAAATTATTTGTGTCTTTTTAAAAAAATCATTAATGTTATTCAGTGTAGTTTAAAATATTCCCCATTCAGGGACATCTTTTCTTTTATAACATTATAGAAGGTATTTTAAATGTTTTGAGAAGTTTTTAGCTTTCAATATTAGCAAACATTCGAGTATGAAGACAATCATCTTTAAATAATAGCTAAAGAGTTACTTTTCATTGTTGATTAAGTTTCCTGGACATTGGGGAAATATACACTTTCCTCAACAGAAGCCCTTTACCATTTTGTTTCAGGATCTACAATAAAAATATGTTTGGGGAAACCATATATTATATATTTAATTGGATTTTATATTATACTTATTGTACCAAAGTTGGTAAAACGGAAAAGACTTCCTTATATAACATTTATTCCCAAAGCCTTGCACACACGTTAATAAAACATTCTTCAACGCAGTGCTTAGACCCTGCTGTTATATGTGTGGTTTTGTAATGATCTCAATGATATTTTCTCTAATCGTGATTTTTCAGGCCCTAGGAGCCTTTCCTAAACACTCACTCCCAACTAAGAGAGGAGATACCATGGATTGACCACAAGATTGACATCTGTAGGTTTCCTAGCAACCTATATAGAAGAACTGAATGACACTTGAAACAAAGGTCAACTATTGGATAACAATCACTTAATTTTTCCCAAGAGACTTATGTCAGGTTTGCCCTCAGACCTCACCCGCCCTCATTCACCACCATTGGCCAACAGATTTAGGTATTCATGTTCAAATATAATAGTATAAAAAATAAAATGGAGCAAGAATAGGGCTTAGCGATGACTCTTCAGAGCTATATGAATGCATGGCCTCGTAAAGAAAGCCAAAGCAACGCAGCCTCCGAGGACTGAATCATGGCCTGTTCCAGATGCATCTTTGCAAGGATGAAAATTTGGCTCTGACAGGTAGAAGAGAATCTTACATATCTTTGTGATGATTTAAGGTGAAGAATTGTATCTTGCACTTAGGAGCCCTTGGTAATCTGGACAAAACAAACATTCGTGTTTTGAGTTTACATTTGCGTCCGAAATTTAGCTTTTAAACTTGTCAGATGGTGATCCCACTTTCTGGTTTTTCAGAATTTCTGGAAAAAGTATATTCAGTCTGAACCATGCCTTATGTGATTATGTAGATTTCTGTCATGATGCCTCTTAGATTTCAACTTTCCCGCTGGAAGCATCTAAAAGTACTGAGATTTCTCTCCTGCAGAAGTGCCTCCACCTCTCTGGTGGTTTCTGGTGCACTTCACTGAAACTGTTCCAGCTTTGTCATCACTGTCCCAGCTGAGGATTGGTGACCACACCAGGCATAGGTCCCTGTGTTTTCAGGCAGAGTAGCACTAGTTAAAATGGAAATAGGATAGCTCCTGGAGATGGACTTGCCCTTGTTTCAGATCCTATATCCTTTCTAAAAGGCTTAAAATTTTATTTTAGTCTTCATGGATAGTAATTTTAGGCCATCTCTAATCTATAGTATATCTTAGATGCTTTTTCTAATAGTCCAGAGTCCATTATCTTCTACAGAATATAATTTTTATTATTTTCTCTAGTTTTTATCTGATACTGGTTCTCTTTAAGCCTTCTGCCCATTCGCAGGGCCTGATGATATTCTCTGATTTATCCATTTTGCTTTTGCATTTACACTAGGAAAGCTGTTAGGTTATTCCATAAATCTAGAGATTTCACAGGGCTCTTTTATTCATACAATTATAGATACCCAACATTTAAACAATTCTGTGCCAAATATGTCCACTCATTGTGCATCCTTTTTTATGAAATCCTACAGCTCAGCACACGGAGCATACGCAGAGCATACTCAATCCATCCAACCTTTTGTTCCTTATTTTGTTTTCTAGTGAATTAACCATAACATTTTCCTTCGAGTCCATAGAGTTGTTTTTAAAAATTTCCTTTGCTTTTTATCCGTTTAAGTTTTGAAAGAAGAAAGCAATGATTATTTTTCCTTGGTTCACCCGTAGGCCAGCGTACATCTAAATAAGTGTGTACTTACAGTCGAATACAATGACTTCATTTTTTTTTCACTGCACTGGACATTTGCTTATCATCACCAAGGGCTATAGAAAGTCTTCTTAAAGTATTCTTCGAAATTCCATATTTGGATTACTCTTTAAACCAACATTTTATTTAGTGCCCACTACTTAAGAGGTGCAGGGGCAGACGCGTGAGGTAACGTGTACACGCTCACTCCCTGCAGTTGGAGTGCACAGCCTGCTGGGGAGACAGACAGAGAAAGAGATCGTTATAGCACACGGTGTCTAAAATTGTATTAAGAACAAAAATTGTTCCGATACTTATAATAAAGCTTCCTGTATTTATTTTACATTAACAAAAGCATAAAGCTGAAAGGTCATAAGCTTAAAATTGAAATTTCTTTTAATTAATTTAATTTTAAACAAAATCAATTAAACTTTAATTTAATTTGCTTTAAATAAAAATTAATATTTATTTTTACCATACAGTTTGTGTAGATTATCACCCTACCCTTATAAATACAAACTAGGGGACAAAGAGCCAATGGTTAATGACCATTGGTTCACATAATTATATGGGACTGAATAGGCCCTTTCAGCCTTTTCTAACCTCAACTAGGAATGTTCCACCCACACAAGCAGCCTAGGCTGAGCTGGCTCTGAGTTTCAGTTTTACTGGGACTATCTGGCCTCTTCTGTGATAATATACTACCCCTAAACCTCATATACTACCTTGTCCTGTATGTGTTAGTCGTAGGAGCTGACCTTATCCAAACTCCACATTTTATAGAGAAGGAAACTGAGGTATCATTAAGCTACTTGTGCCAGGTCACACAAACAGCTGGTAGGATTAGAACTTAATTCAAGATAAGGAAAAGATATTCTTGGTATTCACCAGTGATAGCTCTGCGGTAAACGTTGGCAACATAATATGGTAGCAAATATTAATAGAGTCATTCGTGGGAAACAATTTTGCTCATGAAATGCTTTTTTCTCCTACTTGACTTGTTATGTGAAGGCAATACCCCCAATAATTTGTTTTTCTTGTATGTATCAACAGAAGGTAGAGCCTAAAAATTAATGATAAAAAAATAAAGATAGATAACAAAATCTGTCACCATATTTTATCAAGACAGATCTCAATATGTTAATACCCTGTAATGTGATCACCAGCTCAGTTAATCCTTGGAGTCCTATCATAGTTCAGTCACTGCTCTTGACTTGATTGTAGGCCGTGTGCCTTGTTCAACTTACATGCCAGCAAAAAATGCCAGGCACATGCTTGGTTTTTCCTTTCATCTCTCCAGCTACCCTTTCCTCTTTGGCCTTTTAGGGAGAAAAATCTCAGCAGTACTTAAATTGACTGCTGACGTCTCTGGGTTTAGAAATGACCTCCAGAAAAATCATAATAGTGGGCCGTGCCTATATAAATAAGAGGGCTGTGATTTTGTACCGAAGCCAACGCTAAACTTAGATTCTTACAAAATGAAAACCTGAGCTAGCTACCAGCTGACCCTAATGCACATATAATATTTATTCCTGAGGATGAAGGAGAAAGACTAATTCCTCGCTGGTCACTACTGAGCTTTCTGGCTGTAACATTCTGTCTGCAGTCATAACAAGTAATTTTACATTTGATCGATTTGTAGGTCATTTAAATGGGCTTTCATATTTTAAAGATAGAGCTCATTGTAATTCTGTTTCAACTAGGAAAAGCAATTTTACCCATTTTTTACTTTCTATATGACACAAATAGTTAAATACTTCCGGCTGCAGCAAGTCTCTGCTTTAAAAATAGAAAATGCTACAGCATTTCTGGCCCATGCCCCGCTGCACCTCCCGGCCCCGCTTCAAGGGTTTCTGAACAGAGTTCAACGTGGAAGCCATTCTCCAGTTAGCACACAGGAACCTTCCTGAAAGTCTCAAGGGAAGGAAAAAAAATAGTTAGAAATCCAGACGCTGATATTTCTTCTGGCTAGAGCACTTGCACTTACGACACCTGGTTGTCACAGACAAAAACATCAACCAAACCATGTCCGCAGACATTGCTGTGGAAAGGAGCTGCATTAAGCAGATCCTCACCAAAAGAAGGCTAGCAAGTAGAGAGGAATGTTCTTCTAAGCGAAATGCTAGCTGGGGTATTCTGACCAGTCAAGGTTAGTAGAGCAGCCATTTCAAATCTGTTGATGTCCTGAAATAAACTGTATTTGACCTGTTTTTGCAAATACTAACTCTAAACTCTGAGTGCTTTCCGGAACGCGGATTGAAATGCAAAGGTATGGCATGGCAGAGGACGCACTGTCTTCCCACCTTTTAGCGTATGGAAAATTCGTCGTCTGCTGACTCATTTTTATGCCCGTGTATCAAACATGATGGCAAACTCTGAGACTCGGGGTTGTTTACCTTTCTGTTTCAGCAGGTGTTTCTAAGTTGGTATGGAAACAAGGAAAGATGCTATTAAGCAGGAAAAGACTGTTTATAGGCAATATGGAAATTTTAAATCATGTAAATTAGACTATCAAGAAGGAGGATGATTTAGGCAAGAAAGTGAATACAGCAACTCCCTTAAGGTGCTCTGACACAAAGTTATTCATATTAATAATAGACAAATATGAAATGTATAAAAGAGAATGAGCACAGTATCAAAGAGGAGCTACATGAGGGAATTGTTCTTAAAATGAAGAACCCATATATTAGCATAAATTTTAGTAGAACACCGATATGCTCAAGGATAGACTTAAATGTTGGAAATGCAGATTCAGAGATAAAATGGCCCCCTCCAAAAATCCTAAGTTATATTTACTGTGTAATAGTTGGAGTTTGAAAATTACTATTTATAAATGACTATGAATATTAAAAATACATAAAGCATATTTTTAAGTAGGATGAAATACTATCTTTTCTTTAAAAGATTGAGAAAGCAACTGGATCCCTTCTCTCCACGCCAATGCAGTATAATTAACAATAAAATTGAGGAACATAGTAGCATGGATAAAAAGTGGTTGACTATAAAAAACACAGTTTAATAATTCAACTATTTATTGAGTGCTTCCTATGTGCTGGGGAGCAGAAATAAATAGTCTCATCACCCTCGTGGTCCTCAAAGTCCAGGAGAAATGCAGACCGTTACTACAGAAATAAAGAGAGTCCTGTCATTTCTTAAATGAAGTATAAACTACCTGTGCACTAGACCACAGGTATTAGCAACAAAGTAGAGTTGGGGAGATGACAGATATAAAACGTAAGTAAATTAATTTACATGGATGAGTCTCACATATCTTTAATGTGGATAGAGGCTGTAGAGGAAGTTGAAAATAAGCTATAAAATCATCTAAATATCTAATTTGGTGTAAAGGCTTAACACTTTTAGACCATCTTCTTTGATGTAGTTTAAATATTTGAAAATCTAATAAAGAAGAAATGCCCCATGCTTTGATCTAAAAAAAAAAAAGGAAAAGTCTTAACAAACTTTCATTAGATTTAGCTTCAAATTTTCCCAGCACTGTTAATGAGAGTATAAATAGGACTATTCTTGCTGGAAATAGTTTGATGATATGTACTGAAATTTTAGAAATTTATCCTAACCAGATAATTAGACATTTTCACAAAGATAAGTAATAGTGTTGACGTCCCAAAACTAAAAGCCACCTAAACATCACTTAATAGATAATTAACTAAATAACAGTACAGTACAGCTATACAATAAAATATATATCATAAAGCAGTCACTTAAAATGTAGAACTGTATTTTTTGACATAGAACAATGATCAGGAGATATCATTAAATGAAAACAAATAGGTTAAAAGCAATATGAGTACTATGGTTATATCTTGATCTAAAAATGAGTGTGTATACAGAAAAAGTTGGCAAGGAGATACACCAAAATGCTTGTAATGGTTATATTTAGAAATAAGCATTATGATATTTTGTGTTTCTTTATCCGTTTAATGTACCACTTAATCAATAAGACAGTACAGTTATTGTTGCTGTATTGCTATATTTTGCTATTTCAAATATATGTATTATTATGTGAAAATGTAGAAAACAAAATTCCACAGTTGTTCTCATTTTTAGAGGTCTCATTTCACTTGTCCAGTTACTCAGTTAATTGTATTTTTATGGACCCATTGTGGATTAATAGTCCGCTAATTACATTCTGAGGTCTGGGGTTGAAAAGAGAATATTGTATCATAAAATTTCACTGGACATTCGAAAGAACTGAGTTTGCTTCCTGGTTTTGTCAGTTACTGTTTATAACTTAAGGCAAGTCGTTTAACCCCCCTAAGTCTCAATGCAATGGAAATAATGATATTTGCTTTATCAAGGACATAGTTTATGGCAGACACTTCTCACACAGGCCCATTTAATCCTTCTGATTACCCCCATCTTATAGATGAGGAAACTGAGCTTTAGCAATTTAAAGAAACTTACTGGGTTGCAATAGCAAGTATGTGATAGGGGCAGGGTCCAATGCTGATATGCCTCCTTCCATAGCCCTCGCTTTCAACCCTACTTAATACTTAATAACATCTCCTCCCATCCTCTCCCTTAGAGCTGGTGCAAAGGTTGCAGCTGAACGTGGGGGCGGTCGGGAGCACAGCCGGGCTCCATTCCACAGGCTTCCCGCCCAGAAACCTGCTGACTAAGCCCATTTTATCCTTTGTAAATAGTCCAGCAACTCTGTTGCCTGCACACCAAACTGTAGGCATGTGTCTCTGTCCTGAATGTGGGGACACAACAGCCTCAGACCCACCTTTCCTTGAGGTCTTATTACCTCTCAGGGACATGGCTGCAGCCTGGACCTCGGTTCCTGCTGTCCCTCAGGACCAGTACAAAAAAATCTGTCTCTATTGCACGTGTATTTTCTCTCGCTCGCCTTTTGATCTTCCTCTCTTACACGTTCCCTCCGATTTATTCTTCTTTCTCTTCTCTCTCCTACTTACCTTCCCCCTACCAGAAGCTTCCCTCTTAACTTAAAAGAAAGTATCTTCAAGCCACTTCTGCTGGTTAGACTTCATAACCCTCTGTAAGTTGAGCAGGAAAGGCAGGGAGAACAAAAACACAGCTGTACCTCCATCAATCACTGTGAAGCACAAGAAAGAGAATTTCGCAGATGGAAGATACTATGAAAACAGAAATAATTAGTTGTTTTGGGGAACATATAAGATAATCCAATTTAGCTTAAGTAGAAGGTATGTAAAGGTATTAAGTAGTAAAAAACAAAACAAAAAAGGAAGATCTAATCCATATTGTAGATAACCTCTAATTCCAGGGTAAGAACGTCAGACTGCATTCAGTGGGGGGCCTGACGGTGACAAGTTCCCAGAGGTGCCTTGAGGACAGCCCTGTGCTGTGGTGCAGACCAGGCATCTGCACGCAGCGAGGGGTTGTCTGCTAAAGGATGGGGTGTCTGATCTTACTTTGCAAATGGCACTGTGTGGGCTGGCTGGGACTCTAGGTGCTTGTGGAAGTTTAATTCTGAGGCACAATATAGGCAAAATGGTGAAATAGAGACTGGTGTTGGGAAGACCACTTAGGAGGCTATTGTTCAAACTGAATTGAAATGGAAGTAGACCATACGCTTAATTCATCTCTGTGTATCCCCAGCATCTGGAATAGCAAACGCTGCCCAGTAGATCATCATGGATGTTTAATGCATGAATAAAACAGTAGATGGATGTGAGGTGCAAGATCATTGCTTAAGGAAATATTCTCAAGACTCATTGATGGGGAAGGGAAGAGGCTTGGCACAATTTAAGAATCAATTAATTTAGGAGTCAGAGCACCCATGCTCTAAAGTGCCTCTGTGATCGATGTGACTTTCAAGATTCATTCATCATTCAACAAATATTTATTGATGTACGAGGTATTGGGGTTACAGCAATGAACACAATAAACCAAATTCTGTTTTCTAAGATCTTACATTGATAACAGGTTCTAGGAAGAAAAGTAAAGCAGGGAAAGGAGACAAAGAATGTATGGAGGGGGAGGGACAGGGAGGGACTTTGTAATGTAAGATGGTCAAGGAAGGCCTCTCAGAGAAGAGGGTATTTCAGGGAGTTTTGAAGTCAGAGAGGAAGGAGTACTGCAGGCAAAGCAAATGGAAGTCCACATGGCACATTTGAGGAAAAGCAAGGAGTCCGGTGTGGCTGCATGAGGGTGATGGCATTGGGGACAGTGGTGGAACCCAAGGTCAGAGGCTGGAGAGCCCGTAGGTCACAACAAAGACTCTGGATTTGACTGTGAGAAGGGAAACCATTGGATTCCTTCTGACTTTAAAAAGATTGCTGTGGCTCCCATGTTTAGTAGTCTATTGGACGGGCATGGGTGGAAACACCCAATTAGGAGTATTTTGTAATAAATCAAGTGAGAACAAGGTGGCTTGGACTCAGGCATGGCAGTGGAGATTGAGATATTGTCAAAGTTTGGATTATATTTGAATGGTAGAGGCTAAAGAGCTTTCTGGTGTTGGCCTGTGGGGTGTGAGAAATAGAGGGAAATTCAGGATTACACAAAAATTTTTGGCTTTGGAGCACTTGGTTGTGTGGAGTTGGCATTTGCTGATAGGGAGGAGAATTGAAGAGTATCGAATCAAGAATTCAGTTTGTACATGTTAAGTTGAATTGCCTATTTAGATATCCAGGTGGAGAAGTTGTACAGGCAGCTGCAAATATTAATAAAATTATTGAATTTAGAGGAGAAGACTGGTCTGGAGAGATAAAATTGGGGGAATCAACATGTGGGTAATATTTATATCTGTGGCACTAGAGGAGATCTCCTCGAGAGTGAGTGTAGACAGATGCAAGGGCTGAGCTTGGGATGATGAGGACGCTGCACTTAAGTTTCATTGGGTTCCTGGTAAATCTGCTTCCATTGTGAAGATGATTGTTGATTTAAAATTTTATAGCTACGGGAGCTACAGTATGCATTACCATTTTTCACTGGAATGAAAATGTATGAAAATGTCATTGCTTCTCACCTCTCCTTATAATGAATTCCCTCTTTGGGATGTGCAGTGCCCTCCTTATTTTGAGAACACTGAGGAAAGGCGGGTGTGGCCAAACCCCAAGCCTTTGCACTGTGGCTAAGGTAGCTCACAGATAAGTCCACATCTCGCTCCTGCTGATGGGATGTTCTAAGGTTGGGGGCAGGCAAAGACTTTTTCAATAATAAAATGGTTTTGCCATAGCCACGAACAGAGGTCTAATTGTAGTGCTTTTATTTCATTGCAGGGCACATACTGTAGGGAGAAAAAATAAGTCAGGACCAGCAATTTCTCAAATAGAGAGGAGTGATCAATAAGAAAAGGCGATTTTGAAAATATTAAATAAATCATACTTTCAAAAGCTTCCTTTTTGGAGGCCAACGGTCATATTACAAGGAGCTTAGAGCTCCTTAAAATGGCCGAACAGAACTAGCAGATGACAAGTGATTTTTTTTCTTTTTGTGCTGGTAAAAAAAAAAAAAAGAGCTATGAGTCGGATTTTCCTCAGCAGTGGCTGGTGTGAGGTGCCGTGGGGAGACGGTGATTTAGGTATGGTATTGACCTTTACAAACTATACAGATCTGAAAGCATGAATTTTTTGCTCTAGCAATGCAGTGTTTACAAAACAGGGCAGACGCTCTCCCTGCAAATTAGATACCAGATGTCTGGGAACTAGTGTTGCGTCTAAATATAGTCAGAGCCACCTTCTGTGTAGCTAGAGAGAGATCAGAACAGTAGGCATTTGATTAGCATGGTGAAAGTCATAGATATTTTGTTAAACAATTTCACTCTGAATAATTTATCCTAAAGAGTTAAACTGAACATTTTTTTCCCGTAAGGATTGCATTGCTTTTATCTTAGACAATTCAAGTCTAACTCAATTATAAAATTATTATTAATTAATAGTTGTACATGAAGATATTTATATTTTGTTTGGTCTTGAGAACGCTCATAAATCTTTCTAATATAAAGCACATCCTTATTGAAAGGTAAGATATTTAATGTTGAATACATTTAAATAGAAATTTATAGTTGCTAAATTTCAGATTTTAAAACAAGGAGAGGTAAAGACTTAGTTCAAAACAGAAATTGGAACATGATATACACTGTAGTATCCTTTGATTCTCACATGTTACCAGATTAATTATAGAGATTCTTCTAAGGAATTATAAGGAAACAAATGAGGTTGCTTGGAAGTTCAGTAAGCAGAATTCAAAGCAAATGAAAAGATTTTTTCCCTTGAGTGGCAAGCATGTCCTATAAATTACTCCTTTAATGAATTGCTATAGCTTCATTTCTTACTTCAGAAAGGAAAAATGTAAAAGCAATTGTTGATTATTGGCTTAAATATATTCATAAATCATTCCATGGCTTCATACCATTTACTTAAGCTGACAGCATTGAAAATATTTTATTCAATAGATGCTGTTATTTATGGCTCAAATTTCTCTAGTTTGGGAGAATAAAGATTGTTCTCTAAAATTCATATTAAAATCTCCCCTATTTTGATACATAGGTTCATGCTTAGCCAACTATACTAGGTACTATTTACTGTGCATTTACATAGCAGGCACTTAGCATGCTCATTTCTAATCCTCCCTCAATCCTGCTTCATAGACAGTGCTTTTCTCATTTCATGAAGAAATGGAACCTCAAAGAGGTTACAGGACTTTAGGAAGGCCACCGTCCTGAGCTGGGATGCAGGTCCAGGCCTGCCTGACCCTCTGTGTTTTTTTCCTCTCTGAGCATCTGGCGCTAGACTTCATCTCCTTTCTTACCTCCTCTCCTCCTTCTGCTTCCACCCCCCTTCTTTAGGGAACAGTGAGAGACTGCAGGGTCCTGTGCCGGCCAGCAGAGCTCAGTTCATCCCATGAAAAGACAGGACGGTGCACTCGGAAGCTTTTGTCCCTGACCCATGGGCCAAGGGAATTCCTCATCCAACATTCAAAATCCATTTCTGCAGATTACCAACTCCTTTTCCATGCCAACAGGGGTCATCTTAATAGAAATACTAGCAAATGCACATACATAAAATCTGGCTTCAGTCCTTTTCCTTTCCACCCTGATGGATTTAGTTTTTTTTTTTTTTTTTGAGACAGAGTCTCGCTCTGTTGCCCGGGCTAGAGTGAGTGCCGTGGCGTCAGCCTAGTTCACAGCAACCTCAAACTGCTGGGCTCAAGCAATCCTCCTGCCTCAGCCTCCCGAGTAGCTGGGACTACAGGCATGCACCACCATGTCCGGCTAATTTTTTTTTTTATATATATTTTTAGTTGGCCAGATAATTTCTTTCTATTTTTAGTAGAGACGGGGGTCTCGCTCTTGCTCAGGCTGGTCTCGAACTCCTGACCTCGAGCGATCCACCCGCCTCGGCCTCCCAGAGTGTTAGGATTACAGGCGTGAGCCATTAAGTTTTGATGATAAAGAAAATGACAGTGGGGACAGAAAGCTAAGTGACAGACTAGTGAGGAACTTGGGGGACGGGCTATGGAGTGGTAAATTCGGATAGGTATATTTCTTTTATTTTGCCTCTTGTATGGCCTGTTTTCTCTCTCCCTCTCTAACACCAGTAAGAAATGCTGAAATTGCTCAGAAGACTAATACAGTCATTTTGATGAACAAACACATTGGTATGCGAGGGAGACGAGCTGGCTGGTAGGAATACCAAGTGCCCTTCAGCTGCAAATATTGTTAGCTTTGCTGCCCCTTAAAGGTCATCATAATGTGCGAGAAAGGAAAGAGTCCAAAATGAATCCAAAAGGCTTATTTCTCTAGGCTTTTGCCAATCTCGACATCTGGTGAATTGTCATGTTAACTAGTGACAACGGAAAAACAGGCAGTGTTAATGAGTTGATATCATATAATTCAGCATATGTCTTTCAGAGATAAATTCAGGATAATGAAATTAAGTTGTTATACAGGAGGGAAACCGTGATCATTATAAACATTGTAAATGATTACTAAATACAAACATATATTTAAGCATTGATTAATTAAAACTTTATTAATTTACTACTACTTTGCTGATTAAACTGAACATACAGTGTTACCTATGCAATGTGTATTTAAATATGCAATCTATTTGGAAAGTTAATATTATAATTTTTATATTTTCCTAGTTAAATATTTACAATAAAAATTGATGTACTGAAGTTCTGTAAAGTTTCACTCTTCAATCAAGTTATTTGACGATAAAACAAACAGATGCATATGATATTTAAAGCATCAGTTTTCATCTTAGAATCTGGAACTTGAAACATGCTCTTTCCTCAAAAGAATGTTACCTATGATGGTAACTTTTGCGTTTTACTTAATGAGAACATAATGTTCTAATTTCTTATAAGTTATTAGTTTGCTACCAAATTTTGTCCTATAAACAAAAATTTATTGATGTGCATTGTTGCAATTCTGTCTTGACTATATAATAAAACTGTTGCACACTGGAAAGCAGTAATACACAAAGGGGAACAACAAATAACTTGTTTCAACTGAATACTCAAGAATTACCCGTCTGGCTTACTTATTTTTCTAGATAAGCAAGAAATAATGTTAGGTAGAAACTTTTTATCTATTTGTATAGAAAGGAGACATTTACTCTTCCTTTGAGAGCTGTAGTGTTTTTAATTTAAACCTCAATTATCATTGTTCTGCCCACTCAAGATAAACAGTGGCACAAAACACTGGGTGGGAGTTGTATCATTTCCAGGGCATATTCAGGGGGTTGTTTTTTCTTCTTCTTTTTATAGATGCTTGATAAGATTTAATTTACATTGCCTTTTTCTCCTGAAGTTAGAGTGCAGAAGAAATGCAGTAAAAGGAAATCTGAATGAAACAAACGGTATTTTTAAAACTGTAAGAGACGATGAATAACAACTGTGTACATAACTGAAATTCCCCAGATAGCTAAGAAATAGAACACAATATGAGAAAAGTGCTTTTAATTTTTATTCCACTAAATTAATGATCATTTTCCACTAAAATTTAGAATCCTATATAGCTTTTGGCCCCCTAGTTTGAGTTATTTACTTACATTTCAATATGGATTCACACCTTCCTAAGGTATTGCTATAATGTCTTGTTGAAGTAAACCTTATCTTATCAAGCAACAGCTTATTATTTTTGCTAAGGATGAAATGAAATAAAACTGCTGTTTAGACTAGAAAGTTTAATTTTGGAGAGGTGTTAGAAGGAAATATATAGCAATGAAATAAATGACAGCAACAAAATATTTCTGCAGAAATGTACAGTACTACCATTTGCTACAACGCCTTGCACGCTATACTGTGTGTGGGGGTGTGGGTGCTTTGAGAGGCAGGGTTACACAGAGTAAAAAGTATTGATTCTGGAGCTGGGCCATTTGTAGCCCTGCCTGGATTGGGTTGTTGTAATTGTTCATCAATCTTACCCAGAGGTAATACTAAGAGATGCCCCAAGGGATCTCATATACTGCAGACATACTCTTCCTTAGCTCCACCGTGGAGCAGTAGTCCAGTTTCCCCTCGGTAGTCCGGTTCTGTCACCCCAGTCAACAGCGCTACTCCCTGCTTAGCTTGCTGACACGGAGGCGTGAGGAGCCCAGAGTGCTGGGCAGTGGTCTCAACTTCCAGCTCAGTGGAATCATAGTTGTGTCTCCTGGTGGAAACATTTCTCCCTCTGGAACTAAGACCCCTAGGCCGACAGAGCATAAAGTCAGAGAGCAGAAATTTTGTTTGCGGGTCACTAGAGGTGATGGTGATTGAGGGTAATTCGGAAGGCACCATGGGTCTGGGGTCGGTCAGTTCCGGAACATGCATATGGCTCTCTGGATTTGGAAATTGTACACTCCACTCGGATCCTCCAGATAAGAATCAAATTTCCTAGTATGTGCATAAGTATCTGGGTCACCTTGTTGAACACTGAGTGCGAATAATTTATATTACACGGAAATTGATTGTGTCTATTAGGATTTACTTCGACTCACACATTTTTGTTTTCTTTCTTTTTTGACAGGTTCCTGGGCAGATCGATCACCACTGCATGAAGCGGCAAGTCAAGGGCGTCTTCTTGCTCTAAGAACTTTATTATCGCAGGTAATATATTACATATAGCTTAAAATATGCCCCCTCCCGTGAGCACAGAACATAACGCATTGTCAAAGCAAATCCATTCAAAAATAATACAATTGCTTACATTTTACTCAGGCCCTTTTATTTTAACTCATGTCAGGCAAGTCAATAGCTTCTGATTTATCTTTGAAAATTATTATAAATGTTTTGATATAATCACGTCTTAGGATTTTAAATTCTCATACAGTGTATTTGTTCATTGATAGACATTTAAGCAGTTAGTCATTGGATTTATGTAACATTTCTTAAGCAATCTAAATATGCTTAACTCTGTACAATGAGTACAGCTGATTACAGACGGATCAGTAATAAAATGTCCAAAAAGGGGTAATCAGACCAGATGCCAACACAATCTTTTTTACATTATGGTTATCTCTAACATGTTATGGGGAATTGCCTATAAAAGCAATAGGCCAATTATTTCTATACTTACCTGTTCATCAGACTCCCAGAGGAAAAATGACAAGCACAGATTGCTTATTGAACGGAAAGTTCAAGTACTGTGGCTTGGGCCTGTGCATTGTTTCAAGCTTCTGATGTGATTCGAATGTACACCCAGATCTGGGGGCCATTGCTCTAGTGTTCCCAGTGTCACAGAGAAAGGAATCTTCTCCAATGGCTGTGAAGCAAGGAAAGGTGGTGCTGCCCGGTTCACACAGCGCTGCCTGGGACTCCAACCTGGCTCGCTAGGCTGGCACTGCAGGTGAACCCTAACCTGTCCGAGCCTCATTTCTTCATCTGTGCGATGAAGATGTAGGATGAGACGCTCCTTTACAGCCTGCCAGTGCTGTGATAATATGTGGCTATTTTGTTTCCCTCATCACTCAATGGGAGCGGGAGGGAGATGAAGAATCCTGTGAAAATGTCGTAATTTCTAAAGTGTAATTCCTCAGAAAGGGTCATGCAGTCCTTTGAGAGAAGAGCAGTCTTAGGATATTTCTCAGGGTGTATCTCCTGTGCACTGACAGGCCAGCCCAGAAGAGCAAGAGGCTGCCCCCAAGCCCGATGTACAAGGGAGTCTCACCCTTCCCAGACGCGGCTGTTAGCTGGTCACTCTACTGCGTGGCACCGTGGGATTAGCTCCCCACGTCTGACTGCTTGCTGGCCAACACAAAGTCTTTGAAAGAATAATTAAAGGATCTTAAAAATTGCCAGTTGCTAGTGACAAAGATTTGGGGTGTTTATCTATTTTCTTGCCTTCATTTTAAGATTCTTCACATCCATTCTGTTTTTACATACTGTGGTGACCCATAACATGTTATGAGGATTTGGCTTTGAAATTCTTCCTAGTATCTGCTCAGTATGATTGTCAATAGACATTAAATTACCAAAGATATCAAGAGGGCAAAGTATCTCACATCCTAATAATATTTAATTATTTTAGTCTGGTATTATGAGTTTATTTGGAATAAAATTAAAAATTGAAGCTGGGCGCAGTGGCTCATGCCTATAATCCTAGCACTCTGGGAGGCCGAGGCGGGTGGATAGCTCGAGGTCAGGAGTTCAAGATCAGCCTGAGCAAGAGCGAGACCCCGTCTCTACTAAAAAGAGAAAGAAATTATCTGGCCAGCTAAAAAATATATATATATAAAAAAAAAATTAGCCGGGCATGGTGGCACATGCCTGTAGTCTCAGCTACTCGGGAGGCTGAGGCAGGAGGATCGCTTAAGCCCAGGAGTTTGAGGTTGCTGTGAGGCTAGGCTGACGCCATGGCACTCACTCTAGCCAGGGCAACAAAGCGACACTCTGTATCAAAAAAAAAAAAATTTGCTTACTTAGTTTTGCTTAGTTTTGATTGAGTAATGATACAATAAAGTCTAACATTTTCTATATGCTGGGCATTGTGATAATATTTACATACATCATCTTGTTTAATTTTCATGGTAGCCCTAAAATCTAGAAGTTAAGGTATTTGCCCAAATTAAATTTACTGCTTGATGGAGCCAGACTTCAAACCTAAGTCTAACCCACTTCACAGGTCAGAGTTCTTAACCACTAGGACCTAACTTCATCATACCTACTTAGTCACAAAAATCCACGAAACGGTTTACTATAGTTTAGAACTGTGGTCCCCAACAACGCCCTGCCCCGCCCCTGCCCGCCCCTGCCCCACCCCTGCACAGCAGGAGTGAGCAGCGAGAGAGCTTCATCTGTGCTTACAGCCGCTCCCTATGGCTCCTTCACCGCCTGAGCTCCACCTCCTGCCAGATCAGCTGCATTATCGTGAGCTGTATAGTTATTTCATTACATATTACAATATAATAATAATAGAAATAAAGTGCACAATAAATGTAATGCACTTGAATCATCCCCAAACCAGCCCCCACCCCCTCCCCAAGTCCCCTGCCAAGTGTGAAAAATTGTCTTCCATGAAACCAGTCCCTGGGGCCAAAAAAGTTGGGGACCACTGGTTTAGAATATTTTTCCCCCAGTCTGGGCTGATCCGTTTTATAGCCCCAATCAAAATAAGTGATCCAACCTATAAAGAATCTTTAGTTCTATAAAACAAAATACAAAATAAAGATCCCTCCCCTCAAAAAATAAAAACATAAGAAAGAAACATTTAAAGAAAACATGCCAGAATCTACTGAACAGAACACTCAAGGCATTATCAGGTCTGGGCATGACGGTGGTACAATAATGGGGTTAAGGAGTTTTGACAAGTGATTGTGGCTGTGGCATTTGGACTGGCTATTCCTGCCAAACTGGTAACTGATTGCCTGAGGTTCTTGGATCTTTAAAAGTATATCACTCTTCAATAACATCAGTAGAAATGATTTCATATAACTTTTTGTTCACCTTTCAAGATTATTTATGTCCTGTTTAGGGTTACAATGTAAATGCTGTGACCATAGACCATGTCACCCCATTGCATGAAGCCTGCCTTGGAGGTCACGTGGCCTGTGCCAGATCTCTTCTGGAAGCGGGAGCTAATGTAAGTATCTTTCAAAAACGTTAATAATTTTACATCTACTGACTGAGAGAATCAAACAAAGTTCTCATTTTTCTGTTCTTTCCTTCCTCCTCAGTAATTTTCAAAAATAGCAGAATAAAAATAAAGCTCTTGAATTGCCTCAGCCTTCTCATTGCACTCTAAAAAGAATTTCCAATCATTGCATAAATGGGTAGCGTGCATAATAATATAGAACATTCTTCAGGTTATTTCCTCCTTTCGTGACTCTAAATAGCAACAGATGAACATCTTTTTGCCTATAACATTCGCCTATATTTTGGATGATTTTCCTTAGATAAAGTCTAAGAATTAACCAATTTTAGCAGTTTAAACTAGCAATGTGATGTGGCTTCGTCACAACCTTCGTCACCATTACGTTGAACTAACTTTTGTTTGATACTCAAGTATGTATTTTTTTCATGATTTTCACTAGTTGTATGCCCGTTCCTGTGAATTATCTGCCACATCATATTTCTCTTTCTCTGAAAAGTTTTAAAGCATTTCTTATTGGTGTACATGAGCTAAATATATTTTGTCACATTTACAGCACATGTTTCCCCAAGTATTTCTGTTGGCAAATTACATAAGTTCTGAAAATACGTGACTAAGCCAGTTAATCAAGTATGATTTAGGAATCTTATTCTTAGGATTTCTGGTTTGGTTTAGGTGAATGCAATCACGATAGACGGTGTGACTCCGTTGTTCAACGCGTGCTCGCAAGGCAGTGCAAGCTGTACGGAGCTTCTTTTGGAGTATGGCGCCAAAGCCCAGCTGGAGTCATGTCTCCCGTCTCCCACACATGAGGCTGCCAGTAAAGGTAACTTAGCTATGGGATTAAGTGGCAAGGGGGAGAAAGTTCCTCCAGCAACGTGCAGTGCTCCCTTTATCTTTTGATGAATAACTCTGCAGGGAGAAGCAGGGGGTGGTGCATGTCGGGGATGGGCATTAAATAAACTCATCTCTACCTTGTGTTGGTAGGTCACCATGAATGTCTTGACATCCTGATATCTTGGGGTGTAGATGTGGACCAGGACATTACTCATTTGGGAACTCCTCTCTATGTAGCTTGTATGTCGCAGCAATTCCATTGCGTCTGGAAGCTTCTTTATGCTGGTAATTTCCTTTAAAACATCTTCCGTTCTGCCTATACACACAAGCAGTTATTTATTTCTCTAAATAAGCTTCTTTAAAACTTATATCTTATTGCTAAAAATGTTCTTATTACCGTAAGCATTCTCACCTATATAAATATAACCAATAAGAACGAACTTCATTCTTGTTAAGTCCACTTCATAGCTCACAGATGAATACATAACCTGTATATTTTGTATACATAGCACCGGCAGACATTTGAGTATGTAATGGAAGCTGAAAGCCTTACTTATAAAAGATCATAAATTAAGAGCTTGGAGTTTGAATTTATTATTGCCAAGTATGTATATATCTGGAAACAAATCCATCAAAAGAAATTTTAGGGATAGTAACTGCTTAGACGACGTTATCGTCTACCAACCATAAAAACAAATGTACTTGCCTAGACTCTGTACTTTCTGTCCTGCTTACTTGGAAAGACTTATTGCCCCTTTCCCAGTTACTTGAAACAAAGTAATTCCTCAAGGTTGAGCTTTAACCCCCAGAGAAATATTCCTAACCTATCCGACCATGGTGCTCTCTCCCACTGCAGGACTGGGGGCTCCTTTAGGATATGGACCGTGCCTTTTTCTGCATCATCTCCTGTCTCTGGCATGGTTCCTCCTCCTCATGCGGTAGATGCTTAGAATATATGTTAAATGAGTAAATGGATTTCTATGCTATTTATTGTTTATAACAGTCATTTGACCCCTGATATATACTACCCTTTTTTGTGCTACTCACTTTATCTTAGCTAAGTTAGAAACTTCTTGCAAGCAGGGTGTGCATCTACTATTTCCTTCCCCTTACATCTAGTAACAGTCTTAAACATCAGTTCTGTTAATAAGTGTTGACAGATTGTTTATTTTCTGTCCATGCTTTTCCATCAATTTGGTGTAACCAATAGAGTTTATGCTCTATCACCTTTCTTTAGGTTGCTAGGAATATTAGTTTTTCTACTAAACATTTTATATTGGGCTTTAAAAAAATATTGAAAAAGTACCGTTAGTAATTGTTGATTGGTTGTTAGTTTCAGGGCCTGTTCTTCCATAAAATTGACATAGCCAACATTTATGCTCTCTCTATGGAAATTTTGCTATGGAATATAATTTTTCCACTAAACCTTTTATATTTGCTTTAAAAATATTGAAAATGATTACATTTATTGAAATTTGAAAGTAGCAGGAGGGCCATAAAGGGACTCTTAACATGTACTGCTTCTTAAAGACATCATTAGTTTTACAGATAGTATTAGAAAACAGAGTTGAAAAGAACTTATGCCTTTTTATTGGTAGATGTTTCTTGGTGTTGTAACCATTTATGTACTGGAAAATGAGATTATTATTTTTTGCAATATAAAACAGCATTTATTCATTGCATGTTCATCAAAGGACTGCCATGTGCAAGGCCTTGCACTAAAATAAAATAACTATGCAATAGGTAATTTAATAGGTAGGATTGTGTTTTTTAAACTTAAGCATTTTTTAAAAATTTACTTTGTGTGCAGATATCATTGATGTGCCTCTCTACTGAAGAAGCTCAGTGTCTTTACATATTTATTGACTTAAACTTCATGAGTGAGAAGTGGCAGAGAAATCTATATACATTTTACCTAAATAGCTCAACATGTCTAGATTTGTGAGTTTTACCAGAAATCAAAGAGCTCTACTGCCTTAAAATAAATGGAAAGAATAAGAGCAAAACGCTCTCAAATATTAATAATTATTAGAGCTGTCAACCAGGATGAAAATCTATAGGACTGATCTTAACTGTGCACTGTTCATAATATTAACGTGAGTTAATATTACTTTTGAAATCATTTAAAAATTTAATTTTTAAATTATATTTCAAGCACACAGAAAAGTATTAGAGAACAATATAATATGTATAGGCACCCCCTTCAGATGTACTCAGTTTTAACCTTTTATAGATATATATGTATATAGGAAACATATATATATGTATGTACTATATATGTATAAAGAAATAAATCATTACAGATAGGGTTAAAGTGCCCTTTGTGTCTTTCTCAGTTGCCTTCCCTTTCATCCCCCTGCCAAGATGCCTAACTTATCTAATGATTTTTGTTTATAGTTATCATCACTCCCTATGTTCCCGTAGGTGCTGATGTACAGAAAGGCAAATGTTGGGACACTCCACTACATGCTGCTGCTCAGCAATCCAGTACGGAAATACTAAACTTACTGCTAGAATTTGGCGCAGACATCAATGCCAAAAACACAGAGCTTCTGCGACCTATAGACGTCGCTACATCTAGCAGTGGGGTGGAAAGAATATTGCTTCAACACGAAGGTGAGAGGAACACGTGTGGAAACTTATATGCACAAATATATATAGGCCTAAAATAGATGCAGTCGAAAGACTTTTTGTTGGCATGTAAAGTAACAGTGGCATAAAGATTGGAATTTGTTTTGTGAAAGTAGGTGATTTTTCAACCTAGGTTCTATCGATATAGAAGATATCATGATGTTTTTAATATTCCTATCTCATCTTACCTAAACTATCATATTCCTTTGGTTAAATATATCTAGTTTTTGTTTTGACAAGGCATGACATGTAGTTGTGATATAACATTTGCTAATTTATATTTGGAAACATGCCCCGTTTTATAAGGGCATGCAGCTTCTAGAACATGTTGAAGAAATATAATCAAGAAATATTTTCACACTTAAGACTTTTGTTCTAAAATAGAATTTCTTAAGCACTATCCAGGAACTAAAATAAAATTTCTTTTAGCCTAAATATTAAGCCTAATTTGATGAAAAATATGTAATTTTTAACTCTCCCCTTTTAGTGTATAACACTTCTCAGGGCTTTCAATATGCATCTCCTTTAAAAAGTAGAATCTACCCGAGGCTTTAAATGCAACAATAATTTCATAAGCCTAAGGACTATAATGTTTTAAAGAACATATATGGACTATATCTCAATTATAACAAGATCTCATAAATGACAGCAATATAAATGCTTAGATAAATCCCTAGTATAGTGGTCTCATACTTTCCTAGTTTACTAAAAAGCATTGGAGTTTTTTTATTATCTTACAACATATAAACATTTATTTTTATTTTAATTAATGGATGCTGTCATGTCTTCTTGTAGCTACCCCCAGCTCTCTATGCCAACTTTGCCGACTCTGTATCCGAAACTGCATAGGAAGACCAAGACTGCACCTTATCCCACAGCTCCAGCTGCCAACGTTACTGCAGAATTTCTTACTGTATCGATAAAGTAGTAAAATAATTCTAAATACCTAGAAGATCAAAAATTTCTATTTCACTTGCTTAATGAAAATTTTGTATTAAAATATGCTAATGATAGGATAAAAGTGATACAAGATCACCCAGCAAAGCAGTGAAATATCAATTTTCATTATAAGTGCATTAGTTAGGACTATTGTTGTATGCATTTTTATTGTCTTTGACTTATAGCATATTTATAATATCTATATATTTTTAGCTATTCCAATATATCCTCTTGTTGATTTAGGGAAAAAAAATAAGAAAGTCTCCATTTTATGATTTTCTTTCTGATTGGAAAAAATAGAACTCTTACTAAAATTATTCATATGATATGGTAAAAGCCTATATTCTTCAAATAATAGGTTCACTTTTTAATTTTGGCTATTGTAATTGATTATCTCCATTTTTGATAAATAAAATGGAAGCATGGTTTAGAAAAGAACAACTAATATGTTTTTTGAAATCAAGATGATTCTCATTCAGGAAATCCACTATGTTGAATGTGCGTTTTTCATTACAAAGACCAATTCATAAAGATAAATTGGCCCTTTCCCTGCAAAGAACTCACGAGTCACTTCTCCACAGTAAACGTACCTGTTACAGAAACTGGTAAGACTAACGGTCAATACTGCCCCCTCTCCCTGAAATGTTTAGAACACTGTACACCTGCTAAGGCTGTCAAGACCCCCTCGTTCTCAAGAGTTGCTGCTGAAGGTTTCCTGTCCATGCTTTTATATATATTCCTCTGGCCTTCTTCCATTTCAGAAATCGTCAATAGCTAGTGATATCTGCGCTGAAGAAAATTAACTTCACATCTGACTGACAGCCAGGCCCGGGAACATTTTTCAGGGATCATCAGATCAGTCCAAGGCTATAGAAAATGGAAGATAAAATACTCCTTATATTGTGGAGGTTTTAAAGAAAAAGTGAAGCTTAACACATTTAGAGACCTTAACAAATTTACCCTGTATATAGACCTTACTAGTGGTGTTTCTAATTCTTTTTACACAAAGCAAGGGTTCAGAGTCTATTGTATTTGCAAGTACTGACAAGAGAGTGTTATCTAAAAAAAGATATTGCTAAACTAGTCCTCTGCAAGGGTTGATAATGTGTTTATTCTCTTCATCTTTAACTGTACTTGAGTGGAATAGGAAACATAATATAACTTTGTGCCTTTTTTGTAGTTTAGACTAGATGTGGGTCTATTATGAATTTAGAAATAAAATAATCAACATATGAATCCGTGTAAAGTAAAAAAATTGATGAGTTTTACAGATTTATTAAATTTTGATAAAGTAAGTATTTTGACCACTAGTTTTGACAACCCAGGGCCTATTTTCTTCCCAGTTCTTGGCTAACTTCCCGAAACTATGGGAAAATAAACCGTATATAACTCCAAAGTCACTAAGTTTGCATTTTGGGGAAAAAAAATCAGGTGTGATTAAAAACATCTCTTTAGATTTTCAAAACTAGAAAAGAAGCTGTGGCATGTTTGTTAAACGATGTAGTCTATGTGGCCAGGAACTTTTAAATGTCTGCTTTACAGAATATCTCAGTCTAACATTGGTAATGAATAATTTGTGTTATTATGTATTTTTATTATTGAATGACTTCATTAAATATAATTAGATATTAAAGCTGCCTTTTAGTAAAAACCGGTTTCTGCTAGTAAGTTCCCTGAGCTAGAGGTAAAGTCTTAGATTGTAAGAGTAAAGCAACATGTTTCCCTTCACTGCTGTGCCAATAATAGAAGTATCAAATAGTAAAATGGACACTTTAAAATTTCAGCTTATTTGTACCCTGTATCTTAGCTTGAGTATGATTGTCTTATCAAAGGAGTATTCTAATTTAAAAGTATCATATATTTGTTATTATATGAAAGTGTGATTATTATCCATTGGAATAAAACACTGTGTGATCTTCTAGTTAGTATTTTATTTTATAATGAAAGGCAATGGTAATCAATTGCACTGATTTCTTTCACCACCCATTTCCAAATCCCTGAATCATGAGCATTAAGAGTAGAGCAATGCAAAATAAAAATAGATACCTCTAAGGTCTTCTAATCCAAAACACACGCATATATATACATGTTAAAGAGCAAGGACAAAATTTACCAAAGGCAAAGAACAAAAAAATGTACTATTTGACATAATAGTAAAGAAATATAGTGAAATAATTACTGTAGGTAGGCACTGTTAAAACATTTACTTTGGAAGAAAAAGTATTTATCTTCCATTACTTTTATAACCACAGCATATATTTGATGTTCCTGAGACAGTAAATAGAAACATGTGTAAAAGAGGGACTGCATGTATCTATTGATGTTTTTATTGTTCCATAACAGCACTGTAACAGTGGTTATCCATTTACAAAATAAGTTTATATAAAACTTTAAAACTTACCCTCTCTTTTGGATTATTCCCAATTTTTTACTCTAATTTCTCTATTATTCTTATTATCATTTATAATTTAGCTTACTGTAAGGCTTGCCTTCTCTCTCAAATACATAAGAAAACATTCTCAAATGTTTAAGATAAATGGAAGAGAATTTCTTCAGAAAATTCATTAGCTCCATCTACTTTGCAGCCTTACACAGCTCACTTCAGCTCCGTAGCTCCCCGTTTTCTCATTTGCTTAAACAATGGGTTTCTTCCCATTTCGAGTCCTGTGTTCTGATTCCTTGAGTCTTTTAATACCTTTAAGAGTACAAATACATTTTTAATTTTTGTTGTTTGTTTATGAAAAGCTTACATTGTGGGTCCACATTTTATAAACCACATATTTAGGTTTGCAAAAATTCAATGTCATTATTCTAAACAGAACTTAATTTCGATCTCAAGCTTCCCTTTCACCCAGTGAGATCAGGCTGTTTCTGAGCAGACTCAGTTCAGCGATCTCTCAGTCTGTTCAGGTAAACTTTTCAGATGAACTCAGACAATTCAAGCCTCTCTCCTCCCACTCCATTTCTTCCTGGGATGGCATCTAACTCCTGGAAGACGTCTGTGAAATCCACTTCTCAGAGCGTGCGTCTGCCAGCGTCCGTCCTCTGGGAGACTAAGCGTGCCAGGAGAGCAAGCGTTCGGCAGATGATGTGGGGCCGTGATGAGGTGACATGAGGCCTGTACATTGATTTGATACGTTGATTCTCCTAAAACTCATCTTGCTTCCTTCCCTTTGCAAATGTTCCTTCCACCTGGAAGACATCCTACTCCCTCCTCTGTCTTATAACTGCTGTACTTCCACCAATAATTAGCTAAAAAAACCACTCTTCCAAGAAACCTTCCTCACCTTCCCGTCTGCGTTTTACACACCCATCTATTCATTTTGGGACTGTGTGCAGGCCTCTAATGGCATTCATAGTACTGTGGAATCAACTTTAATTTACTTGTCTGTCTGTGTCATAGACTCTGAGTTCACTGTAGAACTTGGTGGCATCATATTTACAGCTTCCTCCTCATTGGTCAAAGATTCCCCTTCATCTCCTCCCCATTAAGGGCCATCATATTCCCTCTTCAATGAGCTGGAAACATAAAAGTTCTTTCCTTCTCTGCCCACCAGGGATGTGTGTGATTGTATGTGGAAAGTTAGCATCCTTTCTCCGAGATGGAGAATAAGGGAAAGGAGATGTTAAACCAATTCAACTGCTTCCTTAATCACTCTCCTTGTTGCAAAGACTGAAGTCAAGGACTTCATTGATAAAGAAGGTGATGCTATTACTTGAAGTAGAGACACATGAGCAGTTAGGAATCCCTGATCCAGGTCGTTTGAACAGTTACCACTGAGCTCTCCCGTCCTCACCCTGCACTGGGCAATGTTAGATGACAGTCCCTCCCACAGTGAGGGAAATATGGGACTTGGGGTTAGAATGCAACCTAAATTCTACAATCAGACTAGAATTGTGTTCTCAAGGACACTATTAAAAAATAAAGCCACTCAAAAGTTACTCATCTTCCCTGAACAATATATGCCTTAAAAATCCATGTCACCTACAGCCACTGCCGAGTCCAGCACGTGCAGAGTGGATCATGAGCCACTCCCTCCACAGGCGGTTGGGCATGTCCCCCTGGAGCAGACGCCAGGCGCGCGGGTGACTTGTGGTGTGGCACGAGACTGAAAGAAAATTGGGACAAAGGGATGCTCTGATGTTAGGTGCTGGCAAAATAAATACCCCACAGAGCAGTTACCAGAAGGACGTGAGACTTAACAAATGATACGAGATGGGAATGCTGAGGGCGTACGATTGTGTGTGAGAGAGAAAGAGACCCAGACGGCCATGGATTTAGAGTGATGGTGGCCGCCTTCACAGAAGGAGGGACCACTGACCTGGGAGCAGACTTTTCACGGACTTTCCCTCTGTGCCTGCCTGCTCCCCGCCTGCCCGCGGCGGCCCAACCTGAGCCAATAGCCACAGCTGCAGGACACAGGAGCCTGCCGGAGCCCTCAGAGTTGGCAGGACCCCAGAAGGGCTGAGCACGAAACACGAACCCTTTGGCATGTCAGATACCGCCATTTTCCCACCAAGTAGGAGAAATAAATGTAGTGAGTCTCTATTCTTTGAGACAAAAAGAAATAACTAAAATACACACATAAGCAACATAAAAAGCTAAGTTACAAACTTCCACATCCCCTCAGACGAGAAGAAAATCCTGCTTGGATACATCTGCTTACCTGGTCTTAAACCGGCGAATGTTACCAACAGAGATGGAAGCTTTTGGCCTCTGTCACTCAGCACCCGTCCCTGTCAGACCAGACTCCAGACAACAGTGCTAAAGCGTAGAGTGTCGGGCGAGTGGTCATCTGTAGCATGTCCAAAACATTCATACTGAAGATGGGAGAAAACAGGGATAAAAATATGATATAACCCCTCAGGGAAATCGTTATATTGGGAAGGCAATGACTTTTTTCCTTCTGTGCTAATCCCCTGTGGTCCTTCCTATAAAGGCACAGTCATGATGATTTGAAAGCCCAGAGGGAACCCTGCTCCCATTATGCAAATGCTCTAGTTAGGGATCCATTAGCTCTTAACTAGCTCTGGCATGGAGGCCCTTGTCACGAGTTATATAGAATAATCTACATGAAGTAATTAAAATATTTAAATCTTTAAAGCAATTTCATAAGTTCAAGCAGTCAAAATGTGTACTGATGGGGAATGTAAGCACTGATGTGAACCACACGCGTTTGCAAGGTAGCTGGGCAGCCTCTGCACTTGATGGAGACAACAGTGACCCAGCAACTCCTATTGCCAACAGTCACTATCTTTATAGCTCCAGAGATAAGGCAATTAAAGTCTTGAATCTGGTGAGGGTAAAGCTCTAAAATCCCTGTCTCTCCCAGGTCAATAATATTATAATTTATTTATTTTAAAATCAATAGATCAGGATCTTTACCTTTGATATCCTCCCAAAGTAACTGCCCAAGAGAGGATTTTTCCTAATGGAAGGGTGCATTCCAGGGAATATAAATGACTTAAACATTTCAAAGAAAACATCCACTGGAATTGCTATCCCATGTAGCTTCATTCATATAAGCAAAACTGATTGGCTTCAGTTCGTAGAACTATGAGATATCAGTGTTTCTTGGCTGGAACACCAACAACATGCTCAGTGCATCACTGGACAATGAAGATTCCCAAAGATTCTAGGAAGCAAAGAGCAGAGTTCGTGGCGGGCATACCACGACATCAAACAGGAGAGGGCTAGAAAAGAGATCTCTTATTGATGCAAGGTAGAAGCATTAATCAGTTAGGACATTCAATATTAGGACACGTCCCACCATGAACCCTTGCATGGCCCCTGCAGAATTATTCCTCAGGACGAATGTAGGCAGAGAATTCACGGAGTGTGAGAGGCGAGGACCAGGGTTGGTTCCAGCAGCAGTAGCGAGGGTGGGTTGCCAGACGGGATTGACCTTCAGACTTCCTGTATCCTGGTAGAGCACGCCTGAATTGGACCAAAGGAATAAAGATGTGGAGAAGACGCTGTTTCCCAATCTCTCCTTCTCTGTATGCAATGTATAATTAACACTCCTCGCCAGGCTTGGACAAAGAAATGTTTGGGTTTTATGTCAGCGGGGAGGAGGATACAGTGGGAAAAGGAGGCAGGGACTCCATCTCCCCATCTCTCATTCTTGCGCTTAGACAGGATTGTAGCAATTTATTCCTTCCTCAGAATGGATTGAGCTCTCATTTGGGACATAGCTTGTCACTTTCAGGCCCCTAACTGCAGCTGCTTATTCAAGAGGGGCTTTGAAAGTGAAGGCTGTGCCCCTTAGCCGTCCCGCGTGGCAAGGATCTCATTTTCTTACAGTCGCCTCTCCCTGGGTCCCGTCCCCTGCGTTCTCAGTGCAAGGAGGGGCTTGATCGCCATCGGTCCTTTTCCCCAAGGGCAGTGACCGACTGCTGACCGGGACTGTTTGCGAGGTGGGCAGGGTGGCGTCTTGTCCCCATCCCTGCGGGGTCTCCCGTGGGGAGGGAGCTCCACTAGCACAGCGCCCCGGCTCCGTCCCCACGGCCCCAGCCCGTCTCAGCCACCCGACCGCCGGCCCAGGGGCAGGGGCGGCTGGGGGGGGGCGGTTGGCTGGAAGAACTGAGCCCGCGGCTCGCTCCTCTCCCGTCTCAGCCCAGCCGCCCGCGGGAGCCGACGCTCTGCCGGCTTCTCCCCGCCACACGTGTCACGGCAGCGGATTCAGCCCGGCCAGGGCCAGCCCCCCGTGACCAGAGACGCCCATTCCAACCCCGGAGTTCCGTGCTAGGAAGACCCTTGCCCGTAGACATAGCCACATTCTGAAACAGCAACGTCATCGTCATAGACAAGGCTTCTCCCGTTTGCTTCCATCTTTTGCCTGATGTCAGAATTGTTTCAGGACTCAGGTGGGGAACAAGAGTGGGGGGTTTTTCAGCCCCTTTATGGCTCAACAGAGTAACCCCCTCATTCCAAGCAGGGCTGACTTTTTATTAACTACTTTCTCTGGCTGCAGCAAGGTTTAGTAACACTAGGAAAATAGTCTTAAGGTCTGCAAAGACAGGAGCACAGTTCTGTCTTTTGCTTCTGACCCCAGCTCTCACCGCTTAGATTAATACATATGCTGCTTGTTCTTCTTCACCTCCCCAGGCCAGATCCGTGTCTGGGGGCTCAGTTCTAACACTGTGCGCCCTCAGTCCCCACCTTCTGCCCCCTGGTCTCTCAGGGCCGCCCTTTTCCATTCCCCGTGTTACCCTCAGACGCTGCGCAGGAAACAGCACTACCTGCCCACAGCGGCGCACCTACCTGGGAATCCACGGCGCTGCCCAGCAGTGCATTCCTGCCCACGTGACTTCACCTAGAGCAGGCGTCTCACTGTCAACAGGATGGATGCTGGGACCAGACAGTTCGCGCTGCGGGAGGCTCTGCAGTGCATCGTGGGATGTCCAGCAGCTCCCCTGGCCTTTGCCCACTGGGTGCAGGTGCTCAACCCCCTGCCCCTAATTGCCAGTACCCCCGCCCTGTCCCCACCACCAACTTATGACCACCAGAATGTCTCCAGACATTGCCACATGTCCCCTGCAGACAAAGTTGCCCCACTGAGAATCACTGACGTAGAATAATCTTTCGGTGACCTTATTAGAGTGGACATAATTCCTCTGACATGCAAACACTTGAAGACATGTTGTGGTGTGCAGAGGGGTGTTCAGGGACATTTGGATTTTCGGTGTCACCACACAACAGGAATGGCTACGTCATCGGTCCCAGACATGGAGCCTCTCTAGGTGTGGGGCTGAATGGGATGGCACAGTTTGCACACCCATGAAAACAGCCCTGCAACGGAGTCCGGGATGGACTCGGACGTTCAGAAGCTGGGCTGAATGTCCTTTGCCACCTCCCTGCCAGCTTGAGGAGCACATGTCCTTTTAAATTCTCTTTATTGTCCTGGATGTAACTGTTATATTACACACACACACACACACACACACACACACACACACACACACACTTCCACACTGTCCAAGGACAAACAGTGATTCTTGGGCACAGTACAATTCATATATAAGGAGAAAAGGAAATATTTTCCTAACTACCTCATAGTTTTTGAGGCATCTCTCTCAAAGTAAAGTCAGCAGTTCACAGTGGTATGTTTCAAATTATCATGCAGAACCACATTCATTATGTACATAATGCCACATAGCCTTAGACAAGGCATCGCTCCTTGTAAGAAAGAACTTGATTTAACAAGCCAAATGGTCTCAGTCTGGGGGAATGGAAGGCAGTAATTTTATCCTTTCAGTTGCATACTTCTTGAAAAAAAAATGAAGGTGTTGAAAAGAATCTCACAGACTTCCTTCGTGAGTTGCACCTGAGTAGGAAAAGTGACATGATCAGCACACCCATGCACGCCCCTGTGGGAACACCGGGCTGGATGTGCTGCCAGGCCCTCCGCACAGAGGGGCCCATGTTTGCTTCACCAGTCTGCGATCATCTGGAAATTCTAAATTTTTGATCAGTGAGCCCGACTTTGCCCTGCACATTATGCAGCCAGTCTTACTCTGTTGCACAATTGTTCATACACCAGTAAATAATGTTCACCTGGAGAGAGGTCTTTCTCTTTGGTTAAGTCAGATGGAAATGTCTTAGGTAGTTCCTTGACCCTATGCTGGGATTTAGAACGAGAGGGAGAAGGCTACACACACAAGGCAAAAAGCAGCACCAACCTTTCTCCTTTTCTCCTTTCTCCCTCTATTGATAACATAGTCGATTAACACATATTTTGTATATGTATTATATACAATGTTTTTACAATAAAGTAAGCTAGAGAAAAGAAAGTGTTACTAAGGAAATCACAGGGAAGATAAAGTATATTTGCTATTCATTAAGTGGACGTGGATCATCATCATAAAGGTCTTCATCTTCGTTTTCATGTTGAGTAGGCTGAGGGAGAAGGAAGAGGAGGGGTTGGTCTTGCTCTCTCAGGGGTGGCAGAGATGGAAGAAAATCCATGTAGTAGTGGACCCATGCAGTTCAAAGCCATGTTGTTCAAGGGTCAACTGTACAAGGAACTGGTTAAACAGATGTTGAAGAACTGAAAAACTAGAATGGGACAGAGTTAACATGGAGACAGAAGCTTCAGGAAGCAATTGCTACCCCTAGGGAAGAAGCCGACGTTATGCGAACCTAGGACTTGGAGGACAAGCCCTAAGACAGACTTCCTGAGAAGGGGCTGTATACAGTTGGTGCCAATACTGCAGGAGCTCAGAGGAGCATCCAAGAGTAAAATCTGGGTCTCAGACTTCTAAGGAGGGCCACTTCTCAGTGGTTGCTAAAAGTTCTGAAAGAGTATGATGAAACTTGCTCCAGGAGTGCTAAAAAAAGTTGGAGACTGGAGCCAACTGCCACTGCCAGGTGAAGCTTTGTTGCTGTGGTGACACACGGATATGAACAGCAAGCAAAGTAAAAACAGTAAGTCCCATCTCCTTGCCTCTGGCTTGCTGGTCTCTCTCTAGTGCCCCCTATTGGCAGAATTTACCACACAATCAGCAAAGGGAAAATACTGCAGAGTTCCAATTCCAGCACCACAGAGCAGAGTACAGAAGGATGTGTTTGTAAAGGAAATGTATTTGCTTAACAATTGGCACATTTATTACAGAAAAAAGTTCTCACTCCTTAGCAAGACTATTCAAAAGTAAGCCCCTATCTATAGCCCTAATCTACCTGTCTAGCAATTATAACCCGTTACCCCAGGCTTTGGCTAGTCCTCATGCTAATTTCTAAATACTTCCTCTAACACTAATTGGTTATTTGTTATTTCATAAAACTGATTAAAAAATTCATATATTGATGCCTTTGCAAGATTAGTCATTCTGTGTGAAACTGCTTCCTCTTCATCCAATAGATTGCCCTGATTATCTTAGAAACAATAATATATATTTACTGAACACACTGTGCTGCACACCGTTTTAGGCTCTTGACACATTTGTTTATTTAATCCTCACAACAACTCTGTGAGGCTTATCCTATTTATTTCCATATTTTACAAATGAAAAGTTATATAACTTGCCCAAAGGTACATAGCTAATAAAAGGTAGAACCAGCCTTTCAAAGCCTCTGTCTTAACCAATTTAAAATATTGCTTTATAAGATCCACATCAAAGGTCACCTCATCAGAGAGGACTACCCCAGGCCAAAATATTTGCTTCCTCTCTGGTGCTAACATATTTTTATCACGGCAGAACTTTTCAGTGTATGTAATCTTTTCACTCATATTTATATCTCGGTATCTCTTGTAGGCTAGTGCTCAGCTGTCCAATAGACTTCCCTGCAGTGATGGAAAAGCGCTGTATTTGTGCTGCCCAGTATGGCAGCCACTAGTCACATATGGCTGTTGAGCAGTTGAAGTATAATCAGTGTTACTGAATTTATTTTATTTTAATTAAACTTATTTAAGGTTAAATAGCCACATGTGGCTACTGGCTACCATATTTGATAATAAAGATCTAATTCCTCAAAAAAAGTTCACAGACTTAATAAATCATTCATTAAAAACTTTACCAGGCAAAGAGAAAACACTTGTATAGCTTCATTTTTGTTTGCTTTTTAACCATATAGAAAGCACATTGTTTTACTTTATTAATGAACATGTATATGAATTCAACAAAATATTATATAGCACTACTATCAATATCCACCCCATACTTTTATCTTGCATAGTATGTGCCCACTTTCCACCTTAAGCAATTTTTTTGCTGTAAAAAATTATAAAGGATTTTAATAATTTTGCTTGTGTGAATATTTAATTTACAATTGCCTATCCCCATTCTGCAATTGTTTTCATTTGTTTCCCTGCATTGTTCACTGATAAATCCATTGCCTGGCAAACAGTAGGGACTCAATTTTTGTTGGATTGATGAAGGAATTAGGCATACTAGGGCATCTTGGTGAAGTGTGAAAATCTAACCTACAAATTGTTTTCACATATTATGTAATTTTCGTGAACGGTTAATGTAATCACTAAGGAAATAGGTTTGTTAATTTTGTAGACAAATATTCATTTCAATTTCAAAATTTTTTTTCCCCTGTCTCTTCCAATTTCCAAACAAAAACTGTCCCTGTCTTTGGGAGCCTTCTCACTCCGCTCCTTAAAATACTCCACTGAAAATAGGCCTTTGGGCACAAACCACATTTAAAATACAAAACTTATGCACAAGGAAACAGAAGGGAACAGTAAGAACTCTAAACTGGTTAAGAGTGAGGTCGACAACGCTGAGATTGAAAGCCCCACCCAGGGCTTAAGCTCTCCGGACAGCGCTCACGCCGTCGCCGCGCGCACTTCCGGTGCCTCCCCCGGAGCTGCGCACCCGAAAACCCAAGTACCGCGGCGGCCCAGGGCGCCCGCGCGAAAGCTGAGGCCCCGCCCCTCCCCCGCGAGGCCCCGCCCACCCACTCTAAGGCCCCTCCTGCCGCTGCTGTTGCCATAGAAACCCAGAAAGCGCCATGGCTGCCGCCGGCCGGGAAAGACGTTATTTGACTCAGCCGGCGGCAGCCCCAGCCAAGCCACCGTCAGTTTCGCCACAGCCAGCAGCGCCCGTCCGAGGGAAGCCTAAGAACCGTCTGGTCTATCCACCTCCCCCGAAGAGCTCCCGCCTGTCGCGCTCCCTTCTGCGCTGGCTCCAAAGTCTGGATCTCAGCTTCTTCCCCAGGCACATCAACAGGTGCTGGAGCCGGCCCGGCCCCTAGGAGGCCGCCCCGGCCCGGGCGCCGTGGGGACCCGCGCCCGCCGCTTTCTGCCACTTGTCCTGGCCTAGGTGTCTGAATCGGACCCTCCACCCACTCACCACACGCACATGCACGTGAAAACACCTCTTAGGGAGTGAGGTTTTGAAAAAATACGGTGAAGCATTTTAGTCATTTATTTAATCAATCGTTAAATTGCAAACTTAAGCTAATATAGAATGCTTTGGTGACTGCAAAAATATTAAAATAAGCAAGGCTTTTGTTCTTCTGAGACATTGGGCATTAATATTAGTGAGGATCAGTTTACCCTTCGTTAGAGATGGCATCTAGTTTGAGGGTTATGAGAGATTTTAAATAGTTGCCTGAAGTGTAGCCACCCTGAATGTAATTGGCAGTTAATATTTCCTCTGGGAATGCCAACTAAATTCTATAAAAATTAAGGCAATGAATCTTTCGCAGGAAAAATTTCTGGTTTAAGGTAGTCCCTCCTTTACCAAGAACACCAAGCCCCGCAGTGAATGCCTGAAACCACTGAAGCCAATTGCTATTAGTTGGAACACACTTCTGTTCATGTCTTTCATCCACAAATTTAATGCCTTTGCCATCTTAAGCAAGCACTTATCATGCACTGTGGCTGTAACTTTTGCTGTTTGAGGTGCAACGGCAAAACTAGCACGGATTTTTCTTCTTCATAACTTGATAGATTCGTTCTTTACCATATATTTTAGCACCCTCAGCATACGATTTTTTCCCCCTTTCCTCATTGAGAACTTTCACCTTTTCACTTAAAGAAAGCACCGTACAACTTACTTTGGCATATCAGAATTGCCAGCATCACTAGTCTTCTGCTTTGGTACCATTATGAATTAAAATAAGGGTTCCTTGAGCACAAGCACTGAGATAGCATGACAGTGGATCTGATAACCAATAAGGATACTAAGTGACTGATGGGCGGGCAGTGTCTACAGCGGGGGATAGGTGGACGAAAGGGAAGATTCACTTCCGGGGTGGGACAGATTAGCGTGTGGGATCTCCTCACACTATTCAAAATGACGCACAATTTAAAAATTATGAATTATTTCTTGAATTTTCCATTTAATATTTTCAGACTATGGTTGACCGAAAGTTACTGAAACTGCAGAAAGCGAAAGTGTGGATAAGCAGTGACTACTGTACTAACTTCAGTATATTGGTATTTCTTACAAAGAGGCATCTAAAAGTTTAATATGCGTATGAATCACCTGGAGATCTTGTTAAAATGCATATTCACTCAAATTAATAGTTTGAGTTCATTAAAAGAACACCCAAGCCTTTGACGTATATATAATCTTAGCAAAGTGCTATTCCATGGTAGGTTGTTCTCAGAGCAATGATCCAACAAAACTAGTTTTACAAGATACTTTGTCAGTATGGAATATTAGATTGGTGTTAATTAATTATAAAACAATACAAACTGCACAATTAACTACACTTTATATTATTTCCTTATTGTTATGGATCAGGGATTTTTCAAATGGCTTCCTGATTGCAGAAATATTCAGTATATATTACCCCTGGGAACTTAAATTATCCTCCTTTGAAAATGGAACTTCTTTAAAAGTCAAATTGGATAACTGGGCACAGTTGGAGAAGGTAAATTAGCAATAATTTATACTTTTAACTGTTAAAAATTTTGTTTTAAAAGGGGCATTCTAATTTCTTGGATCTCTGTGTATGTGTGTGTGACTGTTTGCTAGGATCCAATACTACTGAGTTGGCAGCTTGTTCTGAGTATCACAAAGTTTAGTAAATTCCAATTGTTTATGTCATGAGTCATCTATGAAACTGAGCATATTCATTTTAATTAGCATGGAATTTAATGATTTGTTTTCTTGCTGAATATTATCTTTTAATAATTAATGTGTTAAATTAAGAAAATTAGTTGAGAGATCAATAAAAGGGAGATTAAAGCAAATTCATAATAATTGGAGATTTTTATAAGACTTCTTATGATGAAAATATTTTTTTCTAATATTAAAGTTCCTGGCAAGAAAAAATTTCAGATTACCTAAAGAACTAATCCATGGAACAATTCATTGTAAAGCTGGAGTACCTGAAATACTGATACAGGAGGTTTATACTTTATTAACACATCGAGAGTAAGTTATTTAAAATTTCCTAGTATAATTTAATGTGAAACTTTTGATAATATAAATCTCATTACTAAAATGTGGCTTGTAAACAGTATTTTATTTATTTCCAGAATTAAAAGTGTCCAGGATGACTTCGTGAATTTCACGGACTATAGTTACCAGATGCGTTTACCCCTGGTTCCCAGGTCTACAGCTTCAAAGTCAATTAAAGATAACATTAGATTGACAGAACTACTAAGCAATCCCAACACACTCAACACTGAACTTAAAATAGAGTTCCTCTTCCTTTTACACATGTTGCAAAGAAAATTAAGCAGAAAATTGAATCCAAGTAAGTTTTCCTCAGAAACAGCTGAGTTCTTCCAAGCTCTATAAGGCTGTTCTTGAGCACATATGAAAGAAAGGCCTGCACTGGTTCATTTCTGTTTTCTCCTGTCACTGGTTTAAAGAGAAAAAAACTTCTCTAATGCTAGCAGTAGAGTGATTTATTATCATTGGAGTGGTTTATGTTATAATTCATTCTTTTTGATGAAGGCATAGGTTAACATGGCTGATGAGTAGAAACTTCCTTAGGTACTTCTTCAGGCCTCAGTGAAGGATGAGCTGCAGAGAAGGAAGTGATCTTTAGAAGCAAAGGAAAGTGCCCAAGTACTGTGGTTTATAGGATGAGTTAAAAAGAAATATGGAAAAGGTGGAAGTAATTTTAAATCACAATTTTTTTTTTAATTTTTCACTTTCTCCTATCGTCAGCCCTGGCCCACACAATTTTTAATAGTATAAAAACATTTGCACAATGAAATGAGGGCTATATGATCTTATTTATATGAAATATAAAAATAGGTAAAACCAACCTATAATGAAAGAAGTCAGGATAGCCTTTGCCTTTTAGGATACTGTCTGGAAGAGACAAGTGGGAGGTTTTGGGGTACTGGTAATATTTTTGATCTGGGTGATAGTATTCCAGGTGTATTCACTCTAATAATTCATTGAAGTGAATTACATTTATGATTTGTTCACCTTTTTGTACATATGTTATCACTGAATAAAAACTTATTACAGGAACATCTAGATATTGCCTTTAAAGTAACTATTTTGTGCATCAAAGATACCGTGAACAATGTGGGAAGGAGGTTATTAACCTACCTATTCACACCACTCTAAGGAACGTGATAAAGCAGATACTTAAATAATTTGCTTAATTTTTAAATGATGGTATCTCATTTTGACAATGGTCATTTGACTTTTTTTGAGAAATAACTTTTGTGTTTATATTTTATAGAATGGTTTGATGTCAAACCAACAGTAGGAGAAATTACTCTCAATCGTCTTCCTGCCCAATCCTCTGGGCACAGGTTTAAGTCAAAGGTTGCAAAAGAAAAAGTTGCCCCTGTTTTACGTAAGTTCTTGTTTCAACTTTTTGCTTCTTAAAATAGATTTTTTTCCTTTGTTCCATTAAAATTTTAGAAATAGTTAAAATGTCAGTCTGGGCCGACATTCAGTCTTAAATTTTATATTAAATGGGTATGCGGCTGTGCTGTGCTTTTGTTTATTTGTTTCACATGCTCACTTTTTATTTTGAAATAATTTTAAACTTACATAGAAGTTGCAAAAATAGTGCAGAATTCTCTTGCATTGTCACCCAGCTTTCTACAATGACAGCACGTTAAATAAGCATAGTTATGTGCCATTATCATTGTGTGTCAGTATCAAAACCAGAAAAACTGATATTGATACAATACCATTTATTAAGCTACAGACTTTATTCTGATCCACCAATTTTTACATGCAGTCTTTTTTTTGGTATAGAATTCTATAAAATTTTATCACATGTATAGGTTTGTATAGCTACCACTACAATCAGTATACAGAATTATTCCATCACCCCAAAGACATTCCCTATACACACCCTCCCCACCCATGACCCCTGGAAACCACTGATCATCTATAACTTTTGCATTTTGTGAATGTTACATAAGAGAAATCATACTTACGTAAAATTTGAGAGAACTTTTTTCACTCCACATAATGCCCTTGAGATTCATTCAAGTTGTTGTATGTTATCAATAGTCCATTCCTTTTTATTGATGAATAGTGTTTCGTTGTATGGATGTGTACCACTGTGTGTGTGTGTATATATGAAAAAAATAAACATATATATATATATATATATATATATATATATAAATCAGAGGGAAATGCAGCAAATAATTTTGAGGACATATTTAGGACACACTTTTACTAAAAGTTATTTGTTATTTATCTGAAATTCAAATTTAACTAGGTGTTCCATATTTTATCTTGCAACCCTACCACACAGCGTAAAATATTTACTATCAGGCCCTTTACATTTCCTTTACAGAAAATGTTTGTGGATCTTTGCTACAGGGCTTGTTTTCTAAAGTGTTAAGAGGGATTTCACTAGGGGTAAAAAGTTCCTTGTTTATATAAAACCTGGGAGATCAATGTAAACAGATTCCTTTTTTGAAAACTTATGACCTCTTAGCACCTTTAAAATGCTAATATGCATTGTAAATATTAAAGAGGAGAGATAAAGAATAAAATGTTTTCCAAATTCTCTTTGATCACACATCACTATTTTGTTTAGCTTTTGCTTTAATGGCCTTAGAGAACTTAGTGTTCCTCAGAGCACACTTTTTAATATCCAGACATCAGGCCGGCCTTTCAAAACCCCTTTAACTCATCATACACTTGGGGCATAGTTGTTAGCATGATGGAATCCAACAGAAGTGAAAAATAATGTTTCAATAAAAAAAAAATGTATCCATAGTTTCACCTTTAGATTCTGGGAATACAATCTCTCAACCTGCCTCAACCTTCTTTTGTTCGTGATATTTGCAGTTAAAAGTTCCAGCAGGGTGGGAGCTGAAGCCAGGGCAGTAGGTAGGGTGAACATGGGAGGAGGGGGTCGTGATGGCAGTAGAGGTATGGCAAGGAGACTGCAGGGAGGTTCTTTATTCTTTCTTTCTTTCTTTTTTTACTTGCTTGCCTCTTTCCTTTTGTGGCTAACTGGATCTGCCTGGGGATGGGCAAGGGCATTACCATCTACTTTGGGACCTGCAATGAAAGGAAAGGTAGGAGAGAGTAGTGTGTCACAGCCGGGCTTCTTTTCTGTGTAAGGAACAGATGCAAATAGGCCTTATATAAACAGCGATGCCTACTGACATTTGAACTGCTCCAGAGTACTTCTCATTTCTGTTATCTTTTTGGAAAATTTTCAAGCTCACATGTGAGTTTTTTAGAAAAAGCATATGTTATCGTTACCTTAAATCAGGATTCCAAGTAAAATGGACTTTTGCTTTTATAATTTTAATAGTATATAAACAGCTATAAATAACTCCTCCCATTTCATTCTCTCAATGCTCTTTTTTATGATTCTCTTTCACTCTAGTGGTCTTTACCTCCCCTTGGCAAAGGAGGTGGGTTTGTGGAAACCTTCCCTGAATAGGGCAGATCACGATGGGAAGGTGAACATGCTTTTTTTTTTTACTTTTCTCAATCCTGTTCCAGATATATACTTGTATTCTCTTAGTCTAGGCACACAGGAAATTAATGAATGCTGTGGATTTGACATTGGTAATTACATGGATGAGAACTATTTTAAGGGTTAAATCATTTTTTCTAAATTTACTACAGGTATTCCATTTCCGTTGTTTCTGATAAAAAGGTAGAGTGAATAGTTCAGATCAGCTACCATAATTTAAAAGTTACTGAAAGGAAGAGAGGCAAGAACACTAGACTGTAGGAACTTGACTCTATTTTCCAATCTAAGATTGCACATAATAGCACTGAAATCACAGGCTGTTGATCTGCAAATCTTCTAATTACCAAACAGGGTTGCCAAAATTAATTGTAAGGTAGGTTGTTATTTTTGCTTTTTTCTTTTTTTAACACTTAAGTTCCTCTACTTGTTTACCAAAATCTAGTATCTACTAGCAAAATTATGGGCCAGTGGAATAGAGATTTCTTAGTTGTTACTGGCCCCTTATATTAGAACTGAGTGACCTAGAGAGTCTGCGTGGCCAGCTTGAATGCCTCGGTGTAATCAGAGTTCCATAAACTGAATTATGAATCATGGACATTTGTCAAATCTAAGTCCAAAATTGTGCCACTGTTGCCTCAGCTGCTTTTTGAAGCAATATCTAAAAATAGTTGAGTCATATTCAGTATCAAATGCACCAAAATAAGTCCTGGATATTTTTAGGCACTGCTGATGACTTCTGGAGGTGGGTGACTTTCAGAAGCTTTTTTATCTATGACTACTATAATGCATGATTTAAATATTCTTGTTTACCAGACAGATTAACCTGTGCTCAGCCTGCTGCCAGTCATTCTGCGTATATTTGATAGATTAGAAACACTGATGGTTGTGTAAATATCTAAAAACTATGAACTGATTTTAATTTTGTTTATTTAAATATTTCAGAAAATACAGGTAATTGTGGCAGTTGCCATCGAGAAATTTATGTGAAGCGAGGTGGAAGACTTTCTTGTGATTCTGCTTTGAAACCTACCAAAAATATGAAAAATAAAACTTGAAAAGCACCTGTTAAATGGCTTTGAAGAAGTGATACTACCATCTCTTGCCATACTAAAGAGATATTATCACCTAGTCTTAGATGTATTTCAATAACAAATAAATTGAAATGGCGTCTTATTCATAATTGGGCTAAGAACATTTCTTTTCAAATTCAGTTCAACTACCATTTATTAAACACCAGTGCCAGGTACTGTGGAAAACATAAAATCAAATAAATGAGTACAGAATGAGCAAAAACAATTTTAAAGGTACAGTTAAACATAATTCACTACCGTAACAGTTTTCTCATAAATTGTATAGGAACGATGAATCTACTTTGTAATATGTTTTCCTCATTAGAGCTACTACTTTGCCTGCTATTATATATTTACATATCATATTCATTAATAAGAATTCATTTTGAATTATTAAACATTGGCCCATAGAAAACCTTGTTCATCTCTATGACCCCGAATTTAAACCACTTAAACAAACAGGTGCTCTTCCTATTGATAAGGAGTTGTGGGGAGGGAAAATCATGCTTTTCTTAGAATCTGGCTCTGGTGTTTAGCAATTCATTTAGTTCAATTTAAAAATTCCTACTGGCTGCTGCTATGTTCCATATTTTTATTGAAGGGAAACAAAAGCAGATTGATATCCTGAAAAACTAATTATTTTTCATATATTCTTGGTAATTTTATATTCATATGTGGAAAATTTACTTCAACTGGAATTATTCATGTTTTAATGCTAGCTCATTAACAGTCTCATTTGACTTCCAAGATGAATATTACTATGCTGAATCCCACAATATGAATGTCAGTTTCCAGCCAAATGTATCAGTTTTTCTATATTTTTGAAGGTTTAGACAGTTTTATTATCATTTCAACCTTCAGAGACTTTCCTGCTAAATTTTACATTTTTGGATAGATAATATCTAGGAATAAAACTTAAAGAGAGCCCTGAAGATACACGTACCTCTTGGGAATGTGTTTCAGAATCCAGTTTTATCTTAACCAGCCTTAAGTAATTTACCTGTTATCTTGCATTCTAATGGGACAATCTAAACTATAAAATTCTGAGAATAATTTTTTAATGCATAAAATATAGTTCCTTAGGAAATGGTCTGCAGGGTTTATATGAAATAGTGTGTAGGCTACATTACATAATGAATAAGTAAATGACGGTAGCAAGTATAGTCACAGTGGGTAACCTTAAGAGCTTCTTAAGGATGAGTTGTGTCAACAGAAGCTAACACTACAGGCCTATTTTAGGAAGACCATTTACTTCAAAGGGGATCTTGGACAGAAGGAAGCAATGAAATTTTCTAGGAGTTATACCAGCCCCTATAGGAATAAAACCTTTTCAGTCAATGGGCAGAATGTTTATCATGGGGATAGAAGCCACTGTGACATGCTGTTTATATAATTAGTATGTGCTTTTCCCCCTTTACACTTATTTTGGTGTAGAGTGTAATCAGTGTTTCTCGCAAGTGGAGAATCAGCCTCTAGAACAACCCAATGAAGTGATTTTCTAGGTTTCTGAGTAGGGTAACAATTCATTTGGACAGCTTAGCCCTTCATACCTCTAATGCTTCTGACCCAGCATTTATGGAGAAACATTTGTCTCTCAATGGTATTTTCAGGGACGAGACTACTGCTCATCTAAGCAGTTCACTACATCATATCGGCTTTAATTGTCGTATTTATTAAAATTTAGGAGACCTGAAATATATACATACATATAAATCTAGATGACGATTTGTCATATTAAATAGCACAGGTGTATAAATTCAGCATGAAAGTACATATTTCAATTATTTAGGCATAAATGTCTCGAAGATTTGGTACAATAAACATTTATTAAGAGTTGATTATACAGATGTCTTCTATATTAGTGATACATGAAATATGAAAGACTAAATTTTACAAATACTTTGTGAGGCTTTTACTATATTCAGAATACTTTCTGATTGACAACCAAAAAATGTAAATTTTCTTGTTATAAGGACAAGGAAATATGGCCATTGCTCTAATGCAACCATGTTGCTGAACACATTTGGACAATTTCATGGAAATATATATATTTCATTTATTTTGATTGACATAAAAATCATATATTTTCACAAGATGTAACCTCATTTTGATGTAATTTTGTTAATGACCTGGCAACTGGTAATTTTTAGGCAAAATATTTTTCCAATGCTTTAAAAATCATTGTCTAATGAGATTCTTCCTTCATAAAGGTATATTTAAACCTGCAAAATAATTTGTCCACACTATTGGTAATATGAACATCTTCAAATAATAAAATAAATTCATATTATTTGTTTGGATTTTCATGCATATGATATCTAACAATAAAAATATTTTTGTAAATTAAACTTTTTTGTTTTTCATATTAAGGCACAATATATACAGATTGACATAGGTAAATGGCATATTTATAATTCTATGAAGAATTAATAGTTATATAATTAATATTAAGGTATAGAACATTGTAGAGAAGTCAAGTAATAATAGAATGATAGTTGAATATATCCAATTTAGACTAATTTAGATTTTAGATAGAAATTGGGTTACTCTTTGGTTTTATTCTTGTGTTAAAAAATGTACGCTATTTTTCTTCATATTTTATATACAATATTATTTTCCTGCATTCATTACAAATACAGAAGGTAATATTGTTTATATATGTATAACTTAATGATATCCTTTAAAGTATTTAAAGCCCAAAAAAGATAGCCTTATTAATCTATTTTAAAACAAAATTAAAAGAATGACTGAGATTGAGACTGCCATCTTTAAGTGGGAGGATTTCAACACATATGTGCCAATTAATAATTCTCCTCACCTGTAACTCAGAAAAATCTGAGTGTCGTATTTGTCCTGTCGTATTTATCACTAAGAGTTTAAAAATTACTTCTCAGGTACTCTTTATATTTCCCATTGTATCTCTGTGTTACATACATTATTCTCTACAATATTTATTAATTTTTTTACAAAATGGAATTTAAGCCTGTAATGCCTTTTTGAGAAGTTAGAAGTGGTCCACGGGATAAATACAACACATAGATACATAATATATATTGTTTCCAGTTTTAAGAAGATTGTTTAAGAAGGTTTTAAAAATATCTTAAATGCAAAAAGTTTAAAGATAATAAAAACCACAATTATTCTAGTTAAATGAGCTTGCTCTTTAGTCAGGCAAAAACATCTGTATTATAAATTCTGTAAAACAACTCGAGTATCAAAGTACTATTCTTCCCAGTATGCATTAATTTCATAAATTTCAAAGTCATAATTCTAGTCCAATAGAAATATTTGTAGTTACATATCAGGCTTTTCATAGCTTTATACTTTTAATAACTATTTTCAAAATTAAATTTAAATGATATATCCAAAATTTCAACTAGTATTCTACTTACAGAAATTTATTTGAAGCTAATTTTCATCAAATAAATTGTGCTATAGATAAAGTTAGTATAAATTGATTCAAGTTTATTATGCAGGTATTAAATGCATTAATCAAAAACTGATATCTATGCATACCAAATATCTTTTAAAAGTCAAATATCATCTAGCACAAGTTCTCAGATATATCTGATTGCACTTTGTGTTTTTCACCCCCAAATTTTTTTCATGCCTATATAACTTATATATTTATAATTAAACAGTTGAACTTCACATAAAAAACTTTATAATGTTTTCCTTTTGAAAAAAAATGTATTTTGACAGTGTATCCATTTATTGATACGTAGTAAACTTATAACTGAAAACATTTATTCAATATGAACAAAATTAGTTGTTTATGATACATTTTATAAAGGACAATATAGGTGTTTGTTAACTTGAAGATCAGTTATGCACATCTTACATTTTGATATTTCAAGATATTCAGTCATTTGAATATTATTTAAGTACTTATGGTATGTCAAGTATGATTCTAGGTGTTGCATTATTTTATATGTTTCAGTGTTTCAACAAGATAGTATTTGTGGTACCTTTCATGCTTTGTGAAACTTTTATATGCTTGTATTCAGTCCTTTATAATTCATACATTTTCTTCTTCCCAAATGTGGCTATTGTATTTTATAAAGGAGACACCAATTTTTCCTTTAAATTATATAAATATTTTATTTTTTTGAAATGAATGAATAAAGTTAACTGTTACTCTCTACCTTTCCCAACCCCCAGTCCTCCTCCCAACCTTTGGCTATTAGACAACCATAATGAAGGTAATACTAACCCACAGAAGTTCTTCTTTAAAAAAACAATTAAGCATGGAGAGAACTCTTCTATCAAAATGGATTGAGTCGTATTCCAGTCCCTAAAGGTGAGAATGGATTCACCTTTGCCCACATCAAAGCATCATTCAATGAGATAGCAGATTTCCCATCCTCAAGGAAAAATACAGGACCCTGTACACAGTGAGAGTTGAGGAAAGATAAGATGAAATTATAAATCTACAAGATATTTTTAAACTTTTAGAAAGAGAATCACTAATAAAAAAATAATGATGACATTTAGGCAATGCTAATGGGAAATTTAAGACTATGGAAAGAATTAGTATTTCTGAACTGCCACCAAATATAGAAACATTTTTAAGTATCTTAACATTATGTTATTATTCCCTAGTGTCTGTCCAAAAAGAATTCGGTTTTATAATTTGAATTCTTTAAATACAGCAGTGCTAACAATACAATAGGTATTGTTAATCTATTAATTGTCACAAAGTTTATTTTATAAATAAAATGCCACAAAGTTTATATATTTTATAAAAAGTTTATTTATTTATTTTATATGTCTAGTAATAGACAAATATATTTCACTGTTTTAATCATGTAGCCTATTTCAGTACAACTGGGGAAATTATTTAAGCCAGAAACTTTGAACCTGCTCTCCAGAAGACGAAGAAAATATTGCTCTATACATGTATATGTAATTTAAATTATGTCCAGTCATGTGATTACTAGAATATTTATAATTTAGTTGCATCAGGTATTATGTATACCAAGGGTAGTTAGGAAAAACCAAATGCAAAAAGTTTTTCAATCTGTATTACTCAGCTCTTAGAAGGAAAACATGATTTTAAAAAGCACAAAATGCAATAGAAATTTTATTTTCTTAATTAGGTTTGAAGGCTATCAGGTTTTTGGTCATAAGTTTAAATGATACATCTTGTTACTAGCAAATTATTTCTAGATAATGGAAAGCCTGTCATAGGAAGAGGTAAAGTTGACAGCTTCCTACTAATAGGTACTTGAAATTTCACAATTATAACCCAAGCACATTAATTTTCTGTTGACACAGAAATATCCTGGGAGGGTAGCACTCCATTTTTATTAGTCATGTGCACCTTAGTGTATATATGAGATAATTAGTAGACATAGTTTTGGGTACAGAGAGGTTAAACAGTTAAATAGAGAGGTTAAATCTATTAGGTCATTTGGCTATCGCAGATGGGGATAAGGAATCTTAAGAGAAGGACAAAAGGAACACAAAGGTACTAAGTACTAGGAATGGCATATAAAGGGCAGTAAGTGCCACTGAAGACATACTCTAAAAATGGCATATTTTTTGCTCTTAATTATAAGCTATTCAATTTACTGCTTTGGTTCTTTATATCTGAACATAAGCGGGTAATAAAGGTATATACAACTATGTGCCCTGTTTGTTTTTTGGAACATACTGGTGTGCTCTGAGACTTCACTACCTTGCAATAGCAAGCTAAGCTAAAGTTAGGGTTTATATTAGTATCCAGATATTTATTTTGGGTGGTTGTGCCAAAAAATACCTTCTTCATTGGCTCTGCATGTCAGCATTAGAAATGTAATTTTCTACAGTACATTAGAAATAATTAGAATCTGCTCAGCAAAATATGTGCATTACTGGGAGGTGGAGCTCTTTTAGTCTAATCTTTAGTGTCAATTAGCATTTCATGGAGATTTGGCTTTGTTTGCTTCATGGGGACTTCTACAATTAGTCCTGGCTCTAAGATGACTTCTCTATTCCTTCGAGATAATGGCACTGCTGGGCCACACTGGGAGGTTCTGGTATCATTTGTCCTCACTAATTTGATTGTATATTAGGGGCCATTCCCTGGCAATTAGGCATCCCTTGTGATTGATCCTAATAAATTTTAATTGCTTAAAAGTTCAGTAACTTGATGCAAGAACATGCACAGTATCTAAATAATATATTATACATCCCTCAGTCTTTAATTGCTTTGTTTTCATACAATACAAATAAAGACTAGAAAGTTACATTTAATCTATTGTGATATAATCATTTGTAACTGTGCTGATTGTTGCTTTGCTCCCTTATTTAATTTCCCTCAGGATATAACCTATATGTATTTTAAAAACATATTTGTTCCTAAGTATACACATAATTTGTTACTAAGTATACATATTACATGAATTGCTTCTATGAATATCTACTTTTATTCAGCTTATGCTTGTTTTAAGATCATATTTCAAAAAGTAAACACATAAAAATGATGGAAGTACACAATTTATGCCTGACATTAGGCTGTACCTGGATTTTTAATCCTGTTAGACAAGAGATGTGAATATCAGAATGACTTGGAAGATTTGATCCAGTCACATAATCTGGTCCAATAATTCTTTGGAGTGATTCTTCTTTTAGTCTCCTTTGTAAAGTTGAATAAACCATTCTTTGTGAATCAGAAGGAGGTGTATAAGGAGAGTCTTCCAATGATCTATGTTTTCAACAGATGTTAAAATTTCATTTTTGTAGAATCACAGAATTATTGAGGTTTAGATTAGAAATAATCTCTGATGATGATTTAGTTCTCCTTTATAAAGGCAGGCAAATTAACTTTAGACTTAATTTATAATAAAACAAAGGACTTTAAAAAGGCAGAAAGAATACCATTGTAAATTATTACATGTTACTGATTTGTCAGCATAAAATGAATATATGCTATACAAGTCAAGATGCATTATTCTGCTAAAATTTATGAGACCATGCACATTCCCAACAGATTTGTCTATGAAATTAAAGACCTTTGCATTCCAATTTTTATATTATATTAACTCACTTATAGATGGACTGTGTACAAGCTCTCCATGCATCCAGTTCTGCAGAAAGTTGTTCAATTTTTAAAGGTACTGACACCTCCCGACGTTTTAACAGCTGACTGAATAAGTGAAAGAAAATTAACATGACATAAAAAACTAAGTTATGAGAAAATGCAAGCGAACTTTACCTGCAATTTTAGATTTAACAACTGTTATTCAAAAATACATTTGTGTGTACATGTATTATACATAGTAGTATAGATGCAGATGCTTACTTATATATTTAGCAAAGTCCCTGGTAAGTCAGAGATATTCAGTAAACATTGGTTATATGAGTGACTGAGTGACTGAATGGATGAATAAATGAACTGTATAATGTATAGAGAAAGGTTAGCTAAATCAAGCAATGTTGGGTAATAGCCATAGTGAGGGAGAAGACTTAACCATGACCCTGATCATTTAATCCTGGACGACAGATGTATAATGATACCATTAAAAAAACATACCCCCCACACACACACGGGAAAGAGTAGATTTGGAAGGAAGATGATTTTAATTCTGAGCATACTGAGTTTAAGGCTGGAGTTTAGCAAGCTGCTGGATATACATACATGCAGGAGCTTCGAGAGTAGGCTATGCTTGAATATAAAATCCTGAGTCATCTCCACAGAGGTGACAGGTGAGGCTAGAAAATGGCGAGGGGTGAAGTTTCTGAAGACAGAGTATACAAAGGAGAGAGGAGGAGTGGAGACTTGGGAGGAGAGTGAGATGGGAGCAGGAAAAAGGGAAGGAGAGAAAGAGAGAATGAAAGAGAATAAAACTTGGGGCATCATATATTTATCAGGTTAGGAAAATAAATATAGGCAGCAAGACAAGACAGCAAAGATGGAATCGTCAGAGAGGAGACATTCTTTAAAATTAGGGAATTTTTAATTTCTCTTTCCCAACTAGCACGTGTCCCTTAGACATATTCTCTCAAGTCTCTTCTGTCTTCTAAATAAAACCCTTCTTTTTATTCTTGATATTAATTTTATGCTTCATTAATTAAGAATTTTCTTCCTCTTTACTTTCATTATATATAGCTGAATATATTTGATTAAACATTATTTTAATTCTATGGGATACATCGTATTGCTCCTATAATATATTTTAATATTGTTAAAAGTTGCTTTCAAATTTTGGTTATGCTGCCTATGTAGAAACATTTTTCCTTGAGTGCCCTGGCAGTATTAATTCCATATTATTCCTTAGTTTGCATTAGGTGGCACCTATTGCTTCACCGACACAATAGAGAGAAGTTAGGGATGAGAAAGCCTGTTTCTCTCAGAATCCTCTGCCCCATATGAAGGATACTCAGAAAAGTTGTGCACCCATAGACTCTCAGCATTTGTTAAGAGTTAAAAAGGTCACCCATTTAGCAAACTAGTAGACTTGGAAATGGGTTTTTATGGAAGGCATTGTAAATTTTATCTTTGAGTATAAGTTTGAAGCATAATGACTGAAGTTCAACAAGCTGTTAGAAAATGTAGGCGTTTGGCTGGTAGGTTATGCCTGAACATAAAATATTAATAGTAAGTTACCTGCTACTCACAAACCCCCTTTACTTTGCCTTTTTCTACTGTAGAAATTAGAAAGCTAAAATGGTCAGTTTCCCATCTTCTTTGAAAAGTAAGTTATGCAATTCTGGCCAGTGAGATGTAGGCATAAAACTCTAAGGTTTTATCCTACATGGATAAAATGGTCTTGCCAGGAAAAAGCCCTTGTGGTCTCTATTTTTCACCCTTACCTCTCTTTCCTGCTTAGAAGGTAGTCATTATATATGGAGGTTAACACCTATCTTGTAACCACAGGAAACTCAGGCAAGAGGAAAGAAGCCAAGAGTGTCAGAGTCGAAAGAAGGGAAGAATACAGGTCCTTGATGAAATCACTGAACAGCTGTAACAGCCCTAGAATGCCTATCTTATGTGTCTTCACATGCAAGATCAATAAACTCTATGAGTTTAAGCTAGTATTAGGATTTCTGTTATTTACAGCCTTATGCATTCTTAATTCATATAATTAATTGCTACTTTATTATAAAGTAATGCTGAGTAAATAACGGATGCATGTAATGATACATTTGATGCCTTCTGTAAGCTACTTAGAGACTATCCACCTTAGTGAAAGGAACTTCTCTATAATATTATAATAGAAGAAAATTTTTTTTACCTTGTGTACTCATAAAGTGCTGGAACAATGCTTTGGTACTGTTTTCTGATAGCCAATAATGCACCAATATAACCACATAATACTAGCAACTCATTTCGAGCTCTAAAAGAAAAAATATTTATATTTTTAAACTTCCACAATTTGAGGCATAGAATTTTACTCTCTTCTATAGTTCCTGTACTTGTATCTCTATATTTTAATGGGTGACATTTATAGCAATGTATGTTTAGAAAATTTTATTCATTCATCAGTTAATAATCATTTATTTAATTAATAATTCTTATTCAGACATTTATGTTATACCATAAAATATAATTTAAAATAAAAGTCTTTAAATAGTATCTAATTCTTGCCTGCTTGTTTTCTCTATTCCCTGGCTGTACCTTCATGCAACTAGTTTCTAAATGGCCGCCTTGGTCAGATGCAGGAGTTCCTGGCATTCTGTGTGGACTCTAGGAAAGGGTAAAGCGCATCCACTGCATTTCTTGCTGAGGGAATTTGCCAGCTTCCCAGGCTGCCGCATCACCTTTTCCACATAAGCATTAAACCAAAAATTGCCCAAAGCCTTTGTTGCAAATTGAGTCTCTGAGGGCTTTAGTTATATGGACAATAACTTAAATAACTTAAATGGTGCTTGCCTTCAGGGATGGTGTCTATTTTCTACTTTCTAGAACTTTTACTTCTCTCCCCCAAGCCTAGTATGGTGTTTTGCATACAATGAATACTTAATAAATATGACCACTAGTTTCATGAGGTCCAAAACCATCCAAAGGCTTTGGACTAGCATTCTTTGAACCAGGGGTGTGTGTGTGTGTGTGTGTGTGTGTGTGTGTGTGTGTGTGTACATGCACATATGTAAACATACATGCACTAACTGGGACCACTAATACTTAATATTTGGTTTCAAGTTGACCTCTATATTTTTTCATAAGACTATATATAATAAATAAAAATGTGACTTTTCTACAAGTACAGCTACCTGTCCAAGATGATCCTATTTCCTGATCTGAACATCAAGAACAATGGAGCCACTTCAAAACATTGCATAGATTCACTTATGTATTTTGGAGAAAAAGTACTTACACAGTACATGTATGCAAGAGCAATTTTTCAGTACGAATATAACTCAATAGGTCAAGAACGGGGTAAATGGTATCCAATGTCCAATTTGAACTACTGATGTGTTCTGACAAAATAAAACCAAATAAAACGTTCTCTAAATAATAGTATCAAACTTGTTCATCCAATTTTTAACATAGCTGATTAATTCTTTGCCAGTCAGTCCTACCTACCTCTTCATTTTCTAGATCACAAGTATTTTCCTATTCACTCTCTCTCAGGTCCCCATATCATAAAATCAGAAGAGATAACCATATTTCACATTAGTAATCACTCTCCTTTTAAAATTTAAGATGACTAGTTCTTGATTTGAAGATTGGAATTAAAGCTGATCATCAATATGAATGAAAAGATCAAATAAATGAGTAGATTTTACATTATACTACCAACTAAAAACTTACCTTTAACAAAGTCAATACCAATAGGGAGGGCTTTTTCAGGTTCTTGACTTAACAAGTAATACTTTACAGTTTCAAATATATTGCCATCTGCATAGGCTGTCTCAGCTAACTGCATACATTCTTCTACAGTGGGTAGCTTGCACTAGAAAATAATTGATTTGACAACAGTGTTACTAAAATTTATAGAGATAAAAGCAATAGTGTGAGTACTAAATATTTCCAAATATTCTTAGTATGGTTTTCTTATTAAAGCTGCCCCAAATAGATGTAAATTAAATTATTTGGCTTAAGAGAATATATTTATGGAAATATCTTTAAGATCTAAAAACAATAAGTGGGATTCATTAGCTAATCAGTCAGTAGTTTTTCATCAAACAAATACCTAATAAAAGAGGTGGAAGTAAATTGTGCCGGCTGTAATTTTGGAATTAGCACCAAAAATCCAATTTGGCAAAAAATGATGAGATTACTTTAGAACAAATATACTAACCATTGTCAAAACTACATTAAAAGTAGCAAACATAAAAGGTGCATTATTACATATCCTCTACACTGTAATTTAGTTTCACTTGGCCTTTGAGTCAAAGCAACATTTCAGAGACACAAAATATGTAAAAGCTCTAAAAGTTTTTAGCTTTGACATTTTGAAATGCCACAAAGTGGAAATTTTAAAACTGAAAAGTCACCTTCTCATTTTTTCTAATTTTTTTTTTTTCTGTTAAAACTGAGAGAGTCTGATCTTCCCTCAAGTGAGATGGTCTGCTTCCATAATGTGGACAGGGGTTAAGTTACCTTTTATATCAAATTCTGATATGATTTCTGAAGCTTATGTATTAAACTTTGTTTCAAAACAATGTTGACAAAGTTTCATAGTTTGTTTCCATTTACTTAATGCATTTATGAATCATTTCATATTTCCTGTTCTTTAAAATTAAGTAAATTTAACAGTTTGGATCTCAATTTCTCTCTCAAAAAATGACAACAAACTAAATTAAGGGGGTTCTCATATAAATGACATTTCACATTGCTTCTCAATACTTACTCACAAGATGCCAGTTATTTACTGAGCAACTAATATGTGCTAGGTACTGTACTTGGCTGCATAGAAAAATGGTTTTTCATCTTGATACATGCCCAAGCATAGAGGGAATAAAAAAATGATTCCCATTGAAATGTTATCTTCAAACAGAATAATAAGAAGAGGGAGATGATCATCCTTATCATTTTTGTCCTATCTTAAAATTCTAAAAATTAATATGTTAATATCATATCTGATTATATAATTTTTAGTATTACAGATGGTCACCAACTTACAACGCTTTGACTTAACATCTTTTGAATGTAAAAGTGATACATATTAAGTAGAAACCATGTGTTGTATACCCTGTATGTTGTATACCATTCTGTTTTCTACTTTCAGTACAGTATTCAATGGATTACATGAGATATAAAACATTTTATTATAAAATAGGCTTTGTGTTAGATGATTTTGCCCAAGTGAAGGCTAATGTAAGTGTTCTGAGCATGTTTAAGGTGGACTAGGATAAGTTATGATGTTCAGTATGTGAGGTGTATTTATTGTATTTTTCGACTTATAATAGTCTCAACTTATTTTTTTTTTTTCTTTTTTAAAATATGGAACGCTTCACGAATTTGTGTGTCATCCTTGCGCAGGGGCCATGCTAATCTTCTCTGTATCGTTCCAATTTTAGTATATGTGCTGCCGAAGCGAGCACAGTCTCAACTTATTGCAACTCAAGTCATTATAAGTTGAGGAGCATTTGTACTTACGAAATTGTTCAGAGTTATTGACACCTTTGCACATACTCACTATTCTTTCTAAAATTATTAATGAAGTCTGACCAGAGAGTCTAATTCTATCCTTTTAGAATATGTCATAAAAGAACAGGTGAATAATATTCTTGTCCCTATCATTAAAAGCTATGTAAGCGTAGACAACACATTTAGTCTTATTAAACCTTGATATTGACATCTGCACCTTTTTTCTTAGAGGGTATCTGTTAGTGTGCATTCAAACACTACACAGTAAATGTGAAGAATAATTGGGAAAAAACCCCTCCTGCTTCCATCCATGTACATTTTAATTTCAATACAAATATAGCTTTTAGTTGTCATATGCATAAAAGCAAAGCAAAGCTTACTTAACAGAAGTTAAAATATCCCATAATTTCACAGCCCACTGGTAACTTTGAACATTTATCCTTTCACAAATATTTTCCCTGATCTCTCTCTCTTTCTCTCTCTCTCTCTCTCTCTCTCTCTCTCTCTCACTCACACACACACACACACACACACACACACACACACACACACTAACATACACACATCTACCCATATGACATGCTCACTCACGTACATTTTTGGTCTACCTGTATTAACACAGTACTCAATAAATATCTGTTGTTTAATGTACAGGGCCACTCACCCACTAGAGGAAAAATCAAGGTTCAAGTAAGTGAAACAAAAAAAAGCACATAGTAGAAGCTAAATAAATGTTACTTATTGTTATAATTTTGGCTGTACTTATAAGTATCCCAAAGGGAACATAGATTTCTCTCCATGTTTCTCTACTTGCTTGAACTTATAACTAGTTAAATCATAGCACTGTATTCCAAACTAGAATATTTAATATCATCAGCATACCTTTTCATGAAGACCATTTGTTTCTTCGATACACTCTGGGTAGAAAGCGCAGAGTTTTACTAAATGTAGTTCATTATCAGGAATCATCAGGAGAAGATCAGCTGCCAAATTCCTGTTCACATAACAAAAGGGGACAATTCATTGAGGAAAAGATCCAAAAATAAAATTTGTAACTATCTCCAAGGAAGGGCATTCATGTAATACACCTCCTTTGCTTTTCTATTTATTTACACAAACAGTACTAATTTCCTACTTAATTATGAAACTACTTTAAATGCAGATTATAGAAACCAATGTGCATGAAGGACAAATATATTATAAAATTCCTAAATATTTAAAAAAACATAAATTTTACATACATTAGTATTCATATATTTATAAACAGTTTCATTATTAAAGAATGATTATCCAAATCAAGTAGTTTTGGATATGTTCTTTGCAGTGAATTACAAAGCAAACTTTGTGAAATTTAACTTTCATCAATCTTTGTTATGCTTGTCAACAACAGAAAATTTTATTAGCCAACTCATTGAAATGAGTAGCACGCTGAGCCATTTTAAGTTTAGGATTTTGGGTATTCTGCATATTACTTAACTTAGGTGGGAATCAAAGATAGAAATGTAGTTTTCTTATTTATTTTTTAAAGATTCAATCAGTATAATAAATCATTTAAGGCTTTTAAAAATATAAAATGGTATGGACTTAGCAACTTTACATTAAAAATATTTTCTATAAAATCCTCTTTTCAAATTACTAGGTGAGGAGTTTTGGTTGCATGCATTGTAACTGAGAAAATGCTTAATTTTCAATGATTCAAGATATTATTCAGTTTTGAAAAAATCGATGTGTAGGCATTCAGTATGACCTTATTATAGGTGATACTTCAAATGAAAATTTATAAAGCCATGTGCTGGGGCCTCTGAAGGTAAAACCCTACTTCATCTTTTCATGTAGACTTCAGTAAAATATACATTGGTCATTTATGGGAATCAATTATTTTTAAAAACTTAAGACATGCTTAATCAAGAATATAATGAATATATAATAGGAATACATATAATTTGCAACCTCTGGTGTCAAACAAAAATTTTATTTTAAAAAATGTGGGATGAAATTGACTCTAATATGGCTATATGCAATGTAACTCAGTGGGACACTATTGAGAAGTTTTAAGGTTATACAAAATTATAGTAGTTCCTTTACAAATTGGTTTTATCTGTATGATTATATATAACCTAGTCAGTGAGTAATACATTTTTGAAAGTATTCATTTCTTTTAAAATAATCTTATACATGTTTTACTTTTTTAAAATGTCATTTATTTTAACAATTTCTTTTTCAGAATAAGTAATACATTTGCATGGCTCAAATGTCAAAAACCATAAAAGAATATTTATTGAAAAGTTTTCCTCCCATCCTGGCCCCATTCACCCACATTTGTTTACCCATAGGCAACCGGTGTTTAGTTTTTTTTAAGTATCATTCTGGAGTTATATTAACTATATATTATACAACCAAATACATTTACATATTCCCCAATGCCCCCTCATTTTCTACATAAGTAGTAGCATACTATACCTGTTTCATTATTTTTTAGAACTTCTGCATAACATTTCATTGTATTGATGGAACATAGCGTGTCCCCTCTATTGATGTATACTTAGATGGTTTCCAATTTTTTACTATTATAAACAATACTAAAATGAGTAACTTTGCATATATGTTATTTTGCATATCTAAAGGTTGTTTAATTTACTATAAATTAACCACATAAAATATGCACCATTTGTCAAATTTTAAAATACCATGCTTTTAGGAAATTTAAGGTTATGTTGAGGGATCAAAAATAAATAAAAACCTTACTGGGAACCCACCAGTTGAAAGTAAGTCCTGTATTTTGTGCTTATTTAAAAAAAATAATTTTGGGGCTTTATTTTTCAATACAACAAATATTTCAAAGCAAAAGCCGCTGCCCCCCCCCCCCCCCCCGACACACACACATATCACAAACTGTTAGGATTTTAAATTAGGCTTACTTTAAGGTTTTTAGAATTAGGAAAATTTTAGTGAAGCATCATAAAATTTTTCACAAAATATTCTAATAATTCAACATTCTATTAATAAATAATTTTCTAGATGATGTCAGTAGAGAAATGCTAAAATATTCCAATGATCCTTCACATTATTTTCCCCTATTTAATAATTAAACACAACGCCTTCCAAAACTGCCAGATTTTCCATTATGTTAGGCAGGTAAACCTTTGATTGTTTTTATAAGTTCCAAATTAGAGTAGTTTACCTCTTCTTGCTAAAAAGTATGAATAACTTTGTGTTCTTTCTGATACCAAAATTTAACAGCAGTTTTAAATAATGTCCAAAAAAATACATAAGTTATAATTTGCTTTTACTGTTTATAAGATAGCTGTGCTAAAATACTACTTCAAACTTGTAATGAAATACAGATAAAATCTGACTATCTTAATGTAGAATCATGTTATTGGTAAGGCTGTTGGTGAACAGCAATCTATTAGTAGTTAAGTTTTTGGGGAGTCCAAAGTTATACTTCGATTTTCTGCTACACCGAGGAGGGGTGGTACCCCAACCCCTGCATTGTTTAAGAGGCAACTGTATACAGTATTTATGTTTTGCTGCTTTTTAACCTTTACTTTTTAAAAGCAAATCCTATTTTATTTAGATTAGATGATGACTTTTGCATGGAGTTAGCCACGTTTGTGAATAAATAACTTGAGTTACACTTCATGCTTTGAGATGGGTCTAACTCAAGTCCTAGTAACTCTGTAAATGACTGTTAAAGTTCTTGACAGAGGGATAATTGGATATTCTCGGAGGATGGGCAGCATTAAATACATTTAAAATCCAAGACTGATGGTGGGGTACCACTACCTTTCGGTGGAGTAGAGGGAGCTCTTACATCACCGTAAGATATGTGTAAAAGTTAGAACTTTGAGATCCCTGAAGCCTTCAGATCCAGACAAAAAAGGAGAATGTAAATTAACTGTTCTTTTTTTGAGCTAGCCCCAGATAAAGAGATGGTACAGGCTGTCTGCCCTTTATCTGAAATGCTTGGGACCAGAAGTGTTTTAGATTCCATATTTTTTTCAGATTTTGGAATATTTGCATATACATAAGGAGATATCATGGGATGAGACCCAAGTCTAAACATAAAATTCATTTATATTCATATACAACTTGTACAAATATACTGAAGATAGTTTTATATAATATCTTAAATAATTTTTTACATGAAACAAGTTATGTGTTAAGTATCTACATGTAAAATTTTGTGCTTGTAGTGTCATGTTTATGTACAAAAAGTTTTGGATTTTGGAGCACTTCAGCCATCAGATTTTTGGATTAGAAATACTCAGCCTATAATAGTGTGGTAGCTAAAAGCACAAACTTTAGAGCCAGTTTATGTAGCTTTCAATCTTGGCTCTACCACTAACTGAGACCTCAGACAAATGAAAACCTACCTCATGGGATCTAGTGAGTTTTTATGGTAAAGCACTTAAAACAGTGCTTGGCACAGTGTAAGCAGTACAGAGGTGTTAGCTGGCTGTCATTATTATTATTATTATTGTTATTACCACCTGTAATGTTCAATAGTTCTAGTCATCTGTATAGCTCTACCTTATTAAGGGTGGTGAATGTGTGCATGAGATGTGTAATGGGGAGAGGTCAAAGTCCTGAGAAACAAGTTTATTTAGAAACTTATTGAGGTCCTGAGGAAAGAGAAGATAAAAATCTAAAATCATCTTTATTTAACAGATATCTATTAAATGATAGAATCACATCTTTCATAAAGGTGCCTCCATAATGATGTATTATCTGACCTAAGAACAGGGCTCTGTAGATGTGAGCTAGAATTACTGTAAACTGGAGTTCCAGGCTACCCCAGGGAAGTCCCAGGGTCTAACTCTTAGGGTATTGCCAGAGTCTAGGGAGAAGGCCTGTTTCAAGTCTCCAGCAAAACCATCTTTGTCATTGCTTTTCATTAGAAAAGTGACTTTATTTTTCAAATCCTAAACTAGGACACGAGATCTGACAAAAATAAGTATACACATGTAGAATTTTAAGATGTAGGTATATGTAATTCTGATAAGAAGTACACAGTTGTCTCATGATACTTTAGGTACTTGAAACATTACAGAATTACCACTGGGCTACTTCAGAATGGGTCACGGTAGATTTCATTATATAACCATGATACTTCACTCCCATATCACCATTTCCCCCAATAATATTATCCATTACAAAAAAGGAGATCCTGTATTCTCCCAACACACGTTATCAAATGCAATTTGTAATATTTTTTAAAAATGTACTCTATCGCAATAAAATTATTCTTTGAATTTTAGAATTCTTACCATATTGGAATCATCATGCATTTTCTTGCCAATAATTCTAGGGCATAGTGGGTTGCTGGTGCTGCAGACTCTCCCAGTACTGTGCCCACACAGACAGCCAGCTCCAGTTCATTTCCACGAATCAGGTATGCCATAGCGAGCTTGCTCAATAAGAAAATAATGTCTTCAGTTGCATAGATGCTGGGTAGGATCATCATTTCCCTCCAAGCTCATAAAGTAGATAAAGTAGTATTAACCTATAAATCAATTATTCTTATAAAATACTGATTGTAATATTTCTACAAAGTACCTATGTAAGAGTAACTGCAATTTTCAGATGGAAAAGCTAATGAGACATATAGAAAATTTTATCAGGACAGAATTTAAGAGTTTAGAACCCTTAGTCCCATTTTTGTAATTAATAATACTCTATAATATCCTTAACATGTCCTTCATTTTTCCTATCAGAAAAAAATGTAAATTTTTAGAGACGTCTTCAAGATTATACAACAATGATCAATTATTCCCCAAAGCTGATACAGCTAAGGATAAAGGCAAAATAAAATTTATACCTTTATTTAATATTTTCCTTATTACATTAATGGGTCAAGTGGAAAATACCTTAAAAATATACCTTGTGAAGAATATACCTTGTGAAGAAATTTTGTGCTTGTAGTGTCATGTTTATGTACAAAAAGTTTTGGATTTTGGAGCACTTCAGCCATCAGATTTTTGGATTAGAAATACTCAGCCTATAATAGTGTGGTAGCTAAAAGCACAAACTTTAGAGCCAGTTTATGTAGCTTTCAATCTTGGCTCTACCACTAACTGAGACCTCAGTTAAAATAAGTGCTTTCACTTGTATTAGCTCTTGAAATCCTAACAACTACTTTTGAAATGTAAGGTAAGTATTCATATTTTCATTTTAGAGGACATTTGAGACTTTGCGAGGTTAAGTAACATGCCCAAAGTCAGTATGTGACAGAAACAGGACTCAAACTCAGATATTTTGGATCTAAGTCCAGACATTTTTCCCTTTACCATACTGCTGCTTCTCACAGATGATAAAATGTTTAAAACAAGGTTGTCACAAATATGTATCTTGTGATACAAATGAAACAGAAGAGCTCATAGTCTGTAGTTTATGTGCACTTTTTTAGGCATGTAATTACTCAATTACTCAGGCTTGGGAAGCACATGCAAAATCAGGCCTCACACAGAAAGTCACCGTATCTTTTCTCCTCAAACACAAGGACACGTTTACAAAGTTTTTCATTCACATAAACCAATTTGAAATGTTGTACCTCAATGTTATCTACAGCTAGATGGCAACATGCGGCTAGTACTGCTCGACCATCCTGAAAATACCATTCTGCCAGTTCTTCACTGACTTCGTGTAGGAGTCTGGAAAGAAAAAAAGTATATAGGTTATATAAATGCAAGGATTTTATCACAAAAGAAAACCAATGCCCTTTTATAAGGGTGATTAAGGGACCAAATATGATTTAGTTTGACATCCTTGATTTAGGTACAAAGCCTTATTTTTTGGAAAAAAAAAAAAATAAGCAAAGCAGTCATTCCAAGTATATGATCTCTCCACCCCCACAATTGTCAGATGAAAAGCCTAAATTTCAAAGCTTACCATCCTGCACTGAATAATTTTATTGGGTATATATTCAGCAATAGGGGAAGTTAACCTTAGAGGAATTATGAGTCGAAGTCAAATTTTTCAAAATTCAGGTGGCGTCAAAAATATGGCTAGGGTTATGTTAGATCTTTAAAATGCTGAGTTTAGAAGTGGCAGAGATACAGAAAAGAATGTGTTATTCCCAACACATTATTTGCTTAACATTTCATGGTCCTTTTCTACTTGATGAATGTCTTAAGAGTTTAAATATCTTATTTTTTTTTTAGGGCAATAATAGGAGCCAATAGAAGCGGTGGGAGAAGATAGACTATCAGATTTAAAAAAGGTAAAAAGGCCGAAAATTCTAATTTCTATTTCTTTTCAAAAATAACTATTTGGATTTCTTCCTTAAAAGAGGACTAAATGTTATTCTAGACACTAATGCCGGGTCATGGGATTATGAACTACATCAAATGATGTTATACCTACTGACTTTATAGGGAAACATCACTAAGCAGCCCACCTTACTTTCACAGATGGTCCTCCCTAACAGGTTTGATCAGTTTTTAAGTATTTAGGTGCTTTAGTTGCAATCTCTCTACTGAAATGCATTTTCCTTCTCTGAAAGCTATATAAAATGTGTGTAGGCTGTATCTCTATGCCTGACATTTCCCTATGCATCTAGGGATGGATGCTGCAATGGAACTAGATCATGGTGGGAAATGCAGTTGAGGACATGAGTCAGCCAAGTCCTCAGTATACAAGGAAAGATTACCCTTCCTGGTATGTAACCCTCAAAAACTCCTAAAGGGAAACCAACTATAAAAAATATTGACCCAAAACAAAGAATAAATCACTCACTCATTAAAGTCTTCCTTGTAGATATCATCAGAATATGAAGCTCTTTTTGGTGTAGAAACATGTATGGTTTGCATATTTCCCTCACATGCAGCCTAGAATTTAATTAAATATTTAAATAATCTTTAGGTAATTGTAGATAACTGACCAATTTCAGAATATTATTTTTGAGCAAAGTACACAAATCATGGTTGAAACTTATAGTATATTTGGAGATAGCCTTAAAATTTGAAAAGAAATAAAGTGTTAACACCACTGTGAATACCAAAATAAACTTTTGAGAAAACGATTACTAAAAAAAGTTGTTCAAATGCATGATATATAAGGTTCAACAGCATGTGAAAAGTTCAGAGTTTGTAGATACAATGCTTATATGTTTAAAAATCTAAAATAAGTTCAGTGTGACCTGAACAAAGACAGTATGACTGAAACATTGACATAGAAGGCTGGGGAGCCGGGTAGAAGCAAAGCCATCTATGACTTGATCAATTATGTGAGGGTGAGCCAGTCAACGCAGGCTTCTCCCTTCCACATGCCCACCCACCCATGTCCATGGCTTGTATAATTATGTGGTTATACCTGCGCAACAAGCAGAGCTTCTTTAAGCTGACCTCTTGACATAAAAAAATTGGCTAATTTTTTCACATCACCAATGGCTATGCAGTATGGAATGACATCATCCTTATCTTCTTGGATTAACTGGTCAGCTCTCCTAATAAAATAAGGACAGTTTTTTTATTTTTTTAAATTTTTACAATATACAAATTTCAAGATTTTCAGTTGGATGGAGATTTTTCTGAAAACACAGCTAAAATTTGCAGCAGATTTCATAAAGCCCTTTGGCATATTGCTTTTAGAAAAGATTTAGATTTTATAATAAAATCACACATGGAAGACAAATAAAAGTTTTGTAAGATAATAAATACTACAGGTAACTTGTTTGCCCTTAGAATACAACATATTTTCACATTTTAAATGCCCTGAACATTTTAATTCTTAAAATCAATGTAGCTTATCTATTAAAATGAGCAATGTATTTATTTGAAAATAAGCTGTAAATCAGATATGTGTAATGGAACTGGATTAATCAAACATGTGAGTGTTTATGCTGTTAAAGAGAGAAGAAATTCTAGTGAGCATGGCAATAAACAGAGAGCCTCTAAACTGAAGTAGCTTAAAATTCATTAAAAAGCATAATACAGGATCATAAATCTTGACAATAAAATGCAGAATACTATAAGTACCCCAAGCAAGTAAGTTTAAAGAAGAATAATGTTACAGATTGTGTGAAGGGGAAAAGAGGATCAGGATGTTGGGGACTGTGAAGGGTGTACATACATCTGTTTCTGTCTCTCTCTGCCCCCATCACTGTCTGGCTGTCTGTGTGTCTCTCTTCCCATCTACGTCCCAGGTAGTTTCTCAATGACCAACCTAGGTAATTCCACCCTTAAGGTTTATTCTCAGTTTTGTTTAAAAATATCTTGGTATGTTTATGCTAGCACTTGCATTAAATTAGAGTTCAATTTCTAATCTCTGGGTAGGTGTAGAAAATATATTTCGTGTTGTTTGTCCAGCTTGCTGTTCACAGTCTCCAATTCATAGACTCATTAGGAGAACTCCTTAGCAGCTATGATTTTACTAAGTGCCTTTAGTTTCCTTGTTATAGCTGTTTAGAAATAATATTCTACCTTCCTTGGGATTTGAAAGTAGGATTGAGAGACCACCAATCAACCTCTATGAATGCTGGGTATAAAATATAAATACAAGAATTGTGAGGATACCACTACTGGCCACTATGTGGACTAAGGAGCAGAGATAGGTGCTGGCTTTCGAAGACAAATGAAATAGAGCTGGAAGAGTCGTCTTTATTTCCATCTGCCTCCTTCCTTTCCTCCCCTGCCTCACTTAACCTATTCCAATCTTGCTCCCTTCTTCTTTCTGCCAAAACACCTCTTACCAAAGTCAACAATAACCTCCATGTTGTCCAGATTTTTTCTTTAGCTATAGAACAAAGGTTGCCTACTTGACATTGCCACTAAAATCACAAAGGAAACTCAAGCTCAAGCTCTCCAAAGAGAACTCACGATCTTATGCCCCATTTGACTCAAATCTTCTACTAAGGTTTGTCTCTTTTTTTTGGTGGTTGTTCATTTTGTTTTATTTTTCGATCCCAGTGAATACCAACAGCTTCTACCCAGTTTTTCAAACCTAAAACCTAGGAATTATTTATGACACCTTCCATATCCTTATTACCAGGTCCAGTTAAATTTAACTCCTAAATATATCAAATGTGTCTACTTTTCTCCATCTCCTTCACCATGTAATGCCTCTATGCTACTGTCATCTCGTGACTTGGCTATTCTAATTGTCTTCTAACTGGTCTCCTCATATCTGCTATTGACCTTCTCTAATCTGTTCTTGGTATTTCAGTTTGTGTAAACTTTCAAAATGAAGAACTAGTCAGGTCATTTTGTACCCTATTTAAAACCTTTTAATGTTTTCCATTGCTCTTAGGATAGAGAAAAAAAACTTAATATGTTTATAAAGCCCTAAAACATCAAGCATGGGATTACCTTTCCACTTTCACTTGGCATCACGTCCCCCTGGCTTCTGTACTCCAGCTACAGAAGGCTCCTTTTATAGAGTTCCTTTACTCTCTGCTCCCTAGGCCTGGAACATTTTCTCTAGCCCCTTCACCTGGTTGTCTCCTATGTATCCTTTATAGCTTAGTCCAAATGCACTAGTTTAGGAAAGGTTTACTCTGTTACAATATATCTAAGGACACACAACATTTTAAACTCATGGATAACTATCATAAAAAGCAATGTAGTAGCATATTAATATAGAAAAGTATGTCAATAATCATACAGAATACAAAACAGTTTTACTTTTATTCTGCAAATTATTAACATTGAGTCACTATACCTTGGTCCTAACTGGCATTCAATTAAGTTTTTGTTGACTTTGTAACAATGTTTTGTGAAATAAATATTCTCTGCTAACCTGACTATTAAGGATTCAGTAGGAACAATTACATTCATAGTTATGCGGTAAGGCTACAGGAACTTAGACATATTTGGGATTCTAAGAGCTTAGGATAGGGAGCCTGCAGTCTGGGGACTGGAGCCTGCTTAACATATTGTTGGGCAAGTAGGTGTTGGGAACAATCTACTTTCCCACTGCAACTGTGTTAATCCTTCTGAATTTCATGCTTAGCCCTTGATTAATTTTCATTTGTATGTGTGAATAGCAGTTGATTTTTTTCTTCTAACTGTGTCCTCTAAAAAATTCAAAATTTCTCTTTTAAAGCAAGGTAACTATTTATTATATAGTACTCTACAAGCCTGGCACAGTGATTGGCACACAGCAGGCACTAAATAAATATAATCTTTGTTAAATGAATGAATATAACAGAACAGAATAAAATAAAGCATAATTGTATGTTGTGAGTTGAAATGTATCCTCCAAAAAGATATGTTGAAGTCCTAACCCATGGTACCTGTGACTGTAACCTTAGTAATTAGTTAAATTAACGTGGGCCCATACTGGATAAGAGTGGCCCTAAATCCAATATGACTTGTGTCATTATAAGAAGAGGAAATTTCAGCACAGAGACACATAGGGGATAATGCCATGTGAAGATGAGGCAGAGACTGGAGAGATGCATCTACAAGCCACAAGGTGCCAAGGACTGCTAGCCACCAGCAGAAACTGGGAGAGAAGCATGGGACTGATCCTTTCTCAGAGCCTCCATCAGGAACCAACTTTGGTGACAATATGATTTTGAACTTCTGGCCTCCAGAATCGTGAGAAAATAAATTTCTGTTGTTTTAGGCCACTTAGTTTGTGGTAATTTGTTATGATAACCCTAGGAAACTAATACAACTGAGAAAAAACTCTTGTTGGTTTAGTGCGTTCTAAGACAAAAATATTAGTTTCCTCAACGGCCAGACCCTTCTTTATCATCAGTATCTCCCTCATATCCATGGGGAGGAAATGGCAGAAATTAGTGTAGACAGAGAGAATTTTTGACATTATTTATAAATTAGTATTCTATGAACTTTTGGTAATATTCAGAAAATCGTATTACTTATATTCAAATAGCAATATACTAATCAGTGAGTATGCTTGCTGATCTGTCTTTTTCCCCATCAACATGGTAAAATTTGCCTTCCATTGTTTTCATCAGAGTTCAAGTCAAATATCAGAACACCAAAATGACTTGTAACAGATTCATTTATTGTATCAGTAGATAAAAAATTCAGTTATTAATAAGTTAAGACATTATAAGAATAAAAAAATCCCATGAGCTATTCCCATATTTATATACTGTTTCTATTTTAACAAATGATTTGAAAACAACTATTTGAAAATGGACTCTCTGCCTTACCTCTGCATTAACTTCTTCCAGTATTTCACAGAGACCCCTGGAGCAACTGACAGGGCTTTGTCCCACTAGAATAAAAGGCAAGAAGAACAGAAGCATATCTATTTTGATTGCACTGTATAATTCTTAAAAGATTTTTTAATAAATTCATATTTAGAATACAGAAATTTTAGAGTTTTTGGATTTTGAAGAATACTTTTGTATTCTATCTCATGAATTCCATATAGTATAAACATGAGGGTTCTTCAAAAAGTTCATGGAAAATGCATATTAAGAAAAAAATGCATAGGTTTCAAATTTTTTTGCACCAAAATAAACTCATACTAATTTGTTATATATAACATGTCTGAATAGGATCTAGTTTGAGGTACTAAGAAGAGTAAGACATCAGTTTGAAAAGAGTCCCTGTCAGAGCAACATGAATTCTGTTAAAATCGGAGCAAGAAGAAACATCAAATTTAGGGTGAAGCTTGGGTAGAAGAACGGTGAAATCACTGATGCTTTGAAAAAAGTTTATAGGGACAACTTCCCAAAGAAATCAGCAGTTTACAAATGGGTAATTCATTTTAAGAAGGCATGAGATGATGTTTAAGATGAAGCCCACAGAAGCAGACTATCCACATCAATTTGTGAGGAAAAATTCATCTTGTTCATGCCCTAATTGAAGAGGACTGGTGACTAATAGCACAAACAATACCCAACACCACAGATGTTTCAATTGGTTCAGCTTACACAACTGTGACTGAAAAATTAAAGAAGAGCAAACTTTCCACTTGATAGGTGACAAAACTGTTGTACCAGATCAGCTGAAAACAAGAGTATAGCTTTCAAAGGAAATTTTAAACAAGTAGAATCAAGATCCTGGAGCATTTCTTCAAAGAATTGTAACAGGAGAAGAAACGTGTCTTCACCAGTACAATCCTGAAGCCAAAGCGCAATCAAAGCAGTGGCTCCCAGGAGGTGGGAGTGGTCCAGTCAAAGCAAAACAGATCAGTCAAGAGCAAAGGTCATGGCAACAGTTTTTTGGGATGTTCAAGGAATTTTGCTTGTTGACTTTTCGGCCAGCCAAAGAATGATAATATCTGCTTGTGGTGCATGTTTTGGGAAAGGAATCCAAAACTTTACCATAAAAACACCCAGCAAAGTTTCACCAGAGTCCCTCCCCACCACAACAATGCTCCTGCTCATTCCTCTCACCAAACAAGGAGAATTTTGTGGGAGTTTCAATGGGAAATCATTAGACACCCACTTTACAGTCCTGATTTGGCTCCTTCTGACTTCTTTTTGTTTTCTAACCTTAAAATATCTTTAAAGGGTACCCATTTTGCTTCAGCTAAAAATGTAAAAAAGACTGTATGGACCTGGTTAAATTCCCAGGACTGTCAGTTCTTTAAGGGATGGACTAAATGGCTGGTCTCATCCGTTACAAAACTGTCTTGAACTTGATGGAACTTACATTGAGAAATAATATTTTTATCTTTTATTTTTATCTTTTAATTCTACTTTTCCACAATTTTTTTGAAGTCTCACTCATATTAATGTATTTTAAAATAAAATATGTAAAATTCTATTATTTAGCAGATAAAATCCACCCCACCCCTTTCATAACCAGGAAGGCTTATAAAAGCACAGATGACTGGGCTCCAATCCCAGAGTTTCTGATTCTGGAGGTCTGGGGTGGGACATGCATGTCTAACAGGGTCCCAAGTGATACTGACACTGCTAGCCTGGAAGATGGTAAGACTTCTTCAAAAAGACCTCACTTTGATAACTACTGTCCTAGGGTATACACTTAGTATCAGACTAGCAGAGAATCAATTAGAACTGGAAAAAAAAAGCTTCATCTTTTTAATACTTAGAATTAAGTATATTCTTAATATTTAGACTACTATGTTAAACTCATTAATTTTATTTTAATAATGCCTTACCTCTCCAAGTTCAACCATAAGTTCACAGTATCTCTGAATTTGTCCTAATCTCAAGTGTATTTCAGCAGCTTCCTTCAGTCTTTCCTCTTTAGTAGGGACACCAATACCACCACCAAATTTAGACATCTTGACTGTCGTTAATTCTTGGGCTTCAGACTAGTTAAAAAGAAAACAAAATTTAAAAAATTTTGTTTTACAAGAGCTGGTGATAACAGATGATCATAAAAACATTACATAGATACATAATTTATAAACATATAGCTATGGAAATTAAATATTAAAAAATACTTTTATCTATAAAATATGATACCTCCTTAAACATAATGTTTTGGTGTATGTGGGGGATGGAGATTGGAGAGGAGAGATTGAATCCCATTGTCCTTAACATGCTCTAGATGTTGTCGTTATGTAGGAGTCCAGATGCCAAAAGGTAGTGATAAGGTGATATACAAACGGTCAAAAAATGCTTAAAGGCCTTTAATAAAAGTAAAGAGTTGGCTGGGCGCGGTGGCTCATGCTTGTAATCCTAGCACTCTGGGAGGCCAAGGCGGGTGGATCGCTCGAGGTCAGGAGTTCAAGACCAGCAAGAGCGAGACCCCATCTCTACTAAAAATAGAAATAAAAATTACCTGGACAACTAAAAATATATATAGAAAAAATTAGCCGGGCATGGTGGTGCATGCCTGTAGTCCCAGCTACTCGGGAGGCTGAGGCAGTAGGATCGCTTAAGCCCAGGAGTTTGAGGTTGCTGTGAGCTAGGCTGACGCCATGGCACTCACTCTAGCCCGGGCAACAAAGTGAGACTCTGTCTCAAAAAAAAAAAAAAAAAAAAGTAAAGAGTTACTGGCTCACTTTAATTGGCTCCTGTACTGTCAATAGAGCTTGCAGTTATAGTCAATAGTTGTTAAGTTTATGATTAAAGTGCTTCTTTATAAAAATAACTGTCACTCATGACCATCAGCCACATCCCTGGCACAAATCTTTCCATGCTCTAATAGTTAACTACTGATATTTCAAAAATATATAAGCTATTTCTTCTCTCTGGTGCCAGGGTGGGTTTTGTTGTAAGTGCTGAATATTACCCCAGGTAAACTAATAATTTTGCACTGAAATTCATTATGAGCTATATTATGATCAGTTTTAATAAAACATATCCCAGAATACAGCCAAGACTAAAATTAGAGTAGTCCATATGTCACAATCCTCTGGTAATAGGGTAAAGATCAAGCCTTTCAAGGAGTTCTGAGTGACCTTTAAAGAATTTCATGAGATTCAACCTATGAAAACTGGGACTGACTTCATCTGTTCTAAAATAATTCTTACTCTCATGATTGGTTTTACCAAAGATTTATGTCCTCAATGTTCACTTATTTCAGTGTACCAATCTAATCATATATATTTTTATTGTTTTTTAAATCATGTTTATACTTTAAGAGTAAACAGACAAAAACATTTGCTTGAGCATATCATAGTTGCATACACTACTCACTGTTCTAAATTTAATCAGATGTTTCAAATGCATTATTCCTTTGCAGTAGTTCTGAGGGAGTAAGCTATCATCTTGCCCTTTTATCACAGCAACCAAGTTCCATAAATTGTCACTGCCACCTGGAGGCTAAAATATTGGTAGAAAATAATCAGACACAATAGTGACACTCCACAGCATTTTGCATCTTCAAGCACATTATAATACAGGCATATCTAAATTAAAAAATTAACAAAATAACTATACATTATCTCATTTATTGTTTCTGGTTTTACATTTGCTTTCTTATAGTGTATAAATTATGTTAAAAGGGGCCCAGTGAATTAGGATTGTGCATGTAAATATGTGACAACTTAATGACAATCATTGTAATGATTCATTTTGGTTAAAGGGGAAATGTTCACACTTAATTCCCATAATACTTACTGATAAACATTCTGAAAACCACTTTAGTTTTTTCGCTCGAGGATTACCAGTTAGTTTTTCTATTTCTTGTCTAATATCTCTTGACACTTTACCACACAATAGAGGAGGAGTGCCCTGTTTTATAGCATAATCTGAAGAACAGACAAAATTCAGTGAGAAAAGACTTCTTATAAAATATTGTTTAAAAATAAAATCTGATACATGCATACGTTCAATACCAGTGTTCCCGATAATTTCTTCCCAAGATCTGTCTGCCAGAACATTTATTTGTAAAGGAGTGATTAAAGGTGTTAATGACCAGAGTCTCACTGTAGAATCACGGGAGCAAGAGGCCATAGTGAAGGGGCGACTTGGATGGCATGTTAAACCTGATGGAAAAAATAAAAAATATTTTTTATTTATATGTACCTCATAAAACTTCTATAGAATTGAAGTTATGAAGAAATCTTGTGAATAACTGAAAAGTTCTTAGAGTCAACCTTCTATTTGCATTTAACAGAAGAAAATAATATAAGAATGTAATAAATTATTGAGTAGATTCTGTAAATATGAATATAAAATTGAATAATTATTAGAAAGCAAATGCTCCTGGATGAAAATGTTAAAATTATATTTCATGTGGTTAAGCAGCAGCAAGTATACTGTAACACCAACAGTGTATATAGTATCTATGAGTTAGTAGACAGATTGAAGTTCTAGTTACCAGATGAAAGAGTTGAGGACCTTTCAATTTCGATATTAACAAATAGGATTCTCATCTACGTGCAGTCCTACCTTGCCTCACCTAAAAGGCCACTGGGGTAAAGCATATGGATTTGAATGGCTGGACTGGGGTTTCTTTCTCTAAGAAATCATTTTTGCATTCTTAATCTACTCACTAACTCCCATCAAGGTTTAAGGATAAGAGTGATTACAAATAAATATGAGAGTAAAATGTTGTGCAAAAGATATGTAATCAGATTTTCCATACTGAGCTCAATTATATTAAAAAACTAAGTGTTATATTAAAAAACAAAACATTGTCCTAAATATCCAAGAACATGGCTAAATAAATTACATCTAAACTATAATTGATTTCCTGTTCTACAACTTACCTCTGGAGTGATGGTAAGGGAAAGGAGAAAAATCTATGCCATACATGTATATTTGTTCATAGGTATATCTGTGCAGTGTGTGTATACAAAAACATAGACACACTTGCAGAGAAAAAGGGAGAGAAAGACACCACAGTGCTAACAATAGTCATCTTATGATAATTTTTGATGACTTTTTCTATCTTCTGTATATTCTGATATTTCAATTATAAACATGTATATTTTCTGAAAAAAATGTTATTTTAAAATGAAACACTGTAAGACTTCTTCAAAAATATGCTATTGCTCAGAAATTATATGCATCATTAATATATCAATATAACAAATACATGAAAAACACTTTACCATATACATCTGCACCATGATCATACACAGTATCCAAACAAGTTCCTTCTCGAGTGTCCCACACTTTTATGGTACAGTCCCAGCTGCCAGAGAGTAGGAGATACGGAATCTCAGTATTCCACATCAGTCCCCTCACAGGTGCAGTGTGTCCACTAAGAACATTTACGCAAGCATCTTGAGTATAATCCCAGATTCGAACAGAACTGAAAACAGAGCATTGTGTATGTAATAATACTCCAGTTATAATTTATCTGTATTAACATATCCTTAATAGAGAATAATGATTATTTCTTAGCATATTTAAGAAGTATTTTATGGTTCAAGATACAATAAAATTCTCTTTTACTTTTAATTGACAAATAATAATTGTATATATCTATGGAGTTTGATGTGATGTTTTGATTTATGTTTAAAATGGGGAAAGATTAAATCAGGCTAATTAACAAATCTATCACCTCACATACTTTTCCTTATAACAGACGGAAATTAATATTTAACTGTGTGAGTGCTAGCCTATTTTAACATCTTTTATTTCCTGATATTTACTTGTCATTTATTACCAATAGTAAATATAGTATTCCACAGTTTATATGTGAAAAAATTGCTTTCTTAAAATCAAATATCCAAAATAGATATAACCAAAGAGAAAATATGAGTAACAACAACGTGCAATAATTTAAGAGCATTCAAATTATTTGTAAATCATGAAAGTGTAACATATTATGATGGGTATTATTTGAAAAATCACTTCATATATATGCTTTTATCAATACAGTAAATTCTTCTTTCATGTTTTTGTCAGTGAAGTAAGTTGCTTGGTCGGTGTGGAACCTGAGACTAAGTTAAAAAATTTAAATATAACTAGATTCATGATATTGCCCAGATCTACTGATTATACATAGTATGAAAGTTATTAAAATTAAAATTTGAACTCAAAATCAATTTAAGACCCCCAAATGACAATTTTGCATAGAATTCACAATAATCTTTTAGTCACAGATTTGTGCCAACCTGACAATACCAAAATATTAATACTTCAAAGGTTGTATTGCACCATAAAGGAGCTACATCATATATTTTTATCTCTTTAAGGCATATCTCTTTCTGCTTCATATAAAAAGACTCCTTTCTTCTTTTTCCCATTATCCTAGTATATTACAATGTAGCCAAATATATTATAATCTAAATTTTTTGGTGCTATTTCTTATGTATGCTAGCATTTAAATATTTTCAGTTTCATATCATACTTTTATTAATAAGAACATATTAAAGTGATTTGTATCAAAATAATTTAATGTAATTGCAGGGCCACTAGAACAGGTGTCTTTCTTTTTATGATATAAGTTATTAATAGTTAGGCTTTGAAGTGCCAATGTATTTTTTTTGGTCAAACCTAAGAAAGGCTTGTATACACCCTACTGCATATAAAGGAGTGTCTCGGGCTTCCCAAGCTGAAGCATAGCATCTGCAAGGTATGCCATGAGTACATCAATAATTAATGGTTTCCTTACAGTTTTGACTTTTATTTAAAGTGACATATGATTTTCATCTGTATTAACAATGATTCTAACGGGACCAATAACTAGAATTTAGCAAAGTCTTTCAATTTCATTATCTTAAGTCAGTAGAATGCTTACTGGTATCTTTCTGAAAATATTTTTTAGATAGTAATTGAAAATTATACCTTTTTTCATGCAGAATAAAATTTAGACGTGGAAGTTTATGTTAAGTTCAATAATCTCATAACTGAACTCATATTCACTTTCACATGATAACCATATTAGAAGTAACATTTCAAGTGATAACCCCCAAAATCTCATAATTGTTTCTGTTATCAAGTTGGGATTTATATCAAAAATTCAAGATGAAAATGTTTCAATATTAAACTTGTGATTACTAGGTACAATGAATTTGACTTGCATAAAGTAAGATTTTTGTTACCTAAATTTTTCCCATTTTCAAATAGTGACTAAAAAACCTGTACTATGTAAATCTATCTTGTTTGAATATAGAATATAGACAGGATTTCAGGAACTCTCAAAAATCCAGAAAAATGTTAAATCACTCTCATTTCTAACATATCTTCTCTTCATGTTAAAATTCATGATCATATTTTATTCCAGAGTATAGCTGTTTTCATATTAAACATAAGAACACTATTAAAAACAAATTCTTTTGTTTCAGATCTTTTTCCCTTTCCCCACAGACCCTTTTAAAATTTTTGTTTAGCTCTTGCTAATAAGCTAGAAATAAGCATCCATAGCAAGCAAAATAAATAAGGGAACAAAAATCAGAAATATAATGATAATATAAGCATGGCAGAATTTAATTTAGTTTTAGTTAAGTGCAATTAGGTACTTGTTAACTGCGTGCTTGTTAAGTTCATATTTTAAAATGTTTCTACACATATTTAATAATTTGATCATATAAATATGTACATTTCTGGGAAAGTATAAGCTATGATTTAAGGACTAGAAAATTAGAATCCAAAAATACATACCCATCATCAGAACCACTGCAAAGAATTCCCTCCCTCAGAGGAGACCATTTTACATGAAATACTTTTGCTGTATGCCCACTAAATACTTTCAATGGTTGATCAGAGTTGGTGGCTATATAATAGACACGAACATTTTTGTCTTCACAGCCAGTGGCTATCATGTCTCTGAAATATCATCAATGGAACATTAAAATATGAAAAATTGGATGTTATTTATTATTAATAATTAAAAGTGTACAATAGTTCTACTTTCTAAAAGTAGAATTTTTTGCTTCCTTAATGAAGTTAAACTAAAAACTTACATATGTAAAAACATCATGTATAATCATGTTATTGCTTACTTACAGAAACTGCCCCAGTACAGAAAGAGTTTCTCTCTCTGTTCCTTTTTAATGAGTTGAATTATTATTTTATTTACCTTAGATCAGAGATAATGGTATTTATATTTCTATAAGTTCTTTTTCAAAATGTCCACACTCATAACTTTCTGAATGTTTCTCAAACTTTGTATTTTGCAACTAGTGAGTCTTAAGAAGGGGCCCAAAGGATGAGTGATGAGGTTTGCTTACTTGCTGGTAAGCAAATTATTATTACATGCCATGGCCATTTATTAAATTTTTTTGGTGGCATGGTACAAACAGTAGTGTTCCTCCTGGAAGTATGCTGGAAAATCTCCCTGCAGCCAGGGTTGCCTCACTGGACAATAACTCACAGTCTCTTTTTCCATTCCTTTTTGGTGGCTTCCCCTCTTTGAGATGCTTTAACTGATTGATGCAACTAAAGATCTTCTGGAAATATAATATGATCTTTTAATGTTATTTGCTCATTATTCTCACAAGAGAGAGTAAACTAAGCAACTACTTGTACTCTAGTGGTCACAATGGAAATACTGCTGGGAAAGGAAATATGGGTACTAGGCAGACCTGTGGAGATCACGCACCTGCCAGCACACAGTCTACTTGAGGAACATCTACTCTAACTATCATATAAACTGTCCCCACATTCTAAAGATAAAGAGGGGAAGTTATGCACTTTGGAACCCAACTATCATCAAAACCCTTCCAAAACTAAAAATTGTTGATTTTTTCATGGGTTATAATGCTTATATTTATATAAGCCCACATGTAGAAATACACCAGTTTGCAAACTGGCATGGCAATCTGAAAATGTGCAGATAACATCTTCCCAGGGCCCACTGGCAAACAAGCCAGTTTCCACATTTAGGAACATATATTTTGTATACATACATATATTTACATGTATACATGAGTATATTTATGTATATATGTATATGCAAGATACAGAAATATAAAATCTTAGAAGTGATATCATAAACATTCAAAGAATGTACATAAAATTATCTAAATTCAGAGGTACTTTATGAATAAACTTTGATAAGTTCAAGATACTTTCACTTATCTACTAAGATGTTAAATATAAAATGAATGTAGCAATTAGAAAATTTAAAAAATGAAGTTTATTAGGTATGTTTGGTAACAAGCCTAATAGTTAAATACAAACGACTTACAGTGTCATTTTAAAATATAGCTACCTTAATCAGCCAAACATATTAATTAATATTGAATTTTTATTTCAACTGGCCAAATGCTTATTAACTCTATAAAACAGAGAAATAAGAACGTGAAATTGTTTTATTGGTCAGATAGAAGGTAACTCTATTCATTCATTTAACAAGTATTTATTGAACATCTACTTTTTTCAAGGCACAGTGATGGTTAGTGACACAGTGTTTTGCTAAGAATGTACTGCTAAGCATAGATAACACAGGTTGTGACCTCATGGGGCTTACATTTTAGAAGGTAAAGCAGCCAATATGCAACCAAATATACAATTAAAAATTTAATTTTATTACATTAGGTGCTCTAAAGGCATTTTATGTGGGGAAATTTACCTAAAATGGGGGTCAAGGAAGACTTCTGTGTGGAAGTGATTTCTGAGCTGAGAGCTGAAGAATACGTAGCTGTTATCTATGTCCAACCCTGATGGGTGTATTGTGTGGGGTGGGAAGTAGAATCCTAGATAAAGGGGGACAGGATGAGTGAAAACTTTGAGGTCAAAGTCAGCTGGCTAATTCAAGAAATGGAAAGCCAGGTGGCTGGATGCAAGGAGCAGGGGAAGCCAGCCTGGGAATGACATCAATAAAGTAGACAGCAACCAGAGGGAACCAGATTATACAAGGACTTCCTTGTAGAGCTTGCTGAGAGTTTTCATTTTATCCTACAATTAACGGGAAACCCTTCAAAGATTTAAGCAGTGGAGTGGTGTGCTCACATCTGCGTTTTAAGTATTCACTCTGACTGCAGCATAGAGAGGTGGGGTAAGGGAGAGAGGAAGTGGTGATAAAGCATATAGATTCTGAAAGTGATAGAGTTTTACAGGAGTCAAAAACACAACAACAACAACAACAACAAAACAAATGTTATAGGTTTGGTGGCAGGGTGATGGTTAGAAATAAAAGAATGTTCCAATGGAAAATACGACAGGAATCGGTGGCTGACTGGAAATGGAAACTGATGAAAAGATATAAAAGAAAGGCCAAGGAGTCTGGCTTTAGCAGTCTTTGTTGTTAGCAATACCAGCCACTGAGATAGGAAATACTGGATGATGAGTGGGTCATGAGCTCATTTGCATTTAACCCTAACAATGTGTTATAATCTCTTCTACACTTACTGGAAGAAATACATAGGTCCATCATTTTGCATAATATGTGATTTGACTCAGAATACAAGTATAATAAGGTTTTAATATCTTAATTTATGTATGTCCCACATGTAGTATGGAAAAGCATAATATCATTCACATTGTTTTTTTTTTTGTTTTTTTTTTTTTGAGACAGAGTCTCGCTTTGTTGCCCGGGCTAGAGTGAGTGCCATGGCGTCAGCCTAGCTCACAGCAACCTCAAACCCCTGGACTTAAGCGATCCTACTGCCTCAGCCTCCTGAGTAGCTGGGACTACAGGCATGCGCCACTATGCCCAGCTAATTTTTTCTATATAGATTTTTTTAGCTGTCCAAATCATTTCTTTCTATTTTTGGTAGAGATGGGGTCTCACTCTTGCTCAGGCTGGTCTCAAACTCCTGACCTCAAGCGATCCACCCGTCTCGGCCTCCCAGAGTGCTAGGATTACAGGCGTGAGCCACCGCGCCCGGCCCATTCACATTGTTTTTGATAATATCTAAAGAAAGTTTGAATTTTTAAATGTGACTTATATCCCATCTAAGAGACGTTTGAAACACGAAATTCTTGGAAATGCAATGAGTTAAAGGTCCAATTTTAGTAGAGATTTGACTTGGATTTAATTTTAAATCTAAGCTGATTTTTACATGGTAAATACTTGGCTCTCAAACAAGGTTGACTTTTCAAAACCATCCACTTAAGTTCCACAACTTGGGAAATTATCCAGTGCGGAGGCACTAACATCAGCTGGGGGACAATAGAAAGTCATGATGGTGCAATACCACTGCATACATTCCTAAAAGAAATTGAACAAAGAGCCACGTTTCCACGGTAGAAGCTACACATAGAAAGGACTAATTTCCATTTTTCATTAGTTAGCAGTATGTTTTTTTCCTAAGTATCAGAAAGTTGCTTTGAGAACAAGAAATCAATATTTCTAAATCATGTAAAAACTTGATGGAATAAAACTAGCTAAAACAAACAAGCAATTACAAGGCTCCTTCTCATTTGTTAGGCAAGGGGAATATTACCTAACAAGAGTGATGAGTACTACCTACAGGAATAGCACTAAACTTTACATTTATTTAAAATCCCCAAAAGTAATTATTGTTTATTTTAGAAAAAAATACGTACTTGTTGTTTTGGCTCCAATCACAACCAAACACTGCAGCTGGATGTTTGTATTTGTGTAGCACTTTACCATCAATTGTTCGGATAATGCTAAAAATAATTATAATATGTTAATAGACAGGCAACATTCTAAATATGTTGTTCAAAGGAACATGGTCAGAATTGTAAATTTCAAATATAAATATCTCAGGATAGAGACCTTGCCTGCAAAGAGCAAGGAACATTTAAAAGCACTGTATAAATGACATTACCAATTACGAGTATATTTGCATCATGTAATATTAATTATGGTAATCCACTTAAGTCAAATTAAAGGTAGTCAATTGTGACTTAATTTCTAAAATTGTTTTTAGTTCAGGAAAAGTATAGTCTAACACATCTTAAAACACAATGATATAACTAACATATGCATTAGGTTTTCAGCTTCAAAATTAGGAAGCTCAAAATTTATAGTATTTAAAACAACTCATTTACAAAGCTGGTTGTATGTGCCATTACACCAAGACCAAGACACATAAGTTATAACATTTTCATCATATGGTCTCAATAACATAACTCGGAATTCAAAGAACACCCCCTATCCCCTGCTGCCAAAAAGAAAGACCCTGTATTAATTTAACTGCAAAAATAAAAGAAGCTCTACTCCTCTACTCTATTGTTACCACAATGCAAGGCTGTTGCTTCCATTAGAAATAAAAAGCTGTGTATAAATTAATGTATTATGAAGCTTTAAAAGTCTTGACCCTCTTAAATTTTATCAGGTCCATTTTTAAGGTTACGGGGGAATGGTGGTGACCTATGCTTACAAATGTTTGGACACTAAATGTCTTAGTTATCAAATAAATGATGCCCTGAAAATACAGGGTAAAGCTAATTATTATATGTATCAGTTAATCAAAAAAAATCCAGGCACATCTTATGCATTTTGGTATCTATCAATTAGCAAATAGTGCCTTTCAAGAGAAAAAAATCACTAATGTTGTTATTTCTGAAAATTTTAACTTCCTGGTGAGGATTTTTGGTTTCCATAGCTGTTCTACTGAAATTAAAAAGGGAGGATGAGAAGATTGGAGTGGGTTTAGTAAAACCTAACAGGAGACAAACTTCTATAATCTCAAGAACCATAGGTGTCTATACTACCTGCCAAAGATGACTATACTTACTAGCTACAAGGGTAGCAACAACTGGTTTTAAAAAGTTTTTTAAACCAAGGCAATTCTTTCCTTACATATTTTTTCTTGAAATCCTACTTATTCTGGGGCTTAAAAGAATTAAGAAAGCACATATTTCTGAAACCCAGGATCAGTGAAGTTAGTTCCTAAAAATAGGCATTTCCCATACCTCATTCCTCCTTACAAAGGCTTCTTATGCCTTTATAAATAACAGGGTCTACAAAACTGTGAACAAGTTTCTAGAGCACTTGATATCTCTTGAAATACTACTCCACACAAAATGTGATGAGGATTTTTAAGACTTTGTGAAAAGCCCTTAAAGTTTACTGGAGGCAATTCAGTCTTTCGGTTATAATTCAGGTAGTGTTTTCATTTAGAAAGCAATGACTGGCTAATTTTTTTTATTTTTTAAACACCATTGCATTGTTATTTATTAATGATATATCATGACAATATAACATATGACTATATGGGCTTATAAATAATATTCATGATAGTAGAGCTGTACAAACAAAATCTTATTGACCACAATTGGAGTAATCAAGTATGTTCTTTTATAACAGTATAATTTCATATTAGACATAGTACTTACCAGAAACCATCACCACTGCAGGTTGCTATTCTTTTGGAATCTTTATGACTCCAGGAAATGCAGAATATTCCATTTTTTCCATGCTTCAAAAAATGTAAAATACCTATCAATAAGAAATAATTCACCCCTTTTTTCTCTTATTTATTTACTTCTTCTAAGTTTTATTTTTCTATCAGGAACTTGCTCTAGATAATACTAACAGAAACATCAATGTCAATAGCAGATACCTGAATACATATTTTAAGAATGGCTAAAGCTGTCATGCTTAAGAAACAAATCCATTGTTTTAAGACATAAATTGGGTGGCTCTATTTCTTTCTGTTGGACACAAGGTACAGTCAAAATCTGCTTCTTCAGCCATATGTAGACTTACGCTCTGCTTAATGCCTTTTCCCATGGACACCAGTCTGGAGATGAATATAGTTATCTACCTGCTTTCAAACTCAGTGCTACCACCACCACAGTATAAGAAATGTCACAAGCAATTGTTAGTATTGGTTGTTTCTCTAAGTTTCAATGTTTTATTTTTATAAAACTGATCAAAACAGATCTAAGCTTATTCCTATAATATATCACTATTTTTACTTGTTTCTCCATATTCTAGGACTAAGGAAGGGTCAAGGGTATAGTTACAGTTCATGTGATGAGAATTTTTTAAAAGACAAGGAATACATTACACATGGGAATGTCATTCATCAAATGTGTGATAGGTGAATTAAAGTTGTAATCAACTCATTTCTAAATTTTATATTAAAAATATGTCTATTTTATATAATACTTAAATTGTGGCTACCATTAAGGGGAAACTAAAGTGACTTTTTATACTGCATTTTAAGGTTGCTTTATAAATATAAAGTTTCAACTTCTTAAGGCAATGTCTAGTTTGCTGTTTTTACCTCTTCAGGGGTCAAGAAGGGTAGGTTTATATAGATAGATACACAAATGGGACTAGTTCCTATATTCATTCTGTTTAAGGGATGGAGGCCTTCCATTAGCTTCACTGTTCCATGAAAAGTACATTCATGGCTCTCTGCTACCCTGCATTTCCTTTTCGGGGACACACGCTACTTAGTTAATCAAAGCTGGCATTGTTAATTTTTTCCATATTTCTTATATATGATTTAAGAAATTTTTATAGTGATCTACTGTGCTACTGAATGCTGGGAAAGACATAAATGACTATAAGAGATGTCCTTGATACTAAGATCTAAGATGCTAGGTTGCTAGAATCAGGCTGGAACTGTTAAAGTACTAATGGACAGATATTTTAGGTTATAAGATGTCAAGATGCCGTAAGAAGAAATCAACAGATGTGATAAGGAAGGACACAATTTTTTAATCTAGGTCAAAAGTTTCATTTTCAGGCTCATTTCTTCTTATATCTCACTATTTATTATGGGATAAGTTGCTGTTCTGGTGATGGGAAGGAAGGGACACTGCTGAATTGAAACAGTATTGTGCTATACGTGGAGAAAGGGAAAGATGTAACCTTTATAATCCTTTGTCTGACTTTCCTCTGTTGAACACAAAGCTGCTTGCTGATGGTTGCTAAAGTTTCCCTAAAACTCTTCATTTGTTACACTACTGCAGTACCCACTAGGAGACCAAAGCTACTGAAGAGCATCCACAAAGGGATAAGTCTTTTTTGTGTAAGTGGTTTTAAATCCTCAAATATATTAGTGATTTTCAAAGAAATTATACATTTATAAGCTTCAGCAGTGATCATTTAAAATATTAATAAATAAAATTTCAAGACAGTGAGAGAAAATCCTAGATCATATTGCTGCCAATTCATATCTAACATATTATAATTAGATCATATGCATTTTTCAAATATTAATGGAATTCAGTAAAATATGGGATGATAATTTAACTCTAAGCTGAAGGATAAATACAATCTGTGACACTACAAATAGGAAGAGAGCAGGCTTTAGGGCTTGTCATAGAATAACAGAATTTGAGAACTAGGAAAAAATCTAAGTAATTATATAATCCAATGTTACCATTTTATAGGTGAAGAAATAGGTTAAAGGCAATAAAATGATTCTTCTTATGTCAAAAGCTAATTAATAACAGAACCAGGACTATAATTTGGGACTTGCTCTGAGTTTAGCCTTCTTCCCATTATTTAGTATTTGCCTAGATTTTGTGGAAGATGACTCAAAATTCCTCTGAATCTCTAATGCAACTTAAGGTGAAATTTTATATCTTATACTCAGCTACAATTTCCATAATTCATTTTAGCATGTGACTATCCTCTTGGATTTTCTTATACTTGAGAGAACATACATACCACCTTATTATTAAATGCCTACAAAATACAAATCAGTATAGGACATTATGTTATTTAGTAACAATAAATACATCTTACCTCATTAAAACGTTGAACCATTTTGCCCTTTTGAACATCCCAAATAAAAGCACCATTTTGGGAAGTTGCTCCAGCAATACAATTTAAATCACCTTAGGAAACAATTTATTATACATTATACTAAATATTTGCCACAAATGTAATTCTTATCAAAAATATAATTTTTGAAAATGAAAGAATTGAGACTTGAAAAAGAGTTCTTTATAAATTTTTTTTTTGCAACGGAAATGATCAAATGTATGCAAATGTAGATAATAATAAAATCAATGTATCCATCATACAGCTTCAACAATTATCAAAATATGGCCAATCTTGTTTTGTCCATAATTCCTGCTGGATATGTGATAAATGACTATAAACACTAAAAAAAAAAGAGTCCTCATCATATTTCTAGTATTTCCATTCTGATCTCCTTTTGGGGTTCTTAAATTATTGGGGATGTTTCCATATTTATTTGCACTGTTTTTCTTCTCCTGTGGTATCTACTCCAAAATACAGAGGAAATGATGCAATTACCTATATCCTACTCTATTTTCATCCTTGTCAACCTTTATTGATCTTTTAAATTTCATCCCTACTTACCTAAAAATCATGATTCATAAGTAATCACCTAGCAGAAATTAAATTTCCATTGTATAACATTTTTACTTTCTTGATACAAATTCTCAATGTAGAAAGTAAAAGAATGCTTTAAGTGAGATTAGGTCTTCTGTGTTAGGATTTGGAAAAATGGTTTTTATAGTCAAAATTTTTATTTAAGTTTTAGGTTTGAGATACACACTTTTTGTAGGAGCAAAAGTGTTCAACTAGTAGGAGCTACAGTGCAATGTTACTGCACTGGCCAGTCCAATTCCTACATTGCTAGCTAAGGTAACCCCCTGTGAAGATGCATATTGCAACAATAAAGAGAACAGGATCAGGTATTCTCTGCTTAAAGGAAGAAACACTGTCGTTGAGAGTTATAAGTAAAATCTTTTTCCAGACTTTTTCTCACTGTAGGAGATGAGGTATACGTTAAAGCAGTGGTCCTTAACCGTTTCTATGACATGGATCTCTCTGAAAATCTGATTACTATGATACTCTGACAGATACAGGCATATGTACACATACACTAAAAATTATACATGAAATTCTAAGAGATTCCCAAACTTTCTGAAGGCATCTAAAACCCTCAAAGGCCCGTAAATTGAAGGTTAAGAATTACTGTGTATAAAGAAATAATTTTAAATGTAAGGATAAGCTATATCCTTGTCATAGGTGGTTATTAAATTAATACGTTACTATTAGGACAAATAAGTAAAGCATTATATATACTTTATAAAGTAAAAAATCCACTTAGACATATAAAATTACTTGTTATAGAGAAATAGTGCTTTGGGAGAAAATGTAAGAGGTTTCATAGTACATCTCTTCTCTCTTTCTTGTACAGGAAGGTATAAGGTAGCATCTTTCTGAGATCAAAGAAAAGATTCTATTATGGCATAAAAGTTTTTCAATATTACAAAGGTGGAATTTATATATTAATAGAATTACATGGTTTCAAATGAAGTTATTTGATATATAATCATTCACACTTATAAAACAGATACATCAAGGAAAGTTATCTATTACAATTTTTAGAAAATAAATTTCTTTTTATTTTCATAAATTTGATTTACATGAAAAATTTTAGGAACACTTCTGTCATCTAAACTGTGTTATATCTTTAAAGGAATAGCTACACAAATACAAGTAAAATTCGATGGGCCAAGATCATCCTGATTAACTGTGGCTTTCCTATATGACTGCGTCAAACAGGGGGGCTCAGGAATCAAAGTGCCTTTGTAGGGAATCTATCCTAAAACCTCACAAAAATGAAATCAACCAATATGTTGATACTAATTTGCCTCTACAATCATTTGGAACAGGATAACATTGAAAGGAAGAAGATAATTCAAATGAAAATAAAATTTAGGAAAGTCATTTGATTGTATTCCTGATTTTAATAAAATAGCTCTTACCTGGAGCCCATGAAAGGGAATAAATAACCCCTTCATTACCCGGAGAAGTGTACACTGCTGTTAGTGTGTTTATATCCCAGACTTTTATAGTGCCATCAAATGAAGCTGTTGCTAAAAGGTTGGGATTGTCAGGTTTGAATTTGCAGTCAAAGATAGTTTCCACATGTCCCTAGGAATGTAGCATAAAAAGTCCAATTACTAAGAAAAATTCACAAACCGTAATGTATACTCAAATTACCACATGTACTATGGTTTTACAAATATTAATATCAATGCAAAAATATATAGGCAAGCAAGAAACATAGAAAAATGGAATCACCACTGTGGCTGAATGTTTTCCATGCTGTTACTGTATTATTTTGAAAAGACCTGGATTGTACTCAACCACAGTTTCTTAAACCAGCAAAAAAATTCAAAGATGTTCAAAAGTTTCATTTTCCAATTTTAATTCAATGCAAATGTGTTTCTGATTTTTTAAAATATACAGAATACTATGCTAGAAATCTATAAAGCAATCAACTCTTAAGTTACTATATGCCATTCTGGCAATATAAGAGAAGACCAAGATGAAACTGAAACTAAAATCCTTTAATGCAAATATCCTTTTTTTTTTTCAATACTAATGACATACTCTAAAAGCACCTTATAATTTTGGCAGAAATAAAAGAATCAAGTATGGCTCTAATTTTTAATGAGCCTTGTTCCAAAATCTTCTAGCAAGTCTATTCTTTGGAATTGGAATACTTGTTCCTATCACATGATGATTTGGATCCCAAACATCCATGAGGCTATAAAATATTATGTACACATATATGTAAATACACAGATACATGCAAAGTGGTGCTTAATTACTGTGGTCTATGGCAAAATCTGTTAAGATTAGCTTGAATTACAATTTGCATTCTTCTAAATATTGGGGAGTGGGGACTGAAAGTCCTACTTCAAGCAACAGAAACTATAACATGTTGGGATCTACGGAGGGAGTTAAAGTACAGGGACAGGGCTTTCTATTTCTCAACTAATGTAGTAAAGGTAGAGAAGCATGCTCTTTAAACTCTATGTACTTCCATTAATACCCAAAATCACAACCCTTCAGAAACTGCGAAAGTGCTGTAAAGTCTCTCCTTTAGGTGGAAGGCAGAGGAAACGAAAATCTCAAGGGTTAGCAAGAGGGAAAGAAGAGAGGTTGTTACAGCCACCAGCTCATCTGGCTGGAGTTGTTCCAGGTGGTCATTTCCAGTAGTAAAAACATACCTAAGGCAGGGACTGTACATGCATTTTTAAATGTTATTTCACTGCTATGCCTTCAAATTTCATTTTCGGAAATCTGAAAATTCACATAGCGAGAACAAAATTGTAAATTTTTCTTCTGTTTTCTTCTTACCAAGAAGAAGGTAGGATAAAGAAGAAAATTCTGTAGTATTTTTCTTAATTTTAATCAAGCAAACATTCATAAGGAAGTATGCCTTTTAGAATGTATATGAATATTTTTCTTATCCTATGTAATTTGATCTTGGAGAGGCTTTATACATATAGTGGTTCAGTTGTTTCTTCTAGTAATACTTTTAGTAATTTCAAATTTGGGCCTATGTTGAGATAACAGAAAGTATAAGGAAAAAAATGACTGCCTTCTTCTGACTGACAGACATTTTTAAAGTAAGAAAAGCCACAGAAATAATTTATATACGAGTATTTTTTTAGTATTTATTAGAATTATAAATTTAACATAGATTTTAATTAAAACATATTTTAATATGTAGCTTAATGAAATCTATTGAATTCAGACTACATGATTTCTATATTACTTATATAACTTTTTATAGATTTAAAAGTATTCTTGTGTATTTTTTTCCCTTCCTTTTCATAAATTTATTTGAAACTAAATGACTAATTTGAAATATATAAAAAGTTTACCACACTGGAAAAGAGTTTCCATGAAAAAAGTTCAAATGGAAAGAAAATTAAATCATCTTCTAATGAATATCCACAAAGAATATTTAAAAATCACTAAGCTATACATTGTTTTAAAAATATTTTTGCTATAGTTCAATTTTTTCATTCGAGTACAAAATTCAATGAGCAGTCTTGAAATGATACCATATTATTGATTCTTTCTCCTTCTTCTCTTACAAGGACAATTCCAGCTCTAGATTCCTTTTCTAAGGGAGATCACAGGAAAACAACATTTGAAAATTTCTTAAATGTCTAGATTAGATTAGTCTAATTCAAACCTATGGAAAAAACCATAGGCATTTTTATAAACTGTAAACTGGGGAGAATTAAGTAGGATGCTTCTTGACATATATTAATTACAATACAATATGTATTATTGCATGTCTTCATTCATTCATTCATTCATTCATTCAACAGAACTTAATAAAGTCTTGCTATGTGCCAGGCATTATATTAGGCAGTGGGGATATAACAGAACAAAACCAGACAAAAATGTGGAACCTCAGAGAGGCTGTATTCTACCTTCCACAGAGGCTTAACTATCGTAAGAATGGAATTCGCAAAATCATAGAATTATTACGCTTTAATTCTAGAAATACATCTTAGAAAGCACACAATCCAACCTTACTCAGTTCATAAATGAGAACAATAAGGCTTGCAATAATTTGCAGAGACTGACTTGTCCTTTCTCCTGAAAGAATATTCTATTCTCATTTTGTTTTCAAAATATAGTACAGTTATGCAGTTTTCCACTATACACAAAACATAAGTAGACATTAATATATTAAAGTATAATGTTTAAAATTTATTGTAACAGTTTCATCATCACTCTATACATTTTTCTAAAAAGTTTCAACCAACCAAAATAAACTCCTAATATATCATTACTTACAAAAATAATTTTAATAATATTAATATACAGATAAAAGTAAACATTGTGGGCTTACACAAAATAAGCGTTGTGTGTAATAGAAGGAATGATCACAGACATACCAAGTCCCTAAGAAAATCCCACTTTTTAGCTCCCATATCATAAAGTCCAACTCCACCATCCAAGAAACAGCACACTACATGACCAGGGGGAAGAGAAAATGCTTGATTCTGTGTCAAAGTTGGGGGTGGAACTGCTTCACTCGTTGAGGATGTATAGTGATTTTTGGTTAGAGATTGGATTGAAACTAAAAAAGAAGAAAAAAACACAAACATTTATACCAACAGCTTCCCACTGGAATAAAACAACAGGGTTTAATTTATAAAGATTCTTCACTTGCTAAAAAATCCAGAATCTGTATCAGTAAACTTTTTTATTTTTTTTATTTTTTTGAGACAGAGTCTCACTCTGTTGCCTGGGCTAGAGTGCTGTGGCATCAGCCTACCTCACAGCAACCTGAAACTCCTAGGCTCAAGTGATCCTCTTGCCTCAGTCTCCCAGTAGCTGGGACTACAGGTGCGTGCCAGGATGCCCGGCTAATTTTTAGTAGACAGGGCTCTCACTCTTGCTCAGGCTGGTCTCGAACTCCTTACTTCAAGTGATCCTCCCACCTCGGCCTCCCATAGTGCTAGGATTACAGGCATAAGCCATTACACCCAGCCTGTATCAGCAAACTTTAAGGCAATGATCACATTTTCTGCCACATGAGCACTTTTTCAGCATTGCCAAAAGATGTGGAAACATACACACAAAGTTGGATATTATTTTGAAGAAGTGTATAGAAGTACAGATGGAGCAAATGGATGAAAATTAGTGTGTGAGGAATTACAATCTGTTGTGAATATTTGGTTTATTATCTCCCCATAAATTAAAACACAGCATGATTATTTCTGAATCAGAAGCTTCCTTCAAAATACTGACATAATAGCTTATTTCCTCCTTTCATACACACAAACATATGCATGTAAATTTTTTTCTTTTAAAAGAAATAACTCTCTGCCACTAACTTCCAGGCCAACGAAAATAATTATTTTTGAGATTATTTATAATTTACTTTAATTTAGCACTCCACTTAAGAATCACAACACTGTTGGACATACATTTGCATCTTAATTTTCCTTTTCTCTTCCTCAGGTTTTCTTTCTTTCTTTTTTACTGTTCACTGACTTCCATTTCTCCTCCTTTCAATTACGTAAATATCCCTTTGTTTAGTTAATTTTTGTATATTCTTTATCTCATATTTTGTCTTCTTCAAGAAATTTTTCCTTAGAATGTGAATATTTTCTTGCAAACATACTCCAAAATAATGATACCACTATAAATTATTAGACCAATCTATTATTAATTACATTCTGGAATATACAAAAATATTTCCCTGATTTTTTGATTAAAATATAATAAAGTCTTCCTTATTGCATTAATTATGGATAATACTCCTTTCTCAGAATCTGAGAATGACAGAAGTCCAAACTAGAATGAACTACCAATAACAAAAGAGGCACTTGGTAGTAATCAACTTGGTTCAATGACATTTTGCTGATAGTTTCATTAAAAATTAATATTATCCATGACTGGTTTTTCTAATATTTTAATTAGCTGACATCATGAATGGTTTTGATAACCTTTACACACCAATTTATTTATAATTCCCATTTTTTAGAATTTGGTGAATATGTCTACCTTTTAAAGTTTTCATTTTCACAATTGTTCTTTTTCCATACTTTCTGTTACACTAAAAAAATTGGGGAAAAAAACCTAGAAGTTTAACCTGAAAGGAATTACTCAAAAATGACAAGATTGGTCTGTGCTTCTTTGTATTTTCTGAGTTTTATCTAATGGACATGGACTACCTGTATAACGAGAAAAAAATATGAAAGAAAAGAATCTGTGGTATCTCAGGCATTCCATGACAGGGAAATTTATAGGCACTGAAAAAATAAAGAAGTTAACAACAACCAAAAAAGTGCATGATACCTAAACAACATGCCAGCCTCCAGCATATTACTTCTCCAGTCCTAATATTTCTAGATGCTCCAGTTTCTAGGCTCTAGAAGTATTAGGACTTTACAGAAAAGCTTAAATTTGTGGAAAGGCTGGAGGTTCAAATATAGAGATTTCCCACTACTTCCCATTGCTCACTAAATTAGATACCAAAATAACACTTTGGATAGCCATTGCTAATTACTTAATATATTATAAAGATTGAGAGCAGTGAGTAAGGAGGCATCAATTACTCTACATTTTTCAATCACTAAATTCCTTATCCCACATTTTTTATGATACACAAAATGGGAACACTACCAGCCACACAGAATAATAATGGTAGACTTAACAGGAAGTCAATTTCTTTTCCCTTCTATTTAAGAAACATTCTAATTCCAAACCTCCCCCAAATTTCCAGATTTTTTCTTTTATGGCTTAAGTGTGCTTTATTTTTCCTAATTACAGAAGCAATGAATGATAGTCAGAAAAAATACACAAAAATAAACAAAAAAACTACTAATTCAGTGACAATTCATGTTCAAACATGGAATATATTATATGTTCTAGATCCTATAATTTGAATATTTAGATTATTTTAACTTTGTTATAAACTGCGCAGATTGTAAATGAGCCATGTTTAAAACAAATTCCAGTTCAGATAAATTTTATTTAATCCCATCACTCTTGATATTTCTAACTTATTTTCACCAGTACCATTGTTCCATCTTCCTCATATAGATTATTTGAGATTATCTGAATATTTTCATTTAATAGCATTTTACAAATATAATTTGGCTCTAAATGTTTTCAATTTAATAATATACGTTACTGCATAGCTTTGATGGTTCCTTCAGCGCATATATTGTTAAAGGCTATTTTTCAAAAATTGTTTTGCAGTAGCATGTAATGTAGTATTTGATATGTTTATATCACTGTATCAGTCATTTTATTTGATAGACAATTTGAAAAAAAATTAAAGCTTTGATGATATTTTTTACTTACATTTTTTCTTTGGAGGAGAATTAAGTACATGTAAGCAGTGAAATCCTGTTTTCTTTAATTTAAGATTATCAACAGGTGTTGTTTTTGAAACATTCCAAATGCGCAAAACACCCACTTGAGAATCTAGGCAGATCAGGAAACAAAGCATACACAAAAAAAATTTGTTTGAAACTAAAATGCCTAGACACAAAAGTAATGATAAAAATTTCAACATGTCGGATTTTTAGCACTAATTATTGACATCCTTCAATCAATAAAACCATACAGTAATATAATCAAAGAAACAGTTGAAAAGCTATTTAACCTTTAAATTTTTGACATGTTTTACTACTTTTTTTTTCTGTTCCAAACCTTTTTATAGGGTTAGAAACTGCCTATTTTGGAAGCTTTCCCCAATAAAGACCATTGTAAGAATCTGACTACACAAAAAGCACCCCGTTGACACACACTTGTTCTAGGAAATGGCCAGTCACAGAAAACTCTCTACCTCTAATGTTGAATAATCCTTCCTCTTTTGAAATGTTTGTAAACTGCTCCATTGTCCACTTTCAGCTAAATAAGGATTGGCAAATATACCTGAAGACCAGGTAGAAATTCCTCTTTCTTCCAAAAATCCCACCTTAATAATTGCTTTGGAGAATAGTCTGGCAGTTCCTCAAATGATTAAACATAGCATTAATATATGAGTCAATGTGTCTAGTCCTAGGTAGATACTCAACAGAATTACAAGCATAAATCCACACAAAAACTTGTACATAGCAGCATTATTCATAATAGCAAAAAAGTAGAAACAATGTAAATGTCTATCCATTTATGAATGGATATACAAAACCTGGCACAGTCATATAATGAAATATTATTCAGCCATAAAAAGAAATGAAATACGATATATTCTACAACATGGATGAATCCTGAAAACCTTATGTTAAATGAAAGAAGCCAGACACAAAGGACCACATATTGAATGATTCCATTTATATAAAATGTCCAGAATAGGCAGATCCGCAGAGATAGAAAATAGATGAGCAGTTACGTATGCACATGTGTGTGCCACGGACTGTGGGAGGGAGTAATGGAAGATGACTGCTAATGGGTATGGGTACAGGGTTTGTTGGGGGAATGATGACACATTTTAGAACTAGATAATGGTGATGATTGTACAAATTTGTGAATATACCAGAAAACACTGAACTGTATACTTTAAAAATCATGAATTTTATGATATGTGATGTATATCTCAATAATAATAGATATTTAAAATTTTCCATGCCTGTTATTAATTATATCCTGTTAAATTAAAGGCAATTAAGATATATAAATTAATAATCCACTTACTTTCATGTACAGTTGCCCTTCTTTATCCATGGGGGATTTGTTCCAGGACTATAGATTTTAGTCCACGGATACCAAAATCCTTGGATACTCAAGTCACTTATATAAAGTGGTGCAATATTTGCATATAACCTACACACATCCCCCTCTATACATTAAATCATTTCTATATTACTTATAATACCTAATAAAATGCCTACACATCACTTCATTCATGTGACTTCAACTTGGTCCACTGCAAAGTCAAGTTTTGCTTTCTGAAACTCTGTGGAATATTTTTTCTGAATGTTTATGATCTGCAGCTGGTTGAATTCACAGATGCAGAAGCACAGATACAAAAGGCCAACTGTATAATGTTAAGTACTAAAGAATTTCTTTTAAAATATTGACAGGATAAATAATATTTGTGTATTATTTTACACTAAGCAAATATTAGAAGCATTTATACAGTAGCTGAAAGTACTGTTTCTTCAGAAGACTTTCTCTTTGAACCTAAGGAAATGGTAAAAGTAGAGAGTCATTTAATTTCTAACTACTATTCCTAAATTCTCCCATATTCCTATCCCCCATCACTACTTAGCTTTGCTAATTCTTTCATGAATAGGACACCGTGAAGGAGCATCCTTTCAACTCATGGTACCAAATTCCATTTTCATTTTCAAGCTAGGTTGCAATATTTGGATCTAACTAGGTAAATCTGTCATGGGTTGCCAAAATTATCAGGCAGTGTTATGGTTTAAATGTGCCCCTCAAAGTTCATGTGTTGGAAACTTAATGCCTAATGCAACAGTATTAGGAGGTGGTGTCTAATAAAAGGTGACTAGGCCATGAAGACTCTACTCTTGTGAATGGATTAAACTCCTTATCTCTCAGGAGTCAGTTACTTATTATGAGGGTGGCTTTGTTATTAATATGAAAGCCAGTTAGATCACCTCTTGCTTTTTCCCTCTTACCCTCTCTTGCCTTCAGCAGCACGAAGGCCCTCACCAGATGCTGGTGCCATGCTCTTAGACATCCCAGCCTCAAGAACTGTGAGCCAAATAAACTTCCATTGTTTATAAATTACCCAGCCTGCAGTATTCTGTTATAGCAACACAAAACAGACTAAGACAGAACAACAAAGGTCCCATCCAGGTTAATTGTTTTTCTGGTCAGTACCTTAATTGCCATCCTGCCATGCCTGAAATTGAACTGTCTTTGTCTTTCGCACACAAACAAACACAGACATACTCACATGCGTGCACATACATATTTCAAAGTATTTGCAGAAACCTGGAACAGTGGGGCCTTAATGTCATTTCTATTTGTATTTATGTTAATGACATACAATATAAATAAAACTACACTAGGCATTTACTATAATAAATAAGTTTTACACAAAATTAACCAATAAAAGATTATAATTTCCATAATTCAATGAAAGAATACACACATATTTAAAACTTTGGAGAAAAGGGGTGAGCTCACCTCCAGTTATAAACATTCCAGGAGCACTAGGAACCCAGGCTAAGCACTGTACAGAAGCTGCTGCACTGGGAAGATTAAATGCTGTTATGCAGTAAAGTGATTCAGAATCTATTAAGCGAATTCCATAATGCAAATTAGCCACAAGAAGATAATCAGTAGAGAGTGGGTCCCATTCTAAGGCTGTAACTGGATCCTCTTCATCTGTCCCTTCAAGAGATTCAGGTCTCAAAACATGTTTCTGATTTTTATTACCTATTAAAATACAAATAAAATATTTCCAAAAAATTCACAAAAAAGATCCAAAATTTAGATGACATTAATTTTCTCCTTGCATACTACCTATCTATGACAGTACTGAGAATACAAATCTGGCATTTTTATGCAGAAGGCATAACTGACGTGTGAATGAAGGGGAATTAGTTGTCCTAATGATGAAAGTCACACTCAATCCTCTGCCTTGGCAATCTCTAGTGGCTTGAATGTTTTTCCTATTTTTTACTGAAAAGCTGTAAGAAAATGACACAGATAAATAATACATTCTATCTTGTCAACAATTACAAATTTCACTGAGTCACAGCAGCTATGTGAATAGGGGAAATGCTTATGGAAATGAAGAACATCATGTAGTGATTAAAAAGCATAGATACTGGCCCTGGCTGACTGCCTAGGTCCAACCCTAGTTCCCCCACTTACTAGCTTTGTGGTTTTGGACAAGGTAATTAATCTCTGTGTGCCTCAGTTTTTTTTTTTTTAATTTTACTTTCATAAGGGAGAACATAACAATACTTACTTCAAAGGGTTTTCAAAAATATTAAATGAGTTAGTTGATTAAAGTGTTAGGTAGACCCTCCTGGGGACAAAGGTGGGTGCCCCAAGCAATTGCCACACTTGGGGGAGAAGGAAACACTCTACCATTCTACCAATCAGAACTTAGCTTGCCAACCGCAAAAGAATGCAGAGGATTCCCTAGGCAGCGAGCCAAGCAGGTAGAATAGGTCTGGAAGGTGACCTAGAACAACCTAAGGCTAATTATCATGTCATTAGTTTAAATCTACATTCACCCCCACAAATGGGCTTTCAGAGAGGCTCATGGGAAACCCACAAGTGTAGTAAGACTGAGGTTATGTAACTCCCAACTGTCCATCCAAATGGTTCAACGGTGATGTTTGAACCATGAGGAGGGCCCAGCCTAGACACTGTAAAACAAGACCCCAGACCATAACCAAAGGCCTTTTGTTATGACAGAGGGGTCCCTTCTCCTCTATGGAGAATGTATCTTGCTCTCTGTGAACCTGTATCTTGCTCTTGCTCTGTAAGCCTATCTTGTCCTTTCTCAACAAACTTCATTTCACTCTTGCCTTGCTTTTGGTGTGTCTGGCCATTCTCTGGCCAAGAGCACACCAAGAACTGAGAACAGATTATGAGCTGACAAAAATGCTTAGAACAGTGTAGTATATTATAAACAGCATATCAATATTTACTGTTATTCCTTCCTCATTCACTTTACCGTGTATCATAATCATAATTCACAGCTGACTACCAGTAAAAATAGGGAGGCTAGAAAAATAGGGAGATAAAGCATGTGTAATTAAATAAAACAAAGGACCATTAAACAATTCTCTTGTTCTTTGTAAATTATATATACACAACTGCAAATATAGAAAAAATTAATACTGCTGATGTACCACAAGGATACTCCAATGAGCCAGTCCTTTCATTCTCAAAAAAGAGGCAGTAAAACAACATAATTTAGGGACTACAGTCTTAACAGGAAGTACCAATTAGTTCTAAGTATTAAAAATTTTAAAGAAATGTTTATGTTTTTAATAACACAATTGAAAGATACTACAGCTTTTGCTGAAATCCCATAATTACACAACTTTTTGACATATCAGATTATAAAAGGAGAAAAAAATTGTTTTCCTTGGATATATAAGATATTTGTAAAGTGAATTGAAAATCTTGTCATTTCTGGTTTTGAAATAAGCTCATCAGGATATGCTAATCTTTAAAATGTTGATTTTAAATAGGTATTTTATTTAGAATTTTTGCATATATAATCATAGAAGATGGATATGAGATTTCCTTTATTCAGCTTTATTAAATTTTCTAAATAACCATCAAGAAAAGTTTGTTTACTTTTTTTCCCAATATAAGCATCTGCCAAATTGCTACTTGATATAATAAACAATGATACATATTGATATAGCTAATCATTACAAGGTTGAGAGAGTTATAAAAATGACTTATTAACCAAACCTTTACTTGCTGTTTCTTAAGTAATATTTAGGTATTTCAATATGCCAGTAAGCATGGGTTATTAAAAATATTACAACATGTAAAAAAAAAAACTCAAAACAAATAGCAACATGAAACATGGGAAAATTTGAAACGGTAATGCTAGAACATCTAAATCTTGTTGCTTCAAAGCCCCATACTTGCAGCCAAAATCATAAATTATATTCATCATTTACTTTTCTAACTGGTTTCCTCATATTTTTATCATAAAAGATAGAAAAATGAACCTATAAAATTTTATAGCCAGTTATTAGAACAATAGCTGATAATATTTTATTTATATTATACAAGATATTATTATTGTGTTCTATTTTATTAAACAAATACCAGGCAACTTGTGTTGTCAAGATACAGACAAAAGCGTATGTACAAAAACCTTGGGCAGGGCCAAATAAAAATCTCAAGACTTCCCAAAATTCATTATGCCAAAAGGGTGAACTGAGCTTGAAAGCTGAGTCACACAGGCACTGCCATCCTCTCCCCAGTGAGGTATATGGGTCCTCTTTTAAGAAATGAAGGGGCTTAGAAAATGACTAAACAGAGGTTTTTTGTTTTTTTGTTTTTGGTAGACTGGGTATGGGAGGGAGAAAGAAAGCCTGGCTGGCAAGGTGGATTTGTTATGCAGGTTAAGTCTCAATAACAGCCCTCACGGAAATGTTTTATTCAGACCCTAAAAGGGTGTCAGACACTCAGCAAACCTGTTCCAGATCAAATAGGCAGGGCATGGCTGCTTTTGATAGAGATTCTCTACAAATGCAATTTGTCTCCCAGCCTCCCCACCTGGACAGCCTTGCAGTAGTACTCCTGTTAGCCTACAGCTATCTCAAAATACGACAAATAAATGTATTTTGGGTTAAAATATTTCTTATTTCCTTCAGCCCTAAAAAAACCCCTTCAAAATATACAGCCCCTATAAAATGAGTGCATGTCAATTATAACCTTAGGACTGGAGCCTAAATAAACTCTTAAATGTTGATTACAAGTTTATCTTCACAGATGCAAACCAAGGAAGAGATAGGATCACTCTTGTACCTTCCCTGAGAAGATTCACAACATTGACTATTTCTCTATCTCTCTTTTTTTGAAAGTTCTTACTGAGCACCAAATAGAACTTCACAAGAATAACATCAATTGCCACACTTCTCACCGCCTTCACCCCTCCCCCTCTTTTTTCCTGTGCACCTCTTGTTTCTGTTAAATGAGAAGTTCTCAACCTCTTCTTTGGAGAGCCCAGTCCACAACAGATACTTGGTGGGCTATGTTTTTCTTGGGTGCTCCTTAAAATCTTGGCTTAATAAGCCTCAACTGAGTGTGACTCTCTTGTTTTCAGTCAATTATTATTTAAGTTAATAATGTCATTGTATAGCTGTCAAAATTTTGATTTTGAGGTTATGAAATCATAAAATGACACACAATTCACAATGTCCATAGGATAAAAGCAAAGCAAACTGAAACAACAATTTGCTCAGGAGAAGGACAACTTTTCCTAGAATTTGAAACCACCCTTTAGACAAATCAACAATGGGGTGCAAGGCAAGAGCTATGGTAAGGACCTAGCTAAAAGTAATGATAATTAGCTGGTCCCCATTCGTCCCTCTATAATTGCCACTCTGGAGCCACACAGCTGGTGGTCATAAAGATTCTTAGCTTTCTCCATAAAGAACATCACACTTTTGAAACCTAGGAGTAGTTTCTAAGGTATCTTCCAGGTCCCACATTCCAGTGGAATAGCTGACCCACCCTTGCGACCCCTGCCCAAAACCTGGTCAGCAAAGAAGACAATTTCTACAACCCTATGGTCTTCCCTGAACACAGCTAATTAGCAGACTCAATTGCCTATGCCAAACTGTCTTTAAAAACCCTGCCTCACAAATTCTTGGGGAGGCAGGTTTGAGAAATTTCTCCCATCTCCCCACTTGGTGCTATACGGAATAAACTCTTTCTCTGCCATAAACCCTGCGGTCTCAGAGTATTGGCTTCCTCTTGGGCAGTGGGCAAATGAATCTGGCTGGGCGGCAACAAAGTGAGACCAGAAATAAATGTCTCCTGTGTGCTTTTAAAAGGGGTGATACTGTGAAATATATATTTGGTTTTCATCTCCATTTCCTGGTATTACAATCCCTAAAATCCTTGGAATCTCCAAAGTTGTAAAGTATCTTATTGTAGGCTAATGAGTTGACTGGTGGCAGCAGCCCCTGGGTAGTTTCGGGATGGGGACTGGTCACTGGAAAGACCAAGGCAGAATGAGAGTGTTGGGACCTTTAGACCCGCCCTTCAACCTCCAGGGAGGGGAAAGTGGCTGAAGGTTAAGCTAATCGCCGATGGGCAATGAATTTAATCAATTATGCTTATGCAAGGAAGCTTCAGTAAAAAAACCCCAAAAGGTACACTGTTTGGGGAACTTCTAAATGGCTGCACACTTGGAGACTCCTGGAGGGTGGTGTGCCTGGAGAGGGCATGGAAGCCTCCACATCCTTTACCACAAGCCTTGTCCTATGCATCTTTTCATCTATATCCTTCATAATACCCTGTATAATAAACCAGTAAATGTAAGTAAGTGTTTTCCTGAATTCTGTGAGCCATCTAGCAAACTAATCGAACCTAAGGAGGAGGCTGTGTGAATGGACCCCAATTTATAGTCAGTTGTTCAGAAGCACAGGCAAAATCAGCATTAGGGGCTTGCAGTCAGCATTACAAGAGGGGGGCGGTCTTGCTGGACTGAGCTCTCAGGCTGTGTGAACAGATACTATCCAGGTAGGTAGTATCAGAATTGAATTGGAGGATGTCCAGCTGGTGTCTGTTGCACAAGTGATTGCTTGCTTGTGTGGGAGAAAAATGCCCACACATCTGGTGTCAGAGTGTGTTGTTAGACTATAGTAGGAAGAAACTGAGTTTGTTTTTTCCGCTATGTAATAATGTTACACAGGAACAATGTCATCAGCAACATTCTTAAAATAAAACAATGCAAATTTTATTAATGCATAATTAATGCATTATTAGTGTACATTAATGCACAATCATGGGATAATTCAAATCCCAATTCAAATACCAAAATCAATTCAATTAAACATTTCTATAATGAAAATTTTTTAAAAAGTTCTCTGATGAACTTGGTCTAAGAATACAATTTGAAATAGCTAAAGCAGTTTTCCAACTTTTTTGCCCTGGAATCCTCTCTCCATATGAGAATATTTACATGAAAATCCAACACGTAACACAGAAAAAAGAAATCTGAATTGTGAATAAAACTGTGCAATTCAGGCTGAAACGGAAAAGAAGAAACTTACAGCCCAGCTAGATCACCTATGAAGCCCCCCCAAAACACACACATAAATATATGAGCATACAAAGCACAGTTTAAAAATAGCTGATTTAAAAATGATGGATGAACTGCATTACTGTGGGGAGTTCTCCATGAATATTTATTTTTTCTTTCATGAGAGAAAGACTAGACAACAAAGAGCTTGAGGTCATAGGTTCCTGCAAAAACCTGGAGGACAGAATCCTATGTTATAACATAGAAATAAACCATCTGTGGTGCCAATACGTCATTAAGAAGGTAAAGTTAACAACTCCTCATGCAAAGAATCCTAACAATGTCAGTATTAATGTTAACAGTCTCAGAGTTTCAAACTCACAATCCAGAATGCAGTTTCAGAATTAAAAGGTAGTGTTTCCTTCGTGATCCATTAGCTCAGGTATATCCAAAAGGAAAACACCTAGAAGGACTGTACCTTTCATAATAGTTTGTGTATATTAACTGCTCAATAAATCCTACGGAATAAATAAGGCTAAGGGTTGTTATGAGTTCAATTGTGTCCCCCTGCCCACCAAAAAGGTGTTAAAGTTCTAGCCCCCAGTACCTGCGAATGTGATCTTATGTCGAATTAGGGTCTTTGCAGATGATCACGTTAAGATGCAGTGCCTTCAGGAAGAACATGGCCCTGCCAACACCTTATTTATACTTCTGGCCTCAAGAATTGTGAGACAATAAATTTCTGTTTTTCAAAGCCATCTAGTTTGTGATACCTTTTTATAACAGCCCTAGTAAACTAACACATGGATCTAGAAAAGTAGCGCTTGTTGACTTGACTATAGGTGCACAAATAACTGTTTAACAACTGGAAAATTAAGTTATTAGAAAAAATGACCTCTTCTGGAAGGCACATAGCTCATATTATTCAAATATTATACCTCCTATCCCGATGAAAACCTAAGATAGATAAAAGTAAAGTAGGCCTTTTATCTTCCCTATATTTTCTATGTCAAAATAAGCATAAAATGTCTCAACGTTTTATATTTTTGATACAAAATGCACTGTCTCAATGTCCTATCCTATGACTTAAAACTGTCAGAGATGCCTAATAACAACAAAGCAAGAAAGAGGACAGTCCTAGACAGTGAAAAAGGAAATGGCCACAATGATAAATCAAAAAATACAAAAAATATCTAGAATACAATTTAGACCAAACTAAAAACAATTCATAATCATCTTCAGATCTCAGGCAGCTCACAGATTCCTTGAAAACAAAGTGTCACAGTCCTGATGAAATCTCTAGGGGCAGATCAGCCAGAGGAGAAGGGAAGGAATATCCCTAAGGGGATCTGGGAACATAACCCAGAGAGGGAGAACCACACAGCATACAGCCATCTTTATTGTCCTTAAATTATATGTCTAAAACTAAGAAGACTGCCAGAGATGAAGAGTGCAGAGAGGAAAGTGGTATTCACCACATCAAAAAGAGAAGGCTATGAATTATGTCACTTAACTATGAGCCTTAATGACCAACTATAAAACAGAATCTGCTCCCAGTGGAGAGGATGTAACGGAGGAAGTAACAGTGCAAGTGGCTGTGACAAATTCAAATAAAGCAACACTCATTGATCCCTCCTCATACTAATCTTCAACAGAGAGCTGAATCTGTCCCCATGTTAAATTAGTAAAACCAGAAGGAACAACCGAGGATGTGTACAAAGAGCCAAGAGGGAAGGTGGTAAACAAATACATGTATATTTATTTTTATCTTTCTTTACAATGTAAATAATAGCTCCTGAAATATATTTAAGATACAGTGGCCCCAATGTATCAACGTTTCACACAATCCTTTTTTAAATTTTAGAAAGATTTCTAGAAGATTTGTTTGAATTTTCACAATTTCTTCTGTTCAACTTCAATTTCTTTTTTCTTCTATAAATATCAGATAAACTGAATGTAATATGTTTTGTGAAAGCCGTTACCCTGTTCCTGAAAAAGCACTTTCATCCATCTAGCCACTAATCAAATATATCAACAGAGATGCCAGATGGCTAAAAGTATGTTTCACAAATATTAACAATACTTACTTATGAGGGGAGAGCAATTTTAAGTAATTTTTGATTTTTTAATTGTGCTTTTTGTTGCTGCTTCAACTTTAAAAATGAAGATAAATTAATTTCTCAGACTCATTCAGTCAAATTTATTAAGTGATAGGGGTTCAAAGGGTTATCATTCCTTTTTATGCCAGGTTCAAAGCCTTTGCTAAGGAGCTGTGGCATCAGAATGGCATTTTCACAAGCAAACGGGAAAATATTAATATTTTGGAGTAGTATTAATGAGTCATCATACCTTCTGGCTGTATGTATGTCCTTGTTCATTCAGGTTATTTTCTTAGTAAATGGGCAGAAATAAAGAGTTGACTTTAAAAATGCAAATATTGGACAAATGACTAATTTGAATTAATTCCAAATAAAATCTGCACAGCTGTGTTGAATATATTACAATGCCTACAAATGAAATTTACTTCAAATGAATATTTGGAATCAGCACAATGCTGGATAACATTTTAACAACTATCTATATTAAAATTAAAATTATGTTACTTTTGTCTTTATGTTGAGTAAATAAAAATTACATATGAGAAGGAAAATATAATTTAAGAAACCTGAGTAATTAAATTCTTACCTGGCTGAAAAATTGATAGACTTCCATTAATATGACCAAACACAACTTTCCCCCTTTTTTGGGTATGCCATCTGAATATACAGACATCAGACAAGAAGCTATGAGCTTCTCTGTGTACAGTCACTCCACTATCTGGTCCTGAGATGGTCCAAATGAACAGTGGTCCTCTGTGAGAAACGAATGCCACCGCGTCACCTGCATTCCAGCACCAGCTAAGGGAGGCAGGTATCCCTGAAATACATTAAATGCAAATATATAATAGAGAGATACAGCATAAGATTGTACCATTAAACATTGTTTGCATCGTACATTTCTAAAACAAATTAAAATATAAGAATATGTTCGTTATTTTAAAAGCACATTATTAGCTGGGAATCAGATTTATAAAGAAATCCCAAAGACTACAGAGAACATATGTAGGGAACTTCCATGATGAAAGGAAAAATACCTAGGTTAGGTTCAAGTAGTACTGATGTGATCATATGTTTCATATATTGAAAGAAATTCATACAGGTCTTTATTTTAGTACACTATGTATTAAAGCAATAAATACTCGAGTATTTGTATAAAGGACCTTCTCTAGGCATTCTAGGTACACAAAGTAATATAGAATACATTTTCTGCTTTAAAGGATTCTAAATGTAAATTGGGGGGATAGGGATTTTATGCATGAAAAGATACATGCTACTATAAGGATTTCCTAACAGTGGACTTACTGTTACAATCCATGTCTTATCAGGAGTTTATATTCAAATTGTAGTTTTGCCTCAAATGAACTAAAAATGTCACTTTATTTCTCTAAACCTCTGTTTCCTCATATATAAAATGGAGATAAAAATAAAAATAGTTGACCACTTATTTCACATGAAAGCTAAGGAAATATTGTATGTAAAAGTACCTTTTAAACTATCAGATGGAATAAAAAAGTTAATTGTTAATGTTCCCACTATTGTTGTGATCAAAAAAATCATATATAAAATAAATGTTATGGGAAATTTATAATTCAAGAGAGAGTATAAATCTCCCAACACAGATACATTAATTGACTGCATCACAATAATCAAATTGAATATAACATATCAGATTATGTAGAGTCAGGGCTCAGGAATTTATTTTTAACAAGCTTCTGCAAATGACTTTGATATGCAGAAAGGTTTAGGAATCACTGGACTACTATCTTAGAAAGAAACTGGATTTGAATTATACCTAGAAGGAAGGGTAGAGGTAAAATATATGAAATGAGCAGTATTTCCCAGGAAGAGGAAATGAATATGCACAAGAATTCAAGAGTTGAAACTCAATGGTTGACAGTAAGTTCAGTTTGTGACAACAGTTTCTCCAAGAGGCAGAAACTGAAAGCCTAATGCCTAGTTCAGATCCTGACAAATAATGGGAACTCCATAAATATTTGCTGAATGGATGTATACGTGAACAAGCCTAATAAAAAAAATTGACGTGGTTTTAGGATATGTTAACAGAAGTACAATTTCCCCAAAAAGGGATACAGTAGTTTGTATGATCAAACCACCACAGCACAATTGAAGCACAACAGAATGCTGGCTCTCTGAATGCATCTTTAGAAAAAGGCAGCAAGGAAAGTGAAACAAGCAGAAACAATGCCATATAATAACAATACAAAACACTTCTACAATGGCTTTCTATGTACCAGCACTTTCAAGAGCTCTTCAAATATTAACACATTTAATTCTCACAACAATATTCTGAGGTAGGTTAAGTAGCATTATCCACTGCTTTACAAAGTGTGACATTTTTCAAGTTGCTGACAACTTAAACATTTTCCACTTGAACAAACTAATGCTCATTTTCCTTTAAATGAGTTATTAGAAAAAAGAATAATAAAGTGCAAAATACAGAGGCAAGATCAAGTTCAACTATTGTATATGAAAGTTAAAAAAAAGGGCAATTAATAAAAATTTCTACTTTGCTTCAGCTGGATCCTAAAAAGAAAATGGACTCTAAAACATTTCAAAAGGGATTATTTAAAATGAAAATGAGAAAAATATTCAAAAGTTCTTTGTAATAAAATATCAAAGCTTTCTAAATTAAGAAGATATTTGGAAATACGATGGGGAATTTATTGAAAAATGTTTGACAATTTTCAAAAAAGGAAAAAGATGTAAAATTGACCAAAATTATTACCACACTTATTTAACTACTATATGATTTTTAGTAACAAAGTTATTTAATTATATATACAGTGGCAAAAGAAACTATGGTGCACACAGCTGGTGCATAAAAAAAGTCTTCCACCATGAATGGATGTGATGTATATAGTGTTTGATGATAAATCCATGGATAAACTAAGTGCTAACTCAGTAATACAAATGTGTACTTTTGCATAACATTTAGAAAATATGTTTATTATGTAGTTACAGCCTGGTATTGACTTTGCATTACAACTTTATGAGAACAATAATATTATGCAACTTTTTTAGTTTAAGGCACATAAAAATGTGGAAAGAGGATTTGTTGTGTTAACATTAATCTCACACAAAGCTGGATTTAAAGTATTGGGAAAATGCATTATGGATCAATATAAACAATAGTGGAATAACCTATAGAAGTTGTGGCTCGTGGAGAAATAGGTGTGATAAGAAAACATCGAGAGATATGAAAAATCTTGACTGAGGCTACCAATCACTGTTTATATATCACAAAGCTTTGTACCAAAAGTAATTTGGCTTTTTCTCACTGATATACAGAAAACCTTAAGGAAAACTGTTAATTACGTTAATGGAAGCTCACTGAGTAGTTGATTTTTAAAAATATTTTACTCAGAGATTGCAGCAAACTTTACTCACTGTCTAATACATTGGTTGTTGTAAGTGAAAATTAAAAATAGGGCATATGAACTTGCGAATGAGATTCACAATTTCTTAGTCGCAAATTAACCTCATTTGACAAATACTTTTAAGGTGATAGTTGAGTTACAAAATGAGGTATTTCCAGCATTCTTAATGACCTAAATTTGAAAAGACAAGGAAAAACAAATATACTAAATATATTGATTATATCTAAAGGTTCCAAAAGACACTATTATTATTATGGAAATAAAATTTAAAGATAATTGCTTATGAATTCCCAGTATTATTGTTACATACTTAGAAGAATAAAGAAATTTGAACAAAATAAAGTTAGTGAAATTTTCATATCTCAGTTTTCAATCTCAAAATTATAATAATTATCTTTTAGGGAAGAAGCTGAATATGGAAAACATATCCAACATCAGCTTTCAAAATGATAATCAAGAATTGAGCTACATGTGGTGCTCAAAAAGAGAATAAATTATTGTGACATTTAACACAGAAAGATGATAACTGTATCATCATGATGGGGCAAGATTAAATACGAGTTCCCAATGCTAAATAGAAAGAGTATAATGAATTATTAAAATTCATAAAGTCCTATTTGTGTGAATTAGGGAGTTTCTACCTCAACCAAATTAAAAATTAAGCCACTAAACTAGCTCAAAAATGCATCAAATATATGCATAATATTGTCCTTGTATGTTAAAGATTAGAATAACAGGCAAGGCCTGTTACTTATCTCATTAAGAAAATCTTCTCTGATTATTACTTTTGTATTTATTTTGGAAATTTTTATATTATATTTAAACATTAGTGAAATTATTTAGTATGGACTATGCTTTTAGTTGATCATATGTTCTAAATATAATTGTTTCATGAAATTTTGTTTCAATTTTGTACACAGGCACACACATGAGTCACCATGTAAAGTGTATTTCTTATACAGGTTACCGTTAGGAAGCCTGAAAACTCTACTTTAAAATCTGAACTAATAGTATTCATAGTGTTTGTTGAAATAAAAATGTTTTAATTAATAAAACAAGTCTGAGTTATAAACATACCTTTTTGACTGTCGAGTTTAGCAATGACTTTTTGTTCTGCAACATTCCAAATGATCACTAAGTTATCGGTGCTGCCACTTGCAAACAGATCAGGGTTATGTGGACACCAAGAGATTGCTGTGATTGTTTTTTTATGTTCAGACATAATTGAATGAAGTTTGAATTCATTATAACGGTGATCCAACTGAAACAAAATATATAAATAAAACATTTTAGTGCTACTTTTTAGATAATACACTATCCATTAATAATCACATTAAACAAAAAAAAAGCTACATACATGACAATTAGTTCACCTAATAATAAAGATATGAACACATTTCAAGTTTTGGTTTATGTTCAAATGTATTTAATTAGCTGAAAGAAACCATATTAAAAAAATGAAAGAACTGAGATAAAACACATCAATCTTAAATATAAGTAAAAATGAATGTTTTACCTTTCAATATGCATAATAAATCAGAGTTTTATTATATTTTCCATAGTTATATCTATTTAGGAGAGGGAAAAGTCCTTGGTTTTGGAACTTTTTTTCCCTGCAATTTTTCACTTATACTTGAATAAAAAAATTTAGGTTAAGAAAACCAACTGTTCATTATTATATAACTAAGATGCCCAAAGCTTCCAGAGCAAAGGTATCATTGACCCTTTTTATATTCTTGTTCTTCAGATGGGGCATTATGTTGTGTTTTTATATTAAAGTGGACAAAACGAGCAGCCTCATTTTTCCTATTACATTTGTAAACGTGCCTGCATTAGTTAGTGAACTAATCTCTCCATCATTTTTAACATGTTTTGGATTATACTGTATATGCCCTTTTGTTGGAGTTGTTTTTTTGTTTTTTGTCCTTTAACATATAATGAGCCTTTCACCATGTTATTATAAGTTTTAAAAATCATTATTATATTAAATTTTTATTATATCAACCTTTCTTTAATCATATACTTGCAGTAAAATTGTCTGATAACATGGCCTTCAATGCCCTACAAGATCAAATCTTTGATATTTTGCTAAACTAATTTGAAATCAGTCTGAACTTCTTGTTTCTGTAATACTGCAAAATTATTTCCATTTTATGGCCTTATGCTTGCTGCTCCCTTGGCCTCAAATGCTCTCCCCACTGATATGCTCATGGTTATTCATTCTCTTGTTGAAGTCTGAGTTTAAAAGCACCTCTCCAGAAAGATGTTTTCTGATCATGCTATCTAAATTCATAACTCTCTCCAGAACCCATTCCCCATGACTATGCTATTACCTGTTTTTACAGCCTTTCTAGAACAGACTTCTTCCTGAAACATTTACTTATTTGTTTACTTATTTATTTAATGACCTCTCCCTGCTCCCTGCCCTTACTAAGAATGTAAGTCCCACAAGACAAATTTGCTTGGTTTGTTCATAGTTGCATTCTTAATACCAAGTAATGTTTGGGTAATTGAGATTTAGTTAATAGTATTGAAATAACAAACCCTTATGCTACTGTTAAACATTTAAGTAACTTCTAATTTTTGTATCACAAATAATGCTGCAGTGAACATCTTTGTATGTAAAATTTTGTTCAGTGACCTGATTATTTCCTAAGGCTTTCTCTTCTATACTTTCTCTATGTTCAACTACTCTTGGACAACTTTGGATGAAAACATTATTAAAGATAACCAGTACCAATGGAGTTTTCATCTAATTAGTACTGCAGAAACAATAATTTTAAATTGATTTGTTTAAGTATATAATTGTATTTTCTGTACATTTAGGAATAAATAGGATTTTAAGTTTAAATTATTCAGCAATTTAAATTACCCATTGTAGATATTGTGAGTGTATCTGATAAAAAAATCAGCTATATAAGTTACAAATACAGTAGAAGAATCTATAATGTAATAAATGTATGAAGAAACTATGCTGCACATCAGTGACCTTCACTGACATCACTATATAAATTATGCATATAGTGTAAGCACATTTTAGAATATTGAACTATTTGTAGGGATTAATTTATTAATGCATTACTATTATATTTACAATTCAGTATTATTGGACTGTACCATTACATTGAGATGGACCTTAAATTACTCCACTTTTAGAGTACTTTAATACAATGTATTAGTGCCATACAACTCAACAGTTAACAAAAAATTCTGATGCCATTTAGGAACATTATTTAATAGTTCAGAAAAAACTGTCATACATCAGCGTCATTATCCAGAGTGTGACAGACTAACAGAGTTTGACTCTACATTGGCACTAGGTGTTATTTAATAAATATTTCCTCTAAAAATGATTATAACATTTTATATTTATGTAGCATAATTTTCAAAGCACTTTAATTTAGATAATCACATTTATTTATTTATTTATTTTTATTTATTTTTTTTGAGACAGACTCTCGCTCTGTTGCCCGGGCTAGAGTGAGTGCCATGGCGTCAGCCTAGCTCACAGCAACCTCAGAATCCTGGGCTTAAGCGATCCTACTGCTTCAGCCTCCTGAGAAGCTAAGACTACAGGCATGCACCACCATGCCCGGCTAATTTTTTCTATATATATTTTAGTTGGCCAGATAATTTCTTTCTATTTTTAGTAGAGACGGGGTCTCACTCTTGCTCAGGTTGGTCTCGAACTCCTGACCTCGAGCGATCCACCCACCTCGGCCTCCCAGAGTGCTAGGATTACAGGCATGAGCCACCACGCCCAGCCTAGATAATCACATTTAAAACACTTAGTATATGTTTAATTAACATGTCATCATTTAATAATGTAATTTTCTATTGGGATACTTTGGAACAGGTTTTATAGGGAACACTGTAATGAACTGTCACCTGAGTTTATTTGCATTAATTTCTAAATCAGGGTAATTTTTTGTTTTAGTCCTTAATGACATGCAAACTTTCTTGTAGGTTTTTTATATTAATAATTCCAGCTTAATCTTCCTAAATATGTCATAAAATGTCATCACAAAATTGAAGACACACAAACTTGAAAAAAAGTAAGTTCTGCTTTTATCCACTGAGTTTCTTTACCATCCTTACCTCTGAGAATAGGTTGCCTTGCCTAAGTTCCTCTTCTTTAGGAGGAAATATATGACAAGAAGATAGGGAGTTAAGACTAGGAGAAAAGTTTGGAGGAGGAATGTGGAAGTGAGAAACTGCATGCAGAGTGTAAAGGAGGTAGATGGGAGAAGAAAGGAGGCACTTAGAAGGCTTGGTGCTATCTTACGTATGGGGCAAAAATGAAGGAATGTGAGTTATAATGAAGTTACATTTTGACTAGTAGATATTTCCACAGTCTTGAGGAATGGACTACATAAAATTTTACTCTATATTGTGGAAAATGAATATTTTGATGGATTAATGCTGTTATTTCTTAAATTTCCAATATACCATAACACTATTAGTAATGAACTCATACATAGTAATGAAAAGGATTTTTACTCTAGAATAAAACAATAATTTTTTTACCCTTAATTGAAATGAGTTGGAGTTTTAAGATTTTAAAAAAACCCATTCATTCCAACATTTAATGAATATCTGCTAAGTGCCAGAAAGTGTGCAAAAATTTGAGAATTCAAAGATGAGGAAGACTCACTTCTAGAAAACGGAAGCATGTAGAGAGGCAGCCCATTTTACAGGCACTTCACCATTAAGAAAGGGGGAAAAGCAGAATATGGAAAAGAGTTCATGCACTTGAGCTGAGATTTGAAAGAAGAGAAAGTGTTCTCTAAACAGACAATGTAGGCAAACTGAAAAATTAATATAAGACAAGAAAGAGTCTGAGATGTTTTAGAAAATGAAATGGTTTGGTATATCTGGGATACAGAGTGAGAGAGAGGTAGGAAGATCACAAAAGACCTTGAATGTCATACTATGAAGTTTGGATGTTAATATTAGGCAATAAGTAGCAAAGGATGATTTTAAAATCTAGATTTGCATTATAGATGACTGATTACACTGTAACATAAATTAGAAGCAGGCAAACTAGAAGTAGAGATTATTATAATAGTTCAGATGAGAAGGATATATAGAAGGTACTAAAAGATATAAAATACCAGAATCACTCTTGGTTACCGAGGATATGGGACGTAAGTAAAAGAGGGAGTCAAAAGTAACTCTCATATTTCTGGTGTAGATGAACAGTTAGCTGGTGACACTAAGATATTGACTCTGGGTTTAAGGAGAAAGACTGAACTTGGATTTAAGATGCTTATGGCACCTCTATAATGGAGAAATTCAGGAGGCCATTAGCTCTAAAATTGGGAACTGATAATAGATGTAGGAATGGAGCTAAGACATAAAAAAAAGTAGTTATATAGTTTTTCTCCTAGGAATATCTCAAGATACATCTGCACTAGTTTTAATATAATGATCTCTGATGGACTACCAACATTCTTAACTGACGAGAGTTTTCTCATATTAAATTTAGTAATAATTTAGTATTATGATATAAGCATTTTCTAAAGGTTTAACTTTTAAACTGAATACAGTATAAATAGCAAAGAAGAGAAAATATAATTATATGTAAAATCATTATAACTTATATGTAAATTATATAAAATATAATTATAGTAATTATATATCAATGAAATTACAGCATTATGCTTTTCACGAAACAGAATTAAAAATAAGCACTAGTTAAATACTAATTTTGACTGATAAAATTAACAATTGAAAAGAATTATCATAATTTTACCTGATAAATATAGATAGCCAGGGTTGCACAATATGCAAACCTGTCTCCACTGGCAGCACATACGTCTTTGTTCCACGGCTGACATCCAGCGGCCAGCAATCCCACTTGCCTTACTTGGTACATGTTTGCCTTGAAAAACGAATATGAAGAAATGTCAGTCATTTTCATTATTTGATAAACTTCCCCTTCATTGTTTTACATCTGTCTTCCCCAACCCTTACCTTTATGCCTTGCAAAAATTTTACTAGTACTATTAATTTCAACTTATATTTTCAGAATGCAGGTGTTGAAATCCCCAAATGTCTACAGACATCAAGGCATGTAATTTAAATTCGGAAAGCAAGAGATCATAAAATGAAGAATGACAACTGCCACTTGGCCTGTAAGGAATGACTGGGACTATAGCGAAATACAAAGTGCATACATATGTGCACATAAGTGTTGACTGATTAGTTCCAATTTAGTATTGAGTATCTGTGGTGTTTGTTTTTCCATTCTTGAGATACTTCACTTAGAAGAATGGTCTCCAGTTCCATCCAGATCGTTACAAAAGTATTAGTTCACCATTTTTTTTTAATGGATGGAAATCAAGCAGGTGGGAGGGGGAAAGAGGGAATGGGTAAATTCACACCTAGCGGGTACAATGCACACTATCTGGGTGATGGGCACACTTACAACTCTGACTCAATCTATACAAAAGCAAATTATGTAACTGGAACGTTTTTACTCCTGTAATATTCTGACATAAAAAAAAGTGCATATCCTATCTAAAGGGTTTTAGTACCACTGGACAAGGCCATCCCACGTAGCAAGATTACAGAACTTCCTAGGGAAACTGAGCAGTACTAGTGATAAATTTACGAAAAAAAAAGTAAATAAATTATTTGAAGGCAAATTGGTATGATAAAAACACAGTGCTATCAATCTTTAAGTGCTTTTAAATGTTTAGAATCTTACATAAAAATATTCTTTCTTCTTCCTCTAATGAAATTGATATTTTCTCAAATATTAGCATTCCGGATAAGTGAAAAAGATACACACTTTTTTTTTTTACAATTAGTAATGTTATGTTACAATATTCTTATTCACTAAAAATATACATTATTTCAGCCTCAAGTGAATGACATAGGCATTTGCAGATTATGCTGTGGATCTATGATTACTATTTATAACATTTGTGTCTAAATAAAAATTGATTTCTGTTTAACCAAACATTGAGCTTATATTTGGAAAAGAAACAATTAGAGAACAAAATCTTTAAACACAGTTAAATGGAGTCATTTTAAAATTTTTACTTTCTGCTAACTTTTTTCACATTTTTAATAATTAATAAATTGATTTTAGAGATATCTGAGGTTCATAGCAAAACTGAGCAGAAAGTACAGACAGTTCTCATATATCTCTTATAGTCGTCTTCTCTCATCCCATAACACAAGCTTCCCCGCTATCAATACCCAGCACCAGATGGTACATTTGTTAAAACTGATGAACCTATATTGACACATTGTTATCTTCCAAAGTCCATAGTTTACATTAAAGTTCATTCTAGGTGTTCTACATACTACAGGTCTTGGGTATTTTGATCCACTCTGAGAATCTCTATCTTTTCATTGGTGTATTTAGACCACTGACATTTAAGGTGATTATTATATAGTTGGATTAATAACTATCATATTTGTTACTATTTTCTATTGTCCTTGTTCTTTTATTCCTATTTTTATCTTCCATATATTTTCTGCCTTTCATGGTTTTAACTATGTAGTTTACATGATTCCATATTCTCTTATTTCTTAGCATATCAATTATACTTCTTTTTTTTAAATTTTTTAATTGTTTAATTTTTAATTTTTTTATTTTTGAGACAGTGTCTTGGTCTGTTGCCTGGGCTAGAGTGAGTGCCGTGGCGTCAGCCTAGCTCACAGCAACCTCAAAGTCCTGGGCTTAAGCGATCCTACTGCCTCAGCCTCCCGAGTAGCTGGGACTACAGGCATGCGCCACCATGCCCGGCTAGTTTTTTCTATATATATTTTTAGTTGGCCAGATCATTTCTTTCTATTTTTAGTAGAGACGAGGTCTCACTCTTACTCAAGCTGGTCTCGAACTCCTGACCTCGAGCGATCCACCTGCCTTGGCCTCCCAGAGTGCTAGGATTACAGGCGTGAGCCACCGCGCCCGGCCCAATTATACTTCTTTGTTTACTTTTTTGAGTGGTTTCCCTAGAGTTTGCAATATATAATTACAACTAAATCCTAGTCCACATTCAAATAACAGTATACAGTGCTGCTTCAGGGATAGTACAAATACCTTATAACAAAAGGAAATTTCCTAATTTCTCCCTCTCATCCCTTATATCATTGCTGTCATTCATTTCACTTTTATATAAGTATACATGATCATATATTTTACATAAGCATATATAATTGAATATATTGTTACTATTTTTAACAAGCTATCTGTTAAGTGAGAACAAGAAAAATAAAAGTTTTCATTTCATCTTCATCTATTCACTCTCTGATGTTCTTCCTTTCTTAATGTAAATAAGAGTTTATATCATTTTCCTTTCTTCTGCAGAACTTTTTAACATTTCTTGCCATACATGTCCACTGACAAGACATTTCCTCAATTTTTGTTTATCTGAAAAAGTCTTTATTTCTCTTTTACTCTTGAAGCATAATTTTGCAGGGTGTAGCATTCTAGGTTGGTGGGTTTTTTCTCTCAATACTTTAAATATTTTCACTCTACTCTTGATTGCATGGTCTCTGAGAAGTCAGATGTAATTTTTATCCTTGTTCCTTTACAGGTAAGGTTTCCTCCCCCTTTAACTTATTTTAATATTTTTCTTTAGTTTTGATTTTCTAAAGTTTGAATTTGATAATTTTTTTGTCACTTGATGTTCTCTGGCATTCCTAGATCTGTGGTTTGGTGTCTAATATTAATTTGGGTAAATTTTCTGTCATTATTGCTTCAAATATTGGATTCTAGTCCTGTTTTTCTTCTCATTCTAGTATTCCAATTATAGATATATTATACCTTTTACAGTTGTCCCACTGTTTGTGGATATTCTATTCTTTTTTTTTTCAGTCTTTTTTCTCTTTTCAGTTTTAGAAGTTTCTACAGTAATATCCTCAAGTTCAGGGATTCTTTCCTCAGCCATGTTCAGTCTACTAAGCAGCCTATCAAAGACTTTTTTCATTTCTGTTACACTGTTTTTAGTTTCTAGTACTCCCTTTTGATTCTTTCTTAGAATGTCCATCTCTCTGCTTACATTATTCATCTGGTCTTACATGTTGTCTATGTTTTTCATTAAAGTGCTTGCGTATCAATTGTATTTTTCTCATACCTGATAATACTGACATTTCTGCCATATCTGACTCTGATGCATGTTATGTCTCTTCAAACTGTGTTTTTTGCCTTTTAATATGCCTCATAATTTTATGTGAAAGGTGGACAAGATGAACTACATAAAGTGCTTTAAATAGGCTTTTAGCAATGCAGTGGTAAGATATGGGGGTAGGGTAGGCATTCTGTAGTCCTATGATTAGAGTTCAGTCTTTTGGTGAGCCTGCACCCCCGATCAGTGCTTCTCAGCCCCCCTCCCTCAGGTGGGACAGGATGGCTGGAGGGGATCAAGGAGTTGTGCATTCCCCTTCCCAGTGTGGAAGGCTAGAGCAGGCCCAAATTGGGCATTTTTCTTCACCCATAGTAAAGTTAGGTTCTTATAAAACCCCAGCATGTTAGGTTCTGATAAAATAGTTTCTTCTGAGGGTAGGTCTTGTTAAGAAGAATGGAATGCCCTAGTGTAATTCAAATGGTTCATTTTCCTCTCCTCCTGCTAGAATCAAGAAGATTTTTCTCCAGTATTCACTGTGAGCACCTGGTTGAGCCTCTAGAAATAAAACTAAAAAAAAAAAGCATGGGGCTCCCCCATTACTGGGTCCTCCTGAGGTTTTCATCTCTCAGACTTGTCCAAATTGTCCCTACATCAATTCATCAATTCCAGTTCAGGTTTTCCTATTCTGGCAATGGTTCCCAGAGAAGTTTCTGCTCATAGATTTCTGCTCTGGTAAGTTGTGATTCTCACATAACTGTCTGTCTATCTCTCTAATTTGGGGGACAATGGTTTGCCCTGTGACTTCACATCTCTAATGGATCTAAGAAGAGTTGTTGATTTTTCATTTTGTTCAGCTGTTCATTTGTTGTTAGAATCGAGTAGCAACTTCCTAAGCTCCTTACACACAGAACTGAAAACAAGCAATCTCTCTGCTAACTTTTTATTTATTAAAACCAAAAAATTACTTCTAAATTTATGCCAAAACACTTGTACTTTAGCTAACAGTATACATTGATTTATTATTTTTATTTTCCAAAATTAGATAATATAAGAATTTTTATGTTGACATAAAATTTGGTATGCCTTCGTTCTGAAATAGCTTTTACAGGTCTGAAGGGTACAACAATTTATATCCTTCTAAAATTTAGAGTCAAATAACTTGTCCAGGCCAGCTATGAATATAATAAATAGTATTTTTAAAAATCTATGATTCTGATTAAAATACAAAAATATATCATATATCATTAAATATATAAATACTACTGAATTTAAAAAACTGGATTATATATTCAAAGAACTACTAGTATTAGAAACTTCTAGATTATTTTTCAAAAGGATTATGAAATACATATAATATTTATGTATCCTCCATGGTTGCCAAGGAGATAAAACAAAATGTCCAGAAGCTTTTTTTAATCTGTGTAGCCAGCATGAATGTTTGCCCAATTAATAATTCTGCATTACTGAAAATAGAAAATATTCAACTGAAGATCCATTTCAAAATATATATTTATATTTTAAATATAAATCTTATAAAACATGTCACATATAAAGGTAAATAAACATATTTGATTGTGACAGGTAACATACGTCAGACAAATACTACCAAGCCTTTATTGTCCTTACTTTAGAATATGTTTCATTTTTATGTGAATCACTTAACATTTTCATGTCTTTTTCAAATATTTGTTGCTCCAGAAAATAGAATGTTTTTGGCCCAGAAACAACGCACACACTTTACCAATGAAGTACTGAAGGTTTTAGCTCACTGAATAATGCAGATTTATAATGGATTCAGGAAGAAAGCCTGAATATTGTTATCACCCCATGTGCAACTGACAGTGCTAGCAACCTGACAACTACAGCCTTTGCAGTGATATTATTTTTATTTTTTAATCTAAATTCTACTCTTGGTTTCAATCTTATAGCATATAAAATATATACAAAAAATAATTACACTAAATTTACTCTCAGATCCAATAGGGAATATGTGGTAAAGATGCTTTGTACAGTAAGTGAACGAATTGTTGAAAAAATTGTGATAGGAGTATATCTATATTAATTTTGTACAAGTAATAAAGCTTACTTTTGAATATGAAGATTATTATGATATGGAATAATCATAATAAAACAAAATATTGGTAATACAGTTACAATACTAGCAAAAGCAAAATTATAAAACTAAATTAAAATCAAGTTTATATATCTATGGATTTATATAAACACATACATTTGTCATAAATACTAACTGTGTCAAAATATAAATGCAATGTTAGTGCTCTAAATATCAAATTTACACTTGTGATTTTTCAAACCCTACACTTCTAATTTACAATTTTTAACTCAAAAATTCAACTTTTCTTATAAACATTTAAAAACAACTCTTAAAAATCTGATATGCTCACACAGTAGTAATATTCTTTGGGGATAGGGGTTTGGGGGTGGGTAAACTCACAACTAATGGGCGCGGTGAGGTGAGCATTGTAGTGGGGGAAAGGGCACGTCTCAAATCATGGTTGGGATGTGGAAAAGTCATAACATGTTACCAAAATGTTTGTAGCCCCATAATTTCCTGAAATAAAAAAAAATCTGATATGCTGAATGCTGATTATACAGGCTATATATGCCTTTACAAATAACCTGAAAAGTAGTAAGCTAGATTTTTGAAAGAAATTACAGTCAATATTCATGTGCCAATTTTCTTCATTTAGAATAAGATTTTTTGTTTTCATCTATGTCCTCGTAAGAACTGGTCAAAACTTGAACCAGGAGCTCCAACTCATAAAGATGATATGGTAATTTTAGGGTCAAAATATATATATATATTTAAATATAGCTACTCTTTAATATGTTTCAGAACTAGGAATTCATTTACAAATGCCCATCGTAGTACTAAAAGGCCAGGAGGGCAAGATTTTGAATACCCATAATCTCTATGAGATGCTCTAAAGTCACTTTAAAGAAACATCTATTTTAGTAAAAAGTATGTTTTTTAAAATTCACCTTTCTTTCTTGGTAGTCAGAAAATTAATTTTAAATTTCAAAACTAAAAGAAAGCAAAAAAAAAAAAAAAAACAAGAAAAAAAATTCACCTTGCCTCCCAAATTAGACTATAATCCCTATCCCCTCCTATTAAAAAAAAATATCGATACACTTTAAAAAAAACTCTTATAATTCAAAACATAAGAAATGTAATTGTTATTACATCTAAAATGCACTCACACAATTCAAACAAGGATGCTGGCATTGTAGTGTGTGTGTGTGTGTGTGTGTGTGTGTGTGTGTGTGTGAGAGTGGGGCTTGGAGTGCTACTATTAAACTCATAAACTGAAATATTTCCATCGTCTATGGCTAAGGCTGGAATTCAGGAAGGAAAGCTACTCATTTTAACTATCAACCTCTTTTCTGAAGAACGCTTTAGGATTTACAATATGAGTATTACTCTCCACTTAGATATTCACTGGGTCCAGAGATGTTTACAAGCTTGTTTCACAGCTTAAAAAAAATGTATCAGAAAAAGCCCATGAGACTTTACACTGCTGAGTATTTATAACTAAAAGTAAAACACTGACAGTGTGATTAAAATAGGAATCTCAAAAAGATGGAAGAAAAATAAAGTACTGCACATCTTTAGTAGCATAGTTCCTTGAACAACAATGGGGAAAATGTCATCAAACTGCAGGAAGATATTCTGGGTCTTTTGTTCCACTAATCAATAAAAATAAAAATCCACAAATCTACAAATTGTCTTCATTTAAATAATTAAGAAATCCTCCATTAAAAAGGTGAAAATAATCAAAGAAAAGAGAAATAATATATTATACTAAACTAAAACCATTTTGACAGGGTACATTTTAAATCTGCTATTGCAATAATAGATCTGAATACTATTTTCAAAATACTAGGCAAAAGTTGCCATAGTAACAATACAATTCCTCTTGAAACATAATTAATCACCTAAAATTTTATCAGATCGCAACAGGGTACTCTTCTTCAGATTATTTTTCATTTTATTTTATAATATTATTTAACAAATAATATTAGCATACATTTACATTCTATTTCATTAAATGCTTTTATGTGAAACACTTGAAATTATTGCTATTTGCATATATTAATCTCATTATATAAAATGCTGTTTTATATTTAAAGCCTAAAAGACTTCCTAAAAACCTTACTAAGAATTCATCTAAAATCAAGATATGAAAATAATATCTTTTCTTCAATATATAATTATAATTATCCTTATATATTATATTCTTACCTCTGCTTTAAAACCTAGCAATTAAGTGACTTATTCATCCTCAGAATTTTGCAATGCAAAAATGTCCACAATATAAATAACACAGAAATACAACTGTATGAGCAACAAAGCAGGAAACAAAATTACAGGAAATTATAATTACAACATAAATATATCTTACTCTTTGTAGTCCTTCATACCAATCATCTTGCTCAAACCAATATGAAATGTAAGTCATCCAAGCCATAGATTGTTTCTACTTTAATCAAGGCAATTGGAAACTCGGCATCAGAATAGTCAGCACCTAAAGTAACAACAATGTGTTTCAACCAAACAAGATTTACCAAAATCTTCATGGCATGATGTTAGTACAAAATGTGAATACTATTTCAGCTGAAACTATTTTAATATTTTACAAATAATAGTATCTGTTAAAAGAATACTAAGTTGGAAAATCTAAGCTTATGTTCAAATAAGAAAAAAATCAAATAATAATTATGTTGTTGGATAGTCCCAGACAATGCTACATTAAATATTTGAGACTTTCAGTGTACATTCTAAAAAAATCTTAGACTTAACTTTTACATGAAAACAGGCAAATGATTTCTAAAAGTTACCACGTTAAAAACAAGGAATCCAGAGTAATCACAAAATAGGAAGAAGACCAGTTCTATTTTCAACCTCAGGAATCGGACATAAAGCTGGATATAGAAAGCTTTTAGCTTAAAATGTGTACAATGACAAAGGCAATCCTGTATTTCTGTTTGCTTCCAGCTCCATACTTGAAAGTTAAATCATTTACAGTTAGCTGACTGCTAATCATCTAAATGCCTGAAAAAGTTTAAAGACACCGCATCACTCAGTACAGTGCCAATATGTTCAACAGAGTCAAAATTGCATAAATTTAATTTCATTTTAGTTGTACTCACTTTTGGAAGAAAGTTTTTACTACCTATGGTAAGAGAGTTCTTGTTACTGAAGGAGCTCAGGAAATTTCACCCAAAAATATGACTCCTTGGTATAAACAGTATTTTGCATTCAGGCCCTTAGAGAGAGATTAACAGGCCCTTGGAAGAGGCTTTCCTTTGCAATGTAAATAGTTCTTATACTGTATTGTTTTAAGTTGCACTATTGTTGTTGTTGTATTTTTATTTTTTAATTTTTAAAAAATATTTTTAAGGCATGGTTGGTTGAATCCCCAGATGTGGAACCTGCTGTATTATACTTGTGAGCATAATAAATACTTACTGTTATATTTCACTGAGTTTTGGAGTGCTTTGCAACAAAGTATTTCTGTGGCATTAGCTAACTGATACACCATTCCTAGAAATTGAGAGCCAGTACTCTTGAACTCAGGAACACATGCACATTCCATGAAGATTAGTTAGCTAAATTAACATTATTACTTTGCCTACATTCAGAAATTGAGGTCTAATGACTATAGGAAATAAGCAAGATTGATAAGAGTTATAGGTGTTATGACAATTTTTATCTTATAGCAAAATACAATAAAATACAAGATTTTTTAAAGTTAACTAAATATAGCAAGATATACTAATATATATTTAAAAACCTGAGTTATCTCATGGTTTTTTTCTATCTCTAATAATCATTGAAAAATAATTAAGATAAGTCTTCTTACAATGAGGAAAATATATTGGCCTACACTATGTGACCCATTCACACAAAAATGTGATGTTTCCATTTTGTTATTCCTCTCCTTTTTTCAAGTAGCGCTTTGTAATTCTTTGTATGAGAACTGTTAGGACTACCTAGGCTAGACAAGTAATTTTAAACAAATAAAGTAGGACCCTGCTCTCACTCTGAGAAAGAAGCTGGTCATATCTACCAGTCATTAACAACCAACTATAAATACAGGAATTAAAATTAAGATACAGGGTGGGCAGTCCCTGTCCTAAAATTGAAAATACTAAAAATACTCTGTTGTAATTTTATGTGAATCTATTTGTACCAGATTCTAAAATGTTTATTCCTGCTCTTTCTCCCTAAACTCAACAATCATTTTATTCACTCATACCTGGTTAAAATTCTTAACCAAGTAAAATGACATTTTTTTTTTTTGCCTATTCTCTAAAGCTTGATAGTAGTCTTTTCTGCTTTGATTCTACATGTAGATTTTTCCAACCAGTTTTACCTGATATCTCAGACAAAGATATTGGCTTAATCCTCTGAAATTGGGTATTTGCAGACTATCCTTTTTTTCCTCCAGGTTATATCTTTTTAACTACTATATTATCTGTAGTTTTTAATATCTTAGTCCTTGTCTCTTCTATCTTATAACACAGTAATACTAATTTAAAACTTCCTAACTAGATGAACATGTAAAATAAACACAGGCTATCATTTGTCCAAAGGGTAGAATCAAGTATAAAATATATGACATTCTTTGAAATCATTTTCTCTCATGTATCCATATTGGTCCTGTCTAGAATCATGGTTGGGTGGGCTGAGGGAGAGGGGAAGGGGTTGTGAAAGAGACTCGGGCAGCCTAAGTGTTCCTCATGCTGAAGGCATTAGTTGGCAAGTTGCTAGAGATCCAGGATCACCTGTCTTTCTACTCTTACTATGAACAGATACTCCATTTGAGGGATCAGAATTACTGGAAGGTAGATGTCATGAACAATATATCACTACTGTTTTGTGGGTTTTTTTGTTCACTTTTCCCCCAAGAGAATATACTTATATAAAAGTAGTAGCTGAAATACTGAGAAGCTAAGAAGAGTTTTTGGTAATCTCATAGGGCCAAAGGAGCAAAAACTGGAGTTCAGATGCTGCCAAGGAAAACATGACCTGATAATGATGTCCATTCAGTGAGGACCATCTGGGTCTACAGCTTAAGAATGAGGAAGGAATGGAAATAGGCCATCCTTCACAAATACTGAGGGATTAAAAATTAATTCAATAATTGGATTAAGGTTATCTACTTGTCTTAGTCATTTATGTTGCTAAAAAGGAATACCCGAGGCTGGGTAATTTTTAAAGAAAAGGGTTTTTTTGGTCTCACAATTATGCAGGCTGTAGGAGAAGCACGGTACCAACATCTGCATCTGGTGAGAACATCAAGACTGCTTCCACTCATGGCAGAAGGGGTAGACGAGCTGGCATATGCAGAGATCACATGGTAAGAGAGGAAGCAAGAGAGAGATGGGAGGGAGGTGCCAGGCTCTTTTTAAAAAATCAGCTCTTGTGTAAATTAATAGAGTGATCTGTACCTATGACCTATATATCTCCCATTAGTCCCCTCAAACACTGGGGATCAAATTTCAACATGAGGTTTAGGGGACAAACATCCAAACTATATCACAGCCCTGCCCTAATACCTTCTAAAAGCAAAAGCATATTCCCCCTGGAGGAAGCTAACATTAAATAATCATCAAAAATACAAAAATCAGGATTTATGCTTGCTTCAACTTATAATGTTGGAAGCTACAAACATTACTCACATCCTACAATGAGAAAAAGAAAGGATACTCTAAAAATCATAACTTTTCTTGAATACATTAAAGAGTTGAGGTTGCCAAGCAATCAAGGAATTCCAAAGAGTGATGAGCCCCACTGAGAAGAGACAAGACGTACTAATCTTTTCATGCTTGACAGAGCATGGTAAAAAGAGGTGACTGTCATAAAAGGCAGTAAGAAAAAATCAGATAAAAGTGTAACTAAGTCCAAAAGGCAAAATGTGAACCAAAATATCAGTTTAGAATAACTGGAGGTCTCAGTCACAAGTTGAGTTTACACTCATTTGCCTTCTTCGTAGGCTTCAACTGTACTTAGAAGAAAGACTGGGGGAGGATCAGAGCGAGTTCCCCTCAGTAGCTCAGACATATAGAAGACAACTGGCACTTGATGGTAGACAGGCATGAAAACTACATGTGTCCCTGAATCCTTTCATATGGAGCAAAATCCTTCAGCTGTGGGGAGAGAAGAAACAAACACCTTCCCTTCTGGGAACAGTGGAGAAGGAGTAAAACAAACACCCTTTTATCTGATTTTCAAAATACTGAAATTATTCAGAGTATGTCTTCTGGTCATGATGGAATTAAGTCCAAGATCAATAAGAAGCATAACTAGAAAATCCACACCTGTCTGGAAATTAAACAATACAGTTCTAAATAATCTTTATATCAAAGAAGAAATAAAAATGGAAGTAAAAAAATATTTAGCACTAAATAGCAAAGTCAAAACACATAAAAATTTATGGGTTGCCACTAAAGCAATGCTTTGTGGGGGAGGATTATAGCCTTAATTATACATTATTTTTTCTAATAGAAAAGGAAAAAAAAGAAAAAAATCAAAGATTTAAGTTTCTATCTCAACAAGCTGAAAAAAGAAAAGCAAATCAAACCTTAAAAATGTAGAAAAGAAAATCATTTCAAAAAAGGAGAAAGCAATGAAATGGTTTACAAACACGATAGAAAAAAATCAACTAAACCAAATGCTGGTTCCTTTAGATCAACTCCTAGAGGACTGATCAAGAAAGCAATAGAAAAAGTACAAATATCAATATCAGAAAGGAAAAAAGATATCAATATAGAACCTACTGACATAAAAAAATGAATAAAATAATACTGTGACCACTTTTACACCAATATACTGGATAACTTAGATGAATGGACAAATTCCTCAAAAAATATAAGTTACCAAAATTGATAAAATAAGAAAATATATATAGCCTAAATATGAATATGAATGAGTCTACATATAAAACTTTTTCCATACACAATTCCCCAGGCCCAGATGTTTCACTGGTGATTTCTTAAAAACACTTCAGGAAGAAACATTACACAAACACTTTGAGAATATCGTATTAATAAAAGGAATCACTTCTCAATACTTTTTATCCTACCCAAGCCTGAAAAATACTTCATGAGAGAGAAAATTACAGAGCAATATCTCTCATACATTAAATATTAAAAAGTAAATAGATACCATATTAATGGATGAGAACATTTAATGTTGCAAAGGTGTAAATTCTCTCAAAATTAATTTACAGATTTAATGGAGTTCTAACCAAAACTCCAGCATATTTTTTTTGTGTGTGTGAAAATTGACAAGCTAATTCTAAACTGCATATGAAAATGAAAATGGCCAAGAATAGCCAAGGCAGTTTTGAAGAAGATAAGGTTTTATACAAACAAGCTGAAAGTTTATATTACTAGCTAGAAATGCCAATTATAAAGCTATAATAATTAAGACAGTGTGGTATTGACGCAAAGATACACAAAATGACTAATGGAATAGAATATGAGTCTAGAATGGATCCCTTCATCTACTGTTAACTGATTGATGATAAAGGTGATAATGAGTGCACTAAGGAAAAGAAGAGCCCTTTCAATAAACACTTTTGGGTAACTGAATATGCTTATGAAAAAAATATATAAATATCTTGACACCAATCACCATAATTCAAAAAGAGAGAGATTGAAAATCCACATATGTAAGATAAAATTTTAAAGTGTTAAAAGAAAACTAATGATAATATCTTTTCTGGGAATAGAAAAAGATTCATTATATAAGACACAAAAAATGTAAACAACAAAGGGAAAAAATTGACATATAGAACAATATTATTACAAATTTATTGCTAGGGTTTACATGTTTCTCCCTCCCCCACCAAACCTCACATCGAAATTTAATCACTATGTTGGAGGTGGGGGCCAAATGGGAGGTATTTGCGTCATGGGAGTGGATCCCTCATTAATGCCCTCCCTTGGCCTCCCACAACATTAAGGCTAAGTTGCACAATATCATAGGTTGGCTATGATGTGGAATAACTGAAACTCTCCTATACTGATCATGGGAATGTACACTGGAACAACCACTTTGGACAACTCATTGGCAGAATCCTCTGAAGTTGAACAAATATACACCCTATGACCAGCATTTCCACTCCTAACTGTATAGTCAACAGCAATGGGTATTTATGTTCCCCAAAAGACATATTTGAGAATGTTCAAAGGCTGGGCTTGGTGGTTCATGCCTGTAACCCTAGCACTTTGGGAGGCCAAGGCGGGAGAATCACTTGAGGTCAGGAGTTGGAGACCAGGCTGAGCAAGAGCAAGAATCCTGTCACTATAAAAACATAAAAATTAGCCAGGCATGGCAGTGTGCATGCCTGTAGTCCCAGCTACTTGGGAGGCTGAGGCAGGAGGATCGTTTAAACCCGGGAGTTTGAGGTTGCAGTGAGCTATGAAGACACCACTGCACCACTCTAGCCCAGGTGACAGAGAGAGAAATTGGATCAAAAAAAAAGAAACCCTAAAAATCAGACTGTTTTCCCAGATATTGGGTTTAATGAAAGAAAAGAAGAAAAAAAAGGTATGCTAAATTTCTCATTTTACAAAGGTAATCAATCAATACACAATTTATTTCTTGATATTTAGGGAGAAATTGACTCAAAATATTACAGAGAAATTGATTCAAAGTCATTTTTATAATTTAAAAAACCAAAATCTTAAAGTTTAATTTTTAAGTTAAAATACACCATAAACAAATTTGAAAGAGAAAACCTGGATAAAAATATATGACCATATATAAAAAACATCTTACATAATATGCAAAGGGTGATTATAAATCAATGGTTTGAAAAGTTTATGTAGTTAATTTAAATGGCATGTTACTATATTTAAAAATTTATGTTTAAAAGTTATGTTTCTGTATTTAAAAATTTATATACATACAAATATTAAAACAAAAGGAATATACATCACAAGGTAAATAGTTGGCTATTTTTGAGTGGGTTATAGAAATACCAGGAAGCAAAGATTCTAGGTAGTTTTGTTAAGCACACCTTTGCACTCTTCTGAATAGTGTAAATTTTCTTTAATAGAAATGTATTGCCTTTATTACTAAAAATCAAAAAACAAAACCCTAAAAAATCTTATTGGAATATCAGTGTTTAAAATTTAGATATACTATATGCTCAGAGCTATGCAAACAATATTTTTCTCATTATATAATCAATATGTGCTTACTGTTTGGAAAACATTTGAAAAATGTAGAAAATTGGAGGAAAATTTTTAAAAATCAGTTATTGGGCCACTAACTTGAGATCTTCCTATGTCCAGTATTCATTATTCTAAATGACCACTATTCTCATTGTGATATGGGGAGTCATAAATTATCAAGGACAAATAGGATTTTAAAGATCAATTAATCAGTATACCTCAAAGTGTGGTTCTCAGGTCTTCTGCATTAGAATTAACCCAGAAACTTGCTAAAAATTCAGATTTCTGTATCACACCCCAAATCTAATAAATCAATATCTTAGGGTGGAGCTTTTTAACATCAACCCCAGAATATTTACATGCATAAGTAGGGCTTAAAAACGACTGACCTAGTTCAATGATGGTAAAGACGAGTTAGTAGGAAAACTGCCACTGGTATAGTCTACTGACCGAGATTAAGCTCTTAAATTTCTATCATTTCTGATTTTACCTTTTACATGCTTCGTAGGGCATTTTATCTAAGCATTCCCAATATACGTCAAATCATGATGTTCTTAAAAGCTTAGATGATAAAATAGGTCACAAGCACCGTATTAGCTTAGATTAAAATACTAGATTAGGTAGCAAGTAGAAAAGAATAAGGTCATTATGGCAGTTCTAGTTACAGCTTGCAAAATGACCACTTATACCAGTATAAATTACATCTGGGTCAGTAAAACACAGAAGTTATATGTAAGATAAAGTACTGTGTATCAGAAGAACAAGACACTGACTCAAAAATTTGGAAAGGTGAATCCAGTTATTGTCATCATCCATCTACATATATTTATTTTAATGCTTTCCTACATTTTAACCACCAAAATGAAAATTATATGGATTTGAATCCTGGAAGTAGATTTATCTAGGTGCCAAAACTCAAACCTCTGTATCAGAGTCAGTTTCTAGGGGAACTCAAGACAGTGACCATAAATTCCAGTTTGTTAAAAAAAATTTCCAGCTTCATTATCAATAGGACCTATTGTCATTCCCCAAAGTGTCCCAATTTGAATGACAAATTACATGATCATTCCTATTCTGGATAATACATTAGGTTATTAAGTATGAAATATCCAATTTCCTTAAATACTAAGCTTGGCAGCTGAAATCTCTGACATTTCACTTTGACACTTCCTGTTTTATATTTATTGCGAAGGTACATCCTCAGTCTTTCAAACACGCTTTGGGACTTGTGATTATCTTTTGAATTTTTTAAGAGCAATTTCTGTGAAACCATAGATAAGTCAAAAATTCACGTTATTTTCGAATATGAGTTCCCTTGTAGAACCAATGCATCACAGACAGCTTGAAATATCAATGAAGTGTTTGGGAAGGATATGGCTAATGAACGCACAGTACCTCAATGGTTTGAGAAGTTCTGGTGATTTTAATTTTGAAAATGAGCCACGTGGACAATCTGAGACCAAGGTGGATAATGATTAGCTGAAAGCTGTAGTGGAAGCGAATCCATCTCAACCTACGCATGAGTTAGCAATAAGGTTTGACATTACTATTCCAACAATATTGGACCATTTGAAACAAATCATCAAGGTAAAGAAGCTGGATAGATGGGTACCGCATGAATTAAATGTGCATCAGAAGAGAAGTCATCTTGAAGCTTGCCTTTCTTTGCTTTCACAACATAAAGGTGAACCATTTTTACACTGTATTATTATGTACGACAAAAAATGGATTCTTTTTGACAATTGCAAGCATTTGGCACAATGGCTGGATAAAGATGAAGTGCTGAGACACAGCCCAAACTGAATATTTATCAAAAAAAGCTAATGGTGTTTGTTCGGTGGTCCAGCACTGGTATTATCTCCTATAGCTTCATGAAATCTGGTCGATCCATTACAGGGGATGTCTACTGCAACCAATTGGATGAAATGATGAGAATGCCTGCAATTAAGCAGCTGAGATTGGTCAATGGAGACAGCCCAATCCTCTTGCAAGGCAATGCTGGACCACGTGTCACATAAACAATGCTGCTCAACTACAGAGGCTGGACTTGGAAATTCTCTGTCATCCACGGTATTCACCAGACATTGCACCAACTGACTACAACTTCTACCAGGCTTTGCACCATTTCTTCAAGGAAAAATATTCAATTCTCAACAATCTGTGGAAAATGCCTTTCTCAATTTCATCACCACTCACTCTCTAGGCTTCTTCGGTGCTGGCATAAACAAGCTACTGCTAAGATGGCAAAACTGTGTTGATAGTTTATGTGCATACTTTGATTAATTGTACTGCTTCTTGTTTGAGATATAATAAACTATACTTTTGATTTGAAATGAGACATTTCATGTTTAATAACCTAATATGTATTAGGTCACCTGTCACAAATTATGCTCTTAGCCACATGAAATTTCCATTAAACATAAACTAATGTAATTAATTATGAAGGTGAGACATTATGTCCAAAAAGCTACTATTGAAGTATCAATGTTAATAAAATATATTCACTACTGTATTTTCAGGAATAAGTTAACTTATTTAGTAGTTTATGGTATTCCCAAGTACAGCTTCAAAAGTGGAATAGTACATAGACATTATCAGCTCGAGGCCACCGAGTCTGTATGGCATAATGTACCTTATGTCAGTACTTCTCAAACTCCGCCTTGCATGAGAATCACTAGAGGCTTGTTAAAATGCAGATTCTTGGGCCCTTCCCTCAGCAATTTTGATTTGGTAAGGATGTGGTCTGAGAATTGGCATGTCCCAGGAGATGTCGATGGTGCAGGTCTAAGTACATTTTCAGTAACAGTGCTATAGATGGAGTCTAGTACCAAAGTAGAAGAAAGCCTAGAAAATAAATGTATCCGACTTTAAAATTTTACCTACGTGCACCCGTAATCTAGGCTTCAGACATAACTTCTAAAAGCATCTTATTTCTAATATTCTTAACACTTAATTTTAGGTGTGATGGCTGTGTATACTTATATATCATGAGGTGCATTGTGATATAGAATTTCTAAGGTAACCAGACCTCAAATCACAAAAGACTTTGCAGCAAAACTTAGATTGTATTAATAAGCAAATCAATAAATTATATAAATTTTAGGAAAATACTTAACTAATATTTTAAGTAAACTTTCCCTATGAGACCAAACACATGCATCTTGTTTATTATGTACCGTAATTATTTTAACAATGTAAAAGTGACTTAAACCTTAATTATTCAAACTTTTTGACTTAGTCACTTAAAGAAATATAACAAAAGAGAAAATGATGTTGGTGATATATTTTGTAGCTCTTCAGAGGGGCGGCTCAATGCTGAGTGTCAGAGCCTGAGGTTATTATGCATCATTGTAAATGAGCCTGCCTGGGATACTGGTACACGCTCACAACTTAAAGTGTCAAAAATCTGGAAGAAGAAAACAAACCTAAGCATAAGGAAAATTGTTTGAAGACTTCTATTTTGAGTTCTCCATCTTTGTACATTTCAATCTATAAACAAGTACTGAATGCTTTTTTTTTTTTTTTTTTTTGAGACAGGGTTTCATCTCATTCTGTTGCCTGGGATAGAGTATGGTGGCATCATCATAGCTCACTGCAACCTCAAACTCCTGGCCTCAAAAGGATCCTCCTGCCTCAGCCTCCCAAAGTGTTAGGATTACAGGTATGAACCACAGCATCTGGCCCACGTGTTAAATCTTATAACATCCTCACTGATACATGGAAATTTATTTCTTATACCTTTTGCTAGAATTTCTCTGAACATGATAATTATTAATTATCCTTTGATGAATTAACTCCTGTGTTAACTTACTGTATTACAGAAGATATTACCACCTGTTTCTATAGTATATTTCTTAAATTAGAATGTAGAATTTCAGAATTTAGAAGATAATTAGTGTACTGAATCATGCTTTGTAAGTACATTTAAAGTAATAAAAAGTAAGATCTTTATCATTATATACAAAAAATTATTTCACTCCAGCAGTTAATAATGTGATATCTGGAAGTAAGGTGCCAGCTGTGGCTCCAGTTACAGGTTATCCTGTTTTTTTTTTTTTTGGCAAAGTCTAGCCTATTTGAAATGTTTGAATTTCTTCTCAATTATATTTATCTAACAAACTGAAATCAAGTTAGATAAATAACTCTGTCTTCTAATGTGACAGCTCATGCTTTACCATGTGAACTTTTAAAATCTTTTAAAACTTTTAAAATCTAATTAAGATAGAATTTGTTTCTTTCAATATACAAAGGCATAGGTCAAAGTTGGTCCAAACTTTTTGCTACCAAAGTTACAAGTCCTTCAGTCCTTCTTGAACATTTTAAGTAAACTCAAATAAGAAAACAGTTTTCCTCTAGGTTTCGTTTCCCTACTGAGTAGCTTCTTTGGAGAATTTATAAAATTCTTTTCAGGTATCCACATCTAATTTCTTGCTCACAAATCACCAAGGAATAGTCTCAACAACAGTGAGAGTATAATCTTCACATTATTATCATAGAACAAAGCATGGTCTTGAGTATGGAAAAGTGTCACCTCATTCCTAGTTTAATATGTTTCTGATACAAAAGAAAAGAAGGAGCCTGAGTTAATAAGAAATTCTTCTCAATCTTCTAGTATGATTTCTAGGAATTAAAATACTTTCAATAAAATCTCTGTTCCTGAAGACACACGGGAGGCCACATGACTTCACTTTAATATTTCAATCTGTCAGAGGGAACTGATATACAAAATACAGAATGAGATAATATAGCAGTTGTAGAAAGTAACAATATTGCTTGCATATACATTATTACCATGAGTGGCTGGGTAAACTGTAATTATTCAGTATTATAATTCAGTAATCTGATAAACTGCTACCTTTCTTACATACATCAAATTTCAAACAAATTCTGTAATACAGAAAGAAAATACTAATCCTTAAAAATTGTTGGAATTTCATTTTAGTCTTCATTACAATTTTTAGGCAAACAAAAGTAGGTAGTCAGGAGAATTTGCACATACTTTATTAATAGTGATAACCTCATTATTCATGTTGGACTTCTAGCACCAGGGTAAAATAAACATAAAACTGTTCTTAAACTTCTCTTATTAATTTAAAAACTGCCACTGCCCCTCTACCCCCAGGCTAAGGGTTACACAGTAGAGTCTTTAGAAAATAGCAACAACGAAAACACAAGAGCCCTAGTAGTCCCTCTACTGGGAGCAGAAGAATTTAAAAACATTGTTTTTCTAAGCTAAATTAATTTGTGGCTTTCTAATATATGGAATTATTATGTGACTAATAGGTAACTCATAAAATTTCCGTACACTAGCCTGGTGCAGTGGCTCACGCCTGTAATCCTAGTACTTTGGGTAGCCTAGGCAGAAGGATTGCTTGAGGTTAGGAGTTCAAGACCAGCCTGAGCAAGAGCAAGATCCCATCTCTACAAAAAATAGAAAAATTTGTCAGGGGTGGTAGGCATGCCTATAGTCCCAGCTACTCGGGAGGCTGAGGCAGGAGGATCGTTTGAGCCCAGAAGTTTGAGGTTGCAGTGAGCTATGATGATACCACTGTACTCTAGTCTGGGTGACAGAGCAATACCCTGTCTCAGGGAAAAAAAATTAGTATAACAATACTTAATTATTAAAAAAATAAGTAATTTTAAAACTTTCAAGTAAGTATATTTAATGTTGTCCTTAGGGATGCCCACAGTTCTTTAAGCAGTTCTATTAACATAAACAGGAGAAAGATCAACATAAACAATAAAATTCAATCAGTTATTTTTACATAATGTAAGTTTGTAGAGCTCACTCAAGAGCTTTTGTTTTTACTATGTACACCCTTTGCAACAGGCCATTGCAAAGGAACCCTTAATGCAATAAGCCCAGTAACTCTTAATGCAGTGACCTAAAATTATCATTTGTAACATTAATCTGTAAACAATCCACTAAAGCATGTTTCCCCAAATTTTACTGAATCATAGACAAGGAAAGGTAGTCAGACCACTTATCTCAGACTCCTGCATTCAAGCAGGTAAGATATAACTATTTACATTTTCTCAAACACTTAGGCCAGTGAGGCAGAATCAAAAGGATATGAGACTGCTTTTTCTATAGAATTTGGAATCATCACCAGCCCAACATAGCTCCTGTCAAGCAAGGTAGTGATAAGGCAATTCATCAATCTACAAATGCATAGAATGCTTAGATCCTTGTGGAGTTCAAGTTTATAAATTCCCATACATTTATTTTAATTTATTTTGTTTTTTTTTGCAACCCAGAAATGTTATGAGTGCTAAAAGTGGCAATTATAATCACATGTTATTGAGTTTTGACTCTATTTTGTACCTTTTTTATAAGGAACTTGTTGGCTTTGTTTGTTAGTTTTCTCTAAACGGTATTTCTGAAAGATTCAGAAATGTAATGTCTCTCTTAAAAACCTTGTTAAAGATATATATATACATATATAAAACAAATGTGACTTATTTTTGACAATAATCAAACTTTTCACTAAATTTCATTGAAATCAATTGCTTTTAATTAACCTATTTAAAAAGTCAGCTTAAATTTTTTTTGTTCCTTTTGATCTTTGCATGCAAAATAGCCTGGTTTGGGGGGGAGGGGAACAGGAAAGATTGTTAATTTTATGATTTCCTTATCACATAACACACACTTGCATTACATCCAATACTGTCTTTTTTTCCGGAACAAATTTCCTTTTTACTCAAAGCTTTCTTGGTGCAACCAGGTTATAAATATATATAGATGTGTCTGGCCGGCACACTGACGAGAATAACAATTTGGACTCTAGACATACATATACTTAATAACGTTAAAACTAAAACTAAAACAATGCCTCTCGAAGTGGTCATAGCTTCCAGGACAGCGCTAGCTCAGATACATAGATGTCGGCTGCTGGCTGTGCCTTGTAATAAGCAGGTGTGTGACTCTAAAACTCAGAGATTATCCCTCTGGGCACCATCGTGTGCACAGCCCTGCGAGACGCGCATACCCTGGTTGGGGACCACAGGGCGGGCAGAGTCCCTCTCACACGACGCCACAGCAGTTCAGGAATCGCCCTCTTCAAGGACGAGCCAGCTCAGGTCTCACACCCGCGGCCCCACCGGCTCCTTACCTGGAGGAGGCGCGGCCGCAGCGGCGGACAGCGGAAGGTGCTGAAGCCGGCGCGGCCTCAGTGCGAGCGCCGCCCGCGCGCAGACCCGCCCCGCCCTCCCCGCCGGCGGGGCCGGGGCTCCCAGGGGCGGGGCGGCCGGGCCGGCGCGCTCCGAGGGGCCGCGGGGCGGGCGCCGCTAGTCCGACCGCCAGGCCCGAGGGGAGGGGGCTGCGAGCGCGGCTCTCCAGGTCCCGCCCCGGAGGGCCACATGACAGCCATTCTGGTCGGTGATTGGAGCGCCTGGGAGGGGGCGGCGGAAGCGGCTCTCGACCTCTGGAGGCTTGGCTGAGGGAGAAGTGGTTACCTGGCAACGGGGAGTCGGTGCCGAAGACGCCGTTGCTGAGCGCTGAGGGACGCTTCAGGCTGAAAGTAGTGGAAAACTGTGACCCACCGGCATCTCGCCACCTAACACATTCCGTACTGAGTCTGCACTTTCTAGGAAAATGAGTCAAATATACAATAAGTAAATCACCCTCTTTCTTGAGGGGCTTTGCGGAGGGACTGGAGCCTCCTCAGGGCTGGGCTGCGCTAGCCTTGAGCGTCGCCCGCAATGAGAGTTGAGCGCAGAATGCCGTCTCCGCGGCGCTCCGTGACCGGCTCAGGGGCCCGGGTGGCTCTGGGGGAGACCTCCGTGGTAAGAGGATTTGTTTCTATTAGTCGAGTTGTGTGTGATTAATTTACCTGCCTTCACGGTGTGCAAAACTGACATTTTCCCTGTGGAATCTGATTGAAGGGAAATGTTTAGTACCGTTATTCCTATTAAATTCTTCATATCTCTAAAATATCTTCACTATCTGTGACCTTTATCCAACGCACCAGAGAAAATAAGCCTTTACGTACTCGAAAAAAAAGTGTATTTAATAAGATTTATCGAGCTTTAATGATATCGCAGGCTCTGAAGAGTTAATAAATTAGAATAGTTAATAAATTAATGGTCTACCACTCCAACCAGAGAAAGTCCCTGGACATAATTCCTACCCCAGTAGATTTTATTCCTCTTTTCTTCCAAAGTATTCTCTGCAGAGACCATTGCCTACGACGGCCCTTAATATCTTGTTTTGCAAATTAAAATCACTTAACAGTTGATTCTCCACATAAACAATAAACTTGTTAAGCAATAGGGTCAGTTCTTACAACTCTGTTCCCTGTATTCTAACAAAGTGCCTGACAGATAACAGGTCTTCATTAAATGGTTGAGGGATGGATAAGTGGATAAATATATTAGCACATAATCTACAAGATAAAGTATAAGGGATCAGTTAAACATAATTCAGTGTGTTAAGTTCTAAAGTAGGGTTACGTAAAAGTATTATGAGGTGATTTCGGGTGAGGGAGGGAGAAATTTTTCTTCCAGAGTATTCATGGAAGCTTTCATTAAGATTGGTATTTGAGCAGGGCCTTCGCAAATAAATAGAACTGCACCTGATAGGAAAGGGGAAAAGACATTCTAATGCCCCAGGAACAGCATTGTCAAAAACTCAAAGTGGGGAAAATGAACAATTGATTTAACTAGTTTTGACTTTTTGTCTTCTCTGGGATTGGAATATGAAGGATATAAAGGAAAATAGAAATTTGCAAAAGGTTAAACTAGAAAAATAAGAAAACTGGGTTAGGAAAGATACAGAATTCCACATACAGGTTAAACTTTAATTTCTAAGTCAAGGGAAGACATTGAAGTTTATAAAATGAGTGCTTTTTCTTGAAGGAAGATACTTTGGAAATGTTGGAGGTACATAAGATGCAGAAAAATGAAAAACATTATCCCTTAGGAGAAAAATTCAATAGTTCATGGAAAAAAGATGCTGCTAGCCTGAATTCAGACAATGAAAATAAGAGTGGTGAAGAAGAAAGATCACAAGAAACATTCATGTGAAAATTGACTATAATTTTCATTTATGATTGATATTTGCTAGGTACAGTGCTCAATAATCAATAATGTGCATGAAGAGAAAAAATTGTTGAAGACAAAATGTCTAGGTTGGTCCATTGGTTGGATACAAAAATCTTTTCGATCTAGTTTGCTCATATTAATAATTGCTCCAACTATCCAGTTGATAAACATAAAATAGAATGAGACATCTGAAATTAACTTGTGTACTCACAATTTAAAGATGAAGGTATTGAGGCCTGGAAAGGTATAAAATATGTCCATGGTCATATATGTATAAATATTAATATATATTTTCAACCATATTAGCAGCAGAATTGATATCATTATCCCAGTCTCCCACTTCAGTACTCATTCCTTTACCATGATTTGGTTCCTTAGTTTTGAACAGATTTAAAGAATCACAATTGTAGTTAGATCTAGAGAAAAAATATAATTTCTAAAGAAAAGATCTCTTTACTCTGATTTTCATCCTTTTATTCAACAAATTTTTAATGTGATGCTCTCATCTCATACAAAAAAATTATCAGTCACTTTGACTGACTGACAGTTTCAAGGCAATCATTAGTTCTTCACACTCCCAGTACATGAAGTTCTTCATGATTAAATTTAAAAGCAGAGTGATTAGGGGAGCCAAACGGTTCCATTCAATTCATCTTCAAGGCTAAGCAGGTTCTGTGAAAGCAGTGGCTTTGAAAATGATGTTCAATGCAAGTTAATGTGGCAAATGTCTCTTTAGTGGATATTCTGAATAAAAACCAACCAGGATAAACTTCTTAAACCTAAATTTTAGGAAAATTTAGCCAAAATGACTTTAGATTCACACAAATGAAAAGCCCTCAGGCTATTTTTAATGTAAAAATGGTAAGAGAGCAGAAACACGCATAACAACAGCAACAACAAAATTATCCAACTGATGTGCAGTAAATACATAGAAAACGAAATACTTAAAAATTTACTGTATGTGAAAACACTTCTAAAATTAAAATTGTTTTTAAATAAATATGTAATCTACTTCCACAATATTGACTAAGGTAAATATATAAAAAATGAACATTTCTGTTATGAAATATAGTAAAGCAGTATCAAAATGGCTTAAATTAATTAACAATTGCAGAAAATTTGAGATATCTCTAGGACAATATTGATTGAATTCTTATAGCTTTTTTTAAATCATAAAAATATTTAAACAGAAAAGCACAGAGAATTGGACAGTAAACATCTATAGTAAAATTTGTTTCTGTTATATTCGTGTCATCTTTTAAAAAAATAAGACATTATACATAGAGTGGAATTGTCCTTTTTTCTTTTTGTCAATGGATTACCCTTCTGTAAGGACCTAGATAGTAAATATTTTGGGCTTTGCAAGCCATACAGTCTCTGTCACAACTACTCAACTCTGTTGTGACAGAGCCTTTATGTAGTGGAAAGCCATCATGGACAATGCATAAGTGAATGAATGTGGCTGTGTAAAAAAACTTTATTTACAAAAACAGGAGGCAAGCTGAATTTGACCTAGGGGCTATAGTTTGTCAGTCTCTGGAATAAACTAAAGAAAATAATGGAGAAACTATTAATAATGCAATTCAACTGGAAAGCATGTCTATAACTGTTACATTATAAATAATACAAAAAATTGAGGAACTGTTCTTCCAATATTCAAAAACCATTATCCAGTTCTGCAAAGAAGTTGCTTAGGTCAATGACAACAAATGAAGTTTCTATAAATGCCTTCATTGTTTAGTGTTTATCTTACTCATTAACATGAAAATATCAATCAACATTAGTGTCAGCACTGTACTCATTTATCAATTGCAACCATAAGTTGGCTTCAAATATAAGAGTTTGGCAAAAATCAATGAAAGAATTCTGTGCATATCAATTAACTATATGGAATATGAAATAAAGAATATGGCATATTGTATTTTATATATAAATTGTGTGCAACACACTATATCAATTAAAATTCATAATAAGCTTGTTTACATACATATATGTACACATTTTTTTCAGAGAGCTGGTCATTAAACATTTACTACCACATCACTAAAAAGTACTCAAATTTGTCTAAATATGTGACACACTAATGCATTTTGAATCTAGGTGTTTCAAAACCATCTATGTATCCATCTACTCTATCTATCTACCTACCTATCTATCTTTCATACCCTTAAAAATGTGCCACTCACATTCAGCTGTGGGGGGAGCACCAAGGATGGATGGCCTCAGCTACTGACTCTGAATCCATCACCATCACATTTTGTGCCAAACCCATACTTCATTGTATGTAAATTTTATCTCAATAATTATTGTTTGACCTTGGCAGAAAATTAATTTTCCCCAGTTGCTATTCAAACATGTCAATAGTATGTAATTAGCCCATCAGACTGAAGGAAAATTATGTGAATACATTTTTTAAAAAAACATGGAAAATGCTATTTGAGCAAATATTTGCATTGAATATTGGGAGTTAATAGAAACAATGGCAAATTTAATTATTCTCGTTTACTTGGGCAGCCATCTGAATTAACACTCTCAGTTTTACCAAGTTCATCTTAAATAATGATGGTGTATTTTCAGCTTATCATATCCCAAATAGAAATATTTTTTGGTAAAAGGTATAGGCAATTTTTATCTGAGATAGATATTATGACTCCCTAAATGTAAAATTCTCCATTATGAGGATTTCAATTCACATACATATGTGTGTATTTATATTACTTTCTATGCATTTAAATAAAATTGATTAAAACCTTATAAGTAGAATTGAAGAAGTATTAATATATACAATAGACTGAAACAATGCAACAGAATAAGCTAAGATAAAATAAAGCAAAGTTCCAATTTCTGGTTCTAGAAAATATGCCTTAGGCCCTTTTGCTATGAAAACAAGGCAAGATGCTGTTACTATGAATGGGAGTCCCATATGAAGCAATTTGCTGAAAATATTTCAGAAGACTTTGGGCCCCAAAGACAAAGGTTTTTTTGTTTGTTTGTTTGTTTGTTTATTTTAAGAATGACTGCCAGCACTTATTTTTAATACAAACTTTTAATGTTACAGTGACATCAGGTTGAAGAGCAGTTAATTTTTCACCTGTTTTAAAAAGGTTATTAAAATCATAAACAATAATAGGTAAAAACCTGGCCTTCGTAACATTCTTGTTCAGAGCATCGCTAAATTTCCCTTGGCTATGCTTTTTGAAAGCAGTTGTAAAATTAAACCTCAGGGGATTTCCTCTGTGTTACTCAAATCCCAATTCATAGCTATTTTACCAAAAAGGAAATAAAAAAAATAAAAACCCTGAATATGTATGTTATGAAATATGAAAGTAACATATGTTATACTGTTTATCTGGATGGCAAAATGATAGATTGATGAACTTTAAGGCCTAGAAATATTTTTAAAGAAGCACAACAGTTTAAATTAATAAAAACATCATGTTTTCTTGAATATTGTCTTTCCATACTACCTTGTTCCTATGCCACCCTGATCTCGACACTAAATTTTATTTATTTATTTTTTTAGGAACAAAAGAGAAATAAGAAAGTTAGCTGATCCAAATTCTCTTCTGTAGAAGTTATTACTGAAATTCTAAAAAACTTTTTTCTCAAAAGGAGAGTGTGGCCTGAGTAAGTAAATAAGCAAGTCACTCAGTGACTATCTAACATTTACCACTTACATAAATCGCTTTGTTAAATGAATGTTACAAATTTTAACCTTACATTTGATAAATTAATACTTAAAGAGGTGGCTATATTTAGCTTTTCAAACCTTTATATTAAGTAATAATTTGTTTTTAAGTTGAAATGTAGAGAGTGAACATGAGGCAAGATCCTTAGGGATTAATTTAGAAGTATTCTTCAACTTTTTAATTGCAAGAGCATTTTTGTATGGTTTTTGTTGTACAAAGGGACTTTTCCCTCTAGCTTATGAAAACATGGTTACATTCTGAGGACTTTCTTGTTCAATCAATATGTCATTTCCCTGGTTATAAGCATTTTACACATATGTGAGGAAATCAAACATAAGCAGTTCAAATGAATTCAAAACCTCACAAATTTATATGGCATGTAAAGAAATATTTAAATGAATTTCAAATGGAGGCAAAAACCGTTTTTGGTGGGAAGGGGAAGATGTCAGTTAAATTTTTACCAGACAGAAAATAATTTACATATCTATCATTTAGGTACAATTTAAAAAGTGCAAAACAGGTTAAAGACAATGTATAGGGCTGGAATCGTATAGCCAGAAGGGTGCGCTGTGGTCAAGGCATAGAATTACATTGTCTGTTCAACAAATAACGGTGGTGATATGTGGGGCTCTAGCTTTGGTCACATAACATGTTCATTGAGATGGCAAATAGGTAGACTTTACATTTAATTGACTTGATTGATTCCTAACAAATATCACATGTATGTTCACTGGGGGGAAAAAAGTTAATCTCAGGGTATAATAAGATTGAAATAGCATTTGAGGCTTAGCTTAAAATAGCATATTGGCATGATTGTAAGCTGCTATAGAATCATCTAATAGCTATCAAGGCATTAAAGAGGATTTTGGTCTATTTATTTATTACTGCTACTCCAAAATCGTTATTGTCAAATTTATGGTGGTTCCTAGATGAGATTGGGGGGGGTGTGCAAAGGGGGAGAGGGACGAGGGAGCAGAGAAGACTGTATTATGATTGCTCTCTATATAATGGGGAAAATATCAACCTCTTAACAATAAAATATTGTGGTGACTCTTTGCTTGGTTAAGGTACAAAGTTCAAGAATAAGGTTTCTGATATTATCTGAAATACTGCATAGATTTTCTTGGCAAGACAATCCTAATTTACCTAGTGATTTTTAAGTGGTAACTCTTGTTGCCACTAGATGACTCTATTGCATCCTTAGTAGAGTAAATGTAGCCATTGATTTCTATTTGCGGACGTGGAGGCCATGCCAGTTCTCTTAGGCCAGGCTTGATTCCTAGCCTGGAATCCTGTTTCATAAACTTCCACCCAGTTCCAGTCAGTTACAACTCGTTGCTTGTCCAACCCTGAAATGATAATAGCGATGATGACAGCTGTAATTCCACCTTGTTATTTGGAGCCAAAGCAATGAAATGCAAGCATCATTAGTCTTCCCAGAGGTCATCTCGCTTGGTACTGCGTGTATCTGTAAGGCAGCGGGTTGTCCCTGTGTCTCTGCTGGGCTGCCTACCTGGCAGTTCTCCTTTCATTGCTTGCCACTCCACTGTGGTCACTGTCTAGAATGCATAGGCATGGTTCCCTTGATGGGACGTTGCTCTTTCTCCAAAAGGCAGCAGCTTTTGGCGAGTGAACATGGATCAGCCGCAGTTTCTTTGACCTTTCTATCCCTTTCTACTCCACACCAGCACCACCCAATGCTGAAGGGAACATCAAACTTTCTGAAGGACTGGTGTAACTATAACATAGGAGGGAAGCAACTTCAAACTGCATGCTAGTATAAATATGCCTTTTGTTACCATCAAATGCAAAACCACTTACAAATTTAAAAGTTTTACAGGGTTAGGGTTTTGCTTCATTGATACACTGAAATGCCTAATCTTGATACTCCTTCCTTTGTAATGACTATTTCATAAAACTCACTCCTTCTTCCAGATTCTGCCATTAGACTCTACACCTGGAGTCCCTTCATCTAGGGGGTCTACTCTTGACCCACAAAGGTTATTTTCATCCCAGGATCCACCTTCTTGCTAACAGAATATTGCCATAAGTTAGAAATAGCTCTTCTAAATAAAGCACCATCTCTTTGAAGTACAAAGGCAGGGGGAGGAGGGAGGATTCGTGGAGGAGCTGCAATGGCAGAGTCGGTGTGTTAGTGTGGACTTTGGCATTCCGAGTCCACCATAATAATACCAACAGACATAAGATATCCAGACCTTTTCCCTTCAAGGTCTCCCAGTACTGTTTGTAGGCATGCTCCTTTCTTCAGATTGCCAAATGAGTAACTGAGAAATTTGTATGCTTGTATCAAAACATCACATCTACCCCATAAATATGTACAACTATTATGTACCCATAATCATTAAAAATAAAAAATTAAAAAAATAATCAATATTATGATTATAACTTAGATAGTAGTATATACTTTCTAATACTGATTTTTACTTCTGAAGGGTGGACAAAATACCTATTTTTTTATGTAACTCAAGTTTAGTAGGGGATAAATAATTTCTTTGTTACCAAGTAAAAGCAATTTTTTTGAGAGAAAAGTAAAATAAGGTCACAGTAATATATTGTTCTGTTTAATACTGTGTGCGTTTACATTCTTAAGCTAATATCACATACCCCTCTTTTCAGAGAATTTAAATTAGAAAATCTTGTAATCAGTGTTTCTGAAGCAAAGTCTACTTGTATCAAATTAACAGGAAACTTGTTAAAAATTCAGCTTCCTATGCCTTCTGAATCAGAAATCTGTGTTGCCCAGATGTCTAAATTAAAAAAAAAAAATCTGGCTAAACACAAAAATTTAGGAGTCACTGCAATAGAGTGAACAACTGCTCCGGGTTAGCCTAGCACTTTCCAGGTTCCCGTTCTGAAAAGACCCACGTCCCTGTCCTTGGAATTGTCTCAGTCCCACCAAACCAGGATGGTTAGTCACCCTACAAGTAGAATACATTACCATGATCTAGCTACTTAACAAAACAACATAATGTTTGCAAGGCCTTAGCATTTTAATTAAGCATTTTGGTAAACAAGCTAGAAATAGACATAAGTAACAATTTCACTAATATGTTTGTAAGGAATTAAGACCAGTTTGCTGTGTCCGTTAATCCATTCCTGTGGTTAGGCTGACCTCTGGTGGGAATGTGCTCTTAACTGCAATTACCTGAAAACAGTTCAAGGGAATTGCATTTTTCTTGAAGGTTCTTTTTTTTTTTTTTTTTTTTTACAATTTCCTTTCCTATTAGGAGTGAAATGTACTTCTCCTTTGATATTAAACATATGGAGGAGGATCTCTGTAATTATGTTATAGATGTACTTTATCATTCTATGGGCCCATGCCATGTAATCACATAGTAGGGAAAATATCACCCACTGGTGCTACTGGCACCCACATTTTCAGTTATTGGTAAGGAGAATCTTCTTTACTCTGAAATCTGTAAGCAGACAGGTAATTTAAAATTGAGTCTTTAAGCACTAATCTTCTCATCTGGTGTGTCCTTGGCCTTAACATATCTTTTCTCCCAGGTTTCCATGTATGTTTTTCCTTTGCTTCCTTCAGATCTCTAGTCACATGTTACCTTATCAAAGAGTCCTTCCTGGACACACTATTTATCAATAGAATAGCAACCCTTTCCCTGATACTTTGTTATCCTTATCCTGCATTAATCCCATTTAGAGCAGTCAGCGACATCTGATATCTATCCGTCTGTTATCTATCATCTATCATCTGTCTATCATCTATCTATCCATATATCTATCTATCATCTACCTTAGTATCTATTTGCCACTATTCTCACAAGAATATAAAGGCAGAGACATACTTTAACATACAGACACTTCATCATCTTAATACCTCGTATTGAATCTCTTTAAAAGGAGTAGGAAATCAATGTGTATTTCCTGCCTTTCAATTATTCAAAATCAAAACACCATAATAAAGTTAACTAGATTTTTTTCCTACCTCATAATCCACAGATATGTTTTTTGCCATTTGGATGAAATTTCTCTTTATAGAACTATCCTCTATACTCCTCATCACCAATTATGTTGATTGTTCAGTGCTGCACACCCAAAGAAAATTGCTTTTCAGTCCACTGACATTTTATCATATCTTTATGTTATGTTAATCATAGTAATATAAAATTTATGTATAGTTAAGACTTTAGCCAAGAATCAGAAAATAACTTTTAAATGGTTCTGTGTCATTTAAAGTTATAAGCACTAAAGCTGGCACAATTTTATTTTGAATCAAAAGACTGCAGACCAACTTGGAGTGTACTAATTCTAAATTATCAGCAATTCTAACAATCATTTTAATTATCAAACACTGGCTTATTTGAAGTACTCAGAAATGGGGAAGGCTGGAAGAATCAGTAAATTGTACATCATACATATGACATATGACATATCACAGGAACCAAACCTCCTATATTATTACTACAGAGAACAAGAAATAATAATCATGGTTGGCCCTAAATCTGCTATTAAGCTAAATAATGTCTCTTGGAGATATTTTAAGCAACAATTGTTAAAACTTATTTTGATGGACCAAGTGTCAATTACCTTGACTATCAGCATAATAGAAAATCTCATATTTTAACAAAGATGTGTAAATGAGGCAGTATTTTATTTTTTTAATGTTTATATACAGATTTGTATTAATACTTGCTATTGTTACGTTTCAGGAATATATTTTACTTCACTCAATTGGAAAGTTCATCAAGAACAATGACAAGACCAGTCTTATTTTGTACTATCAGGGCTCTGAATGTAACTTTGTTGATAAAACTGGGTTTTTCTTGTTGTTTTGTCATTGTTGTTTTTATTTTTCTTTTAAAAATCAAGTTGCATCATCATTTCAGAGCAGTAAAAGATTCTTTTCTCATTCATCCATTTATATTAAATCAATTTTAAAACTTTTTAATAGCCTAAAATATTAATAGGCACATATGTTTTGCCATTCAAAATATGTTTACCTCACAGAGATTAACAATAATGTTCTTTTTTATTCTAGCTATTTGCCATTACCCATATCAAAAACTACCTAGTGCTTAGACATGAGGACATGAAAACAGAATTTAGAGTAATCCATGCACAGACTTTCAATATTGGACAGAATGATTTTTCTTATTAATATACTTTGATTAAGCAGAACTGAGCTATAAAATTTTGGATTTTTGACTGAAACCACATCTGAGAAAATCATAACATCTGATAGCACTCGAAAAAAGATAAAAAATAGTGCTTAAAATATTTTTTAACTTTTTACTTTGACATAATTTCAGCCTGATGGGCAAGTTGCAAGAATATTAAAAGGAACTTCTATATAGCTTTTATCCAGATTCCGCAAATAGTAACATTTGTCACCTTTGTTATATTTTATTGCTCTTTCTCATATATATTACATACACACAGAGTATAATTTTCTTTTACATATTTTTTCCTCTTTTGAAGCTAAGTAGCAGACATGATGCACCTTTACTCCTAAACATTTCAATGACTATTTCCTAAAAATAAAGACATTCTCCTTATAACTAAAGTACAATTATCAAAATCAGGAAATTAACATTGATATTATCATCTAATCTGCAGACATTCAAAATTCTCCAATTGTCCCAACAATGTCGTTTATAACAAAAAATGTCGTGGATCACACATTCCTCTCAGTTGTATGTCTTTTTGGTCTACCATTATATGTCTGGAACATTTCTCAAGGTTTTTTTGTTGTTTTCATATCCTTAAAAATTTTTGAAGAATATACAGTAGGCCAGTTATTTTGAAGAATGTCCTTAAACCTGCATTTAGGAGGCACTTCAACATGATTCATATATGCATTTTGGACAGGAATATTGCAGAAGCATGTTGTGTTCCTCATGCATCATAACAGCAGGCACGTGATGTCAGTTTGTCTGTTAAATAGTGGTATTAACTTTGATCGCTTCATTGAGGTGGTGTGTGCCATTGTCCTCATGTAAAGCTGTATTTCCTTGGTAATTAGTAGGAACATTATGGGAGATCATTTGAAACTAAAGTATGTAAATACCTTGTTACTCATTAGATTTTCATCCACTAGTTTTAGCATTTGCTGATGATTCTTTTGGAATCAATTATTAATATAATGGCTGCCAAATGGTGATTATCTAATTTCATAGTAATTCTGCTTTGATCAGAAGTAAAATATATTCTACAATTTTTTTATCTTTTCATAGCTTAATTATTTTCTTAATGGATTTTTATGTTCCCATTTTTTTCCAATTACTACTTTTATCTAAAAGTTCTCTAAAATTTGCATAGGTCATTTGGTAAAAAGCTACTGATTTTATAGTTCATTTCCTTCTTATAATAAGTAATTATTTGCATTAGTCATAGTATTTCAATAATTTTAAAAGTAATGATGCTGAACATTTTAAAAGTATGATTTTTTTATATGGAATGAGATATTCTTAAGACAGATGAATGTTTTCCATTCACTGACTTGGGGTCAGATTCTTCCCAAAAGCTTAAATTCACCAGGTGTGGGCCAATTTTTTGGCAGTACTCTGATATCAGCAGCAGAGAGCAGGAGCTAAAGAAAGACTTTTTAAAATCAAAGATGATGTTCATTTTAACTTAGCTCTTTTTCTTAATTATATGGAACCACATGGGTGGTATTATGTGATACAGCAAAGAGTTTCCTGTAACTTGCATATTATGAATCTTAGTTTAAAGAAAATGTCAGTTTAACAGCAACACTACTATGCAAAATAATTTTAAAATTATATATTATTGGGTAGTCTTCACAATGGCAGCTTTTAAATTTACCAACCTGAGTAGATATACAAACTGAAATGCTATTCTGCTTTTATTCTTCACATAGACATATAATATGGGGATATGAAGGGTGAAGATAATGTTTACCAATTCACAAACATTACCTTTAAATTTATATATACTTTATCTCTGGATATTAAAATGTGATAATTGCTTAATTTTAGTGACCCAGTTAAAAGGAATTGAAAAGTTTTTCATCTTTTAAAAATTATAGAAATTGGTGATAGTACAAAGAAAATTTGAAAATTATTTTTTGATAAAATTGGGAAAAATTCTACTGTGGAACTCTTGAATGGTATTTATTGGTGGTATGCAGCTAATCAAGTATAACATCATTTTATTGTTAACACTGTCATTAAATAATGCCCATATGAACGTTTGATTAGTACTTTCAGACCTATACTTTATGAATCTGTAATTTGGAGATCTGTAACTAACTGTTGTACTTTTGTATCTATACCTTGTTGTTACCATAAATGTGTCCTTCATATATACTCATTAAATAATGATTTAAATTAATAGGACCTTATATATACATTCTGTGGTTTTTGACAATTCAAATTTAACTTCCTTTTTTGTTTGTTTTCTCTTACTTTGCAACGATTGAGGAAATAAGTTTATTGAAACGATGTTAGCAATCTTTTTCATCCAAGATGAGCACGGTTTACACTGCAATTAAGTAATAAAATTTGTAGCAAAAAGGAAGAATCATAATTTTGTGAGCTAGAAATCACACATACTCTCTCTTCCTTCCGTTATAGCTTTATCTTTTTACTAACCTTTATAATTATCCCCTTGCCCCATCTTATCTCAGCTCCACATTCACTGTGTTCCCATACCCTCAATCCCTAACCATTCTTGACCTACTCACCTGCTGTTCTTATATAGCTCAACTAGAACTAGTTCCCCTTCCACCAATTTTTTTATTGTGGTAAAGTACACACAACGTAAAATTTACCATCTTATCCATCTTTAAGTATACATTTCAGTGGTATTAAATACATTTATAATGTGTAACTATCACCACGATCTTCCTCCCTTTTCATCTTGTAACAGAAACTCTATAATCATTAAACAATATGCCCCCATTACTCCCTCCCCCAGCCCCTGGAGAACACCATTCTACTTTTCATCTCTATCATTTTGACTATTCTAATACCTCATATCAGTGGAATCATGCAGTATTTGTCTCTTTGTGACTGGCACTGAGCATAATATCCTCAAGTTTCATCCATGTTGTAGCATATGTCAGAGTTTCCTTCCTTTTAAGACTGAATAATATTTTATTGTGTGTACATACCACATTTTGCTTATCCATTCATCCATCAATGGGCACCTGGGTTGCTTCCGTGGTTTGGCTATTGCTAATAATGCTGCTATGCAAATACCTCTTCCACACCCTGCATTAATTCTTTTGGGTATATACCCAGAAGTGGAATTGCTGGATCATATGATAATTCTATTTTTAATTTTTTGAGGAACTGCCGTACTGTTTCCCATGGTAGCTGTACCATTTTACATTCCTGCCAACAGGGCACAAGTGTCCCTGTGACTCCATATCCTCTCTTGTGATTTTTCTGTTTTTGTTTTTATAGCAGTCATCCTAATATGTATGAGTTGTTACCTCGTTGTGGTTTTGACTTGAATTTTTCCAATGAATAGTGATGTTGAGCATCTTTTCTTGTGCTCTTTGGCCATTAATATATCTTCTTTGTAGAAATATCTATTCAAGTCCTTTGCTCATTTTTGAATCCGGTTGTCTGTTTTTTTGTTCTTGAGTTTTAAGAGTCTTCTGTATTCAGGATGTTAATCCATTATCAGATATGTGCTTTGCAAATATTTTCTCCCATTCTGTAGGTTGCCTTTTTACTATCTTAATTAACCAGAACTAGTTTTATTTTCAAAGATGGATGTTTAAAGTATATAATTTTCATAGATTGGATATAATTATGGAGTAGAATACTGAGTCTTTATTCTAATCATCAAGAACTTTTCAAAATTGACCAAAAAACTTAAATATATTTAGGTGTAAGGGTTCAAAATGTTCTATTTTTAAAATCACATTTTGCAAACTCTAGACAATCTTCATCTTAAAGTATAATATTGGCCCTGAAATAAACATATAAGTTATTCAATAAATTAACTGCTATTCTTCAGTCAATGTATTTTTTAACATGCCTACAGCCAACAGATAAGTAAGACATCTCTCATTTTGATTAAATGATACATTAGTAAAGCTTGAAGCTATTTTCATGTAATTTAAGGATCAATGAGCAGAAGAAAAATACTGATGATGACAGGGCTCTATAGCTTCTCAACTGTCTTTTGATTTTATTTATTTGCTGTAAAATAAGCCAGCATATAATTTTGGCAATTTGCTGTGGTCAGCACAAATAATCAGCTCAGCTTTACAATGTTTGTCACACTATGGTCAGGATTTTTTTTTTTGTCTTGAATTATTTCTTTCTCCTATTAGCTCTCCAATTTATTCTTTTGTCAGAATCTTAATTGCCCATGTACCTTTTTATCCAGTTTGATTCACACGTAGCAACTGTATATGCTTGTCTGAATGTTAGGGAACAATCCTGTGGGTGGCTGTGACCCATAATGCAAAGAGCACTAAATTAGGATCCAGGGGTCAGCTCAGGAGCTTCCAAGTATTGTGGGTTGATAAATAACACGGACGCACTGGTTTTCTCATTCTCCTGCACCTTTCAACAGGCAACATGCTGTGCTTCCTTGTCTTGAGGGGGTTTTCTTGCAGAGGGTAAAAAAAGTATATTAGTTACCTTTTGATGTATAACCAACCACTCCAAAACTTGGTGGCTTAAAGCAGTGATTTACTGTTTCTGATTATTGACTGGCTGGATGGTTCTTCCCTCCATGTGGTGCAGGCTGGGATCTGTAATATGACAGCATTCAGTCGATCACTCTACTGAGCTAGGAGGTCTCAGGCGGCCTCTCTCACATGTATGGGGCCTTAGTGCTGAGGCATCTCACTCTTCACGTGATGTCTAGTTCTGCCTAACTCCTTTCTCTGTGAGGACTTCCTTGATATTTTACCTAGTGGCTCAAGGATCTAAGAGAGCACAAGTGAGAGTTTCTGGGCCTATTATGGGCTTGTTCCCAAACTGGCAGAGTGCTACTTCTGTCTCACTCTGTTGGGTAAAGGAAGTCACATCACAAGGCTCGTCTGATTCAAGGGCAGGGAAATGCACTTCACCTCTTGTGCATGTGCACCTAGGGAATAGAGAAATAGTTGACAGCTAATTATTGAAACTATCTATAAGAAAAGCATATTTTTTATGCTACCCTGATTAATTTTCCCCATTTTTCAGCAATTATTAATATATCCATTTTCCTTGAGGAAATTATTCCTCCTGCTCTCAGCCCACAAGCTTTGAGTGAAGTCCCATTCCTAGCTCAAGTAAAAAGTATGGGATGTGGAGTTAAGTCACTCAGAGTATCATATTACCTTAGTCATTGAGTTGAGGAGTGAAAATGTGATCTAATCAAAGTCAAATGGGTACAGTAAAGTTTATTCTTCTGGTCATTCTGAGAAAGAGACCCTAATTCTCTTCCTTAATGGACTTGGAACTAAGATGATGGGGCCAACCAGAAATAATGAGTAGAGAATTGATCAGAGAATACATTCAATGACAGATAGGGAGCTGAGAGCTAAGTGGAGGAAATCCAGACCCGTATGACATAATTTGAGCCCTGAAATCCAGCTTGCTGGAAGCTAAAACTACACCTTGGTTTTCTCAGTGCTGTGACCAATTCATTTATCGTTATGCATAAGGCTGGATGAGTTGGGGGTATATTCACTTGCAACCAGAGAGTTCCAATTAATAGAATTGTCCACAATTCAGTTTCCTTCTTGGCTGTTGTGGCCTAAAGTCTAAGTACCTTAAAGAGAAGAGATTGAGGAGAAAGAATTCCTCTGTGAAAACATGAAAAGAGAAAGAACAATTTATCCAATATTAAAAATGACATTTTCTCAAGCTTCAAATTGGGAGAGTGTGGAGAAAAGGTCAGTTGGAATTTGACACTGCTGTAGGGCAGTGCTCTGAGGAGGTGACCAGGCCTCAGAAGAGATGACAGAGTGGTGCACTAGGAGAGGTAGGACCCTAAGCCTTGGTGCACCCATCTTCTTCAAAGAGACCAGAGCCATATATGATTACAGAGCTGGGTGGCAGCTTGAAGGGTCTGTGGAGAATGGGATACGGAAGCCTGCAAGCATGACTTAAAAGTAGTACAGTTGAGACCCGAGAGCCTTTATAACATGCCTGTGGGGAGGGCCCATGGGACCCCTGACATCGGGGGCTCTGCCATCCCAGGGGAGTTAAGATTTAAACTGATATTAAGTTAATTAAAATAAACAATGATTTATTAAGTTTAATAAACAGTAATAAAACAATGATTTCTTTGCACATCTGAATTTGTGGACTGAGATTTTATATTCATGGAGCATTAGTAAAATATATGAGCTAAGAGAAATTATTTAAAATTTCTAGGTAGCAGTATTCTCCTACACATGAGCTAGAGATGAGGGAATCATGAAATTGAAAACATTTCATGAAATTAAAAACATCTCAAATGTCTCTGATATCTGGAGGGGTGTGTGTGTGTGTGTGTGTGTGTGTGGGTGTGTGTGTGTGTGAAATTTCAGTTCAAATATTGAGTGCCTACTGTGTGTAAAGCACTATGCTAGAGTTACTGGGAACACAGTAATGAGAAGGAGAAGCCTGGGTACTGCCTTCCAAGAGTCTGTAATTTAATAAATACACAGACAATTACAGGCAGATTACACCACAGTCGGATGAGCTCTATGATGGGAGGAGTACGGGGTTTGTTTGGGTCCTGTAGAAGGTCTATGAATCCAGGTCTCCAGGTCGTGAACAGTCAGCAGCTGGAAAATGAAGACAGTACATGTTTATAGAGCAAAGTGAGGGAAGAGAGGGGAGGTGATTTGGTGGGGAAAAGAATTGTTTTAAGCCAAAGAAGCAGTGTATTCAAAGGCCTAAGTGGAGAGAAAACATGGCGAAGTATAGGAACCACAATGATATCTAAATGACTGTGTGAGGTGGAGCATACTACTTGATGTGGGGAGTGGCAACCAAATGAGGTGAGACTGGAGAGGTAAAGAGAGGGCAACCGTGTCATGAAGAGCCTGATAGGCCATTGAAAAATATTTTGGTTTGATTTTAATGTTTAGGGTGAGGATTTTAAGCCAAGAAATGACAAAATCAGGTTTGCATTTTTAGGAAGATAAAAATTTGGCTGCAGAGTAAAGGATACAAAACGGTGGGGTGCAGAGACACCACTAAGCGGTTGTTGTATGTTTTCAGTCAGATGGTTTCCAACAGTCCTTTCCTGCTCTGAAACACTGTTGTCCCTGCGTTGCTCCTAAGAAGCTATTTCCCAAGCTCTCACTTCCTGCTTTCCGGCTGATGTTCCTCTTTCGTCTATAGAATCAAGAAGAGCAACTAGAGCTCTTTAGTGGTCTCAGAGTAACTCATTTCTTTCTTTATTCAGCTTCCACCATTATATTTGGACAATGCCTTCAGAGTTCTGCTAAGAATGCCACTCACTCTTTTCATTGGCAGAGTAGATCCATGGAGTCACTCCGGGATTTAAGACTCACTCTGCTATTTGATAATTCTTCTGAATCTGCCTTCACATATAAAAATTAATATTATAATTATAAATTAGAAATAGTAATACATTCATTTCAGAGTTGTTGGGAAGATTATGTTATGTTTATGCAGAGGGCCTGACACACAGTAGGCATTACAATAAAACACATTTATTATTATTTACCACTGATCTGAACTTTACTTCCTCATGGAAGTATAACTCCTTCCCCTATGTGCCTAAAGTAAATATATAAATGGAATCAAAATAACTTTAAGCCATATTTAGGTCTATCAACATGAAAGACAGAATCCTAACTCAACTGTTGCAGTAAAAACGTAATATCCAGCAATTTCAAAGATGCCGTTGAGTAAAGAAACTTGAAAATGGTTATCTTCATTAAAGAAATATATGAGGTGTGACTGAAGTGATGTGGCTTAAATGGGGCTTTGAAGCCTGGCTCCATGGCCACACACACAAAATGAAGCGCATTACTTTATAGTTCGTAGCAGGGATATTAGAATCGGTATAGTTACAGGATGCCTGGTTCTTATACATGAAATGCAAATCTCATTTAAATTGTATTTTAGCTATTATGTTCTGATATCCTTGAAATAATTTATTATAGTGTAAATGTGTTTAAATTCATGAAACTCTTCAAAAAATTTTTTTGGCATTTTCAAATCATTGTTATCCTTATAATATCTAAAGCAAAATGAACAACATTTAAAACTGCTTTATTGGTGGAAAAAATATGTCTCGTTTGTGTGTGATAATTAGACCACATTTCACTTAAAGTGAAGTTTCTTAACTTTTTTCTATATCCTTTGGGGCATATAGAATAGCATATTGTTAAATGAGCCTATTTTATATGCAGAACCTACAGTTCTTCTCTAACAAATCATTCTAACTTCTGCCTTTCACATTTTACTTTTATTATCTAGAGGGCCTCTGTGATTTCTTAAACATTTTCATGTGACTTTGAAAAATGATATTGGTTGTGCTTATTTATACTAGGGACACGTGAAAATTTACAATTCACTGTGTAACCTAACATTTGATAAAATTACAGATCATGGTCTTATTTCCCAACTTTTCTTGTAGGTCAACAGCAAGCACTCAAGAAAGATGTTTTTAAAAAAATGTTTTCCCACAGTCTGGGAAGAAAGACACTAAATTTGGAAAGTATTATTTTTTATTTTAAGGACAATTGTAATGTACTAATATTTCCCATAAACATACATTTGTCTTTGCCAACTCTTCTTCTAAATAATTATCAATGAGCCATAGGATACATCTTCCCAACACTGCTGTTTTATTTTTTTAAGGGAACTGTCTCTCTTAACCCATTTTGTCTTGATGGGACTGCCAAATATAAAACTGTGTGTGCTACCCTTTCCTCTGTCCTCCAAATCATAGCTCCGGGGTGGTACACGGACATGAACTATCCAAACCAGTCATAGTGTGCTGTGCTCTTGACAATAGTGAGTGGTCATGTGACCTCAAGCAGGGCCAATCAGATTCCCCAATACACTGAAATACAGATATCTGGAGTGAGAAGTTCCTTTGCTATGGGGTTACTATGTTAGGAAAGGGTGATAATGGAATGTTAGTGCCATCTTCCCTATCACATGTGGAAAATGGAGACTTTCTGCAGATGAATACAATATACAAAGGAAAACAAAAGAAGAGATGGAGAAACAGACTGGCAGCCAGTGACATAGTTCAGCCCTGACAGTTTACCTTCCCAACACCAGAAATTTTAATACATTTAAGTTGTGGCGGGGACCAGGTATAATTTAAAAAGTTCCGGGGTGGGGTGATAGCCAGGGTTGAGAACCATTGGCACAGCCAGTGGTGTATGAGGAGTAACATTGCTGCAGTGAGGCTTTATATGAAAGTTAGGATTCTCAGACATATTTTATAATATTAGACAAAAGCCCGGGTTAAATAAATTTCCAGCAACACATTTCTCTTTAGCTATAGTATTTATTTCATAAGCATATATTAGTGCATGAAAAAGTGATCTGTAATTTATGGGGCACAATACATCAAAGAACAGTGAGTGGTAGCATGAAAGGAATATTAGGGATGCTACTTAAATTGTCAACCACTTAATTTCAAAACATATAAGGCTATTTTTTCATTAGCTTTTGCTAATGCTCTTACTTTTCCAATTAGAGATCTACTTTCTAGAATAGGTGTATGAAGAGTGAAGAATAATAAAAATTTTATTTTAAAAACAATTGTGAAAATCTCAAGGAGAAACTAATATCATTAATGAAAATCATAAGAATTTCATTAACTCAGAGATGGTTATTAACACTGTTTAACAAATAAAAAGACTATAAATCCCTCTGTGGCCAAAAAATATGACAAATCCAGTGAACGCATCAATCTGCTTTTACATCTGTCTAAGAATATCTTCATGGATGCAGATATTGGAAAACTCTTTTCCCCAGTTAGATATCTGAATGCTGTAATTAATGTAACTGAAAAGGAGCCAATGTTCTTGAGGAAGAAATACAGGATTTCCTACAACTCTACTGGGGATTGTTTTCAATTATTGAACACGTATTTGAACCCAGTCTTTAACTCAATTAATTAAATGCAAAGCTACTGGTAGAATTATCGTAAAGTCCTCAATCTTGGCACACGTGTATTTTGGCTATGTTTATGATTATATATCATAACATCTTGCCAAAATGCAGAAACTGTAAAACTGATAGACCTGTGTCTCATGCATTCACCTTTACAGATTCATGCCAATTCCCTTACTATTAAGGAGACCAGTGAATACTAATTTTTACCATCACAGAAACTTCAGTGACAATTGCTTCTATTAATAGCCAAAGAGTACTTATATATACAGTTTCCATGTAGTGTAGTTTAAATGTATAATCACATTTAACATTTAATCACTAAAATATGTAAATAATAACCATTAAAATATGATTCTTAAACCACAGACTAGGAGAAAATATTTGGAAAAACATACCTAATAAAGGACTGCTATCCAAAATATACAAAGAACTCTTAAAACTCTACATTAAGAGATTGGGCATGGTGACTCATGACTGTACTCCTAATACTCTGGGAGACTGAAATGGGAGGATCACTTGAGGCCAGGAGTTCAAGACCAGCCTGGGCAATAGCAAGGCCCTGTCACTATAAAAAATAAAAAAAATTATCTGTGCATGGTGGCATGCACTTGTAGTCCTTCTGAAATCACTGTATGATTTCAACTATATGATATCCTGGAAAAGGCAATGGAGATAGCAAAAGGATAAGTGGTTGCCAAGAGTTAGGAAAAGAGAGGGATGAATAAATTGAGCACAGAGCCTTTTTAGGGCAATAAAACTACTCTGTATGATACTCTAATGGTAAACACATGTCATTATATATTTGCCCAAACACATAGAATGTACAACACCAAAAGTGAGCCCTAATGAAAACTATGGACTTCGGAAGATAATGATGTGTCAATGTAGGTTCATTGATTGTAACAAATGCACCACTCTTACGGGGTATGTTGATAGTGAAGGAGCCTATGCATGTGTGGGCAGGGGTGTATGGGAACTCTCCCTAATGTCCTTCAATTTTGCTGTGAACATAAAACTGCCGTAAATAATAAAGTCTATTGAGTGCGAGAGAAAAGAAGGAAGAAAGGAAGAGAGAAAGAGAAAGAGAGAGAGAGAAAGAGAGAGAGAGAGAGAGAGAGGGAAAGAGGGAGGGAGGAAGGAAGGAAAGAAGGAAGGGCTTGTTTTTTGATACGTAGATGAATTGTATCATGCTGAAGTCAAGAAATTCAATATACCCATCACCTGAATAGTGTACATTATAGCATTTTATGCAATTAATCTGGCCAATTATAAGACTAAAACTTATTTTGCAAATAAGTTAGTCTTACTATATGATTTGTCTCTGGTAGAAAAGGAGGACTGGAGAGAGAAAAATTACGTTTCAGAAGAAAACTAGTGCACCTGTTATATAGTCTAGCCTTGTCCATTGATTTTAAGTTTTTATTATCTGTCTGCGATTTGGACTGAATCCTGAATTCTTTCCTGACTGTAAGTCTCCAAACTAATGTTCTCAAATTTTTCTCCCATTTTTCTGAGTGGGAATCACTAGAAATTAAAATTGTGCTTTTCTTGAGGCCACGCAAACTGAAGCCAGACAACTTGATATACACTTCAGGAGAAATCACTATAGCAACCTATATATAAACACCCATCATGTCCATTGATGTATGGAATACTCAGAAAGCTCACTTGAACATCTGATTTGAACCATAATCTAGAAAAATCTGTCAGCTTGCTACTACAATATAAAGATGCTTTGGAGATTCCAGAGAAACTAGTTTATCAACCACTCCAGACATTAACCTTTGTTTTTCTTCAGTTTCCATAGACATGCCTCTTACTAAAGATCTGTTTGTCTGCATCATATGTAGAGGCCAAGCCCATCTGCACTGCCACTTCCCGGAATGGGACACAGCTGTTTAACCAAACTGACCTATTCTCAGGACTAAGAGACTGATTCAAGATGATATGGGATGATGTATTTAAATATGTTCTTTTCTGCTTATCCTAGTATGTTTTTCTCTCCTTTGCTTATCTCTTGCCTGACAGTCTCTAACTCAAATCTCTCCTAAGCTATTAACTTGGCTTTTAGTATGCAACACCTTTTGAATGAAGAGTTCCAAAAGGGAGACTGAAGAAACAAAAATATTTTACCCCAAAATATATTTCCTTGACATATTTCAAGATGGCTATCCATAAGGGCTGGAAATACAAGAATAGCTGAAAAGCTGTCTTTTGTTTGGGAGATTTGCATCTGTAGATAAAATCTACATTGATGCAGCCAAGCCTTCTCTGAGAGCTTTACCTTGTCTGGGATCTAGGAGAGATTAACTGAGAGTCTGACATCTCTAGTCTCTAAGAAACATTTACCGTCTATTCTCTCTAAGGGCTGCTTGCTACCTGTGAGTTTCCATGTCTCTTATAAGACCACCTTTGCAAGCCAGACCTCCTCTTCTCCCCCTGCGATAGCTGTTTTGCCATGCCTCTTTTGCTATTATCAAAGCTCTGTTTTTTCTGCAACCTCAAGATGGAATGTAAGCTTCCGTACCCCACTGGGGGTTTTGAAGTAATCGCCCTATGATTTTACTCTGTGCATGTTAATAAATTTGTATGCATTTCTCCTATTAATCTGCTTTTTGTCAGTTGATTTGCAGTGAACCTTCAGAGAGGGTGAAGGGGTAGTTTTCCCTTGGCCCCAATCAGGTTTTGTAGTGAAAGTTTCCTATTCATCTCAGATTTTAGAATTTTAGCCAGTCTCAGTTTTGTATCCAATGTTTGGTAAGAACTTCCATATTTCAAAAAAAAATATGTGCTAATCACATCTCCATAGGACTTGCTAAAAGGTGGTCTAGGCAATAGGCCTGAAGACGAGGGATGAGAGGGGGGAAATTTTGGAGGCAGAATCTTAGGACTTAATTGAAAATTACATAACAGGAATGAAAAAGCAGAAATACTGGAGAATGTAATAACTGAGACAATAAATTAATTGATGTATGTTTATTGAATTTTCATATAAACATATAAATTATTAAATTTCAGGTGAGATAATGGCTTCTCTATACCTGAGATCTAGGATATTGATATCATTTATATAGTCACTATAAGTAGATTATTTAAACATCAAAAATTTGATATATTCACTTATAATAATAATAGTAATAATAAGCCAAAAGAGAGACATTATGATTTTGATTATTAAATGGCAGTATATGATAATTTGTATCTTTAGTGTATTTTGAAATTCTTGTACTTTAGAGATAATATTTAAAATATTTATGAATTATACTCAGTGTTGAAAAATACCACCATCCTTCTTAAGCAGGTGGAAATCCAATTAAGCAGGCAATCCACCTGCTTAAGAGACAGTAGTGTCAACTGTTTGAGATCTGGGCTCGGGAGTATTTCTTCTTTGGTATGAATCTTACCCTTCCCATTTATTGCCTATGTGAATTTTGGCAAGTGCTTAATCTCTTTGTGGCTTAATTTCTTCATCTGTAAAGGGAGAATAACAGCATTTCCCTTTTGTTGTGAGAATTATATGAGGTAATACAAAGCTCTTAGAACAGTGTCTGACACTTAGCAAATTGTACTCAGTTTATGTTATCATTTTATATTTCAGAATCATGGTACAATTACACTGGAAAAAAAACAAGAATACTTCTAATTTTTTAGAATTATAATATCATATTAGAATAGGTCTTCAGGAAATAGGTTGTAAGTTGTCTATAGTGATCCTGAAGAAGAGCTTATAAATTAATCTCCAAAATTCATCACTTATGTTTATTGAACCAATGGATCAGTGTTATACTTTGCTGCAATAACAGTTCATGTTAGTCAATTTCCAGAATGGTAATGTATTTCTGAATGATATGTTGAACACTTTTAACTTTCATCGACTACTTCTGTTACCCTCCCACAAGAATAAATTTCTATTCCCATTTAACTGAAATGCATTTACAACATCCCTGCCAGGAGGATTCCTCTTCCATTATGTGAGAAATACCTGTGGAAATGTTTTTGTGCCAATTTAATGATATGCTCTGCATTTATCTATGTATTCTGCTAGAGTTATTCTTGTTTACTTTTCATATCATGTCTCCCCCATCACATAGCAATGTTCCTCAAGGTTAGTAACCATGTCCACCTTATTTTATTTTTCCACTTGCTCACAACATAGATTTGTACACTTTAAGATGTGCTCTGCGTGAAAAAGAAGCTTAAGACACTTTGGGGACTGACTTACAGAAATAAATTCTCCAGTATGAATCCTGAAAGAACTAGGTCAATGGCCTACAGAATTATATAATTTTTAAATTTTTTTTTAGCGTGAAGGGACCTTAGAGATCACTATTTCCAGATCCTTCATTTTACAAATTAGGAAATGAGCCAGGGTTACAACTCTGACCTCTCATCTGACAAGCTCAGTGCTCTTTCATCCTCATCAACTCCCTCTTGAATTGAGTCGTTTATTTTCCTGGTGATTGCTGCATATTAATGATTTGTTGTTTTTAGGACTTTGTAACTTTGCCAGATTACAGAAACACATATATTTAACGTAGAAGGAAGAGATGACAAAGTATAAACTAAAGGGTGATTTTTTTTCTTCCTCTTGTCTTTCTTAACGCCCTTATTAAGAAAAAAATCATATACTGAAGACAAAAGAACATTTTAGGGAATATAAAATCATCATATTAAATCTGCCTTTGCTTCTGGAACAATCTTCTTCTAGACTCCACTTTAGGGATCATTGTCTTGGATACCGAGTCGTACGTGGGGTGCTGAGGTAACGTGTGCGTCTGTAATGTGTATTTAAGGTATTTAGGAAGGATACGTTTGCGGGTGGCTTGCCTGAAAGTGAAAGGGGGCTGCTGGAGAGGAAAGCGATCATGAACGGGAGGGAAACGGGCTTCAACCAGGGGAGGCAGGTGGAAAGAGGGAGGGGTGTGTGCGCCCGCAGAGTTTCCAGGCGCCTGGCAAGTTGTCTCCTCTGGGAGGGGCGAGGCTGTCACTCGCCAGGGCGCGAGGAGCCCGAGCGCAGCTTGGAGAGCTTGGCCCTGCGCAGCGCCCGGTCACTCGCATTCCTCTGGGGACCGCAGAGAAGCAAGACTTCAGGCCATGGGTGAGTGCTCAGGCGGGCGCGGACACGTCGTCCAAAGGCTCGGCCACAGGAATGGGAAATGTGTGTCAACAGAAAGAAAGTCAATGTTCGTGGGCCTCGCACTGCATCCCTCCTGGCTCTCCGCCCCCTTGCCCTGCGCCACAGCCTTTCTCTGGACTTTTCCTGGGAGCAAGGCGATGGGGACCCCGGGGCACCTGGCGGCCGGGGAGGGTGCCCGGCTATTTACCGTGAGCGAGAAGGGCAGGAGGCTGCGCCCGGGTGCCAGTCCTAGCGAGCGCACCGGGACCGAAGCCTGGGGGTCCGGGATCCCGTGCTTGGGGCGGTATTTGAGGAATAAAGACTAGGAGACCCAGGAATCGAAATACCGAGTGAATTCCAGGGAGATCGCTGTCCTCGTGTGTTCCTACGTTTAGTGTGCCGTTTGGGGAGCAAGTTGAGACGGGGTACGAGAAATGGAAACTTCGTAAAACTTCCAGTTCGTACAGGTTTGAGTAGAAGAAGGTGCTGGGGCAAGGCGAGATTGGGGACAATTTCTAGTCCCTGTCCAAACTGAGTGCCCATTTGCCCAAAAGGTTTAAAGTTGACGCTGAAGGCTGATTCTTTCTAAATTCGACTTGGAGAAATAGCCTGGTTAAAAGGGCGCCCGGACTGGCTCGGGTCTCTGGACGGTGGAGTTCGGCGCAGTTCAGCTTCGCTGGAGTTTCTAGACAGAGTCGGCTTCTTTAGAGTTTAGCGGCGGCGGCTTGGAACAGCCCCAGGAATGTGACTGGGTAGGGTGGAGGGGTGGAGGAACCGGGTGTGAAATAGTCTATTCAAACCCAACACCGGGACGTGGAGTCCCACGAGAAAAGCTGGAGGAGCGAGGGGGAGGGGCTGGCGCGGGGAGGAATGACCCGGCCTCCCGGGACTCGTGTTCGCTCAGCGCACCCGCACCGCGCAGGGCGACGCTGCTTTTCCACGGTCACTGATTAGCCGTCGCCGGCAGCCGGGGGTGACTATTCAAACCCCAGCAGACTCGCTTTTTCCGGCCCAAGGCCAATTGGTGCCCCTCCCCCTTGCCGTTCCCTTGTCCTTTGTTGTGAAGGATTTCTTCCAGAGTAAAGGAGGACTTTGGGACTGACGTGCTCGGGTTGAAATTCCTATATTCCCACAGGCTCAAGGGTTAGGGGATGATTTGACTACTAATCATTGGAGTTTATAGACACCGGCCAATTTGGAAGAAAGGAAAAAAGAGAAAGCTGAGAACATTTTTGCCTATGAATGTTAACTGTGATCAAGACATTCATAGTCTCTTCTTGCTGGACCCTGGAAGAGAGTTAGAAAGACTCATTTTTAGGGCCTTTGTATGAAACACTGCTGGAAATGATCTTAAGAATGGACTGCCTTTAAATGTTTTCTGAAATGGAAAGAGTATTTTCAGGTTAAAAAAGAAAGATAAAACACTTTTCCAATTGTGGCAGAGAGTGTTTTGGGCTCTTTTTAAATTTATTTGGTTGAGCATATAAACTCTAGTTAGAATACCACGTGAGAGAAAAGCTCTCATAAACGGAAAGCCAAAATAATTGACTTGATGCAATCTACTCATTAACTCTATTAAAAGCATTAAGATGCTATCTGGTTCCAACATAATAAAATATCTAGAAAGAATTACATAATATACCGTTGTAACCTTAGACAACTATCAAAGGGTAAGGTATTCATAATTTCAAAGTTACTTATTTCTCTAACTTACATTTCCATATTATAATGAAAACAATTGGTCCTGGATTTTACTTCAATGTCCATGCATAAATTGTCCAGCATCCCAAGTTATAGGAAGGTGTCCTTGTGGGAAATGGGATGGAGGTGACAACTGAGTAGTTATGATAATCTCAAGTGTGGTCTATAACTCTTAAAAGCTCTCTTTCCTATCTGTAATCTGATAAATACCTAAAACTTGTTCATTCTTTCTTCTGCCAGGAATGAATTACATTATTCCCATTGTAACTGAGGTCAACAAAAACTCATGTAGGTGTCAAGTGGCTAGTGGGAGCGAGTGGGTAGAGGACGCAAGTGAGAAACCAGAGGTCAAGGAAGCAGAGAAAGAACAGATGATGTAGCAATGGTGAGTGAGAGCATGAAGTCAGAACTTGAGACAGAGATTCAGAAAGGCCGTCCAGAAATGAGTTAGGAAGAGCCAACGAACAGGTGGGAGACAAATGAGGGAAAGAAGGAAGGAAAGATGTATGAAAAATGAAGACATCTGGTCACTTAAGGTCATATTTCTTTTCTTCCTTTTAATTTACTTGTGAAAAACAGAACTTCATGGCTTAGAAACTCTTTTATTTAGTGGTAGTACGGATAGTAAGAAGTTTAGTGTTAGAGTCCAAATTGCTAGGATAAGAGGGAAAAACAGTGTAGGAGGATGCTGGACTTTGCCAGCAAACTGAATCCGTCTTTTGCCTGGTATCATGACAACTGAAATTTATCATTTAAAGAAAGGAGGATAGTGCTATGGGAGTGAATATAGCAATTATTTCTTGTTTTTCTCAGAAGAAATCTGAACTCTAGCATTGTGGAAGAATAAGAGTAATTGGTTAATCAAATATTCTGAATAATTTATAGTCCTCAGATCTATAATATAAAAGGCTAATTCTCAAAAAACATTTATTTGCAAAGTAGGCAAATTGAGATTTGGGCATCTCTTACTTTTTTTTTTTGTTTGTTTGTTTTCTTTTCTTTACTCAGTAATGCTCTCAGTTTGTCTAGGTATGAAGAAGGGTTTTTCTTCTGCTTCAAATTGCTGCTCTCCAGAAAGGACACAACAAAATATTTCATACTAAAAGATGCAGGACTAATCCTTTGCTAAGAATATTTACGTTTTAGCTGCAAGGTTAACTTTAACCTGAAAGCTCTCTAATTGTGGAATTTCAGGCTCCAGTGGAGAGCTAGGTCAAGAATTTTTTAATTTCTCCTTTAAACACATCACTTACTGCTCTATTTGACCATATATATGTCATAAATATTTACTCTGAGACCATTGATCTTTGTTTTGTTTGAAAAATGATGTTGAATATTATTTAGTTTGACAGACTTTACTATGGGAAGTTTCATGGAAGCTGTGATACTGAGCCCAATTTGGAGGGATGTGAAGAATTTAGGGAAGAATTTTTCTAGATAGAATAGGGAGCTCCTTCTCAAAGCAGGAAGGAGGTGAGTTTTGGGGAACAGGGGGACATAGAGCTGGGTTGACAGGATTGTGCTTGTTTTGGAGAGCCTTCAAAAGCAATGAGAGGAATTTAGAATTTACACAATAAGAAATAGGGAGTCATGGAAGGTTTTTGAGCAGGAAAGAATTATGATGAGATTAGTGTTTAATCTAAGTGTTAAGGAGATAAGTTGAGCATGTTCAAGACAAAAAATAAATTGGAGAGGATAGACCCAGTAATCACAGAATGATATGGTCTGTGGCTAGGCCAGTTTGGAACTGGAGAGCCAAAAAATGGATGAAAGATATGTCTAATGAAAAAATCTGTAAAATTAGGCCATTGAACAATTAAGAAGAAAATGAATAAAGGATATTCTCTGGAGATTTGAAACCTTGTAAACTGGGAAAATAGTGGGTCCCTTGATAGAATATTTAAAGGATAAACCAGATGGTTTGATTTCTGGGTGTTTTGGACTACAGATTCATTTCATTTTTGAAATATTAATTAAGAGGTGACAGCTAGACATCTAAACACAAATGTTTATTAGGGCTAGAAATACATAAAAATCAAATCAGAATACAAGAACAAAAAGGTAAACAAAGTTTTGAGGGTCACCAAACTTTAGTGAGAAATAAACCCACATAATGAATTTTCCATTTGAAAAATGAGAGTACAGGGAATACTGATTGAAGGATAAGGAGAGAAAGGATAAACCCTGCTCAAAGCAAGAGGGACATCAACTACATAGTATGTACAAAATGCCATAAAATGACAAGAGTGAAATGTGAATGTGACATCTTAAACGTTGCATTAAATCTAAGAGTCTGTACTTTTGACAAGAGAAAAAATCAGATGGCAATATTTTGCTCTTAATCAATTTCAGCCAAAATGGGGTTGGTAAAGGACCTACAAAATTGTTTGCAAATTTAGACAAGAATAATGGCACATAGTATTGTCTTGAACTCATACTTTTTTTCAGGAAAAATATGACACCCTAGAGGCAGTTATGAACAAAGTACAAAGAACCAAGGTTTGGAACAGGAGAAGCTGATGATAATCCTTTATGTCTTTGGGTGGGTCTTATAAATCTTTGGGATCCTGTTTCTTCTTTTGTTTGATGAGATAGTTGGGCAAAATTCTATAAATTTATGTAGCTCAGATCTTGATTGAGTAACAATTATAGGAAAAAACAGGTAAGAAAGATAAGATTGAGCCATATCCATTAAGCAAATCAAGCACATTTTTATGATGCTAGACTACTAGGTAGTACTTTTGATCACTTGGCCTCTAGTATGTTATTTTCCCTAGAAAATTGTAAGGTCTGATAGGAATTTGACCTTCAGCAGAGAAAGGTAGACTAATGTTCTAGGTATCTATTTCTGCGTAACAACTATCTTCCAAACTAGTGAATTAAAACAACTTGTTATTATCTCTCATGCTTCTGTGGGCTATCTGCTGAGCAATTCTCATTTAGTCTCCTGTCCTTGCAGTCCAATGTCAGCTGGGGATCCAGCCATCAAGTGATTGGACTGGTCATTTAAGAGTTCTCAGATATAATTGGCAGTTGATGCAGGCTGTTGACTGGGCTGTCTTCAAGTGGCTTGGGTTTTTTGCAAAATGATGGCTGCATTGCAAGAGTCAACATCCCAAGAATGAGTGTTCTAAGAAACCCAAGCAGAAGCTGCAAGGATTCTTATGATATAGTATCAGAAGTCCCAGGACATCACTTCTCCTGGATTCTATTGGTCATACAAATTATCAAAAGCAGGAAGATTCAAGGAGAAGATTAGACCTGTGCTTATTTATTTATTTATTGGAGCTAGGGTTTCACTCTGTCACCCAGGCTGGAGTACAGTGGTACAATCATAACTCACTGTAACCTCCAACTTCTGGGCTCAAGCAATCCACCTGTCTCAACCTCCTGAGTAGCTGCAGCTACATCTGTGGACCACCATGCTTGGCTAATTTTTTAAAGTTTTTGTCGAGACAGCATCTCTCTATGTTGCCCAGGCTGGTCTTGAACTTCTGGCCTCAAGCCATCCTCCTGCCTCAGCCTCCCAAAGTGCTGGGATTATAGGCCTGAGCCACTGTGCCCAGCCAGGACTGTCCTCTTGATGTGAGGAGCAGCCTGCTTATATCACAAAAGGAGGAATTGAGGGTAGCCAACTAATTGATCTCATTTCTAAAAGAGCTCTCTTGTGTGCTTCACATCAGGTTTACAACTGAAAAGTCAGTGTAAGTTCTCTGAAACACATGATAAAAGACTGAATCTTTAGTTAGACATAGGAAAAATCTAAACAGTCACATTCAAATTTCACAGCAAAATATTGAGTGTGGAAATTCATGCCCGGGTAGAAATGTGTTGGTGGAATACTGGAATGAACTCAACTCAAAATAGTTTCAGATAAAATCAGCTAGTCTTTCTTATTTTCACTTAAATCTGAAGTCCTAAGGCTATTGTAGATTACTGTTCATTTAGAATCGAGTTTATCATGAATTGGAATGTAGGTCAATTAGCATAAATCCTTTGCTCAATATCCTCTTGTCACAATAAACTAAATGCTTTATAGTTTATAACTGTTTAGGAGCTTGCTTTATTTTTCAAGAATGTGTTAATTTTACAAATTACAGAGTTTGAATCGGTATAGTGTCATTAGAGGCTTTACTATACTTATTTTTTAGAAGAGATGTATTTAAATTAAATATGCAAGGTTCAACTTAACAAAACTCTTCATATATCTCATTATTTTTATAGAAATGTCATTATGTTTACAAAAAATATAGGTCTTTCTCCTAGACAATTGAAAAACAAAGAAAAATTAGGGTAAATGAGATGTGTTTAAAGTCAATGACAGAATTAGTTTCAATCTAGAAACTTAGAGACCTTAAAAAATTAGATTTTTACTGTGTTTCAACTTGTTTGACTGAGGTCATTCTATTTTCAACTGTTTGACAAGAGGTGAGGAAACTGAAAAATGGGTGTATCTGCTCAGAACAAGGTTAGAGAAAGAGCTGTGCAAGAGATTCAACACTAGACCGAAGGCCCTAGTGAAATGAGAAACTTTAAGGCAAGTCAGAAGAGTCAAAGAAGGAGTTTTAGGAAATGAGAAACCTACACTATTCAGTGCAACAAAAAAAAGAGAGGAATAGATTTTTTTCTTTTTTTTTTTGGTTTATTTATTTATTTATTTTTGCTTTAAGGGCTTTTCTCGTTGATGGAATCCTATTGAAATTAAAGCACTTTTAATTAAGGGGTGAAGATACAAGCCTGCTGTCATAGACCAGATTTCAAGGAGAGGGTGGTAGGAAAGAGCAAAGAAGAAAGGAGAGAGGGAGGGAGACAGGCAAGGAGGGAGAGAGGGAGGGAGTGCATTTGGATGTATCCAAAGTCAAGTGAAGGTTTTTGCTGGGTAGGAAAGTATTGCAAGAATTGTTTCATATTTTAAGAGAAGGGGAATGATCCACGGAAAGGCATAGACTGAAAATGCCATAGAATGATGGAATTCCTAAACAATTTACTGCAAAATGATCTAATATAAATTTATTTATATTATTTAAATATAGTTTTTAAAGTAAAAAAATCCATAAAATGTTAGATATTTGAGGCTTTTTTTAAAAATGAAAGATTATGCTTTTTGATTGTCTTAAGTTGTATTATTATACAGTATGTCCAGTAAAGATGTTGTAATGTGTCTGTTTTGCAAAGTGTATTGTGTTTGTTTTTCTTGTATTTTAATTATAGAGATGACTTATACCTTTAATAGTAAGAATCTATAAACATATGACCAATATTTAAACTGTTAAATGAATCAACAGAAATGAAGCATATTGTGGTTGAATAATTACTAGACCAGAGCTGAGGAGATAATTGTTCTTATCACAGTAGCTCAGGTACTATTGATCCACATTACCTTTTTCCTCAGGTGCAAATAAAGGACTTGGATTAAGTGGCCTGTAAGATTCCATTCAGCTCTAAATGCCCATAAACTAATCAATCAGCCAATCAATCAATCACATTGAGCCCCACATCCTTATCAAATTATGAAGAGGATGCTTTCATAGCTATGTTTCTCAAACCCACACACAGATCTTTCTTTGTTAGTAATTTCTCTGTAGTTTCAACTCTGACTTTCAAACAGAGAAGACTCCTGAGGCTTCAGCCAGAGGATTTTGGCATTTTTCTTTCTTCATGTCTATAGATTTTTTTTATCCTTATCAAGTGAGGAATAAAAAAATAAAACTGAAGCAAAATAAAACACCAAATATACACTATTTTCAGGAATAATCTGAGGCTTCGTTAGGCTACATGCACATTACGCAGTTATAATTCATTATGTATCATTAATTTATTATTAATAAGTAAAGGAACTAGTTGATATATTTTAACATGTAAGTTTATATTTCTTATGCTGGCAGCACCCTGAATTTTTGAAGTGTATTGCATTTATGTGTATGTATGTGTGTGGGGTTCTTGTTTCTTCATTTTGTTTGATTTGTTTTATTTATATATGTGTGAATACAAGATGGTGTTTTGTGAGGTTCTTATAATGCAAAAGAAATCATTCTACAAGTCCTAGAAATGTGTATTAACCATTGGCAATATTTCCTGCAGGTAAAATTACCACTAATGGTTAAATCCTACTTCGTAAGTCCCAAACAAATATATATATATATATATATATATATTTTTAAGAAATATCAGAGCATAGAGGAGATGATATCTAATAAAATATAACTCACTGCTGGCTTATTCCTTCTGGTTATACAATTTTGTGTTTACTGTTTTCTTTTATTAAGGAAAAAATACAAATGTATAAAAGAAAAGTGCTAAAATGGAATTGTGCTTTGAAAAAATTCTGAAGACACTGTATTATATATAGTAGATATTTTCTATTAAGATAAGCCAACTATTTACTTCAGTCTAGATTTAAAGTACAGATTATGAACCCTGGATACTCAGAGTTTTCTACATTTCTTTTTCAGTCTTTCTCCTAAATGTACAAAAAGAACAACAATTCACAAGGATGTACCAGACACATGAGACATATGTACAAGGTTATCTATTATATGTCACTGTTTTACACTCTTTGCCTTGTAAAGAAAGATTTAAAAAGAATGCAATTTTATTTCCTAATTATATATAAGAAAGCAAATTCAAAGTGACAAGTTTCTAGAGAAGAAAAAGCCAGAGCAGCTATTAATATAAATGTATAATTTATAAATAATTGGTTCCTTAGGTATAAATGATGTAGAAATTACTAGAAAATTTAGTGTTATTAATTAGTTTCATTCATTTCACAGTAATTACCTTCATAATTCCTTTACATAATATGATAAATACACCCTGGTTCAAATAAGCTAAGAGGTAAAGTGATACTCAACTCAAGAAAGGTCAAAACATTTTAAAGTATCAGTGATAATTCACATATCTCATTGCATCATCTTAAGATCATTGCTGTGGCAGAATTTTTGTACATAGGGCCACCGACAATTCCATGGTAAAAGATTACTCCTCCCCCCAAAACAGCCTTTTCAACATATTTTAGTATTGACTTGATTGAACAAGTATTTCTTAATGGTCTACTTAAGGGTCTACCACATGTCCACTTTTATACTACACATAATGACCTAATGAACCATGCAGAATAAGTACAATTTCTGATTCCAGAGGACACATGTTTTCACTGGAGATGGAAAACTTGCATGCAGAAAACTCTTTGAGGATTTTATAAGATTAGATATAGAGATCTAGATTAAATATAATCATTGCTAAAACCATTGGTCAGGAATGGAAGCAATCAGTGAAGGGTACAGTCACCAAGAGATGTTTCTGAATGAGTACCTTGAGGAGAAGCTGGATGGTTTGTGACTCTGTCAGGAAGTAGGAGTGGTAGGGGTGTGGGAATAGCCCAAGAAGAGCAGGAAGAAAGCTGTGGAGGTGGGGTGAGTATGCTCTGGGACCCAAATACACCTGCTTTCCCTCTAGCTCTCTTATACGAAGGCTACTAATTTCTTCACTCCCCATGACCTCTAGAAGGGGATATGGGGGCCACAATTAATTAATTAATTAATTAATTGTCAAAACAGTGTGAATACTAGTGCCTTGGTGTGGTGAGCAGTGTAGGGGTTCTGCTGGCCACAGCATCTTATCCTTCCTGTCTCCTCACCTTGTTACTACAACTCTGAACTTATCATTGTCCTCATGGGGCCCTTAGAGACTCGTCCCATTTGCCTTCTATCTACTCCAACCAATCATTACTTTCTTTCCATTCAGTAGACTACTTTTGTCACCCAGAGATAGAACCATTCTCATGCAAATATTTTTGGCTCCCCAGATCCTTTGTCCAAAAGAGTCTGGATTATTGCAGCATAGATTGGAGGAAGATTTGGTATAAAGATTCAGAAAATAGTCCTGCTACATGGTTATGCAATTGCAGCATTTCCAATAGGGACTTGAACAGATTTGGTTACAGACATAATAGGTAAGAAATATGAGAGATAATGAGAAAAAAAATCATCTTTTTATCTGTTAGAATACAAACCAGAAGAAGTTGGGATTCTGATGACAGAGAGGAAGGAGTCATCAAGAACAAAGACAAACTAAAAATATTCACAATTCTGGTAATTGCCAATTAATTAAACTGTATATATCAATTCCATGTTATTGAATAGGAGGATGATCTGGTATGACTTCTGTCAACACAATGATAGGATTGCTTTGTTGGTCTACTGTCCAGAGAGATGTTCCATTACCCTATGTGATCCTCCCCACGTGGTCCTCCTTGGAAGCTGTGCAAGATGATGAACTTTACAGACGACAGAATAGTTTATGATTATGCAACTGGTTTCACTCCTTATCTAAGTAGAACCTTCAAACAAGCTTTTAAGATTCTATTTCCTATTGACTGCCATGATATAATCAGAATTTTGTAATATTTGACCCAAAATGTAAATATATCTAATTAATTAAAGATGAAATAATTTAATTTAACATTTTTAACTACAGATTATAAGTTAATGGACTATTACAATGATGAAACTTAAGTTAAAAAATTAAAAATTTGAAACTTTAGATGTCAAAAATGTGATAGAGTTAGGTATTAGTAATGATAGGTTGCTAACAGTTTTTTAAAGATCAGTAATTATTTAGCATTATGAAAACTTCTTCCTTTTTTCATACTATTTAATATGTCAATACTTGCATGACTTAATTGAGGTGAAGGACAAAGAAGAAAGATCCCTTTCTCCTAACACCTTAAATTTCACATTCTTACTTGTAGGACTCCATAATTCTGGGGCTCTTTTCCATTTCCTTTCCTTTTTACCACCATATTCCCCCCCCCCATTCTTACTCTTTCTTGGCTATTAAAGTTTAAGATGATGAATGTTTGAAGAAGCTATTATTTTGGGGGTTGAAAGACTCATTCAGTCCTGTGCTATCTTCTGCATCAAGGACTGATCCAAAGCAACATAATTAACATAAAACACAACCTAATTAAAACAAAGCATTCTGAATAGGTAATTTTTAAAAAGCCTAATTGGATATTTTTAATTATGCCTTTTCATTTTTCACTGAAGCCTTCTTAAAGTAACATGTGGTGCTATGTGCAGATGAATTTCTAGAATGCAAATCCATACAGGGAGCATCTCCCTACCAGTAGGCATGACTTTAATATGATCTTCCAGTTCTTGCAAGGAGTACAGAATTGAGGTACAAGTAGAGGTTTGCTGTCCTCAAGCTGAGTCCTTCTGTTTTTCTTTGTCCCTGGCTTTCTTCTTCTGTCCCTGTGGCTGTAGCTCACTGTTTATTTATTGGCTGTTTAGTATGGAAAAACATCTACTCTTTTAACATTGACAACAAATCAGAGTAATGAGCCTGCCCATCACGCTACGTTGGATATAATCTTTGCCTATTAGGCTCTTGGCTGGTTTTGCTGCACTTTACCATCCTGAAAGTTTGAGAAATCTGACTACTTTGTTGGTTGTTGTTTTCCTATTCTTATTAACACTTGCCAAATCTTTTGTCATGCATCTTTAGACCAATGACAGCTTCTAGGTCAAATTTCAGTTTTGATCACTGCATCTTTAGAAGCAAAGCTAAGGATTGAAATAGCCAGTTCCTTTTCAGTGATTGCAATGGATGCTGATTAGCAGCATGCTGGTCGTTGAAGTCATAGCAACAAGTCCTACTTACTATCTTTTAGGCATCTCAATTAAGTTTCTTTAGTCTTTGAATATATAACTACAAAAACGTTTCATCTCCTAGGGAATATTAATATGTTCTTTCATAGGAGAGCAACTTCGTAGAGTTAATTAAGCATTCTTTTCCAATGTTCATTTCTCAACAAGTAAGCTAGAAATTATTTGCACTCTTCTTTTTTTCTTCCAGTTTTCATAATTAGGCTTTCAATAGACTTAATCTTTTAATTTTAAAATGATTAATTGCCAAGTTGTTGGGCGCCATTGCTTAGGTTACCAAGCTAAACATACCCAGCAATAACAAAGAGAAGTGCATTGAAGTTGGCTAGAGTAGCAGCAAATATTTACACAAATTTTATTTTCAGCAAAGACTCAGAACATTTTGTAGTTAACAACATAGTTCTAAGAGGAGAGAGCTATGGTTATTTTATTATTCTAGATAAGAGTAGATTTGGGAAGATAATTTTTTTGTATTAAATTCTACTACTATCTACAATGTGAATACAAATTGATTTTTTTTCTGTTTAATTATAATTTTTGTCTACATAAAAATTCTTTTGGTCGTATAGAATTATGAAGTTTAGATTTTTCCCTGTCAGGTCAATAGGAAAAAAAGGGTTATATTATTTTACTTTATAAGTCAATTGAACAGATTTTTATCTTCTCCGATTCATTAATTTCTAAGCTAACCTAAATATATCAGCCTTCCTTGGCAAATTCATGGCACTGTCATTGCAAGTTTTGATTTAGAAAAATCTGTTTTCAAGTTCTAGATCCACTAATTTGGAGAAAGGATCTAACCTTTCTAAGCTTCAGTTATTTTATTTGTAGGCACAATAATAATAATATGTACTCTTGGAGTTTTTGAGATGAATAAATGAGAGAACGTATGTAAAGTAGTTTAACAAAGTGTCTGACCATGATGTGTGATAGGGAGAAGTTACTAATAACTATAGGACTGTGCAAAAATGGTGTTGGGACAACAGATTTGTGTATAGACAGTGAATAAATTATTTTACTGCCTCATACATATCTTCATCGTAACCTCACACGTGCAAATAAATTCTAGATGGATCTAATATGAGGGACCTAACAAGGATCTAATTGCAAAAAACAATCTTAAAATTATAAAGAAAAATATAGGAGAGTATCTTCATAACACTGGGGTAGGGAAGGATTTCTAAAATACAGAGGAAAAATAGTAATAATGAAAGAAAAAAATGTTAAATTTGACCATGTAAGGCATCTTTATGGTGCAATAAAAACGTTAAAAATACAGGTTGGATTATAAAGTTAAAGTGTTAAGAATATATAAATAATGCTTACAAATCATTAAGAAAAAGACAAATGACTCAACAGAAAATTAGCAAAATAAAAGAATAGGAATTTCATAGAAGAAGGAATTATAAGTGTCCTATAAATATATCAAGAAATGCTCCAATCTCTGGTAATAGGAAAAAAATCAAGATTGTGTGTGTGTGGGGGGGGTTGTTTGTGTGTATATGCATGTGAGAGAAAGTAAGAGAGAGAAGGTGAGAGAGAGATGAGAAAGAAATAGATACATAACCTGAGTACTTTTCTACATATTAAATAAAATGAATTAGTAGTTGTAAAGCTTGCAAGAAAGACAACCCCAGGCACCAATGGCTTCACTGATGAGTTTGACCCACCATTTAAGGAAAATATAATAGCAGCAATTCTATCTCAAAACCTTTCAGAAAGAAAGAATAATAAGAATCACTTCCTAATGTATTTTATGAAGCCAGAATTACCCTGATACTAAAACCAGACAAAAAGAACACTATAGGCTAATATAGCTCATGAACATAGACGCCAACTTCCTCAAGGAACTTTTAGCAAATTTAATCCAATAGGTAACACATATGAACCATGTGGGTTTTATAGTAGGAAAGCAAGGAAACGGTTTCGAATGGTTTAACATTTGAAAATTAATCAGTGTGATGTACTATAAGAACAGACCAAAACAGAAAAACGTTATAATCACTTCAATAGATGTAGAAAAAGCGTTTGACAAAGTTCAGCATCCATTCATGATGAAGTTTCTTAAACTAGGAAAAAAACTGAACTTCCTTAACCTGATCAAGGACATCCACAGAAATCACAGAGGGGGATGGAATTTTGTCTGTTGAGACATGTCCTTCCAAGTAGAAAGGTATATGCATGGTATATAAAGCAGCATGACAAATACAGTGCAACTGCGTCATCACCATGAAATTAAAGGCATTGTTTAAAACATTTGCTAAGCCACATCCCCATTCCATATATTCTCTCTGAAATGTTACCGAACAATCACAGCTGGATGGAGAGTTACAGGTCCTTTAAAATCTGATTATAGGTTCTCTGTCCTCATAGTTTTCCTCCTTTGTTTTCGTCCTCTAATTCCCCTCTTCCCCATCTCCTGAACACCTTGTGCTATATTATTTATTATTTAACTTGAATACCAGGGATGCAGCTTGCAAGAAAAGGCACTTGACAAAATAAAATTGCATTATATTGTATGATGCCTGTAAAACAATAAAAAGATTAAAAAGAGTACCACTTACAAATAGCACCAATATATATATAAAATAGTTAGGTATAAATCTACCAAAACATGTACAGATTCTTTATGCTGAGAGGTACAAAACACCCATAAAAGGAAACAAGACCTAAATAGATATATCATGCTCACTGACTGGAGAACTTGATTCAATTGTCAATTCTCTCTAAACCTATCCATAGATTCAATGCAGCTCCAATAGAAATTCCAGCATGAATTTTTGTAGGTTTTTTGTCAAATTTGTGTGGAAAGTTAAAAGAAATAGAATGGCCAAAATAATTTTGAAAAAGAACAAAATTGGAGAAGTCATGCTAATTGATTTTAAGACTTATTTCTAAAGCCATTTTTTCTGGTAACCATTGTAATTTTTAATGTATATATTTAAGGTGTAAAAATGTTATTTTGATATACATATACATATTGAAGTGATAACTACAGCCAAGTAAATTAACCTGTTCCTCATCTCACATAGTTACTTTTGTGTTGAGTACCTAAAATCTACTCTCTTAGCAAATATCCCATGTACGCTATAATATTATTAACTACAGTCCTCATGTTGCACAATTAGATCTCTAGGCTTCTTCATCCTACATAACTGTGACTTTGTACCCTTTGATCTATTAATATATATCCCCAACCTTCTCCGCTCCCATAACAACTTTTCTACTCTCTGTTTCTATTTCTATGTATTCTTTTTTAATTATTACTTCAGAATATTATGGGGATACAAACGCTTTGGTCACATAAATTGCCTTTGCACCACCCCAGTCAAAGTTACAAGCATGCCCATCCTCCAGACAGTGCACACTGCACCTGTTAGCTGTGAATTTACCCATCCCCTCCTCCCCACTCCCACCTTCCTGACACCCAATGAATGTTACTTCCATATGTGCATGTAAGTGTTGATCAATTAGTACCAATTTAATGGTGAGTACATGTGGTGTTTGTTTTTCCATTCTTGTGATACTTCACTTAGAAGAATGGGCTCCAGCTCCATCCAGGATAATACAAGAGGTATTAGTTCACCATTTGTTTTTCATGGCTGAGTAGTACTCGATGGTATACATATACCACATTTTATTAATCCACTCATGAATTGATGGGCACTTGGGTTGTTTTCACATCTTTGCAATTGTGAATTGTGCTGCTATAAACATTCGAGTGCATGTGTCTTTTTTTTCCTTTGGGTAAATACCGAGTAGTGGTATTGCTGGATCAAATGGTAGTTTTGTGTATCTAAATTTATTTTCATGAGAAAAGTGTGGTATTAGCAATAGGCATAGACGTTTATGGAACAGAGCACAAAGTACAAAAAGATAAACTCACATAAAAATGTAAACTTATTTTTGACAGAGATACATAGACTTTTTAATGAAGAAAAAGAAAGTATTTTAAATAAATGATACTGGAAAAATTGGACATCCATGTGCAAAGAAATGAACCTTGTTATAACTTGTACTGTAAAGCAAAACAAACTTAAAATGGATATAAGGCTGAATGTAAACCATTAAATTGTAAAACTTTTAAGAGAGGGCATAAAATAATCTCTTTTTGACCTTGGGTTAGGCAAATATTTCCTAGAAAAAACCTCCAAAAGTCTAATTTTAAAAGAAAAAGTTGATCTTCATCAAAATGGAAAATGTTTGTTCTGTGAAACACATTGTTAGGAAAATGAGAGGACAAGCCATAAACTGGGAGAAATTATTTGCAAAATATATTTCTGATAAAGGACTGGTATCTTGAATACATAAAAACAATCAAAACTCAATAACAAGAAAACAGTGGGCAAAAGATTTACACAGACACTTCACCAAGGAAGATACACAGATGGCAAGTAAACATATGTAACTATGCTAAACTTTATTAGTAGAGAAATGCAAATCAAACTGAGAATAATGTACCACAATATACCTATTAGAATAGTTAAAAAAACAACCAACCAACCTAGCAAACAAAACAAAACAAAAACCAAGCAAACAAACCAAAAAACCTGACAATACCAAGTGCTGACAATGTGCAGTTGGAACTTTCACACAGTGCTGTTGGGAATACAAAATGGTACAACAAATTTAAAAAATGGTTTGCCAGTTTTTTATAATGTTAAAAATATGCTTAAAATGACCCAGTAAGCCCACCCATAAGTGTTTACAGAAGATAAATGAAAACTTATATTCAATTGAAAATCTATAGATGAATGTTTATAATAGTTTTATTTGTAGTGATTAAAAACTGGAGAGGTTGCTTGATGGATACAAAATTATAGTTAGGTGGAATGATTTCTGGAGTTCTGTTGCACAGTAGAGTAACTATGGTTGTTATTAATCGATCATGTATTTCAAAATAGCTAGAAGAGAGGATTCTGAATGTTCTCATACATAGAAATGATGAGTATTTGAATTGATGGATTTGCTAATTACCCTGATTTGATCATTGCACAATGTACACATACACTGAAACATTACTTTATAACCCATAAATATGTACAATTTTTATGTGTTAATTAAAATAAAACTAATTTTTAAAAGTTTTTTAGTAACTATATCTAATGGAAGAAGAGAAAAAATAATGCAAATATCATTATGACTCTAAGTACTATACAAATAATTTCTCAATATAATATAAAAGATTCAGAATGTTTTTATGCTCAAAATTCTAGGGATTTTAAACCACCAATGAACTACTTTGATATTTTATTTTATTTTTATACATGTTTCTTCATTTTTAAATTTATTTATTTATTTTTTAATTGACAAAAATTGTATATATTTACATTGTACAATGTTATGTTTTAATATATGTGTGTACTGTGGAATTATTAAATCAAGCTTATTAATATGTTCATTACCTCACATACTTATCATTTTTGTGGTGAGAACATTGAAACATATACTCTCTTGGAGATTTTCAAATATACAAAAATTATTGTTAACTACAGTCTCCATGCTGTGCAATGGATATCCAGAATTTATTTCTCTCATCCAACTGAAGCTTTGTACTCGTTCACAAACACCTCCCCATTACTCCACACCAGTGCCTGGTGACCACCATTCTTCTCTCTGTTTCTATGAGTTTGATTTTTTTGGATTTTGCATGTAGATTATATCATGTAGTACATGTCTTTTTGGTAAAAACCATTCCATTAATAACAGGTATGAGGTGATATTTCCCTGTGGTTTTGATTTGCATTCCCCTGATGATTAGAGATGTTGACCACTTTTTCATATACCTGTGGGCCATTTGTATGTCTTATTTTGAGAAATATCCATTCATATCCTTTTCTTATTTTTAAATTGGATAGTTGTTTCCATGGCATTGAATTATTTCAGTTCTAATCTTTTTTGATTATTAACCCATTATCAGATGCATAGTTTGCAAATACTTTCTCCTGTTCCAAAGGTTGTCTATTCTCTCTGTTGATTGTTTTCTTTGCTCTGGAGAAACTTTTTAGTTTGATGCTATTCCATTTGTTTATGTTTTCTTTTCTTGCCTATTCTTTTGAGGTCATATCTGTATAGTATGCCAAGAAGCATTTCCCCCATGTTTTTTTATAGTACTTTTACAGAATAAAGTCTTACGTTTAAGCTTTTACAAAAAACTGCAAACAATCCAAGTGTCCTTCAGCTGGTAAATGGGTAAACTAATCTGGTGCAGCCATACAGTGGAATTCTACTCAGCAGTAAGTATAAAAAAAGATACTACCAATAACATAAGCATGGATGACTCTCAAATGCATGCTAAGTAAAAGAAGCCAGACTCTAAAGGCTATCAATTTATTTATATGACACTCTAGAAAACGCAACTTTATAAAGACAAAAAACACAGCAGTGATTAACTGATAACATAAGAAAGTGACTATAATCAACAATGAAGGTATACTTTACAATAACTAAAAGTAGAATTGGAATGTTCCTAACACAAAGAAATGATAAATAACTGGTGATGGATATGTGGATTACCTTGATTTGATTAATGCACATTGTATGTCTGTATCAAAACATCACATGTACCCCATAAATATATACAACTATTATGTAGCTATAATAATTAAGATAAAAAATTTTAAAAAAGATTGGCTGAAAGTGGGTTAAGTGGTTGACTACAAAGGAGCAGGATAATTTTTGGAAAATTGTTCTATATCTTGACTGTTATGGTAATTTTGTGACTATATACATTTTCCAAAAGTTGTAGTACCGTAATCAACAAAGGATGAGTTTTACCATACAAAAAATTATATCCCACTAAAAACTAGATAAAATATAACTAGATATGATTAAATATTACTCTTCATTGATTTTGAGTGATAGGTCATTTTTGTTAGTTGTATTATTTTATGCTTTTTTCCAAAAAATACAATAACAAAATAAAAATTATTTGCCCAAGATTTAATAAATTAAAAATAATATGCTCTAGATTAGCAGTCCCCAACCTTTTTGACACGAGGGACTGGTTTCATGGAAGACAATTTTTCTGCGGACTTGGTGGATGATGGTTTCAGGATGATTCAAGTACATTACGTATATTGTGCAGTCAAACCTCTCTGCTAATGATAATCTGTATTTGCAGCTGCTCCCACTAGCATTACTGCCTCGGCTCCACCTCAGATATCAGGCATTAGATTCTCCTAAGGAGAGCACAACCTAGATCAGATCCCTCGCACACGCAGTTTACAGTAGGGTTCGCACTCCTGTGAGAATCTAATGCCTCTGCTTATCTGACAGGAGGCAGAGCTCAGATGGTGATGCAAGTGATGGGGAGCAGCTGTAAATACAGATGAAGCTTCCTTCTGCCGCTCACTGCCTGCTGTGTGCCCAGTTTCTGATAGGCCACAGATGGGTATGATCTGTGGCCCAGGGGTTGGGGACCGCAGCTCTAGATAACACTTTCCCCATTCCTGCTCCAAATGGCAGATAACGTTAATATAACAGTAGTCCTCTCTTTTTAATCTTTCTTTTCCCCCCTCCATTTCCTTAAGTTTCATACAATGTACAAAACTTGTGTTAGACATAATAGAAGTGAGAATTTCTGTAAGCTACTTTTAATTAAACTCCTTTGATTTATTCAACCATTGAGCATTAAATAAGTTCCATTTTATATTGTATTAAAAATTGAATACATTTTAAATGGCAAAATACACTAACAAAAATCAAACTCTGTTTTGATGAGCTGGTGTATTGATTGAGAGGGAGCCTTAGGATCTCTAACTCTTGTGAAGTGATGGGTACATAAATCTTTTCAGAGGTCACATCACTATTATTGTTGCCAATATAAATACTTCACATATTTTTTCAAATTTTTGAAAAAACACATCTTCAAAAGCTTGTGTTCATTGTACTCAGTAGAATTTGGAAACATAATTATTATTTTATTCCATCAAACCAATTCAAGGCTTATTTTAAGTACTTGAATTTATTTAGGAAGAGCATTCACACATTACTAGAATATTCTAAATATTAGAAATTGATCTTACACATACACAAGGTAATAATAAGATCTGTCTCAGAAAGCAAGCTAAATAGTCATGGTTATGGGGTTCAGATCTTATTGACATTATATTCAAAACAACCTTGGACAATTTGAATGACTTACTGCAAGGCCTCAAGTTCTTTTTTTTTTTTTTAGCTTTTATAAAATTATGATATTCTTACTTTAAATTTTATTGTATGGGTTAAAGATATGTAAATTATCTCACACAGTACCCAGGCCTCAGTAGATGTTCAAAATCAACTGTTACAAATTTTGTTACTGGGTGAAATAGTGCTGCTATTAATAATTGTAGTTAGAACAAAGTGGTAAATCAGATAACAGGCAATATACTCAACTAGGTAGGAACGGCTATGAAACTCACAGAGCAAGAAGCAGATGGCTCTCTTAGCATTACTAATACTACTATTATTTCTGGTTATTAGTATTGTTATTTACTTTTTAATTAACATAGTGCAAATGGAATAAAGCTATTTATTATATACTTGTTGTTACAGAATAAGTCACTTATATTTTCAGCATCAGAGGGTAGGTAAAATTCATTTTCTTCTCTTTATGTCACCGTGTGAACTTTTACTGTGGTTCCAGATCTATAAGGCTGACTAAAAAAACTGAGGTCCTTTGCAAATAAAAGTTTAATATGATTGGCATTTGCTTTTGATTATGGTTTAGAATCAGGTTGCTGAACTTAAGAACAGAATAATTGACTCAGTTGATATGATAATTTTTGTTTATCCCATACTATCTGGAAAAGTTGTGTTTAAATAACCTTTTAGGCAGTGTTGTGATTAAATGTTTAGCAGTATAGATTGGTACCTGCTTGAGAAACAAACCATTAGTTCATGGAATTGAAATAGAATTGAGGTAGTTACTAGTGTTTGTAAACTTATGCCTCATAAAACTATGGCTAGTCTTCGCATTATTGTGGTAGTTATTTCTCAGTGGAAACTAAATTTTTCTTCAAATCCTTGATTCTGACCAAATGAATGAATATTTATTTTTATTACTAACATTTGCCTGAAAGTGAAGGACAAATTTATTGGGAGCAATTTAAAAATATTTTATTGGAATATTTTTCTATAAGGGTTCCAGATTTCAATATATATAATTTTTACATTAAATTGACAGTTTAGGATTTACATGGGCCAAGGAGAAACCCCGGGGGAACACACCACCTTTACTATGGTTTAGTGTAAATATAGCTTCATGGTGAGCAGTGGTTCTCAACCCTTACTGGGCATCAGAAACACTTGGGAAACTTCTAAAAAGTAGGTGTATTTAGCACACTCCTAGAGAGATAGTTTCAGTTGATTCAGATTAAAGCCCAGACATTGGTATTTTTTAAGAGCATAGTCCTTGAATCCAATATGTAGCTAATACCTGAACACCTGATTGATGACACCTGAATTAGACACTAGGGTCTTTTATTGCCATGTTATTCATTTATTCAGGGTAGACTCATTATTGTAAAAAATAATACCCACATCTCAGTGACTCACACAATAAATATTTATTTCTCTCTTAAGTCACAGTCCAACATGGACGTGGGGGAGGGTGTATCCAGGTAAGTGGGGAGAGGACTGACCCTTTTGGTCTCATAGTGCCATTATCCCTTAAGAGCCTCAGAATCTTCCACATGGTAAATGTGAGAAGAGAGAACAAGGGACATCAATAGGAGATTTTTGTGTTCAGCTCTGAATTGGCATACATATTGTAAAAATAATTTTAGCTTCAAGCTGCCTCCTTACATGTTTTAAGTTCAGTTTCTCCCTATGTAGTGAAGTGTAACCTAACTGGATATGTAAATAGACTCTTGTAACAAGTAGCCAAGTCTCAGCCAATGACAGAAGCCATAATTGAACCACTCACAGGCGGCCAGTTGTTCAAAGAGCATTTGAATAAGGCAAACGCTGAGCTGTAACCAATCTGATTGTTTCGGTATCTTATTTCCGTTTTCTGTGTGTCATTTTCCTTTTTCTGTCCATAAATCCTCTCTGATCATGCCACTGTGCTGGAGTCTCTTTGAACCTATTCTGGTCCAGGGGGATGCTGATTTGCAATTGTTCTATGCTCAGTTAAACTCTGTTAAATTGAATTTGTCTAAAGTTCTTTTAACAATACTGACATTGACAACCCATTATCCAAATTCAGTCCTAAGGCCTCATCGCAATTCAAAGTCTTGAATTCTAGTCTAACTGTGAGCCTGAGAGGAAAGGAAACAGGGTTCCATGAATACGTAGCAACATCTGTCATAGTCTCTTAATCTGATACCTAAAACAGATTTTGACTAAAATAAACCCAAAGATATTCTAAAGGAGAATAGTAAATGAGATCACATCAGACATTGGTTTATTCCTTAAAGTTTTGTTCAACATCTTGGAAAAAGAACATCTAAATATTTATTTTTAAATATCCTTAAAATTTAGATTAAAGCCTTTTAAAGCTAACAAGGAGGGGAGGAACATACAGTAAGCATTTACAGGGTTGTGTGGTACACAAGAGAAGGAAGAGTATTGAACTCAAGTATTTAAGAATCCAGGAAGGTTAAAGAGAAGTTCAGTTAAGAGTCACACTTTCTTTCCATCCTTCTATTATAAAAGATTATCCCTTAAGAAGAACCGGAAATCCCTACTTGTTTTCAGGCATGAATGTCAGTGCATCATGTAGATATCCAACATGGTCTTATACATTTGACCTGATACTCTATAGTTGATAATGTCATTGCAAGGCCACTCATAATAGAAAAAGAGAATTATCATCTTAACTTTTTATATAAATTTTATGTTGTGTAAATATGTTTTTAATCACAAGAACTCTTGTTTTTGGCAAGAGTTCTATTTAAAATAAGGTTAATGTATTACTATTTTTAGCTATTGGGAAGAATATAGTATGTTTCCATTTACTAGTAATGTCTAGATTCTTCCACTAGGTAAGAAGAGTTTATGTAAATTAAAACCCATATTTCAAGATATTATTAAAGAGCAATAAGACTTTTATTTTCCCATATCTAAACAAAAGACATTGAAATAAGTTGCTTATTTTAATCATATTTGAGAGCAAGCTCAACAGAGAGTGCTAAATAAAATCCCGCAAAACTTTGGTTTTAACCATTATAGGAATATTAAAGCTATGAACATTGATTTTCAGTTCACAATAGGAACTTCCATTATTAGGAGGCAAAAAATCAGTCTGACGATTTTATAGTCATGTCATATTCTAAAGTCTTTCACGGATTCTTCCATCTCAGATGTTTTTGCAGACCAATTATTCAAACTCTCCTAAAATTTATTTCTTTGATTTGCCTATTAATCATTTATTCAAGAAATAAAATATTACTTTAGTATTTCAACTTTATTTCAATGAGTTTATTAACATATTAGCTTGCAGAATATTTAGATAATTTTAAAGACCAGATAGTTTCTAGTGATTACATATGTAAATTCTTATATCCAACCACATTAGGGAATATAGGATTTCATATTTGTTTTATTTTTTTAGATTTATTCAATTCTGTCTTTTTAAAAAATCTAGGCATATCTACATATTGATTATGCAACATGTGTGTTTTACTTGAATTCTCTCAGTTGTAGCTTCTCTATGTCTGTAGTTCTATGGTATTTGTAGGGTTATAACGATGATCAGAAATAGTGGGCTCCATGTGATTGCCTTAGTCCCTGACACATGGCAGGATTTGGTAAATGGAGCATACTATTAGACTACCATTCATCTCTGTACCTATTCATACAGAGTCAAGCCTCTGTGGCACTTTGCCTTCTGTTGTAAACCTTCACTTAATGAATATACATGGTGCCTATTGTTCTGAATCACAGTGTTGCACTCTACTGTTTTGTTTATTTAACAATTGCTGGCAGTGAGCAAAAAGGACAGTTTTAACAAAAAGAAATTGGGTTGAGAGACAACATATTTAAACCACAATGAGTTAAAAATTGTGAAGTAATAAAAATTGATTAAAAAATCAGTGTTAAGCATCATGTGATTACTTATTAAAATTGGATAAGACAAATCTGAATTAGAGGAAAGTGTAAATCACTGAACTGTCAAACATAAGTAGCATATTTTTAATTGTTAGCACATAAAAAGGCTTCAAAGCAACCATATTACTATGGTTTTGGAAAAAATATTGTATTTCTAACTCAGGAAATAGGAAAGAATCATTTAAAATTACCTCAGCACCATTCACATAGACATTAATATTATTTTAGAATGGTTTATTTTCTAGAGAACCAATAAAGTATTTTTCAAACTGAAGACTCTGATTATAATTACATTACTTTATCTTTGATTAATAAATCTGTTCTGTTGAGTGAAAGTAGATTTAAACCTATGATAGATTAAGTGGTCAAATACTAAATTAATGGAATAAAAATTAATAGTGATTTATTATATGGTATAGATGTTATATTCCTAAAGATTAGCTAGGAAGGTGACTGAAACTTTAAAGGCATTAACGCATTGCTGAGAAGTTTGGATTTTTTTTGTTGTTGCTTGCCCATGCACTTATTCACTAAATAAATGTTGATTGAATGTACACCATGTGCCTACTATGTGCTAGGCATTCTGCTAGGTGCTGAAAATGCAATCACGATCGATATAAACATGGCTAGTGATAACACAGATATTCATAGGCTAATGGGGAAGAAAGACCCCAGTAGAAGATTGCAACTCAGGCATTAGTATTTGACAGGACCCAATAAATAAATAACCTTCTTACTCACCCAAATTTGAATTGAAGACAAATGCTCTGGCAGATGGAGCTCAAAATGTTAGCTCTTTTACTGATAAAGGGTTTTGAAGAACAGGACTTTAGCTAGTCTAGCCAAGGCTACTTGTTAGTACTTCTGCTTGGAGCTGGACAGACTTACCTGTATACAGGCAGAGTGTACTAGTGGCTGCCTTTCAAAATTTGCCTCTCTAATCATGTATGGCACAGAGGAGCAGAGAATGCAGGCAGGCACTGGTATATTACAGATAGCAGAGAGGCAGGTGTGAAGGCAGAAAATGGAGACGTGAGAGACTGTAGACTTGAGGGAATCCAGGTATTAACAGTTCAGATTGGCTGGTATATAAAGGAAGAGTGTTAGGAGAGCTGTCTGGAGAACGAAAGTGGGATCCATATGTACATAGCCTTCTGGTCACGTTGAAGTTTTGATTTTACCGTAGCAGAATGGAGTGATTGATTTTGTACTGGTAGTTAACATGGTGGCATTGCTTTTAAATGTCATTTGGGAAGCTTTGTGCAGGGTGGATCTGAAAGAGACAAAACAATAAAGGATCTACCTGACAAATTATTATTAAATTACAAATGATGAATTAAAAATTGTGAAGTAATAAAAGCTGGTGAAGAAAATCATTGTAAAGCATTATATGATGATTTATTAAAAATGGATAAGACAAGTAGAGGTAGTGCAGGTATGAATAAGAGTACAGATAGTTTTAGTGAATAGGTCGAAAGACATTTATTTCATCTTTCTAGCCCCTTTTAGCCATTTTATTGCTCATTAGCACCTCCACCGAGAGGGTAGTCAGAGGAACTGAATCAGGTCTTTATAATGTTTCAGAACAGCTTTTCTGAAGAAGGCTTGGTAATTTTTTTAATTGCAATTAATAGTCACAGTGTGGTTTGGGATTAACTGAAAATTTCATTTATTCATCCTGTCCCAAGATCTCATTAGCATGTATGATTGAGTCAGAAATGATTTTAATTATTTAGTTGACCCTTTTAGTTACCTCATTTTGCCTGTGATAATTCGTAAACTTTCTGCAAAATTTTAATTTGACCACATCAAAGGAGTCACAGCTTTAGTAAGATGGGCCCTACTGAAAACAACAAAAATATAAGCAACAAAACAATGTTCTAAAGCTTTGTGAAGTCCATTTTGGGATTAGATGAAAAGCTAAGTAATTTCTTGGATCATGCTATTTTTTTAAAAAATAAACTTTTTTTGGCTGGGCACAGTGGTTCATGCCTGTAATCCCAGCACTTTGGAAGGCCAAGGCTGGAGGATCACTTGAGGCCAGGAGTTTGAGACCAGCCTGGGCAACAGAGCGAGACTCCATTTCTACAAAAAACAGAAAAAAATTATCTGGGCATGGTGGTATGCTCCTGTAGTCCCGCTACTTGGAGAGTGAGGCAGGAGGATCCTTTGAGTCCAGGAGTTTGAGGTTGCAGTGAGCTATCATGATGCCACTGTACACTAGCCTGGGCAACAGAGCAAGACAAGACCCTGTCTTCAAACAAACAAGCAAACAAACAAACAAACACCTTTTGCTCATTGTGTAAACTCTCTTGAAGTGGATTGCTTTTGGTTTGAAGACCTAGAGTGGACACTTAATGCCTCAAGGCTCAATATTCACGATATTATCTAATCCTGGACTTAAGAAGCTGTTGTGTCTATGAAGTTAAATCCTCTTAATTTTGTCATGTCTATTTCTTTTACCATTTGGTTCATGGTTTACCATGAGTCATCTCTTTTTGAGACTGATATTTACTGTTATGCACACATTTTCTTTTCCTTAACACAGCCTTGTGTTAGGAATGTGGCATGATAGTCATAGATGATAGTCATGTGATCATCTGTTCATTTCCACCGACACTTAATGACCACTCATGTTGTACCTAGCACTGTTTACTGCCTTGTGGATCCAAAGCTGGTAATACATAAACATGATAGATATAACTGCTCATGAGAAATATTAACAGAGATATCTATTATCACAGCATAGGAAAAGGAGTAACTAATTTTCCCTTCATAATTAAGGAAGGAAACTTTGGACAAGAAAGGAAAGGAGAATGTAAAACCACAAAAAGGAAGAATGAACCAAGTAGAGCTTATCAGCATATGCAAAAAAAAAAAAATCCCAGAAACAAAGATAATGGAAACATCTTACATTTTTTTAATTTTACTCTATATTAACAAGGAACATTCTCTGTAAATTTTCGATAATAGGCTTTGTATGTGCAGAACCTAGCACTGTAAATTATCTTTTCAGATCCTATTCCAAAACCTCTTATTTTATAGTGTGGAACCTGAGGCCCAGAAAAGTAAAGTGACTTGTCCAAGTTTGCATGGCCAATCAAAGCCAGACCAAATTTGCAAATAAAAATGTTTACATTTAAGTTCAGTTTTAAAACAGCATGTTTAGAATCTTTTTGTTGTTTCTGTTGTTAAGTCTCTTTAGAAATAGTTATTGGAGTGAATTTAATGGCCATCAGTGATTTTGCATCTTAATGCAAATAAGATGGTTTTTGAACAAAATATCTATGCATTATTATTAAGAAACACTAGAATAGTATATTGTTCTAATATATATTTATTTGCAGCACAAGAACATTTAAAACAAAGCTTCCAGTGCTTTTACTAGCTAAATCTGTTACAATTTATGCTGCTTGATAAATTTTAGAGCTAAGCTAGGGTTCTTTGAATGACCTGATGAGTACTAAAGTGTATGCAAAGAATCGTAATGTGAAGCAAAGGGAAGAATGAATAGTAGCACCATGGGAGAATTTAGGTCAAATACACTGCATGTGACTCTCTTCTGACTGGAAATATTTTTCAAGTAGACAACGGAGAACAATGAACTCCACTGCATGCTGCAGCAGTGTGGCAGTGCGTGTCATGCCAAGCAAATAACTGTTTCTGTTCTCCCCAAGGCAAGAGAACTTTCATCACAAGATGCAATTTTTGTCCCTGCTGCTTTCTGTTTCTGACCCACTACGTAGACATTATGCAGCCTGTAGCTATCCTGTATTGGTGATTTAAACACCATTCTGCCTCACTTTCATTTTACTGGAAAAATACATTAAATACTTTCTTCCAAAATCTTTACTACAGAAAGACAGAATTCACCAGAGACTTCAAGAGCACTATGTTCTCTCTACCATCTCTCTATTCCCCTTAGTGCCTTTTTCTCTTCTTTGATTTGCTTCTTTTGATGATAGCTCAGTGGCTCCCTGATGCCTCCTGCTTCCTGTTCTTTCTCTCTTGAGAGGGGAAAATAGTAGAGTTGAAGAGAAACATAAAGGCGAGGGAGGGGACAGATTTAGGGAGAGGAGTTAAGGGATGTCATTCTGTAGGGATGTGTTTTGTCCTCACTCTTATAGGGAAGAGATGAATGAAGTTTTCAAAGAAAAACACATTCACACAATATTTTAGGTATATCAAACACCTACTTTATTTCCTAATTTGATTTCAGCTTTGAAAATAAATATGATTCAGAAGACAGGCTTATGTGAGTTTTGATAAGTAGTAACATAAAGGCAAGCAAACAAATATAGGCCCCTTTAAATGCCTCCCACCCCTTTTCTTAACAGAAGATTTAAAAAAATGCATGTCTCAATACTGACTCTAATGACAGATTTCACAGGAGCTTGGCAGAGTGGGGTTAACCTTGCAGTCTACAATTTTGATCCAAATCATTAAGTTATTAGGGCTGTAGAAAATCTAAACTTCTTTTGTAGTATGAAATAGGGCTGATGAGAAATGTCCGAAGGTGGTCGATGCTGCAGACAAGCAGGCTTTTTCTGGGAATTGGATCCTTTCTGGGGTCTGTATCCTTTACTTTCCTAACTGAGGCTGTATTGTATTTGCACCTTTCATTGAATTCCCCAGGACTGCTCTGTGCTGGTTAAGGCAGGATCTAACTTCAGGTGCCGGCTTACTTCTTTGTACTAAACCCTGTGTTTTTTAGTTGGAAAAAAAAAGGCTGTGAGTATCAGGTGATGCGGACACTTGGTGAGCACAGTGGACCTAACAATCAGAAGATTCCTTCTTCCGACAGCTTACTAATTTGAATAAAAGGGCTAACAAAGGAAAATAAAATCTTGTTTTTCTTCAAGTTGCTATTCTTGCCTTAATGTGCCCTTTTATTTCAACACAGGAAGTTTGTTGTGGCTTTGAAGATATGGCTTCCTTCGATTCCTTTCTTTTTCCTTTTTTTCACTTGTGATTGTGTTAAACTTCACAACCCTGTGTATGGCCCTTTAAGTCTAATTTGAATGAAGAAAGGAATAAGCTTAGAAAAAATTTGTTTTTCTTTCAAAGAGGGCAAGAACTATGTCCAGTTCCTTTTGTATATTCCTTTTAGCTCTCTACTTTATAAACATTTGTCAATGAATCCATATGTGAAAACACACACACAAACACACACATACACACACACACACACACACACACAAAGCCAAGAACTATATTACAAAATCTATTGCTGTTTATCAGTATCTTTTTATTTATTTTCCCTTCTTTTAAATTTTTTTTCTTTTCCATTGAAGTTCACTTTATTGTGTCTCTGAAAACCGTAGTGTATTTGGCTGCCAAGTGGTTCATGTGTTTGCTGTGATGAGAGCGTGACCTTTAACCCTCAGTTTCCTTCTCTGTTATAAAGCACAAGTGTGGTGTGTTTTTGTAAAAGCTAAAAAAATCAAATTTCCGGTGAAAACAAACTTGTTTATTGAGAGGTGGCAAAGTGCAAGGGCAAAATAGTTTTATTTCCAGGGAGTTTGCCAAATATTTTTTGGTAGGAAATATTTTCTTTGATGAAAAAGAAAAAAAAAAGGAGAGAGGAAGAACACAGTGGAATATTTCAGTATCATTGTGTTTTAAGGAATAATCGTATTTGAAAGCAATTGCTGAATTGGCCTTGAAAGTAAAAATAATAGCTTTATTTTTTATGCTTAATGATTACTCATTTTTTAAAAACTCATTGTATGTTGTTTGGTGGTATTTTAAAAAAACTAATAGACATTATTTTTTAAAGAAGTTTTAGATTTATAGAAAATTGAGCAGAAAGTACATAGTTCCTGTTTACCTCTCACCCCTCCACACAGTTTCTACTATTATTAACATTTTGCATTAGTTTGGTACATCTGTTACAATTGATGAGTCAGTATAGATATAGTGTTATTAATTAAAGTCCATAGTTTACATTAGAGTTCAATCTTTATGTTGCACATTCTATGGGTTTTGCCAAATGTATAATGACACATATCTACCATTATGGTATCATACAGAATAGTTTCACTGTCCTGAAAATCCCCTATGCTCCACCTATTCCTCTCTGCCCCCAGTACTGGACCTCAGACAAACACTGATCTTTATACTGTCTCCCTAGTTTTGCCTTTTCCAGACTGCTATATAGTTGGAATCATACAGTATGTAGCCTTTTCAGGTTAGCTTCTTTTACTTAATAGCATACGTGTAAGATTTTTCCATGTCTTTTCATGGCTTGATGGTTTATTACCTTTTATTGTTGTAAAACATTGTATTGTATGGAAGATACACAATTTGTTTATCTGCTCACTTACTGAAAGATGATGTATTGGTTGTGTCTAACTTTCTGAAATTATGAATAAAGCTGCTATAATCATCCATGTACAGGTTTTTGTGTACACATATGTTTTTAATTCAAGTAGGTAAATATCAAGGAGCATGATGGCTGGAACATATGTTGAGAGTATGTTAATTGTATAAGAAACTGCCAAATTGTCTTCCAAAGTGGCTGTACCATTTTGTATCCCCATCAGCCCAGCAACGAATGAGAGTTCCTATTTCTGTACATCTTTGCCAGCATTTGGTATTGTCAGTGTTTTGGATTTTTGTCATTTTACAGGTGTGTAAACATATCTCATTGTTTTAATTTGCAATTTTTTAAATTACATATGATATGGAGCATCTTTTTATATGCTTATCTTTGATCTCTGTGTCTCCTTTGGTGAGATGTCTGTTCAGATCTAGTGCCTATTTTGATTGGGTTGTTGTTTTATTATGTTACTGTGGATATTTAAGCAATCTTTGTATATTTTAGATACCAGTCCTTTGTCAAATATGTGTTTTACAAAGATTTTTCTTCTAGTCTGTGGCATCTCTTTTCATTCTCTTTATGACATTGTTAGCAGAGCAGCAATTATTAATTTTAATGAAGCCCATCTCATCAATATTTTCTTTTTAAAATTATTTATTTTTAATGTCTGATGTTAAATTTTTTGTATTAATTTTTTTATTTCAGTAGATTTAGAGGTACAAGTGGTTTTTGGTTACATGGTTGAATTGTACAGTGGTGAAGTCTGGGCTTTTAGTCTACCTGTCACCAAATAGTGTACATTGTGAGCAATAGGTAATTTTTATATCCCTTACCCTTCTTGCACCCTCCCTCATTCTGCATCTCCAGTGTCCATTATACTACTCCGTATGACCCTATGTGCCCATAGCTTAGCTCCCACTTATAAATGAGAACACATGGTATTTGGGTTTCTGTTCCTGAATTACTTAACTTAGGATAATGGCCTCCAGTTTCATTCAAGTTAGAACAAAAGACATTATTTCATTCTTTTTTATGGAATACGTTTCGATTTATTTTGATCTTTTTTGATTTCATTAATCAGAATTTTATAGTTTGTTTCATATAGATCTTGTATATATTTTGTATTTTGTTAGATTTATACCTACATATTTCCTTTTTCTGATGATGATGCAAATGGTATTTTGTTTTTAATTTCAAATTCCAAATGTTCATTGCTGGTATATATATAAGAAAGTGATTGACTATTGTATATTAACCTTGTATCCTGCAAACTTGCTATAATTGCTTATTAATTCCAGTAATTAATTTTGTTAACTCTGGGATTTTCCCCATAGACAATAATGCTTTCTGCAAACAAAGATACTTTTATTTCTTCCTTCCTAATTTGTATATGTTTTATTTCCTTTTCTTGTCTTACTGCATTAGATGGAATTTCTATTACAATGTTGGAAAAGTGTGGTGAAAGAAGACATCCTTGCCTTAGCAGGAAAGCTTCTGGTTTCTTACCAATAAGTATGATGTAAACTGTAGGATTTTTGCAGATATTCTTTATCAAGTTGAGAAAGTTTGCATTGATTCCTTGTTTGCTGAGAATTTTTTTTTTTTATCATGAATGGGTGTTGGATTTTGTCAAATGCTCCTTTCTGCATCTGTCAATATAATAATGTAATTTTTTGTTCTTTGGCCTGTTGATGTGATGGATTACATTAATTGATTTTTGAATGTTGACCCAGCCTTGCATATGTAGAATAAATTGATTTTAATCATGATGTATAATTCTGTCTGCACATTATTAGATTTGAGTTGATAATATTTTGTTGAGGATTTTTGCATCTATATTCATAAGAGATACTGGTCTGTAATTTTCCCCTCTGGTATTGTCTTTGTATGGGTCTGGTGATAAGGTAATGCAGAACTTGTATAATGAGTTAGGAAATATTCCCTCTGCTCCTATTTTCTGGAAGAGATTATAGAGAATTAATAAATTTCTTTCTTAATTATTTGGTAGAATTCACCAGTTAACCCATCTGGGCCTGGTGCTTTTTGTTTTGGAAGGTTATTAATTATTGATTTAATTACTTTTATAGATATGTGTCATCTTAGTTCGGGATGCTATAACAAATTACTATAGTCTGAGTGGCATAAACAACACTTTTATATCTCAGAATTTTGGAGGCTGGAACTCTGAGATCAGGGTGCAAGCATAGTTCAGTTCTTGGTGAATGTCCTCTTCCTGGTTTACAGAAGGTCATTTTCTTATTTGTCTTCAGATGAGAGAAAGAGAGCTACCTAGTTCTCTGGCCTCTTGTTATAAGGATATTAATTTCATTCATCAGGACTCTACACTCATGACATAATTGCCTCCTGAAGGCCTTACCTCCAAATATCATCAAACTGGGATTAAGTTTAGAACATAAGAACATAACATAAACATTCAGTTCATTTCCTAGGTCTACTTAGATTATTAATTTTATCTGTGTGAGTATTGGGAGATTGCATTTTTTTAAGGAATTGCTCCATTTTGTTTTAGTTATGGGCATAGAGCTGTTTATGATATTCCCTTATTATCCTTTTATGTCTATGGGGTCAGTAGTGATAGCCCCTCTTTCATTTCTGATATTCTGATTTGTTTCTTTTCTTTTCTCTTGCTTAGCTAATCTGGTTAGAGGTTTATTCATTGCATTGATCTTTTGAAAGACCATTCTATGGTATCATTGATTTTCTCCATTGATTTCCTATTTTCAATGTCATATATTCTACTTCAATTTTTATTATTTTCTCTGCTGCTTACTTTAGATTTAATTTGCTCTTTTTATCTAATTTCCTTGAGTGGAAGCTTAGATGATTGATTTTAAATCTTTTTCTTTTCTTTATATGCATTCAATGCTATAAATTTTACTCTGAGCACCAATGATCTTTCTGTCATTGATTTCTAGTTTCATTCCATTGTTGTCTGAGACCATACTTTGTATGATTTCTATTCTTTTAAATTTGTTAAGGTGTGATTTGTGACACAAAATATGGTCTATATTGGTGAATGTTCTGTGTGAACTTGAGAAGAATATGTATTTTGCTATTTTTGGATAAAATATTCTATAAATGTCAATTAGATTTGGTTGTTTGATTGTGCTGTTTAGTTCTTTGCTTTTCTGCCTGCTGTATAACTCTCAATTACTGATGAGGGGTGTTTAGGTCTCCAACTATAATGGTGGATTCATCCTTTTATCCTTGCAGTTATATCAGTTTTTGCCTCATATATATTGACAGTCTGTTGTTAGGTACATGCATATTAAGGATTGCTATGCTTTCTTGAGAATTGACTGCTTCATTATTATGTAATGCCTCTCTTTACTCCTGATAATTTTTCTTACTCTGAAGACTGCATTGTCTGAAATTGATATAGCCACACTCCAGCCTTCTTGTGATTCTTGTTAGCAGTGTTGTAAGCTGAATTGTGGGCCCCAAAATTCAGAATGTGTCTGTATTTGGAGATAGTGTCTTTAAGGAGGTAATTGAGTTAAAATGAGGCCATTAGGGTTGCCCTGATTCAATATGCTATTGTTGTTATAAAATAAGAAATTAGGACATAGACACACACAGAGGGAAGACCATGTGAAGATACAGGGAGGTGAAAGATGGCCATTGACAAGCCAAGGAGAGAGGCCTCAGAACAAACCAATACTGCTGCCACTTTGATCTTGGACTTCTACCTTCCAGAACTGTAAGGAAATAAATTTCTGTTGTTTATGCTGAACAGTCTGTGGTACTTTGTTATGGTGGTCCTGACTAATATAGCACAGTATATCTTTCTCCATCCCTTTACTTGTAATCTATTTATGTCTTTATATGTAGACAACATATAGTTGGGTATAGTTTTTTATTCATTTTGACAGTCTCTATTTTTAAATTTGTGTGTTTATACCATTGACATTAAAAGTGATTATTGATATTGTTGGATTACTGTCTACCATATTTGTTACTGTTTTCTGTTTGTTGCACTTGCTCTGTTTCTTTTTTTGTCTTCTACCATTTTTTTCTGCCTTTTTTGGTTTTAAGTGAGGATTCAATTTGATTATATTTTTCTTCTCTCTTAGCATATTAATTATTGATTTTTAACTTTTTCTTAGTGGTTGCCACTGAGTTTAAATATATATTTACAACCAATCCAAGTCTACTTTCAAAAAACAGTATACCACTTAACACTTAAGCTTTCATACTATCACACTACCACAGGTAGTACAAGTTATTCCAAATTCCTCCCTCTAGTCCCTTATAACATTAGTGTTATTTATTTCATGTCATTCATTTCATTTATCTGTAAGATATAATAATTCAATACATTGTTGCTATTATTTTGAACAAACTATTGTCTGTTAGACAATTAAAAATAAAAAGAATAAATTATTTTATTTTACCTGTATTTACTCCTTCCTTAATGCTCCTCCTTTCTCTATGTAGATCTGAGTTCCTGACCTATATAATTTTCCTTGTTTCTGAAGAATCTCTTTTAATACTTCTTACAAGGCAGGTCTACTGGAAACAAATTCCCTCAATTTTTATTTTTTCTGATAAAGACTTCACTTTTGAAAGGTAATTTTTCTAGGTTTTTTTTTTCACTACATTCTCTTTTTGCTTGCACGGTTTTGAAGAGAGGTTTGATGTAATTCTTATCTTTGTTTCTCTCTAGCTAAGTCCCCCTCTACCCCCGGCTTCTTTCAGTATTTTCTCCTTGTTCTTTGTCTTTGATCTTCTGCAGTTTGAATATGATTTGCCTAGGTTTAATTTTTTGTTTTGTGTTGTATTTATCCTACTTGTTGTTCTCTGAGACTCTTAGATCTGTGGTTTGGTATCTGTCATTAATTTTGGGAAATTCTCAGTCATTGCTTCAAGTATTTTTTCTGTTTCTTACTCTCCTTGCTCCTATAATTCCCCTTATGAATATGTACACCTTTTGTGATTGTCCCACAGTTCTTTGTTATTCTGTTTCATCTCTTTTTTTCCTTTGCATTTCAGTTTTTGAAGGTTCTATTGACTTTTTTTCTCAAGTTCACTGATTTTTCCCTTGACTCTATCCAATCTATTGATAAGCCTATCAAAGCTAGTTTTCATTTATGTTATTGTATTTTTTATTTCTATCACTCTTTGGACTCTTTCTTAGTTTCCACCTTTCTGCTTACATTGCCCATTGGTTCTTGCATGCTGTCTACTATATCCACTGGAGCCCTTAACATATGAAAAATCACAGTCTGATAATTCCAACATCTCTGCCATATCTGAGTCTGGTTCCTATACTTGTCTCTGTCTCTTCAAACTGTGTGTTGTCTATTAGTATGCCTTGTAATTTTTGTTGAAAGTAGGACATTGTGTACTGGGTAAAAATAAATGAGTTAAATAGGCCTTCAGTGTGATATTTTATGTCTATCTGGCTAGGATTTAGGCTGTGTTTACTGTTTTCTGTAGCTATAGGTGTCAGAGTTAAAATTTTCTCTAGTGTCCATGTTTTCATGAACCCTGTTGTCTGTATGGTTCCCTGGAAATTTTTTCTTAAGTAATGTATGAGATGTGAAGTTCTTCAGTTGTACTTGCCTGTTGTGATACAGGAGTCTTAATTGATGTGGTGATAAGGATGGGAGGAGGGGAAGCAATTTCTTGTCCTATGATTATGTCTCAATCTTTGAATGAGCCTGTGACCTTGAGCTGTAACCTTTACAAGAGCCTCTCATTTCCACACATACCCTCAACCCCCTTAGGTGAGACAGGAAGGTGAGAGTGGGCTGGAATTGAGCCTTTCCTTTCTTTCAGGTCAGTTAGACTCTGGTAAAATGTTTTCCCTTGAGGGCAGATCTCATTAAGAACAAAATCCTCTGGATGTATTTCAAAAGGGCTACTTCCCCATGACACATCACCACACACACTGAAAGCACAAGGGGATTTTTCTCTGATCTCTTTGTGAGAATTTGGTAGGGTTCCTAGATGTAGAAGTAACAAATGTGTGAGGACACCCTAGTACTGGGCCCTCTTGTTTTTAGCTCTCAAACTTGTCTACATGGAACCTCCAGCAATTCATAAATTACAGTTTTAGATTTCAACCCCAGCCCTGGTTCCAGCAGAGATTTCTGCTCCTGGAAACTGTGGATTTCTGTATCCGACTATCCGTCTTTGCAATTTTGGGGGCATTCATTTGTCCTGGAACCTCGATTCTCTAATGGATATAAGAAGAGCTGTCGATCTTCAATTTGTTCAGCTTTCCACTTGTTAGAATGGAGTGATGACTTCTGACCTCCTACATGCTGGACAAGAACCTAGAAGTCTGTTTCATTTTTATTTTTGTTGAATGAGCATGCTTCCTTAAAAGTAATCTGAAGGTGATTTTTGTGAGCATTTTGAAAATTCATGTATTTCAACAGGATGGTAAGTTCTAGTAAAGGGATTTGTGTGAAACTGATGAGTGGTAACCAGGTGACAGTGCCTGTAACTGACAGTCCATTAGCTCAAAATGTGTTTTATATTGTTAGCTACATTTAAAGAAAGTTTCTGTTAATAGCTTCATAAATTAGCACACTGGTGTGCTAAGGCTTAGAATGCACAACTTACTAATATTATTATATAAGGTACACAGTCTTGTGCATTAAACAGTATGTGCACATCAAATTAAATTATTTGCTTTTATCCATAATTCTTAATGAAAAAGTAGCTATATTTTGAAATTAACTATCATTTTTCCAAAATTGAAACAACTTTATAATTAAAAATGACATGAATTTTGTACATTCTAAGGTAGCAATGTTCTGGGATTAGTCATGGCATCACAGAATTCTAGAATTTGAAGAGATCTTTAAAATTGTTTGGTTTTATTTTCATATTTTATAGATCATGACTATAAAAGTTAAGTGTCTTGTTTAGCATCAAAGGCTAGTACATGGCATGATTTTATTATGGTCTCTTAGAATGTGACTTTCAGTCTTGGTCTCGAGACAGATGTAGACCATCTTATTGTTGTTTACTTGATCAGGGAATTGTCAGATAGTAGAATTTAGAGTAATGACCCTGGGACTCTGCAGAATCTCAAAGCAATATCTAACTCATCACAAAATGGCTAAATTCTATCTCTAGCATTCTAGTTTAAATTTTATTTTATTTTATTATATTCAAATATTTGAAAATTTACTCCAAGTTTGGCCTCTCCATTAAAAAAAAGTTTAGTTAGAACACATTGGTCCCAATCTGTGTTAAGGAGCTTAGGAAAATAAGCCAAGACATCTGTGAATTCCAAAGTAGAATAGTTGGCAATGATTTTGTGGTAATAAGAATGCTACTTAATGACTGTGTAACCTTTCTCAAGTTACTTAACCTCTTTTTGCCTCAGTTTTCTCGTTTATGAAATGGGATGTGGATAATAGTTTCTTTCTCATAGTGTTATTGTGAGGATCAAATAAATTAAATGTATAAATTGCTTAGAACAGTATCTGAGTAATGTCCTAGTTATGTTTGTTATTATAATTAAAGAGAACAGATAATCATGCTCTGAGGAATTGCATTTATGGCCCCCTTCCATTTATAACTCATTCTAAAACTACCCTGAACAGATTATTGCCATTTGTATGTTACCTCTAAAATAATTCCTTTCACTTCACTAATTTTGTATGGACTTGCATGTGTGTGTGTGGAGGGGGCAGTGGTGTGAGGCAGGAATATGTATAATGAGTTTCAATAATTGACTCTTCTGTCACACAGAGTGGCAAAGCCTAGTCTTAAAATTTATTGTGCATAACCATACATCTGTGGTGAGTGAACTAGCACAATCTCCAAATCCCCTGTTCTTCTAAAATTGAGATGCTCTGCTCATCTTTTCTGTTATCTTCTTCTTAGATAAGTTTGAGTAAGCCTGTGTAATGGCAGCAGTCACAGAATTGTGTGCAAATGGCTTCTCTGTATGTGTGTGTATGTGTGTGTGTTGTGGATCGTTTCTAGGTGCGTACGAGGTTATTAGATGGCAGACATGCCAACGTAATGTGCAATACCTCAAATCATGAAGTGTGAACCTGGTTGTAGTGTTAATTCTCAGTGTGTATAGAGTATTAAGCTATGCATTATGAAGATGGAGGTATTGCTGTCCATGAAATGTGAATATAGAGAGTTCTCCATAATTTCCTGGTCCCAACTACCCAGCAATTTTGAGATTCCTTTGAACACCTGGCAAAGACTCTCTGTTTTCAGTCCTGAATTGGTAAATTCATTTTATAGAATGATTTGGCTTTTCTTCCATCTACCATTCCCACCCTACATTATAACTATAGGTTTTTTTTTTTTTTTTTTTTGACAGTAGATTAAGTGGAAGCATTTAAAAAAAACTGGCCATTTTTTGGGAAAAAATGGAAAATTTTGGGAAACATTTCAGGCAATTTTATTATGTATCCAGACACTAATTATACTCTTCATTCATTTATCACATTTGCAGGCCTGTGAAATTCAGCCTCCATATGAAGGCAAGAAATCCTGGTTATTTTTAGTGGGAGGGAATGGATCCAAGTAGCTTTTTATGAGGGCAGCAGTAAAAGAGTAAACTGACGTTGTCAGGTGAAACCAGAAGGGTTTCCTTTAGTGCGAACTCTACCTCCTTTTGGAAACCCTAGTGCTGTGGCAAAGTAGATAACATAGACTCAGGCAGACAACATCATAGTTCATTTTTCAAGATATGATCTAGATTCAGGCTTAATGGAATGCTAATATAGACTCAAAGTGACCAGAGACAAGTGTTCTCTAGAGACTTCCAGAGATCTGTGGAAATTTCTGCCTTTCCACACTTCCATGTGGGGGAAGACCAATCTCTTTATTAAGAATACAGTTTTGGCTATTTTCAAATGTCACACTCACTCAGCAAATGAATTCAGAGACAGATTTTGAAAAACTGCTTTATGGTTCTCAATGGTAGTGGTTTTGAAAATACACTGCAAATATAGTTGCAATTGACCCGTCTGTAACCTGATGCTACAGAGTAGAACAGCTAACTTAGCTCCAAATTATTGGTGGTTTCCTAAACTTCTGGAGATTTTTTTTCTTTAATTGGCTTTGAAAAGTCCTTTGAAAGTGAGTGATGCCATTCAAGTCTTTTATTTGGTCCAACTAACATTTTTCAGGAAGTCAAAAAATGCACAATGCTCTCTAGCATTCACAATTACTCCAAATCACTGTGAAGTATCAGTAACATGCTAGGAGGACAAGTTACATAATATTATAAAGGTAGACACAAACAACAATTAAGTTGGTTTTATACCTTTCTTTCTTTTTTTTTTCTCTGTTTATTTTTCATGATAGCTTACTGTTGAATTTTGTAAATTCATTTTTAAACTTTATTTATTTTTTGTGACAGCCTGCCATTGAACAGATCTTTATTTCTTTTAAGTGCTGATCAACACAGGACAAATAAATTGCTCTGCCCTTGAGAGAATTAATAAATAGATTTAATCCACTGCTTTAAATTTCATCTTGAAAATTTATTTAATGCCATGTAAAAATGGCATTTTTGATACTGTTTTCCTGCATCTTTAAAGGAAATACTATTTGATGTTGATTTCAGTTTTCATATGGCTGTTAAGGAAAAGGCACTCTGACATTTGGCATTTGCCTTGAATTGGCTATAGTTGCTATAACTGATAAACTGCCTCCTGTATTTCTGGTTGTCCCAAGACTTAACTCATAAAGGGATTCTATATTTTATTCACGTTTTCTTCAATATTTTGTTCAAAATATTGTTCTGCTTCAGATTGTGCTGTAGAAACTTCCTATAGAAATTTTTCTTCTCCTTGGTGACTTTTTTATACTATTTTGGGACATTCATAACATTCTTTTTCATATAAATGATCACAGAACAGACCTGTCAGACTGAACTCTCCTTTCATATGGAACTTCGCACAGCATTTGCATCGCATTTCCCTGGCCTTCCAAAAGCCTTTGGATCTCTTCATGACATTCTCTATCTCTTTACTAGTGCATCAAGCAATTTGCTGCCAAACACATTTTGATGGTAGTTTTCAGTGTTTGTGTTTCTAAGATTGCAGACTGTTATTACTGTATCCCATGCTAATACTGGCGCATGAATTTGGGCTTATTGACCAAGTTCTAAGAAGTGGTCCATGCTTTATTCCATGTTGCTATTTGTACATGCACTTCCAAAATATAAAAATATACATTCAAAAGTTGCTAGGAAACTTTTCATAGCTTTACATTTATTATATTTGCTGGCCATCTAAAGGTGTAACACATAAAAAAGGCTTTGGTATTTATACCTCCATCAATAGGAATCAGAAAAGAGAAGAAAAGGTGGAGTTCTTTGCGGCTCCTGTCTTTCCTTAGAAACCTGGCCCCCAGCGTGGCCATGTATTGCCATGATACTGAGAGGCTCCACTGCCCAGGTAGAAGGATGCAGCATTCTAGCGGTTGACGGTCTGTTGACTTCTACATGAGTGACATTTATCTCTGGTCCTCTTCAGGAGCTGTCCCCTGGTCATCCAATTGACAGCACATAAAGCTATTCCACTTCTGAAATAGTAAACTCCATTATTTTATTCTCTTACAAGTTAGGCAACATTAGCTCCTTTCACTTGCAGAGCTCATCATCTCTCTATTTCCATGGACACAACCTTAGTCTTGCTTTTATTCGCGATTTAATTATTAAAACATCTTCCTTTAGGTCTCTCTTTGCCTCCAGGCTTGTCTTCCATTAGTGAACCTTCTACTCATTGCTTTTCTATGAAATGATACTAATCAACCCTCCAACCTGACTAAAACGTTCCAGTGACTTTCACTGACCCCAGGATGTCTACAATACCCACATATACACATATATTTTCATACCACCCTTCTGATTTTTGAATTCTGTAGAATTCTGCAAGAGATGTCTCTCTGTCTGTGTTGCCTTTTTCTCCCATGGAACAATGCCTGTGGGCCCCTACATATCCAAAATAGCACTTAACTCTGACCATCATACCCAATACAAAGTCAGTGATCACAGCCTGGCTTTATTGTGATCATTGTCATTATGCCCTGTATCCCTCTACTTTCCATCTCAAGTTGGTTGGGTTATCTTGTCCAGACTTCATGTTCCTTTTATATCACACAATTTTCACTTTGTTGTAAAAATTCTTTCATTTGTATTTTCCATCAGGCTGTAGGTTAGTTATGAACTGGGAATTCAGTACTTCTTCTGAGAAACTTCAACATCTTGCTCGATGCCTGGCACATAAGTCTAAAGTACTTGGACTTTGTTTTTGTTCAATTAAAACAACAATTAATTAATGAAGTTCCTTGAGAGCAGGTACCCTTGTCATATATTTCTTTAGTATCTGCCTCCGCACTTAGCTTAGCATGAAGCACAGAATCTTTGCTCAATGAGAGGTGTGTGCAGGAACTGTCGGGTGGAGAGCTGATAGAAACCACTGAGAGACCCGAGGCTCCAGTAATAGGTAAAGTGCCTGTGTTCATGTGCTAGACCTTCATTTGTTGGCCTCCTTTGAGGGCTGAGTATTCAGTTCTGAGCATTCCAAAGCTGCATGCTTTGTTAAGAACTAGGTTTTTTGCAAGCTTTTCTGGTGGAAAAAATATACTTTTTTCCATTGCTTTTTTCCCAATGTTTATATGAACAATTGCTAAATATATTTTGATAGGCTTTATCTCAGTACAGAGCAGTGAGTCACTTCTGTATATTTTCCTCACTGAAATATTGTGAAGTAATGCCTGACAATACGTACACTAGAATATAGGTTTATTTTATTCTCATGTTTGTGTTATAGAAGAATAAATACCATCACATTATTTCTTATACCAAGTGGTCTTCATTCTTACTCCCATCTCTATTTAAATATATATTTTGCTTTCTTAAAATACTGTTGCGATTAAAATGACATTGTATTGTTCAGGAATGTAGTATTCAGTAGAAATGAATACTTAAAAGTTTAAAAATTAAAATCAGAGGATGGCTCGATCAGCTTTCTTTTGTACCTTCTGGGTAGGTGGAATCAATTGGACACCTATGTGTATAGTTTAACTGGAAGATGGTTTCCTATCTCATTGAATCTACTCCTACGTAATGGAAAAAGTTTTATTTGAATGAGAAATATTTAGAATTTGACAGAGGCAAATTAAAGCAGCCTAATTATTGATTTAACATTTATTATAAAAATAGTACCTTCCAGAGACACACCAATTCTAGATGTACACAAACAAATAAAAAGGTGAAATTAAAAAAAGAGAGGATTCTTTTCCCCAGTGTATGTTTTTGTCTGCTTTGTCGAAGATGAGATGGCTATATGAGGATGGTTTTATATCTGCATTCTCAGTTCTGTACCATGGGTCTATGTCTGTGTTCTTGTGCCAGCACCATGCTGTTTTAGTTACTGTAGCCTTGTAGTACAGCTTGAAGTCTGGGAAATTGATGCCTCCCAATTTGTTCTCTTTGCTTAAGATTGCTTTTGCTATACAGGGTCTTCTCTGATTACATACAAAGCCTAGAATTCTTTTTTCTAGATCTGTGAAAAATGATGTTGGTATTTTAAAAGGGATTGCACTGACTCTGTGGATCACTTTGGGTAGTATAGACATTTTAACAATGTTGATTCTGCCAACCCATGAGAATGGTATGGTTTTCCACCTGTTTATGTCCTCTGTTATTTCCTTCCTCAGTATTTTTGTATCTCTCCCTGTAGAGGTCTTTCACCTCCTTAGTTAAATATATTACTAGGTATTTTGTTTTCTTTGTTGCTTTTGTGAAAGGTATTGGATAGCCACATGTAGAAGACTGAAACAGGACCAGCATGTCACACCGCTGTCAATGGTGGATAACAGACTTAAATCTAAGGCATGGAACTATAAGAATTCTAGAAGAAAATGCTGGAAAACTCTTATAAACATTGGCCTAGGGAAAGAATTTATGAACAAGACCCCAAAGGCAATCACAGCAACAACAAAAATAAATAAATGGGACCTGATCAAATTAAAAAGCTTCTGCACAGCCAAGGAAACTAGCATGAGAGCAAACAGACAACCTACAGAATGGGAGACAATGTTCACATGCTATACATCCGATAAAGGACTGATAACTAGAATCTATATAGAACTCAGGAAAATCAGCAAGAAAAAAAATCAAACAACCCCATTAAACATGGGCAAAAGACATGAACAGAAACTTTTCAAAAGAGAACAGACTAATGGCCAAGAAACATATGAAAAAATGCTCAACACCACTATCATCAGGGAAAGGCAAATCAAAACCATAATGAGATATCATTTAACTCCAGTGAGAATAGCTTTTACCAAAAAGTCCCAAAACCATAAATGTTGCCATGGATAAGGAGAGATAGGAACATTCATGTGCTGCTGGTGGGACTGCAAACTAGTACAATCTCCGTGGAAAGCAATATGGAGATACCTCAGAGAGCTAAAAGTAGGACTACCATTTGATCCAGCAATCCCCTTACTGGACATCTACCCAAAGGAAAAAAAGACATTCTATAAAAAAGACATTTGCACTAGAATGTTTACAGCAGCACAATTCACAATGGCAAAGATGTGGAAACATCCCAAGTGCCCATCAATACATGAGTGGATTAATGAAATCTGGTTTGTGTATACCATGGAGTTCTACTCAGTCACCAAAAACAACAGTGATCTCGCACCTCTTGTATTATCCTGGATAGAGCTGGAGCCCATTCTACTAAGTAAAGTATTACAAGATTGGAAAAACAAGCACTACATGTACTCACCATCAAATTGGTATTAACTGATCAACACTTATGTGCACATGTAGTAGTAACAGTCATCGGGCGTTGAGCGGGTGGGAGGAGGGAGGAGGGGATGGATATATCACACCTAATGGGTGCGATGTGCACCGTCTAGGGGATGGACGTACTTTAAGCTCTGACTTGAGTAGGGCAAAGGCAATATATATAACCTAAACATTTGTACCCCCATAATATGCTGAAATTAAAAAAATAAAAATTAAAAAAATTAAAAAGAGAGGAATTAGAGCAAACGAAATACAATTTAGAAAAACAGTGTGAAGCTGGGGTGAGATTCTTAAACAGAATCTGTACCATTAAGTCCTATACTTTATTTTTTGGTGGCTTATAAATTGTCTCTAATTTTTCTAACATTCATCAAAAGATGGAAGAACCACTGTTCATAGGATAAAAAGAAGCTATTAATATAACATGTGTCTTTCTGGTATATTGGAGAGAAATTTGGCTACTGAGACCTCAAAGAACAGGATCAATATCCTCAACAGAATCTCCTCACGTATGTAGGTTAGGGTTTGATTTTGTGTGGCGAACATCCACTCAGGAGTTGGCACCCCAGCCCGTGCACTTCTGGGGCCTCTTTGGTGTAGCCCCAGTGGTGATCTGGTAGATGTTTGACAGCTAAGAAAGTGTGAAGCCTTTAATTGAAATAGTTCTTGATTTTCTTGGTATAAACATTCCCACAAAAGCTGGTTTCAACTTCGCTGAAGGCAGAGTTGGAAAGAGACTCGCCCAGTCGGCTCTTCAGAGACCACACAGCCGGCTCCAGCCACCACCACATGCCCATCACTGCTCTCCGAAATCCTGCCTTCGTCTATTAAGCAGGCTCTGTCGGTGATTTTTTTTTCACTGAACCAATGTTTTGGTTGTTGTTACTGTTAATATCAGGTTGCGGTGATTTTGAATTACACTTCTTAATAATTGCTTGGAACAAAGTTATTCCTTATTACTGGTTAAGAGCAGAGACAAATGATTTCACCATCAGGTGACCCAGAGGGAGATTGTAGGCCCATAAATAAAACAGAGAAACTGAAAATGAAATCTTCCCCAAAAGATTTAACTTCACCTCTGTGTTGATCAGAATACATGATAGGCCAGGCGCGGTGGCTCATGCCTGTAATCCTAGCCCTCTGGGAGACCGAGGCGGGTGGATGGCTCGAGGTCAGGAGTTTGAGACCAGCCTGAGTGAGACCCCGTCTCTACTAAAAATAGAAATAAATTATCTGGACAACTAAAAAATACATATAGAAAAAATTAGCCGGGCATGGTGGCGCATGCCTGTAGTCCCAGCTACTCGGGAGGCTGAGGCAGGAGGATTGCTTAAGCCCAAGAGTTTGAAGTTGCTGAGAGCTAGGCTGATGCCACGGCACTCACTCTAGCCCGGGAAACAAAGTGAGACTCTGTCTCAAAAAAAAAAAAAAAAAAAAATACATGATAGCTAACATTGTATTTGAGCACATGATACGTACCAGACACTGTTCTTATTACTTTATATGTATTAGCTTGTCTCAGTCATATTAAAATCCCAGGAGTTGATTATTATTATTATTGTTATTACTTCTTTTTCTATAAGGTCAGAGCTAGTAAGTTATGCAGCTGGGATTTAAACCTGGGTCTCCTGGTTCTTTAAGTCTACCATTTTTTAATTTTTGAAAACGTGTTCTTTATTTGCTATTGAATATTTGTTGAATAAAGCAAAGGACACAAAACATTGAAATAGGCTATTTCTTCAGATGAACTTGCTAGATTTTACTTTTACCTGTGGACCCCAGGAACAGGTGTGGCATGTGTCTTGTGGGTACGGTGGAAAAGCTGTGCCCCGCTCTTCTCTCCAGCACTAGCCTGAAAAGTTGAGATGTCAGGTGTAGGCTTTGCCTAGTCATGGATTATCTGTGTGGCAGAAGCCAATGCACTCCTCTTCCAGGCATTGTGTTTTGGAGAGGGATGATTCGTCTCTACTTCTCAGGACATTTCTTAAGAAAAACTGTGGAGTTTGTCTCAGATTCCCAAATAAACATAGGGTGTTTTACCTATGTTAGAGGTCATTGTCTGGTCTTTTTGACTTAAATATTATTGAGCCCTCGCAGCCCCTGTGTTACCTTCCCAGCATCACTGGCCATTTACTGTAGTCCCTGGTTATCTCTGTTTTGTTGCATTAGTATAAAGTCTTGCTCTTTGCTGTCAGGTGGCCAGGGGAAGGTGCTGCTCTTTTTCTAGATAAGTAGAAAATGCCTACAATCCAAATCATTTTTAAGACCTGAAGAAAGAGAGGGATATGAAGCCCTGTGAATAACAGCGACAGGGATGGACTATAAAGGCTAAGCTACATGTATGACCATTGATACCCAATAGGCTTACTTTTTAAGTTGACCCTGCTCCCAGAAGACAGAAACGTTATCACCTTTTAAAGAACCATTAGAACGATTGAAGGAGGGAACAGAAATGATGACTTCTCACACTCTCCATAGATGACCCGACTCATCATCTCAGATTCACCCATCTGTAGATGTCCTTTTCTTTACTCTTTAGGAGGGAAAATAATAGATAGATAACATTTAGCGTGGTGTTTCCTCTCTGCCAGTCATTACTCTAAACACTGTATGTACATTTTTATTCCAACTCTATTTGTGTCAGTGCCCTCATTTTACAAATGAAGAAAGCAGGACTAGAAAGATGAAGAAACTTTTGAAGCTTATACATCTCTTAAGTGTTTGAGCTGGGATTTGCAAGGAGGAAACCTAGCTGCAGGGATGACACCCTTAGCTACTGGAGGGGTGCTGTCCAGTAGAACCTTCTGAGAGGATGAAAATGTTCTGCATCTGTGCTGCCCATACCAGAGCCTTAAACCACCAGTGGCTATTGAGCAGTTGAAGTGTGGCTAGTGTAACTGAATGCACTTGAATTTCATTTAACTTTAGTTAATTCAAATTTAAATAGCAACATGTGACTAGTGATTACTTTATTGACAGCACAGCCCTAGACTACACTGCCCCTTCAGGAAAAGTCTAGGTATAGACTGGCTGAGGAAGAAGAGCTATGGACGTTGTTATCACCCAAAGATCAGTGCTGCCACTGTTTACTATGGCTATAAGAAAGGTGCTCTTAAACCAACTGGATTAACATTTCTAACTCCGTTTTAACAGTCACTGTGGTAGTTTTAATATACAATATAAGTCATCCTGTGTTCTGCAGGCATCAAAGTTGTGCAGTGTCTTCAAATAAAAAAAGCAATAATACTATATTAACTAAGAATAATGACAAGTAAAGTAAGCATCAATTACATTCCTGCCATATACCACTTTACAGGCAATTGGCAGTTCCTATTGTAGCTAAAAAGTTTATGTTTCCTAACCCTTTGTACTACGTATGTTAAAATGAATATAATCTAAGTTTCTGAAAATGCTATTTCCTGAGCCATTTCACATCTATTTTGCAAATTATTTTCCCTTAGAATATTTTTCTGTAGAAAATTGTCACAATGCAGCAGAGGTTACAACAAAATGTATTTATAGGTTTTTTAGCTGTAAAACTATCAAATTATGGGAATAGTTTGATATAGAATAAAATTTCCCTGCCCTCTGATAGTTTTCTTTATTTTATAAAATTTAGGATGGTAGATATTTAGAATGTATGTTCTACTCTTGAATCAAAGTAGAACCTTCCCATTATTTAACCTTTATGGCAAGGGGACTTTTGTTTTCTTTGGGTGTGGTGCTATAGCAGGAGTGGACTCATTAGTGGACACGATGGCTTCTCATCTATTTTATTGTATGATTTGTGGCTCTGGAATGGAACAAAGATTTGCACTAAAGAGACACACAAACATATCTGTGGAATGGGTGAATGGATTAAGGCTTTCTGGTTACATGTTGCTTAAATGGAAGAATTTTTAAAATTTTCCTTAGAATAATCATTACCTTATGAAGGCAGAGCTACTGTAGTTTTAACTCCTTGTTACAATGGGTAACTGGGAACATGATTGAATAAAACCTTAATTTAATTCCTTTGGGGGCACCTACTTTGAGATCCCTGCCTTAAGCAGAATCCCTTATGGGAATCTGTTATGCATCTCACAACTCCACTAGGTACCCCAGCAACTAGCATTGAGTTATACCTAGAAATAAATTCTACTAAAGACTCTTTGAGGAATATGTTTCCTTTGTCTGAAAATGTTTTTTTCACAATATTTAAACGCTAACATTTCAAACCTAAAAGAATGTTCTCAGAAAAACTGACAGATTATGACTCTTGAAAAGGACTGTTTAGATACTTGGCTCTGAGATATTTGGTTAGCTTATCTGGGCTCTTTAATATAATTGTATTAGCCAGGGTTTTCCAGAGGAACAGAATCAACAGGTTGTGTGCGTGTGTGTGTATGTGTGTGTGTGCTCACATGTGTGCCTGTATGTGTGTGTATGCACACACATGTGCCTGTGTGTGTATATGTATTTAGAAGGAGATTTATCATAAGGAACTGACTCATGTGATTCTGGAGGCTGTGGTGAGTCCAAATCTGCAGTGTGGCCCAGCAGGCTTCAGACCCAGGAGAGGCAGTAATGCAGATGAGGTGTGAAATTCTCTCTGCCAGAGAATTTCCTCTTGCATGGAGAGCTGGTCTTTTTGTTTTATTCAGGCCTTCAGCTGACTGGATGAGGCCCTCCTGTACCATGGAGGGAACTCTGTTTACTCAAAATTCACCAGTTTAAATCTTAATCTCATCCCCAAAAACACCCTGACAAATATACAATTAACTACCTCAGTAATGTATATGTGAAGAAGCCTTGACTTATATAAAGCTACTTATATTGTTTTTTCCAAAAATTGTTGCAATTTATTTATATTTGTAATCAGTTACTGCTTCTTAACTGCATATTCTAGGTGTTTTAGACGCCTAGCCCCTCATTGTTTCAACAACCTTTCAAGGTAGATGGTAATCTCCTCATTCTTGGTCAAGGGCACTGAAACCTCAAGAGGTCCTTTGGCCAGTCAGAGGTGGAAAGAGGATGCAATCCAGAAATGTTTGGCTCGGAAACCAGTGCTCTTCCAACTGCGTTCTGCCTCATTCCTTTTCTGTCTTTTCAGGACCAAATGATATGGAAATCATGGGTGTTGGTACCTATTGCTTCACTTCCTTCTTCAGTTCTATATGTATAGAGCAAAGAACTCAAAATCTATGGTTCTTTCACTCATTTTTCCTACTGAAAATTCCAGGCAAAGCATTCTATTTATAAAGAAATATGGCTCATATGGCTCATTACAAGGTCAGTTGGGATGACAGTCATCTTGAGAAGGTGACATTTTTCACCCCATGGGGAGTTCAGCAGGCAGAATGAGAGATGAAGGTTTCCAGTCATTTATCAACGTGTTACATGTAAGAGTAGCACTTTCTAGGTTCAGAGGAAACCCCCTTTCCTAGCAGTCGTTTGTAATGGGTGGCATTCACTGTAACAGAAGCCTGAAATAATCAAAAAGTCTTTCTAAAAAGGAAAGACAGAAATGCCATACAAATATCATGTTTTTTAATTCAATATTTTTCAATTCCTGGTAGATAGTTCCATTTTGAGAGCTCTATTTTCTGACCTGACTACACATTCTTGATACTTTGGAAATTAACATTGTTGAATTTATGGTTGGTAATTTATTCAGTAATAATATAATTCTTGCTCTTAATCATTTAAGATAACAGGAAAATCATGGCATTTAAAACTATCTTGTGCCATTTAAAAATACTTTTATTAAAATAATATTTTTTCTCTAAGTGAGAAAGTGTCTCCTCATTTCCCTCTCCCCCTTCCCCTGCACACACTTAGGCATAGCAAAAAATAGCACTGCCCAATCTGTTGCCTATCGCAGATTGTCCTAGGTTCTTCTAAGAGTAAAGTTATATGTAAAAACTCTCCAGAAGCTATTTTTTTCCACTTTTGAAACACATTTCAATAACCAGAAATCATTGTGCAATTCCTTTCCTGGAGACTTGTGGTTGAACCTGGAATACTTAAATTTTGTTGAAAGTTAGGAATAATCCACAAGTATTATACTCTTATTTTCATATTTCAAAATTACCTCTTAATACTATAGGAAATATTATTATATGCTTGGAATTTCTTGTCTTGGGAATCAAAGGCACTTGTAATTATTTTGATTCATAAGGTCATTGAAATAATGTGAATGAAAATTTGAGTAAAAATAAGCATTTATTATGTCTCACTGGGACTCTGTTAGACCAACAGCTAATATGATTTTATTTAGTCTTTTCTAATGATGTAATTAGGCATCTGCTTTTGGATGGGTGATGGATCTCAAAAATTATCACAATACTGTAGAAAGAAATATATTAACTTTGTCAGTGTATTCAATCTTTTCCCTCTGATATTTTTTTAAAAATGAATTTCTTTTCTTAATTGTAAACTTTGCATGCTTTTTAGCTGTTTTGAGGGAGTTATTGTTTTCTGTTCTTTACAAAATCATTTGGCATTCAGTGGTGGTTGTACGTTGTCTGCTTACTATGAACTTTATCTCCTTTCACTCATGGATTTGTAAAGTTCATTAGAAATATGTTGTATGAACTGACAAGGCTACAAGTGCTTTTTCTATTTGATTTCATGGATTGTCATCCAAACAACTTAATGCAGATGATCAGATCATTTTTAAACAAGCTGTCAGCAATACCACCTATTCAAGGAATGCACTGAATGTGAAGAATGAACAGATACTGTAAAGCCTATCAGTTCAACTTTATCTTCCTCATGCATTTAAAATCAAACTTCTGAAGGACTCTGGAAGAATCAGCCCGAGAAGACGCCCTCATTTTTTTGCAAGGAGTACTAGGTACGGCTCAGTCTAATAGCACTTGATATTTCGTTTCTTAGATTAAAAAAATACACAAAACATATGCCAAATGTAGTTTATGATAATTATAAAATGTAATATAAAATTCATATTGCTTGGTTTTTAATTAAAAACACTTCCCCCTTATTAAAAAAGGAACATATTTTTTCATTGTAAATAAGTTAATAATTACAGGAAAAGCATAAAAACATATAAATTACCTATAGTCACAGCACCCATTGATAACTACTTTTAATATTTCTGAGGATTTCTTTGGAAAATATTTTAGGATATGTTGGAGTTATATGAAAGTTTGAGGTAGCTACTCATTTTAGGAATTGTTCCTTGATTCCTTAGTTGTATAGAAAGGAGTTAAACTGTGGGAGAAAAGATCCAACCCCCATCCCCCTATACACACTCACCACCAAAGGCAGCCTTGTTGGTAGAATGGGAGAAGTGTCTCGTCTTTACCAGGAAATTATTACCTGTTTTCAAGGATCTATAGGTGCTTTCAATAGCTGCCCTTTACTTACTTTAGTACCAAGCAATAGTAATTATTATCAGTAGTAGTATTAATATTATTATTTTACTACATGGGACATAGGTCGTGGCATAATTTTGTGGCAAATGCTTCAAGATTCTTGCAAAAGGAAAGGGTACAAACACAATGATACTTCTGCTCTCTTCTAGTTAATTATTTCTGATTTCCTATGTGGTTGCATTAACCCATATGATAAATTTGTATTTTTGAGTCATAATAATGCATTATATGAGATTTGGTGGAATAATCAGAATTTCTGAGTTTAAGTTTTCTAAAATCTATCATTGTAAAGGAGGTGGAATAAGATGTAGTGTCTTAGTTTGGGCTGTTATAACAGTATACCATAGTCTGTGTGGCATTTGTTTCTCACAGTTCTGGATGCTGGGAGTCCAAGATCAGGGTGCAAGCATGATTGGCTTCTTGGCAGGGGCCCTCCTCCTGGTCCTCAGATGGCTGTCTTCTCATTATATCCTTCTTTGGCGAGAAAAAAAATCACTTCTCTTATGTCTCTTTTTACAAAGGAACTGAGCCCATTCATGAAGACCACATCCTCATGACCTGATTACTTCTGAAAGGCTCCACCTCTTCTAAAACCATCCTCACCTTGGGTGTTAGGATTTCAACATATGATTTTGGGGAGGACACAAACATTCAGCCTGTAATATGAAGATAGCATGATATTGAAGAAAGGATAACAAAGGCCTGTCCTCTTCATAGGGCTTTTAAGCTGTAAATAATATCTTCAGGTGTTCTCTGTAATTAACGACTCTGAAATGGGATGTGGTTGGAAAGTCGACAGGTATCCTATTGCTAGGTGCTATGTTGGTATATAGTGTTTCAGAGAAAAAGAATTGAACTTCTTTCATTCATTCCTCTTTTTATTTATAATTAATACATCTATACATTAAATAATTACCTAAGTGTCTACTGTGTTTCAGATATTCTGCTAAAAATCTAGAATATAATGAGAAACCTGAAACTATAAAGTTTTCATTTTTTCTTAAAAAAAGTGGTGAGGAGAGAATATAATATTCTTGAAAAAAATACTCAGATATCAGTACTAATATTGATTGTGCAACTAAAATTTTGGGTGTCCTTGGTTAAATCATTTGTATTTTGTATTTTGTATTTTAGCTGAGTGGCCCTAATGCCTGCTCTACTAGCTATTCATTTGAAGAAACAAATGCAGCAATGAATGTAAAAACATTTTGCAGAATATATATTACGGCACAAATGGTAATTATTATCAGGAATAATTTGAAAATGCACCTGGGATTTATGATATGCTTTTATAATATTTCATCTTGGAGACATCATTATTTTTGAGTTCTTCAGACTTATGAAACAAGTGAAGAGCGTATTTTAAATGATTTTTTTCAGTAGAAGTTTTCCCTCTAGTGGTTGCTGTGGAAATCACATGAAGGTTGTCTAATGCTAAATGTTCACATGGAAAACAAACTAAACAAACTAAAAATAATCGAAAACCAAACAGCCTGAATTCTTGAGGAGATGTTAGCTGGTTTTAAAAAAGAGTATTTTGTTGGATTTTAAAATTATGCAGTGGCACTCAATTTTTGACAATTAGAAAATTCTTTGCTCCTTTTATGGTATCTAATGGATTGTAATGGAGATAATGGTTAATAGACGCTAGGTTTGAAAGAGACAGTGCCAAAGCCAGACACTCCCTACATTAAGCACTTTCAAATACAGGTTGTTAGATGATTTTGCTTTCTTTCCTGATCTGGCTGCCAGTGCAGCAGTAAGCGCTAGTCTTGGCTTCCTCACAGGAAGTTGAACAGAAGTTCTGCGTGAATAAGCATATTTGGTCTTTTTTAAAGGCACCTTTTAAGAAATCATTCCAAAAAGCTAATCACTTTAATTTGTTGGTAGGATGGATACATTTAAAGCATTTACACCCTACCTCAGCCTACCAAGTCTCCTATTACATGTTCTCCGCTCACCTCTACAGCCCGGCATTGTCCTGCTCTTCCCTTTGTCCAGAATGCTTGGGCTGTGCTGCCATCTGTATCCCTCAGCCACACCACCTTTGCACTAGCTGCTCCCTCTTCTTGGCATGCAGTGCCTCACATCGCTGGCTACTATGGGCCACCTGCCTCAACACCTCACTGACCTCCAAAAGGTCTTCCCTGACCAATGTAGCAAAGGAGGCTTTGACAGTTAATCTCCATCATGTCACCCATTTGCTTACTCCAGAACTCTTAAGACAATCCAAATTACAATGTGATTTATTTTTTACTAATTCACTGCCTGTATCCCACAAGAGAATGGAAGGTACAAGCGGTGGAGATTTGTGCATCCTGTTCATGTTTGCATTCCAATCAACCATGGCAGGTGCTCAGCATTGGTCGGCACAATCCATAAACGGATGGAAGATGATATTAACATTAACTAATTGGTGTCAGTTGTTTAAAAGCTCTGCTGAAACATTGAGTAGTTTTTGGCACCCTGTCTTTGTTGAGACTCATTTTTCCACCTTTGAAATAATTTGCCTTCCTCATTAACTTTACATTGAGATGAGGTTTGTAAAATTTTGCAGTTCTTCGTACAGAAGCTCTACTGTGGAATCATTAAATGTAAACGGTTTGTTTGTACTGAACAAGAACATGATGTTTTTTCATCTCCTTTAATAAATCCAGTTAGATACTAGACAGCTTATTTAGTGATATATTCAATTTCTTATTTCTGTGCAATAAGAAGTTATTCCATAAATTAAAGTTGCCTTTTTGGAAATTCATATTATTCCATTTTCTTCTGTCTTCCATAAAGAGAAGAGATAATTGCTGTTCACACTTACATACTTGGCTTCATCACAGAGTCTTTTTTAGCCTAAATAAATGATTTTTTTTTAAAGAAACACCCTCTTCTCAAAAGGCTTACTTTTTAAACCTTTAATCAGTTTTGATTGATGTTCTCCTGTGAAACTGCTCTAATTATTTCTCATATTACTTAATGGTTTTGAGACCAAGAAAACGTACATGAAGCCTAAGGATTCAGGTCTCTGAAATGGAGACCCTTCTGTATTTATGTCTCGCAAAGACTGCAGCAGGTGAAGTCTATAAAACACATTATTAAGAATGCACTGCTGCTGGTTGCCTTTCTATTCATGTTTGTTGCCTGTTAATGTGAACTCATGCAACTAAGAGACAGGTAGTTCTGGTGAAAATTTGTGGCAAAAAGGCTAAGACTCAAAAAACTGTGGATTTCTTGAGTTTTCTGCTCTGTCATTTTCTTCATACAGCCTTATGAAAACAAGGGAGATGTGCATAAATTGTAATAGGGTTCCCCTGACAATATCTTTTAAGAGCTGTATCCTCTCCAAATCTCTTCATAATCTGAGTCTGTTCTGGCTTGCACTATGTGCATGTGTATTCAAGGAATAATATATTTTAATTTATTGTAAATGAGTGATAAAAATTGGAACACAAATTGATATGTATTTTATAGATAGTTCTGTTTATTACAAAGACTTTAAAAATAAATAGATGAAAAACTGCTTATCATTGACCTACTCAGGCTCTTTCCTTTTGCACTCATGCTTTCCTGCTCTTGTTACCATAGTTACTGGTTTAATCACGATGCACAGAACCATTTCTAATTACGGTATATGCCAGCACAAAAATTAATTCTTTGCATATCTTAGGCCACAAACAGCTTGTAGCTTGTTTTTTGGTACTTTATTACCACATATCCTGAAAAAGACATTGTACATAATTTTAAATCTGTTATCTGCTATTTGTTATTAAAATGAAAATAAGCCTCTAAAGTGGATTGATATTAAAATAACTGATACAAACATTTTTTAAGAGATGAAGTTTTAACACAAATGAGACATCATTAGTATTATCCCTAACATAAAATTAATAGCAATTATGATCATTTAATAATCTTTTCCTATGAGAAAACATTACTAAAAGGATGTTCATTATTTAGAAACCAAAACTATTTGCTGTGACTAAGCAGTTGAGCCAGACACCACTATTTATTTGAGCATCCATGTTTTCCAAATTATGGATAACTTACATTAAAATTCCCTTTGCTGAGTTTTTAAAAAATCTTCTAGATCACATAGTACAAACTAGTATTTCTTAAAATATGCTCAACTCTTGTACACCAGGATCACTATGGGTAATTTCTCCCAATGTCTTGCAATGAAATGGAGGACTACCCAGAGTTAAATCTGGCTTCTTAGCTCCTATTCCAGTAATTCTAACTCTGCCAACCTAGTTAAAGCACATCAAAAAAATGTTACAGGCATTCCTATTCATTTTTTTTATTATTTTGTAGTTGAGCAAGTATTATCAAATATAAGTACATTATTAACAACAATAGAAGTTTGAGAATATAATTACTTTTATGTGCATTTTATTAACATGATGCTATTATTATTATGAATTAAAATACATTACATTTCATTTCTGCTTTAGTAAAGTGCTTGATAGTAAACCAAAAGTGCATTATTTTTTTCTCACAAAATTATATCTTTCCCTCAAACCTACAGACAAAAGTTTTCTGTTAACTGTTCAAGGTAATTTTTATTATAGATGGTTGTAATGATGCTCCCAAACCTATCTGAATCATAGTTATGTTGGTTGACATGGGAAGGTATAGACATCATCAAAAACAATCAATGTATGATGCTTTCATGACTCTTCTAATTCTAAATCATCTTATATATTTCATAATTTCTAGTCTACCAGGCATTTTCAATGTTACTAATAAAACTAGTCATAATCATACAAACTATATTTCTATAACATTAATAAAATAAATAGACTAGTGCGTGACTATTTATGTTGCTGTATTTCTATCTTTACTGGCACAAGATCTTCATAGCATGTGGGCATTTCCCCAAGAATGTTATATGTAGTGTGGAACTAAACCCTATGGTTTCATGGTTTCATTTGTGCTTATGGGGAAAACTTGTGATTGCCAAACCACAATATTGTTCTGCCTATTAAGACTGAAGCAGATAAAAGTAAAATAAAAACATAAAAAATTTCCTGCTACACTGAGTTGGCTTTTTCTTGTTGCTTCTGTTTAAAATCATCATACTCTAGTTCCAGGTCAAGGTATGGATCCACTCATATGGAGTTTATTACAAGGTAAATTTTAAGTTCCAATTGAATTGTCTTCTGACTTTTTCCATCTGGTGGACTTAAATTACAATTAATGGACACATATAATGAGTATATTCTGTTGTTAACTGAAATAGCTTTAAAATTAGTGAGCTATTTAATTGCCATTTAATAGCAATTGGTGAAGACTGGCCCCTCTTTAATTGGAGAAGACTTATTTATTGGCTTTTTATTTGGTATTTTTAACCTGCCTGGCAGCAAATGTAAATCAGCCAGGAAAGCATAATTTTATTAAATGTAGCTGTACTGATTTAAAAGAGACAAAAATCTCCTAATTTGGATAACATGTTTTACATCAGGAAGAACAGATCATTAAATCATTTTAAATACTCTAGAAATGAAATTGCAGACATGGATATTTGAAGACTGCTATATGAGCTTACCTATTTCCTTATTCCCCAGGATTCATTGGCATTATAGCAGCTAAGTAGTATTAATTATTTTGCTGGAACAATATTGGGTCTTTCTGGAGTTCATTCTGTATTCTAACTCTAATCCAGAAGTGTGATAGATATAATTTAGACTTCTATGCATATACCCTCAACTGGCAGTCATAAAAAGGGTTGACATTTTTAGGTACAGCATTTTTCAAAAAAGATTTAAATAATTTAATAAATGAGAGTCCCCTTCACATCCCTACAACATTTCTGTTCCCCCATTTTACTCTGCAATTCTTAGGAAATCACCATTATCAACATGCTGGATACTTTCAGGCACATTTGTATATTCTTATAACATGAATTGAGTCACATTATACAAGTTGTTTTATAATTTGTTTTTTAATTTTTATTTTCAGTAAGTTTTTTTCATAAAGGGCACCTATAGATAAAACTCATTTGTATACAAATGCATCAAAGGCTGCTTATGTATGTAAAGTAATGTGTTAAAATTGAGGGTCATTTCAGTTGATTGCTTTTTATTTATTTTGACAAATTGCCTTCCCCAAAAGCTATTTCCATTTTTAATTCCACTAAAAGTGGTTTCCATTGTCTGTACCCTTGGCAATGTTGGAAATCATTAATTTTAACGATAGGTGTATAATGAAATGATATCTTTTAATTTAAATTTCTTTGATTCTGATGTGATTGACCATCTTTTCACATATTACTAGATGTTTATATTTCTTTTTGGGGACTTATTTGTTTGTAACCTTTCCTTATTATACTAATTATTTATTCATCTTGTTAGTATTTATTTTTAGGAGTTCTAAATATATTATGGGTATTAATCCCCTACTATAAATTTAGCAAGTAGTTTCTCTCAGTTGTGTGCTTATCTTTTAGCTTTATGAAATTTTTACTGTACAGATGTTTTAAATTTTTATGTTGTTATTTTTTTCAAGTTTTTCATATATTGCTTCTGGTTTGATGTCTTGCTAGATTGTCCTCTCATATGTCCTGCAGTTTGAAATATTCTTTTGTGAATTTTCCTAGATATCTAATACGTGTTTTAACATTTAGCTGTTTAATTTATTAATTCATAAAATGCCCTTCTGGCTGCTAAGATTTGTGTCAGATGCCTGGATGCATTGTAGAGCAAACTCAACCCAACCCTGCTCTCCAGCGACTGCACTCCAGTGGGCTAGCAGCAGTCCTCAATCTTTTTGCACCAGGGATTGGTTTCATGGAACACAATTTTCACTGGGATGTGGTGGAGGGGTGCGGGGGGCCTGGATCTCTGGGCATGGTTCCTAACAGGCCATGGGCCAGTGGTACGGGTCCATGGCCTGGGACTGTAGGGCTAAAGGACTCTGATCAGATAGCACTTTAATGAATATGATTACAAATTGAGATAAGTGCAATGAAGAAAAGATATGAATGGAATTTATTTTTATTTTGTTGTGAAATGGAAATATAGTTATTTTTTTTTAACAAATGTTTAGCCATTATTTTCTATTCAATTTATTGCAGTTGATTTCTATTTAATATAGTGTCCCTTAGTCTATTGATTTTAAAACTTGAAAAAATTACTGTCAAATTAGCACATCTCTCCTGGTCTTAAGGTAGTGACTTGATTGTTCACAGTCAGTTGCAGATGGAGCTCTTTGTTCTACTCCTTCCCCCGTTTCTCACTAGTGCACTTGACTAGTCTTTAAAAAAAGTTAGCATATTTCTTAGCTTAATATTTTAAATCAATATCCCCTCTCATTGTGCTTTTTGGTTATCCTCTGGAGAGAGTCTAGCATATTAACTTTTGAAGATCTATTTTGGATTTGCTTGTTATATTTTACAAAACCTATAAAATTATAACATTTTTACTGGGGTTGTATTGAAATGATAGCTTAATTAGGGGAGAACTGATCTCTTTATATTAGTAAGTCCTTAAATTCAGGAATATAACATTGTTTTTATTTATTTGTCATATTTTATTTCTTATATTAAATACATTTCATGTTTTTCTTCATAAATAATATATACTTCTTTTTAGTGCATTGGTATTGAAAATGGGGATTTTTAAAATTGTAATCTTTCTAAGTGAGTATTTCTGTTGTTCTGGCAGTGGTTTAAGGACTATCTTTTAATGGTTTTGAGTGGTCGTAGGGAAAGCAGGGAGCATTTGGCTGAGCAGGCCTTCTTTGATATTTGAGGGTAACTTCTCTACATTGAAGGTCTGTACTTTTGGTTGCTGTAAGTTTTCTTGTGAGTGTCCTCCTCTTCCTTCCTGATTATCTACTCAAAGGTGAATGAGACATTCCTGAGAGCTGTGATAAACAACCAAACTCAGTGGGTCTAAGGGACCCAAGAGATCACAGGGAGAGGTAAGAAAGTGAAGTGCAGGCTCTTCCCCAGCAGTGGACCTGGTAATAACACGATGGTGAATTAATGCCACACTGTCCAGACAGCAGACTTTGCTATTGAAGCTTAAAATAAAAGCACATTACTACACGCTCAGTTGTCCATGTTTAGCAAAGAGGGTATTTAGTGAAGATATCATCCTCATTAAAGTAGTCAAGAAATGCATGTGGAATGAAATGGGACTGAGATATTATCATTCCTTTTTAAATAACACACAGTTCTTAATATCTACTTTGGAATTGTATTCTTGGTTGTGACCTTTGATGGAGATTTGCGCAATAATTTAATTTTATCATTATTGGTTTTAAGGATATACACAGAGGGTTAGCTCGTTTTAGGTAACAGTTACAAAAATGGGACTACACTTTAAGCCAATCTCCTCAATACGAAGCAGTTTAATCGTTACACAATTTGTCAGTATGTCCGGAGGCATAAATTATAAATGGAAGGAAAATAAATTAAACGTGATGGTTTTATTGCTCTGCTGTTGTGTGAAAGAGTATCTGAAATCATTTATAGAGAATTAATTTCTTTTTTATATTTATTTTTATTGAGCTAGTTAATTTTAAACACCCCATAAATTTTAGGACTGAGATAAAACACTGCCATATGCCTTCAAACAATATACATTTTAGTGTTTGAATGAAATCTTTTGAAAATTATGGTGGCTACATTTATTGAGATGAATATAGTTTATGCAATTTCTCCTACATCTTCAGATTTGGGTGATGTTTTAGAATGTTCCAGTCACTAGAAATTCAAATTAAGAGCTTAAGTAAAAGATTTAGTTTTTAATCAAAACAAGTTATTTGATGTATATCCAAAATTTGGCATGTCTATGGGTTCCTAGATTCATGGATATAGCCCCTGTCCTCTTAGGTGTTAACTGATGAAAGTTTGGGAATCAGTGGTTTACAAAAAAGAGTAAATGCTATAAAAATAACACTTGAAATAGTTAACTTTATGGAGAAAAAATTGACCTACAATAAAATGACCCATTTTAAGTGCAGCATTTAATGAATTTTGACAAATGTAAAACCTGTGTAACCACCATCACCCCTCAAAAAGATCCCTCGTGCCCTTTGCTAGTCAATCCATTCTCCATCCCCATCCCCTACTGATCCACAGTAGATAAGATGTAGAATTTAATATAAATGGATGTAGCTTTTTGTGTCTGGCATCTTTCACTCAACATAAAGCTTTTGAGATTCATACATGTTATTCTATGTTCTTATAGCCCATTTCTTTTAAAAGCTGAATAGTATACCATTGTATAGATTTACAATTTGTTTATTCACTTATCTGTTGATAGACATTTGGGTTGTTTCCATTTTGCGGCTACTACGAACAAAACTTCTAAGACCATTATATACAAATCTTTGTGTGAATATAAGTTTCATTTTTATTTGCTAACTACCTAGGAGTGTAGTTGCCGATCCTATGGGTGATGTATGTTTAGCTTTATAAGAAACTGCTAAATTGTTTTCCAATACTACATCATTTTATATCCCCACCAGCAGTGTATGAGCCTTAGTGTTACTCTACGTCCTCGCTAATAGGAAGTATTGTCAACTTTTTTCCTGTAACCATTTTAGAGGGTGTATAGTGGTATCTCATTCTCATTTTAATTTGCGCTTCTCTGAAGATTGGTGATGTTGAGAGTCTCTTCATGAGCTTATTATTTGTACATATTATTGTTTTTGCACATTTTTAATGGAGTTGTTGGTTTTCTTATGATTAGTATTTGCATGGCATATCTTTGCCAATCTTTTACTTTTAACTTGTTTCTTTATATTTAAAGGGCATATCTTATGGAGAACGTATAGCTGGGTGGTGCTTTTTTATGCAGTCTGACAGTCCACATCTTATCTGTTATGTTCACACAATGAATATTAATGTAATTGACAGTATAAGTGGGTTTAAGTCTTTTCATTCGTTGTCTATTTTCTATGTTTCCCATCTATTCTTTGTTCACTATCTATTTTTTTCTAACTCCTTTTGGATTGAATGTTTTCATTATTCCCTTATTTTCTTATCAACTCTATTTCATTTTCAGTTTTTTAACAGTTGCTCCAGGGTTCACAATATGCACTTTAACTTATTATAGTCTACCTCCGTATAATGTTATATATCTTCATGTATGTTAATATTATATATCTTCAAAAAAAACCTTAGTAAAAACCTATTCCATCTTCTTTCCTTTGTACTATTGTTGCCATCCATTTTACTTTCATATATGTTATAAATCCAGAATACTTTGTTATTATCTTTGTTTTAAACTGTTAATTATCTAATAAAAATGTTTTAAAAATGACAAAATACCTTTAAGATACTGTCTTTTCAGTTGCTGTAAAAGAATATCACAGATGGGCTAATTTATAAAGAACAAGAATTTATTTTTTCCCAGTTCTAGGGATGGGAAGTCCAAGGTCAGGGTGCTAGCAGGTTTGGTTGTCTGGTAAGGGCTGCTTTCTGCTTCCAAAATGGGGCCTTGATGCTGAGTCCTTTGGAGAGGAGGGATGCTATATCCTCACATGACAGAAGTTGGAAGAAGAGGGACTAACAGTGTGTGAAGCCTTTTCTATAAGGACCTTAATCCCATTCACAAAGGAGGAGCCCTCATAGCCTAATCACCTCTTAATATTTGTTCACTGGCAACACCCAGATTTTGGAGGGGATGCATTCGAACCATAACAGATATACTCACATATTTATCATTTCTAGCACTCTTCATTCCATTATGTAGGCCTGAGTTCTGTCTAATATCATTTTCTTTTCACTGAAGAATTGCCTCTAATATTTTTTTTGTAGTGCAGATCTATTAGAAGTGGATTCTATAAGTTTTTGTTTATCTGAAAAAGTCTTCATTTTGCCTTTATTCTTGAAATATGTATTTCCCTGGGCATAGAATTTGAAGTTGACCATTTTTTTTTCCCCAAGCACTTTAAAAACAACTTTCCATTGTTTCTTGGATTCAACTAATAGTAAAGTATACAGAGAGAAGTAAAAGTCTCTGGATTCTCATCTGTTATATATAGAATTGAAAATATGTGTTTACTCACTGACCAAGATTCTACATCCTAAGGTAAAAAGTGTCAAAAAAGGTTCTAAGAAAACTCTTTGTGAATGTGAAATATAGACAACATCTGGGAATTTGAAATTCTTGGATTCAAATTCTGTAGCTCAGGCTTAAATAGTGTTTATATTTCAATTATCTAATATTTATTGATTATTTCTCTCAGCCTCAGTTTCCTCATCTGTGAAATAGGCATAGTAATAGTCATTACATCATAGGATGGCTGCAAAGATCAAGATAGGAGAAACAAGTGCTTAGAACTGTGCCTGTCTCAATCTAAGTGCCCAATACATATTTACTATGATGTTGATTATGTTGATAATGATTACCATACCAAGACTCTGTGATTGCTACTATTACTTCTTCTTTTTGTTGTTTTTAAAATTAGATATGGTTTCCTATCTTCAGAATTTAACAATTTAGCTAGGAAGAGCTAAATACTTCCATGGTAATGGGTAATTTATATACTTCTGTGCCATTATACAAATTTCATACATTGTATTATATATTTATCAGAATATCAATTATTTAAGAATAGATTATACAAAAATTATGTGATATTAACTGAGAAGAAAAATAATCTATATTTAGGAAATAGTTGTATTGCCTTCACTGTCTGGTATGTGGGAAGAAAGGAATGCTCATTTTATCTGCAGAAAAAATGCCAAGATTCTTGATAGAAGTCTTCAAATTATTTGAATAGCTTTTATTCTTAAGAATTCAAAAGGATTAAAATGAGGATCAGCTTTTGAGACTCAAAAGAACCTCACCAAGCAAAAAAAGATTCTTTTAAAACTTAAATTCAGAGTTGAGTATAATTGTCTAAATTTAGCTTGTGAAGTGCATAAAATAAGCTGTGTAATACCCAAAATGCTCCTTAGAAAGATGAGTTCATGTTGAAACTTTTTTCAAAAATAACAGAAGAAAAGTTTGTAAAGTTTTTTTTTTAAATTTAGGCTTATGCTTTTTATTGTTGCTCTTGTCTAGGCTGAAAACCTCTTTAAAAAGAATACTGGTATGGAAGTAATCTTCACTATTAAACTCCTCTGGCATTTAAAAAAATCTGCTGATGTTATTTTCATGCAGTGTCAAAAAAGCACAATTTTTACAGAATGTTTTCATTAACAAAAGAAGATCGCTTTGTTTGAGAGTGACAGTATCTCTGCATTTCATGGCTATTACGTTATTCATCTCTAAAGCTTACATAGCAAGTAAAAGAAAACAACTGTTGATGGTTGCTGTGTTGAAAACACAAAGAAGTAGAGAGAAGTTGTTAAGATTAAATGATTTTTAGATTTGCCTTTATCCATTGGGACTAAATGGATAGTTCCTTGGGAATAGGGTTGAGACAGGGGACAGGGGACAGGGTTGAGACAGGACTAACTCTTCATATCAAAATAAAGTTTGGTTTCAATAGTCCCAAGACAGGCACAAGGCTATGACATACACAGGAAACCATATTTATTCTCCCATTATTTACTCCTCACTCTGTGTGTTTCTACCTCTCAAGGAGTTGCCATATTCTGCTTTAATGGTTTACTTCTCTCTCTTCCTAAACTGGAAGCATCAACATGTTAGGAGTATTGTTTTGTTTGTATTTATAGCTATTGCCCTAACTAATACGGTGACTTGCACATGCCCAAGGTCCTGTATACATTTGAGGGAGGGTGAAATTAATAGGTCTTGACAGCACAATCTCATTCTATTCCAAAGGGAAGCAAGGATGGATTTAGGAGGGAATCTTATTACAACGGGCAATTTGTATGCATGCCCCATCCAATCAATGTGGTTCAGGACAATTTTACAAATTTAGAACAGTATTATTATTTGTATTTCAGTAACTAAATTTGTCTTTGTTTAACCCAGTGTCCCACTAATGGGGATGTCCTTTACAGAGAATAATTACAGAGCATGGGCCTATGACGACAGCCCCTATACTTCCAAAATACTCCTGGCTTATTGAAGCATGAGCTAATGAGATTTCATTATCAGGTTTAACTTTCAAAATATTTTGACTGAGATAGGTGATTGCAGGAATATAAAGATGTTCCTGTATGCTTATGAAAGTGTCTTAAATACAGAAAAAAAAATAATTGGAGTTCTAAAATTAAAGCCTGCTGTTTTGTTCCATGTCATAGGGCTGTCATCTTAAACTTCGTTGGTATTTCTGGGAAGGCTGTACATTGTAAAATTTTGTATATTTATTTTAATCATAGCTCTGAATCTATTGAGAGCTAAAATATGTTTATTTATTCCACATAAGCCTTAGATTTACAGCATGGCCCCATCCATGACTTCCTTCTGCATTGGTCATCTAATAAAGTAAATGTTTTTCAGGAAATGTATATTGTGGAAATGTACGTAAAATGTATTTTCAGATAATGCTATCCATTTAAATTAATTAATGATATAACCAATTAATAGTAATTTGAGTCATTCCATTAGATAATGCTTCATTATTTTAGTTTTGAGAGTTTGATATTAAATAGAAATTTCTATGATAAAGCTAAGTTCTTTGGTCAAAGTGCACTATAAATTGAGTATATTAAAATGTGATGAATCAGAATTCAGTGCTTATTTATATGCTATCTCTTTTGCATATTATAATACAAACAGGAAAACACAATAGCCGGCATTTTCATGCTGCATTTCTTGGTGCATTTTCAGTTCTCTGTGCCACCCACCACATGCCATCCAGGCCCACTGTGCCTCCCACTTAGTGGGGCAGTAAATATTTTCTTTCTGAAATGATTCTGAAATACATGCGTCTTTTGTGCCAAGTTGTTATGGATGAATTTTCAGTTTTAATTTTTTTATTTTTGGATGGGAGAAGTGGTAGTGGAAGTGGGGAGTAAAGTCCCCAGCCTTTTAAACTTGTGATACTGTTATGAAATTACATACCCAAGGTGCCACATGTGAACAAAGAAAAGAGATAAAAGCTGGATAATTTTCCCAGGTAAGGGTTTTGGCACTGGAGCAGGGCTTCTTCAATATAGCCGTTTTTTTAGAATAATGCCTTCAAAACTGTACCATTTCATTCTATTCATTCCAACCTCTTGTCCCAAGTCCCCATAGTGTTAATGGGCAGGTTTATAGTATCCAAAGGCATTTTAGAAACTTCTTTGCAAGACATCAGTCTTCCCAAGCCTGCAGGATTCAGAAAGAAAGAATATGCTCACTTTGGAACACTCATTTTATAGAGCAAAGTATAAATGTATGAAAAAATAAGAAACTCTTCTGTTTTCTGAATCTATTTTCCCTCTAGAAACCACTATAGTTTCATGTCCTCCTTAAAAAATGAAAATAATTTGTTAAACAGCAGTGATCCTCCCACCTTCAAAACCAGTTCACTTATAGGCAAGTCTTTAACATTTAGAGACAAATCCAGTAGAAATAAAGAAGGTTCATTAGCGTGAGATGAGTTATACTTTTATTCTTAGTCAGTCCTCTCTCATATAAAGCCGTGAATAAGATAACCAGTACAGTTAATGAAAAAGTATGACGATTTGAGTTGGGAGACCTGAGTCTAGTTTGGACACTGACTGACAGGCCTCTATTTTCTCTTTCAGGGACTCATACATCTCTTCTAGCTAAGTGCCATGGTCTGTATTCAACACATACTCGCTGCTCTTGGGCTTCTGTTTGGAGCAAGGGCAGAGCTCCCCCTGATTATGGAAACCAAATTCTTTGTCTGTATTTGGACTGCGGTCAGTGAATAATTCAGTGGTTTCAGAGATGATTAGACATTTCTTAACAGAAGGAATCATCTCCGCAATGCCATGTTCTTCTGTCTCAATAGGCAGTCTCAGAACAGAAGGTGTACATTTCTCCTGTTGATCTCCAAACTTTATTTTTTAGGCACCCTATCAGTAAAAACATTTTCCACATGCATATGCACTAGGTGTACACTTATTATAAATCACATACATATATGTAGATTATAAAAAATAACAAAAATAGAAATTAGAAAATACCTGAGATAAATTAAATATTTTAGATATTTCATTAATAGCATAGCTTTTACTAAAATATTACTGCAAATAATATTTTTATTGAAAGCCAAGTGACTGAATAAGCTCCCACATATATGACCATGGGTTAAAGCAGTGATTTGAAGATCTGATTCTAAGTGCAGTTAATTTTATTATATTGGTAGTAAAATCAAAATTAGTACTCCTTTGAGTCGCATTTCTCTGTAGAAAGTAATATTTTGAATCGTCAATATCCTCTGTAGACAAATACTTAGGTTCCCATAAGCTCAGAGAAAATTTTGCTAAATGAAGATATGCTTCTAATATTTCCATATTATAAAATAATGAGTATTTCAGTTCAAATATTTTTACAAATGCCATCTTTTTGCCTTGATGCAGAGTAATTTTCTTGGGCAAATATTTCTATAAAATAAAATTTTCAAATTATCAACTTTGAAAATTGTAAAATTGTAAAAATTTGGCAATAGTTGATTAGATGGGACATTTTATCAAATTTTGATACTATGTAATTATGTCATCTCAGTTTTATTTTAATCTCATACAGAGTATAAAATTATCCAATAAAAATAAAAGTATTAAAAGATTCTTCCCATAAACTAATCCATTTCTAAACACAAAGAATTTAAAAATTAAATTCTGAAGTCCCCTTGATCTCTCAATTTCCTTGTTCTTGTGAATGTTTTTCTATTCTGGCTTATCCTCAGTAATTGCTATTGACCCAAAAAGCCAACCTTGTTTGGCACTGTATTGTTAATAACTGAATACTTTGAATAAACATTTATAAATGTTTTTGAATATTTTTAATGTTTATTGTTTGAATATTTTAAATATTTTTGAATTAAAAATCTAGAGAACTTGTATATAAAGACACAGGCATACACATATATGTCAATTTTGACAACTACAGCTGTATTTTGATTAGTGCAATGTTAGTACAATATTGAAACTAGAAAGTAGTTTGGATGCATTTATGAATTATAATTCATCTCAACTGCTTCCAAATACATTTATTAAGAACAATTGTTTTTATTCCAAAGCTGTGCTACAATAAAATTTGCATTCATATTATCACTATGAAAGCAAATAGTTTTTTTGTCAGTGATGAACTTTTTAACTATGTTTACAATAGTATTCACCATAATATCATATGTTTCAGTTTCAACAGAATGAGCTTCTAAGAGCTTTGTTCCAAATACATAAATTAGAATTTAAAATCCAAATCATTCTGAGAATTAAATTTAACTGATTTTCTATTTTCATTACTAGGTGTCTGTTTGAAGCATTTATGACACTGGATCATTTAACTGTTTGTGAAGATCATTTGCTAAATGGAGGCAAGAAATTAATAGCTCTTCTCATGTGCCCGAGAAAACTTGGAATAAAATAATGTTCAGAATTAATCTAGGAGTCAGGCACCTGATACAAATGCAGAGTCATACTTTGCAGGGTGATTTATAAATGCCCGTCCCCAGCTTCACATCTTAAATCATTGTGTTCAGGTACCAGCTTCTTAACACAACTGCCAACCTTTAAAAAGTTGCTAATACTTCCTTAGCAAATTTGTGCTTTCTGGTTTTCATGTGACCAGGTATATTATTATGATCCTCAGTTGACAAACATTTTGAAAAGTTACACGTTCATCATTAACTACTTTGAGAAATGGAAATGTGGTACTTTATAATTTTCATTAAACTTGAGCTTCAGGGCTAATTTCTAGCAAAGTGGTCCTCTGCAAAATAAAAGGTTTTTCCAAAATAAATTATATAAATAATTGTAGATTTGCACCACACAATCAGTGTGAAAAACCACTGAAGCAGGAGTGTTCAGACTTCTCTTGATTTGTTCACAAACAGAACTGCTAAGCCTTTATTTCCCTCATGTATTTCACCTACACCTAACCTATCATTCCCTGTGTTTCCCACTGATCCCTATGACTAGTGGCCTGACCACTCTGTCAGACTCTGAGAGCACAGTATTTAGCAAAGGCCATGGCACATCTGGTGGGTACAGCACGTGGCCAGAGTGGCAACAGCATCAGATACTTCAGTTACCACCTTGGTCTGTCCCTGGCAACAGGTGTTGAGTAGGCTCCATTTGTCTTTGATTATACTGCCTGCTGTCTTTGTAAGGAGACTTTAATTTGGAGAGGGTTAGCAACAGAGGCAGGTCACTACTAGTCTCTTTAGATTTAACCATGGGTTAAAAATGAGAGATCTGTTTGTTGCACAAGTTTCTTACATGCTATTGGATATGGCCATGCCAGGAACAGGAAGTAGAAAGCAGAGAGCTGCCAAATCCATCTTGGCTTATTTTAGTGCAATTGTTAATAATGATACTTCATCTGAAAAGAAAAAAAAAAAAACTCAGACAAATACTTGGCTAGGACTATCCCAGGCAAACCTAGATGACCCCAGGAAAATCAAGAATTATGATCATTTTTAGTCCTCAAACTTGATGTTTTAATGGTATCAAGACTCTGGCTGCTGCAATGCCAATCATAAGGACTTAATTCAAACCCAGGAAGGTGAGCAGGCAGCGGGGAGGTGGTTTTTGGAATCTTCCTCGTCCCTCTCAGACTTCTGCTCACATTTCACCTGCTCATGAGGCAGGTGTCTGCAAACGTCTTACTGTTTAATGTGTGTTACTTTCCCAGGCATATCATGGCCAGAACTTGCACCCTAAGTTCAATGTAACTCTCACTGCCCATTCTCATGGTTCTGTTCCTTTGCAGTAAAATATTCTTCTAAGGAAATAACATTCTCAAGTTATTAATCTTTTCTGTTATATGGTGCATGTATATTATTCACATTACCAAATGTCAGGAACTGTAAAGACTGCCTTTGACAAAGTTTGTAAAATCTGTTTAACCTAGATCTTAGTAAAGCTTCTGCATTTATTTTTCCACAGAAAAATATTTACAAATAAATGCTTATGTGGTTAATAACAAAGTATCTATGAATTCATGTTATTGGGATATCCTAGAGAGTGTGGATTATATTTTAATTCAGTAATACTGAGGTAAAGATGAGCCAAAGATGCACTGATTAAATTTTAGGGCAGTGTTAGTGGACAATGATGTGTTTTCATGTATAACTGCTAATACAGTATCTCTTCATCAGTTAAAGAAATGAGGAAAAGATACTGAAAGAAAAGTTAAAAGAGCTTTTCATATTCAATTGGATTTTGTGTTAGGTAGATTTAAAATTACCAGTAGCTAGAGATTTTTGCTTTAGGGTTTGTGAGTTATATAATACAAGAATTATTTTAAACCCCAAATAAACTGATTTTCATCCAGATTCTGACTTGATTCCAATAGAAGGAGAATCAATTTAGCAGGCTTCATCTATATAGAGATGTTAAAATTTGCCCCCTCAAAGTGCCTTCTCCCTTTTAATTTGTTATACCACCTTGGAAATGTTTTTATTTCTTCAATATCAAATTTCTTCTTTTTGTTGTGAGTTTCAGGGCAGAGGTAAGGTTGGAAGCATTTAGGAACCTTTCTAGCTTGGCTTAAATATCCATACAAGGATGAGGTAATCCCTGGCCAAAACCTTAGAATCTTTGAGGTCTCTGAGATCATTATGGAGCTGGACTAATGTCTGGCCAGGGAGCCCAAAAGGAACTTTTAGCATAAAGATATGAGGAGGTGAAACTCTATTAATGTGGACTGATATCGGATATAAGAGTACTCAAGAAGACTATTTTGGAACTTATGGGATATTTGGGCATTATTCTATGCTATCAGAAATTCCCTAAATACTGCTATTAGCCTGGGAAGGAAACTAACATTAATTGAGTGTCTACTATGTGCCAGGCATTTCACATACTTTGTCTCATGCACTCTTCACATGGACCCTGGAAGATATATATTAGTATCTCCATCTTACATATTACATATTTTACCCCACACTGTGAGTCATACATGGATTAGGTAAGCAAGTAGGATTTGAACTTATCTCTCTTGGCCTTCAAGGGTCATGTTCAGTTACCACACAAACTGGGTCCTCCATTGCTCACCTTAGAAGATTTCCTCCTGATGCTGCTCCTGGTCTCCTGGATCCTTGTCTATGAGAAACCAAGCATGGGAGAAAGAGAGCCATCCTGGACAGACTTCCTATACCAGCTGTATATATAAGGCTGATATAAATTGGATTTTCAATTTTTCTGGCTATTTTGGGGAATATGGCACATTCCAATAAATAAATCCAAAGTCCTACTCTAAAAAGAAAAGGTAAGAAACCTAGTGCAGCAAACAAGATGATAGATCATGGTTAGAACTTGAATACTTTCTGTAAAGTAAAACTCATTTCATCCTCTTCTTCCATATAACACTGGATTTCCAAAACCATGTTAAACTCACTATATAAACAAAATTAAGACCTCATTTTACTTTTCTTAGGAATTCTTTGATGCTTTAGCTATTTCATGTTATTTAGCAGGTTATGAAATATTGAATATTCTTTATATCACATTTTTTCCTTGGGAACACTGGTCCTTGACTTCTTGGTAGGATAGAGCATGAATTTACTTGGAGAATTATTATTGGAGGTTAAAATATTGAAATTCTCTGGTCCACATGTGAAAAAAATTATGTTTTCAGTTGTCTTTTATTAAGTTCTCCAATGTATTGGAAAAAGTGTATAAGTTTACAAGAAGCAAAGCCAAACCTTGACATCTAAAGTACACTTGAGATAATTGGTGATGGGATATGGTTTTTTGAGATTAGATGATTGAAAATTGAATACCATTTTTTTAATAGATCACAACTGGATTTTATAAATTAAAAAAAGATTTAGAATCCTTTGTTACTGAAAGCTCTTAAAGAATCAATGTTAATACCATAAATATTTCACCTTCTGTGAAATTCTAAGGAATGTAAAATATCACATTAAAAATATAAATATATTGGTTAAATAAGTAACACTCCTAATTTTCTTCATGGTAGAAATTAATTTCTTATTTAATAAATATAGTACTTATATTACAGTTATGTTTCCTCATCTACTATATAGTATATAGGCTTTGACAATATTCTGGTGCAAAAATATTTATAACTAATTTCATATGTCAATTTTGCAATTTAATAAAGAATAATTACATTTCAGAGACTTTTGGAGGATATTCAAAGTATAATTCCTTTAAATAGTATTTTAACTATTATTTCTGTGAACAGTTTGAACTCAGAGAGGGAATGACCAAACTATATCATTATCTAGGTTAACAACACCAATGGTATTAGTAACTAACATATATTGAGTGTTTGCTGTGAGCATGGGACAGTTCTAAGTTATTTTATATGTCATTTGATTCAACAACTTTAAGAGGTGATTAACTCTTTAAACTGGTAAAGGAACTAAAGCACAGAGAGGATACATGACTTGCTTGTGCTAGGATACAGCTAGTAGGGTATTGAGGTGGGGTCAATTAAAAATCGTGCCATGAAAGCATGGCAGACATGTAGGATCCCAGTGGCTATTACCAGTAGAAGCTAATGTTGCTGATTCTGTCATATGTTGCCTTCCTGGAAGGAAATCCTCCTCTCCTGCTCACAAACATAGAAGCACATATGCAGACATAAACAGACTCACATGCAGACATTGTTGGCACAAGACAGGCTCCATCACCTTTAAAGGCTACTTTCCTTTTATGAGACTCTTACTCATGACTGAAGGTGGGCAGATGTTAGAAGATACAAAGAAGAAACTGGTAAAGACTCCCTTTGCTTCACTATATCCTTGATAGAAGTCTAGACAAGAGATGAAGATCTGAACTTCAGATCTGAAAGAGAGAAGGTGCTCTTTCACATAGACTGTGCTCCCTAATCAGAAACATGTGAGGCAATTTCTGGAGTTACATACCTAATCATAATAAAGAAGTCCTGAGGTGGCAGTAAGATTTCAGACTGAACTGGATCTCAGCCCAATTATACTTACAGCTTGTTGTCTGTATCTCAGTCAATAACTGTACCCAGCTTCATCAGAGGCTGGGAAATATGGTCTTTTAGCAATGTGCCCAGTTCTAAATGGGAGTTCTCTTAACTTGAGAGAAAAGGAGAGAATGGATGTTTGGAAGGCAATTAGCAGTCAAGTACTCACCTATTGACTTCCTCTTTATTAAAGATGAAAACTTTGGCTTAATTTTTTGTTATTCATTCTTGCATACTGTTAAGTAGAAGCCTGCTGGAAAGTCTTAGGCAAACTTCACTGATGCTTTTAACGAAGGGGGAGTTTTGTTGATGATTAAAAAATAAAGAGACCTGCTATTTTTAAGCTAGAAATATGTGTGTAAAAGTGTCAGTTCCTCTTTAAGCTTATTATGACCCATCAATCTTTTTTTGTCTGTAGATCTTACTTGATTAGAAAGGTGAGATCCTGGATTTAAGGAGGTTCTGATGGAGTGAGGCCCACTTAGATATCATAAGTTGCCTCTTACGACACACATAATTTTTAGAAAGTCATTACATATAATTGGACTGTCAGAGACCTCATTTTTACAAGAGAGATCACAAGAAGGGTTGAACTTTTTGTCTAAGTGGTGGGCAAAAGTCCTTAACCAGCAGATATTTTAATTAACTATATAGTTATATTTAGATGTGCTGAAAGTATACCCCATCCTGTACTAACTGTAAAGGTAATTTTTCTACCTTTCTACCAGTTTTTTATAAATTGATTAATGTGTTTAATTTTGTTTCCAAATATGAGGCTGTAAAATCAACAAGTAGGAAAAAAGTCTTTGTTCTTATTATTCAAAGATATTTTATATGATAGTAAGACAAATACCAACTGCTCATGAAAAAGTGAACAAAGACTATAAACAGACAAATCAGAAAAGAATGGGGTATAAACATGACTATAGTTCTTTCTTATCAAGAATTAATAAGTGGTATGCTGTTTAACATATTGTTAAAAATTTTAAAGATATACATTTCTATATTTCAAATATTGCATGAGAAACATGTTTTTTGACAAAAAAATTAAGAAACATGATATGCAGCTTTCTCATTAAACTCCAGAAAACCAAGTTAAGAGCTCTTCAGTCAAAAATCTTAGGTTATGAAAATGCTGTTTTTAGTTACAAGCATCTTATTGTCTTGCTAAACTTTCTTCCATATGGAAATGGTAGACAATAGTTTAAGATATTTTTCCAGAATTTATTTGTAGCCTTTTTTGTTAAGAACAGGAGCCATATCTGCATCTTCTTGGTATGTACTAAGGTTTCTTCAGAAACTATTGAGATATTATTTTGCTCTTTTTTTTTTTTTTTGAGACAGAGTCTCACTTTGTTGCCTGGGCTAGAGTGAGTGCCGTGGCGTCAGCCTAGCTCACAGCAACCTCAAACTCCTGGGCTTAAGTGATCCTACTGCCTCAGCCTCCTGAGTAGCTGGGACTACAGGCATGCGCCACCATGCCCAGCTAATTTTTTCTATATATATTTTTAGTGCTAATTTTTTCTATATATATTTTTAGTTGGCCAGATAATTTCTTTCTATTTTTAGTAGAGACGGGGTCTCGCTCTTGCTCAGGCTGGTCTCGAACTCCTGACATCGAGCGATCCACCCGCCTCGGCCTCCCAGAGTGCTAGGATTACAGGTGTGAGCCACCGCGCCCGGCCGAGATATTATTTTGAGTGCCTCATTTATTTTCCCTACTCGAAGAATTTTCTTTTCTGATTCTATATATTTTTTTTCCCTGAAGTTTATTCCCCATGAAGCTCAACAGCTGCTGCTTCCTTTACTGGGTTCCATTACTTAAGCAAAACTTTACATTTCCTTAAAATCTGACAAATTCCCAGCTTGTATCTTTGCAGTTTCTCCAGTTTTTTTTAAATTCATAGCTTGTGCATATGGTTATCATCAAGTTTGTCTGAAATATTCCTTCATTATAAAGTTTCCCTTTTTCCTTTCATTCTGTTGTATATGTTCAATGTCAGACTTTTAAGTCACGTTGGCAAATTGTATCTTCTACAGAAATTTTCAATATGAGAATAGGGCTTATATAATATGTTAGGAAAAGAATTATAATTTACTTTTTTATCTTGATAGGATTTATTACTAAAGCAGTTAATTCAGTTAATGTTTAAAATGAGATAGCCATTTAATAAATTGTTTTAAATTTTATTAAATAGGTAACCATGAAAAAAGACTCAATTAATATTTAAAAATCATAATAGTAGTATAAAATTTTTTACAAATTACCCACTGACATTTATAAGACAGCATAACTTTGTCTTCTCTTTAGTGTGTTCTTTAGAAAGCTTTTCTCTCCTTGAGTTGAGATTTCTTAAACCATTTGGTATTATTTTTCCACTGCCTTTTTATATGTGTTTTTTGTACCGACTCATTCCTCCCACATACCAGATCTCACAGATTTTAACATGTCCATCCTGGATTTTTTTTGACACTTCCCCTCCCCCATTTTGTGAATTTTGTATCAAGAGGGTGAATGAAAAGAAGTCATCTGTTAGGTGGATTTTTAATAGCTGCCCACACTACGTTGACAATGTGCATCAACAGATGTAAAATCTAGTCAGCCTTTTGTTGACTTTGTTCTTGTTAGATTTACAAATTACCTTTCCTTGACAGGAATTCTTTTGCTATTTCAAGCCCTTACATTTCATTGTTTTGCTTATTTATTGCTAATATTTCAGATCTTGCAACATTGAATCAACTATAGCATCTGCAGCAGGGCCCTTCAATGCAGGCAAGGGGCAGTGCTAAAGGAAGAAGGTGGCTCTTTTAGGGGATGTTAAAATGGGGAGGGCATCTTAAATTTTAGGAACCTTACAGATAAAGAAATGTGATGTGTACAGGGAGGAGTGTAAGACGCTACCTACAATCCATTTGATTGCTTTACCAGGGAGCTGCCTCCTCCCTCTCCTACCCTTGGAGAAAGGTAGGAGGGCTGGTGACCTACTCTGGTCTCCTTGTTAAGTAGACTTTCAGAGACTAATGATATGTGACAGGACTTTGCATCTTCAGGAGGACGCTTTCTGAGGATATCCTTGGCTAAAGGGTTGCTTATAGTAATCCCTGGGTCTGTAGATTTATGAGGCAGGAGAATGCCCGTAAACTACAAAATACTTTGGGGGTATAAAGCGAAGATGCTTCATAACTTAAAAATTCCCTTCTATGCAAATAATAATCTGCAAAGTCTCTCCTGCACCTCACCTATTATTCTGGGCCAGGGAAACCATGTCCAGTGCAGGAAGGAGAGACCTGTGAAGTCAAATGGGATGTTGCAGACTTGTTTATCCCAGCCTCTTGATGGCGCTTATCCGTGAAAATGGTAGTAAAGCTTGATACTGTGTAAGAGCTCTGACTTATGGTTAGCTCAGATTATTACGTTTGGCCTCATAACGTATACACCGTTAGGCTAGCTTCCTGGGTCATTTCCTCTCCCGGGATGCCCCAGGTGTGATACTGAAAGGGAGATAACATAAAATCAGCACTAGTTTCAAGAACCCTGATTCATATAATCTACAGGTAGTGTTTCCTTTTCCAGGTTCTCACACCTCCCTCTGAAATAGTTAGTACAGAAGAAAAGACAAAATTCTAAACTACTCAAAAGCAGAACTTATTTTGCCAACATATGGGATAACTTTGATTTATCTCCAAAGCTGTTGGAATTAAGGAGCCTATGTATGTTATATCCTTTGATCCACCCTTGCCCTATCTGTTCCATGGCTAAGAGCAGATACACTAATGGAAAATTAGACTTTCATATTTTCACATCATAGGTAGTATTCTTGAACTCAAACTCTCCACTTTATACTTCAACTCACAGAAAGCACCTAGGGAGGAAGCAGCACGTGAGGAAGGGTTAGGGAGACGTGGTTTCTATAGGGCAAACCTCAGGGCCTGGATAACAGGGAATTGTGAAGGCAGTTGTTTTGCATTAATCTACTTTATGTGATCAGATCTTCAGGGGACTTGGCAGTGGAGATAGGAGGATATAACACATCAGCCCAATAAAAACAGGCTGGGTGACAGCTCAACAGATTACTGTGAGCACCCCAGATCAGCCTTCCCGTCAGCCTTCATGTGGGAAGGGGGATGGGTGGATGAGGAAAAAACATAAGGTCCAAATGTCTACAATTCACATCTGAGAAGGGCAAACAACAAAGCAAAGCAACAAACAAAACCACCAAATAACCAAGAATAACACCAGAAAACTAATATATTGCCTAGACAGCACTGTCTGGTGTTTCATGCTCATTTATACCCACACCCTGACTATTGCCAGTGTGGTAGATGAAAAACAATATCGTTGTCCTGCTTTGCATTTATCTAATTATGCCTGGCCACTTATATTTTTGTTGATCATTTGTGTTATGTCTTTCTTTGCCTATTTTCCTATATAGTGGTTAGTCTTTCCTGTTGATTTATAGGAATCTATTTTTAATTAAGGAAGAATAGCTTCCTCTCTGATATAACTATTACAAATTTTTTCACGGTTAATCATTTGCCTTTTGGTTTCAGACAGCTATGATAAATTGTACTGTGATTAAGTTTGTCAGTGTTTTTCTTTTTCTTTACAGCATTTGCTTCTCATATCTTACCTTGAAAGTTTTCTTTACTCAATCCTATTATGGTTTCATTTGGTATATTTTTCTTTCTCTTTGGGAAAGAAATAAAGAGTCAAAAAAGTTTTGGAAGGATAATTTGGCAATATCTTTCAACATGTAAAATAAATATTAAATCAAATTTGTTCAAAAAATATTTGTTGAGCGTGTACATTGTGCCGGTCATTTTTCTAGGCTTTTGGTGTGTGTTGCTTAGGGTGTGTCTTATGGAATTTTTGATATAAATGGGGAAAGGGAAAGTAAAAATATACTTTACTAACAAGGGAGTTTTATACTCTGTTACAAGATGATAGGTACTATGGAGAAAGGAAAAAGAACAGGGGAAGGAAGTTGGATCAGGAATTCCATGCTCTTGGGGGAGGTTTACAATGGTAAATAAGTGGGCGGAGTAGGCCTCATTGAGAAAGAGACATTTTGGCAAAGACTTGGTGGAGATAATGGAATGGCCCTGGCAAGAGCATCCAGCAAATACAGCAACCAGTGCAAGTATCCTGAGGCAGGAACATGCCTGACCTGCTCCAGGAAAAGCAAGTTAGCTGGTGTGGCCACAGTGAGCGAGGAGTCGAGTAATGGGAGACAGGGATGGTGACATAAGGGCATCAGATCACTCATAGCACCCTGCTTATTGCAAGGACGTGGGCTTTTATTCTGAATGAAATGGGAATCTTTGTAGGGTTGTGAGGAAAGGAGCGATCAAACTGTTTACATTTTAAATGCCCACTGGTTACTATTTTGGGAAAGGGAGCAAGTTACTGAACAGAAGTATAACATGACCTCATGTGTATAACAAAGTCTACATGCATAGATGTGTTCTTTTTTCCATATATTAGTATTAAAATACATGGATATATATGCACAGAAAAATTCTTAAAGGACACAAGTGGCTGATTTTGTTTGTTAGAAATTCTCTTTTTCTTAGATGTGAATTTTCCTGTGGAGTACATACTTTTCTTGGAATTTGAAATTATCATTATAAAAGGTAGAGTCAATTTGAACTGACACTAGAATAATGCATAAAAAGAAATTCAACAACATATTTTCCACTTATTTGCAATGATGTATGTCTATAATCTTACTCATGCACAAGAGTTAGTAAACTTTCTAGAGAGAATTCTATCAGTTTGTTTCCATTAGAACTATTTTGCCATATATATGTGGCAGTGGAAGTGAGCTGATACTGAGTCCTCTCTGCTTACACCATGACTTTATACTCAGAAGTTGTCTGTAAATCAAATCTTACTACTTTACCTAAAATGACACTTCTCATCTTTCTTGTACATTAAACAGAAATATTTAAACATGTTGTTTTAAAAGTTGATTTGAAGAAATGTTTTTGTCTTTGTCAAATTAAAAAATTTACCCCTTCCCCAAAATTCCCACATGGAATTAATAAAAAATAAAGTCTATTTGTTTGCTCATTTATTTTTATTTCTTCTTCCTGCCTCTGACTGGGAGCATTTCCAAATTCATTTCTTTTCTCTGCATAATGTCATTTACTTGTTTAGCTTTCAAAATCTTTATAGGTATAACCACATCTAAGAATAAATTATTCTATCTCTTGCTGCCTCTTGGACTAACTCAGTTTGGTGTGTTAACATGACCTTAAACCACACCTGTCCTGAATGTAATTAATCATTTTCCTTATCACCCCATTTCTTCCCCCTCTTAATTTGCTTATTTCTGTCAATTTTCTGATATCTAAACTTGAAGGGGGAAAAGCAAAGTTTCTTTCATTTCCTACAATCAGTCATCTTAAGACATTTGGTCTCTCACTAACCGTCTTTTGTCATCATCTTCTTGCATATAATCCTAGATTGATTTATCACATTATCTCTAAGAACCCTCTAAGTTCCCTGCTGTTAGAATATCTCCTGATTTTGAATACATCTGGCTCCTTACCAAATTTATGGTAGTTTCTTAATGCCACTGATCACATTTCACCATAAATACTTCACTGTTACTCACTGAATACAGTTAAAATGATTTTATTTGGGATGTATGGCCTATTATGCCAATGATCTATGCCCAATAATTCTATTAAATCTTTTACAACTGGGTGGTAAAGTGGAAGTTTGGGCTTAAATACAAGGGATAGTAGCTAACACATTCCAAGTAGGTACTGGGCCTTATGTAGTACCCAGAGGAGGAAAAACCTCTTGCCAATATTTAGGGAATAAAAATTACTAGAATTTTTAGATTGAGAGAGAAGTTTTCAGGAATTTTTTTAAAGTGTACCTTCTGTGCTATGACTCTCATCTTCTCCCCAACCCAACACTTGTATCAAAACCTTCCATCTTAGTTGAAAAAGAGAGGTTCTTGGGTAGCTTAATAAATGATCCTGACATTTGGTGGATAGAGTAGACTAGTGTCTAAGACACCTGAGAAATTGAAATGATTTCTGGCCTAAGCAGCCCAAGGTTTGGGGAGTTATTTCACTGTCCTTGTTTAACGAGGCATAGGATCTGTGAGTATTTGCTATGGACAGTGTATGAGAGTGAACTTAACACATGTTGTTTAAGGCTGTCTGAGGTTAGGGTGGGCAAGCTATGGCCCTCCAGCCAAATCTCATTGCTTTTTTTAGGTGAATATTGGAACACAGCCATGTTACTCATTTATGTGTTGTATATGGCTGCTTTGGGCTATAGTAGTAGAGTTGAGTAGTTGCTACAGAGACCATCTGGCCCACAAAGCCTAACATATTTATCATCTGTCCTTTTACAGAAAAAGTTTGTTCAATTTTGTTTTAGAGCAGTAAGCAGACTTGGGGAAAAAAATTAAAAGGCTGGAATCATTGTTTGACTTTTAAGGCCAGAGGAAGGAGAAAGCAAATAATTATAATAGAGAGGCAGTTACCATGGTTATGGGAGGTCTAGTTCTGAAATGCCAAAGACAGAAATGTCAGAACTCCAGTTAATGTGGAAAGAGTCCACCTGTGTTATACATCTTCCGTGTTCTGACTATAACACCAGTTTATGATAGTCTCAGTCAAGTAAGTGCTTACTGCTCTCCTTCTTTCTTCCTCTCTAATTACCAGCCCAAGAGGGCTGAGAAATTGGTTATCAACCAGAGAGGAAGAGGAGTAACAGTAGGAGGGGACAGAGAAGGTCAGCTCATCTAGGAACACCTGCCCCTGGCCCACCCTTAAAGCAGGTTCAAAGCTTTTGTTATTACATAGGTTTCATCATTTTAATTATTAAAAGGAGACAATGTTTTGCAACTTAAAGGATTTTGGAAATGTTATGGTGTAAGAGTAACCGGAGAAGACATATGGTAAAGCCAGATTTTTATCAAGGGAAAGGGGAAGGCAGTGGTGTGCTGGAGCACGGTCCGCTGGCTTGAGAGAGCTCGTCATTACACTGGAACTCTGGGAGCTCATGCTTGAAATATCAGTAGCTTGAAATTTACCACGGAAGGAGTATTTACACCACAGAAATTGACAAGTGCTACAAGACAGGACTGTTTCCCCCCAGAAAGTCCTTCTACTAGCACACCACTGGATCACAAGAACCCCCACTGACTACTCTGAAAATCCACAGAGATGAAAATAAATGGGCTTTTTATTATACCCTGTGAGTTATTCATGTTTAATATTATGGCTGTACTTGATTCCTTTTCCTTCAATTCACAAGTATTTTATTGTCATTTTCACTGTACTCTTCTTATTTCTCATTATATTTTGTCGCGCCGCACTCGCCTGCAAGGACGACGCAACAAACTGGAGTTCTTCCAACAGCAGTTTAATGAGGCATCTAGTCTAGTTACATGGCGAGAGACCCCGAACAGGAAGGACAGTGGGCTTATATACCATTGCAGGTAGTCGTGGCGGGAAGTGATTGGTAGAGGGCCCTGACAAGGCTCCCAGCAATGATTCTATTGGCTATGTGCTCACCCGTAATCAGAGACCGCTCCCAACAGCTCCCCCTTTTGTTTTGCAACACAAGCTTTGGGGACTCCAACCTCAAGGTCCGGATCCAGGGGGTGGAGTCCCTGAAGCAGGTGCAAAGGCCACCGTCTCCCGTGCAATGAGCAGAGACTCTGGGAGGTGCAACGGCTGGTAAGGGGGTGACACGCCACAATCTGGTGCAATGGGGAAACCCCTCAGAGTGCATGGGCCATGTCACGCTGTGTGAGAGGGGCTTGACCTTCGGAGCGTAACATTTGTAGCCAGATGCCAGGGGATTGACCACACTCGAGGGCGGCTAGGGCTTGGGTAACCACCACTCGGTCCCTGCGGCGCTGTGCACGAACGCGCAGGAACCCCCAGATCACGAAACCTGCTCCCAGGATCCCCATGAACCCTAGGGACCCCAGGCCAGCCCAGTCCCGAAGTCCTCTGACTATTGACTGAAATGTAGGAAAGAGACCATTGGTCACTGTCAAGTCCAGGCGTGTGGAGTTAATGTGGGTGATCTCCAATTGCAACTGCCGGGTCAAGGCGGTAAATTGACTAGACCAGTGTCCTGTCAACATAGCAGATAATTGACGAGACTTGTTGGCCGCGGCGGAAGCATTATCAAATGGTACCGCGGTAATGCATAGTCCTGTGAAAGGCCATTCGCAGCCCAGCTGTGCCAGCTGCCATAAGGCATCTATTTGCTCCTGGACCAAGTCCACACGTTGGTTCAGTATCATGATACCACCCTTCATATGCGCGTTGACGGCGGATTGTGTGTCCAGAGCTGTGTTCAGCGTCTGTGCTGTCTGAACAGAGCCTACCGCTGCAGCCGTAGCGGCTGCCAGTGCGGCAGTCACTGCCAATGTGGAAATTACAGCTGCAGTAACGCCAAAATCTCTTCGCTGTCGGAAAAGGGTCAAGAAGCTAGGAGCCTCCACCGGCCAAGGAATATGCCGAGGCATACGGGCAACAATTGCCATGGACTGGCTGGAGGCATTCCAGCAACGGGCATAGGAGCAGTTTGCCGTGGAGCAATTGAGAACACCAGGACCAGAGGAAGTAGCAGTGATCCAGATAAAAGGGGGCCAGAGGCAAACAGGTGTGGAGGGGAAAGACAGATTACGCTGCTGAATAGCGTGGACCGACGTCTCAAATGTTGAGGAGGAGTTCCATGTAAGATTGGCAAGGCCCAAAGAGGCATTAGTAGCGAACAGCCGGGGGAAGATCTGGGCATCATGGGTCACCGGCATCGGTCTCGGGAACACCGACAGGATGGCCCAGCGCTGGTCCGTCGTCACCGATGCGGCCAGCAGCAGAAAGGTCAGGAGCAGCAGCATCCCCGGCAGCGGACGCCCCATCATCTGCATCCTCCACATCCGCCAACCGCTGCACTCACCGCGTTAAGCGTGCCGGGACCCACACTGGATCAGGAGTGTCCTGCGGGAAAACACAGACAGCTCCCCTGGACCGGCTCACAACCGGATCCGGGCCTTTCCATTTGTTAAGCAGGACATCCTTCCACAAGACCTGCTCTGATAAAGGGGAACCGGGGTTGGCGTGGCGGTCCGCAGCAGAGCGCCCCTGATCATCCAGCAAAAGAAAATTTAAAGTGAACAAGGTGAGAGAGAGCACAGGCTTAGGGGTACGTAAGCCCAAAGGGCTCGTCCCCGTCTCCCCCTTTTGTTTTTTGAGATAGGCCTTTAAGGTGCCATGGGCACGCTCTATGATACCCTGGGCCTGGGGGTTATAGGGAAGGCCCGTGCGGTGCTCCACGCCTAGGCGTGTGCAGAATTGACGAAAAGCTTGTGAGGTATAGGCAGGGCCATTGTCAGTTTTGATAACCTGAGGTTTACCCCAGGCAGCCCAAGCCTCTAAGCAGTGGGTGATGACATGACTTACCTTTTCACCTGTCAAGGGAGTGGCATGAATTATGCCAGAGCAGGTATCAACAGAAACATGGACATAAGAAAGAGTGCCAAAGGAGGAGTAATGAGTGACGTCCATTTGCCACAAGTGGAGTGGCCGAAGACCACGAGGATTGACACCTACATGAGGTGCTGGACGAAAAGGTGCACAGGCCGCGCACTGCAGCACAATATCGCGTGCGGCTGCCCGCGAGAGGCCAAATTTGAGACGTAACGTCAGTGAAGGAGTATGGTATAGAGAATGAAACTGGCGAGCTGCCTCCAACGGAGAGCCAACCCAATAAGCGTGAGTGGCATGATCCGCCAGGGCATTGCCGCGCGGCATGGGGCCCGGCAAAAGGGAATGGGCCCGAATGTGCGTTATAAAAAATGGGGACCGGCGCGAATGGATGGCAGCACGGATAGCACAGAATAAGGAGAACACCGTGCTGCGAGAGTTAAGAGAATGGGCTGTTTCCAAGTGACGGACAGCCTGAACAACATAAGCAGAATCGGAGATTATATTAAGGGGCTCTGGCACGGTTCGGAGAACCAATTAAGCTGATTATTCTGCCAACGACCCTGTCCTAAGAGCATATCGGCATCCCAGGCAGGCTGGCCCTGCTGCGCGTTCTGCCGAGCTTGATTAATACAGGCTTCTTGATATATGGATTTCCAATCTAAATATTGCCCCATGGATAGACAGGCCCGCGCGGTACCAGCCCAATCACTGGGGGTCATGGCATGCGCACTTAGCCGTTCCAGTAGGCCACGGGTGTAAGCGGCATTGCACCCATAAGCCTTGACAGCTTCAACCAAAGCTTTTAGTTGCTTGTAATCTAGGTGTTCGTGAAAGCGATGTTGATTAGCGTCCTCAAAGACGGGGAAAGTAAACTCCCTCTGTATCTTCTTTGTAGCTCGGGGAGGCACAAACGAGGTTCCGCCCTCCATATTTAGAGGGGCGGATCCCGCAACGGGAAAAGGAGGGGCAGTAGCGTACGGGGGCGGGCGATTACGCTCCGCCTCATATCTAGCCACCGCCTCCTCCAGCTCCGCCTTCTCCTGCGGAGACAGCCCCTCGTCCGCCTCGCGAGAACGCGAACGGGAAGAAGAGCGAGACAATGAAGAAGAACAGGAAGAAGAAGGACGAGAGGAAGAAGAAGAAGAAGAGGAAGCCGACATGTGGAGGGAGGCCATTTTGAGAGCCACCTCCTCCATGTCCCTTTCAGGCGGCGGGCGTCCCCGCCGTTCCTGTTTACCCGCGGACTTACGTTTCCTTTCTGGCCTTTTCCTCGGCCGCCCCGGCCGAGCCGGACCCACTTTGCCTCTCTCAGACATACTATCTTGATAATCACTGAGTACTTGCTGACCTTCCCGGACCGGACCGCTGCAACGGTCGTCCTCTAAACAGGAGCGCACCAGTGCCCACACAGGGAGAACACACTCCCAAAGGGGACCAGACTCTCGGGCACGGCGAAGGTCCTGCTCTAGCTTATCCCAACTCGGAATCGTTAAAGACCCCGAGTGGAGAAACCATGGGGCCACCCGGTCCACGTCCTGCACAAAATGGCGCAGGACACGGTCAGGGATACGAAGCTCCCGGGCGACCAGAAGACCCCGCAGGGCCCGCAACAGGTGACAACTAGGAGAGTTCCCCATGGGGTAGGTCACAAGCACCCGGTGCCGGCGTCAGAAGAGGGCAGGGGTCCAAAATAAAACCGCCCCAGCTGCTGTGGTTCTGAACTCACCTCCAAAGAGGTCGTCTCCGCCGGTGCGAGAAGTTCCCGGGTTTCGGCACCACTTGTCGCGCCGCACTCGCCTGCAAGGACGACGCAACAAACTGGAGTTCTTCCAACAGCAGTTTAATGAGGCATCTAGTCTAGTTACATGGCGAGAGACCCCGAACAGGAAGGACAGTGGGCTTATATACCATTGCAGGTAGTCGTGGCGGGAAGTGATTGGTAGAGGGCCCTGACAAGGCTCCCAGCAATGATTCTATTGGCTATGTGCTCACCCGTAATCAGAGACCGCTCCCAACAATATTTGTTGTTTAATCTATTTTGTTCCAAGAAAGGTTTATTTTTCTCTACTTGTCCTATCAAAATCCTATCAATTTTTAAGATTCACCATGGACTCTACCTTTTTCTTGAATCTTTTCCAGATTACTCCAGATTTTTTTTTTTTTTTTGAGACAGGGTCTCCCTCAGTCACCTGGGCTAGAGTGCAGTGGCATCATCATAGCTCACTGCAACCTCAAACTCCTGGGCTTAAGCAATCCTCCTGCCTCTGCCTTCCTAGTGGTGGCACACGCCTGGCTAATTTTTCTATTTTTCATAGAGAAGGGGTCTCGCTCTTGCTTGGACTGTTTTCAAACTCCTGGCCTCAAGCGATCCTACCACTTCACCCTCCCAAAGTGGTAGGATTACAGGTGAGAGGCACCACACCTGGTCTAGGTTACTCCACCTTTACTGAATTTTCTTTATTGCTCTTCCTTTTGTATTTGTGTTTCATTGTATAAACACACAATGTGATATGCTTCATGGCTTTTAAATCTTTTGTCCTCCATATTTTCTCCCCTTGCCTCTATTGTGTGCTAATGAAAAGTAGGAATCATGATTTCTTTTATTCTTGTATTACATCCACTCCATATTCATGGTTAGCATTATGTCATTTACATATAAATAAATATATTAACGAGTTTACTCATGAATGAAAATATTAAAATACACTCTACGTTTAATTACTTTCACTATGGTATTTCTTGAAAATTCTGAAAGTTTTAAAATTTCAACCCCCAGATGGCTGTTAGCTATGTATAAAAGGAAGACCATTAAACTTCAAAATTAGAAGATCTGTGTTCAATTTTAGCTTAACCACTTCCCTCCTATGACAGCTTCGACAAGGCTTCTTCTCTCTGAGCATTTGGGTTTTTTTTTTTTTTTTTAATATGTGAACTGAAACTAATAATATCTACCATCCTAGATTATTGGGATGATTAAATCGGATAATGCATGTGAAATGCTTTGAAAGGTACGATTATTTGTCCAAACACACTAACTCGAGGAAGGATATGGAAACATTTCCATAGTCTTAGCAACCCTTGGCATGTATTTGACTAAAGCTATGTTTGTCTTTTTTGGCCAAGGTACCATCTTCCCCATGTCATCACATAGTTATTGATGACTACTAGTTAACTGGTAATATTTTCTTAGTTATCTTTCCCGATAATAAAAGAACTTATTATAACAGCATTTTATTCTTTCATTTACTATTTGTGAGTTGTAGTAAGACCTGATTAAGCTTACTGTGAACTATTTGCTTCCTCTTTTTTATTGTCTGCCTCTAGTGAAAAAACGGAGTTACCTATCCGGATAACGCAAAGACTGTACTGGGTCAAGAACCAAGAACCACAGAGTCATCATGTGCTCATGTGGATGGGATACATACCATAATGAAAACAATAGAGCTGGCTCACTCTCTTTTCCCAATAATTTTATTTGCAGAAACAAACAAACAAAAAAACCTGTATAAGAGAAGCAATCTCCTGTTATGTGATTCAAAAAAATTTTTTTGAATTGTTTTTACATAGTCTGTTTTTAGCTGATATGAAACAAAGTGCCAGTGATAATTCTATATAAAAATAGCCTTCTATTTTTTGTTGAGATATTCTGGTTATATTCTTCTTTAGCCTTATAGGAATATCAAGATCTTTTTGCTGGAATCATCTGAGACAGCTTTCGTATACAGATGCTTTTGAGTGATAATAATCCTTTTTCCTCAAAGTTTGCCCCAAGATCAGGTATCTTCTTTTTAAAATTTTCTTTTTTTTTTTTAACTGTGAAAAACTGGGGATTTTCAGTCTATCTTTTATAATTTTAGTTTATGTGTTCAAGCTAGAGCCAGGGGAATGAGTAACACTAGGCTTTATAGATTATTAGGATCTCAACAGTCATCTAATCAGCTATACTTTGTGAATAAGAATATAAAAGGACACAGAGATTGAAAAATCTGGGCATGTTCAAGGTCAGATAAGTTACAAGTGGATGGCCCCACCCATAGGCATGTGGTCATTAGTATAATACGTTGGTATTCTTATGCAAAGGGTAATGGGTATCTGCTATGGACAAATTATTTAGATTCTCTAGTTTGATTAAAATAGATTTCATTTTAGGCCAGGTGCAGTGGCTCATGCCTGTAATCCCAACACTTTGAGAGGCTGAGGTGGAAGGATGGGACAACATAGCAAATCATAAAAAAATATACAGATTTACCCATTACTTTGGGTCTTCATTTCTTTGTGAAGGCTCTCATGTCACATAAAATTTATATTAAATAAGTTTTCATACTTTTCTCTTACTAATCTGTCTTTTGTTATATGGGTCGCTGTGGTGAACCTAGAATGAATGAGGGAAAGATATTTAGAGGACAAAGATGAAGATGTAAGTTCATTTGAGCTGCATCTGGAAGGTCTGCTACTTCAAACAGATGAGGTTTTGATATTAGGCATGCAGTGAATTTGAGGGGAAGTAAGGAGTAAAGGGGATTTAGTTAGGGTTGGGATTGGAAAGAGCACAGATAACATTAAAGGATTCTAAGACCAGACTGGACAACATAACAAGTCCTGGTCTCCTCAAAAAATTTAAAAATCAGCCAGGTGTGATGGTGTGCGCCTATAGTCACAGCACTCAGGAGGCTGAGCTGGGAGGATCACTTAAGCCCAGGAGATCAAGGATGCAGGAACTATAATCACCCCACTGCACTTGAGCCTGGGTGGTAGCCTGGGTGTCTCTTAAAAAAATGGATTGCATTTTAAAAATTTAGCACTAGATAAATGGAGACTTGACTTATAATTTCACAAATTATGTGGTAATAACTTATTTACATAATCATGACCAAATAATTAATGCATTCTTTTTTCTAGTCTCATATTAAATCTTTATTTTCACTTCTTCTTTGCTTCCTGTCGCTCTTATAAAGACTTCATTACTCAAAAATGTGAAGGTGAAAAATATCTTTTCCTCACCTATCCTAGGTTCATCACTGAGGTCCCTATAACAAAAGACAGATTAACAAGAGAAAAGCATGCAAGCTTACTTAATATAAGTGTTATGTGACACAGGAGCCTTCATAAGGAAACAAAAGTCCAAAGAAATGGGTAAACTTGTGTGTTATTCTTGCTAGGTTTGATGAAGAAGTGAATAGTCATGGAGATGTATGCTTGGATAAAAAAGCACAGTCTAATAGTAAGAAACTGGAAGAAACATAGCAAGCTCTGTTTGTTCAGTTTCTTCTTTGTGCCCCTGTGTCTTCAGATATGAGAATCTTATGACCTGTTTCAGGAGAAGGTCAGAAAAGGCTTCTAGATTTTATGACTTGCTTCAGGGAAGAAAGGCAAGAGAAGGTCAGAGAGAGTGGCCTTCCTGCTTCTGCTGTTTTCTCAAATGCCCAAGTGCCATATTTTGGAGTATCTTCTGAACTCCATAAACACCTTTGATCTTTGTGTTGAGAATGAGACTGATTATGCATGAATACTGTATAGATTTAGGATTCATTGAATATCAGAGAACATAGATGCAGATGCAAGTTCATTTGAACTACATCTGGAAGGTCTGCTACTTCAAAGAGATGGGGTTTTGATATTAGGCATTCAGTGAATTCGAGGGGAAGCCAAGAGTAAAGGGAATTTAGTTAGGATTCAGACTGGAAAACAGCATAGATAATATTGGAGGATTCTAATGGGAATATGCTGTCCTCTCAGCTGTATACAGTGTAGGTGAGTATGATTAGAGTTGGAAGAGGTATGCAGGAGAGAAAACCACAGGTCCGGCCAGCAGGTGTTCTGTAAGACAGATCAGGAAGAGGTAGCACTGGGTAGCCAGGAAGCTTCCTTCTACAGTAAACCAGAGAAGAAAACCGCTCCTGAGGCTCCCACTGAGCCTGTCAGTGGCAATGGCTAAGAGGTAAGTTGCACTTGTGAGGTTTAAAGAGAAAGCCTAGCTATTTAACTGAAATGGCCATAGGCCATTTGTCCTTGTGGTGGATGGCAGTTCTGCTATGACTCTAAAGGTAATTTTACATATGGACAGAATCTGGAAGACATTTGCTTTCCATGATGCCATAAATTCTGTCTTCACTTGGATCCATTTGGATGGCTGATCATGTTCCTCGCATCTGTAGCTGAGATTTCCCAGCTTAATTTGGGTTCTCATCAGGATAGATTTCCATCCAAGTCAATTGCAGCATCTGCGCCTACAGCTCTGAGAAGGAAAACATGTTGTCCTCGAGAGTCTCCCCAAGTCAGCAGCATCAAAGTGAACTCATTAAGAATTACAAGGAAATGGAATAAAGGAAGGTAAAACTGGATTTCAAAGGAGTCTGAGTGTGGCTATTGTCGCGCGGAGGTGGTGACATGCAGATATGCAAGCTTAGAAGCTATGCAAGGAACAGAGCTGTGTTTCTGAATATCACCATGGTTACAGTCTATAAAAATAATGAGGAGAGAAAAATAAGAGCACTGGAGTTTGAAGACAGTTGTTTCGTACGATTGGTTTTTATCTATTTGTCTGATACAATGAAAAGATCCTGTGGGGTGCATTATCTTGACTAAATAAAAAACCAAACACAAATTATAAATTTCTCCTTAAATGCTCACTGCTAACCATTCAAGCATGTTTGTGCTCTCTCTCCATCCCTTAGATATCATGAATCTTACATTTAATGAATCACTGTGAAACATCAAGTCATCCTCTAATCTGACTGCTGAGCTACAATCAAAATTCTGTGATGACTTTGTGTCTCTTTCACCCACTACTTCTTAGGCTTATTATCACTGGTGCAGTGACATAGTTCTTGAATTTCAATGCTACTTGCATCCAGCTGTGGCCATTGATTCACTCATTGAATTTAATGGTGTTAAGCACAATGAGAAAGATGACTTAATGGCTCTTAAATGTTTACTATTATTGAAACCATTCTGCAATTTTCATTACCAGAAGTCCCTGCTGAAAGGGTATTCTTTCTACTTCCCAAATGCTTCTGGTAAGCAAAGATACAAGGAAATGCAGTCCACACCAGCTGTTTCAATCTAATTGAGAGAGAAACTAAGTGCTCATATTTAGTAAAACTCTGCTAAATTGCTCTTCTTAATGATGAAAGGACAAAAAGCATTGCATTTTCACAATTTAATGAAAGCATGAAGGCTGACATTTTCCCAACATTAGCATTCTTATAAAACATAAAGACAAGTATTTTTAGAAGATGATTCCTTAATATTAGAGGATATATATATTGAAGAGAATCAGAGTATGCCACTCCAAAATATGCCATTTTGGCATAAGGATTATTTTGAACTGAAGGCAACTGAGAAACAGCAGACACAGGAGACCCTCTACCTTTCACCATTTGCCTAAAATCAGGGCATAAATTTCCCTTTGTGCAGATTCCCTCCCCCCCCCCCCCCACTTCTCTTGTACCAGCAAGAACAGAACAGCTCTTAATCACTGGAGATGACTTTAGACTGTTATCAGCCTAGAGCCAGCACCTAAGGAATTTGAATAACAAATCTTACTAACCAACCCTTATCTTTCATTAGTTTTTCACATATTATCTACCTTCCCACAATTTAATACCCCTAAAAGCCTAAACCCCTTTTCCTTTGTCATGTCACTTGTACACAATTTATTGCTCTTTGTTAAGTGTTATGTAAGCCCCTCCTGGGTCTACCTGCTTCTTTGGGTCTTCACTTTTTTTTTTTTTTTTTTTTATGAAGGCCTCCGTATGTATGTGTGACAAACTATTTCTCCTGTTAACGTCTCTTTTGTTAGTTTAATTTGCAGAGATCCAGCCACTGATTTTGAGAGGGTAGAGGAAAAGACTTCCCTCTCATACAATATCCATCTCTTCTTTTAGTGAAGTGCAGTAGGAAATGGCAAATTTTAGCACTGATATACTTTCTGAAGGTACTGGAAACAACAACTTTGGTTACTTTTGATATATCTTAAAATGACTAATTTCAGCAAATATTGAATTAAAAACTCTGTACTTCTACTTGTGATTAGGATGATGGTATTTTAGACAGGAGTCTCCATCCTCCTCATTTACTGACAAATTAATAAATTTCTCTTTCCTTTCTTAAACCACTTGTCCTCATTTTTCTGATGTAGCCTCCAGGACAAGCGCTGAACTTTTGGTAACAGATTTTGGCATACCTGGGTGGGCCCATCAGTGCCCTGGTGGGATGACACCCCAAAGCAGGGGAACAGCCCTGGGCAGCCGTAGGTCTTCACTGGAAGGAGTGACTTCTTTTTGAGATGAGAGAGTACAGGACAGTTCCAACAGCTGCCAGAACCTGTTTTAGCTCCAGAGAACTCCCATTTCACCCCCTACCCCCAAAGTAAGTACGGCTCCCCACAACCTGAACTGAGTTGAGGAAAAGAAAACAGATTTGAAAAGTGTCCAGACACCATGGCCATTTGTTTGTTTAATAAGTTGCCCAGCTTGCACTTGAGATCCTAATTCCACCCATTTGAGGGGGAGGTCGGACTTTCCTGTTGATTATTTATTTACAGGAGCCATTTGGGGGTGAAAGTGATGAGAATGAGTGGAACTAGAGAACTTGGTTTAAATTCAGAGCACATTTGTGGTTCCCAGGGAATGGGGTGGGGGTGAGGGACTAGGCCACCATTTGGGGAGGGTTTTAAACCTTCTAGTCCTGTGGTAGGGCATTCATTTGTGAGGTGCCATTGGAGGTGCCATTTGGGGTAGTGTTTTGTTCCCTTTAGATTCCCACTTGTTTGATAGGCTTTGACATTTTGTGTTAGAGATCCCCTGTACTGTCTATGTTTGCTATTTGTGAATTTTGTGACTGCCAAACTTTTGATAACATAAAGACTCCAAATGTTCACCATTTTAGGGTCATCAGTGTTGAGTGTCAAGTGGTGCTAATCTATGCTTGACTGTTCTGGAGGTCTTATTTCCTGCTGGAACAGACTTTTTAAGGGGGTCTGAAGGCTTGAAATTTTGAAATTCAGTTTTACTGCCCCCTCCTATAAAAGAAAAACTTCCTAAGTTAGAAGAATGATTCATTTTTGTCATCTTTGCAAAAGTTAAAAAAAATCTATTTTATATGTGTGCATTTTTGTGTGTTTATGTATATGGACTACTTTTGTTACTCTCTGTTGCAACCAGAAATTCCAGCTTATCGAACTTTCTCTTTATCAGCCCCAGAATCAATCATTTCTCTAAGGAGCTTTAGTTTCTTTTAGTGAAGATTAATATTCAGAAATGAAGATCTAGGTCATAGATGTGCTTATTGCTTTTGATGTGGTATTGCTTCTAGGCTCTCTCTAGAGAAAAAAATATATATATATTTATAGTGAATATATATTTATTTCCATATATATTTATTGTAGATGAGCTGTCACTAGTCTAGATCTTCATATAAATGGAATCATACCTGTGTACTCTTCTGTGTTCAGCATATTTCACTCAGCATAATGGTTATGAGAGGCATCCAGGCTGTTCCATGTATCAGTAATCTGTTCTTTTTTATTCCAGAGTAGCATTCTTGCATAAACACACTTCAAATTTTTTATCCATTCTCCTGTTGATGAACTTTTCAATTACTCCTAGTTTTGGACTACTGTGAACAAAGGTGTTACTCACATTTGTGTCCACATCTTTTTGTTGCCATTTATCTTAATTTGTATTGGATAAAGACTTAGAAATAGAGTTATTGGGTTGAGGGATATTTTACTTTACTTTTTAACTTAACTGTTTATGAAAATTCCAAAGCTTTTTCTAAAATAGTTGTACCATTTTACACTCCCAACAAAATGTACGAGAGTTCTGGTAATTCCATATCCTAGATAACATTTGATGTTATTCTTTTTAATCTTAGCTACTTTAATGGGTATAGTCCTACCTCATTATTAGGCTTTTATTTGCGTTTTCCTGGTTACTAAAGATGCTGAGTACTTATCATGTGTTTATTGTCCATTTACATGTCTTTGTGAAGTGTCTCTTCAAGGTCTTTTGTTCATTTTTTCAAAATCACCCCTTTTATACTATTGGGTTGTAGGGATGTTTTATAGTCTTGAAGAATACTACAAATGAAAGCAAATAAATACAAAATTTCATAATATAGTTTTAAGTTGTTTAGTAGAAACATGAATTCTGTGCTATGGAGGAGAGAGGAAGAAGCAAATAATTCTGTAGTGGATGTTGAAGAACATGTGACATCTCAGCATGGCCTGAAAGGTGACTAAGGTTTTGCTAAACAAAAGAAACTATAGAGCATGTAAGGAAAGAGAGGTGTGAGAGAGCATAGAAAGTCATTTCCATGAGCACAAACTTTCCTGTTTATTTATTAGTAGGTGTCTAGTACCTAGAACAATTCCTGGCGAATTATTAGGTATTCAATAAATACGTGCTAAAGAATGAATCATCGAATCCTTGCAGCCTACAGGTGCCTGGGTGTCATCAGTGATGTTTCTGCAGAGAAATAACATGATCTTCTTTATTTTGAAGGCTAGCTTTGATGGCCACTTGTACAATTAATGAGAGAAGGTGAGGAATAGAAGAATCAAGTCTGGAATATTTAGGTGGCATTTAGTCATTAATTCAGCACACATTTATTGAGGGCCATTGTGTGCCTCACATAATTGGTGGGTTTAGCAAGGATGAAAAAGATGTGAGTCTTGCTCCCACGGGGCTCACAGAATGTTTGGGGAGGCAGAAACAGAAACTGACAGCTACGTGACAATGCATTACATGACAAATGTATTCCCAGAGGGCATGTGTTTGCAAGGCCCTCCTTGGGCTTTGGCATCCCCTTAACTTGAGCTAAATCTTTGTGAGTATCAACCAGAAGAGGGAAGTTGGACAGATACTTCTACAAAGATGAATTTGAATAAAGACACAGCCTGAGACTCAGGTAATACAGTGAATAAGAAGCAGTTTGGAATTCACAGAGGGATATTGAGTGTCTTGGTGATCATCAGATGTGGGTTCTTACCATCCACCTTAGTGCTACTGAATCCCAAAAATCCCCTAGAGCCTTCGTCATCCTGAAATGCAAAGCTTCCCAGAAAGATGAAAGTCGAATTTCCTGCTGCTCTTGCGTGATGGAAGCTAGAAGTCAGAATTAAGTTGATTTTAAGAAAATAAATAAAAGTAACATTAAGTACATATCTGAATTTGCTGACTCAAATTTGTACTAATTTATAGCCATTACTCATTTTTTAGATCATGCTTCTTTATTTGCAAAGCTATTGCAAATCATATTTTAACTTTGATGTTAACAGCAACTTTGAAGATGTCAGTGGAAATGGCCACAAATGGAGACATTCAGGACCAATAAAAGCCAAAATAGAATAAAACATAATAAAATAAAATGCAAGATAGATCAAAGATTTGGGGATAATACTAAGGCATAATTATGAATAGTTAAAACATATTTTAACCTGAAGAAATATTAATAATTGCAAAAAAAGCCATTACGCCTGGGTATCATATAACAATATACTTAAAACAGAATTTAGCAAACCCCATGAATATTAGCTTTTCAACTCTTCTCTATGTTAAGTGAGTAAATACAAAGAACAATTATTGAGAATATATCTATGTGCTACTGTTATCATATTAATCAACTACCCTGGAATTTAACCTGTTCATAATATGTCTTCATCTGTTTAAATTTGTTAGTAACTATGTATCTCTTGGTGATATACATACATGTGGATATTGTTTTTCATCATCTGTGTTTTCTAAATTTTCTACAAAGAACATGTATAGCTTTTGATATAACCATAACATATTATTTACTTTCAAAGTCTTAAGTTTTTTTCCAGTTGGCAATAAGAAAAAGTTAATTTATTCACCAATTGTTTTAAAAAACACAATGCATTGTTTACAGCAATATTACTTTTATTGAGCTTAACCTAAATTTTTTTCTGAAAGGAAAAACTTAAATAGAATTTTGAATGATGTATTCTTTATATTGATCAAGTGGAGTCATTTGGTCTATTCCAGGCCTTGTTTGATATGGAGATATCAAACAGAGCAAAAGGAACAGCATATTTAAAGGCTGGCTGGCTACACAGGCAGTATCTCAAGGCATTCATTGGCATTCTGGATCATAAGGCAGTCTTGTTCTAAAGATAAAATAAAATTTTGTTTTGTATTTAAGTTGTATTTGAGTTTGCTTTGAAGCTGACTGATTCATGGTCTCTCACTCCACTGCATTCTGGATCCCCTGAAGTACCAAGTAACAGAGTGAAATGGATAGGAAGAAATCCATTATAACATGTCTCACCAGTACTGTATGCTGATTTGAGAAGCAGTCTGTTATAGTCATAGTGACTTGAATTTTGAAAGCAGAGAATGGAATTAAAACTTGCATCTGCCATTTAGTAGACGAATGACCTTAGATATGATACTCAATCTCTGAACTTCAAAGACCTTTATATAAGAAAAGGGAATCATGTATCCATTGTGTAATATTTTGTATATGGATTTTCCTCTTAAATAATACCTTTGTTCTGGAGCTACTTTATACATTATTACATGCAGAGTTACCACCTCCATTTTTTTTTCACTGCTACAGAGTGTCCTTAGATGAATTAGCTAAAAGGATTCAACACCTCCCTTTGTGATTGGCCTTTGAGTGATTTGCGGTGTTTTACTATTAAACATATATACTACTAACATGAAAATCCTTGTATTCTGGTTGTTTGTGCAGGTTATGCTGAAGTAGGAATGATAAAAAGGTAGAAGTCTTTATGGTAGAGAAGGCAGCCCTATTATTAACTAGAAATGAACCATCCTCTTTTTGCAATTGCGTGGAAATTTCTCCCTGTTTTTGTGAAGAGCAATTGTGGGAAGAATGGAGCAGCTACTTCCTCAGAGGGACATCAATCCATCAGACAGAGTTAGTCTTTTGTATTTTGTGAATCTATCTTTTGAGCCAGGGCAGAGAAATTGCTCTTATACAGGCCCCTTCTTTTTTTTTTTTTTTTTTTTTTTTTGCAATATACAGAAGTATCTTTGTCTAGATTAGATGTTGATGATTTTCTGCTTGGATTTATTTAGTCACTTGATCTGAAAACATTTAATTTGGTCTGTAACTTTTCCTTTTTTTCTGAGCAAAAGTATCTTTAAAGGGTTCAAAAAAAGTCTTGTAATTTAAAGATGAGGACAGCCTACCATCCTACCTTCTGTTTTCCGGCTAAATCTACTATCTCAGTTTTAAGATCATCAGCAAAGAAGGTGGGTAAGACACTTGTGAAATTATCACCCTGAGACCACATTATTTTCAGAAGGTAGGAGTTAAGTGGTCTCTGAAATCAGGGATTAATTTATTCTTAATATCTGATTTTTTTAGGATTAAATTTTTGGCCAATTGTGACAGGTATGATCTCAGGGATATCTTATAATGTGAAGAGTGGAACTCTGTAGTCAAATGCTTATCGTTCTAGCAGGTATCACTTTGTTAATAAATTTGTATTGCTTTTCCTTACCAAGTTTTGACATCTTCAGGTCCCACAAGGAGATGAGTTAATTGATAGATATCAGGGTATCCTAGACTATAAATTCTTAGGGTAAACTGAAATTCTTCAGTGAACTTCTGTTCTTTCTTTGGAGAGTTAGGAAACTTCTTAACTAGATGATGCACATCTGATCTAAGCAAAATTTGAAGCTCTAAAATTAATGAAGTTGGTTATCATCTCCACCTATATGATAAGATATTAAGAAGGAATATGGTTTATTCAGCAGGCTGTGTTTAAGAAGAACTGACAGAAGAAAGGGAATTGGGTTCCTTGAAGCTGCTGGAAGACCAGGAGAGAGAACAGACCAAGGGGGAGGAGGAGGTGAACTTAAGAGAGCTGGGGTAGGAGGCTGATTGGGGTAAAGTCAGGAGAGAGAAGTGTTTAAGTTTGGATTGTACATACTGTGTGTTTTTATTACCTTTCCTAAGGAGCTCTTAAGGGAAATAATTTTAGAATTTTTCTTAAGTTTTAGGGGCTTCTTCAAAAAAATTAAAAATGGTGATCATTGACATGGAGTATTTGGAATTTTTAGTCTTTTATTTTCCTAAGGCATCTCACAAAATAATTTCTTCCTTTCATATTCAAGTTCCCTTAATATCATCAATAAAGTTCAACATTGTACTTGATAAAATCTGGCCATAGTTTAAAAAGCTGGACAACAATCTACAGGTTCATGGAAATGACCAGGCAATTGATTCAAAGCAAAAGAACCTGAGCATCAGGCCCTTGGGTCTACATCCCTGGCCCCCAAGGCTCACCTTATCCATGGGGGTGATCTACTAAGTAGTGAAACAAGGCAAGTCAAAAAGTTTATACCAAGCACAACTAAGACGGAAGAATAACAGCATAGGCAGTGCTTTTGAGCAAGGGGAGCAGAGCCCTGCTCAGGCACAGGACTAGTCCAACTGTCTAGTCTCTGGGACTCCAAAGAGGAAACACTGACAGGGTGTTCGGCGTGTTCAAGTGGCCCAGGCTGAGCACCAGAACACCCAGTCCTGGCCTGAGTCTTGGCATTGAAGCTGTGGAGAAGATCAATCAGAACGACATCAGTAAAACCTTTATCAAAAATGTTAGGCATAGAAACTTGGAAGGAAGGTGAAACTTTTAATGCGGTTTAGCAAGAGGGATCAGTTGAAGTTCACCTAGTTTCAGGAATAGTTGGTCAGAGTTGGTTCTTGTGTATTCACTGCCATTGCCTGGGCAATTCAGATCTTGTCAGGAGGGTGGGAAAGAGTGATTAGGGTAAGGGCCATGTGCAAGACAGGACGGGAGGGACGAAGGAACAGCTGCGGAGATCAAGGACATGCAAGAGCCATGGTGGAAAGTATCTCTTACAAAATGAGTAAAAGTATTTATTGAATGAAGGAATGAAAGAATGAACAATAAAGAAGAGAAGTGAAAATAGTGTGTAGCAAGATTTCTTGGGAGTGGCGCACTACTTCTAGTGAGGTTGTTTACGAACGTCTCATGAAATAGTTGGCACATGAATTACAAACTGAAGGATAGAAAGAGTTTGGGACATTTGAGAAGAGGGAAGGGCATTCAGTAGAGAGAAGAAAGCATGATGACCTAGAAGTGAGAAAAAATAGAAAAGGGATAGGGAAGGATACGTAGCATTTTTTAAGATGTGTTTTTTTCCAAGATTAATAAAATAAGTCAGAATGAGATGAGTATCTTGAGTTCCTATATAAAGATTTTAATTACTCAAATCTTAAATGTCTGTGATATTATCTCTCAATTAGGTAGTATTCGTATAGCAAGATGCCATTTTGTTAATTTTGTTCTTGAGAATGTAAGTTGCAATTTGCTTCAGTTACCAAAAGGTGGCAAAGTTACATGCTTGGTAGCAGTGTTAAACCACCAAACTGCTTCCCAAACAAGCCCTCTGATTTTGTTCAGTCTGTATCAACACACATACAACATACAATACGACAATGGGCAAAAGCTACATTGACGTTTTCGGTGCTGTGTGTTGATCTCTGTTCTTGGCAATGCTGCAGCATCACAGCTTGCAACATTATGAATCATAGCCTTGCCTTTTCATTTTATTCTTTATTTAGTACTCTAATTATCTAAATGAGCTTTGAAATTATGAGTTGAAGCTCCAGACTAGTCTCCGACTCTGCTATTCCCAGCATAAATTTGGTTCAATACTTTACATGTCTTAAAAACAAAAGAGCAATGTAATTTTTAATATATACTTCAAGTTATCAACACCTTCTTTTCTCCCTTATACGTTCCCAAGGAATAACCATGTCTTGAAACTAGAATGATTTTTTTTTCTGTGAGCGTTTCTGTATTAATTATTTACGTTTGTCAATGGCCTCCATACAAAGACCACTAAGAAAACCCCTGTATTTGAATAAGTTGGGTATATTTCAATGAGGGAGAATGTACGTCATAGGGATATGTGGAGCATCTCAGTTACAAGGTGTTAGAAAGGATTTGTCACAGATTTGGACTTGTGTTAGGTGAGTTTGGGTAGGAATTAAGGAAGTGGAGCGTTGCTCTGAATTGTTTACTGTTAGGAAGCAGAGGTAATTCTATTATTGAATATGCTAGCATATTTTACCTAAAAGTAGGGAAGAATAGGACAAAACTAAAGCTGTAATTGGTAAAGAAGAAACAGTCACTTAAATTAGCCAGGATAGGGCATATTTGCTCATGATTGTGGCTTGGACAACATTCCTGGTTTGCCTTTATTTAACATGAATTTAGACTTGTTTTTATCTTGACCCATAATGATCACAAAATAGCCTTGTTTAATGTTGATGTTCTGTGAAATTATTTATGTTCAGTGGAGGAACATAAAAGCCATGTTATAAATCTGATAAAGGTGAGTTCCAGGCCATTTCCTAGCATCAGTTTCACTCATACATGCCAAGTGCTGCTTTTTCATATATCTGTATATCTACACCTATGTGCATATACATATATATCACTTAGGATACAAATCATTTAGATATTTTTATGTTTAAATTTATATTAATGACATCATACTATGAATTATCTTTACTAATTTACTTTTTAGAATGTTCATTCTTGATACATCCAGTTCCTCTCTTTGAACTGTGTGTCTGGTATTACATTGTACAAATAAGCTACACTGAATCATCTATGGTTGGAAAGTCAGTTTAATTACAGTGTTTTGCTATTATAGGTAGTGTTGCCAAAAAACATACTACAAATATCTTTTTTACATTCATGCATATGAGTTTCTCTAGGTGTTTATTCTAAAACAAAATTACCAGATTCCATAGGATGAACATTTCAACTTTACTACATATTGTCATGTGGTCTCCAAAAATGAACTGTATAAATTTTTACCTTGTCCTGCCTTGTTGGAGAGTTTCTGTTTTTCTATACCTTTCAGCAGCACTCAATATCAAACTTAAATTTTCCCAGTCTTCTGGGTATGCAGCAGAGTCTCATTGTAATTTTAATGTGCTTTTCTCTAATTATTAGTGAGCCTGCATATTTTATTATGTAAGTTTTAGCACTTTGGTATTTCCAATTTTGTGTGTGGCTGGCTTGCTTACATTATTTGTTCATTTTTCCATTGAATGTAGGTTTTTTGCTTATTGATTTCTAGTATGTTTTTTACATGTTTTGGATACTAATCATTTGTACAGTCTATGTAACTTATCTTTCCCATTTTTATGGTATTTTTTTCACCCAGAAGTTTTCACTTGTCATGTGATCAAACTTATCAGTCTTTTCTTTATTGTATGTTTTACTGGTCCCTTTTAAAAAGCCTTGCCTTATTCTGATGACATAGTTATTCTCTTAAATTTTTTCCTAAAAGTTTTGAAGTTTTATTTTTTACATCAGGTCTTTATTTCACCTGATTTTGTGTGAATGTGTATGTGTGGGTGTGAGCATGTATAAAGTTTGAGGCAGGAATCTATTTTCTCTTTTTGACCATATGATTAGTCAATTGTCCGGCATGTTTTCCCCTTCTGATTTATAATGTTGCCTCACTACTTAGTCTAGTTTATGTATACACATGGATCTGATTCTAGTATCTGTGTGTACTTACATTATCTAATTTGCCTAGAACTATGGCAGTATCAGAATATTTTAGTTATACTTCCTTCTTCTATTTCTTCTTCAAAGCCAACTTAGCTATTTGTATCCTAAAGGTGAAAACTTTCTCCATAATTGAATAAACTAAATATAATTCTTATTGAATTCCCAAAGGGATTTCAAGGAACAAAATATGATGAACATAAAGTAACAGAAACGTAAAGATTATAGACATTGGCCTAGGGAAAGAATTTGTGAAGAAGATCCCAAAAGCAATCACAGCATCCATAAAAATTAACAAATGGGACCTGATCAAATTAAAAAGCTTCTACACAAAGAAACTATCATTAGAACAAATAAACAACCTACAGAATGGGAGAAAATATTTGCATGCTACACATCCAATAAAGGGTTGATAGCTAGAATTTATGTAGCAGTCAGGAAAATCAGAAAAAAAAAAAACCAAAACCTTAAAAGTGGGCAAAGGACATGAACAGAAACTTTTCAAAAGAAGATAAATGGCCCAAACATAATGAAAAAATGCTCAACATTTGTAATCGTCAGGGAAATGCAAATCAAAACCACAATGGTATATCACTTAACTCCAGTGAGAATGGCTTTTATCAAAAAGTCCCAAGACAACAAATATTGATGTGGATGCAGAGAGATAGGAACAGTCATATACTGCTTGTGGGACTGCAAACTAGTACAACCTCTATGGAAAATAGTATGGAGATAACTCAAAGAACTGAAAGAAGAGCTACCTTTTGATCCAGCAGTCCCACTACTGAGTATCTACCCAAATGAACAAGACATTTTATACAAAAGACATCTGGACCCAAATGTTTATAGCAGCACGATTCACAATTGCAAAGATGTGGAAACAACCCAGTGCCCATCAATACATGAGTGGATTAACAAAATATGGTGTATGTATACCATGGAGTACTACACAGCCATTAATAAGAAATGGTGAATGAATACCTCTTGTATTATTCTCGATGGAGCTGGAGCCCATTCTTCTAAGTTAAGTATCACAAGAATGGAAAAAAAAAAACACCACATGTACTCGCCATTTAATTGATACTAATTGATCAACACCAATGTGCACATATGGGAAGTAACATTCATAGAGTGTGGGGCAGGTGTGAGGGGATGGGTAAATCCACACCTACGGATGTGTTGCAAGCTATCTGGGGGATAGGCAAGCTTGTCTGGCAATGCAAAGGCGATTTATGTAACCAAAGCATTTGTACCCCCGTAATAATCTGAAATAAAAAAATTTACAAAAGATTTTGGAATTTTTATTAGTGACATGGTATGTTATCTTCCTTTATTGAAGCCATTTATATTCTTCTATGATTTCAAAATTTTCTCTGTAAAGTCTTACAGATGTTTTTAGACTTAGCCCAAAGTACAGTTATTTAAAATATTACGTATTCTGATTTTCATACATTGATCTTATATCCAGCAACCTTACAGAATTCTCATATTTGCTAATATATTATGTGTATTATTTTGGATTTTGCTGTAATAGAGTAATTATCTTTGTGACAACAGCTTTGTTCTTTTCCAGTTAGTATATATTCAATTTCTGTTCTTGTCTTATTTATAAGCAGCAGAAATTGTAGATTATTCCTGAATTGAAGGGAAATGCTTCTTATGATTTACTCTGTAGTATCTATTTCCTGTACTCTCTAAGTAGATAATCTTTAACAGGTTAGGACAATTTTCATCTATTTCTGGCTTATTTAAAGTTTTTTTCCCTCCACGAATGCACACTGGATTTTGTCAAGTCATTTTATTGCACATTTGTGCAATAATTTTTTTTGCCTGAAGTCTGTTAGTGTGGTGTATTACAATATTTACCTGCATTCTCATCATATGAAGTTATTGGTGTTATATAAGTTTTTTGGCAGTTGTTGGGACTTGTTTAATGACTTGTACTTGATCGGTGGTTATAAATGTTTTGTGTATATTGTATTTGAAAAATAATGTGTTTACTTTGTTAAGTTTCATATATATCCATTGGATGAGCTTAATTGTGTTGTTTTTGTTTTCTATAATAATGGCTTTTGCCTGGAAATACTTAATGTGATATTAATTTTTGAATAGTAGCATTAAATTTGCTATCAACTTTTCCTTGATTTAGTATTTACCTGGCATATATATTTTTCCAATTAGTTTCATTTCATTTTTTTTCCATTTCATTGGCTTATTATATATTTTAAACTGATATAGATGGATTTTTTAAATTCAGTTAGAGGCAAGTTTAATCCTATAACACTGTGGTCCCCAACCTCTGGGTTATGAACCAGTATCCATCAGTGGCCGTAGAGCTCCATGGCACCCTCCCACCCCCAGCATCCATGGAAAAACTGTCTTCCATGAAACCAGTTCCTGGTGCCAAAAAGTTGGGGATCTCTGCTATAACATTCATTTTGATTTCTGATAATATGGCTTTATTTCTGCTATCTTATTGTTTCTTTACTGAGTTGTTTTCTTTTCCTTTTTCCCTTTTATTTCTATTGTATGTTATTGATCAGATATTTTTATTCTCTTTTTGGCTCCTTATTTATTTAGAAGTTCTTATACCTTTACATTTTGAACATGCGCAAACACTTGACAAAGCCTTAATTTAATCAATATCTCCATTTGTTCTCAACCATTGAAGGACCTTTTGGTTTAATGTCCTTATTCCTACAGAACATACTCATGTAGTTCTTTCAGTAAGGTTCTGTGAATTATAAACTACTTAAGGCTTGGTTAGTCTATAAATATTTCACACTAACTCTTAAATGTCAATTTAGCTGGCTTTAAGATTTTAACTTGACAGTTATTTTCTCTTAGCACTTTAAAGACATTATTTCGCTTTCAGTTAGATTATGTTGTTGCTTTGGAAGTCTCCCTTCACTCTAATTGTAATGGTCTTGTGGATGTTGTGACTTTCTTCTTCAGCTGCTTTTAAGGCCTTTTTAATTTGATATTTAGTAATTTACTATAATAAATACAGTCGCAGAAACATTTTTATTCATTCTATTTGAGATATATTGTGCCTCTTGAATCTGAGACCTTGTATGTTTTATTAGCCAGGTGAAAGTCTAAGCCTTTATTGCTTTTGATATTGCCTTAGCTCAGCCTCTACATTTTCTCATTTTGCAAGTTCTGTTAGATATATATAGAGTCTCTCTATTCTGACCTTCATGTCTCTTAACGTTTTTATATTTTCCGTCTTATCTTTTTGCACTGTATTCTGAATGATTTCCTCAGATCTTTCAGCTCACTTTTTCTCTTGTGTGTTCTGTCTAAATTGCATCAGGAAGGAAGATGAATTCCTGAGTATGGTACAGACTCTTTGGCTTGACATCTACCTCTTGTTCCTACCACATGACCTACTCTTCTCCCCATTGTACCCTAGTGTGTATAAAAAAATGAATTTTTAAAAATATCTTTGATGATGTCATACAATTTCACAAGTTATAAAAATTTACAGAGATTATTCCTGCAGCTTAGAATGCCTTTATCATCTTGACTGCATTAATTTTTCCCATTAATTTTTCTAAGAGCCTGCTCTTATTTTTTCCTGTTTGATAAATTCTTTCACTTTTCCCAGTAGAGGATTAAAAGCTACCTCATCTGTATTACCACTGTGTTTTCTATACACTTCTCTTATTACTTTTTATTACAATATTCTTGTTTTAAAAATGTATTTCTTTACCTGTCCATAAATTCTTTTTGGCTTTATTCTGTACATTCTCTTACATGTCTGGCATAGCACCTGGCTCACTGTATGTAAATGTATGAAGGAGAAACCCCTAACATAAGGTAAAATGTCTGATTTTAAAGACAGGATTAAATAGATAAAGGGAAAATAAAAAATTCCAAAGTTTCTAAAAATGTTAGTCTGAGTTTCTTTGGCAACCTTCTTAGTTTTAATTGAAGAATGATTTTAAGTATTTGTCAAAAGTCTGAAATAAACAGTATGAAAATGATGAGATTTTCATTTTTATTTAATATGAAATAAGGCATTATAATTCAAGATATTATTATTGAATCCTGATCATTCTTTACTGACAGTGTTATTAATCATCCAATAGCATAAAATAATTTCATTGCTCACTCATGCATTAAATTACTAGCTATGTCAGCTGCCTTTAAATATTTTGATAAGTGCATGGCAGAGCTCATGGAAAATATTAAAGAAAATTTATGTGACTAAACATAATAATAGGTATTAAAGAGGTATACTATCTTAAGCACAATGGGAAACATATATGTTTCTCTTGCCTTATATTAACTAGAAATGGATAAAATAAAGCTTAGGGTTTCTAATTTCAATTAACTAAAATGATAAACTTTGGATAAATAAATGTATAACAAACTATACAAATTATAAGTAAATCATCCAAATCAATTTCTCCCCTAAGCATTATTAAAACCCTTTTGCCTGCAAATTATGTGTTGATTGTTGCTTAACATCATGAGTATTTTAAAAAGGCTTTTTCAATATTATTTTGTTGTTATTATCATGATTATTTTCTCAAACATTCAATTATAGCATAGCATTCTTTTGTAACTAAATAATATAATGAAAATTTTATCAAAAAAGTCCACATCTCACATTATTATAACTAGTAGAGGGAGGAAGGCCATTTCCCCCACTATTTTGATGTTGCTGTATAAAGGTGCTCAACTGTCATTTTTTGTTATGAGAGTCTGGAACACTGTAGTTAAATTGCTGTCTTCATACATCTAGAATTACTCTTATTTTGATTATTACATTAAAATGACTCTGATTTGCTGTCCTGCCTTCTTGTCTGCCGCTGAAGCAAGAATAAACCTTCATCCCTGGAGGCTGGTTCAGGGGCCTGTGCCTGGCTGTGCCCTTGACAAATGAACCTTCTTCCTGCATCCACCTCAAATGTCACTTCCTGCTAGATCTCCTGTTGGACATCCCCTGACTTTCATTTCCCTGATGGCAGGGAATCATCAGGCATATTCTTTCTAGTAATACCTCTAGAGCGCCAATCCTGGATGGCTGGCTTTGTCAGAGAAGGTACCAGGAGGCACACTCTGCTTACACAGAATCTGTTGGGACAGTGTCAATCTCTTACTATTCTATCTCTTAGCTAGGAACTTGCATTTCTGGCCCTTGTCCTCTCTAACCATGGGCTTCAACCCTGATACCAAGATGCCAAGCAAACCCTGGACTGTGACTTAACGATGAGGATAGGCATAGGCAGAAAGAAACAAAAAGAATTTTGGGGTTATTTGGAGCCATGACAAAAGTGGCTGGATGGGTTGAATCCTGTTTCTCCTCCTCATTCTTGGCATTTCATTTTGACTAACACTAAGAGATTTTCCCACTTTCATGTTAAAGCATAGCCTTTCAGGTCTGTTTGGTGTGATCTTCTTAGGTGGCATTTTGAAATGTCTGAAATTGCGCATCCAACAGGACAGATTTGACTGGAATGATGTGGTTACCATGGTACTCAAAAGACAGCTTCCAGAAAGAAATGCATCTCCTTCACAAACAGAAGTAAAAACTGAAAATAGAGTGTCATATTTTCTTTCCAGAAATTGAGGACAAGAAGTACAGTATATGTTAGTAAAATGCAAAGTCTAATTTTAGGTTTTATAACTTCCCCATTACCTTAAATCTAATCTATTTAATGAATTTTAATTATGATGTTGCCTATCACATGAGTCATATTATTACTCCTGTAGCTCAGTCTGGTAAAGAAGTCAATATTCTGGCAGTCTATTATAATATGAGCTACTTCATGAAACTGCTCATCTGAAACTCATGGGATTGTCACTACACTCCCCCTAGATTTCTACCCACATTAATACTATTTTTAGATCTAAGTACCATATGGGAATTAAACTACATAGAGGAATCACAGTGCATTTTCTAGAAGGTTTGAGCTGGATGAAAATTTTGTCCATTTGTCTCAATTTACACATGAAGAAAGTACAAGACAAAAAAGGTTATCTGATTTATCCAGTCAATCAGGTGATTAGAAATAAAGCCAGCACTTGCTTATAGGTCATGTATTATTACTTTTCTTACATTGTCTTCTAGATTTCTTATTGCTTACTTAGCCACTACTAACACAAGATTTACATCTTGGGCTAGTCTACCAGTGGGAAGCCTTTGTTCCTAAAGATAGGTGATCATTGCTACGCTTGCCCCTGAAAACTGAAGTAATATTTTTGCTTTCAGGGCTTCTGTTCTTAAAAGAGTGTAAGGGACCTTGAAATGATCTTGAATGATCTTCTGTTTTTCTATAGGTTGCTGAGTCTGGAAAATTCCATATTATAAATAATTTAGCTATGTCTAGATGCCTCTGCATCTTTAATTGGTACCTGAGATGGTGTCTTTAGGGATGAGATGCACCATACCTTTACCAGTAACAGCATCTAGACTATCTAACTTCTGGAAAATATGACATAAGTTGTTATAAAAAAATGTAAAGTATGGAAAACATCATCATGTAGGTCATTACACTTGACCATGATAAAACTATCAGTTTATGTCATTTAATTTTACCTGGGTTCTCGCTGCTACTGATAATTTTTTGTCCCCTCTAGTTGACGCTGTTAATTATCCCATGATCACTATTACAAATGCTTTCTCTCCTCCTTCAATCTTCAAAGTCTGTGTTTCTCACACTAGTGTGTGTTGGGAGAGGGGAGCTGAAAGAAGTAAAACTACTTATGAGTGACTTAAGCAGAAGGAAATTTACTGGCTTGATATTGAAAGCTCATGGCATTGCAATGATAGAGAAACAGCCTTGAATAGGACAAGACAAAGGCAGCTCTGAAAGCCAAAAAGTGGGAGCTATGGTGATGGTTATTTGGCAGGAACCTGTCGGGCCCAGCTGGTAGAGAGTGAAAGCTCTCGCCCTTTCTCTATTCTAGCATCATGTTTCAAAGTCCCAGGAGTAACTCTTTTGGCTAAGCCTAGGACACATGTCTGCCTCTCGCCTGTATGGGGTGGTAAGAAGCAAGATCCACCTACTTCAGGTTTTGTGATTAGAGGTAGGACCATAGATTTCATATTGTAGTGCACACACACACATTGGGCATAGGTAATTTCACAAAAGGAAATTGAGGTGTATTGAAAAGTAGGAAAGGGTACCATTTGCAAAATAACAATTGTTTAGTAATCTTTTGTACTAATTCTTTGCAGATGGCCATGCTTCAGATTAATTGAAAAGAGTACTGCCAATTGAAGTGAGCTATATAAACCTTCCTTTTCCGTCTTTTTCAAAATAAGGATCCCTTGTTTTCAAACCCATCTAACTTTTTTTGTAAATTTCTGTATCACATATGCTTTCTTTTTCATCTTCAATCTCGTTAGTACTGTCTCTTTCTTCTTGATTTTTAAGATCTTCACCTCCTCATCTCCAACTATTAAAAAAAAAATGACTTTTCTCTTTCCTTAAGGTGCCATCAAATCTTTCCAGTTTCTCTGTGAATGTTTCAAAAGTGGCGGCCACACCCACTAGCTTTGCCCCTTCTGTGCTTCTTGCTCCCTGCTCTCCCCTGCACATCACGGGTCTGGAATTGTTTTCTCAAGTCAACAGAGAACTGTCCAGTGCCGACAGTCTTTTGTCCCTCCTCGATCTCACTGAGCCCTCAGAACTCTGTTGGTAACATGTCTTTGCTTGAAAAATCTTTCCTCCTGTGTTGCAGCATTACATTCTATTTTTAAATGTCTCCGACCTCTTGTTTTCTGTCTTTATCCTGGAACATTTTGCTTCTTCAACAAATTATATGTGGGTGTTCATCAATGATATATCTTTCGATTTGTCATCACCTCTATTTCTTTTTTTTTGTTTTTTTTTGAGACAGAGTCTCGCTTTGTTGCCCAGGCTAGGGCTAGAGTGAGTGCCGTGGTGTCAGCCTAGCTCACAGCAACCTCAAACTCCTGAGCTCAAGCGATGCTTCTGCCTCAGCCTCCCGAGTAGCTGGGACTACAGGCATGCACCACCATGCCCAGCTAATTTTTTGTATATATATTTTTTAGTTGGCCAGATAATTTCTTTCTATTTTTTAGTAGAGATGGGGTCTCGCTCTTGCTCAGGCTGGTCTCGAACTCCTGAGCTCAAACAATCCACCCGCCTCGGCCTCCCAGAGTGCTAGGATTACAGGCGTGAGCCACCGCGCCCGGCCTACTTCTATTTCTTTATACCACAATTTTTACTGACGTGTGGCCACATGAAGATACACAGCTCAGATTCCCCCTGAGATAAGGAACGTGGTACTCCATTTCTTCATTTTTTCCTTGTGCTTCAATATGCCTCTTTTATGAAAGCTACTATTCTTTACTTTTTAGACTATTCATGTATTTTGCTCTGGTTTTCTGTAGAATATCATTTTCTGGAGTTTATGGGACTTATTACTTTATTTACTACATGACAGCTGCTAAATAATTCTTAAATTAATGTTAATACAGTGGACAATAGACATTCTAATAAAAGTCTTTAGAAAATGGACTATAACAGAAACAAAAGTTAGATAATGAAGCATAACTTTGTGACACACTAAGATTTTATGACTACATGGTACCACAATTGTTTACTGAACTTCTTGAATTACAAATATTTGGATTTGTTTCCATATTTAAAAATCTATATTGGGGAGAAGACCAAAACACCATTTCACATTTTACTCTTTCAAATATTAAAGTGTCTACTTAAAAACCGTTATATGTATCTTGGAAATAAAAGGAGAACCTAAAATTTCTAACAAAAATTAAGTGCCTGTTTTTGGGAAAAATGAAATTAATTTATTGGCAATCATTACTCATCTACGAGAAAAAGAGCTGATTCTTTAAATCTTTGATTTATTAGGACCAGTTGGTTTATAGCTTGGTCACATTGTTTTATCAGAATACATTTCTTATTGATTCTGTGGCAAATATAACAACATAACTGAATTGCAAATAAGTCAGTAATTATATATATTTTAAAGTGTGAACAGCCAGCTGTTATAGAATAAAATGTGATTGTGTTCTGTAATTCTAATTTAAACAATATTTTATTTATTTATTTATTATTTCAAAATATTAAGGGCGTAAAAATGTTTTTGTTACATGGATACCTTGTATAAGGCATAAGTCAGGGTTTTTAGTGTGCCTGTCACAGAATAGTGTTCATTGTACCCGATAGTTTTTAACCCTCATACCCTTCTGACCCCCTCTGACCCTCTCCTCTTCGTTTCCATTGTCCTTTGCATCTCTTTGTGTCCGTGTGTGCCCATCGATTAGCTCCCAATTATTAGTGAGTACATGTGGTATTTGTTTTTCCATTCCTTACATACTTCATACAAAATATTTATGGTGATTATTTTCTTTTCTCTTCACGCAGTGATCTTTCAGACTTACTGATAAATTTTCAATAGAAGTAAAATTAGAAATGACAGAGTAATTTAATAAAGGAATGCCTTAATGTGACATTTAAACATGAGTACTACGTAAATGATTTTCTTTAAAAACTTTCTGATGTTAACTCATTAAGCTGAGGAAAGCATACACCTTTCCCTTCATTAATCATCTGAAAATTAGCATGTCTGTCACTCTATCTACTCAACTGAACATAGCTACAACCCATACACAGACCCAGAAAAACAAAAATTTGAACATATGCTTTAATATTTTATCCTTCTTCCCCAAAATACCTTAAGTAAAATCATCAGGTATTTATTTTTTCAGTAAACAATTCCATTTCTTTTTAGCCTTCTATGAAGGTTAATTAGCATTATTTCTAAAGACAGGGACATATAATTTAATCAATCCTAATAAGACTTGTTAGAGAGAACTCTAATGATCACATTTTGGTTTCACAGAAGTGTAAATTTTAGAATCTTATTTTCACAGGAAGGTTATACCATCTGTCTACATGTTAATTTATTGCTTCAAATGCATTAACTTCTTAGCACCTTGTATTTGTCACATAAATTTTGGCATTGTTTACATATTAACCCTTGTGTTCCTAAAATAGCATCCAAGAACTCTTACTCTAAGAACTCCAAATAATAACACAACTTTAAAAACAAGAGTAATAATTAATATTATATTCATTATGATTGAAGGAATATATAATGCTATTTCTAACTCTCAAAGAAAGCTGAGTAGAGAGAGTTCTATTATATGACCTTTAGAAATATGTTAATCTGTCTCTTTGCCTCAGTTTTACATACTTTAATTTACATGGCAATTCACCATACCTACTTTATAGGAGTATTTTAGTGCTTCCTGGGCAAAAGCCAAGATGGCTGATGGCTCAGAGGGAAAGAAATATATCACAGAAGCCCTTGAACAATTTTAGGAAGTGCCTGGAAGTAGAGGAAAGGGGTGTACATCTGGAGTAGAATAGTGAGGGAGGAGGTGGACACCTGAGTGTCCAGGGTGACAGCATGGTGCAGAGTAGGGCAGAAAAATGTTGCAGAGATGCATAAAACTGAAGGCCACAAGCCACACCCCTGATGAACATGTATCTTTGTAAACCATGTAAGAGAGAAGAAAAGATAAAAACCTAAGCTACTTTTAGTATTGATTTAACATGCTAGCTTGCCTAATTAACAAGGAGAAAAAAGGAAGGCCAATAGACATAAAAGAATGAATATGTAGAATCTCTGAGGTTAAGAGAACAGGAAAAAAAAAAGCTTAGAGAGATTGCATTTTATACACCATAATTAAAAATTCCAGTGGAATGAGTCAGACATTTTCTCTGGAATGCATATGTCAGAGACAAAAATAATGAGCTTTAGCAATGAAATGATCTATGATCTCTTTGAGACTATTTGGAAGAAAAAAAAGGAGTAAAATATTTTATCTGTTCCTACAGCAAAAATTGTGATCAAATCACAGATATTCTCATACAAAATGGTCATTAGAGATTGTATGGGTCTAAAGTTAAAGGGACATAATGATATAAATTTGGCACAAAGACCCTAAATATACAATGTTCCTCTACAGGGAAAATATCAGCACAGGTAATCCCGGGGTGGAAGAGGTCAAAATAAGCCAAAAATGATTGGGTGAGTATAGGGGATGGTGTCATTACTTGCTAATCAACACAATGAGGAGAAGAGAAAGCTATGTGGCCTTCTCCTTAAAGATGAGGCTGAGAAATAGTCAGAAATCAGGGGCAAAACAACTACGTTTGCTAGATTGAGTTCTTTGAAGATAAAAATTCCACCATTTTAGTTAAAACTGTTTGCTCAAGGTAAAGGTAAAGTGAGAAAGATAAGTAACAAGGAAACACTGGAGAAACACCAGAGGATTTTTTAGTGTACAAATAAATCAAGCAGGAGATATGGAGCAATGAAGATGAATGGTTTTATAGAAGCCCTAAAAACATGATATGACCATAATTAAGATGATGACGACAACTCACATTCTGAACACTTTGTATTTTTGTTTTGTATTTGTTTACCATAAATGCTTTGTTTCCTGGGCGCATTTATTTTATCCTTACCACATCACATCTTTTTAGAATAAGCATCCTTTTTATCTCCATTAGAGAGGAATCTAAGGCTTTGAAAGACCAAGGTATTGGTCTAGGATCCAAGCTAGTTGGTAGTAGAAACAGGTTCCCATCTTAGCTGTCTAACCATAGGAGAACAAAAGGAGCTAGAGTTCCTTATCTTTATAGACAGGAAAAAAAGAGGTAATGTGCCAAAAAGCAAGTTTTTATCATGACAAAAGGAACAAGAACAAGGAAAAGTTATAGCAGAAAAATCATGTAGTGAAATGGGAATCCTATTTATTTAGAAGAGGAAATTTTCAGTATTTTAGATAGCAGTCCATAAAGAGAACTGTGTGATTTAGAATATAAGTAAAACTTAAGAAAGTTTTTAATTGTAGAAATAAACATTATATATATAGTATTTCTGTCTTTGCATTCTCAGTATTTATCATAGTGTCTACCACATAGTAGATGCTTAATAAAATTTCACGGAAAGTGAATAAAGAGACAAAAGAAAACCCAATGGTTGAATGTTCAATGTCAACAAGGTAGCCCAAGAATCAGAATTTGAGGTATTAAGATAGGTTGTTTACACAGGAACTCTTCTATAACACATTTGCTATTTGACAGTTGAGGAAGTGATTTAGTTCACTGAAAAAAAATTGAGAAATGTTTACTTGGTTTGAGGAAAACAAACAAACCAACCTTATATTTTCAAGTGAATTTTAGGTGCAATTCTGGCTCATGGAAACACTAATAAATATTTAAGGTCAGAGATAAAACACATGAAGGTGTGGTATATTCTTTGGAATAGTATGCTAATCACACTAACTACACTAGCAGTGTCATTTTGTTTATTCATCAATTTGTGAGTAAAAGAAAATAAATGACAACATGCTTGTCATGTAGATCAATAATTCAGAGCATAGGCTCTCGAACCAGATAACTTGGGCTCAAATCCCAGTGTTCCAAATTATTAGCTGTGTGACCTTGTATAAACTTTTCAAAGTCTCTGTGCTGTTTCCTCACTGTAAAATGGGGGTAATAATTGTACTTATAGCATAGACTTTGTTAGGAGGATTAAAAGAACTAGAATTTGTGAAATGTTTAGAAAAATACTTGGCACTTAATAAGTGCTATGTTAGTATTCCTTTGAAAAATAAATAAATATGATATATTTGTAACAGATTAAGAGACTCTCTCTGGGTATACATGCCATCATTTTCTTTTCTGTTTATCTTATACACAGAATCGCACATTTTTATAAAGGAGAGACTTTACGAGTCATTAGCAGTTAACCAGTAGGCCAAATATAATATTAGGAGGAAAAAAAGATATACTATATTTTGTTTAATATTTATAAACTATGATTACAACTATGTAGAAATACATAGAAAAAAGATAAGATGAAAGTACAATAAATCTTTCACATTTATGGGTTTGAGTACTGAGATTTTTGACAAATTGAGAATGGCTTTGAAAATCTGTGAATTTTTTGATTTTGTTAGTTATGGTGGTGTTTTGAACTAAATTGCTAGTGACTAAGTCAAGTCAAATGCCTGGAATTAGCATTTAGAATGTCATGTACTTACTGAAATTTAAACATAGCATATGAAACTGGAAAGTACGTAAGAATTGATGTAGACCTACCCAAGTTATGAATAGTACAAGTAATCAGACAATAGTAAGTCATCAGTAGTACAAGCCTGTGCTGAACTGACACTTTCCTGAGATCACACAACTAACTAATAAGAACAGAAGCAGATAAGAACGACTTTCAGAAAAGTGGTGTCGTTCCTCATTCAACAAGTAACAATTCAACATTTACAAAGATTGTCACAGGCTAGTAATGAGATGTACCAAGCAGGTCATGTTCTGGTCCATAAAATTATTCTCATTGAACTTGAAATAATTGAAATTATACATAACATGTGGCTGTATACAACTAAATTATTAGTAACCAATAACACAAAGATAACTAGAAAATCCTCTAATATTTGGAAACTATTCAACACCTTTCCAAATAACAAATAAGTTAAAGAAAAACTCACAAGAAAAATTTGGAAATATTTGAAATTGAATGAAAAGAAAAACATATTTAACACATCAAAACGTGAGATGCAGCTAAGTTCTGCTTAGATGGAACTATATAGCATTAAGTGCATATATTGAGAAGAATGAATGAAAGAAGAAGCAATGTCTAGAATCAATGACCTAAGTTTCACTTTAAGAATTAGGAAAAGAAGAGCAAAGTAACCCCAAAATAAGTAGAAGGAAGGAAATAATAATGATAAGAGAAGAAATTAAGGACATGGACAGCAGGAAAATAAACAAAAATCACTGAAATGAAAAGCTAGTTGAGTAGATCAATAAAATTGACAAAACTCTACCCAGAGTGGTTAGTAAAAAAGAGAGAAGACACAAAGTATCAGTATGAGGAATGACAAAGGGTATGTCAGTACAGTTACTACAGACATTAAAACAAGGCAGTTCCTTAACACTGGCATGGCTTGTATAGTGTCTTCCTTAAGGAATTTTCTCTACCAAAGCTGGTAAAGTATCAGGTTTGCTATGCTGACTCTTAAAAATCTATTAAATGTGCTCATTGTGAAAATTAGAAGACACATTTTGAGCCAAATTTGGAAATTTCATAGAGTATCAAAACATTGAAAAATTTATGTGATAATTGTGATCCTTTAGGAATCTTTTGTTTTTTTAATAAATGTTAAGAGTGTATGCTTTGAAGGATGGTCATCGTCATAGGAATCAGAACATTAGAATATAGATTGCTTCTCCCCCATCTCCCAAACTGAATCCTATTAAATCACAACCTTGCCATAGATTAGCTACTGTGAGTGTAAACTAGCCCTGGGATGCTGTTTTGTTTCATAGAGCTTCATACTTATATCCTATTAGTAAGTGGAAAAGTTTGTATTTTCAGTTTTAAGGAAAACATTTTGATCTCATACAATCTCTTGGATAACTGATATCTGGAGTAGGCTGTACTTAAATTAATTATAGATAGGAAACACAGGAATCACTGATTAAAATTTGAAAAACATAGATAATTTAGCTAGGGTATATATAGCAGAAAACATTCTATTACCTATTTAATATCCCATAAATATTTAAAGCATATAAACTCCATGGAACCAGATAAATTATTTAGTAGAATATATTGAAATAGAACTAAGAGCATGGGAATTAGGAAACTGAGAATTTGAACAATATGTTAGGACTCTCTTTGATTAGGCTGTAGAATAACTAAATAGGACGTGGGTACTTTACAACCAGCCTGGGAATCTCAGCCCTAGAAAGCCATTTGGAAGAATGTGTGGCCCAGTTTGCCTATGATCCATTTTAGCAATAAGACCAAAGTTACCGCTGTCACCCAACTAAAGCTAGTCTTTTATTTCCCCCAACCTTGATGAAGTTGCTCACACATATATACAGTTAATTAACTAATTAAATAGTGCATGACTAGATATTCTCTTTTCACATTTGCCTTCTAAAAGGTATTATCATTCTGTGCTACACTTTCATCTCCTCTTTCTTTGGTTTTGGAAAGTTTTTAACTATGGATTCAATTTATCTAATAAATATTGTGCTATTGAGATTGTCTATATCTTCTTGGGTGAATTTTGATAATTTGTGACTTTCATCTAAGTTACCAAGTTTGTGAACATAGAGTTGTTCACAGAATCCCTTTCTTATCCTTTTAATGCCCATGGAGTTAGTAGTGATGACCCTGCTTTCATTTCTGATGTTGGTAATCTGTATCTTTTCTCTCTTTTATTCTTGGGCAAACTGGCTAAAGGTTTATTAATTTTATGTTTTTTCGCTGAAAGAAACAGCTTTTGGTTTCATTGATTTTTCTCTATTGTTTACCTCTTTTCAATTTCATTGATTTCTGCTTCTATTGTTATCTCTTCTCTTCTGTTTGCTTTAGGCTTAATTTGCTCTTCTTTCTCTAGTTATCTTAAGACAGCAGCTTAGGTTATTTATTTTAAGATCTTTCTTCATTTTTAATGTATCAATTTCCCTATAGACACTTCTTTCTCTGCATCCCACAAATTTTATTAAGTTGTATTTTAATATTCATTTATGTGAAAATAGTTTAAAATTCTCTTGAGATATATTCTTTGACCCTTGTGTTATTTAGAATTATATAGCTTATTTTCCGAATATTTGGTATTTTCTATCTGTCTTTATGTTGTCTATGTTTTACATTAGGGCCCTTAACATACTACTCACAGTTATTTTAAATTCATGGAGACATGTTATGGCTGGTTTTGGTTTGGACATCAAGTTTCCAGCCATTTGATATTTCATGATACAGGATGCCCTTCAAGAAAATCCCAAAGCATCCCATCTACATTCTTGTCACCTCTTTCTTGGTGTCAGGAATCCAACAAGGAAGTGTGAATTAAGTAAGTCAGGAGTAAAGAGAAAAGCTTGTCTAGATACTATTGTTCTGGGTTTCTTTGGACCTTCCTTTTGTAGGACATTCACCTTTCTGCACTTACGCCACACAGTATAACTGGAATTCATTGAAGGGTATGGATAGATTTTCTCTAGTAGACAGGAATTTCCTGGAACAAATTATACTCAATTAAAAGTGAATAACACATACTTGGTTTCATGTTACTTAATTAGTGTAGTATTATTTTAGAAGATTAAATTGCCTCTATCTCGTTTTTTTCTTTCTTAAATGTATGGACATGTCATTGATTCTCAAACTTTGAGGCTCCAGTCTCTGAAATTTTTGTGGGTTTAACTTAAATTCCTTTGAATTTCTTATTTAGGTTTTTTCTTAGTGATTAGTCATATTTTAACAGCTTTATTGAAATATAATTGACATACAAAAGCTGCACATATTAAATGTGTATAATTTGATGATTTCAACTTATTTCTGTATCCATGAAACCATAATCACAATCAAGACATTGAACATATCTTCTTCCTCCTCCAAATGTCTTCATTCTTCTTGGGAATTCCTTCTGCTTGTCCCACTCAACCCGCTCCTTCCATTTCTAGACAATTATTGATTTTCCTTCTATCACTGTAGGTTAGTTTACATTTTCTAGAATTTTAGATAAATGTAATCATATAATATATACCCTTTTTTGCTTATTTCACCCTGAATAATTAAGCATAATTATTTTGAGATTCATCCATATTGTAGTGTGCTTCAAAAATTTCTTCCATTTTATTGTCAAATAGAATTCCATTTTATGTATATATCAGATTTATTTATTTATTCTCTTGTTCATGGACATTTAGGTTATTTTTAGTCTTGAACTTTTACAAACCAAGCTGTTACAGATATTCTTATAGAAGTCATAGTATGGACAAATGCTTGCATTTCTCTTGAGTACATTTCCAGGTGGGGGATGGATAGGTCATATGATTGGTGTATATTTAACTTTTTAAGAAATTTCTAAAATGTTTTCCAAAGTTTGTTTTACCATTTTACATTTCCACCAGGAGTGCATGGAGGTTTCACTTCCTCCCCATCCTCACCAACACTTACTTGGTGTGGTCAATTTTCTTAATCTTAGCTATTCCAATAAGTGTGTAGTGATATCACAATGTGGTATTAATATGCATTTCCCTAATAAATAATGATGTTGAGTGTCTATTTGTATTTGTATGTTCATTTACCATTCATATATTTATTTGGTGAAATGTTTCTTGAAAACTTTTGCAAATCTTTTAACATAGTATGTCTCTCCAATGATCCAAGTCTTCTTTAATTTTTCTCAGAAATATTTTGTAGTTTTCAGTGTTTGGTTCTTAACTATTTTTTGTCAGATTTATCCCTAAATATTTCATACTTTCTGATGCTATTGTAAATTGTATTTTTTAAATTTCAAATTGTCTTCTGCCAAAACACAAATTTCTTTTTTCCTTCTTGCACTGTCTAGAACCTTCAGTATATTCATTCATGTATTTGGTAAGAGCAAACATCTTTGTGTTGTTCCTTATCTTAGGTGGAAAACATTCAGTCTCTCTTCATTAAGTATGATGTTAGATGCACCTTTTTTGTAGAAACTCTTTATCAGGTTGGGAGAGTTTCTTTTTCATCCTAGTTTGCAGAGAGTTTTTAAAATCAAGAATGGATGTTGTTTTCTCTTAAATTTTTTTTTCTAAAAATATTACAGAATTTAGACCATTTATATTTAATATTATTATTGATATGGTTAGGTTTAAATCTATCATTTTGCTAATTATTTATTTGATTTTTCTTTGTTCCATTTTTCCTTTCTTTTTTTATTGATTGATTTTTGATTCCATTTTATACCTTTTTCACACTTATTAGCTATAACTATTTTGCTATGTTAGTGGATGTTTTGGTGTTTATAATATGTATTTTAACATCACAATCTACTTTCAAATGATTTTGTACTTCATTTATACTGTAAGAAACTTGCAATTCTATGCTTTATTTCTCCCCTCTCAGTCTTTGTACAGAGATGTATTGTTCTGCAATAATTTATTCTCAAACATTTTAGCTTTTAAATGTATATAAATCATATATTATATTGCTATTATTTTTTTGTCTAATCTATTATATTTTAAAATACTTATGTGTTAATTTTTAGAATAGTTTTAGATTTACAGAAAAATTGAGAAGATAGTGCAGAGAATTTTCATATATTATTAATATTTATACATAGTTACTCCTATTAACATGTCAGTATAGCATATTTATGATAATTAATGAACTAATATTGATATATTGTTTTTAATCAAAGTCCATATTTTGTTCTGATTTCCTTAGTTTTTATCTAGTGCTATTCTGTTTCAGGAAACCACACATGTCATCAATGTGTTTATCAATGCATTTTTGATTTTCTAGTAATTCCTTTTTTTTATGTACCAGGCTCATCTTGTTTATTTCCTGCCCTCCAGTCCTAGAATCAGGCATTTCTCCAACGATCCCTCCTTTTACTGGTGAATGATATTAAAAACCAAGAGCTCAGCACTAGGCTCTTGTGTGCTAGCTAGGTGTGTTCATTGTTGCTGGAGTTGCTTATAGCGCCTCTCAGCTGAAAGAGAAAATAAACATATTAACCCATGTATATATACATGTTTATAAATATTTGTCTGCAACATTAGTATTGTACTAAGTTAAACATGAATTCTTACTGATATCTTCAACTCTAATCCATTACCATATGAATAATTCTATTAGTCTTCCCTTGCTGATCTATAAATTTGCACTCCAACAGTGAAAAATCTGACTTGCACTATCTGCCATCCATTTTTATATGTTATTAATTTCTCAGTTCCAGTATACGTGTATAGTAGTATAATTGTTATCCTGCATGCCAGTAGAAAACAATCTTGTTGACTTGAGTACAGTGCTTATGTTCATCTCCTTTAGCGTTTTGTCCTGCAAACTCCAATCATTTCCAGAGTTATTTTGTTCAGCACCTTATTCACAACCTCTTAAGTGAGGTTGTCTCACACATTTGTAATGCAGGTAGATTCTCTTGTAATAGTCTGCATTTTTTCCTGTTATCTTCTGTCTTAATCAGTTATTCTTTTTTTATTTTTTATTTTTTTATTTCAGCTCATTATGGGGGTACAAAAGTTCAGGTTATATATATTGCCCATGCCCCCCCATCCCCCCGAGTCTGAGTTTCTAGCATGTCCATTCCCCAGACAGTGCTCACCACACTCATCATGTAGGTATGCACCCATCCCCTCCCCCCATCCCCCCCAGTCAGAACTTCAAGCGTGTCCATTCCCCAGACAGTACGCATCGCACTTATCAAGTAGGTATACACCCATCCCTTCCCTTCAGCCCCCACCTCTGCCTGATACCCAATTGGTGTTATTCCCAAATGTGCACTTAGGTGATGATCAGGGAAACCAGTTTGCTGGTGAGTACATGTGGTGCTTATTTTTCCATTCTTGGGATACTTCACTTAACAGAATAGGATCCAACTCTCTCCAGGAGAACCAAAGAGATGCCATATCGCCGTTATTTCTTATAGCTGAGTAATATTCCATGGTATACATATACCACATTTTGCTAATCCATTCATGAATTGATGGACATTTGGGTTGTTTCCACATCTTTGCAATTGTGAATTGTGCTGCTATAAACATTCGGGTGCAGGTGTCTTTTTTATAGAATGACTTTTGTTCTTCTGGGTAGATGCCCAATAATGGGATTGCTGGATCGAATGGTAGGTCTACTTGAATCTGTTTAAGGTATCTCCATATTGTTTTCCATAGGGGTTGCACTAGTTTACAGTCCCACCAGCAGTGTATGAGTGTTCCTGTCTCTCCGCATCCATGCCAACATGTATTGTTTTGGGACTTAGACTTCTAAGGCAATCACAACAACAACAAAAATAAATAAATTGGATCTGATCAAATTAAAAAGCTTCTGCACAACCAAAGAAACAGTCATGAGAGTAAACAGACAATCTACAGAATGGGAAAAAATTTTCGCATACTACACATCAGATAAAGGACTGATAACAAGAATCTATTTAGAACTCAGGAAAATCAGTAAGAAAAAATTGAACAACCCTATCAAAAAGTGGGCAAAGGACATGAATAGAAATTTTTCAAAAGAAGATATAAAAATAGCTAACAAACATATGAAAAAATGTTCAACATCTCTAATCATCAGGGAAATGCAAATCAAAACCACAATGAGATATCACTTAACTCCAGTGAGCATGGCCTTTATCAATTATTCTTTAAAAATATGCATGTATTTTGGTTCACTTTTTCTGTTGTAAAGTTCTATAATGCAAATTAAAGTTTTAAATATTTGGAATATAGTTGTAATAACTTTTAATATCTTTACCTGTTAATTCTAATATTTAGTTTAGATTTGACTCTATTTAGATTGATCAATTTCTTTCTTTTGTGAGAGTATTCTTGCTTCTTTGCATGCATGGTAATTTTTCAATTGCCTGCTAGACGTTTTTGAAATTTTTTTGTAGTTTTTTATGTAGTATCATTAAACTATGTTTCAAGATGAAGTTATTACTTGGAAAAAATTTAATCTTTTCAAGGATTCTTTTAAGATTTGTTAGTTGGGATCAGAGCAGTGTCCTGTTGAATTATTTGAATTACTGTGGCAAAACTCTTCTCAGAAGTCTACCTTGTGCCCTGAGAATTATGAGATTTTTCTGCTCTGACTGGCAGAAACAGGCACTATTTCTAGCTCTGTGTGAGCAAATAGTGCTATTCCTTTTAATCCTTTCAGGTGGTTCTTTCCAGACCTTTGATAGTTTCCTCGCATGCATTTGTGTACCAGTACTGTGCTGATTAACTCAAGGCAGACCCTCTGTGGATCTCCATACTTCTCTCTTTGTGCAGCTCTCTTCTCTCTGGTACTCTGTCCTTTTAACTTCTGCTGTCTAGGTCTCTTTGTACTCTCAGTTCAATCTCTTCAACTTTGAGAGTTCAGCAGACTCTGCCTGGGATTTCCTTCCTTGCACCATTGCCTAGAAATTCCTTCAGAGTGAAAACTGGGCAATTATGAGTCTCATCTCATTTGTATTCCAAACCTCTGTCTTTTGTTGGAAACCTGCTGCCCTTTGTCATGGGAACCATTGTCTCATATTTTTTGTTCAATCTTTGATATTTCAGGTGTGAGGATAAATCCAGTCCTAGTTACTCATCTTAGCAATAGCCTATCCACTAGTCATTGATTAGATGGTTTTTTTTCCTCTTAAGCCTAGAACTTTTACCTGTCTAAACTTTCATTGTTATCAGATAGAAACAATTCTTTATGTAATTAGACTCTGGCTCTTTTCTTCCTTTAGTTCAAAAGGTTTCAGGTAATTTCTGGTGACACAGCTCTACCCTGTCTTCCTGTCCCTCTTACTTCCTTTCTGTTTCTTTTTTGTTTGTTTGCCTTTTATTCTTTTTCTCAGAAACTGATGATCTCAGTGTCTTTATCTTAGATATGCTTATCTTCTGCTATCTTGTGGTGACACAAACATATTTCTAAAATATATTCCACTTTGTTCAGCAACATTTTCAGTTAACCCGGCCAAGTCAGAAATGTGCTTTCCCTGTGCTTAATCCTGTTTCTTATTTTATGGGAGTTCCTTTGTTTTCTATTTTTTTTTTTTTTGAGATGTTTAAGTCAACTGTCAGCTTGCATTTAGTTTCAAGGTAAAGTGGGTATCTCTAGTTCAAATTAAAGTGGACAATTATATATTGTATAAATACTCCTTGATAATGACATAAGAGTGTTTAGGATTACAACAATTGTTTAATTTGCTAAGAGGACTTAAAGTTTTTGTTTTTGGTAACTGAGTAATACTAATATAATATCTTCACACAAAAATACTGCTTAGAAATAAAACCTCAGAGAGTTATGTGAGTTCTCAGGTTGCCACAACTTACATTTGTTGGGTATTTTCTTTTACTTTTGTTTGTTTGTTTGTTTTTAATTCCTTAGAAAATAACCCCTTACATAAAAGCATGGAAGGACTGTACCAGTAATCTTATTAATTCTTTGTAAAGAGAAATGAAGATTTCCTGTTTTTCTTACTTCTTGATCTCATTGTTTCTGTGGTTTTGCAAAGCTACGGGAAAAAAAGGACTTGTTTGAACTCTCAATTATTGTTTGATTTGTGCTGCACTATTATTTAATACTTCCTTAATATTGTGAAAAGCTTCAACTCAAGTTTTTAGTTAAGATCAGGTAAAAAGGAATAAAAGAAAAGTGTCTTTTGTTAGCATTTTCTTGTAAACTTAGCTCTAGAGTTTTTTTATATCAAATAATCTTTTTTGATATCATGCCAAAACAAGCCACATTTCAATAATTTTTGTGAGTTGAAGTGAAATAATCACTCCAAATATGTATTAGTTATTAAGAATAGAAATAGTAAATTATGCTTCAAGTGTTTTAATCTCTTTGAACCAAGGTAGTTCGAAAATTTTTCCGTAAATTATAAATAATGGGGAAAAATAAGGCAATTAACTGTAGCATTTAACTGTCTTCTGTAGTTTTTTATAACCAGGCTTTTGTAGGATTCATGTACCCTAAAGGAGAGGTTGTTAGATCTGAGAAGAAACATGATGCCAGCCATAACTGGATGGCTCATTTGGAGTAAAATGTTAATAACAGGAAAAAAAATGTTTATTGAGTATTTATTCAGAACTTTGCTAGATGTTACATAATCTGTCAGTTGCTTTAAACAAGATTGTATATCTCTTCTGATTTCCATATTGCTGTAAGGATGTTTGAAATATTTTATTTGATTAGCATTTCTACATTTTTATTGAAGTTTCAAGATTTTCACCTTTATGTTTTTTGGAGAGCAAAAAAAGACTTCCTATTTATATTTTAAAGGCAACAGAATACTAAACAAATAGAAGAAAAAATTAAATGCTATCTAATTGGTGCTCCAAAATTATTTTCCAGACCCATTCCTTTCATTTTTTAAAAAATAAGCCCAAGTACATTTTCAAATTTAGGAGTATAAACACTTTTTATTAATGTGTACTCTAAGGGCTTTCAGACAGAAAGGGATTGGAAGGAAGATATAACATGACACAAGAGGGGGGCATTTCACTTTTCTTTGTAATCTCTAATAAAGCAGAAATTTTATTAGAATTTCCACTAGAATGAAGAATGACGCAAGAATGCAGAGGGGTGTGTCCTCTGAAATAAGACTTAAATTTTTAAAAGCCAATCTTTACTTGGTCTGGAGATTCATTTATCTCTGTAAGTATCACTTGTTCTCATAGTTCTTTTTTTTATTACTGCCTTTAAAAAATTTAGGTCTTCCAAAAATTTCATCTTTTCCATTCTCTTTTCTCTCAATATTTTCCCCTTCAGGTTCTCACACATTTCTAATTTATTCAGTTCAAAGATGGAGTGTCTATTATGTTCCAGGAATAATGCCAGATGCTAGAAATACACATTTTAACTTCTGGTCTCATCCTTTTATTTAAGATGGCTAAAGCTTTCATTTGGAGTATTATGAGGAGTTCAGCACAACTCCCCTGGGATCTTGTTTTCTTGTGTTTGTCTCTTACTCCGAATTCCTGCTCATATTTTACTATCCAGTCACTTCCTGGGGCTAACACCTCCTTTTCACATTGCTTCATCCTGCGTGTGAATGTTGTCCTCTTTTTGTTTTTGTTTCTAAAGACACCACTGACGTGTCTGTTGCATAAAACAGATTTTACTCAGAGCTAAAAGAAAATGGAGAAAGATTATAGTTCAATAGAGAGTAGAAAATTACTTAAATTCATTATTACATTGAGAACCAAACAAAACCTTGAATGTGAATTAAATTTCTATAATGTGCAAAGTGGACTTGTCAATCACCATTGCTTTGCCTCTTTTGCCACCTATAGGTGCAGCAAATTGCGACAGTCTGAAAGCAGGTGACCTTTCCCCTCCTTACTCCAAAGCTGCTGTGTCCACAATCCCTGTTTTACACCAGAGAACTAGGTACTCCTCCCTCGTCAGTGTAACCTGAATATCACTCCCATTGCACGTCATGAGTGTTTGAATATTCATTTGCAGACGACAGCCTCCAGAAAACAGAGGGGCAGGCAAAAAAAGAGAATGAACTGCAGTTATATGCTATATTCTAGGAGGAATATTTCTAGTAAGAAAAATTGTTGAAAATAGGACAGGGAGAGGAAGAACACATACATGATAGGGATATCAGTTTTTTTATATATATTATATTACATACAAAAATATATTTTATTTATATAATATATAACATTAAATACATGTTATATACTATATAGTACATATATACTACATGAAAATATATATTTATGTAATATAGTATATATTATATAAATAAATTATAAAATATTTAATTTATTATATAAATAAATTATGTAAATACATATTTTATTTATGTGATACATGAAGCCTAATGAATGTATATTTTATATACATAAAATATGTGAAAAACTATTAATGCCCTGATCTTGTAGGTGCTCTTCCTACATATATATTTTATATATACATATAAATATGTACATATTCATTATATATATATTTCTTTCAATGTATTAGAAAAACAGACAGTGAGATATTGGGGTCCCTGAAAATCCCCCCTCAGATCATGTGAGGGGAAGTGAAGACTGTTGCTGCTGTTACGCATGTAGCACTCAGACTACCTCTTTCCTGAATTCCAGACCTACCTTTATCTTCTTCCCACATGTTGTGTTAGGATATCAAAGACATTTCCAAAATCCAATTGCCTTACCCCAAAGCTATTTATGGTCTTGCATTCCTTATATTTGTTTTTACTAATGATATCCATTAATCCTTTGGATCTCTATCCCCTCCTTTCCCATTGCCCTCATATGCAGAATTTTGTTTTCCTGAACTTTTTGAATCTGCACTCACAAAAATGTTCCAATTTATTTTCTCTTACACTCCAATGGTTACTCCTTTGCCATACTAATTTAGTTTCTTATTAAATCCCTTGGAGGCTATTGTAACAAACTTCTAATTGGCATGTCTCTGTTCCCTGACTTTTATAGTTTAAGATTCTAAAGGAGAGTTTAGAATCATGTTCTTCTCCTGACTAAAATCTTTTTAGGAATTTAGAAAGAAGATTGAAGAATGTGAAAGAAGATTGCTTTCTTTCACACTGAATTGTTTCTCTGTCTCTCTGCAGATCTTTCCTTCAGTAACATTCTTGAGTTTACTCTTATTTTTTACAGAAATCCATAAGAGTGGATGGTAACTTGTTGTTGTTGTTGCTGTTGTTTTGTGTACATCTTTCACTGCTTCCAGACTAACCTAGTTACTACTCTCTATTCATGATTTTGCTCATGCTGATCTCTCTCTGGAGTATCGTCTGCTCCTCCACTCCCATATCCCGCTTGTCCACATGTGTCCAAATACATCCAGTCCCTCAAGACTTAAATGACATAACATCTTTTCCAAGAAATCTTCTAGTAGGACCAATATTTCTTATCTCAGAATCCATTTAATACCTTATCTGCACTTATGATTCTTTGTTTTATCGTAAAATTTCTGTCTTCTTTTTCTTACTAGACATTGACTTTGAGCAGAAAAAGTACTTGCACATAATAAGTTCCAATACATATTTAGCAAATGAAAATGAAGTTATGAGATTGGCAAATATTAAAGATAAAGGCAATTATCAAGGGATAATTCTTAATGTAGTACAACTGTTTTCACCTCTTTGTCAATGAAACTATTTCAACATTAATCAGGGCAGTCTAGATCATGCTGCAGTAACAAATTAGTTCCCAGTCTTAGCAGCCTTCCTGTGCTCCATGGCGCTATTCAGGGCACTGGGTTGATGGAGGCTTAACATCTGTGATATTGCGTTCACCGAAAAAAGTAGAAGAGCACCCATACTTCTTATACCTGCTGTCCAGGCTTTTGATTAGAAGTAACACACATGTACTCTGCTTATAAGTACACTGGCTAGAATTAGTCATAGCTCCTGCCCAGCTGAAAGGGTGCTGGGAGACTTGGGAAGAAATGAATATTGATGCTCTGTCTTTACCATGCTTCTCTGTCAGATTACTTAGCCCTGTATTTACTGTTAGATAGGAAACATGCCTTATACGTCTAGATAGGAATATTTTTGTACTATTAAATCTATAAATGTGTAAAAAATGAATGAAACATATTGAAATTAATAAATTTTATATAGAGAAATAATTATCACGCAATAACATTTTTGAAAGTTCTGTACCATCTCTTTATTAACAAATCAGTTGAACAAAAAATCCAAATTTAAAATTGAGTGGTTTCACTTTTCCTCATCTGAATTTGAATTGTATATATTCATTTTCTCATTATTTTCTTACTTTCTCTTTTATTTACGCACAGATATTACTTTGAGTTACACACAAAGATACATAAACCTTCAAAATTGTAATATCTCCTTTGCTTGATGACAATAATATTTATTCTGTGTTTATGTTTATTAGTTAAAAAGCCAGTATTTATTATTATATACTAAAAACATGTGCCAAGAGTATTGTACACACTGTCTCTTGAAATTTCAGAACATTCCTCTGTGGGAGGTAAATTATTCAGATTCTCATTTTATATGTAAGGAAATTGAAGCTAGGACAGGATGACTTTTCAAAATTACCATAGTTAGCCCAAGGTAAAGCTAGAATTTGATCCTCATTGTGTGACTGTAGCCTATAAATTATAATGTACTTTCAGATAAACCATTATAGGTACTAATTACAACTTAGTTTGGCTCCTTAACCTCCAGAATTTTATGTAACATATTTGATTCTAAACATTGTAAGACAGTTGGATAGTTTTCAAACTTAAGGATAAAGTGAGAAATGAAGATCTGGGGACTTCTATTTAAGAACTCATTCATCTGATGAGTCCCAAAAGGAATGAAAAATTTTATTTCATTGGCTTTCAGAGGTAAATGGAAATGTACTCATGTGGGAAAAGGCTTTTCATTAGGGGCTGCTATCTTTGAAACTAGGGAGGCCAGACAGCTGCAAAACAAGCTGTCATTAAAAATTATACTTTACTGCAAATGTTCAAGGAGACAGTCTCAGCACTAGGCCTCTCAGAGTCACTAGATTACAGCCGTGATGTTTTGACAACTATTCAAGAAAGAGAGCTGTGAGCTTCCTGCCAATTAACAAGAGAAAAAGAGCTAGGGATTGGTGGTAGGCAAAGATAAATGAAGATATGAAATTGAGAAAGTTAAAGAATTTAATATTTTATTTGCAGAACATTGTTCTTGGTTGGAAAGCCACAATTGCTCCCCCTTAACTACAAGGGCTAGGTTCCAAGACCCCCGGTGGATGACAGTATCGAACCTGTTTTTTGTTAATCGGAGCACATTTTCTATTCATATTTTCCACTCACAAATTTAATGCCCTTTCCATTTTAGCTAAGCATTTATCACACACTGTGGCTGTAACTTTTGCAGTTTGAGGTGTGACAACAAAACTAGCATGAATTTCTTTTTCCTCCTCCACAATTTCACAGATAGAAGATTCATTCTGATTGTGAATCTTTGAAACTGTAGCACACAATTTTTTTTTTTTCTTACCAAGTCAAGAACTTTAAGCTTCTCTTTGGCATATCAGGATTATATCAGATCATATCATAGTCTTTTGCTTTGGGGCCATTGTGAAGTAAAAGGAGGATTCCTGGAACATAAGCACAGGGAGCACTGCGATGCCATGACAGTGGATCCTACAACTGAGAAGGCTCCCAGGTGACTGGCATGTGGGTAGCATGTACAGCCTGGATCCACTGACAAAGGGAGGACCCGTGTCCCAGGCAGACTGGAGCGGGAGGGTAGGAGATTTCATCACGCCACTCAGAACTGTGTGCAATTAAAAAGCAATGCGTTGTTTATTTCTGGAATTTCCCATTTAATATTTTTGGACTGCAGTTAACTATGGGTCACTGAAACAGCGGAAAGTGAAACTGTGGAAAAGTGGGACTACTGTTCTATGAACTTCTTAAGGAAAGCAGTTTGCTTTAATGGGAACATAAGCAAGTATTACAGAAGCTTTATTTCTACATTGAAAGAAAAGAGGGCCACCCAATGGGGGGCTTCACATGAAAATTTGTATTGCAGGAAAGTATTCTTGATTTCATTTACTAGATGTGTTGAATGGAATATACTACGTCTTTTTTTAAATTTCAGAATATTATGGGGGTACAAATATTTTGGTCATGTGTAATGCCTTTGCCTTGTCTCAAGGAACTGGAAAAGGAAGAGCAAATTAATTCTAAACCTAGCAGAAGAAAAGAAATAACTAAGATCAGAGCAGAAGTAAATGAAATTGAGAATAAAAGAACTATACAGAAGACTAATAAAACCAAAAGTTGGTTTTTCAAAAAGATAAACAAAATTGGCAGCCCTCTTGCTAGATTGACAAGAACTAGAAAGGAAAGGACTCTAATAAAATCAATTAAAAATGAAAAAGAAGAGGTAACTACAGACATCACAGAAATACAAAACATTATCTTTGAATGTTATAAAAATCTATAATGCTCCAAAACTACAAAACATGGAGGAAATGGACAAATACTTAGAAACACACAACCTTCCTAGGCTCAATCAGGAAGAAATAGAATTCCTGAGCAGACCAATATCAAGCACAAAAATTGAAGCAGCAGCTAGAAATCTTCCAATAAAAAAATATTCCAGACCATATGGGTTCACACCTGAATTTTACCAAACTTACAAAGAACTCATACCTATACTGCAGAAATTATTCTGCAACATTGAAAAGAATGGTATCCTCCCCAACTCATTATATGAAGCCAATATTACCTTGATACCAAACCCAGGAAAGGACACAACAACAACAACAAAAAAAAAAAACAAAACTACAGACTGATATCCCTCATGAATATAGATGCAAAAATCCTCAACAAAATCTTAGCAAGCAGCATTCAATAGCACAGCAAAAAAATAATTCATCATGAACAGGTGGGCTTTATCCCAGAGATGCAAGGCTGGTTCAACATGTGCAAATCTATAAATGCAATTCACCACATAAATAAAAGCAAGAACAAAGACTTTATGATTCTCTCAGTAGACACAGGAAAAACATTTGACAAAATCCAACACACTTTTATGATAAAAACTCGTAACAAAATAGGCATAGATGGGACATACCTTAAAGTTATTAAGGCCATATACAGTAAATCCACAGCCAATATCATACTGAATGGGGAAAAATTGAAAGCATTCCTGTTTAGAACTGGAACCAGACAAGGTTGCCCACTATCTCCACTTCTATTTAACATAGTGCTGGAAGTCCTTGCCAGAGCAATCAGACAAGAGAGGGGAATTAAGGGTGTCCAAATGGGGTAGAAGAGGTCAAACTCTCACTCTTTGCCAATGACATGATATTATATCTAGAAAATCCCAAGGATTCAACCAAGAGATTCTTAAAATTGATAAATGAATTCAGTAAGGTCTCAGTATACAAAATTAATGCACACAAATCAGTGGCATTCTTATACTCCAGTAACAGTCCAGCTGAAAATCAATTCTATGTCTTTTTATTAGACCAAACTACATCTTATTTCTATCCTGAGTTACCTTTTTGGTTTGGAAACTATCTGCATTGTGTCCTTTTCTATATGTATACTAATACTTTAAGCTAAAAAGGGAAATTCATGGATTGCTGCCTCTTGCTTATACAGCGTATATTGCCAACAAAAATATTCCAAAAACATTGTTAGTTTTTGAGCTCAAAATGAGGCCATGTGAGACAAATGCATTAAACAACTCAATATCATTATTTTGTCTTTAGCCTGAGTCACATTGAGATATATAGCTTACAGTTATGGATATTAAATAAGCATGAGGAAGCTTTGTATATTTGTTTTAAAGTACTTAATTTCTACATGTCTGAGATTATTTGAATTTATTATTCTATATCTCAATTTCTTGATACTTTGAGTAAGGTTCTACTATAAAGGCTTTTGAATTTGAATTATCATGCAAAGTGTCAGAATTAGTGAAATAATTGGAGATTTTATGCTTCAGTATAGACATTTCTTTAATCACTACGAAAAAATCATATTTTCTAAATATTAAAAGTTGTACATATATATTACCAACTTTATTTCTATTTAATTTTCCTTTGAAAAAGAAATTATAATGATTTACTTAATAATCTAATTAATCTGGAGTGCCTGTCAGGTTAAAGGGTTGCAACATGTGGTAAGGGCATATTGGCAAAGGGTTACAAAGGTTGATTCACCAGAATGACTCTGGGAACCTCTCTCTATAAACTTCTTTAGAGAAGAATCAATGTTTGAATTTTCTTTCCTATGGTCCAGACGTTTTGAAACTGAAAGTTTTAGGACCTTATAGCCTGATTTCATGTTCATGAAACAGCAAAACCATACACAAAATTTAGTAGGTTTTCAAATACTCATTTGCAGAGAGTTAGGATAGAAGATGGGATGCTTTTATCAGATGGTCAAAAGGTCCCTAGGCACAATAATTTGATAATCATTGAAATAATAGTTTCTTTCTTTTGCTGTTAAATATAAGTTAAACAGGAATAAACAACCTAAAAGCAGAATTGAGAGTAGAGGAACAATGTTACAGCACATCAGGATTTGAAAAGAGCCCTTCAGATAGGAGGATTGTTCTGTTATGAATGTGAAGTTGGCTAATATTTGGAAAGTGAAGTGGAGGGGTGGGTAGTCCAGACTAGGAGTAGAGCTTGAACACATGTGGCACATATTTTGGGGATAGGATTTTTTTCATTTGTACCTACTTTTAAGTATGAGAAAAGGTGTAGTGCAATGCACATTTGACAGGCAGTTTGGAGTCTGATTCATGAATTTAATCATTTAAATAATGGAGAGGCATTGAAAATATTTTAGAATGGGAGAAATGTGATAAAAAATCCCTGCTTATGGGAATGTCCTGACAATATTAAGAAAGGAAGCTCATGAACCATCAAGATTAATTGGGATATTATTGTATGATCCAGATAAAGATGAGTAAAGGTAGAAATTGTGAAAATAGAAAGGTACAAATTAGTACAGAAATTTCAAGAAAATAAACTATCACCAGACTGGGTGAGGAAAGGGGAAAGAGTAATCTGAACTGGAGCCTGCATATTTAGTTCTATTTTTTTTCCAAGAAGATTTAAATGTAGCTTTACTCACTAAGTGATAAAAATGAGCTCATAATCAGAATGGTAATTCTATGCTCATATAGATGTTTACATTGTTAAGTGAATATTTAGTGTGACTGAGAAGTTACTAATCCAATGTGTCATTTATTCAAGCATTTAAAATGATTTAATGTTGAATTCTGTGCCTGTTGGTAAAGCATTGAAGTAAATGCTAGAAATGTCATGTTATCCTGGTAAGTAACATATTTACATTTCAAGTTAATAATGTGGAGCACACTGTTCTGAGAACTTTTGTGTGTTCATTGTAATTATAAACTCTTCATGGAGAAGCTATTAAAAACAAAATACTATATCTCATTTGCATAGACCCACTGCTAGGAAAGAAAGTTTTTTTTTTTTGTTTGTTTTTTTATATTTTTTATTTTTTATTTCAGCTCTTCATGGGGGTACAAAAGCTCAGGTTATATACATTGTCCGTGTCCCGCCCATCCCCCTGAGTCAGAGCCTCAGGCGTGTCCATTCTCCAGACAGTGTGCCTGGCATTCACCATGTAGTCATACCTCCATCCCCTCCGCCCCCACCTCCCCGAGTCAGCACCTTCAAGCATGGCCATTCCCCAGACAGTGCGCCTGGCATTCATCATGTAGTCATACCTCCATCCCCTCCCCCCCCACCTCCCCAAGTCAGCACCTTCAAGCATGACCATTCCCCAGACAGTGCGCAACGCACTCATCATGTAGGCATACACCCATCCGCTCCCCCCCCTCCCCACCCCCGTCTCAGTCTGATATCCAATTGGTATCCTTCCCCAATATGCATTTAGGTGATGATCAGGGAAACCGGTTTTCTGGTGAGTACATGTGATGCTTGTTTTTCCATTCTTTGGATACTTCACTTAATATAACGGGTTCCAACTCTCTCCAGGAGAACCAAAGAGATGTCGTATCATCGTTATTTCTTATAGCTGAGTAATACTCCATGGTATACAAATACCACAGTTTACTAATCCATTCGTGGATTGATGGGCACTTGGGTTGTTTAGGAAAGAAAGTTTTAAGAACATACACACAGTTTTCATAATTAACTAAGAAAATGTCCTTAATTGACTTTTGTCATACAAAAAAAGTCTATTTCTTTTTTTTTTGGTTATTGATTATAAAGCAATATGCCAAGATACTAGAACTATTAAAAGTATTAGTTGACCTTATAAAAAGAAGAGGACTGAATTAAGCTTATATAGAGCAAGATCAAATGCAAGTATTAGAAAATAATGAAGCTCCTTTCTCTAGCCATTATAGCTGTAAAAAAGTGAAAGAGCTTAAGATATTTATCACCTATACCCATCTTCATAAGAAGCAGCAATTGTATAAACAAAAGTTTAAAGAACAAATTTAATTCAAGAGACACTTGTAAAATCTTGGCAGTGGCAAGAAAATCAGATACAGGTATTTAAAAGAAAAGAAACATTGAATAAATTCATAGTTAATTTGAAATAACTTGGCTTTTGTTCAAGCCACAAGACTTCTTTAACCATCTTTTCATCATCTGTGAAGTCAGGGAGTTGGATGACGATGATCATTAAGGTCTTCTTGATTTCTAATAATATTGTATTTTAAAGAATGGAAAGAAGAGAAAGGTGAAATAGGTGTATGTGCTAAGAGGAGCATCAGTAGTTTGTGTAGAGAAAAGAACACTGTTCTGTTGTTAAACCTAAAATGAGTAAATCAAGGCAAAACCAAAATAAGACTTAAAAGGATATTGCACATTTTTGGTTTTACAGATTTACAAAAGAAAATGTTACCATTTTAGTAAAAGTAATGCTGACAGAGGGCAAAGTGGGTTTGAGATTACTCAGCCTTGTGGCAGGAGGAATTTGAGAGACTAGCTCTGTCTTCTCCACTAGCACTGGGAGCCCCATGACCTCTATGCGTGAGGTGAGAGTTTTATTCAGAGTCAGAGATTTAGACTGATGATTTCATATTTATCATGTTAAAAGAACTTATTCAGACACTTGTTAAAATGATAAAGCAGATCTTATTGAAGACTATTGCAATGGGGATCAAGACTATTGCAATAGGGAAGAGAGATTAGGTCCAACTCTGAATACAGCAAAGAGAACTTGGGATTTACAGCTGAGGAGCAGAATGAGGTGGTCAGTGGATGAAAAATTACTAAGAAAAGCCATCAGGGTAGGAGTAATCTTGCAAAAAGCATGCTAAGGACTTATATATCCGAAGGTGGGGATGAAGAATTTGATCAGATATCAAAGATGGGGAGAATTCTCTCTAAACTGATCTGTTGGGATTCTTGATAAAACTGGCCTAGTGAAGGTAAGGACAAGGGCCAAGGATGAAGCCTCCTCAAAAAGAGGGCTCAGCGGAACTTGTCTAAAGTTTGATCAAGAAGAGAGTCTTTGTTAGTTGTGAATGTATCCAGTCACCCTATTTTACAAACGATATGGCTCCTAAGCAATTGTCCCCAGACCTGGCCATAATTGTGGCCCCCCTCCAAAATGAACATGCAGAACTCGTTGTTCAAAGGTTAAGAACTTCTAGATAGCCACAGTGGAGCATTAAACCATGTGGTGGACTCTTCTAGGCATAGCCCCTGGTTCAACTCCATAGGTTGCCTGTCTGTGGAGCTGGACTGGTTCCCAACTCCTCATGGCTCACAAATCTACCAAATTCCTCTTGCAGCAGAGACCCAGCAGGTTTAAGTGACATTGTGAGGGTCACTCAACTTTACGTTTGTATCCCAAAATGGAATTAGGGTTACAAATGTAGTGGTTCCCATCTAGGGCTTTCTAACTCATCACCCTGTGCCTGGGATGGGGCCCTCTGTTAGTAGGGAGCCAGATTCAGGTTTAGCTGAAGTAGTTTTTGTGGCAAGAAGAAAGTAAATGTGGAGTGGAAAGACATTTATATTGGAGAAACTAAAGTTGTTTGTAAATTCCTCCCTGCCTTTAGGTGAAATTATTGTTTATACTCTATATTTTCTTACATGGTCTTCATCTAGGAAATTCTGCACGTCATTTGTGGCCAACAAATATTTTTTCTTCTGTTTATGGGTGTAGATTGATTGACCTCTTTATTTTAGAAAGTCAGAGGTTGGATATATTCCTGAAAGATTTCCTACTTGAAGTTTGATAAATATGTATTTGTTTATAAATATAGTATATATTTACATATTTTATTTATATACATACAAATATATGACAAAATAAAAAAGTGCATCAATTGTTAATAAGTAATTAGCATTCTTAGGTAAACAAGAATTAGTATTAAGAATGCCTTTTTTTTCTTCTTTTCCATAAAGCCATTAATTCACATTCTTACCAAAGTAGAACTAAATTGAATTATGGTGTCAATTTTTAATCTTTTAAATGAACTGTGGGATATAGCTTCATAGAGTAGAAAAAAGCTGGATACAGAAATATAAAGAATTATATTTATTCTTTTTATGGCCACTTAGCATTAATGTTTGTGAGCATCAAATACCTCATCTATGAAAAAAACATTGATAACAGTATCTGCCCTTTCCACATTACACAGCGTTGCTTTAAAGACCAAACTTGGTTACATAATAACACCTTTAAAATTTGTGATGTATTATATATTATTTTTAAATAGCATAGTCAAAATTATTTTATATAGATGAATGCTAAATTTGCTTTTGGAGAATCTTTTAAATTTAGGAAGCCTTGGAAGCATAATCCAAAAAAAGGAATTCTGTACAAAAAATTGCTATTACCATAAGGGAAAAAAAGCTATTTTTCCAGAATATTCTTAAATGTTTTCTCTATGCAACACCAAAAGGAACTAAATTCTAATTCCCAGAACTGAGTATGAATGTGAACCAATCTCATATCATAAAATAACATTGATTTATTTTAAATGAAAAATTATTTTGGCTCATGTATATTCGTGAACAAGCATTCTATATTATCTTAAATTAGAGTGATTAACTGAGCATTTTTAAAACAATAATTGAGTTGCAGATATGGAAACTCTAAAACTCATTTTTGTATGCAATGTCAGATTATATCTTATATTTTATTTCTGCATTTTTCAGAATCAATAGAAAAGATGTTAAATCTGTTTATGATGATTAAAAAATCAGCTTTTTATCCCTCCATTTTTATAAGCAGCCAACATGTTTTCATATGTTCATATGTAGTTATAATTTTGCATGTATATAAAAAGTTATTCCTTTTCTTGGCAATGTTTTGGGTGATTGAATGTGTTGACAAGGCATTGCAGAGGTATGCTGGCCCTTTAACGCTCTGTTTCTGTTGTCATGGAAATAAAATTTTCAAGTAGGTTTATCTGCTGTGCTTTGCTTTTTATAGACTATCATTTTAAGTTGGTTTTGGACAAGCATCCTTATTCTTCAAACAAAACACTAATCTTTATTTTATCATATTGTTCAATGTTTTTCCCAATAGGATTTTTTAAAACCCTGCTGTTTGGGGACATTAGAATTTCCAGGAGTGTATATTATATATAAATGCTTATATCTTGGCTCTAAGCACAAAGATATGTTTTTTAAAAAGTATTATAATGACAGAAAAAACAGGATACAACTTAAATTTCAGGCTTTGAAAATGTACATTACTTTCAAATTAGTTATATAATTACTATATATTAATATATGAACAAATTTTGAAACCTGAACAAAATCATGTAAGTACCCATATTGTTTATTCAAATGCCTAACCATGGCCTACGGATTCCTTCATAATTCAGCAACCACTTACCTCTAGAATTCATTTTTATAGAGACACTGGTTGGGTTAGGCTCTGTTGCTAATTAGCTGCGTGACTTTGGCAAATTATTTCAACTATCTCTTTGTGCCATGTACAATTCTTTCATCAGTGTTTTGTAATTTTTCTTGTAGAGATCTTTCATGTGATCTCTGTAATCTTATGCCAGTTTTTACAGCTTTATGGGCATTTTTGGCCATGCCTGCTAAGAGGCAGGTCACCATGTGATCTCATGATAGGAGGCCGGAGTCACCCCACTGAGAGGTCCAATTAGGTTCTCAAGAGGGAACGGAGAACGGCCTCTGCTACGACCACATTACTGTCGGACTGAGTGTGTAGTTCATCTGCATGAGCCTCGGCCGAATGCCAGATGAGTTCCTTTTCCTCCGGTGTTAGAGTGCAAGTTAGGATGACATATAAGTCACGCCAAGTTAAGTTGAAGGTTTGGGTAAGATATAAGAACTTCTGCCTCTACTGTGTGGGTTTTTCTGAGAAGGAACCCAGTTGCTTTTTGATTTGGGAAAGGTCAGCCATGGTAAAAGGGACGTGGACTCACGCAATGCCTTCTATGCCAGCTACTTCCAGGAGGGGAAAAAGATGCGAGGGCCTGGGTCTGGCCGAGTGCCATCTTTAGATCGGGTTATTGGGGGAGACGGGCGGGAATGGAGTGGGGTGCTGTGCGTCAGGAGATAGTGGTGTGGGAGGGGAATGGGGAGCTGACACGGGGGAAGAAGTAGAGCGTCCTGGTGGGTAAGGGAGGAGGTCATCAGCAGGATCGAAGGACGGACAAGGAGGGTTTCCTCCCAATAAAAGAGCTTGGTGAGGGGAACCATCCCGGCACAGGGACGGGCGCGAGCGGTGATAGGAAAAAGCCTGTGCATAGGGGACTTCTGACCATTTGCCATTCCTATTTAGGAAACGGTCTAGATTGCCAAGGATCTAATAATCAAATGTTCCATTTTCTGGCCATCGGTTGTCTTATCCAATTTATACTGGGGCCATGCCATATTACAAAAGAAAATGAGGCGTTTCTTTTTAAGGTCACCCTGTGGGCCGAGTTTTGAAAGGTTAAGAAGAAGACACCCCAGAGGGGAAGCGGGCGGAATGGCAGAGGCGCCCGAGCGCACGGCGAAGTTAGCCGAAGGTCTCTCGCCGCCTTCGGAGGAGCGAGAGCCGGGTACGAACCTGCACGAAAGAGGTGAGAGGAGGCGGCTGACAATCAGGCGTCCTTGAGTTCTCAAGCTCTACCGAGGTCCCAGAAAATTCCCCAGGAATATAGGCACGGCCGAATCCAGCCCCCCAGGTACCGTGGGGGACAAGGTCAGAGGCCACTTCTTACTCGTGCTCAGGCGAATCATTTGACTGTTGGATGTTTGAGAAGAAATCGGCACATGGCCTCTCCCGGCCAAAGCCAGGCAAGCGAAAGAGAAGAGGGAGAAGAATCCGGAAACCTCACGGCCACTGGCAGGTGGGTATAAAGCCCCGACGTGGCCCTGACCCGCAAGGAACCCGTGTGGGAGCTGGGGCGCCGGCCTCATCCCGCAGAGGCCGCGGTGCGGCTGTGGCAACGGCTCGGGCCGCCAGGCCGGGTGGCCGCACGCCCTAGGATCCAGGAGTGATCCCGGGCGAGCGCCGCAGCCACGGCCTCCTGGGCTGCAAAGAGGTGCGCCCCCCGCGCCCGTCCGGGGAGGGGAGAAAAGGCTAGGAGCAAGAAACGGCTTTGGTTTTAATAAGGAAACCTGCAAAGGGCCTCTGACCGAAAGGACAGAAGCCCCGGCTCTTACAGGCTGGGGGTTTTTAAGGGCCTTCGGAGGGGCGGTGCGGAGCTTGAGGGGGTGGAGAAATTTTTGGCGGTTTTTCCTAGCTTCCGGCAGGAAACAGATGCTTATCTTCCGGAAGGGAATTTGAAAATGGCGGCGCTCGGGAAGAAGCAAGATGGCGGTTGTGCTTTTGCGTCCCGGTCCCTCAGGGGAGAATTTTTTGCCTGAAAATGTGTATATGTTGTGGGTTGAGCAGGACACTTTACTTTGGCTTTGGTTGCCTGCAGTAGTGTGATCTTTATGATTTCTTCAGCAGTACCCAGGGTTAGCGGTATCTGTGATTTCCTCTGTGGCTTAGGGGATGGTTGTAAGTTGAGGCTGTGGTGAAGTTTCGCTGGGGACTTGGATGCCAGCTGACCCGCTCTTCAGGCCCCGATGGTGGCAGCAGTGGGCTGAGAGTGCCTGTATTAGGCCCCAGAGCAACTTATGCTGGCAGTGGTGTTTGTGGGTCCTGAAGGGCCAATTCTTAGACCTCCAGGTGGCTTTCTCAGGGGCTATAGTAACAGCGGGAGGAATGGGCTGGGGGTGTGGGCAGCTTCTCAGGCCCGTGGGCTGCTGGTGTGATGTGGGCGATGGCGGTAGCATCGGTGAAGCAACCCACTGGGACCATAAGGGTCCACAATGGCATTGCTGGTAGCTACGGTGGGTTGGGTGGGCTAACCTGCCTTCCCACCACCACCTGTAGCTGGGCAGTGGGTACGGTCCTAGGTGTGCTTAGGAGAGCTTGGTCTTCCCTGTCCTTTCCCAGCTGGATGGCAGCTGCAGCTGCATCCCCTCAAACTCTTCCTAGATGTGAGGTGTACCCCAGTGTTAAATTCTTATACTCTCAATATGGCACCAGCGGTGGGCCTGTGACCAGTGATTGTGGGACTTTGCTCAGGCAAGCAGTGTGGGCAAGAATTATTAAAAAGTGTGGCCCCCTCATGTTTCAGTCTCACAACAGCCCATTGCAGGCTGATGGGTATTGTCCTAGGTATAGGAGAGCCCGGTTTCCATTTCCCTCCTTGGCCAGGCAGCAGCTGATGCCACAAAAGACCCAAACTTGTCCCGAGAGTGGGATGCAGTCCAGTGTCAAACTTTTGAAATTGTGCCTTTGCTCTGCATCGAAACAAGGGAGGGTGGGGCTCCTAGGCAAGCAGCATGGTCAAGAAGCTGCGGGGAGTGCAGTCTCTTTGCATCTGAGTCTCACAGCAGCCCACAGCAGGGCAGCAAGTATTGTCCTAGTTACACATCAGAGAGTCTGGTTTCCCTTTCCCTCCCTGGATGGACAGGGGCTACAGCTAAGTCAGCCCAAACTCCACCTGAGGGCAGGGTGCAGCCCAGTGTTAAACTCTCAAAATGGTCCCTTGGGCCTGGAAATAACAGAGGCAGGGTCCCCTGTCAGCCAATCAACAGGGGCAAGAGACTGTGGAGAGTGTGATCCACTCCTATCTCAGTCTCAACAGCAGTCCACAGCAGGGATATGGGACCTTCCCAGGGTTGTGTGACAGCCCTCAGTCTCTTCTCTTCTTCCTCAGAGCAGTGCACCAGCAACAATGGCACCACACTGAAGCTGCTCTAGGCTTGGATGTTTGTGGGATCTGTGTGGGTGTCCTTTCTGGAAGAATGCCTTTGTGCAATCTCTAGGCAGCTCCCTGTGTTCGGTTGGAGGCCTGTGTGAATCGAGGGCTTCTCCCATAGCCAAGATTGTGAAAGCCCATTTCGGAGTGTGATGCCCTGGGGATTTCTCTCTTAGTGTTTTCCCAAGTTCAGGAGCTTCTCCCAGCTCTCAGCCAGTCCCCAGCTGGGCAAGCTGCCTTGAACCCTCTCTTTACTTGCTTTTGGCTTACTGTCCCTTCTCTGGTGAATCCTTCTCTTCTAGACGAACTGTTCAAAATGTATCTGCTTACTATTCTGGTTCCCCTTTGTGGAGGAGGTGCGTACTACCTGCATGTCGTCAGCCATCTTGGTCCTTTAATGTTTACTTTGTCTTGAGTAATCTTAAGTGAAAAAACACTAGCAATGTTGAGATCAAAGAATAGTGGAAAATGCCTCCTCAAGTAGGTATTTCTTTTGATTATTCCTGAAGTCAGAGCTATTATCATGTATAGACTTACAACTTCACTGCTAGAAACATCATATCCTTTACTCATAGAAAGTTTTCTTAATGGCCAGGAAAGAGTAATATATTAAATGTGAATGGAGATGTAGTAACAAAGTTTAATTATATTTGTTTATAATCAGTACTGCTTCGTTGGCGTACATTGCTGATTCTGTTGCAGGGAACTAGCATTTGGTGCAGTAGACAGAAAAAATTGCAACTTTCCTTATTTAGGGCAGTAATATAAAATTAGAGCAGGTGTGCTTTTTACTTCTATTGTAATTTTTCCAGAGCAAATGGAAATATGAGTATTCATTTCCAAATATAAAGAACATTATGAGAGGAGCAGATTTCTTCTGGGGGGACTTAGGCAGAACAGAATCAGGAGTTCAGTTTTGGAAATGCTGGTTTGAGATGCCTATTGAATGCTGGATCCCTCTGGTATGAGTCTGCAGAACAAAGGGCTTATTTCCCCAAATGCTAAGGGAGACAAGTTTCACAAATCATGGCAGTCTCTGGACTACAAATTAATGTTTATCTGTAATTCATGATACATTTCAAGTCCAAAAAAACTTACTTGGATGATAGCATGATGTTTATTTCTATTTTTCAATGAGGGAAGTGGAATAATTTCATATTGAATGGTAAAGTTCTCAAGGGTAGGTTAAGAATTGCTTTGCCTTTTTTCCTAAACCATTTTTCTTGGAAGATACAAGCAAAACTGATGATATAAAGTCATTATTGGAGGACTGTGTGTATGTGTGTGTGTGTATGATTTACCCAACACTTATTGAATGGCTATTCTTTGCAAAGAGCTTTGCTGAGTGCTTTGTTGAATCCAAGAACACAAGGATCTGGAGTTTAGTTTGAGTGCAGACAATCCTTAAGAGCAGGTTTTATGTAAAAATTGTACCATCACCGTGTGTTGGTCATAGGTTGAATAGCCACCCTTTTACTCTTGCATAATTTTGTATCCAGCAAAGTTCTTAAGTTGAAAAATGCATAAATAGAGATTTCTGAGCTTATTATCTAGCCACAAAGGCAGATATGGACACACATTACTGTTTACTAAATGCTGAATAAAACAATCAGTTGCTGTATGTGATGGAGAAGAGGGATTATTGATTCTTTGTCCTCAAACAAGCTCCTCCTGCTGTTGTCCCTGTCTCATTTGATAGCAGTTTCCTTTCAGGGCTCATACTGCAAATCTTGGTGCCAGACTTAACTCTTCTTTCTTACACACTTCACTGGCAGGCTCTTAGGACATTCTGTCAGTATGGCCTTCAAAATATTTCCAGAATCTGACCATCTCTCACTGGCCCACAGCCACTATTTTTATCTTTCTCCTGGGTTTCTGCAGTAGCTCTCCAGTAGGTATCCCTGCTTCTGTTCTTGCTCCCTGCAGTCTATTCCCAACACAGCAGCCTGGTATGTTAGTTTCTTATTGCTGCTATAGCAAATTACCACAAACCTCATAGCTTAAAACAACATGTATTTATTATCTCACAGTTCTGGTAGTCAGAAATCTGAAATGGCTAAAATCAAGGCACAGACAAGGTGGTTCCTTCTGGAACTCTAGGAGAGAATCTGTTCCTTGACCTTTTTCACATTTTAGAGGTTACCTGCATTCCTTGGCTCTTGGGCCTTTCCTTCATCTTTAAAGCCAGCAGTGTAACATCTCTCTCTCTCTCTGTCTCTCTCTCCCTCTCTCTTACATGCACACACACGGTCACTCTCATTGTCTATTTCTGTTGTCACATGTCCTTCTCTGACTGTGACCCACCTATCTCCTTCTTTATGATTACCTTGGAGTTACCCGGATAACCCAGGATAATCTTCCCATATCAAGATCCTTAACTTAATCACATCTACAAAATCCCTTTTGCTATATGAAGTAACATATTCACAAGCTCTGGGGATTAGGACGTGGACCTCTTGGGAGAGGTCATTATTCTTCCTACTATACTTGGTGATCATGTTTAAAGTAGATAAGATAATGTCACTTCTCAGTTTAAAATCCTCTAGTAGTTCTAATCTCATTTTCAATAAAAAGCAATTCTTCTGTGATCTACAGAGCTCTACATGATATGCCCCATTGTCTTTCTGACATTATATCCAGTTCTCTCCTTTATTTTTCTATTAAGCTCTGCTGATGTCCATGCTGTTCTGGAGGCTTGTTCTAACATATTCCTGTGTTAAGACCTTTGCCCTGCTCTTTTCTCTGCCCGGAGCCCTCTTCTCTCAAATATCAACATGGCTAGTGTCTGTGTTTCCTCTAAGTCTTTATTTAAACTAATGTTCTCTATATTGCCTTCCTTGGCCAACCTGTCTAAAAATTCTACACAGTTATGAAAAATTCCCCTGGAAATGTCAAAACTCTTCTCAATTTTTTTGAATGTGTCTCTTACCCCTATGTATCATACAATATGGTTTATTTAGTAAACCTTTTTCTAGTTTGTTCTTTGAATGTAAACTACAACAGGATAGAGATTCCTTTTTGTTTACTCTTCACTCCCCGTTACCTAAAAGAATTTCTGGCATGTAGTACACTTTGAAAGATATTAGTTGATGAAAGAACCAAATAAAGGAATGGCCTTGGTGGATTAGAGGCAAATGGAACCTAACTAGAAGGATAATTAGGCTCACTGTATGTAGGGAAGTTCATTCCAGGTTGAGAGACGACTGTGATTAAAAGCACAGAGGGCATGGAGTGTTCAGGGAATATCAATAATGGAGCATAATTTGGTAAAGAAAATCAGCTATTTGAGATAGATTCATTCTCCCCCTTGATAATGTGGAGCTATTGCTGGGAAGTGACTGCCCCACTGGGGACCACATTTGCCAGCCCAGTTAAGCTTAGCCAAGTGATGGAGTCCAGCCAATGGAATGTCAGTGGAATCGAGGGCATCCCCTTCCAGGCCAGACCTATACAAACTTCCCATGTTCTACAACTTAATGATCTTCTCTTTTTGGCTTTTTGGATAGGAGGCAACCCTCAAATAATGGTAGAAGCCACATGTTAAAGATGGAAGAGCTAATGTCAACCTGAATTTCTGAATGACTACTTGTAGAGTGTGGTTCTGCCAGATATTTCACCTAGCCAGTTCTGTAACACAAGCAAGAAATAAACTTCTAATATATTTGAGTCATTTTACATTTTTACATTTCAGGAGCTATTTGTTACAACAATTAGCTTGCCATGATTAATATATATGTTATGTAGAAATGGTGTTCTAGTGCTAAATAAATTTGAAAAGTTAGTTGCAATGAAATAGCTTTGGAAAGTTATTAAATTTAAAAATAACTTTGTATAAAAAATCAATAATTGTAGAAATTAGAAAGCACAGATAACAGAAAGGAAGAGAAATAAATTCATAATCCTACCATAAACATCTAATTTCCATTAATATCTTTTATATATTCTTGCATATCTATGTATCTTTTTGTTTTTTCTATGAAAATTAAACAGTAATTGTATTTTGTAATATTTTTATATCTCAACAGTTTTCTACTTGGAAAATACTCTGCAGTCCCTATTTTTTAAGTACACCCAAATATAAATCCTTTATTATTTGTGTGTGTATATATGTATGTGTATATATATACTTGGATGTTTGTGTGTATTTATATGGGCATGCTAAAAGGAGTTGAAGTACATGTACTAGGAGTTAGCATTGGTCTTCTTGGCAGTATAGTGGACATTGAGAATGGAAAAGGACAGAGATTATTGATTTTAAATATATTTTTATATTTCATTTTCCAGATTTTCTGATTTAGTAGATATACAATAGGTTCTGGGGTATGTATTTTCTTAAAAGCTTTTCAGATGATTCAGATGTACAATCAGGTTTAGAAGATGATCCCTAAGATAGCCATATTCTTGAAGAGAGTAAGCAATTTTTGAGAAAGTTAGTATACTGAAGTTAAGAGTACAGAAGTAAATTTTCATCATGTGACTTTCTAACCATTTATATGAGTCCTCATGAATGATATACACATGTGATATTTAAATATTTTTATGTGCCCAAGGAGAAACACCATAGCTGAGGTTCTCCAGGGTAAAGAGGATCAATGCGGTCCTAGTGGGGATTCCTGAGGGCCCAAGAATTGGCAATTTTTTTACAATCACCCAAGAAAATCTGATATGGTTCTATGGCACTGTCTTCTCTATGCTGACACTTGAACTCATGATGGGATCCTATGGTGTGGGAGGACCTGGAAAAAAAGATACAGGAAGGGAAAAACAAAGGCATTGTAGAAAGTGCTAGGACAGAAGAGAGACCAGGCGCCATGTGGCCCAGTCTTGGGGCTCCTGACCCAGTCTGGAATATTGAGGACTAAAAAGAAATACACTTACAAGTAACCAACCTCTACGCTTCCTAATTGTTCCCTTTCCTTGGGAGAGATACATGATGCAAAAGACTCAGGGGAGCTCCCATAAAGTGCAGAATGGATGTGCTTTTTTTTTTTTCTTTCTAATACTAGTGATGGTAATAGTAATTCTAAGGTTTATTATAATTATTAATGTTATTTTTTATGACTCAGGCTCTCTCAGCTCTTGTCAATGTAAACTTACAAGCAGTTTTTTTTTTTTTAAATCTCGTTATGGGAAAAGTACACAGGTGAAAGAATGCTGATCGTTTAATCCCTTTTGTTCAGGATGAGAAATATAATGTGACGTTGCATATATACTCAGGCAATGTGAGTTTACAGTACATTTTCAATACAAAAGGAGCAAAGGAGGGGAAAACAGTTGCGAAGGTCAGAGACACAAACTGTGAATGTGCTAGCAGACTGCATCCTTGAGTAGGAGTACAGAGAATTCTGCTCCCTTTTTCACTTCTTAAAGATTTTTGCAACCACCCAAGCAAACAAACAAGCCAAGAATAAAACAAACTAAAAAAAGCAGTTGAACAGTTTTAAGGGATGGTGGAGTCTTTTGTCCTTTTGCGGAAGCATATACTTGCCCTTCCCCCACGCTGGGCAGGAAGCCAGATCTGAGGCGTGGGGACATTCTATAGCAGACCTTTGCTTTGCTTTATGAAAGCCAGGCCATCATTTTCAGATTAAAGGCCTGACAAATAAATACTTGAGTAAATCTTAACCCATCTCTCTCTCAGTTAGGTAGTCACCTGCCCTTTGGCAGCACTGTCTCCACTTCCCTCTGCAATTGTTGGAGGTGTCAGTGTCTCCTAACCTACCTAGCAGGGTAGCTACACAAAACCCGATAGGACTAGCTTTTCCTGAAACACTAGCTCAGACACTTGGCATTACAGCATTTCTCTGGAAGGACTTTGGGGATTTTTAGCTCCATTTCCTCATTTGTAATTCAAGAAATGGTGGCCTGTATCTTACTGGCCCAAGTAAAGGCTTATAAGATTGATTTTCCCTCTGCTCTCTCCTCTCTTAGACCTGGAAACTGCTGGTTTGTTCAATGTACTGGGTATAGCTGATTTTGGCCTACTTGGAACAAAAAAAATAATTTGTGGCCGAAAGTTAGGGAGAAAAGTTCAGGTTGTCACAAATAATCACAGTTTCAGCTGTGACTTATCTACTATCAAGGGATATTGCTCAAAAAATTTCCCTTAATTTCCTTATTTGTTAAATGGGAAAATGACATATCTTAATTTTTTTGTTGGGAACAATGTGAAGCTGAATTAGATGACTAAAAATATTTATCTTGTTGCATGTTTATATCAACAGAAAAGATATCTGTTGTCTAGGAAGATATAAAAACATGAAGAATTGAATATTGCTCTATGAGCTAGATTAAGGATGTAGTAAGTGGACTTAAAAACAAAATAAACAGACCAACATTCAGTAGAGTCTGTGCATGATTATACGGAGCCCTACAGGCAGTTGGGAACTGGGGCTGGGGAGAAGGGTTCTGTCTTGTTTTATGTTTTACAATTTTTGGTACCAACTCTCTGCATTTTTCCCTGGTTCTTGTTCTTCATTATTTTGTCTTCTTTCTTTAATCATGCTGTCTCCAGAGTCTTTATCCATTCTAATAGTTTTTACCAGAATTTCTTGCTGATGATACTTTTGCTTTAGAAGACATTGACCATGGCTTGTCCAGCTCCTCTTATACTCTGGGAAAGCTATCTTCTCATCTTCTGGGGGAAGGGCTCTTCCCAACCAATCCTTCCATCAATAGGAATGATTCATTCTTCTGGTGTTGCTTTGAGGTATGAACACTGAAGCTAGCAGATGCTGGCAATCATAGTCCCTGCTTGGTGGAAAAATCTGGAATAGAGATGATGGTTTCACAATACAGAAACAGAGGCTGGAAACCATCCTTCTTGTCTCTGAGGGCAGACATTCGTGTGACCCAGACACTTCCCTGTCATGACCTGTCTGTTAGGTCTGTGTGGTTGCTCCCTGGTCCCCCTGTTCTCAGTGTCAAGAATGAGTACTGGTACCAAGTTGGGCCAATGACAGAGTGATCACAAATACAAAGCAGTCTCACACACAACATTTAATGCAAAGCAAAAGTATCTGTCAGAGAGAGAGACAGGTCATCCTCCGCAACAGAGAAGACCCTGAAGTCTAAGCACACACTCTCTTTTATATGCTCACTAGTTTGTCCCGCCTTTCTCCTGGCAGGATTGGTTGCCATTCCCTGCCTTTGGGGTGATTGGCAGGTTGGGGTTACATAACAGGATACATAACAGGTTACGGTTATGTGACAGTTTCCTTACTACACATGAGTCCTCCCAGAATCCTTCATGAACACTCTGTCCATGCTATGCTGATTGGATGGTAATGAGCCCCAGGTTAGTTAAAGGTCACTAGGAGCCCCTTACTGTGTATCTTCCCACCAGGGAACAGTTCCTAGCTACAATTCGGTTCCTAGCTACAATTCAGTTCCTGCCGCCCTTAACCACTTCCTTGCCACCTGTATGTTCTCATCCAACTTAACGTGTCCACTTTGTGGGTGTGTATCATGAAACTCCCCATTTGGTTTTAGCTGGTTGGAGCTGGGTTTTTTTCTCTTGCACTGAAAAAGTCTTGAATAATATAACAGATAAATATAATACTTACACTTTAATAGAACAGAAAATTTTGCATGGTTTTTGGAAATTAGAAAATAGAGATGAGGACATAAACCAATATAGTCTCCTGTCAAGTATGTTAAAATTCTGTTAAAATAATACCCAAGTTAATGTTTTCTTCCTGGTATCAGGAAGATTCCTTCCAGGTATCATTACTTCCTTCTTCCTCATTCTAAGCTGACTTTAAATTCTTGGAGGGAAGATATGTTTTATTAATTTCTGTGTTGTTAGTACCTAGCACAATTTCTGACATATAAGGACTGTATTAATAATTTTGAATATAAATAAATATTATATATTTCCCTGAAAGAAAATCCTTGGAATAGCCAGGTATTTTATATTACATTGTAAACTACATTTTTTTGTTTTATAGTCTTTGCCTTTATAAAGGAAAAAATAAGATCAACATTCCCCATTTACTATAAGATAATTTATCTAAAAGGGGAAAATTACTATATTTTTATTTAGTTGGGGGTGAGGTTTAAATCTCAAATACTTGTGAAAGGTCAAGATTAGAAAATAATTTTGAATTCAGTTGGCCTAAGAATAATAGTTTTTTCTTTATTTCTTTGTTACTGAATTAGTTGCTTAATTCTTTGAGAAAGAGAATAGAGAGATTAGAGAGCCAGAATTTTAAGAAACAAGCAAAAAATGAGACGGGGGTTGGTATCAGACTCTAAATCTAGATAAGGGAGTATCAGGAAGGTACTTTCAGTGTTGAGAAGTCAAGTAGAACTAAGATGGCAAGATGGCCCTTAAAAAGTTCTATTTGTGACTTTTGAGTGAACGATATTAGGAGAATGGACTATATGGAAATCAAATTGCAGGGGATGTCCTAGAGGATGGAGGTGAGTGGAAAAGCCTGCCAATTAATCTAATTAAGACATGGATTTATTTCGCAAAACAGAAAAAGATGTTACTTTCCTGACATAGGGCCCATCAATGGAGTATTTTAAATTTCATGTTGAGGAATTTGTATTTGATTCATTGGGGCATTGGTCTTGTTCAAAATAAATTATTCTCTACAGTCAAGCATAAGGTAATTTAGACTTTGAAAATATAAGCCTCGTGTTTTGAGCTTTTATCTAAAAAAATGTACAAACAAGCTCATGTTACAGTAAGCACAGAGTGGCCATTCCAAGGCACGTGTCAGTTTTGACTATAATTTTATCTTGTTTTTTTCTGGTGTCTTTAGGCTTAAATGGATAAACTATTAGACTCAAATATCATTTTTTTTTTAATCTGGTGAGTTTAATTCATCCAGAGTGTAGCTCTGTAGGGATTCACAGTAATTGAATAAAGGGCATTTCTTTCAACCACCCTATGTGTTTAGATAAAACTCCAGCTTTAATTTCTAGTTGACAATAAAAGGAAAGTAGAAATAGATGCTATTAATAGATATTATTTCCAATAAAAGTAATCCTAAAGTTTTTTTAGAAATAAATTAATTAATGAGATTAATGAATCAAATAATCTCAGCAATTTGTATTCTTTTTCCAGTGGAGGCAATGAATACAAATTATCCGATTAAGTAAAAGTTGTTTAGCCCTTTCATTTTTTTTTTCTTAGCCCAGTTAGTATTGGAGATATATGGAGCTACAGACAAAAATAGATCAAGAAATAGAAGCCAACAAATCAATAGGGAAATAAATCAGAAATAATGGAGATTCTATCAATGAAGCTTAACAAATACTACAAGAAAATAAATAAGCACAGAATGATGGCATGCATGGGTTACATATATAATAAGTAAGCCCTCTATAGTAAGAGCCCTCTATTTTATTTATACACTATGTATTATGTATTCAAAACGGATGAAAGATTTGGCCTCTGGAGACATACTGCCTGCTTTGAATCTCAACCCTGCCACTTACAGCTATGTGATCTTGGTAAAATCACTCAAATCCTCTGTGCCTCAGTTTTGATATAGAAAAATAACAGTACCTATCTAATAGAGTTGTTTCAAAGATTAAATGGTATAACATATGTCGTGTTTTTAGAACAGTGTCTGACCCATAAAAAGGGCTTATATAAGTATTATCTATTATTCTTGTCATAATTATTTTTATGTACACTATGGGCTACATAGTTATATAAATTAAAATTATGAGTAGCATTTTCTTATTTATGTATCTAACACATGTGATGCAATTAACATGCCTATGTATAACTCTGGAAAGTTCAACTAAGATCAGACTGTGATGTTTCACATAATCTCACTGAATTTTTGATGCCCGATAAAAATAGAAGACAGGGTGATTTTCATTGCTGCTGCTAGCTCGTGGATCCTAAAGTCACGGGGGCCAGCTCAACCATCACACCCAACTCTAAATCTTTATTGACCCTCATGGTCCCACCTCGCTATATCCACATGCATTCTCTCTCTCTCTCTTTCTCTCTCCCCACCCCCGCTGCCCTTTCCTCAGTTCTCCACTCCCTGCCCCAAACCAAGGGCAGTGTATATGTTAGTTTCCAGAAGATGGACTTCCTCTTCACGCAGGGTCAACCACCATGCCTAGATACTGGGCTTAGTTTGACCTCCATTGCTTAGATTATGGCAATTACAAGAAGTCGATCATTTAGTGTCCAATGTTTAGATTAACATAAATAAAATGATTTAAAGAATCATGCCATTCCAGTCTAAATAAAGCTACCTTATTCGAGGTAGATTTGCATTTAGTTTTATAGTAACTAAATGCCCATATCCTGCATTTGGTTTTATAGTAACTAAGTGTTCATATCCTGCGTATAGTTTTATACCTACTAAATGCCTATATCCTTCATTTAGTTTTATACTAACTTGCCATATTCTCCAAGAATAATGACTAAGTTCTTGTTAAACACATACTACGTAAAGGACCCATCCTGGTAGTTTTTCTGAAATTAAGGTTATTGAAATCTCTGTATTCAAAACTCCCAGCTAGCAGCTCTCCAGGTACAATAGTAATATAAAACATTTTTTTTTCACTTGGCATCCTACTATAACAATGACTTTACTGTTTAACCTGCATAAGCTCTATGGGTGCTTCAATTCCTTTTGTAAATACTATATTTGTTATTGTTTTAAGCTTAGTATACTTCAAAGGCTGATCCACAGATTGGGATTTAGAAATGTCACAAGGTCACAAAAGTATAATTTTTTGGTATCAAGTAAGCCAATTTTATTAACTTTAAAAACTTTGAGTATGAGGAGATTAACAAGCCTTTGTAGTGAAAATCTCCCTCAAAAACATAGACATTTTCTTCTGTTTGTAAACGGCAGAGCCACTCTGTAAAGAATAACCATTATCTTAAAAGAACATAGTGAGATTGTGAACTGCCTAGGTTTTTCAATTAATACTTCAGGAACAATTAAAGTTTTAAAATGAGGTTATGGAAGCTTCCAAAGTTCAAACACATTACACATCCAAAATAAGTCCTCTACTAAACTTTGGCCACAATGCGTAGCAGGAAAAGCTCACATGCTCTCAGACGTTTTGGTGTGGTTTATTTGCAGGCTCTAAGTATCATGCTTTCTATCCTGTGGAATAGCAGTGACAAGACAACTCTACTTTGTGATAAAATTTGTTTAGGCAGACCTATGGCATGAGCAAGTATAGAATTGACCCAGGAATTGCTAAACCAGATCAGTCTACCAGTCTATCAAATTGAATATACTGACCCCTGAGAAAATCGATATACATACACTGTTTTGGGAAGAAAACAAATCCTATTTATAGATACTCAGGATAACATTATGTTCCCAAAAGCAGATTACTTTATGACTCAGGACAATATATAGTTGATTTAAAATCTAATATTTCATGACCTGAGGACTTTCTCTATCTTTTCCTAAATAGCTTATGGGAGAGTAAATTATTTGAACTGAAACCACATTTGAGGCCAAAGAAAGAAGGAGACTAATATTTACTGAGTGCCAACCTTGTCTGTGCCAAGATTTGTGCTGAATGTACTTGATCCTTGCTAAATCCTTGATGAATAGGCATTCTTTTTCTTCGTTTACAAATAAAGAGGTCATGGAGGATGAAGAGGGCCGGTGGAGCTGCCATCTGACTGCTGAGTCCCAGCTCCTTCCACTATGTCATGCGGACCTAACAGAGCCCAGGAAATGGTCCCAAGGCTTCTACATGAGGAAAAATAATCCAGCTATTTGTTCCCTAAGCCTGTTGAATAAATAGCTAATTGGTTTGCACGCTTTCTAGCCTGCTTCACACAAGTAGTCTAGTCTCATGATTAGGAACGCAGTTTTAAGAGCCAGACTGCCTGAGTTGCAATCCCAGCTCTGCCATACTAGCATTTAGCTGGAGTAAGTCACTTGTTTTTTCTGTCTCTATGTGTCCACACCTGTGACATGAGGATAATCATAATGTGTGCCTCATAGGGTTATTTTGAAGTTTAACGACTAAAAGTATGGACAGAAATGCTAAGGTCCGCGGCTGGCTATGAGCTCTGACTAAATGTTTTGTATTGTTGTTCTGAGTCCTACCGGGTGGACTCCTGAGCTACTACTGCCAATTTGTATGTTCTAGGGGTCCTAGAGTTGATGATATTTTTCATACAAGTTTCACTTCTTCCAATTTAACAATGGCTATAATTATATCATTTTTGTATAACATTTTATATTTTTCAACGAACTTTTTGTCTTGTCATTTGAAGAATTTACTTTTCTCAAACCTTATTTTCTTCATCTGTAAAATAGCTTTAATTAATGGTACCTAACTCATGAGGATATTGGCGGGATAAGATGAGATACTGTTGTAAAACACTGAGCATAGGATATCTCCTCGATTTTTTTTCTTCATTGCACATATCAGAACAGGATATTGCCTTTTTTATGTATTTGTTTATTTGTACTCTTACCTTCCTTTTCTAGGTCTACATGCCACAGGAATAGGGACTTACCATATGTTTTCATTCATTGTTTTATAAGTTAGATTTATATTTCGATGATGGTAAGCACTCAATATATAGTTGATGAATTAATGAATCTAAAACTATCTCTGGAAAGAATTACCTTGGGCATCTTGTATTTCCTTTTAAATCAATAACGATAGGCTCTATTTGATACTACTCCTGTGGAATATACCTTTGCTGTTAAGATTTCTGCATCCTGAGGTAACCTAGTATAATTACGTATAAAACCTTGGCTTATGTGACCATTACCTTCATCCTTTGTTTAAGATCATGTTTTGTAAAATTCAAATTCAAATTCATTTTAAATGTATAATTCAATTTATACTGAAGATTCTGTATGGACGATACAAGGTATACAACAAGAGATGCCTATAAAACTATTTAGAAATTTATACTGACATTTTACTCATTTAGCTTCAAGTGTCAAAACTTTATAAAGGAAACTTTTAAATATGCAGAGTCTTCAAAAAGTTCATGGAAAATACATGCTATGAAGAAACCATGTGTGGATTGGAAAATTTTTTTCCACCGAATAAACTTGTACTAACTTGTTATAACATCTCCGAACAGGATCTAGTTGAGGCACTAAGAAGGATAAGACATCAATTTGAAAAGATCTTCTCTGAAAGAACATGAATTCTGCTAAAATTGGAGCAAGAACACATATCAAATTAAGGGTAAAGCTTGAGTGGAAGAATGGTGAAGTCACTGATGTTTTACAAAAAGTCTGTGGGGACAATGCCCCAAAGAAGTCAGCAGTTTACAAATATATAACTAGCTTTAAGAAAGGACAAGATGGTATTGACGATGAAGCCTGCAGCAGCAGACCATCCACATCAATTTCGAAAGAAAAAAATTCATCTTGTTTTTGCCTCAAATGGAAAAGACAGACAATTAACAGCACGAGCAATAGCCAACAACATGTACATCTTACCTGGTTTAGCTTACACAATTCTGACAGAAAATTAAAGTTGAGCAAACTTTCCACTTGATCGGTGCCAAAACCTTTGTGGCCAGATCAGCTGCAGACAAGAGTAGATCTTTTAATGGAAATTTTAAACAAGTGGGGTCAAGATCCTGAAGCATTTCTTGGAAGAATTGTGTTAGTAGGAGATGAAACATGGCCTTATGAGTAGGATCCTGAAGACAAAGTGCAATCAGTGGCCACCAAGAGGTGGAAGTGGTCCAGTCAAAGTAAAAGCAGACCAGACAAGAGCAAAGGTCATGGCAACAGTTTTTTAGGATGGCCAAGGCATTATGTTTGTTGACTTTCTGGAGGACCAAAGAATGGTAACAGATAACATCTTCTTACTATGAGAGTGTTCTGAGAAAGTTAACCAAAGCTTTAGCAGGAAAACACCCAGGAAACCTCAGTTAGTAGTGTAAAAGGACCACATTGACATGGTTAAATTCCTAGGACCCTCAGTTCTTTAGGGATGAACTAAATGGCTGGTATAACCACTTATGAAACTCTCTTGAACTTGATGGAGCTTATGTTGAGAAATAAAGTTTATATATTTGATTTTTATCTTTTAATTCCATTTTCCACTTTGAAATCCCCTGGTATATTTACATCACTTTTTTGCAGGAATCGATTCATCAACATTTGTTTACTTTTTGTTTATGGTGTCATTTAATGTATTGGAACCAATGAAATTTTGATGGACTTTTACATTCAAATTTTGCATCATAGGTATGGAACTTGGGAAAATCATTTTCTTCCCTAAGTATCAGTCTTTATCATCTGTAAAATAGGAATACCACTTACTCTCAGCATTGTAAATGATCAGTAAGAGAAAAGATGTGCCTAGCATATGGTGAGTACCACACAAATATTTGTTAAATATCAGGGAATAAGAAGAGCTAAACCTGGTCCCTGGAAAGACAGGCACTTCACAATAGGTCTGTCCTCAGTCTCGATTCATGAATGGTCAGGGAGAAACAAGGGGAGCTCATTGTTTCTGGTCTCAGTGACAGACAGGGGAAATGAATATCATACACATTGAAATATTAAAAACGAAAAATGTATGATACTTGGCAAATATGAACTACAGACCAATGATATTGAAATTTAGGCAGTGGGTTAGAGGGAGGAAATAAGTCATGTCTACCTTAATATTTGCAATATTAAATGCTAAAAATAGCTTTGCATTTTGTCTAGAACAAATGCAGTGGGATGCTTACTGGTGACTTTAGCATACTACTGAAAACCATAAAGAACAGTTGTAAGCTGATGGGTTGGTGAAGGGAGCACACCCAGAGTGGAGTCGAGTGGTGTTCTGCAGGGTTCATTAGAAATCGACAGTGTGCACACAGAGCAAAGAAACTTTTAGGATGTAGTTTATTTGTGTTTTTTGAAGGCTTGAGTGTGTCGATCTTCCTGAAACCATTGTTTAGCCAAATATCTATCCAAATAGACCACATGTCATTGCCGATAAAACTTCCTTGAGAAAATGTAGAAAATATTTCTGGCTGTTTCTGGTACATTCAGGACTTGGGCATATTTGTTCTCTCCTTCATCAATGGAGAGTAGATCACAGTCAAAGGTCAGTTGCTCAATACTAACAACCCCCCTCAAAGATCTTCAGATATATAACTCACAAAAAAGGTTCAATGCATAGAATCACACATTCCCTTCAAAAGTAAGAAAGGAAGGGCCTTTCAGCCTGATTGCCCACTGGGAGAAGCCCATTGCTCCCCACATTTTTAGTCATTAGTTCAGATGTGCTGATAGAGGGCATCTGTGAGTCTTCTTTAAAATAAGAATTTTTAGGTTACTTAAGGTGATCTCTGGAAATGTAAGAGTATACTTTAACATATTTTTTCATCCACAGAAGGACTTGCAATCTAATATATAAGCAAAACTGAAATGCTTGTGATAAAACTGAGATGACTTGAATCTTATTTTTCCTCATCAGTTCTCTATGCACCATGTAGTGCAATCAGCGTTTTTAGACCATATCTCCTACCATCTGCATCTGCAATGAGATTCAAAGCAGGGATTTAAAAATCACTGTTTCAAAACTCCGAACTTATGACGAGCCACTAGCTTTGCATAAAGTTGTGTTTGCCCCCCTTTCTTTCTTGTTCTCTTTCTCTCTCTCATACTTATTTATTTCTACAAGCTTGTCATTTGCTGTATCTAATGTGATATGTGAGGTTAGGCTTAACTGAGATTTCTAAAATGTTAAATTTTGGTTCAGATGCATGGAGCAAAAAACAATCATTAAGTTTTCAGATTAGTTATAACTTATGTCCATTGTCATTGATGTAACACTAAGACTCTACTCAAAACTGAAGAAATGCTGACATGAAGTGCCTTATAACTGTGTTAAGTACTGGAAGACTTATCTTTTGTGTGATACAAGTTTAGTGACAGAAAAACCAAAATTCAAATCCCAGTTCTTTCATTCATCAGCTGTGTAGCCTTTAGAAAGTTGCTTAACCTTTAAAAATCTCAATTTTATCACATGAAAGAAAGCTGTCATGCAGAGAGGTTATGGGTATTAAAAATAATTTATAAAAATTGCTAGCCCAATGCATATAAAATAGTAGGTTCACAGTTAGTGCTAACCAACTTACTATTGTCAGTTTTATAAAATTATTGTGGTATGTTTTCTGATAATTAAAATAATATTGTGATCATTTAAAAAGTACCAAAAAGCATATAAAGAACAAAAAAACTATCTCAAATACCATTCTAGAAAGAAACATTTTTAATATTTTCAAATATATCTGTCAAGTTGTTTTTATGTATATTTTTATGAACATTTAAAATACAAAAGTATATTATTCATTTTATTTTGTTATATACTTCTATCACTTTATTATAAACAACTTTTTATTATTAATAAGAATGACTTATATAATCATTAACTGCTATATAGTAATCTTATTTTTGGATATATCAAAATTTTTATAAATAATTTCCATCTAAAGTGGACAGCTTTTAAGAAAAATAAACATCATTTATGTTTAGAGAAAATGGGACTGGAATTAAGAAGATTTCCAATTAAAAGAAGAGTTTTCAACATATTAAAAGCAAATTAAAACAATTATATATCATAACCAATTTGAGTTTATAGTGGGAATGCAGAGTTTAACATCAGAAAACATAAAATTCAATTCTCTAACATGTTAATGGAGACAATATGTATAATCAATTATCTTACTTGATGTAGAATAAAATAGTTGTTAAAATTCAACACGCTGTATTATAAGTTGATCTCAGCAATATGGACTAGAAGGGAAATTAAACATAAAATACTAAAAAAAAAAAGCGTATAATGGTGAAACAGTAGAATCATTTCTTTTAAAAATCCCTGGTCAATTCAACATTTCACTGGTGGTTGTAGAATGCACAGTAAGATAGAGACAATAAATAAAACTGTGCAGACTGAAAAGGTATTTGCAAAACTCTTAAGGAGAACATTTTAAAACATCCTTAAAGTACTTGAAAGAAGTCTTGAATAAGTGGAAAGATAGCTCATATTCATGGAGGCTGATTCAATTTTGTAAAAATGTTAATTGTTTCCCATTAAGTCTATGAAATTAGTATAAGTTCAATAAATGCAAGTTCCTCCTCTCCACTCATATTTGAAAGCTGATTCTAAAATGTATCTAGATGACTAAAGAGTTAATATTAACTAAGACAGTGTTGATTAAGAATGATCAAAGTTTGTGGACTTGCTACTCCATATATAAAGACTTTTAAAGCTGGAGTAGTTAATAAGAAGAAAATATGTTATTGACAGAAGGGCAAATGCATGAACCATTATAACAGAATAGACATGCATATTTGGAAAAACTGTGACTGAGGTGGCATGGTGAATCAGTTTCCTGATAGATTATTGAGAATGAATTGTTTAATAAATTGGTATAGAATGGTGATCTTAATAGAAAAATACATAAATTAGTTTTATGTATTATTTTATTTATGAAAGAATCATTCCACGGGGGCTAGATTCCAAAATCTTAATACAGCATACTAAAACTTTTAAAGTAAAATTAATGAAAATATGTAACATGTCTATGATATTAGATTTCCTAGATAAGAAACATGAGTCACCAAAGAAAACTTTGTCATATTAAGACCTCCAAATAATAGGAGTCACCAAAAAGAGAGTGAAATATAAACCGTGCTGTATAAAGATATTTGTCATACATTTAAGTGCTAAAGGATTAGTACTCAGTACTTATAAATACCATCTACAGAATAGTACCATATAGCAGACAACACTGTAGGAAAATGAGTGAAGGTTATGAATAAGCATTTCACCAAAAGAAGAAAACCAGTGGCTAATAAGCATGAAAATGTTCTCAATTTTATGAATTCTCAAGGAAATACATATCAAGACAGATATAATTAGTACTCATATGAATTTAACAATTTATCCTTTGGTAACCTTTAAAAATCATTAAATATTGTTGAAGATGTACAATAGTATTCATAGACAGTTCTTATGGACAATTGGCACAAGCATTTTGGAGAGATTTTGACACAAGTATTGTTGAATATGTACATACGCTCCCACCCAGTGATTTCACACCAGGATATACTCACATACATGTTATACTTCTCGAGAAAATTTTCCATATATACATAAGGGGACATATGTAATAAATGCATTGTAATTTTTTGCAGTAGTTTAGAAATTAGAAACAATATTAAATGTTCATCAACAGGTGAGATCCACATAGATCCAAAAGATTGAGAAGAAAGTTGTGGAAAGATATAGATAATGAGATACCGTTTGTATCTAATTGAAACCTGCAAAACAATGCTAAATATAGTGTGTATATTAGATACATATTAAATTATCAGGATCCTATACAGGAATAAAAATACCCCAGTTCTTCAGGAAATAAAATGGAGGAGTTGTAAGCAGAGGAATGCAGTTAGAAAAAGTATATAGTTGTCTTTATATTTTACTTTATATGTTGAGTGGTAGGTGTACAGGTGTTTACTTAGTTATTATGTCTGAGAAGTTAAACAAAGAAAATAAGAAGGATTAAAAACTATTCATAATGTCCCAATGGCTAAATTGTGATACTATAGGGTTTTAAGATCAGAAATACAAAAATTAAGTAAGCCTCTCCCTATTTCAGCAAAACTACCTCGATAATAGTTGCACTTTTTACCTAAAGCTATCAAAACATATTCCAAGGCTGGGCGCAGTAGTTCCTCAGGCCTGTAATCCTAGCACTCTGGGAGGCCGAGGCGGGTGGATCATTTGAGCTCAGGAGTTCAAGACCAGCCTGAGCAAGAGAGACACCCTGCCTCTACTAAAAAAAAAAAAAAAAGAAAGAAATTAGCTGGGCAACTAAAAATATATAGAAAAAATTAGCCAGGCATGGTGGCACATGCCTGTGGTCCCAGCTACTGGGGAGGCTGAGGCAGTAGGATTGCTTGAGCCCAGGAGTTTGAGGTTGCTGTGAGCTAGGCTGACGCCACGGCACTCTAGCCCAGTCAACAGAGACTTTGTCTCAAAAAAAAAAAAATATTCCAAATGTTTAAGAACTTTCTCTACTTCAACTCTCTATAGCAGTTTTAGTCTGAAACTTTACTTCTTTGTTTATTTATTGCTGTTTAACAGGACATTATTATTATTAACCTTAATTGTAAGTTCTTTGAATACAAGAATCATTTCTTGAACTTTTGTTTTTGTGTATCTCATAGCATCTGCCAACATGTTTGGCATATGGTAAGAAGTTATTTTTTTTTGGATGAATACCAATATTTATGTTGAAACAGGACTTTGTGAAGGGTGCTCAGCCCATGTTAAATGCCACTGGGTTTACTACTTACATAAGTGTAGGCAGATATTGGGGTAGTGCAAAAGAATCGGCTTTGGAGTCGGAATGCCTAGGTTTGAATCCGATCTTCACCAGTGTTGCTTTGCACAAAGGATTTATCCTTTCTTTTCCTATTTCCTCATCTATGCAAGTGGGGATAATAGTTACTCCCTTATATGGTTATTATGAAGGTTAAATGAGGTAAATACTTGTTCGGACGTTAGAACAATGGCAAGTGCTGAGTATAACTGCAGTTAATATTAGTATAATTACATCTATCATACTTTGTTCCAGTTGTTTGTCTCTCTTCCAGATATGCTGTTAGCTCTGTGAGAGCAGGGAACCACATCTGTCCTCTTCACATGGCTCAGCTTCTACTGCATGGTAGTCACTAAAATACAAGTTGAGTAAGTGAGTGAGCTAGAGAATTTATTCTTTGGTAAACTCAATTTAAGTAGCATTTTGGGGATCATAAAGAACCAACTTGGGTCATTTTTTATTATTTGTTACTGAATTAGCAGTAGCTTTTGGATTTGGGGCAGTTGAGCAGAGGCCACTGCTGGTTACCCCTGGACCTTGGAGGCATAGTTTTTACCCCTCATGGTTTCTGCCATATTTTATGGAAAACATAATTACCAAAAAGGGATTTGATTTTATCTTATTTTTTGGCATTTTGGAGAGAGAAAAAAACTGTTTAGAAGTTTTTAAATTTGTTTCACCTTTTTGGTTGTATGAATGTATACATATTTATAATTGATTCAGACTATTTTAAAAGGGTAAGTTTGGTCTAGAGAGTTTTGTACTTGAATTTTTCTGTCTCTTCTCACTATGATCAGTGGTTATGACAACACAGATTCCCCTTAGTATAGGAAACATGACACACAATTAATATTTCCCAGTTCCCTTTTTGTTTTACTGGTTGCTCTTTGAAATATCTCTTCATCATTCTGTCGTCAACTCCTTGGGAATGGCATTTATTATATATGAAGGTGACATGTATCTCCTGGAATTATTGCAAATTATGTTCACACTAGAAAATATTTTGTGGAAGCTGCTAAGGATAAAGGAAAGTATATTTTAAGCTGCTGAGTTCATTCATTCGTTTATCCATTTATTATTATTGTATTCACTCTTTCATGCATTCGTTCATGCATCCAACAAATATCTATTAGAAGCTTACTAGGTGCTTGTCTTGTGGGAGGTGGAAAGGTAGAGTCCCTTATCTCATGGAGTTTATAGGCTGCAGGGTAGTAGGGGAAGTTATATGTAAAATGCAAACTTTGAGGAGTAGCTAGCTCTGTAGTGGCATGTACCTTGAGTACTAAAAAAGTTCTATTCTGTGGGTCAGGAAGTTTAGCCTGAGGATGACACATTCCAGGGGAGATCTGATAAATCAGTGGATCTAGCTATCTGAGGGTGGAAGGAAGAGTGTTTTAGGCAGAGGAACAGGCAGAAAGAACAACATTTATGACTTGGTGATTTTGAAAACTTAGAAAGAGATAAATGAGTGAAGAACAGTAGGGGGGATGGTTATGCTGGAGAGGTGGGCTCCTGCCAGGGCAGGCCCTATTTTCTTTCCAGCCACTCTGAGGTCAAACTTTATCCTAAGAACAATGGAAAGCCACTGTTTTAAACAGGGCTATGACAGTCATGACAGGAAGCCTGGTTAACTTGATGAAAATACCATATTAATAGATCAGAGAGAAAACATCTTGGTATGAAAGAGCCCAGCAAACCTGTAAGGTAATTTCTTGGGGTAAGTACTAATGAGTTTCCCAGTGTCTCCCTTTTTGACTCCAATCTTGTTGGGTACAGGCCACATTGGAGTGTCTCTTGTTTTCTTCAGTCACTCTAGGAAAACTAAGAACTGAGACTCAGAATTGGATATTACAACACAGGACTACTGAATACCTTGGGGATGTGATGCCTAGTAAACAGTAAAAGAGGGTTTCCGCCATGTGGCAAGATGATAGTCTATTACATGTAATCAGAAGACTATCTCTCCCCAGGGGCTTTTGTGTATTCAGTTTCAACTGTCTAGAAAATTTTTTCTTTCTTCCCTACACTTCACCTCCCCCTTTTTCCTGGCTAACTTCACCTCCTTTCCGTGATAGGTCACCTGCTTTGATTAAGTCAGATCATACTATACCTTCCAGGAAAGCAGAAAAACTTTCCCAACTATGAATACTAACTGTAGTTAGATGTCTGCAAGCTGATGTAGCATCCTGTGCTTTTATATCCTTATTAGGTAGCGCTTGTCACAGAGTATTGTGATTTTGGGTCTGTCTTGTGCTGCTAGGCTGTAAGCATAATGAGAGCAGGGATTTGTCTCCTTAGTATCCTTTGTACCTACATCAAATTCCTATGTATGTTAGAATGCTTAGTAAACATTTGTAGAATTAAGAATGAAAGTAGAGGTAATGATACTACTATGACGACCATGATCATTCTGTGTATTGACTGCTTTATATGGTTATATAACTCTGAAGAATGTTATAGTAATTTATAATACATTTAAAATACTTCAGTGTTTGTGGTGGTTTTAACTTTCTCTAAGAAAATTTTATGGATGTCAATTTCTGAACCAGAGCTTAAAGCAGCAGTCAAAGGGATTCTTTCTCCTTGTCAAAATAGAGGAAGAAATCAACTAAGATATTTCATTCTTGAGATAGTTTTGGATCTGTGTACGAAATATTTGAGAGAAAAAAGAAAAACAATTTCTAAACAGTGCTCATGTCTGTTAGTCCTGTGTACTATATTTGGTTTATATAATCAGAATTTTTTTCATATCCCCTCTGCTCTCTGACCCAAGGACCATGGAAGTGTTTTTTTTCCAATTTTCACAGTTAATGCTGTATTTGGAACCACTAACTTGTTTAATCTATAGCTCTGTTTACTTAACTATATTTTGAACATAACAAAGATGACTGCATTTATATAATAGAAAAATATGTAGATATTTTATCAATGTATATAAAAATATGTTCATCCACAAAAATAGTGTTGAATAAAGAGCCAGCTCTAAATCCAGGTGAATTAAGAAAAATGACAGGGACTTATAATAGTTTTAGGTTTAGTGAGGAATGTGTCTTTTAGCTTACATAGAAAAAAGTAATATATTATGAATATTTCTTAGACAATACTTAAAAGGGAAATTTTACTTAATATTTATGAACATATCTTGATATCTGGTGAACTTATATTCATATATTTTAAATAAATGCCTAACAGTAGAGTGGGGCAAACACAGTGTGATATAATGGAAAGCATATAAGATGAGGCATCCTGGTCATCTCAACTTGTTGCACATCTTAATGAAGATATAGAAGAAGCATCATTGTCAGTTATTAAGTTTCAGATAATATATTTTAGAATTCATAAAGTTAATCTACCATAATGTCAACCATTTTTCTTTTCTAACTAGTTTTTAAATATTTGGATGTTCAAAATATTTTTACTTCAAATAAGATCAAAGCTTTAAAAATAATACTAAAAAGAATCATTTTTCTACATGTGGCTGTCCAGCTTTCCCAATATTTATTGAATAGGGCTTCCTTTCCCCAGTGTTGTCTGCTTTGTCAAAGATCAGTTGGTTATAGGTAGATGGTTTTATATCTGGGTTCTCTATTCTGTTCCATTGGTCTGTGTCTCTACTTTTATACCAGTACCATGCTGTTTTGGTCACTACAGCCTTTGTAGCATAATTTGAAGTCTGGTAATGTGATGCCTCCAGGTTTCTTGTTTTTGCTTAAGATTGCTTTGGCTATTCGGGCTCTTTTTTGGTTCCAAATGAAGCACAGAATTATTTTTTCTAGATCTGCAAAATATGATGTTGGTATTTTGATGGGGATTGCATTGAATCTATAAATCATTTTGAGTGTATGGACATTTTAGCAATGTTGATTCTATTGATCCATGAGCATGAGACATTTTTTCATTTGTGTCATCTGTAATTTCTTTCCTCAGTGTTTCATAGTTCTTCTTGTAGAGATCTTTTACCCCCTTGGTTAAATATATTCCTAAGTATTTTATTTTCTTTGTAGCTATTGTGAATAATATTGAGTCTTTGATTTGACTCTCAGCTTGATTGTTATTAGTATATAGAAATACTACTGATTTGTGTGCCTCTCTTGCCACGTACAAAAATTAATTCAAGATGGACAAAAGACTTAGATGTAAGGCATGAAACAAAAAAAAAAAATCTACAGAAAAATGTAGGAAAAACTCTTCTGTATGTCAGCATATGCAAAGAATATATGACTAAGACCCCAAAAGGCAAATACAACAGCAACAAAAATGAATAAATGGAACTTGATTAAGTGAAAAGCTTCTGCATGCAAAGGAAATAATCAACAGAGTAAATAATCTATAGAATTGGAGAAAATATTTACAAACTAAAGATCCTATAAAGGGCTTATATTCAGAATTTATAAATAACAAAAAAAAATCAGCAAGAAAAAAAACAACCATTCATTAAAAAGTGGGCAAAAAACATGAACAGTTTTTCAAGCAAACATAAACAAATAGTTAACAAACATATGAAGACATGTTCAACATCACTAATCATAGGGAAATGCAAATTAAACCACAATGAGACATCATCTCATTAGAGATGTTAGAATGAGCTATTATTAAATGGCCCTGTTAGAATGGCCATTATTAAAAAGTCAAAAAACAGTGGATACTGAGGTGGATGCAGAGAGAAAGGAACACTTATGCACTATTAGTGGGACTGTAAGTTAGTACAACCTCTATGGAAAACAGAAATAAATGTGGACTTACTGTTCGACCCAGCAGTTCCACTACTGGGTATCATCCCAAGTGAAAACAGGTCACTTTCTCAGAAAACCATCTACACTCAAATGTTTATTGCAGCACAATTCACAATTGTAAAGATGGGGAATCAAGCTAAGTGCCCATCAGTTCATAAGTAGATTAATAAAAGGTAGTGTGTGTGTGTTGTGTATGTGTGTGTGTGTATCATGGAGTACTACTCAGGCATAAAAAGGAATGAAATATTGTCTTTTGCAGCAACTTGGATGGATTGGTGACCATTATCTTACGTAAAGTATCTCAGAAATGGAAAAATAAACACCACGTACTCTGTAATACTTGGGAGCTAATCTCTGGACATACACAGGCACAAAGAGCTGTAAAGGTCATAGGAAATCAAGAAGGAGAAGTGGGGAAGGGGTGAAAACATACGTATTGGGTACAATGAACACTATTCTGTTGCTGAGCATACTAAAAGCTCCAACTTAAGTGTTATAAAAGGTATCTGTGTAACAAAAACATTTATACCCCCTTAACATTTTGAAATTAAAAAACATTGGCAACAATTCTATTACCTTCAATCAGGGGGAAGGGAAAATAAGGGCTTAGTGTTTGATGGGTATAAAGTTTCCATTTGGAAAGATGAAAAAATTCTAGAGCTGGCCAGTGGTAATGGTCCCAGAACAATGTGAATGTCCTTAATTCCACAAAACTGTAGATTTAAAAATGATCAAATTGGTAAGTTTTTTATTATGTGTATTTTACCACTATAAGGAAATAGGAATCTCAGCTTACTGACACAGGTGAGGCCATATGTGTGCATGTGTTTTTTTCTCATCCATTTGGCAAGAGTTCATTAGGTTGGATTTGAGGTGTTTTTTTTTTTTATTTCAGCTTATTATGGGAGTACAAAAGTTCAGGTTATATATATTGCCCATGTCCCGCCCATCCTACCGTTCGATCCAGCAATCCCATTATTGGGCATTTACCCAAAGGAACAAAAGTCATTCTATGACAAAGACACCTGTACCTGAATGTTTATAGCAGCACAATTCACAATTGCAAAGATGTGGAAACAACCCAAATGCCCATCAGTTCACGAATGGATTAGTAAATTGTGGTATATGTATACCATGGAGTATTACTCAGCTATAAGAAATAACGGTGAGGTGGTTTTTTATATATTTAGAAAATTTGTATAAGTTGCTAGTATCTTGTTTTGGTAAAAATTGTTGGCATGACAAAGTCTGTTTTAGATGGAAAGTTGATGATTATAGGAATTTGTTATTCTGCTGCAAAGTTTCCAGAAGGAAAAGAAATCATGGTTAGAAATCATGGTTACTTTTCCTTTCATCTTGCCCAATGACTATTTTTAAAAGTTCCTTTGTCTTTCTCTTTCATTTCCCTCTTTTTCTTTTTATGTATGGTAAAAAGCAATCTATGACCTGAGGCTGATTTTTGAAGATGCTGAAGACACTCATCTGGAGTAGACTGGGAGGGAGAAACAGCTTCCAAGATCAGAGTACTAGAGAAGGAATCAGCTGATATTGGGTCTAAGACTTACTTGGCCATTTGTTAGCCCAGTCCTTGAATGTCAGTTTTTTCTAACATAAAATGGGGAAAATAATGTTTCCCCTATTTGTCTTACAAATGGGTTAATGCATGTGAACGTGTTTTATAGATTGTAAAGTGTTCTAAAAATTCTAGGTGCCATTATTTTATCTACTGGCACTACTATTAATAATATTTCACTAATAATTTCTATGGCCTAAAATGAATAAAGAATATAAATGAGGAGTGACGCTCCATTCTGTTTTGATTGTATGCCAGGTTATGTCAGCCTAGGGATAAGTTGAAGCAGAGAGGCTGCTACGATTTGGCTTTTTGATTTCCCTTATGGTTTCTCTCTATCTGTGCCCTGGGCAAGCAGCTCTCTCAAAAAAACCTTTGAATACAGATTGACATATATTCAGAAGAGAGAGGTTTTAAGTTATTTGAATTATAGTTACCTTTGGGTTAAATTCATTTGAAAAGAGAAAATAGATAACAAATGATTATAGAAATAAGAGGACTGAATATTCATTTAAAAGAAATAAAGCGGAATGATGTACAATTGTTTTTCCACTAAGTAGTTGCTTTTGTAATGGTTTAAAAGATGGCATGCAACATCCTACTGACCTGCTTTAAAGAATGCATGTGAAATATACGCCATAATACAAGAAGCTAATGCTATGGATAATGAAAATGTAAATTATTTTTTGTTAAAGGCAAGGAGTTACAGTTGTGTGGGCATCTGTGTGTGTTTCTTTGTGCTTGCTTATTTGGAGATGGAGAGAGAGACAGAGATTCTTCCTTTCTTTATACTCTAGTAAAGGTTTGTGCTCCTTGAAAGAGATACTGTTTATTTTTTTGCTATATCTTTTGTGAAGTATTGAGACTCTTGGATTGCGCCCTGTCACTCAGTGGGCTGAAGTACAAATGCTAATTTATTGCCAGACTGCAGCATTGTGATTTGCATTCCAAATCAGACTGCAGATTCCCATTATAAATTGCTATCCTGTTGTTTCTTATCTAGAATTTGTTCATTCCTTTCATTACCCATACACATTCCCCAATAATGGTCTTTAAAAAATTCTCTTTCAAGAAATTCCCATTTGAAATCAGCAGCTTTAGTGAGTTAAAATCATAACAATAAATAACAAAGACATCAATAAGTGTTTTTGTCCAGTGGGTTTCTCCCTTTCATTTAAGAGTTCTATGGCACTAGGTAAAATACTTACTTAAAATATGTATTGCTTAGGCTTAGAGGTTTATACGCATTCCTTTGAAAACTATGCTTCTATTTCTTTTTAAATCTTAAAGATGTGGGCTTACAAGTCCTCTCTTAATAATAACCGTTTTACAGATAACCCCTTAGATGTTATGATTGCATCTTTTCTTGGCAACTTTAAATCAAATTAACTAAATACTTAGGAGAGAGAAAAGAAACACATTTTTGCAACGTATCTGCCTGGGTGAGAAGCCACTGCTGCAGCATAAAGAAGCGACGGGAATCTGGGCTTTCCCACTCTGGAAGCAAAGGGGGGAATTATGGGTTGGTGGTCTGCTTCATGTTAGGAGGACACCCCTCCATCTGTTCACGGCTCAGCCTGCTTCCAATTTAAAGTCCAGATTTCAATACAAACCTCAATTTCTTTTCCCCATTTTAAATGCAAAGCAAGACCTGCGAATCATAGTGTCTCTGCTCCTGGGATTCAGACCAGATTTCCCCCCAAAATTCTCAGGCTATTTGTTTGAATACCTGCTTACAGTGGGACACAATGGGCAGCTTTGAGAAGAAAAATTGATAATCTTCACGGAAGAGTAATTTGAATGAAATTACACTTGACAGCCTGTCTCCAAGCAAACAAGAGCAGCGAGGGAGCCTGAGCTAAGCTCTGAGGACTTGCCCAAGCCCCTGCTGTTGGAGCTTCCCAGGGAAAAAAAAATCACCAGTTTTTCCAACATCTAATTGAGCTTTTGATTAATTCCGTGTACCAGATTCTGCTGAAGAAAGGTAGCCATGGAAGAGAATATGGAAGAGGGACAGACACAAAAAGGTACTGTGCTAAAAAGGGTTTATTTGTAACTAAGTAATTATTTTGTAGTTTCCTTGTTTGCTTTAGACACTTGCCAGTAAGGCTAATGAATGTTTCTCTTTTGGAAGGCATTATTTTTCCTTTCCTTTAGTCTGTTCCTCACTTGCAGTAATGTCTGGCACGAATGTTGTCATTATTTGCAAATCTTTCAGATATAAGTATCCAAATACAGAGTAGAGTATTAGTGAGAGGAGCAGTTCGGTATTGTTGTGAACTATTTCTTAGACCTGTCTTTGCTAACCTTTGTTTATTTCATGATTTCACGCTTGTCAAGCTGGGTCAAGGGATTCCTGGTGTGAGCCACAAATACAATATTTGGAGCTAGTGGTAGTTAAAAATTGGATGATGTAACCATTATCAATGCCCTTGTGTGGACATCGGATAGAACAAAGACCAAGACCATTTAATATATTTTGGTTGGTACACGTTTTTAAAAACTCTGCTTTTCCTTACATGAATGCAATTTAGGTTTAGATAGATGGAGCAGAAGTTCATGAATTTTCAGGTGTATAGTGACATTAAGGTTTTGCTTTCTGTATCGTTGACTGTAATCAACTTCTGAGTAATAAATGCTAAGGAAATTTTCGGATGCATTTTTGAAGCTTGTCTAGGGATATCTGGCTGTATGAGTTAAAGTGAAATTGCTATTTTTGTAGGTTAAAAATGATCAAATATTGGAAATTTCAAATGATTCAAACACTTATAGAATTTTTTTACATGTCAAGTGGTAGCTTTCACCCCAGAATAGGCAGCGTTTTCTCTCGTCCGCTCTCAGGCTTATGTAATGTCAGAGAAAACGCTCTCGTTTTCTTAGGATTGAAGCAGTGACACAGGTAATGCTACAAAAAAGTAATATTCAAGGGTAGTATTGAAAAGGAGTCAGCTACCAAAGTCGATTTTGAATGTATACAAATGCATTATTTTAAAAAACTATATGATATATGATGAAACAGTTTGGAAGCATAGTATAGTTTGTCAATTTTTTAGCCATTCAGCTATGCTGGGTCTCTTAATGCACACACACATACTCTTGAGGTATATATGGCGTATATACATATACACCACATGCACATATATGTAATCAGAGATTATTGATATTAAATTTAGAAAGGTTTTATGTAAGCAATAAAGATAATAGATGAGCCAATCTACGATTTAGTCATTAGTCCCTTTGTTAATGATACTCTGTAACAGAAACACAATAATTTACATAGATACCATATAATCTATTTTTTAAATTAAAAAAAACTCTACTACTTTTATTATATGCACAAATAGCTTCAGTGTTTATCAGGGATCTTAAATGGCAAATTTCCATAGTAATTTCTGTTGTCATGAGGCATCTCAATGGATTATTTTATTTTAGAAATAAAATATCTCATTTTAATGTCTTTTTTATTGTACATAATGATACTGCTTCTTGGCCAATCAATTTGTTTAAGGAAAGATAAAATGATCATTTTAAATAGAGAAATGATATTTATTACCCTAAGAATCTTGAGTTACTTAAATCATGGATTGTGGTAACAGGTTGAATGTGTCTGAGCAAGTCTTGCTGGATAGATTCAGGAAGCAAGAAAAATGATGTAATTAGTTGTGATTTTTTTTCCTCAGGTAACATGGAAATCTTTCTCTTGTGAGGGTGGGGGCAGCTGCTCTGTGAGGGGGAAAATACTGTCATGGGGGCTTTTCATCATTAAGATGTGCATAGGTACATCAGGAACTGTAGTGGAAAGCAATTATAAATCACAAAAAATGTATAGTGGTCTGTAAGCGTATAAAGCTATATAAGTAAAATATGATTCTGCTTTTTTTTTCTTGAGAAAAAGACCAAATTCTCTTCATTCTTGATCTTCTATTCCTCTCAACTGTGCCTATGTCATCTTATCTATATAAGTTTGTTGTTAGAAAGTTACATTTGCATATAAATGTGTCTCTATATGTGCAGGGTAAGGTAACAATGTGAACTTTGCTGGGATCTAATTTGTAGGAGCTTTTTGATAAGCAGCTAAAATCATTTTTCAAGAGTTTAGGTGGACAAATTTAATGATCCATCTACTTTAAAGGAAGGTAACCCTTGTGTTGGTTTTTACCCTGTTTTTCTTAAACTGCGTAGGATTTTCTTAAATAATAATTTATATATCACAAAGTTCTCTTCATTTGAAAGATGCCTTCCAGTCCATTCGTACAATTTAGACCTATTCTTTCCTGTTATAAATCAAGACTTAAAACTCATATCATCCTCCAAATTCAACTAGAATGTAAAATGGAAGACATTGGTTTCATTGAACATATTTGAAAAAATTATATATGTAATGCTTAAGTACTTAAAAAAATCATCCTTAAAAAATATATTTTTCTTCATAGTGAGATCCCACATAAGCTGTATAATACAATTGAAAGCAGTCCTAACTTTTACATTGATTTAACTATATGTGTTCAGCTGGGGAGAAAGGATACGTTACTAGAATGGTTGACTTCACTAGCTGTTTTCGATGAGCTCATGCTTTGATGAGAAACTGAAATGGAATCATTAATCTGTTGCTCCATCCATTGCTGCTACCCTCCCCAAAGATGGGTGTCTCGTGCTGAGTGCAATCTAGTGCTTTAAGAAACAGGTATATTTTTGTAAAACTTGCCCTGTAAATGAAAGCCAGTTGCTTTGTCTGTGTTCAGGTGACACAACGATGCTCTAATACTTAAGAAAAAAGGGAAATATAAAAGAGGCTGTTTTGAACTTGGCCTTTAGGTATGGCCATAGTAAACCTAGTGTCATTATCATCAAAAATCAAGACACATAGTCACCAAATCATGGCAACAAGAACTGTGAGCCCTTTACTATAGACAGGCTGAGCAAAGTATATACATAGTTATTTATGATGATTTGAAATATATGCATTTATGAGTTGTAGACATGCAAGTATGTCTGGAAAATTTTGACAAATCCTATGGGAAAAGATGTAAATGATTTAAGGGTTTCTGATCATTAGTGAATTAGCAAATGCACGTTGGGGTTGCCAGACAAGTGGGTGACCATTACTTTGTAGATAACCTTAATGAATTAGGAGACAGTCACAGAGGAAGCCCGATCAATGAGTAGAAGAAGTAATAAAACTGTAGAGAGAAAAAAAGAAATAGCAATGAACAGAAAGACCCAGCAAGTTGGAACCTTCATGAATTGGCTAAACTGCTCCAAACTGCCAAAAACCTGATTGACTTAATTTCTGAACATAAATATTGGCCTCAAAATTACATGTACTGGAAGTGTTTGATCAGCACAAAAGGTAACAACCACAGTGTTATTCATGTCTTTCTAGTATCATAAACAAGCAGCATATGAGTCTATGTTCTCAACTTCTCGAGCTGACCCAGAGCCAACCACTGGCTTCCTCTCCAACACCAAAGCCTGGTGTACCATATCCTCAATAGAATCAATCCTTGGTCATCCTCAAGGAGTAGTTCGCTATAGTGCAGAAGTAGAAGATCAGACTCAATATGAAAAGGGCCCAGTTTCATTATTTCAAACACCAACATACGGTCACTGTTTAATGGTTATTGTTCATCCATACCTCAATACCACTGCTAACATATGCATCATATCAACAGATCCTTAACTTATTAACACCAACAAGAATATTAACTCAACCTAAGTGCCCTTCAATTCATGAGTGGATAAAGAAAATGTGATATACACACAATACACACACTCCTAGAGAGTACTACTCAGCCATAAAAAGGAATGAAATAATGTCATTTGCAGCAACATGGAGGGAACTAGAGACCATTATCCTAAGTATTTCAGAAATGGAAAGCCAAACACCATACATTCTCACTAATAAATGAGAGCTAATAGGTGGGTACACATGGGCTCAAAGTGATTTAAAGGCCATGAGAAACCAAGAAGAGGAGAGGGTGGGAATGTGGGTGTGGGATAAAAATTTATCTGTTGGGTACAGTGAACACTTTTGGTGATGGGCACACCAGGAACCCTGATTAAGTATTATAAAAGACATTCCTGTAACAAAAATACTTGTACCCTATTAATTAATATTTTCAAATAATAAAAAAGAAACAAGAAAATAAAATTAAATTAAATAAAAAAGAATAAATGAAAGGACAGTGTACACGTTTATTTTCTGTTTTACTTTTTCAATGTTAATTAAAAATACTATACAATTATAGCTGACATGAGAGAGCTTGTAATTATGTACTTTACATTATACATTTATGCCCACATATTACTATAAAGGAATCTATACACCAAAGCATAAATTGTATATCATATTTATAGGCTAAGTGAAAGTCTTTTCAAACATTTTTGACTAAGATTATTTTTGCTTTGAGAGATGACTTTAGAACCTAACCCCTCCTTAAGCAGACATCATCTGAGAAGAAGAGATACCACTATGATAAATGAAAAGGGAGGTAGCTTTGGCTTTAGGAGACTAGATGATATTGGCCAACCCACATTGCCCAGTGATTTCAGTGCCAGATGCTGTCCTAAGGACTTTACCTCAATTAACTCATTGATCCTTCACAATAGCTTTAAGTGGCACTAATATTGAGGAAACTAAAAATCAAATAGGTTAATTAGACCAAAGTCACATAGTAGTGAATAGTAGAGCTGGGTTCAATATAGTCAGAAGGACCCCAGGATCTGAACTTTTAACCGCACCCTACTCTAGCTCCATGTCCATCACTGCCTGCCTGCCAGCCACACCCCTTCTAAGTGACTCCGCTTCCACCACACGCTTCCCCTGCACTGATCAGCCATGTTCTCTAACTTATGGCTGTGTTCTTTAGCACCAACTCTGTCCTTTTTGGCTAGATGTGACCAACTTTTTCAAGAGTAACCAATTTTTCTGTGCACCAGCAATTCATGACTTGTAAGTCATAGACTGACTCCAAAAAGATGAGCTGGGTCAATTGGATTCTTCTCTTGAGAATTGGCAAAAGATGATTCTTGGTATGCTCTGAGGGTCTCTGTATCCCTCCACGTACTTTTAGAATAACTATGCTGCCCCATCTCCCAACTAACCTGAGTGAATTTCTATTTGTAATCAAAAGACCTCTAAATAAAACAAATGTCCAGAGATCCTTTTAGAAGTCTTATGTAAAAAGGCTTAATGTTAAGTAATTTACCTTGAGTTCAACCTGGTGATTGTCAGCTAAACCAAATGTATATTTAATGCATTCTTAAATTCGAACTTGACACAACTCCTTAGTACATGTTGGAAGCTTCTAAATTTTTTCCCTCACTGATCTTTTATTTTTATTTTTTTTAACTTTTTAATGTTTTTAGAGACTGAGTTTCACTCATGTCATCCAGGTTGGAGTGCAGTGGCATGATCATAGCTCACTGCAGCCTCAAACTCCTGGGCTCAAGTGATCTTCCTGCCTCAGCCTCTCAAGTAACTGGGACTACAGGCATGCACCACCAGGCCTGCTAATGTTTTTATTTTGTATGAGACAGAGTCTCACTGTGTTTCCCAGGCTGGTCTCAAACTCCTGGCCTCAAGTTATTCTCCCTCTTTGGGCTCCCAAAGTGCTGTGATTATAGGTGTAAGTCACTATTCCTGGCCTGATCTTTTATTTTTACAATTTGAATAATAAATTCATCCTAAAACCATTGCCTAATACTAAGGATAGGTAGTATATATACTATTTTGAGAACTATTGCAAAGAAATTAAAGAATCAGAATAAGTCAAAGTGTCTGCTTATTAGTAGAATTAGAATCTTTAAAATATTATGTCATTGAAATCTGTAGACCGGTAGATAGGAAAATAACAGAAACATCAAACACCTTGAGCAATCATTGAAATGTGAGAATTAATTAACCCCCTTTGGCTTCTTAGATGTCGGCTACATGCAGACCTGTGAAAAAGGAGCTGGTCTTGTCCATCTAGTGGACAAATTTGATCTCAAAACACATTGTCATAAATCATCTCTTTGGCTGCCATTTCAGCATTTGGATCACAAGGCTACAAGAAACATAAAATTTCAGATTTTATAAAGTGTATAGGAAAAATCTGTCCTATGATTTTACAGCTGTGCTTTTACTAGCATTCAGTGTGCTTGGCTTGGAGTGTCCTCTTGAGCCTAAGAAATTACTTTTACCCCTTACTGTTATCTAATGTAGTTCTAAGACACCTGTCAGTGCGAAAAATTGAGTATATTTTTAATAAAGTTTAATAGATATTCTCTGACTTCTACCTTGGTACAGTTGTTATGGCTGCTGTGGTTTAGATGTAACATTTTAAAATTTTGTCACTTTATATTTTCATTGGATCAGTTGCTAATTATATTTTAATGTCTGTGCTACTATTTATCTCAGAGATCCAAAAGGCTCAAATGAAATGTTTCCAACATCTTATTAGGATAAAGGATATGAGTAGATTTTTCACAATATCATTAAAATAATGAGTGTGTTCACCTTTTTAAATGAAAGTGCTTGATATACTTACTTCATTAACTCCATGAATTAAAACTTAAATATTTAAGGAGACTAAATTTGAAGTATTATATAGTAGGCTGAGATATTGGCAGTGTTCTTGGAATGATGACATCTAAAAAATGTTTTTTGGAAATTATTCTTTAATTCATCAGAAGACAATGGTTCATGAGGGATTCATAGGATATAGGACATAATTTCTAGATTGTCAATTGTGACCTCCATTTCCCTTCACTGATGCACCCCTCCCCATCATTCAAAATGTTTGACAGTTTTCTTTTTTGTACATTGAAGGCAGACTGCTTGGCTTTCTTTCGAAAATCCTTTTGGATAACATCCATACTAACAGGTGGCACAGCTGTGGATTAGCTAACATGATAAAAATAATTCATGTTTTTCCATGTGCTTTCAATTCAAATTGTGACCATTGTCTAGGATATTCTTAATTTGAAAGTAACTTACTTCATTGTTCTGTGAAAATAAAAGAAAGGAAAAACAGAAAATAACTGATTTGTTTTTCTCAGCTTATGAGTGGGAAATTTAACTTTGGTTAAAGATGAAAGTCAGTCCTTTATTGGGATCTGTTTATAGAGTTCACTGGTGAATTAAGTTACAATATGAGCAAATCTGAGATCAGAAGAAAAATGAAGGATGATTGTTGGATTTTAAATGATGTGTATTAAGAGATATTACCATGTTGGAATGTTAACTTCTGTGTCTAACAAGATTTATTTCCAAAAGAAAGAAAGATATTTTGGCCCATTGCTTAAAATGCTTAATTTTGGGGACTTAAATTTCAATTATAGGAGAAATGATAAATTTTTAGTATACCTACCTCAAAAAGAGAGGAATTGGATGGAATCTATCTCTAAGAATGATGCTAGGAACATAAAACATATTGTTCATATTGTCTCCTATTATGGAATGTGAATACTTTTTCTTGATTTTCAAATAAAAGAGAGGCAATTAAAATTTTTTGCTCATTGTGATTTTCCACTGATTTTTAATAGGATTTTCAGTGTTTGGGCAAATAATCTCTACTCTTTTTGGTTACATTTATTTTTTCCATTATAAGTGCTCTTTGAATGGTGAATTAGCTATTCTTTCTTAATAAAAATAAACAATGAGAGAAAAGGTTACAATTGTATGTATTATTTTATTGTCACTTGATGAGAAAAGTTTTAGTAAATAATTCAAATAAAGAAATAGTATATAGTCAAATCCTTTTTGCCCAAAATTTAACAGCCGCCTTCTTTTTCAATTTTTGAGATACTTCTACATATTTCCTGTATTGTTGGACGTTGATTTTCATTTATTATAGTCTATACCATGTCAATTTGCCGTTCAGTTTAGTGATTGTAATCTGAAACAGAGCTAAGTGCCTTTACTAATATGATTTATTTTTCAAAGAAAAATAGTAATTGTAATAGTAATATTTAATAGTCAAGGCACTGTTCTAAGCATTTCATATGCAGTTCCTAATGTTAATATATAATCTTAACATTAATTAATAAATATTGATTATTGGCTTATTAATAAATAAATTTTCTTATTAATAGCAGATGTTCTTTGACTTTATGGGCACACTCAGTTAATGGCCATTTAATCCAAACTCCACAGGGAACTAGGAGAAAACCTCAAACAAATATCCAGAGGTAAAAAAGGATTGTAACTTAATAAAATGAGACAGTTTTCCATTGCATTTCTGAGAGAGATTGTAGGCTGGGCATAAGGGGGAGAGAACCAAATGATTTTCTCCATTTCTCTGGTTAGAAATTTATTTTTCCCATAGTAATAACATTTAAACTCAAGTATTTGGAACTGTTACACTGGAACTTTATTTTAAGTGGCAGTAAAGAACCATATTTATTTTTACTTTACAGTATTTTGCAACTAGAATTAATTATAAAAATAAAGGATTGAGCATTGTTTGAGCAATGGAACTCTTCCATAGGTCATTGAATGTGGTTTGTTCATGTAAAACCAATCTCAGGCCTTGAAAATCTATGATTATCTTAAATAGTGCCCATATATTACCAATCTCAGATTCATTTAATGGATTATTATACTTCAGAGACTATTGTTCATTAAATTAAAAGAAAAACAAACTCATCCTTTTACAGTAAAAGGTTTGCTTTGAATACTACTCGTAAAATAATTGAACTTAAAACATTTTAAATTTCTTTGCTCAACCATCCACAATAGAAAGTTGTAATTATGTCATAAGATCTAGAATTCCCAAACCATATACTCAGATTCTCTCCATGAATTTAAAATATTTAGAAAGGCCAGCAATTTTTGTAGTTGACTATCGAAATGAGTGGCCAATTAACTTCACTTGTGGTTTCCCAAATCAGATGACTTTTACTAAAGCCTTGGTGGTTTTTCTCCACCTTAACTCACTTTCTATATAACTTCATCTGTATTATTCAATCCTAGTTTTCTCAAAACCTCCATTTTGAGGATTTTTTTTTCCCTGTTATCTTTGGGTTTTGGTGGGCTTAATGAGAGTGTTAGACGGAATAGTGACTAGGTGAAAGTGTCCATTATAAGACTGCAGGCAGGACTCCATTTTATGCCATTAGATTTGAATTAAAAAAGATTCTTTTACTCTTTTACCTGAAATATATTCAGTAATTTGATAGCAGCCTTCTAGAGAATAAAAAGATTTTTATTATTAAAGAGCCCACATATTTTTAGCATTATGATTCTAGCAATTAAATGTAATACATTGAACCATCAGGTTGAGCAGATGGTTGCTGAAACTTGGAAAGTTACATCATATAACATTTTGCAAGATGCTGATAAAGAAAATGTAGCATAGTAGTTTATAAATTTGCTGATGCTAGGCTTAGTGTGTTCATTATTAAGCATTGAGCAAAGAAAACAAAATTGCAGAAGAAATAGCAGTTCAGAATTTTCCAGGACAATTTAATGAGATAAGACCTTTCCTAAGCTGTATGTAATCAGCTGATTTTCAAGATAATGAATCAAAGAATAGCATGTCAATAGTAACACATTTTCTTTTACCTTGTTTTATGCTTTATTTCATTTTTATAGTTTTATTAATATGTAGTCTTATACAATTGCCTAATATTTTGAATATGAAAAAGACACAATCTGAAAATGAGGCATTTAAGCTCTAGTCAATGGTATGTGAAGAATATTTCCTTACAACATTTGAATGTTCATCATTTTCAACCTACAGTTTAAGGGTACTAATTGTTGATATACTAATCACTAGTTTGTGCTTTGGGATAAACTTGTGATACTGTTATTTGGTGAAATTGAGAGTGGAATTCTTGTTGAACAGCTAAAATAACTTCATGTTTTGTATTACCAGTTATATAACCAGGCCAACAAATATAATCTTGGAAAAACAAAAACTTGTGTATTTTATTTGTTTATTTATTTATGTAAGTGTTATATTTATATGGTGACTTATTGCAACACTAGATGAAAATTTTATCCTCAAAGAGGTGGCAAACACTTATTACTATCATTGATCTCTACCACACAGTGGGGTAAAAGGAGTTTCTGATATAGGATACACGTGCTTCTTTCATAATTATGTTTGGTAGTATTATCTGTGTATCAAGCGTGACCACTATTTTTACATAAATATTAAAAATATTTTTACTAATATCCAGTTAATTCGAAGAAAACATTGGGTCCTACTTATAGTTATTTATAACATCATTGCAACATCTGGCCTCAACTCTGGTACTCTATTTTCTTTCAAATTCTGCAGCGATGCAAAAGCAACATCATTATAACCTAATGGTGCTGAGATCTTTTCAGGCAGCTGTATGGCCCATGCTTGTGTCCCCTAAGTACTGCATAGTCAATAAAGTATTAAAAATATGTATATATTTATTTATCTAATATGCTCTATTTAAAAAAAATCATAACCACTGGCCACTCCATTCCATCTGTGTCAGTTTCCTGGTGCATCCCCTCCTATTTACTGACAAATGTATTTTGCCTCAGCCTTTAGGTATTAATAGATTTATTTTGAAATATCTACTGAGTGAACTGTGACTTATTTGATTTTATTGTAGATGTATTAGTTTGAACGATGTCAAATTGCTAATATTAGACAATTTTGATCTACAAAATGGTTATTTAATATGTCTGTAATATCAGTGAGCTACAGTTATGATAATTTGTAACGTGTTCATGATTCCAGTGTAGAAAATATAAATGTAATATATGATAAGACATGATTAAGATTTACATATTATATTTATGTGGAGTGTAGTAAGCTTATCAAACATTCTTTCTCCGAAATATTTTGAGTTCATTAGTTTGTTGCTTTATTTTCCCTGTTAACAAAAATTGGCAAAATATTTGGAGACTTTATTGTTTGATATGCTCATATATCATGAAAAAGCCAACAGTGATCTCATTTCTTAGGTTGCATGAGTTCAGTAGTTTGGAGGCTTGTTAAGCATTGCACTAAGTTTAACTAGTGTCTATGACTTACTCTTCCTGTCTTAGGGGAGACAGTATGGCCTTAAATTTAGAGAGTGGAAAATCTGCTTTGTTTTTCCTTGGATAGAATAACATTCCAAAATCATTTTCCATATATATGGCATGACTCAATGAAGTCTCCTCTCCCACAAGACGAGAATACTATTCTTTTATGAGGGGTTCTCTTTCAGAACCTCTAGGATAAATTTACAAGGCTCTTTGTGGTACTTGAGGAACAATGAATTATATACCTTCTCAGTATTGAATGTAACCCAGGCATTGACGTGATCATTATCACCTCTTTGGTTATTTTGAAGTTTTATTTTACAAGAAACATAAGCTTTCATTGAATAGGTTTTATGATCTGTGTTTTAGAAATGTGATGAGGCAATAATTTAGGCTTCAAAGTGGGCAATAATGCAGGAGAATCGAATGCCCTTTATTTTATATACATATATAATTTTAGCTGTTAATTTTTAAGTGTGAGCATGGGAAATAAGTGGGAATGGATGGGAAAGAATAACATTGTTTCCAATTTTGCAAAATGAAAAAGAAAGAGAGAAGACATCAGACTCATATATTTTAATGACTATGAGTCACTGAAATCTTTGAACTCTTTGTTCATAACTAGCCTCTGGCAAGGATTTCCAATTGCCTTCCTTTTGCTTTTATGTGCAATACAGCTGAGGACATGTCAGACAAAAACGGAATACCACTTTTGGTGTGATATAAAAATGCATTTTGTATTTCCCTTGGTAAAATTGTTTCCCTGAGGAAATCCACTATATCCTAAGGAGAAAATGGACCACAAAGAAAAGAAATGTCTTTACATTTCAACTGTGTGTGTTACATTTACTATGAAAAAGAAACGATCCAGGTTGAAGAAACTAACAGAAAGGACATATGTGAGGAGAGTAGCAAAATTGAAAACTTACCTGTCTGTGACTATCAATAAAAGAGTTAAATTGCTTCTCCTTCCTCCACCAAAAAATAATGAGAAAGATTTTTTTTAGGTATATTTTTGATAAAGTGATGCTTGGTAAATATGCAACAAAGATGACATAAATTTACCACATTGCTCATTGTTAAATCCAAGTTATGTTCCTCAAGTTTTCTTCATTTCATAACCTAGATTTTCTGTTTTGCGCTGTGAATGAGGCAGTACTGCAAAAGAGGTGTTTATTTGTCTTGTTTAGCTAGATTATAAATGTCATGAACAGAATTGTCTTAGCCTTAAGTAGATAAATTGAATACTGTTAGGACGTTTTGGTATAAGATAATCATAATGTCAAATTTAAACAACCGAGCTTCCTTAAAAATTCATAAATGACATAACGGCAACATTTGTGAGCAGTGAGGTGGTGATATTGCCTTAGTTGATAGAAATGAATAATTTATATGAAAAGAGTTATTAACTGTACTTTTCAATGATGTGTTATGTTTGTGACTTTGGGATTTATTTATCTTTATAAGTTACACAAGTATGGCAACACCATAGTCGACCATAGTCTACTAGAGTAGTTCTCAAACTTTAGTTTGTTGTAGTATCACCCATTTTTGAATACATTACAACGTAGATTGCTTCCCTCTCTTCCCTCCACCTCAAGTTTCTGATTTAGTAAGTATGGGTGAGCCCAAGAATCTGAATTTCTAACACTTTCTCAGGTAATGCTATAGTTGCTAATCCTGGGACCACACTTAGAGAAGTACTGGTCTAGTAGATTATTGCCACTGGCTAAAACTCTTGGTAAATTTCCCAACTGTGATTTATAAATTTTCCTTTTGAAAATCAAAACAATTTTGAAATCTATAATCATGTACTACTTCAAAAAGCACTGTGAAATGATACAATCTTCAATCTGGATTATTGAGTAGGTATAGAAGAAAATTAGAATCATGGGATGACTGGAATGACATCACACCTGTGACTGTTGTGACCTGTTGCTGGTATCAATACTATTGTCAGTCCCAGCAGCTAGTTACCAAATATCATTAATAAAGAAACGTTATGTCTGAGATCATGAAAGGTCCAATGAAGACCAGCTCTAAATATAGTTTAAATAGCTAATTATCAATATTATAACTGAATAATATCACAGAGCACTGTTTATTCACAAGTAAAATAAGTGAAATGAAAATAAAAATTTCACTATTGGGATTCCTATTACTATTATGTGTTATAAAGTTATGTGTTTGGTTTCTGGCATTAACTTGTTAAATTGTACATATGTTATCTATAAGAAATAAAATAATAAGTTTTTCATGCGTTACTATGGAATATGATGTCAAATTAGCTAATTTTTCTAGAGAAGAGAATGCTTAGTAATTTGAGAGGATTGAGCACTTACTAAAAATAAATGGACAAGAGTATAGGATTAACACACACACATACACACACACGCTCACCCAGCTTGGGACTTTAGAGAAATTCTTGAAATTATTGTTTTGAACCAGAACAACTTTCAAAGTATATTCAGTATGCTGTGGGGAAGGAAATACCTGTGGGAATTATTATATGTTCATTAGTTCAAAAACAAACAAGCAAACATCTTGCATTGATGAAGGAGCTGGAAGACTGTCTTCTCTGTGCTACCCGAAGGAATTATACCTCACTGCTTCTTCCAGAATTCCCAGATGTAAATATCACTCCTCAATTATGATCTGTGTTTGATAAAACATAAAAGTATTTTTAATGCCATAGAAAGGGACAAATGGTTTGTATTTTAGCCTTTACATATTCGTAACTAAAAACCTTGAAGTGTCAAAGAGAAGATAGTAGTAATGAGAAGAAGTATTCAAATATGGATTTAAACCCTAATTCTGCCATAGAATGGCCGTGTTTTCTACGGCCATACCACCCTGAACGCACCCGATCTCGTCTGATCTCGGAAGCTAAGCAGGGTCTGGCCTGGTTAGTACTTGGATGGGAGAATGGACGTGTTTTTAGGCAGATAACTTAATTTCTGATCAAGAGACTTAATTTTCTTATCCACAAATAGGAAAAATAATATCTATTTATTGGGATTGTTGAGATAATATTTATAAATCATTTAATTCACTGCTTGGTAAATTGTAGATGATTAAAATAATTTGTATTAATCTTTTAGATTATATTATTATCTTCATTCATTACATTATATTACCTCTCTGTCCATGCTAAAAGCCATCTCAAATCCACGTCGAATTTCTGTGATTGTATATAGCACAAATGTAATTCCTATTGATGAATAAGACAAGTAGGTAATTATTTTAGAATAATTAGGTGCCAGGCACTCTTCTAAGTATCACTGAACAAGGCAGAAAAGATTATAGAGCTTTTGATGTGGAAGCGACAGAGACAAACTACAACAAAAACAACATCCACACAAATATAAATGGATGTATAAGAAAATATCAGTGATATACTTATGAGGAAAACAGGTTAATATGTTAGAAAGTGAGAAGATCACAGTGAAGCTACTGGTTATATTAATAGCTGCAGTCTCATCTGAAGGCCCAATTGGGAGGGTAGGGGGGATGATCTACCTGGTCCCATGTCACATGAACCTCCCACAGGGCTGCCTCATGACATGGTAGCTGGCTTCTCCAGAGCAAAGGATCTAAGAAATACTGGGAGAAAGATTCCTTGCAAGGTAAAAGACTCAGTGCTCTTAGAGGGTCATTTTGGAAGCAACATTTTATCACTTTTGCCATAATCTAGTCATTAGAAGCAAGTCAATAAATGCAGTGGAGATTTCAGAAAGGCATGAATGATATTAGGCAGGGATCTTTGAGTGCCACCTAAGGGGCTACTTATGACAGATATCCATAAGGGACCTCAAATGCAACATGTCCAAAATGGAATTTATCAGTTTGCTGCTGAATCAAGTCTATATTCTTTGTTCATAACTTCCATCACTTCTGCCAGCAGTGATGTATGTTGTGTCTAAGCTAGAAGTTTATGGATCTTACTAATGCCTTCCATACTTCATCTGTGTCTAATTGGTTAGTATATGCATTTACTTCAGAAATGTATCCTAATTCTTGGTTCTCATATTTATCTACTCAGTTGTTAAGACTCTTAATCAACTCTTTCCCTAAGCTATTACAATTATTTCCATTTTTCTCTGTTCATCTACTATCTATTCACTTTAATTAGAATTATTTTTCTCTAACAAAATATGTTAATGAACTCTGTTGCTTAAAGGCTTTCATTATTTATACTACTTACGTGATTAAATCCATTATCGTTATTTTGGTATATCAGGCCCTGTACAATATGGTCCAAACCAAACTCTCTAGCCTTATTTTTCAAACTCATCATTTACACAGCATAGAAATACTCTCTCAGCACAGCATGCCCTCAGATGATGCATATGGGCACATCCTGATTTCTTTGTCTCTCTTCTTTCTTAACTGCTGATCACATTCGTCATTCAAGCCATGGCTCCACCAGTGTCTCATCAGGAAAGCTGTCCTAGACTCCCATGTTCATCATAAGCCATGAACATCTCTAAGTTCTAGTACATTTCTATAATCTTGTACAGCTCATTGAGTTATGTTCATTTTGTTCTCCTCATATACTATCCTTTTAGAATAAAGTCCAAGCATTATTAATCTTGAAGTTCTGAACACAATGATGTAACAATTGACACTCAATAAATGATTCCTCATTTATTGTGTGTAATTGTACTATATCTCAGAAAGGAAAATATTTGAACTATAGAAGTTCCAAAGAAGGGGTATGAACAGGGTAAATGTTTGATTATGACTCATATTAGGGATTCACATATGTAAATCTAATGGAAGTTACACTAATATTTAACAGTTGTTGCTATGACATTATTGGCTAGGTACTGTTTCATGTGGTTTACATTTTTTGATTTACATAATCCTGGCAACAACTCTATTAATAAGGTACTTTTATGATTCTTATTTTACCTATATAAGAAATTTAAGGTACAAGAATTATAATAATTTTTCCAAGGTCACTGAGCTAGTAAATGGTGAAGTTGTGTCTTAGACCTTGGCAATCTAGTTCTAGGTACTCTTACTCCAGAAAAAAGTAGTTCCCAAAGATGAGCCAAAATCAAGAAAACATAGATTGAATAAGGCTAAAAAATAAAGCAAAACAAACACTGAAAGATGAAAGGCTAATTATGATAAATGGATAAAATTTGTGAACCAAGAGGATCTGAGTTTATACTATCATAAAAAGTATTTTCAACTTTTTTCACTCTAAAAACCAGGGCATTAGAACATTGGAAGGACTTTAGCAGCTTAAGAGAGTGTAAGGAGGAAAACAACTACTACTATCACAAACAATGGGAAATGCATTTCTGAAAGTCATCAAGACTTCGGATGATCTAAGGAAAAAGTTTAAGTGGTTTCTGATGCACAGATGAATTCATGGATATCTTACAGAACATTCCAGCATGTTCCTAATTGTTAAGAGGTGGGAATGATGGGCCAGCATGGCATTTCTACCGAGAGTGTCCTGGATATCTTGAAAAAAGAGTATTCATATTGTGTGGAGCCATAGAACATGTGTCAGGACGGCTATTATTGTTAATTTTGGGGGAGAGTTCTACCAAAAATACATAAAATAGTCCATGATAATGGACTCATCTTTATTAATTAAAGAATGAGGCCGGGCTCTGTGGCTCACGCCTGTAATCCTAGCACTCTGGGAGGCCGAGGTGGGTGGATCGCTTGAAGTCAGGTATTCCAGACCAACCTGAGCAAGAGCGAGACCCTGTCTCTACTAAAAATAGAAAGAAATTAGCTGCCCAACTAAAAACATATAGAGAAAAAAGTAGTCGGGCATGGTGGGACATGCCTGTAGTCCCAGCTACTCAGGAGGCTGAGGCAGGAGGATCGCTTGAGCCCAGGAGTTTGAGGTTGCTGTGAGCTAGGCTGGCACCACGGCACTCTAGCCCGGGCAACAGAGCAAGACTCTGTCTCAAAAAAAAAAAAAAAAAAAAGAATGTATCAGCATGGATAAGTTTGAAAAATATAATGTTAAATGAAAAACATATTTAAAATCTCCCAGAAGTACTATTTATAAGTATAGACAGTGCATTGTTTATCTTATAATTGCTTGTTATATTATTTGTTTCATGTTTGAAAGTTTTTCTAACATAAATATTAAAAAGTAAAGGCATTAACATAGTAAAATGAGAATGCCCCATGAATTTTTGTCTTTAATTTGATTTTTCCCTTGAAATAGGAAAATAAGCATTTTTGTTAGATACCAAAGAATTAGAAGTTAAATTCCAAGATAGTCTTATATTTTAAAACATAAATTCATTCAGCAAATGGAATTTAATACCACAAATTTTACTAAATATTTTACTAATATTTATCAATTATAATTATCAGCTGGTATACACAAACTTAGTTGCTATTTGAAAAAGTATTGCCATTTACAATTTTACAGAGTACCTTTAGAAGAAAGAGAATACTGTATTTCCCAATTCCATTAAAAATAAACATTTTACTAGAGCAGTAAAATACCATATAGGATTATCTCTTCTTTTTGGTTCTTTTCTCTTTTTTAAAATTTTTGTTTATTTTTATATTGACATTACACAGAAAGTCCTTGGTTATTTTCTTTATTTTTTATTTTTAAATACACTTGAAAGAGTAGATAACAAATATCCAATATAAAATTCCAGAATGAAAAAAACAATGGTATAATCCACACTCTGAGGTTAATCTTTCCTACACATTTGACCTAGTTGTTTAGTGGCATGACTATTTTAATCCAATGCTTAACCAGAAAAAATAAACACTGTATGTTACTACCAGTAAGCACAGGGATTGAACGTGTGCATATGAGCTTAAAATTCTAAGTAAAAATTAAAAAGACAAATACATTTTTATAATAAGGTCAAATTACTTATCCAGAGTCAATAATTATTATACTAGCATTGTTCTATTCTTGTCACTTTACTAGAACAAGAATATCTTTTCTATTCATACATTTTATTTATTTCTACTTATTTTTCTTGCAAAGTAAGCCCATCTGTCATCTGATGTTATTTATAAAATAAACTCATCTGAACATCAATTTTTTGTTACTTAATAGATAGAGCCTACACGTAGAATATGTGTACAGTATTTAAGAAATGAACTTTCTAGTCCAAAACACATAGGAGAAAGATTTGCCAAAAAATAGGAACATTCACATTTTACTCATTTATTCTTTCCCTTTCTCCTCTCTTTCTCTTTTTCTTTCTCTCTCCCTGTCTCTGTCTGTCTCTCTTTCTCTCTCTCTCTCTCTCTCTCTCTCTCTCTCTCTCTCTCACACACACACACACACACACACACGCACCTCAACAAAAGCAAATTGCTACCATAAACATAATAAAATACCCAAGTGAAGATAAAACAGATTATGTGTTATATATATAAAGGATAAGTTTAAATATTCCTTTCTACTTAATGCTAGCATTTATACTCACTTTTTTCCCCCTGAGAGAAGGAACAACATATCTTTTATGCAATGAACAGATGATTTCATGTTGCAAAGTCTTCAGGTCCACAGCATTTGTTTTTCTTGCTTTTGAAATGAAGACTTTCCTAAACAACAGCTAACGGTTTATACAACTTAACATGTGCCTTCATAAATTTTCATTTTATAGTGCGGAAATGAAATAATTTTGAGATAATGGCGACTTCCAATTTGGAGAATATGATATCCTTATGTCATGTATGTCTTCAGTTAACATTTGCTTTTGTAGTGGAAAAAAAGCTAAAGTATCTTGACTTTAGGCATTTTTGATGGAAAATAAGCTCATAGAGATAATAATAACCAAGGCAAAGGGTTAAAAGCAGCATACTTGTGATACGTATAGCATTCTGGTTATTTCAAAAATTGATGGTGATCTTATTCCAAACATCTCTAGGGTTCAGTCTCGGGAAATCTCATTCATGTGTTAGTCCCTTTATTTTGCTGGTGAATTTGTTGACAGATAGTAATTGGGTCACTGTATTGAAATGCTCCATGTAAGCTCAGAATTCTGTGTTGGTTGGCATGACAACCATAGTGGTCGATTAAACATGCTCAGAAATTGGGAACCTGGGCTGCTTAGAAGCTGTTAACTAGATGTGGAATAGAAAGCTGTCTAGATAATGGCAAATTGGGCAGAAATTTCTAAGAATTGCCTTGAAAAGATGCTATTACATATTTATTTATGTAGTGTTAATAAGCTAAACTGAAAATATGTATAAAAAGCCAGATGCTTAAAAATTCACTTAGATGATTACAAAATACAGTTTTGATTTTATGTGGATTTTAATTAGAAAAGGTTGGGATTGCCTTGAAATATTAAGTATGCCATTAGAGACAGAGCTAATATTACTCAGAATAAATATAATTCCTATCAATGGTAATTTCTATTTAGCTCCTTCCCCTTTGAAAGCATTGTGTGAAGCACATGGCAGATGACACCTGCAGATGGCATGCAGAGGCACATTGGCATGCAGGCACAGGCTTTGCTGGCCAATACTGCCATAGCCAAATTCAGGGACCAGGAAGATGGTGAAAGGACAAATCATTAAAGAGAGAAACAGAGTTGGAACAAGCCTAAGCCTAATGGTAGGGCTCACTAATATCTTTTTTCTTCTGTACTTTAACTCCATTCCTTTGGCTTGCACATAACTATTAACATAAAGACAAAATTTAGAGTAGTAAATGAAAACAAATCATTACATCCTAGGACACAATTCATATATATTTTTTGTCATTCATTTTCTTTGATTTTCAGTATCTCAGACAACATTTAGGTTAGGTGGAGAAGGAATTAACTATTTAGCAAGTATTAGTTTTTAAAATTAGCATGTTTTTATCTGGTTAATAAAATAATAAAGACAAGATAAATTGGACATAACAGATTTACTGTTCCTGCAATTCAGTTTAGATGCCAAGATAATCAATATGTAAGGTAAAAATAAGAGGACATATTTTAATTTTATGTTTTTCAGTTAGTATGCTTATATTAAAATTTAAATACAAATGTTTTGATTGATCAATAAATACAATATAAATATCAACTATAAAAATAAATATTTTTAAATAGACTAAATTCATACCATAAATCTACTGCTGAAATAGATTTTAAAAATCAATATTCATTATGGCATTTTTGAGAGAAAAAGGTATTACAGATCATCTTTGTTTTACAAAAGGAAATTAACAGTGTAGGACTAAGGAACTAATTAATGATAGAACGGGGCCTAAAACCCTGTGGCCTCATTCAAATGCAGCCTCTTTTTACAACACGTGGTGCCTTCTAATCCCACTGTCATTCCCACTGTGGTCAAAATACGCTAACGTCTAGTTCCATGAGATGTTCATTTAGTGCAAATGAAACCAACACTGTTGGTAAGATGAGTTTTATTTTGACATTACTCATTTTCTTTCTTTGTCATGGCTTCTTGTCTGGGGCTATGGCTTTAATTTATTACTATTTAAATGTCCAGTATGTTCATCAAAAATTACTGAAGGATTCGTGGGGTTAAATGTCTACCTATGATTGGTTTGTATTTAAAGATTAACTTATGAAAAACAAAATCAACTTCCAAAATTACCTTGTAAGATTATAAATAAATGATTTTGTAAAATTTTCATTTTTTGCTATGCAAATAATTAATACTAATAAAATTGCCACTCAGTTTGGTTCAGAACTGTCTCTTTCATTAAATTTTCCAGTTTCGGGGTTAAGGGTTTTATCTGTTTTGCATTTGTGTCTGTGATGATGCTTTGATTAAAGTTTTCTGAGCATTGAGACTCAAAAATGTTAACATTTAAAAAACATTTTTACATGTTATTTCTGTTAATGAAAACAAACTGAATATACTTTACCAATCTGACAATATTCATTTGTTTGAGAAACAACTGCTTGTTTTCTTTGCTTTCAGAATTCAAAATACATGTATCTCTTGCCCTTCCTTTCATTTTCCCGGAGACATCATTTAAAAATCTTTGTTTTCATTCCCCTTTGTTTCTTCTTTCCAGTCTGTCCTCTGACCTTTCTCCTTTTCCTTTTTTTTTTTCTTTTTAAGTCTCATCTCTGTCTTGTTCTTCCCTATTTGGAATCATCCTCTCTCTCCCTCTTGCACTTGCTCTGACTACACTAACACATGTTAATGGATATTTGCAAAAGGACAAAGACAGAGGGAGGAGGGATTGAAACTGAGAAGAGATGTGCCAGGAAAGGAAAATCTGAAGGGAAGGATGAGAAGGGTGTGGGTAGAAAAAAATGAGGAAGAAAGAATGGGACAATGGAAAAGAATGTTATTTTGTAATATAAACCTTCATATTATACCTTTACGTAAAATTTTTTTCATTCTTTATTAGATTGATTGATTCATTCATTAATACTTAATAAATAATACTGAACACCTAGCATGTGCCAGCTCTAATCAAATTGCTGGGGAGATGACAGTTAAAAACAAGCAAACAAATCAGACTCAGCCTTCATGGAGCCTCAGTGCTTTATGCTGCTGTGAGTATCTTTGGTTCAGAAGTTAGAGCAAGAGGACCAGATTTTTCAAAGAAAATTATGTCCTGGATATATTAAAGTTTCTTTGACTATGAAGAGTGATGTTAGTAAAGTCAATGGATACACGGGTTGAGATTTGGGAGAAAAATCTGAGTTAGAATTCTGTGTTTGTAAATTATCAGCAAGTATGTATTCATTGGTGAGGCTGGTTTTGAAGAAATCAACCTAAAGGTGATTGTAGACCAAACTGGGATCCCAAATAGAGATTTCAAGAAAATGTTGTAGAAAGAAGCTGAAAATGGGAAAGAGAATGTTATGTTGCCAAAGAAAGATAAGCTGTGTTCTTTAATCAAGGCAGAAGAGGAAGGAACAAGGCACAGGGAGGAAGTGACAAGGAGTATCAGACTTTCATGAAAGACAGGTAAGATAAGGTCAAGGGTGACTTCGGTAAGAGTAGTATCAGTTAAACCTTTGATAAATCTTTGCTACTATATTTCTGTGGCCTATACCTCATTAAATGTACCAATAAAGCTTTAAGACATATTTTAATATCTTGCATTTCACATCCTATGAAGAAGTTTTTTTGTGTGTGTGTTATTTGATCTTCGATAAGGATTTGAACATGCATCTATGTCAAGGGCAAAAAATCAGAATAGAAGGAAAAAATGGAAAAACAAAAGAAAAAAAATCCACCCAGCATATAGGCAAAAGAAAAACTGATGGAGGTCAATTGTGGGAGGAAATGCAATCTAGAGAGTGGCTGGAAGGGTTAATAAACGCTTTTAAAGAAGACCATGGATTTTCTTTTTTCCTATCTCTATTTAAAGAATAAAGTTTAGACTTGTTCCTTGAACACAAAGAAGGGAAGTGAGAGAAACAGGGATGGCAAGAGAAGGTGCTGGGTAAGGGGAAAATGTCTTATTTTAGATATTTTGAGTTTGAAGTGACAGAGAAAACCATATGGTGATTACAATAAGCGACTGAAAATGAGGCACTGAAATAAGTAGAGGGGGCAAAAGTTCAGCATCTAAACTTTGTAGGTGCCCACACTGGGGTCATTGGAGGAAGAAGAGCCAGTGCCAGGGAGAGAAGGAGGATCTAGATCAAATGCTACCTGCTAACTGCTATTCATTTTGCAAAAACACCTTTCCTGACCTTCAAAAAATATGGTGTTATGTGTAACATGTCTCTACCTGAGATTTTTAAACATTCACAATTGCGGTGTTCTTAGTGTCCCAGTAATTTCTTTTCATGGTGTCTCTAAGCCAAAAGAAATACCTAGCACTTTCATCTTAAGTTAACAGATGTCACTGTGTTTTCTGTTGAAAGTTTAAAATATCCAGCAGTATCCTGTGAGTTTGCTGGAGCACTGAGAAATGCTTAGGGTCACAGGTTGGAAACCATAGGTTCATGCCATGCTTTCTCATATCTTTTTCTTCTTTTGATACCAGAACGTATTTGGTACACTACCATAATTGCTTGTGTAATTTTCTTTCTCTCTGGACTGAGCCTGCAAACTACATGGGGAGAGGACCATACCCATCTTGTTCCTCATTGTATCCACTATGGGGATTGGCTTGTGGCAGGTGTTCAGGGATCAGTTGTTGAAATAATCCAAATTATGAGTGTGTTCATCTTATGAGTCTTTACTCACAATGCTGATTTATCGGCATCTGTTTTTCAAACTCTAAATTAATTTCTGGCATATTTCTTTTAGTGGAGTCATCCTAATGGTCTATGTGAAATCTGTTGATAATATAGAAATAGTATGAATGCAGGTGTTCAAAAAAGAATTGCATTCTTAGTTCTGCATAAGAGGGGAAGGGGGCTTGAATAATTGATTGGGGTAACTGTTAAGGGAGTGTGGTTAGAAATGAGAATAATAAGTATAACTATAGTTAAAATTCATATAACACAGTAATTCATTTTATTCTCCCAACAGCTGTAGGAGGTATGATGCATAACGAACTACCCCCAAGTCAGTGGTCTAAGATAACATTTATTTTTTCCGTCTCCCAGTTATATGGGTCCTCTGATTCATTCTTCTGCTCCATGTGTTATTGGCTGCAAGACACTGAGACATCTGCAGTCATCTGGGGGCTTGATTGGGCTGGAATGTCTAAGAGGGCTCAGTTGATGCTGGCTGATGGTTGTGAGCTCAACTGAGACACTGGGCCAAACACCCAGGTGTGGTCTCTGCATGGAACTTGGGCTACACACAGCATGGCGGCTGGCCTCTGAGAAGGAGTGTCTCCAGAGCAACTGTTCTTAGAGAGAGAGGCAATTGCGGCAAAGTTTCTTATGATCTGGCCTTAGAAATTGGAGAACTTCACTTCTGTCACATTGTACTTGCAAAAAAGCTAGCCCAGATTCAAGGAGAGGGGAATTAAGTTCCATTTTTTGTTATAATAGTCATCAAGCATAGACAGAAATGAATCAACAGTGGCTATCTTTGACTATTACTAGATGTAGGTATTGTTCTTTTTCTTACTTTAGGAATGAGGAGATGGATTTGTGGAGAGGCTAGTACCTTAATATGATAGCTGATAAGTGCAACAGCTAGTAATCAAACTCAGGGAATTTGCTCCCAGAGGCTATGTCTTTTATCACAGCAAAGTACTGCCACAGCCTCCAGCAATATTGTTCATTGTCATATATGAATACACACACACATGTACACACCCACATACACATATTTAATATATTTAGAATCATGATGGTATTGATGACATTGGCTGTAATCGTAATAATCTTTTGTTTTTGAATAGCTTACTAGAACTCATATTCGTTATTTTATTTAGTTGTGGAATTTTTCCTTCAGTAGTTTAATTTTGAAATAATTTTAAATTTACAAAAGCATTTCACAGATAGTACAGAAACTTCCAATATACACTTCACTCAGCTTCCCCTAATGCTTACATAACCATAGTACATTTATCAAAACTGATAAATTAACATTGATATAATACTCTCCAATTAACTGCAGTTTATTTGGATTTGCTAATGTTATCCACTGTCATTCAATGTTCTAGGGTCCAAGCCAAGAAATTATGTTGCATTTAGTCATCATATCCCTTGGTTTCCTCCAATCTGTGAAAGTGTTTCCATTTTCTTTGTTTTACATGACCTGACACTTTTGAAGAATACTAGTCAAGTATTTTGTAGAATTTCCTTCATTTTGTGTTTGTCTGATATTTTCTTACAATTAGACTGGGGTTATGGATTTCAGGGAAGGAGACTAAGGAAGTGATGTGCCTCTTCCCTCTCTCATCACATCATATTAGGTAGTTCGTGTTATCAACATTATTTATTACTGGGAATGTTAACTCTGATCCCTTGGATAAGGTACTGTCCTTATCCAAGTTGCTTGGTTGCAACTTGGTTGCTTCAGTATAAAGTTAATATTTTTTCCTTTTTCAAACTAAATTCATTAAAAGTGAGTCATTAAGTCCATCCTACCCTTAAAGAGGGATGAATGAAGCTCCACATCCTGGAGGAAGGAATATCAAAACATTTGTGGACATATGTGAAAACCATCACTGTAATTAATAAATCTTTCAGAGAGGTACTCTGAGGCTATGCAAATAGGATACGTCTCATAGAATGAATTTGAACCCTTCTACATTAATCCTGATTTTTCTCCTCAGCTTTGAACTTTTAATTAAAAATTTATTTATAACTATTTAATGTTCTTGTCTGTAAATACTATAAGTGAGAAGATGGGAAACCATAAAATAATGTAAATAGTTCTTGTCTATGTAAATCCTAATAGAATCTTACCAGTTAAAGTATAAAACATTTAAAATATATAATTCACAAAATTATATCAATACTCATATGTTCTATTTACTAGCTCTGCCTTAATGAACCAAATCAAAATATGCATTCATCTTATCTAATTATATAAAGCATATAAGTTGGCACAAATAAATAATAGGATTTAATGTTGTGCTTCAATAGATTGTGCATTGCGTTAGGCTATATATTAAATTTCTTTTTGTAGTATTCAATTAGGTTTTTTGCAAATATCAAATTTCCTAAATAATTTAATTTATGGAATATTAAAGTTAGAAGGATTAAAAGAATTTCCAGTGAAAATGGAGAAAAATATGACTTTTACCATGAATAATTTATAATTATGCTATTTCTTTATCAATTATTAACAAAAAATTTAATTGGTGAAATTGATATGACTTAACCTAAAAGAAATTATATTCGAGTTAGATTTCTTATATAGATTAAAGTGGGATAAGTCAGTGTCTGATTATTTAAAAATTTATGTTTATGTTTAGAATCATTCCTCTTACTATAGCAAAGAAAGAAAATTACTTTGTAAGAAATCCAAGTGAAGGCTGGGCACGGTGGCTCACGCCTGTAATCCTAGCACGCTGGGAGGCCGAGGCGGGTGGATTGCTCGAGGTCAGGAGTTCGAGACCAGCCTGAGCAAGAGCGTAGACCCCGTCTCTACTAAAAATAGAAAGAAATTATCTGGCCAACTAAAATATATATATAGAAAAAATTAGCCGGGCATGGTGGCACATGCCTGTAGTCCCAGCTACTCGGGAGGCTGAGGCAGTAGGATCGCTTAAGCCCAGGAGTTTGAAGTTGCTGTGAGCTAGGCTGATGCCACGGCACTCACTCTAGCCTGGGTAACACAGCGAGACTCTGTCTCAAAAAAAAAAAAAAAAAGAAATCCAAATGAATTCAAAGTGTTTCTCACTTAAATAAGTAAAACAAGGTCACAAACAAATTAAACTAGAAAAATCTGAAAATAATTTAGTAGTATTACTTTTTATGAGTTTTATTTCATTGTTGCTAAGTTATTACCATATGGTTTTCCAAATGTGTATTAGAGACATGGATATTGCCAGTTGTGCATTGATTTTACTCAGTATATTGACAACAAAATAAGATTAAATGTTTTTGGTTTTTTTTTTTTGAGACAAAGTCTCACTCTGTTGCCCAGGCTAGAGTGAGTGCCGTGATGTCAGCCTAGCTCACAGCAACCTCAAACTCCTGGGCTCAAGCCATCCTTCTGCCTCAGCCTGCTGAGTAGCTGGGATTACAGGCATGCGCCACCATGCCCAGCTAATTTTTTCTATATATTTTTAGTTGTTCAGCTAATTTCTTTGTATTTTTAGTAGAGATGGGGTCTCGCTCTTGCTCAGGCTGGTCTGGAACTACTGACCTTGAGCGATCCACCTGCCTCGGCCTCCCAGAGTGCTAGGATTACAGGCGTGAGCCACCGCGCCCGGCCAAGATTAAATGTTTATTTTAGAATAATCATTGTTCCATTCTTTCTGTATGTAACTAGTATTTTAGTAGCTCTGATGATAGCACCATATTTTAAAGGAAAAAGAAATGAAAATAATTATTTTCACTACTTAATCCTGGCAATTATTTATTAATCAGCTCTATTCCTTAAGGTATGTGCAATACCTAATGCAATTTACACTATTTATGGAATGTAAATAGTTTAAATGTATAAGGTAATAACAACTTATCTGTGATTCCCATAATTGCAAATATTTTGAGATAACATTTCTTGTTTGGTTTGTCTTTCTACTGGTTCAGCAGATGTCATAAATTTATAAAGACTTTAATATATAATAAATTTATATATTAAATTTATAGACTTTTATAACTATATAGACTTTTATAAATTTATATAGGAAAATATAACTGCACTTGAGTTTTGTTAATTTGTTACATTGTATAACAGACCATCAAGAAGACAATGGTAAACAAAGCAATATTTCTATCTTCAAAGAACATATGACTTAGTATGGGGGGAAAACATGACTGAGAACTTTTACAGTTCTTACAGGGCTGGGTATGATTTCCTTAGTGTTCTTTTAGTTGGGATTTTAGGGAGATTCCACGTAAATGTGAGTTTTTTTGTGTGATCCTTCAAGGTTGATGAAGATTTTGAAGGGCGAAAATGGGCCATATCATATTCCATAAAGAAAAACAGTCTTAGCAAAAGCCCAGGTGTAAGAGGAAAATGAATTCTGAGAAACACTAAAATGTCCTCTTTGTTTGTTTTAGGGCATAGGTCTATGAAATAAAATTGGGGCTGGATGATTGGAAAATTTTAGCCTCAACTTTTCAGACACATTCATGTTGCTCCATCTGAAACCCACTAACTACACTGGAAACCACCAGAATGTTATCCAATAGAAAATTGGTTCATACAGCCTAAGTTCTACTCTGAAATATAATGTGTCTTTGAAAAGAATGAAGTAAATCTGCATAGAGTGATTTGGGAGGGACGTCCGGTATATATTATAAAACTGAAACAGAATCACTCTCTATGTTCATGGTAGTTTTAAAATATTTTTTATACATAAGGGAATGTTTATAAGGACTTGCACATCAAATGCTTAACAATTATTACATCAAGCTAGGTGAGATTTAAACAGGCAATATCACGAGAAACAGCAGTGTTCACAGAGATAGATAACAAACCAGAGTGGGTGGGACGGCATAAAGACAGTGTGCAGCTGCTCTTTGTCATTTTCACATTTTTGAGAACTTGATAGCTTACTAGCAGCTATTTTTTTTTTAGCTGAAATACCATTTTGTGAGACAGATTTTATCTCAATTACTGACTAATGTTATATAGCAAGAATTACTAAAGAATTATGTAAAGAATTAGTAAGTTGTATTCCAATTGTATAATCAATATAACAATATATAATTATATATAATTATAAGTATAATTATATAGTAATTTACAAGCCATTAATATAAAATAATTATTGATACAGTTTATATTATAATTATATAATAATGTGTTTTTATTACATATTATAATTATGCTATATTTTATATGTTTATTTGATATATTAATATATTATTAAGGGGATAAATTATTAGATAATTATAGTCATCTATGTCATACTCAGCAGAAAAAAATTGAGGCAGCTTTAATAAGGAAATCACTATGGTGTTTGATTTCCTTCTACTCTACAGAGCTTTCTTTGTCATCATCTCAAATATTTAGTTGGGTAAGCACAGTAGACATGGACTATTGGATAATTGTCAGTGACAGATCCCAAGCTTGAATTTTAAATAATAGCAACTCTTTTAAGATTAGTCTAATATTTATAGCCTAGATTCAAATGCTTCCTGATCCCTTAGAATATTTTTCCCACAGAAACTTTGATCCCATAAGAAAACAGAATTCTGGTGGGCCTGCCCTGGTAGTCCTGGAGTTATGCTCTGACATTTTGAATAAACATTGTAGACAAGTCAGAGATGGGAAATGGTGAAAGGTAAGCAGATTAGATGCAAATCTATGCCCCTTTCTGCTGTAAAATGAATGAGAGATAAATAAATAAATGCTAAAGAAAGTAGTTTGTAGGATTGCTGCTCTATAAATACCAAAAGGGCTAATTAATGAAATTCTTTTAAATGTTAAACTGTCCTTCTGTGGAATAATTCTAGTTGATATGTAAGGTGTTTAAAGGAAAGATAATTGCTATGGTATAATCTGAGGAATTTATTCATAAAAAAATGTTTAATTAGTTATTCTTCATAGTTTCCCTACATCAGAATGAAATCTATTTTTCTGTAACAAAATTGAATAAACTCCCATGGTCTCTATCACCTATAAATAATATATTGGGCACATTATTATATTCTAATAGCACTGAAGAGAAGCTTGAAGATAGTAATTTAACAAATTAATTTATGCTATTTTAATATCCTGTTAATAAATTATGTTTAAGATTTATAATGTTTTGATATTATGTAGTTAAAAATTGGTTGTGTTATTAATTATAAAGTATGGAGGCTAATCCCATAACTTATAAGTACACATAACACATACATTTGTGGACTCTTGTAGAGAATATTTTTGTTTCCATTTTTTTACTAAGCTAATAAAGAAAAAAATGTTCCCTATCTCATAATTCAATGTTACATACAGAAATAACTGCACGTTTAGGGTAACCTAATTGCAAAAATCCCTTTTATTATTTGCTGAGTGACTACTACAGGATAGGGACCAAGATATGTAATTTTATTTATTATGCATGCAGTGTTAGATAATATTAAACCCACTTGCTAAGACTCTGAAAGGCTGATTGCTATTATTTATAAAGACAATAAATAAAACCTATGACCTTCATCACCTCTAGCTAATATATTAATTAGGCCCTTATTGAATCTAGTCCCACAGTAATTGCCAGAACTGGCCAAACTGGGATTCAAACCCAAAACTCTTTTTCTCCAAAGCCTAGGTATATTTCCATAATGACAGTGTACCTCATTATCTTGCATTTGCTTACCTCCTCCCTGCCACAATCTTCCTTCCATGCATCTATTCCTATTTGGATGGTCTAAAATTAAGTTTGGAATTTATAAATTTTGTTATTAAAAAAATATGCGCGTACACACACACACACACTTTGTTGCTTTGCTTTTGGGGAAGAATAGATTTTCTTTACATAAAGATTGCTGTTGGTCTTTTTTTTTTTCCAGAATATTATGGAGTTACAAATGTATTGATTACATGGATTGCTTTTGTACTGTTTGAGTCAAAGTTATAAGTGTGCCCATTACCCAGACAGTGTACATTGTACCGTTAGGTATGATTTTACCCGTCTCCTCCTCCCTCCTCCCACCTGCATAATTTCCATTGAGTTTTACTTCCATCTGTGCATGTGAGTGCTGATTGGTCAGTTCCAATATAATAGTGAGTACATGTGGTATTTGTTTTTTCCACTTTTTATGGCTGAGTAGTACTCCATAGTGTACATATATCATCTTTTATTAATCCAGTCATGAATTGATGGGCACTTGCGTTGATTCCACATCTTTGTAACTGTGAAATTGTGCTGCAGTAAACATTCTAGTGCAAGTATCTTTTTGATAAAATGCCTTTTTTTCATTTGGGTAAATATGCAGTAGTAGGGTGGCTGGATTACATGGTAGTTCTATCTTTACCTTTTTGAGGAATCTCCATATATTTTCCATAGAGATTGAACTAGTTTGCAGTCCCACCAACAATGTATAAGTGCTCCTTCCTCTCTGCATCCATGCCAGCATCTATTGTTTTGGGACTTTTTGATAAAAGCCCTTCTCACTGGGGTTAGGTAATGTTTCATTGTGGTTTTGATTTGCATTTCCCTGCTAATTAGAAACATTGAGCATTTTTTCATATGCTTATTGGCCATCAGTCTATCTTCTTTTGAAAAGCTTGTGTTTATGTTTTTTGCCCACTTTTTAATGGGGTTGTTTGATTTTTTTCTTGCTGATTTGCTTGACTTCTTTGTAGATTCTGGTTATTAACCCTTTATTGGATGTATGGCATGCAAATATTTTCTCCCATTCTGTAGGGTGTCTATTTGCTCTGTTGATTGTTTCCTTGGTTGTGCAGAAGTTTTTTAGTTTAATCAAATCCCATTTACTTATCTTTGTTGTTGCTGTGATTGCCTTTGGTGTCTTCTTCATAAATTTTTTTCCTAAGCCAATGTCTATAAGAGTTTATCCAACATTTTTTTTCTAGAATTCTTATGGTTTCATGTCTTAGATTTAAGTCTTTTATCTATCTTGAATTAATTTTTGTAAGTGGTGAGAGATATGGATCCTGTTTCAATCTTATACACGTGGCTATCCAATTTTCCCAGCACCGTTTATTGAGTAGGGATTCTTCTGCCCAGTGTATACTGCTGTCTGCTTTGTCAAAGATCAGATGGCAATATGTGGATGGTTTTATATCTGGGTTCTCTGTTCTGTTCCATTGGTCGATGTCTCTATTTTTGTACCAGTATCATGTTGTTTTGGTTACTATAGCCTTGTAGTATAGCTTGAACTCTGATAAATTGATGTCTCCTTATTTGTTCCTTTTGCTTAAGGTTGCTTTGGCTATTCGGGTTCTTTTCTGGTTCCAAACAAAGCATAGAATTATTTTTTCTAGATCTGTGAAAAACAATGTTGGTATTTTGGTGGGGATTGCATTGAATCTGTAAATCACTTTGGGTAGTATGGACATTTTAACAGTGTTGAGTCTCTGATCCATTTGATTTGGGTACATAGGCCTTGACCATATGTCACTTGTAGACTTATGTCACTATTTGGTTTCACCATGTCAGTGGATATGCATTTATCTTCCCTTTGTTCCTAGGATCTCTGCTTATTTTATATATCTATCCCTTTGTATGTATTAAAATGTATTAGAGTATTTTAAAAATCATGGTGGGGGTTGGATAAATAAATGTGAAAATGTAAAATGGAATAGTAACCTTCAAAGGGGGCATAAAACTTTGCTATAAAAAAGTATATTATGAAACTAAATACTATTTAAGTGGGGATTCTTACTTTGCCTATTTATAAAATTGATTTCCCAGGGCAGCTTCTTAGTTGTTGCTAACCCTTGTCATGGTTCCAAGATCAATGTTTGAATATATTAGACACTGAACAAGTCAGAATATGCTCAGAGATCCCTTGCACACCTGATTTTTTTGGCAGCAGCTCAAGTTTTGACATCATGAATCGGCACAGTTTGCTCTTTCAGAGCCTAAGCTTCTGTTCCTCCTTCTTCGTTCCCTTCCTCACAGTAAGGTTGTGGCTAAGCCTTTGTTTGGAAGCCAAGTGGCAAGATACATTTGCTCTTACTGTCAGTTACATGAAAAAGGCACATTAACCTAATTTTCCATAGAATTTACATATAAATTGACTTAACACAGGGGGTAAGTCAGTCCAAAATGGGACACTTTTCAGATAGTCTCTTAGTATAATATTGAATTGAAATTTTTATCTAAGAAAGTTTTATTAAGAGTCTTGCCATTAAGGGTCTTTCTCTTTTTGAAAAAGCCTTTTCTCGCCAATGTGTTATCTCTTTTATTGTCCCTCTAAAAAAATCTCTGGTTTCAACTTCTTGCAGTGTTTATGGTACTTCTCACACCACAAATTAATAGTGGTGTCAGGTATATTGTGTCCTTGGCTTTTTATAATCCGAAGGTTTCCTGGAATTTTGTGTGAATTGATTAGTGTCTTTTGACATTTTTACTTTTTTCTCAAGGTTTCCTATTTAGTATTCTAGTTCAGTGTCAGCCTATACAGGATAAAATATCACCTCTCTTTTTATGCTTTCATCTCAGCATATAGATTTATAACTTAGCTTTCCCCAGCTTGTTGATTCAAAGTGGTGGGAAAAAATGGCTGTTTCAATAAACATTTAATTGGCTTATCTGAAAAGAGTAGACTATTTTGAGGGAGTGTATTTTACACATGATGTGTTTTATATTAATTTGTGTACTTTTTTATATTATCAGAAATTTTTCTGATTTCTCCCTTTTAGTAGTTTTGAAATTTAGTAGATAGTCCTTGAAGGGAATATGAGAGCAAGGCATTTGGGAAGGAAGGTACCATTTTTTTCCCCTCTGTTCTGTCAAATTTGCTATTTTTTCCATTTGATTTTGAAACACAAAATGGTAGTGGATAGTAGAGGATTAAAAATTATTAGCAGGATGAAACAACATTTGGGTTAATGGAACAATCTAGAGATTTTAGTGAAATCCTGAATATCTATGCTAAACAACAGAGTTCTCACTTTCTGACTTTGCTTTTGTCAGACAGGACTTTGGAGAAACAGCATTATAGAAATGTTGGCTGTTTTATGCTGATTTTTATTTGGGAATCTTCAAAACAGAGAAAACACTTTGTCTTTTCCCATTTGTGTTCTTTGGTGGCTACAAAATATCTAGGTCCTCATCAAATCTGTGTTTTATGCCTGATTGAGTCTAGCTTCCTCAACCTTTTGAAATTTTATGAGGTTAACATTGTTTATTTGACACAGAGATATTGCTCTCAACTGCAGACATTTTGGAGATACCACTTTATATAGCCTTGCAGAGTTCTAGAACAGCTGTAAATAATTACAAATGTTTCAGCCTAACAGTAAACTTTTATGGATGTGAACCTTCTCAGACATGGTACATTTTATACACTCACATGCAACACAGATGGTAAGAATGTTAGCACCACATACAGCTGCGCACCTTACATCCTAATATTATTTTATATTTATATTGACAAACGGTTGGGTCAAATTTTGGGAATCATCTGGTTCATTTAAAAACAAAAACTATATTTTGGACATTCTTAATTGAAAACAACAAATGAACAAAATTCAACCTATTATCAGATGTTTGAGAATTTTTTTTAGTATAGCATCAGTTTCATGAACTGAGATAGAAAATAACTGTTTTATAAAACCTTTTTTAATGACTTGTATTTTCTATTGAAAACACCCTTTATTAGACAGTCATGACTGAGATTTTTATTGATTAATTATAGTTTAATGATCTAATGTTGACAATGGCATGTGTTCTTTGCTCTATTGTTCAGCTGTTACAAGGATCTCTCCCTTATATAGAAGACCCTTCATTGTATAGAATATTTGTGAAATTTACTCAGGACAAATTATTTTATCTAAAAAGCCCAACGGCTGAATGTTTTTAGTTTCTCTTTGCACTAATGTATTGCTGGATTCTATGCCAAAATAAAATATTGGAAGTTTTTTGTAAAATAGAAGTCAGGTTGGCTTTATTATTTGACTACATTAATGTCTCCATTTTTGAACATATATTTCAAATACGTCAGTATTATAGATTGAGAAGAGAGAGGAATCTAATGCCATACTATTTGAAGGCTTTAGATTTTATACAAATAAGATTAATAAAATTATTATTGTTTTAAAGTAATTAGGGTGAATTATATTTGATACTATGTTATTAATCCAATAGTTGATTACTCACCTTCATATAGACCTTTGGTACAGAAAAGAGAAACAAAAAAGATATAGTAAAATATAAATTAAAAACAGTGACATATAACAGAACTGTGGTCTACAAAATTCGATTGTCCTTAGTGGAATTTAGACAGTGGGGATTTTCAATTATGCTGATGAAATTCAAGCTGTGTTAGGCAACAATCTTTATAGAACTGGGTTTCATTAATTTGATATGTGGGTATGTGGTTTAATGAAATAATTAAGGGCATTTTATTTATTCTTCCAATTAATTTGTTTTGAAGGATATTTTTAAATATATTTATGAAATGGTGTATCATTTTGTTTTGACATTTAGTAAATTGAAAATTTTCCTTTCTATTTTTAAAGATAGTCTTTGTTCTTCAGATTTTGTGTGTGCTGAAATGAAAGCTCAGGCAAGCCTTTTGTCTGGAGATAACTATGGCTTTTACACTAGCTATTGCTGTGTTTCTATGGAAACTGTGCAGGACTCTGAGGTATACAGGTTTTAGTCCAACAATGCACAATGATAGCCAATCAGAGTTTCTTTCCCTATGCAATTCTTTAGCATATACTTGTGGTTTCAGGTGTTCATTAAAGAATCAAAATAAAATTCCATTAATTTTTCCCACAAGTGTCACAATATGTATATGGCATTTTGTATCAAATTAGATTTATTTAGCATTACTGTTACTATTACTTTTGGAGATAATTTGGTGAATACAAAATCAACATTTACCTTGAGAATTGTCCTTTTTTATATCAGATAAAATATTTCCTTAAATTTCAATGCTGAATGCCAAATAGGTCCTCCTGTTTTCTATATTTGCTGTAAAGATGCAATACTGAATCTTGAAATAATATCAGAGCAAGGCATTTGTTCTTAAGGCATTTGTTCCTTAAAGCTTTGAGTATATGAGAATAGAGAATTTTTCCTACTGAATCTTGAATGGCATACACTGATCTTACTCTTTGAAATGTTATAATGGTAATAAATAAGCCTTAAACATAGAAAATCAATCTCCTGAAAACCTGCTAAACTGTTTTTCAATATATACGACAGCCTGTAAACATTTGCTGGTAAACATATAGGAACTGATGTTGAATATCCATAGGGATGGATGGAATCACTACCCAAATGTCATTGGATGAGGATTTTCAAAATGAAAATTGTACAAATGGACAGAGATTGGTTAATTAAATAATTTGAAAGGTTTCTACTATGCTGATTTATTCTAATGTCACTGGCCAAGATCTCAGGTGAATTATTGACCGAGGGTACTCAGGGAAAATTCAAGATGCTTCGATCCAAAAGCATGTTACTTCTTATTCTCTGGACTTGCCCTGCTTCCATTTGATTTCTGAATACTAGATCATTATGTTTTCTCCTATGTGATGAATGTCTTTCTCTTTCTGTCTCTTTCTTTGTCAGTGTATAAAATGTAGGTAGAAAAAGTATGAAAATCTATGGCTGATTGTAATAAACAGAGAAAAGGAAGGTGGATGCTAAATCCAAGAGAATGCGAAAAGTGAGACAAGAGTCTGTTCTGTGTGATTTCTCTCCCTTTTATCTTTACTTTTGTTTCCCTTTTTTCCTCTTTCCTCCAGAGGGACTGGCTGGAAGCCAGATAGGAAGACCTGAGGCTCGGAACTCAGCACAATGATAGACGAGAAGGTTGGCAGGTCTAAACAGGGATGATTTGGATCTGGACGGGCTCAAGTTCCTTCCTCTGGATCTATTTGTGGCATTTCTAGATGAAACATTGGTGACATAGGACACGACAGAGCTCTTTGTCAGTGTTAGACTCCTGTAAGCAGGCGACATCCTTCTCCCACATTGCTCCTCATCCTCTACACCCCCTTAGGACTTCAGCATTTCCTCATGCCTTTAAGCCTCTTTCAAAGTGGCTTTTGCTCAGGATTCATCTCTCTCTTTCCAATTAAAAACTGGCATTTACTGAGGATAAGGACAGTAGCAGTGTCCTATTTGAAGTCACTGATAATAAGTTGGGAGTGATAGAAATGATCTCATATTAAGGGGTTTGTGGGACAGAATAAATCTATCTACAACAACAAGAAGGTGTGTAGGGAAACATTCCTGAGATATCCTTTTCTTTCCCCTTGTGATTGACCTGGGAAGATCCACAAATATGTACAGAACAGAAGGACGATATAGAAGGGGCAACTCCTAAAAATGCACAGGAGAAAATGACAGGAACAAGGGTCTGAAATAAGTCTGGTGGCCTCCTCTCACATCAAGAACAATTAATTCAGATTAAGGGTAAACAAAGTTGAATTCTAAAGCAAGGAAGGTGAGGTTTTCACAGGGATCGAGTCAGTGGACTTGACTAGACTATGGCAAGGCAAATCCATTCCATCTATTCCAAAGAATAAGGGCAGGGAGCGTGTCTGCCTTGTTCACTGTTGGGCATCCATTTTCATGCCCCATGCCTAGAGCACAGAAACAGCAAGAAACATTTTTGGATTAATGAATAAGTAAAAGATCTGTGCATCTGGCTAGTTGTGATGCAGTCACATTGCATTTTCTTTTTATCTGAATTTTATTTGTATTTTAGTTTGATTTTTCCCATGCTTTCATTCCGTTTTATAAACATCAGGTATAATGTTCATGGAAATTCATTAAACCGAAAGTGAAAGCCTTGAAAGTGCTGAAAGACCTGAAGCAAGGGGAGTGACAAAATCCAATTTGAATTTGTCAAATTTCACATCCTGGTTGCAGGGTTGGGGATGAGCAAAAGTAAAAGAAGCAGGAGCTAGGAGACTGTAGCTGTAACCACGGTGAGATAGGTTAGGATAGATCAAATATTTCGTGACCCCCCCCCACAACATACACAACAGCCAGCAAAGGGGGATTTCATATTTGTGACAGGTAACTCCAAAAATCTAGATATTTTCAATAAGTACTTTTCTTGCCACCTGTTTCATTCCTCAGAAGATATAGGAAGCAATTCTCAAATTAATATTGGTGAATAATGAGCCATGGACGAAGGAATGTTGGTAGCAATCGGCTAGGTTATTATGAAGGGTAACTTTGGGGAAAGCTGGGTGAGGATATTAAAATAGCCCACATAGGTAATAGCTAAGCATGTATGGATATCACGGCTGATGAACTAGTACAAAGAGAGATATTAATGATGCAACAGGGGGAATGGCAGGGGGAGGTCTTCACTAAGGCAGAGTGGGTCAGGACTTGCCCAGGATGTGAGAACTCAGTCTGCAGGGACTGGACCCACATAAGAAAATTTTGAAGGGGAAGGTTGTCCTGGCACAAATACAACCCATATACAATGCTGCAGAAAGAGAGCTTAAAGTAATTCAATATCACAAGAACATAGAGCACAAAGAAGTGTGAGAGATAAGTAAAATTCATTCTGAGGCATGGAAAGCCTCTTTGAAAATAGATTAATAACATGAATGATATGCTTAAGTTAGCATTTTGGAAATGTCACTCTGGCTACAGAGAGAAGTAATTAAGAGCTAAGAGATTAAAGGTGAGCAGATACTGGCCGCCACAGGGCTGTTAAAAGGATCTAGGTATATCTTTCACAATATTGTACCTAAAAGTCAATATAATAGGCCAAAGGTGCTAAAGTAATTAAAATTTCACCTTGTTATTCTTCTGTCTGAATATTCCAGCAGAAAGTCACATAGAAATAAAGTTCAACCAGTTGTTTGATCAGACTGCTAATCTATTGAGACAATCTATGATTAGTCTTAACTTTAATATGTTTTAATCTTTTCCAGACATTAATTTTTCCACTGAAAGAAAAGCTAAGAAATATATAATATAATAGAATGAAAATAGCAGGCAAGTTTAGCATTTACTGTAACTGTGGTGGTCTATGCCCAGGCCTTCTTGGGGCCCAATGACCAATTGAGAAATGGACTGGGGGAATATATAATTTATTTGACAGATAGTGGACCCTTGAATGCTGTCTTGGCCCCTCTCCCAATCTACTGATCTAAGAGTTGGCCAGCCTGCAGCCCTGGGGTCCTCAGACCTTGGCAGAGATCTCACTCTGGGCAACTTGGGTCACCGACCATGAAGTGCACAATGAGGCAACACAGGGAGGCACTGGGAGAAGTTTCATTGACTCATATCTGCAAACACATCTTTATCATTCACCCGAAGTATTTGCTAGTCTGATTCATCATTCTCTCCCAACTTCAAACATAGACTGGCCTTTGTGTTCAATTTAATTATACACTTCTAGAAGTGTTTTTTGTGCATTATCTCATTTAACACTGTAAGGTAAGGAAAATTATCCCTGTTTTTTGGATGAGGCTTAGAAAGATTATGTAGTTTATCCAGATTCACATTGCTACTCATTAGAAAACTGTCACTGGAAACTCAAGATTTAAATCCAAGATAGTTTGGAAATAATTTGATATACCACCCCAGTAGGTAATAAACTACCTTTCAGTTGACATCTTATTATTTGGGCATATAATGGATATTCCTAAAAAATACCTTTCAGATAGTAACTAATTTTCTTATTTTGTACCACACATAAATGTCTATATTGACCTTTAAATATTTAGTTCAAAATAATAAGTGGTGCCAGATACTTAGATTCAAGTTTTGTGATGAATGTGAGGTATAGCCTATTGTACAATAAAAAATAAAAATGCATAAACTACCTTTATTGAGTAGGCAATGCATCATTTTTTTGTTTGATTTTACCCTCACTATTTCTCCTTCATCTTTCTTGAATTTATTCACTGTACAGAACTAATTTTTTAGTTTCTATTCTTTTTCCTATTTGCTCTTGCAATCCTTAAACCCCCAAGAAACACAGTAGTTCCTGGAATCTTCTCAACAACCTGCCTCATTTTCCTGTATTTGCAATATATGTTATCTAAGACATCTTCTACAGAAAGAGTTTATATATTCTTCCAGTAGAAGAAACATGGAAGGCACAATCTGTCTAATCAGTGATATCAAACCGATATACTTCCTTCCTAGAATGCCTCGTACTCTTTTATAGAACATTCACAGCCTAAAAATAGTCTCTTTTTAAAAACCACTTTTGAACATTTCCTATGGCTTCTGTATCTTAACCAGGATTAATCTTTTTCTTAGATTTATACTTGTCAAATTGAGCATCATCCTGTTGTAATTAAGTAGTAATTCAAAATTAGATGATAATTAAAACAGAAATTCTTCCACTTTGTAGATAAACATGAAGCATATTGTTTTTAATGGAACTTCCAATTTAGTTGTGTTTATAGGGTTGAATTCAAAATATTGACCATCTTGGAAAATGCTAAAGGAGATGCTGCAACCCTTAAATCCCTGAAAAATATAATATCCACATGAATCTCCCAAACAGGCTTGGATCTCTGCTTTTCCTATATCTGTATCTGTAATATGTGGCATCTAAGGCATCTTCTACTTAAAGAGATTATGGTTTCTCCCAGTGGCAGAAACTTGGAGGCCTTGAAATGTTCTAGAGTGAACCTTTCACTCTACATTGGCATTAAAACCCTGAATTCATGGGTGACCAGCATGTGTCTGCTGAACATATTTAAAAAAATTCTAACTTTCTAGGTAGTCCATATGACGCACAAGGTAGAAAAAAAATTTATAAAACTCCTCAAATGCATTATTGCCCAATGGCTGAAGACATGACTACAGCCACATATTTGATTGGATGATGCACAATGGGTATTTAGTTGATTTTTTGAAAAATCCCCTATAAAAATAAAATGTGAAAAATATTCCCTTTGAGAAAATGTGTTTATTAAATTACGTTTGATATCTGGCTTGTAAGACTGGACAGTGAAGTGTAAAGGATCTCTTGAGGTTTTAATAGTGAAGCAGCCCAGTCAGGGGGTTCTGGTTTGGCAAAGGTTTATTGTATGTAGTGCAAGCACATTTTCTTTGGCCAGGTTACAAGCCGTTTTCATGTATAGAGAAATCATCTTCCTGTCCCCCACAGGAGTGTCACCTCCCTACAACATATGTAGCTCTATTCTGCCAAAAAGGGGGCAGATTTTGAATCTTGGCTTTCAAGAGCTGTTCCATCTGTAGCTCATGATCTTTTCTGTAAATTCTCTAACTTCTTTTAAAAGAATAGTACGTATCTTCAGGAGAACTGATGTGCCCACTGAATATTTAAACAGTTCTGATAGATTTTATTTCAAGAAAATATGTTAGACTCATTAATTACAAAAATAAAGAAAAGAAAGAGTAGCAGTCTTTACCTTTTACTGCATATCTGTTTCTTGTCCTGAAAGGCAATGGCTGAAAGCCAAGTAGATTTGGCTCATTAACTACTGAAAAAGGTTATAGTCAGAGGGGCAAACTCAGAATTAAAGAGTAAGTGGAAACAATGATATTCTAACACACAAGTAAAAAACATAATGTGCAGATAGCACTGCATCAACAATAGGTATATTAGAGCACTCTCAATCTATTCAATTTGCAAATTTATATATTAAAGGCAATTGGGTACAATTGAGCTTGAATAAAACAAAAAAAAAAAAAAAAAAGAAAAAGAAAAATGAAGCTAGTGGCCAAAACTCAACTGATTAGTACAAACTGAAATTGCTTTAATTGGAATCATTTATGTAATTTGGATTGACATTCTTTCAGATGTTTTTTCCCCAGGTAGTGGCTTATTTTACTAAGCATTGTTTTCCTAACAAGATTAGACCCAGTGCTCTTCAGAATCAGTTACCTTGGCAAGCCTTTTATTTTCTTCATCTATAAAACTTAAGGGATAAAATGAATGAAATCACTATCCCTAGTTTCTAACATTTTATGGAAATCTTAATTAAATGAGCTATTTTAGAGACCAAAGAATAACATTGACTTAAGTGATATATGATTCTTTGATTTAAAAGAAGGATATTTGTTTCTTACTGTGAAAACCCCCAATGAGCTTAAGTCTACTGTAGGAGTGAGTGATTATACAAATAAACAGCTAAAAACATGCAGAATAATAAACCACATTAAGTGCTAAAAACAGAATGAATTCAGTTCATTTCAAAGGAAAAGCACTGGGACACCCTGATGGAGGATTTGGGAGAGGGTTTGGAGAACACACCATATGGACAGAGGACTGAAAGGTGAGCAGGAAGTTGCCAAGTGAAATTGTTAGGTGATGTTGGGGAATTAAAGACAGCATTTGGGAAGGTTCTAGAACAGTGTGGTGCAGAGATGCTGACAAAAGGCTGATGTTGCTGGGGCCAAAGGACAAGAGAGAGCTATTAGATGAATTTGGTGAGCAAGTCAGAGAGCAGGTGAAGAGACTAATAGGTCATATTGAGGATTGGGATTTTACTTTAAGAGGAGCAGAATGTCTCCAGAGGGTTAAAAGCAAAGAAGTGACATAATGGGTACAAAAATACAGTCAAAAGTAAGTTCTAGTGTGTGATAGTACAGTAAGGAAATTAGAGTAAACAACAATTTATTGTGCATTTCAAAATAGCTAGAAGAGAAGAATTGTATTGTTCTCAACATGAAGAAAAAAATAAACGTTTGAGGTGATGGATATCCTACTTACCCTGATTTGATTGTTACTCATTGCATACATGTATCAAAACATCACATATACCCCAAAAGTATGTACAACTATGGAATAAAAATAAATGCTTAAGAGACCCCCTTTTTGGTGGAGAATAAATTTGAAATGGTGAAAACAAGAAGGTAAAATACGATAGTGATTTGGTCTAGAGGAATGCCATTCAAAAAAAGAAAATTGGAAGAGTTCAAGCCATTTGCATATTGAATGCACAGGATTTGAAGATGAATTTTATATTGGTAATAAGGGAAAGAGGCTTTGGGCTGGAATCACTAGAATAATGCAGTTAATGGAGAAAGCCAAAAGAAAAGTTTAATATGGATATGGAGTTGATTCAGTGTTGGACATATTAAATTTGAAATGTGTGCAAGATATCCAACTGGATATGTCAAGTAGTTTCTTGGCTTTTATCATATCTTTGAAACTCAGTGAGTTTCATGCTTCATTGAGAATATGGATTTTATTTTTGGTATGTGAAGGACATGTCACATCCTGGAAAGATATAATATTTTTAGTATTTAAAATGAAAATAGTTTTCCCCAAATCTTATTTTTTATTTTTATTTATTTATTTTTTGTCTCACTCTGTTTTCCAGGCTAGAGTGCTGTGACGTCAGCCTAGCTCACAGCAACCTCAAACTCCTGGGCTCAAGCAATCCTTCTGCCTCAGCCTCCGCAGTAGCTGGGACTACAGGCATGCGCCACCATGCCCAGCTAATTTTTTCTATATATTTTTAGTTGTCCAGATAATTTCTTTCTATTTTTTTGGTAGAGATGGGGTCTCGCTCTTGCTCAGGTTGGTCTCAAACTCCTGAGCTCAAATGATCCACCCATGTCGGCCTCCCAGAGTGCTAGGATTACAGGTGTGAGCCATCACGCCCAGCCTCCTCAAATCTTATATTCTTATTTTCTTAATTTTGGGTGGTGGAACAGAAACACATCATATGATGTCTATGTTATCCATAAAAGGAAGCAAAATGTACTGCTAAAATAATAGCCAAAAAAATGGAAACACCCAAATATTCATCAGCTGATCAATGGGTAAACAAAATGTGGCATATCCATACAAAATTTGTCATAAAAAGGAATGAAGTACTGGTACATGCTACAACATGGATGAATCTTGAAAACATTATGCCAAGTGAAAGAAGCCAGATGTAAAAGTACACTTTTAGCAGGATTCCATTTTTGTGAAATATCCAGAATAGGCAAATCCAGAAACCAGATGAGTCATTTGCAGGTGATCTGGGGATGCGGGAATTGAGAAGGGACTGCTTAATGGATATACAGTTTCCTTTTGGAGTGATGAAATGTTCTGGAACTAAATAGTGGTGATGGTTACACAACATTACAAATGCACTAAATACATTGAATTGTACACTTTAAAGTGGTGAATTTTATGATTGTATATTTTACCTCAGTAAATAAGGGACCAAATAGTATTTTATTTGACCTCATTGTTTATTGACTAAAACAGCATTTTCCAAATCATGTTGCACAAGGCTACCTGAAAAGTGTTTGTTGAAGAATATTACAGACCTTCATAAGGATGTTGTTATATTCTATTAAAATCAGTAGCAGCTTAGGACTTTTGAAATTGAAAGCTTTCTTTTGGAGAATAAAAACAAATTCAAAGTAAGTTATTTTCTTTGGATATATAGAAGACTGTTCAGAAAAAAATTTTAAAAAACCTGTTTTCTATTATGAAAATCTAACTCCAGAAGAAATCAATGTTATTACTCAAATTTGTCATTGAACATGTAGAATGTTCTGTTTCACATTATTAAATAAAGTCTATTATTAAATAATCTGGGGTTATTCTACATTAGTACATTTTATTTCCTAGATAAACTGCATTTAATGAAACCATGTTGCAAGTAAAAATTTGGCTTATCTGGAAAATGAAATTAATTTTCATTGGTCATTGAGTTCATGTTGTATTGAAAACTTCAAAATTCTAGTAAATTAGACAAAATGTGATTATTAGAAATAGTATATCTTAAAAGAAAAATTACTTGGTGGCAATCACAGGAAAGAAACTAATTTCATATAAGTCAATTGATGTTCATCCAAAAGGGAATGACTACTTCTTAAAACTGCATTTTTGGAAATGGAGATAGCTCTGAAATACATTTCAAAAACATTAGAAAATGTATTGAAAGATAGTGAATTAATTATGAAAACAATTCTGGAAGCATTTATTTTTTCTCACAGCTTTACTGAGCTGTAATTCACATATAACTTTCACCCCCTTAAAGTTTACAATGCAGTGGTTTTTAGTATATGGGAAGCCTTGTGAAGCCATTACCACAATTCAATGTTGAATAAAAGTATGTAGTTTTTGTGAATCAAGATCCACCTGGAATAGTGATCAAAGGGTACTGCTGTATTTTAACAGAAATACAGTATTTAAATATAGCAACAGAAATTGTCATTTCATTTAACACATATATATTGAGATCATGTTGTATGCAGCAGCGTAGAGCTTAAAATCATGGCTTGAACATATAGCTCAGGGTAGGTCTTAACTATTGACTTTGAGAACATGTCTTTACTTCTCAAACTGATACATCAGTTTCTGTGTCAGTAAATTCATTATAAGAATAGCACATTCCTTAGAAGTTTCTATGAATATTAAATGAAGTAATAAGCCTTTAATACAAGATTTGGTATAAAATAAGCTCTCAATAATTATTAGCTATTATTCCTATGTTATAGTCACTCTGAAGTAGTCAAGATGTCTTTTAATATTCTATCCCTACCATTTACACTTTAGACACACCCAGATGAGCATTTCTCATTTTAAAAGTCCTATTTTTTTCTGTTTTTTATCCCTTTTTTTATCCCCAGGCAGAAAGATCTTGATGTGTATCTCTATACTTATTCTTATCTATCATCTGTCTATCTATCTATCTATCTCCCTAATTTATTTAATGACTAATTCACTATTCCTGGAGTTCTAGTTTTAGAAATATTCCTTATAGTTTTCAATTCATATGAAGAATATTTATTCTTTTCCCATAATTTTCATGTAGCTTGTAATCTGTATTTGAATCTTGAATTTATCTTTATAATCTGCATTTGAATATCCATTTAATTTTAAAACTTTAAATATATTTCATCAACCTAAGTCTTATGAGTGCATTTTTATAAAATTCCCTAGAGTTCTACAATGTGAAAAGATACAAGAGATAAAAATATTTCCCCAAGGCATGGTGTGTTACTTGTCTCCCCATCTTTTCTCAGATGCCTTCTTATAAAATCTGCACATCCTTCTTCATTTTGAGTATTAAAACTGTGTCATTAAATAATCAACAACTCATCATGGAGATCAATTGGGGACTGTCAAATATTCGAAAATATACACATGAGTCAATTTGATTTGAGGAGAAAGTGTTTTAGATTTATAATAAAACAGAACATTCTTGTACTCTTTCTGGTAATATTCCAAAAATAAAATCCCTGATGGAGAAAATTACTGTCTCCCCTCCTTAAAGACTAATTTCTTATATTTTAGAGCTACAAAATGTTTCATTGTAAAATGAGATGTAATCATAGCAAAGCATCAAAAGCTATAGGATGTTATAAAACAAAAATTAACAGCCCTCATTTAGCCCTCCACAAACCCTCGGATTCATTTCTGGGGTAACTATCATTAATATATTTTTTTCTTTCTATACATTTTCAACTCAAATATAAGACATCAGTTTAAACTCATAATCTATCATTAAGTAAACTGAGTTGCTTTTTTTAGTTGATAGGTAGATTGCCAAGATAGTTTTGGAAGTCTTTTACAAAGAAAGAGGATAAGGCCTTTAAAATTCACAGCAAGAATTATTGAGCAAGCTATGGTCAAAAGGGAGAAAACAGAGTATTTCACACCTTTTATAAAAGATTCAATCTCTTGTCATCTTGATTTTGATCTTTAATACTACGTTTTCTTGATGAATTCCTACATATAAATGAAATCATTATTTTATATTCTTGTTATCTTGTATCTTGTGTTCCTTTAACTTCTGTTTAGTTTGGTTGCCATTTATCAAAGTCACAAAAATCACTTCCTTTTCTGAAGGAAACATCCTAAAGCAGATCACCACTTATGAACAATCCATGCCGCCACAATCATCAAATAACCGGACATTTTCTTCACTGACTGTGAGACTTGCAGGCCTGGGAGGGCCTTCTGGATCGTCTGTTCCCTGACATGCTGGCACACAATGGGTGCGTGATAGTTTTTGAATGACTGAATGTATGAACTGGATATTTAATTTTGTACACTATTGTTTTTATAGCATAACTGTTTGTTGTATGCTAGCCATAACAAACAAGGCCAGGTCCTTCCCCTTACGGAGCATAGATTCCACGGATTTTTGTGACTTGATTTGCTACAAAATGGAAGAGATGATGTGCCTTACATAAATTAGCATGGGTTTGGAAATAAAACTTGTCCTGGGCTCTTGTAAGAACTGAATAGAAAGCCAGCTGCCTCCTGGGCATTGGAAGGAAACTGCCTGTGTGGTGTGCGAGATTTTGCATCCCCTGCTGAGCCCCAGTAGAGGACAGCGGATGTGCTCATCATCTTCTGTTTATTTTATGCACCAGGACTTTCCTACTGCTACAACCCCAGGAACAATTTTGGAAAAACATTCTTTGCTTTTGTAAATCTAAAGAAGTTTTCTCAATGTTCTTTCTAGCATCCTTAAAAAAAATAGTCATCTTTAGATTTAATTTGCCATTTACTCACTGGTGGATCAATTGATACTCTCTGCCTGTAGCTCCTAAACAACACTCCACATTTATGCAGTGATTTACAGTTAGAGAGATATTTTGCCTATATTTTGCATATATAATCACATGCTTGGAATTGCTTAAACCAACAGATTTGATTGAGTGTAGCCAAATGTAAGACTTTTATCATACCACTTGCTATCCCACATTGATGTCTCACAAGTTGTTATTTATTTTCTTAAAAATGTCACTGAGGAGAAAGGAAAATGCCTCTGTTTTCTTACGTCATTTCTGATTTTTTTCCCCCAATTTTTAAAAAGGAAATGGAGTAAACAAGAGAAAATATTGCTTACTAAGCTCTTTGCTTTTATGTCTCAGCTCTGTGCTGGTGTTTTAAAATAAGTAATGCGTATATTTATCCTCACTTTAGCTCTGAGAAACGATTCTGGTTAACAATTTAGGAAACAGGTTTAGAGAGGTTAAATGTGTTACCTCGGGTCACTGCACTGGGAAGTGGGAGGCCACAATTGCCAGAGCCTGTGCTTCCCCAAGGACTGCACTCCTTCCATTGCCTGGTGGCGCCTTTTGTGTCTCCATTCCTTGGCTGTGGTTGGAAACAGAAGATTATATAATATATTCACAATTATATAATTGTAATTTTATTTTATAATGATAGTAGGCTTTTAATTTCCTTTTTATTCTATTCTTGGCTAATCTGTTCAAACATCTATCATCTGCAGACTTTCATATTTATTTTGGTTTTCTGAATGGTTCTTCGTTCAGTCAACCAGACATTATTTTTCTTTCTTTTTAGATACAGGGCTGCTCCCCCTTCTTGTTCCTGTGATAATGGTTCTCATGGATGATCTTCTCATTACATATCTTTTCCCATGAACTTTAAAATTAAGGCTGGTAAACCAATTTACCCAATCTCTGATTGTGTGAAGGATAGGTTGTTGCAGTCTTTGCTAAGAAAGAAATATACTTTATGTTGAGAATTTAGTATGTATAATGAATATTCATTTTGGACCTTATCCCTGCTAGAAGCACTAGAAGAGCTATGTATATTTCCTACTTGTGTAACTAATAATATTTTGTACCCCATCCATTGTCCCACTTTTGCCTTTATTACTTTGCTACTCTTTCTTCATAAGATAAATAATATTCTCTTTATCTCTTAGGTTGTCTCTTATGCTTATAATCTCAATTTAGTTTGAGAGGCCAGTATCTTATCAAAGGAGCAACTGATTTTACTTGTCCTTTTGTTTCTTACCATCCAGGGTATTTTTCAATACATATCAACAGTGCATGACTGTTAATAATTGCATGTGTCATTTGGCATGTTTCTTTTGCTGTATACAGATGTTCCATAAATTCATATATCCAGCTCTGAATTTGTTTTCTAGATTACACATTCTTCTGCCTATTAGATATCTCTGCTTTTATATCTCAGTGACAAGTCAAATTCATGTCTGTCTGTGTTTTCCCTTCTGCCAGCTCCATGTCCTATCCTGTCAAACTCAGTGAACGGTTTCTCTATCTCTAAGTTTCACGAGCCAAACATTGTCAAGTATTTGAGATTCTTTTTTCTCCCTCACACACAACAGGAAACCAGCCACATTGCTTTATGGAATCTAACTTTTAATACCTTTCAATATTGCCACATATTCTGCATCTCCATTGCTATAGCCACAATTCAAATCTTGTCATTTCTTCACTGGACTGTGTCACTACTGTCCAGTGGTCACTATTCTTTCCATCTCTCCATCCCTTCAGAGTTCTTCCAGAGCATTCTTCCAAAAATGTAAATGTGAGCATATCCCTCCTATGCTTAGGATCCTTCAATGGTTTTTTATTACCTTGAAATAGAACCCTACTCTGTTCCTTCCTTAACTCTTGCCGCTTTCTTCACCACTATGTCTAACTCCTATACCTTCCAGAATATGCTAGACCCTAATCACCTGAATAACCTGAAATTCCTGGCATATCTGGCCCTAGCTTCTGTGGTGCTGTGATCAATTTTAAAAACTTCTCTCCTCTTCTGCTGTCTCACTTGCTGAACATCAGCTAATTTTCCAAGGTTCAGTGCAAAGGTTACCTCTTCCAAGAATGTTTTCTTTAAACTCACCTTATTACTGACACCTTCCTGTCTTTAGTTTTCTCTCCCAAATAGCCTTAGATGTCAAGGATTATGACTTGTGCTTTCCAAATCTCCAGAGCTTGCTGTAGAGACTGACACACAGAAGCCATCAAGTAAAGTGCTAATGAATAGAAATAGAAATTCATTCATTTGACCTAGGTTGGTAGATTACCAGGATATTTGACTCCTTCAGGAGCACTACATAAATACCTGCAACCAGTGGGTTGTGTGTGGATGGTATTCCCAAGAAATTGCTTATTGGTCTTGCAGAGAAGTAAGTGCTACTACCATTTGATTGGAAAAAAGATTTTTTATACAATTTTGGAATAGAAGCAAAGTCATAGTTTTTTTGTTTGTTTGTTTTGTTTTTTACCACTAGAGTAAACTTTAAACTTAAGGAAACCTTGATTTAGTTTTGATTATTTCATATTAATGTGTTAGACAATATATAAGCATTTTTAATTACCCTGAAATTTGGTCCTTGAAAATGCTACTGTGGATTGCATCATTGCATAATTTCATTTTAGAACTGAAAAATCTTTCATGCTTCTTGAGATCTATAAGATAAATTTTATGTTTAGTCTTCAAGACTGCATTTGAAACCCTAAAATTTTGATTATGTGGCATTCATGTAATTACAGAGAAGAAAATAAGAATTTATTTTAGGTATAGCTAAGAATGTCATTTTTTTTTCATTTGAAACATCTTTCAGTACATTTATCACATTGCCAAGCAGAAATGACACATTATTTTTACATTATCATTACTCTCTGTTTTCTCCTAGAACAAATTCTATTTCTCTGGGCCTTTATGTTGTTATAAAAATGAGAGCATTTGAGTGAGAGCATTTGAATCAAAAATGTTAAATGTTTTATTTCATCCTTACAATATTATAGTGTTCAGGTTTAAAAAATTTAAAAAGATTTTCTATTTCTTGAGACCCAAAATAAAAATATATAATTGTATATGTCTGTTTGTGTGTGTGTGTGTGTGTGTGTGTGTGTGTGTGTGTGTATATATATATGGGGGGGAAGGAGGAGAAGAGAAAGAGATGGAGGGAGGGAAGATGAGAGAGAGATTTCTTTGGTTTAGAGCAACAGGAATATACAGAATCAATGAATATTTTACTTTGTCGCTGAAATAAAATTGTTGAGCACTGACATCTGGGATAAATAACTGAGAAGATGAAGACAATAATGAAATGTGCACTCTCTTTATTTTAATTAAATAAATAATTTACACTTTTATTCATCCCTTGTCTTTGTCACTGGATTATACATTCTATTTGTATGTAAAACAAATGTGAACGTATTTCCATATACTAGCATATAATTTCATTTTCAGTTTGAATGCTGTCACTGTGCTTTGAAGTAAATAACCATCATACTTGAAAGAAAGTATATAAAAACACGTAGTTATTTAAGAATCTGAGCCCTAAAGTTTAACATTGAGCATTTTGGGATTGTTATTCCTACTTAGATTAGAGCTTTGTGATTGAACAAAACACGTTTAAATTGTGTAAATTGAAATACCAATATAAGATTAACCCACTTTCAGAAGTTTGGGATGTTTGTTATCTTTAGATGTTCCTTTATATTTTTTTGCTTAGAAATCACTTTTGTGATTAAAAGAATTATACTTTCCATGGGGCTAACCTTTACCTTTCAATACCTTAATTCCTATTTCTTAGACAAAGGATCATGTTATCGCTGTTGTTATTGTTGTCATTTTAGCTAACTAACTTGAGCACCTCAGAGAGACTCTTGGTGTAGCCAGCTAGCACATATCCATGCATCTAGTCATTATGCATTATTATTCAACCACAGTTCGCCTGGCACTGTAGTGGGAATTAGTGGTGGGTGGGATAAGGGATTAGGATTAAAACAAGTTGTTGAAATATCTGCTTATTAAGCTATATTGAGAAATAATGTTTTGCTAACACTTTTAATAGGGGTATTGGAAACATGTGAATTGAAAGAGTGGCTCATAGAGCCTTCTAGGTGGAGTAATCAGTACAAGCAAAATACTGAGGAGAAAACGGACTTCACCCTTTTGAAGATTGGATTCATATCAGTGTGTTGGGGCACAATCACTAAGTGAGCAGCAGATGATGGACACGTAGAAGCTGGTGGCGACACTTGATGCAGAAGGCACGAGGCGATCAGATTTTTGGACATAGCATAGGTTCTTACAAAGTAATATGTATTTTAGTTGAATCATGAACTAAAAATGGAGATAGAATTTTTAGATATATGTGTCTCAAATTTTTATGCATGTTGGGTTGGAAAGTAAAGGAGCAGAACTTAAAAGACCATTAAGGAGGCTGTTAGTTTAAAATGAAGAAGCAAAGAGTTTGCTATAATATAATGAAGGAAGAATCAGGATTTAAATGCCAAAGAGTAAAATTTCTCACTTAGCGATGGGAGTGAGATAATTGGGGCCTTGAATAAGGTAGTTTATGAAGGTAAAAACAAGCTGTTTCAGAGTTTATCAATTCAGTTAAAATTTTAGTAGATTTCCTTTTTAAATGACATATATGTTTTCATCAATAAAACATAATTGTCTCCAGTCCATTTCAGTTTGATATTTTTATTTGAAATTGAGGTAAAAATATACCTATAGTTTCTCTGTTTATATATGAATTTTAGTAACTTGACTGTATTAGTATCTTTATAATTGCTTTCTAATCACTTTGACCAGCCTTTTCATAATAAATATAAAACAACAGTGAGTGTTATTTTTAACGTACGTAGATATATATTTGATGTTAAAATTAACACCTTTTTGCAGTTAAAAATAACTGAAGGATGCTGAACATGGAACATCAAATATTAATGATGTTACAAATCTCTAAGATTGATTCATGTCACGTAAGACAGGAATAAGGTTACAGATCTAACTAGGGAAATGAATTCATTTCTGTGGGTTTTAACTCTGGGTCCTATATGGGAAATGTAGACACTATGTTTTAGTTTATGGGAATTCTAATGGAATTGATTAAGTGATACTTTCTAAAACTAGAGAACATTTTGTCTTTAGTTGTTAGCACATTGTCAAACATGATGCTTTCCTTTCTAACTGTTGGATTGATAGGCACCTCTCACACTCTATACAGATGGAACCTTAACACAGCTTTATGAAGTAAGTTGTTTCCTTGTCTCACTGTCCAGACTATGTCCCCAGATCCATTTAGTTTACTCCATAGTTTTTAGCAACTAGGTACTTTCTGGTGCCATTAAACAAGATTGGAGGCCAGAGTAAGAAATGCTAGGGAAGAGGGAACTAACATCAAATTGACTCCTGCATCTTTTTACAATATCCTTTAAACTCAGAGCAAAATCTGTCAACCACTATTTCTAAGCCTAGTATGTACTCACACTCCTTACTTCTTACTTTTCACTCAATCTAGGACCTTATTCGTTGAATTATATTTTCCTTTTTTTTCTTTCTCTGATAAAATATAAGTTCATTTTCTATGAACTGTAAAAAATAAACATGTTGTCTCATGCGACTCTGAGTCACCCTGTATTTCTTGTCCGTGGTATAACCACTTGTAAAACCATGTCAGTTTTCATTTCTCCACAATGATCTGTCCTATATAGTTTGTACAAAATAGATTTGGTTATTTCTGCCAAATTGGCTGGAAAAAACTCTTACCTCACTCCCCAAACACCACGTTCACACAAATGTTCTTCCTACAGACAGCATCACTTAACTCTGTAGTGTTAAGAAATTTGCTGAATATATACATGTCCAGTATACACAGTAAAATATGGTTAGCTTATATAATTAGATTATAGTAATATTAGTGACTGGAAAGAAATAGAAGGGTATTTTTTCTGCAGTAAGCTTGGGACAATTAAGTTGCCATTCTAGGTTTTAAGAAGAAATTTGAGAAATTAACATGTTATTCATTAACTACAGTTATACATAGGATCTTAAAATGATTATATGTATCAGTTTTCTCAATATATTTTATATTTTATGACACTACATGTCTTCCATGTTCCCTATGATACTAAATGCTATCATTTCATCATACTCATTTTTCTGACTCCTCAAAAAATTTTTTTTCCGTGTATTTAAATTTTTGTTAATGTAGAATCTATAATAGAATCTAATTTAGAATCTAAGTTGTGTATAAGACTATACAAATAGATCTTTTTCTTTTTCCCTTCTTCTGATCACATCATCTCAAATCTCACATTTGCAATTTATTATAATTTAATCTACCATGGCTATTATGGTATATAAGGATGCAATATGTATATTTTATTTTCACATCATAGATTAATATGAATTTCCCCAAAGATTATAATCATAATGTTATATTGTTCTAGGTTTCATCTGGGCCTGTTTATAAAGCTTTAGTTAAGACGAGGTTTAAATAGAGAAATCCAAACTGAACATATATATGTTTTTATAACCTACTCCATGTTTCTCACTTTAAATCAAAAGCTAGAAATGATTAAGTTCAGTGACAAAGTAATGTTGAAAGCTGGGGTGGGCCATAAGCTAGGCCTCATGCACCAAACAGCCAAGTTGTGAATGCAAAGGAAAAGTTCTTCAAGCAAATCAAAAGTGCCACGCCAGTGAACACATGAATGATAAGAAAGACAAATAGCCTTACTGATGATATGGAGAAGTTTTAGTGGTCTGGATAGAAGATCAAACCAGCCACAACCTACCCTTAAACTGAAGCCTAATCCAGAGCAAGACCCTGACTCTCCTCAAGTCTATGAAGGCTGAGAGAGGTGAGGAAGCTGGGGAAGAAAAGCTGGAAGCTAGCAGAGGTTGATTCATAAGGTTTAAGGGCAGAATCCATCTCTATAACTTAAAAGTGCAAGGTGAACCAGCAAGTGCTGATGCAGAAGCTATAGTAAGTTATCCAGAACATCTAGCTAAGATCACCAATGAAAGTGGCTCCACTAAACAGTAGATTTTCAATTAAGACAAACAGCCTTCTTTTGGAAGAAGATGTCATCTAAGACTTTCATAGCTAGAGAGGAGATGTCAAGGCCTGGCTTCAAAGCTTCAAAGGTCAGGCTGACTCCCATGTTAGGGGCTAATGCAGCTGCTGACTTTAAGTTGAAGCCAGTGATGATTTCCCATTCTAAAAATCCTGTGACCTTTAAGAATGATGCTAAATCTACTCTGCCTGTGCTCTATAAATGGGACAAGAAAGTCTAGATGACAGCCATCTGTTTACAGCATGATTTATTGAATATTTCAAACTCACTGTTGAGACCTACTGCTCAAAAAAAAAAAATATATATATATATATTACTGTGCATAGACAATGCACTTAGTAACGCAAGAGCTCTGATGGAGATGTGCGGGAAGATTAATGTTGCTTTCGTACCTGTTACCACAACATCCATTCTGCAGCCTGTGGGATCAAGGAGTAATTTTGACTTTACAGTCTTATTATTTAAGAAATACATTTTGTAAGGCTATGGCTGACATAGATAGCAATTCCTCTGATGGATCTGGGCAAAGAAAATTGAAAACATTCTGGAAAGGATTCACCATCTAGATGCCATTAAGAAAATTTGTGATCCATGGGAGGAGGTCAGAATATCAACATGAACAAGAGTTTAGAAAAAATTGATTCCAACCCTCATGGATGATTTTAAGAGGGTCAAGATTTCAGTGGAGGAACTAACTTCAGATGTGGTGGAAATGACAAGAGAATGCTAATTAGAAGTGGAGCCTGAAGATGTGACTAAATTGCTACAGTCTCATGGTAAAACTTGAATGATGAGGAGTTGCTTCTTTTGGAGGAACAGAGAAAGTGGCCTATTGAGATGGAATCTACTCCTGGTGAAGACGCTGTGAACATTGTTAAAATGACAACAAAGGGCTTAGAATGTTACATAAATTTACTTGATAAAGCAGCAGGTTCTGAGAGGATTGACTCGAATTTTGAAAGAAGTTCTACTGGGGGTAAAATGCTATCAAACAGCATTGCATGCTACAAAGAAATCTTTTGTGAAAGGAAGAGTCAATCTATGTGGCAAATGTCATTATTGTCTTAAGAAACTGCCACAGCCCTACCCCAGCTTTCAGCAACCACCACCCTGCTCAGTCAGCAGCCATTGACATCTAGGCAAGACCTTCTATTATCAAAAAGGTTACAACTCACTGAAGGCTCAGAAGATTGTTAGTTTCTTTTTTATTTTTAGTAATAAAGTATTTTTAAACTAAGGTAAGGTAGTCACAGTGCTATTGGACACTTAATAGATTACAATATAGTGTATACGTAACTTTCATATGTACTGGGAAACCAAAAAATTTGCTTTATTGAGATACTAGCACCATCGTAGTGGTCTGGAAGGGAGCCCACAATATCTCTGAGTGTGTCTTAAAGCTATTAGGGCTTATTTACCATGTAGTACTTACTACTTACTATAGGTGCAGTGCACCTGGGCATCATACGCTCTCATTTAATGATTTATTATAATATTAAATTCAGGCATGTACTTCTTATGACAGGAATGGAAATTACTGTGTTGTAAGTTTCTTTTTTAAAAAATATACATTTGAATATTGCAGTGTTTGAATAACAAGAGATTATTCAGACTATTTTAGACTATTGTGATGGGTTACAATGTGTCAAATTACAGTGTTTGTCATCACGCAAAGCAATAACGTTGACCTCCTGATTTTGATTTCAGTTAGCATACTGATAATCAGTAGATATAGACTTATATCAATTCGTGAAGACTAAACTCTCCTGATGTCTAATATTTAAGGCTTTTAAAAGACAGGCTTGATCATCATCTAATTAGTCTTGGAAACTCCTGTTCTTTTAGATCCAATCAGATTTGGCATAAGTTTAAGAAAATATAAAAACAAAGTCCTGGACAAAATGAGCATATGAAGGGTCCATTCTATAAAGGGTGCTGTATTTCTAGTCTATTTTGGGTATCAGTAGCTTGATTCTAATTATGGTGGTTTGCACATTTCAGAAACTTACCTATAAATATACCAAATACTATTTCTGCTTCAGATTTTGATCATTAAATCATTTAAAATCTAGTCTTTTAAGAAATCAGAAAAATAGTTCATTGAAAATAATTTATAATATTGTATGACTTATGCACAGATTGATATCTAGGCCATTTAAGATATGCATAATGAAATTAACATCATTACTTTTAATCCTTTCTTACTAAGGAATTAATAGAACCCCTAGTCAAGAGGAGCCGTGGAAAGTATTTCTGTAATAGTCCTGTTTAGATCCTGTTCCTTGTTTTTCATAACGGTTCTCCCATCTCTAACTAATACACTCTCTTTTACCAATCCAGAACTATATTTACCTGACTCTGATTGAGTATTTTGGGGGGCAACCTGATGTTTATATGAATTACATGGAAATTTTAGCCTCTTTGTCTGAAATCTCTCAAAATGTCCACTTTCAGTTCAGCAGATGATGAATTCATGCCCTTTTCTTTATTACCATTACTGGTTCTACTGTCCTAACAAGAACTCTAGTCATCTCTCATTTGGGTTATTAAAGGTGACACCTGATTTCTTTGCCTCTGGTCTTGTCCCAGCTTAAATCCATCATCCACATTACAAGCAGTACAATCTCTCTAAAATTTAAATCTGACCATGTCACTCTAGATAAATAAACCTCAAACTTGTTTGCATGTAGAAGCCCTCCCAACTTGTCTCCATCTCCTCCTGCAGCTCATGTAGCACCTTTCCTCATTCTGCACTGTACACCCCTCCCGGAATATTAGTGGTGATGGCATTTCTCTCCACACACCATGTTTCGTGTGTTATTTTGTGTATTTGGTTATTCTTTATTCGCTATCAATCTCATTCTCCTGTACTTGGGTAATTCCTGTGTATTCTAGAAATAATAATAATGTAAGCATCACCTCTTTAAGAGGATTTACATGAATTACACATTTATATCATCTTGTATGAAAGGCTCTGCAGCCTCCCTGCCAAGTACACTTGGTCCCTAGAGGCAGGGACTTGCTCTTATTCATCTTGGCATTTCTAGCACCCAGCTCAGTGCTTGGCACATAGTGGGCAACAAATGCTTGTTTAACTGAACCAAACAAAGCTCATGAGTTTGATCTTCCTCATTTGCTAATTTGCAAATTAAACATGCAAAGTATGTACAATGGCAGCTGCAGCCGACTCACATATGGAGGAACCAGCCCAGGAAAACAACTTTCATCTGCTTAATTTTTCCCTGAAATTTGTTAGGTTACTGATGAATAATAGCCTTGGGTTCCATAATGAACCCATTGCTTATAATCTCGGGCCCTGTTTTAAAGGCAGACAATGTATGTCAGAATAATGAATTTAGATTTAGCCCATGAATACTTTGTGTATCTTGTAAAGAATCTGGCATTTCATGTTTTTTCCAGATTTTTTATCGTAATACTCTGACAGTGGATTTCTTTCTTACTTTCATCTCTATAGCTTCTGCAGTAGGTGAGACAGTGGTACAGAAAAGGAAACCAATTTGGGCTTTCCTTTCAGAGAAAAGGAATGGAGAAAAGGTCAACTGAAGTCCTCGCAAATTGCTTATTTTCCTGTCTTTTTTCTCTTCATTATGCTGAACAATTTCGAGTTCCTTGCAATAAAAATACACAATTTCTTCTCACTCCTCCCTACTCTCCCAACGCCCAGCACAAATTTAAAAATATGATCAGGACATGGGACCCAGAGCAGAATATATTAAATATGTTGCAATTTCAAGAAAAAGGACGCTTTCTCCTAGAATGTTTTGTATTGATGGACAGCTTACATTAGAGGTTTCCATGTTTATCCTCTACAGAAAAGTGAATGGGAGAGAAACTAACATTTTTCAGTACATGTTGTATGTCAGGTACTATTGAAGGCTTTTGTATGTATTCTTTTTTATTTCCTTCCCAAACTCCAGCAAGTTAAGTGGTATTGCACTATTTTCTAAGAAAGAAAAAGCTCAACGAACTCATCTAATATCAAGGGTTTGAAAATAGTATTAGATTTTTAAAATTTTGAATTTTTTGACATTTCTATTATATTTATTGTGCTTATTTTAATTATGTTTTTCTAATTTCATGAGGCTTAATTGTACTTTTTTTAAAGCTTCTTATGATGAACGCTTATATCATTGACTTGCAGTCTTTCTTATTTTAAAATGTATCCATTTATGAACCTAAATTTCCCCATAACACAGATTTAATAAAGATCTAGAGGTTTTGAGATATTCATTTTATTTAATTTGCAATATATTCTAATTTCCTTTTTTACTTCTCCTTTGACTCACGAGTGATTTGGAAATATATTTAAAGCTTTTTATTGTAAAAGTTATTTTATTATCATTTTCATTAAGAAGCATTTGTCTTTTAATTGGAGTATTTAGTCTATTTACATTTAGTTTAATTAGCAATAATTAAGGTCCAGTTCTACCTTTTTACTTTTTACTTCTATTTGAATTATATAGTTTTTGTTCATTTTTTTCTCCTTTTAGCTTATTTTAGAGTAATTATATTTTTATATGTCCTCTTTATTAGTTTGTTGGTTTTTAAAATTATGTTAGTGGTTCCCCAAGAGATCACAATGTGCATTGTTATGTTATTTGAATCCACCATTAATTAAAACATTTACCAATTTTCAGACTTTGCACTGGAATTTATACTTTAATTCTACCTATCTCCCTCTTTATGAATCATTGTTGACATTTATTTTAACCATGCTTATATGTTGAAACGTATAAATTGTTTTATTTATTGGTGCTCATGTAGATTTATCTACAAATTTAGTCTTTTGAGGCTCTTCCTTTTGTCCTGCTTTATCCTGGTTCCTCTGGCATTATTTTTCTTCTATGTTTTTGTTTCTCTGGAAAAAAAGAGAAATCTTCATTTGGTCTTCTCTTTTCCATTTTTGCAAAATATTTTCTTTTAACATTTTAAATAGTTAATTCTTTACGGAGATCATATCTGTGGCTTCCACTGTTCATGTTCTCAGTGAATTCAGCACTCTTCTGATTCCTTCTCTTCAGGACCTTGGCCCTGCAAGTCATGGCTGCTTTGGTTTCTCTTAGAAGCTTTCACACATCTGTTTTTGTGTACATTTGGATATAAACCTAGCTTTGATATTTCTGAAATTACTTTCTGCAAAATATTATTCTAAAAAATAGTTTTTGTAATGAAAGTGAACATCCAACAACAGAGCCTTAAATATAGATGATTTTAAATGCCCATTTTGTAATGCCTACTTCTGTATTCTTTCCTGAATAGATTTTGTGAATATAGCAAAATTAAATACAAAGAGGATCAAATAAAGTAATGAAAAGTAGACAGCATAATCCATTTGCTGAAAATACGCAGTTAAAAAGTCACTAATAAGTGAATATATTATTGATCTATTGTCTATAGGGCATCTTAGTCTCATAAATGCTTCTGGGTATTTAGTTTACATTTTAAACAAGCAAGCCATTTTGCAAACTTACCTAACCTATGATGCAACAGGACTCATTGCCAGTCTGGAGCAGAACAACTCACCCTGAAGGAATAGAGAGAACTATTTTACATTGTGGATGCATATGGCTCAGGAATCAGAACAGACTTCCTATCCCACATCTTAAAATGAGTAAATAACAATCCAAAAATATTATGAGTATTTGCATACCAATTTGGGTAAATAATTACTCTTTCAATTTTAGCCCAAGTCAGAGGAAAAGTCTTAAACATTTTTCCTCAAATATTTTATTTTTGAAAACTTTCCAGATTATTTTTATAAAATAGTAGATGTAAAATATTTTGTTATCAGTAGGTTCCACGAACACACAATGATTTTGATTAGAATAATTTACTTCTTGTTTTTAACTCTCATTTTTCTCTTCCTTCCATAAATGTGTAACCTTGATTCTAAGTTACCATTGATTGCAAGATCCATCATTTGCTAACAACTTTTCAAGAAAAAAAATGAAGACAATTTTCTTTGAATTATATAATAATTAACTACAAATCCCAGAAATATCAAATTGTGAAGCAAATCTCGCATTATGAAATTGAGAAATTATGGAATATAATAGTGGCAACTAAATGCTGATTACCATGCTAAGCGTAGAAGTTAAGTAGAGAAGTGGGACACACATCTAGCTTGAAAAAGCCCATAACTTAGTTTAGACATTGGCACTGCAAACCCATAATTATAACAGCATGATAAATTCATTGATCAAAATACAAAGTAGTGTGTAAAAGTGATTTATTCACTAGATTTTAAGTAGCTTGGTATATCTCAATCTTCCAGGGGAATCAGGCAGAAGATTAGGCAGTTAGGCATATCCTGATAATGAAGGGTCATGCGTTCCATGTGGAGAAATTTGGAGATGTCTTCATTTAGCAATCATATCCTCAGGTACATACTTCAACACTAAGAATGGTGGCAGTATGGAAAATGAATTAGAAGAGATTAATCAGTTTGCGGTTCAAAGAAATGTAGAAGAATCTTAATGGTCTGAACTAAGATGGTAGAAGCAAAATAGACAATGGTTTTAAAGGTGATTTAGGAAATTCAAGTAAACAGAGCCTGGTAACTAGGGGTAGGAGAGATATAGGGAGGAAAGGGAAATTTTATATGTTTCTAATTTGTAGTTTTGTGTTTCTAAATAGAGTGGTTTTAAAGCCTATCAACTTTTACAAGGTAATGCAAAAATAACTGATTTTTGCTTTTGCTGAGTTTGAAGTTCCTGTGGATATGTTGGACAAGCAGTTAGACAGTTCTGCTCCTAAGGAGACAACCTATACTACAGAAGAATTTGAGAAATATAAGCAGGCAATTTTCAAAATCATGATAATGGATAAGATCACATAGAAAAAGGATGCAACATGTATTCCTGAGCACCGGAACTAAGACGAAATTAACAGCTGGGTCTTTCTGCATTTAACCTACCCAAACTTTCATGGAATATATTTGCTTGTGACATTCAAAGGGCTGCTTTGAAAATGCTTTTCATTGGTTTATTTAGTATTACTTAAAATGTTACCTTTTCAGCTTATTTTAGAAGCCCTTTACATTTTGCTATCTTTTGTGAGAAATATGAAAGTGAAATAAACTGTTCAAAAAACTAAAAGAGGTAAAATCAATTATAATATAATAAAATTAAAATGAAACAAACAAAAATTCTTTCCTAATTTGGTAGCTATTCATCTCTCTGCATCAACATATACATGAAGCAAAATTTATTCCTTGGATGTGTTTCCAGAGTTCAAAATATATCACTAATTGAGGTATCTGAAGTTGATTTTTCTTTCTATTGAGAGATACTCATGGGAAAAATTGCCAGAAAACAGAAAACAGAACCACTGAAAAAGTTCGCAATGACACTTACTAGCTTTTAATACTAGGTTTCATGAAAGACTTCCTTTTGATGGTTGTAACTAGTAATGTTAATTTATTTAAATTTTATCCATAATTTACAAGTAATGCTGATTCTTCCCAAATTTAAATAGATGCAAGATATTATCCAAAAATGTGTAGTGGCAGAGACTCAGCTCCCCAAGTGTATTCATTTTTATCATACAGCTAGTAATTTTTATATAATTTCTACCTTGAATTTAACGTATTTTCCATCAGAATATGATTCCACTACTCATTTTATTATTTTTGAGTGTGTAATTATATCAAGGTAGGACAAAATATGGATGATATGATAACCTAAATTTATTATCTGTCCCTTCCTAACTCCTTAATATTTAACTAACTTAACTGAAAAAAAATGTGTTTTAGAAACAATATTTTCTAAATTCTTGTCTTAACAAACTATTGGTCAAATACTATTTACTATTTTTAAGTCAATTTTGAAGTTCTTTTTTAATGTCTTTTGTTTTCTGGCATATTTTTATACAATTTTTAGATTTGTCTGAGCAATAAAATTATCAGTAACAAAAGATGAATAATTTGATAATTTCTAAAAGTTCACTTCTTCATATATAGAGCTGAATTAGCATGTTTTAAGGAAAGTCTTCAGAAATTACTGCACCTTAACACACTGAGAAAAGACAAATGACCCAGATCTCCAAAGCTTAATCAAAGTATTTTCAAAATGTCCTTTTTGTTTCCAACTTTAAGAATTAGAAGCGTGATATTGTAGGGTTATTTACTTATAAAAAATGTGACTCCTGGGGCTGTATGCAGCAGCTCATGCCCGTAATCCCAGCACTTGAAGAGGCTAAGGCGGGAGGATTGCTTGAGGTTAGCAGTTCCAGATCAGCCTGGGCAACATAGCAAGACCCCATCTCTACAAAAAAATAAGAATAAATTAGCTGGATGTGGTGGCATACACCTGTAGTCCCACCTACTTGGGAGGCTGAGGTAGGAGGATCACTTGAACCCAGGAGCCTGAGGCTGCAGTGAGCTATGATCCTGCCACTGTACTCCAGCCTGGGCAACAGAGCAAGACCAAGAGTGTGTCTCTGAAAAAGGAAACACAAACACAAAAATGTGACTCAAAAATGGGATTAATTAAGGAAAAGATTTCTGTATGTTTTCAAAACATCTCGGCCATTCTATCAATCTTTGCATTTCGTACGTAGAGAATTTCCCCAATGCATATAGTTGGTAGCTCTCAATAACACTTGATTCTTGATAATTATTGTTCTCAAATTGGAAATTACCAATATTCAGCTATAGGCATTAGTGATTTGGAGGCTTAGAAAAAAACATTTGTTTCTGGAAGTACACCATAATTTTTATTTTGTTTTTGGTGGAAAATATGGCAAATTTCATGCCTGAGACCTTGTGGAAAAAACTTATATCCATAGATATTTAACAAAATGCATCTAATTTATTATTATTTATGATCAAATTTGTATTTCTTTGGCAAAAATACACACTCAGATGACTGCTAAATGACGTAACATGAAATTTTGGAGAAGATTGAGGTAAATAAAAAACAAATATATCAATTTTTAAATTCAGGCAAAGAATTTAGTGAGAATAATTAGGAACTTATGCTGTCAGATGAAAACTAAAATAAAGTATCTTCTATTCAACACCTTGTCAGCCACAGCTGTAGTTTTCTTTAATGCTTGCTTTAGACTTATACCAAATGCTCTCTAGTTTCTTAGAACAAGATATGACCACCTCCACAAATTATGTCTGTTTTATAGTTAAATGCTTTTTCTATGAAGGTAAAGACTACTAGGCTTCAAAAATAAGCTATGAGATTTTAAAATTAAGGTTTTAAAAATCAATCTGATATCCACTGTACCCATAACTTTGTATATCTCAAACAAATAGCAGATGGTGTGTGGGGAGAGAGGACTGCAACATGCATCTGAAATGAAAATTCAGGGCTTTCTTTGACTTAATGAAATTATTTGCACATTAAATTATTTACAATATGAACACATTGCTCCTTTTGTAATTGAGAATTACATTTTGAAAAATTGTCTTTGTATTTTGTTTATCAAGTTGTCTAGTGTAGGAAAAAAAAATAAAAATTCGCAGATTAATGGACATTCCATCCTTGGGCCCTCTAATTTTTCCCATTTATTTTGGCCCCCATTTTGTCCCAGTCTCCTTACCTAACACACTCAGAGACACTATGAAGTATGCAGAACAGAGTCCTTTGCTTGCTTATCTGGTGTCTGTATTTAGTCTGAGATGGTGTCCAGAAGAGATACTGGGAGTATTTGCTCAAGTTAATGTCACCAAAGAAAGCAAGATGGTAGTGTTGCCCCTAAGACATGTGGACATTTTCCGAAGAGTTCTCTGTGTTTGGCCATAATGAGCAGTGAACAAAGTAACTTTATTTTGAAGCTGGGTGGCCAACAGATGCGTTAGGTGCAAAGAACACCTTCTACCTTACACCATGTTCCATGAATGATGGGTGCCCTGGTGAGTCTATCACTGGCACTACCAGCCTGGAATTTTTAAAAATCAGAAGGATGGTTTCAAGGCATTTTGATTAGTGGGCTGCTATCTCCTTTTAAACAGGACTGGAAATGCAAAATTTCTCTTCCATCAGCCGTCCCTGGAGAGGTCAGCATCATTAAATCAGATACTTTCTCTTTTATTAAGATACTTATATTCAGTTGGCTTTAAAATTTTTCTAACATAGAGGTAAAAATACTTTGCATGAAATGTCTCCTTTTGAATTCTCTATAGTTGACTTCTTAAACATATTTGAAACCAATTTTTCTGTTATAGAGAAGAATTATCACAAAACAAGAAAAACTGACACTAAAAAATTGTATGTTAGCTATTAAGATTTTTAAACATGTTTGAAAGTTTGCAGTCATCAGTCATTAAAATGTTCTACTTAAAACCATAATTCCTTTCATTTCACATTCATAAAAAGAAAATGCAAAAGGAATTAACATGCCTTCATATAAATACAAATAGCAGTAAAAATGTTAATTTCTTGAAGTCAGTCAGTCTCTGGATAGTGTCATTTTGATTAACATTTGTAACTATTTTTTCATAGAGCCATTCACTTGACAATTATTTTATTTTAAAGCAAAAGCATTTTCATTAGATGAAAATTCTACCTATACACTTTTTTGACTCTAAAACCCATGCATGTCAGAACTTTTTCCTGACAAAAACAATGCAAATTTATCTTGGAATTACAGTCACGCATCCCTTAATGATGGGGATACATTCTGATAAATATGTACTTAGGCATTTTTGTCATTGTGCAACATCATAGAGCATACTTACCCATACCTAGAAGGGATAGCCTGCTATGCACCTAGGCTATATGAGATAGCCTATTGCTCCTAGGCTACAAACCTGTACAGCATGTGACTATACTCAATACTGTAGGAAGTTATAACACAGTGATAAATATTTGTGTATCTAAACATGGAAAAGGTACAGTAAAAATATGGTTAAAAAAAGATAAAAAGTGGCATTATCATGATTGGAGCTTTCAGGGTTGGAAGTTGCTGTGGGTGAGTCAGTGAGTGAGTGGTGAGTGAATGTGAAGGCCTAGGGCATTACTGTGCACTCCTCTAAACTTTATAAACACTATACACTTAGGCTACACTAAATTTAGGAAAAAAAATTTTTTCTTCAATAATAAATTAACCTTAGGTTACTATAAGTTTTTTACTTTATAAACTTTTAAATTATTTTTAAGTTTTTGGCTCTTTTGTAATAATATTTAGCTTAATACACAAATAGGGCCAGGTGCAATGGCCCGCCTATAGTCCCAGCTACTCAAGAGGCTGAGGTTGGAAGATGGCTTGTGCCCAGTGGTTCGAGACCAGCCTGGTAAACATAGTGAGACTCCATCTTTAAAAAAACAAATAAAAAAACCATACAAACATATTGTACAGCTGTACAAAAATATTTTTATATCCTTATTCCGTAAGCTTTTTTCTATTTTTAAAATTTTTGTTTGTATTTTACTTTTTAAACTTTTTTGTTAAAAACAAAGATACATACACACACATTAGCCTAGGCCGATACAAGGTCAAGATCATCAATATCACTGTCTTCCACCTCCACATCTTGTCCCACTGGAAGGTCTTCAGGGGCAACAATATGCATAGAGCTGTCATCTCCTATGCTAACAATGCCTTCTTGAATAACTCCTGAAGGGCCCACCCGAGACTGTTTCACAGTTAACCCTTCTTTTTTTTTTTTAATTTGTACAAGGAGTACACTCTAAAATAACCATAAAATATATAATATAGTAAATACATAAACCAGCACCATAGTCGTCTATTGTCATTATCAAGTATTATGTACTGTACGTAATTGAATATGCCATACTTTCATACAAGTGGGCAGTGCAGTAGGTTTGTTTGCATAAGCATTGCCACAAACACAGGAGTAATGCATTGCTCTACAACTTACTCTATGGCAGCTATGATGACATTGCTAGGCAATAGGAATTTTTCAGCTCCATTATAATCTTATGGGACTACTGTCATACATGTGGTCTATTCTCGACCAAAATGTTGTTATGCAGCACATAACTGTAATATAATTTGCAAGTTTACACTTGTATTTATTTTATTACTACTAACCAATAACAATCTTTTTAAAAGTACTTTTATACAAGTATGCCAGTAAACATCCTTGTTAAAATAAATCTGAAGGCTATGTTTTGCTAGAAGGTAAATTTAACGATTTGGGGATATTATTTAAGATTTATTTTTGTTTCAACAATATAAAGCCGATTGTATTGAGAACAAAAATTATTTTCTTCTCTGTCGACCATTGTAATTATTTTCAAAAAGATTTTTTAAAAAGCTTAATATTATTTTTAATAGTTTGTGCACGATGAGACAATCATTTGGTAACAAGATTGTTTTTCTGAAAATATAGGTGGGATGGATCCTCATAGGTGAGGACTCCAAGTTGGTTCATTCACATTTTTATAGATGCTTCCTTCTATTAATAAGAGTCCTTTATGTAAGAAAATGTTCTTTTAGTTCAGGGACCTTGTGGGTGAAATGCATCAGACTGAGTTTAGAAGGGGTATGACTGCCTTTCTATTTTTATTTGGGTCTATTTTTAAATGACTATAGGCACACTATGTTTATCATACACATGCATTTATATCCTCAGACTCATAAATAATTCTGATGGTTATTTGTAATACAAGCTCATAATTTGTATTCTACTTTTGATTAATAATTTTCATTTGTGAGAAACTTACAGTGATATCATCTATGCATTCATCATATTTACAGCTTGATTGGTGTCTTCGTCCTTCTCCGGGACTAAGAATGGACCACTTAATACCAATAATTAACAATAACAACTCCTTCTTGCTTCCCAAATTAGGCAGAATTTAGGACCAAATCTGAATATAACTACAGTCAGTTTTCTCTTCATATGACCTCTAAGATTTTAAACTCCTGAATACGTAGGCCCAATTGTTTCTAGTTTTCCTGTTTAACCCCTGAATTCACTCTGTTACTCTGTTAGTTCATAAAACATTTTTTCCCAGAAAAAAAAAAGTATTACTATTAAGTCTAGATTTTAGAAAGACAAAATAGGCTAAAGTAATGAAAAACTCCAGAAGAATGTACTTTGAAAACAATTTATTATAAATTGTACCAACCACCACATATATTATAAAATATAGAGTAGAAAGCATTGTCCTGAGCAAAGGTAAATATTGTTTCATGACATTTATAAAGTAAGCATTTAATAATTGTTTATTGGATTATTGGAAAGTATATGTAGTATGAAATGTTTTTATAAACAAGTTATTTTCTAAGAGTTATAATCTGATTCCAGAAAGAAGAATTTTGGCTGTCAAAAAGTTGGAATTCTAAATACAAAAACAGAATAAGGAGTAGTTTACCTAAAGTAAATATTATAGCATTCTTTAAAGGACTGACTGCATTTGAAATAACTTAAAATAAGTTGAGAAACCTGGAAAACCAGCTAAGAAAATTGACAATAATATATAAAAAAGAGGTCCATGCACGTTTTTGTTTAGGGAAATGATCAAGTGAAGGTGGTGAAGCATTTAACTGACGGCTATTTGAGTATGAATCAGAAAATAGAGCAAGTAGAGGTAAAGGAACAGAGTGCGATTCTGAGCCATAAATCCAAGTGCCAGTTGAAGAGTAGCAAGTTAGAATGGCAGCCCTGGCCATGGCAAGGAAAGGTTGAAGTTAAAAAAAAAGGCAGAAAATAATAAAATAAACCTGGCTTTAGATTGAATACAGGCAGTAAGAGACAGGGAGTGAGTCAAAATACATGTTAAGTTTTCAAGCTTGGGATAATGGAAGTCAATTTGAAGAAGATTATTAAAGTTCAGGTTTGGAAATTTTGAGGATGACAAAACTTTAAATTGGGCATGCTCCATAGGAATTTAGATGTTGGGAATAAAAGTTTAAATAACAGTACCGTACATATGGTAATTCATGATAGACATTTTAATATTCTAAGGTAAGCTAATTCTCAAATTGGCATTAAAATACCATTTTAAAGATAATTAAGATTATTTTAAAGGCATAATTGAGTGCCAAATGCTATGTACCCACTACTCATAGACACAAGATCAAGCTTAAAAACATGCTCTTAGTCTCTAATCTGGATCTCTGTATTTTACTCTTTTAACAGTGTCTCAGAGATAGAATGAGCAAGTTAGGTTTCAGATGAGTAAAATAAAGAGCCCATGTTGACTTGTAAGAAACATTTCTTTAGTGCCAAACAGTTATAAAGATAGTCAAATCTTCAATAAGGAGATGTCTCTTCCTACCTTGGTAAAACAGCAACAACAAAGGATAATTGAGTTTATTTTTTAAAATAGTTTGAGCTGTTTAAATAGCTTGATTTTCAGGGTTTTTTGTTTTGCTTTTTTTTTTTATCTTTCACAAGCACCTTTTTTTTTTTTTCATAAAAGGGTGATGTTGGACAGTAAAAAACCATTTCCCTACTAGGCTATAAGCTTCATGAAGGAAGTAACATGTTAAGTGCCCTCATAGTTGTGTTGCCAGTCCCTAACTTGGGTGTGACACTTGATGAATCTGGCTTAGACCTTAGCTCTGTTGTTGCTGTCCCCAAGACCTCAGGCAAATCAATTAATATTTCTGTGACTCAGTTTCCGTAGATTATAAAGTGCAGATAATAACACAGAAATTCTTGCCTGACAGTTGGCTTAATAGATATGAAATCTCTTCAAACTTCAAACCCCTAAATAAATGTACATACTAGCATTATTTCATAATATTCCTCTGAGATAAGTGACAAGTTGATGAGAACCTGCAATTATGTGAAGGACTATGACACAGAAACTATAAAAAGCGCTCTTGGTATCTGCTACTGCCTTAAATTGTAGTATTAAATATTTGAGATATTTGAGTTAGTTATAGAAACGTGATATTTCGATGTCAAAGGGTAATCTTTATTTGTGTATTTTTAAATATATAAGATGAAATATTTGTATAATTTACTGAAACTAATATCAATCCCCCCAAATCTCTTGCTTCTCCAGATTATATAGATAAGCTTAATTTTTAAAAATTATATGTATAGATACATACATACATACACACACATACTTATGAAAGAATCTGTTCTCTTTTTAAAGGTATGAACATTGTAGAATTTGAAAATTTACTAACTCAAAATTGGGCAATTAATTTATATTAATTATAGCATTTAATTGAATCTTTTTTAAAAACAAATATTTTTTGAACACACGATTGATGCCAGATTTTTCCAAATGTATAGTCTCATTTAATTGGAATGACCATATATCCCAGTTTCTTGAGACAGTTTTTCAGTTTATCCAGGACAATCTGAATTATTGTTTGCTGGTCAGGCTTATAAATAAGACCCCCTTTATTCTCACAAGTGTTGTATTGGAAGATAAATTTTATTGTCACTTAAATTCCATACTTACAAAAACTCTGAGGTGGATGTTTTATGTAGGAAAAAATGTGACTGAGTTTCAGAAAGGGTGAGTAGCTGGTTTAAATCCACACACCTAGTAAATGATTGATCTAGAATTTTAAACTAGGTTTGTTAGTTTCCATTACCACTCTGCCTTCCCTGTTGCTATGCCTTATCCAGTTTCATCCAATATTCAGCATGATTTTTTATTATATTTGAAATGTAGGGTAATTTGAAGTATATGCTTTATGATTTGCAAAGGCTGTGGAAGAGTACCGCAATTAATTATCAAAGTTTAGCTTTCTGTGCTCTCAAAATGCACATTCTGCTCTAGCTTTCCATATATTTTGATTGTGCCGCAAACACATCCAGGGATTCCCAAATCTGTATTTTCTTATGTTTATGTGCCCTCTGTGTCATGTGTCAATAACATCTCAGTTCCTTTTGTTTTTGTTTCTCTTTGTTATGAAGGGCACATAAACATTGGATTTTCTTAACCGTGGTATAACAACAGGCTTACAATGACAACAAGTAAACAAAAAACATATTATTCTTCTACAAATATATATTTCATCTACATTGTCTTTACTGGTTAAGACTCCTGTTTTCACTTCAGTCGCCAAGAGAAAAGAGATTAATCTGTTGGTAATGATTTTTTATTTGATCCACAAAACTGTATTGAGTAGGTATTAGATGCCAGGCGCTGTCCTAGGTGCTGGGATACGGCAATGAACTAAACAGGCAAGAAATCCTTATAGATTTACATTATAGGAGCACACAAATATGGAATTTAAATAGTATAATAGAAGGCAATAACTACTGTAGGGGAAAAAAAGCCGAGACTAAGAAATGGGGAATACCAGGGAGTTTTAGATAAGATCAAAAAGACAAGTGCTACTATAGAGATAGATAACACTTGAGTGAAGAGTTGCAGAGGTGAAGGAAGAAGTCACATAGACACCTGAGAAAAGAGCATTATAAGCATAAGGAATAGCCAGTGCAAACATCTTGAGACAGGAGCATGCCTGTCATGTTTGAGAAGCAGCAAGGCCAGCGGGGCTGGAGCTGAGTGGGTGAGCATTAACTCAGCAAATGTCAGATCAGAGAGGCAGCAAGTGTTGAAACTGTGATGGCTTTAGACCATTAAGACTTAGGCTGTTACCCTCAGTATACTCAGGAGCCACCCATGTGTGTTAAGGAAAGGGGTGATATGATCTATCTTTTAAAAAGAATCATTCAGACTGCTCTTTTGAAAATAAAACTTGTCATAATCTAATAATTATCATATTAATTGTTATACTCTAATAATCCTCTACAGAGTGATTTTCAGATTCTTTAAATGTTCATGCAACATTTATTGAACATCTGGCCTGTGCCAGATCTGGACACTATGTATATGACGTTGAGCAAAAACCTCCTGTGCCTTACCCTTATGGAGAGCCACATTCCTTAAAGAATCGGATGCATGTGTGAGATCATGTTCTTGAGTGGAATGACCTTGTCAGGAAGATCAGGTAATATTGGCTCTTGAAATAATTATTAAGTTGAGAGATCATAAGAGGTGTAGGAGTTAAGTAAGTGAAAATGAAGGTGTAGTGTGTGCAGTTCGGGAGTGCAGTCCAGACATGGGGTGGTGCAGCGTACGGACGGGCTCTGTGTCAGAGAGGAACCCAAAGGATCCAGTATGGGCTGCAATGAGCGACAAAGCTGTCTTTATGCTAACATCCAGGATATCCTAAACTATTTTAAGATATGCCATCATATATTTTTATAATTATCAAGTATAAATTGGAGAAAGGAGATAGAATTTATATTCATACGAAGGATGATTGAGATGGGCCAGTGGAGATGCAGCAAGACCCATTAAGGGCCCTTTGAGTAGTCTAAAAGGAAGGGGTGGCAGGACAGACTGCTAGAAGCCTGTCAGAACAAGATAGAGGCAAGGGAGTCAAGGAAGAGATGATGGGGGCAGAGAGAAATCGAGAAAACAGACAATATTGAATCTTTTGGCTTAAGTACAAGCAGCATCAAAGGGGGTCATTGTAGTCTTACATGAGAAGTGAATCGTGTACATTGGTGAACACAGGAACTCATAGGAAGGTTTCAACGCAGTGTTGGATCAGGAAGCCAAACTGAAAGAGTGGTTTGTAGAGTGAGATGGAAATGACAAAAAGAGGCAAAAATATATAAGCAGCAATTAGAAGTAGTTTGGCTATGAAGAGAAGTGGACCAGGATGGTAGCTCTACTTCAGCTGCTGGAAGGACACATGGAAATGAAGGAGAGCTTTTTCTTTCTTTATTTTTTAAATTAAAAAAAGATTTAAGAATGCCTGGAAACTCATGGGAGACTCCAGTTGAGAAGAAGTTGAACATGCATGAAAGACAGAACAATTGAATGCACAAGAATCTGTAGATATCAGGAGGGGAGGAACTGACTTTAAATAGTGAGAGAAACCACTTGTCCACAGTGAAGAGATTTTCACATCTAACATGAAAGAGACTCAGGAGGGGTCACAGTGCAGTCATTGGCAGATCTAATCTGATGGTTTCTATTAGGTCATTAAATATGAAATGTCTGATTTTGAATCCAAAATGTAGTTATTATATCTTAAACAAGAGGCAGTACAATTAATCAAAATATGCACCTAAGCTATGGGCACAGTTTTGCCATCTTAACAGTAGCTTGTTTATGCCAGCAGCAAAGAAGCCTGGAGAGTGAGTAGCAATGAAATCACAAAAGGCCTTTTCCACAGATTGTCAAGTTTGAATATTGAACATTCTTCCTTGAAAGAAGTGGTCCAAAGCCTGGAAGAAGTGGTAGTCAGTTGGTGCAAGGACTGGTGAATACAGTGGATGACAGAGAGTTTTTAAGTCCAGCTTCTGTAGTTTGAACAATGTTTGTGCGACATGTGGTTGAGTTGCCTTGCAAGAGGATTGGCTGTCTCTTTTGACCAATCTCAGCTCCTTAATTGCAAGCATCCTCATCTGTTCATCCAGTTAGTTGCAGTAGCCATCTTCTGTAAGTCGATTGACCAGGTTTCATGAAGCTGTAGTGGAAAATGCCAGCACTGGACCACCAAGTAGATACCATTAGATTTTTTTGATGGATATTTGGTTTTGGACTGTGTTTCAGCACTTCATCTTTATCCAACCATTGTGCTAAACACTTGAGATTGTTAAAAAGAATCCATTTTTCATCACACATAACAAAATGGTGTAGAAATGGTTCACCTTTATGTTGTGACAGCAAAGAAAGGCAAACTTCGAGATGAGTTATCTTTCAATGCTCATTTAATTCATGCAGAACCCATCTATCCAGCTCCTTTACCTTTGTGATTTGTTTCAGATGGTCAATATTGTTGGAATAGTAACGTCAAACCTTGCTGCTAATTTATGTGTAGGTTGAGATGGATTCATTTCCACTACAACTTTCAGCTCATCATTATCCACCTTGGTCTCAGGTCGCCCACATGGCTCATTTTCAAGATTAAAGTCACCAGAACAGAACTTCTCAAACCATTGATGATGTACTGTTTGTTCATTAGCCACGTTCTTCCCAGACACTCCATTGATATTTCAAGCTGTCTGTGCTGCATTGGTTCCACAACAGAACTCGTATTTGAAAATAACATGAATTTTTGGCTTATCCATGATTTCACAAAAATTGCTCTAAAAATTTTTTAAAGATAATCACAAGCCACAAAATGTGTTTGAAAGGCTGAGGCTGTACTTTCACAATAAAAATAAAACAAGAAGTGTCAAGTGATATGTTAGGGATATCAGCTGTCAAGTTTAATATTTAAAGAAATTGGACATCTCATTGTTAATAACCTAATATATTCCCCAGCATAGGAAGGATCATGTAGTTTGTCATTCAAATTGGGACACTTTGGGCAATGTCATTTTGAATTTTTTTTAACAAACTGGAATTTATGGTCACTGTCTTAAATTGAGTTCCCCTAGAAACTGACTCTGGCACAGAGATTTGAGTTTTGGCAAGATATTTGATAGGTGAAGAAAACATAAGTAGAGGAGCAGGAAATTTAAACAGGTAATAAAATGTGAGGAAATAAGGAAACCAGTAAAGCATGCAATATCATGCTAGGTGTCCCTTTGAGCAGTTGGAACCTCATCAGCTGGGGAACCACTCAGAGCCAGTGTAGATCATACACATCAAGAGTTACCGCCCCTATGAGAGCAGGTGGGATATTTATACTCAGTTCCTCCCAATCATCGGACGAGGTTTGTTCTCAGGTGGGCATCAATTTCCCTGCACTTACCTTATTAGCAGACAAAGCATTTGTAAGACTAAAGACACATTTGGACAAAGAAATGCGTAGGCTGCAGATTGAAAGGAGAGCTATCATGCACCTCAGTGAATGGCTAGGGCAAGTGCAACATGGAGAGGGCACCAACAGCTTTCAGCCTGAATTTCACCCTAAGTTACGGTGCTAGTCAAGGTGATCTCTTGAGAGTTAGGAGATAGGCTGGAAGTTGAAAGGAACTAGAGCATGGAGAAAATATAAACAATGCTATGGGAAAGTATGATTACTTGGGAGTATTGAGGCCTCTGGACCACGACTAGGAACATCCTAATGGTGATTAACATGGTTGTTAGTGATGGACGTGGCTGTTATTTTCACCTTTATCTACATTTGACAGGAAAGGACCTGCCACCATGATAAAGTAAATATACAAGTTCGCAAAAACAACAAAGAAAAATCTTGGAAAACAAAATCATGTACTCTGGCTGAGATGCTCTGTGTTCTTTTCAAAATTGCCCCAGCCAAAGATCTCTTCAATGAAGCCTGTTTGTTTTGCTTTAGATTTTTATTTTTTGGGGGGGCTGGTGATAGGTCATTTTTAATTTGTGTTTTAAAGGGGAAAGACTTTATTGTTTCTCTTAGATTCTCATAGGAAAATGACTGTAATCCATTTGTGTATGTTCGTACATTTTATGTTTATTTCTGTCCAGTATTTCTAAGTTCCTACCTATAATTTTAATATAATACTCTTATGATGATTAATAATAAATCAATCAAGAGAATGCATAGTTATTCCATTGTTATCAGAAATATATAGGAAGTAAGATGGTCTGAAATGGTTTTAGATATTTTCTAGAAACATACTGTTAGTTTTTATAATTGTATAATGACATTAGTGGAAGAAATGAGTGAATAATTGGTGACATTTAGGCAGTATGTAAGTGGGTGATGGGTTTTCTAATCAATTAACTGTTAGACACAAATTCATAGCAAACCGGGCCACATTAGTTTAGCATTTTCCCCATGGACCTAGGCAATCCTCTGGCAAATTAGGTATTTAATTAAAAAGACCAGAAATTGGCACATTTCTTATCTCACTCATAAATTTGTGACTAAAAGTTAAGGTTATTGAATGAATTGCAGACAAGATGAATTTGAGTTTTCCTGTGTTTCTTTTCTAATAAATTTAATTCTTTTCCATTTATAAATTTAGATAATTATTAGCTATTCTTCATCTCATATTGTAGACATCCCAATATGAGTGCACTACTGCCTTGGTAGAACTTCATTTTTATGTCTACTAGGTTGCTTTTTTGAAGGCTAATTCTGCTTCCAGTTTTGCAAACAAATAATTCTTTGAAAGTATGTGTCACAGATTTCAAACAAGTTATCTTTCATGATACTGATGGCATAATGTCATTTAGTGCAATTTTCCTTTCTTTCCGTAAATTGTAGAATAGAAATTCTGCAATTTGACCATTTTTGATTTGAGCATTTTTTCTTTTGGAGTCCTAAAAACTGGGAGGTGATGGGAGATTGTTTTTTCTTACAAAATAATTAAGGTAACATTTTAATTTTAAAAATGTGTTTAAATTTTTATGCTCTGAAATTTCACTCACTGGAACAAAACTCTGAAGTCAATCCTGAATATGGGCAAGCACCATAAATGAGGATTAAAACATATAAAGCTCCAGGATAGTCACCACAGTAGATTAATTAGATATATACCATGCTTTTTAAAATCTGCCTCAAGTCATAAACACAAAAAGTTAGGATATATTTATATTGTTATTTTCTACAAGATAGGAACAACATTTTTGGAAAAAGCGAGTATGAATCTTAGGTGTTTTTTTTTGTTTGTTTGTTTATTTTTGAGACAGAGTCTTACTCTGTTGCCTGGGCTAGAGTGCCATGGCATCACCCTAGCTCACAGCAACCTCTAACTCTTGGGCTCAAGCAATTCTCTGCCTCAGCCTCCCCAGTAATTGGGACTACAGGTATGTGCCACCATGCCCAGATAATTTTTTTTTATATATTTTTAGATGTCCAGCTAATTTCTTTCTACTTTTTAATAGAGATGGGGTCTCGCTCTTGCTCAGGCTGGTCTCGAACTCCTGAGCTCAAACGTCCACCTGCCTTGGCCGCCCAGAGTGCTAGGATTACAGGCGTGAGCCACTGCGCCCGGCCCTTAGGTGTTCTTAGTAAGAGACTCTAAGAAGAATTTTTCTATAGATGCAGATAGATAAAATGATTCAACTAAACATACTCTATGGCTTTGAGAACTCACTGTACTCTAGTTCATTAGGGAAAAAAAAACAGGATATTTGGAAATCATGATAAGACATATGAAAATAAGTTTGGTAATGTCTATGCATAAAGTATTTTGCTATAAAAGTTAATTGTTTTAAATTGTCTTTCATGTTGACAAACTGAATTATGATTTTGTAGTTTACATCTAGTTTAATGAACTGCAAGGCATTCATTTCATCTAAATAATGAAGATGGAAAAAGTTACATGCAATAATATATAAAATTATATTATTCACAATGTATAATATTAATATGTAAAAATTTAATTGCAATTGGAAAAAAGCATATCAGTTTATTTTGTATATTTGTTTAAGACATTGAACTATCGTATATGATAGAATTGCATGTAACCTGGTTGCATTAGAGAATAAAAGAAAATAGTAAAAAGTATCAGAGCACTGGAATACATTTTTCACTGTCATTAATTAAAACCATTTTAAATGTTCTTCACTCCAATTACTTTCTCTTACTTCCAAGTTCAATCTTAACATGAACATTGTCAGATACGTTGGATAAAAATAATCCTTTTGATTATTATTATACCTTAGCAACAAGCGGTCATGGTGAAATGCAGAATGATTATCTTTTTTCACATTGTAAAATACACTTCTAAGGTTTCCTCAGGTTAAACTCCATCTTTTAATTCTATAATGTTATTGTGACTTCAGTATATTCTTTTCCAATGTAATTTGAGTTGACACCATGTTGACACTGAAGGATAGACATTTTGATGGGTGAACTTGACTTATCCTTCCTGTGCACAATATAACCAAAGCAACAAAAACAACAAAAAATAGAGGTAGACGATAAATCCTTGGAGTTATTCGGTGCTTTGTGTGTCCATGAGCCAGACTCTGTATGAAATGCTGAATGTATAAAGCATGCAAAATGTAGTCCTGGATCTCAGGAGCTGATTATTAATCACACGTAAACCACAATACAGGAGTGCTGCACCAAAGTGTAGAGTATGTACTAGAAATTATAAAGATCTAACATTTTATTTAATATTTCTGCCTCTTCAGATATTCCCTGGACATTCTTCTATTATTTCTGCCAGCAATTCTTATTTTCACTTCACAGCCACTAGAGGTGACTGACAGGAACTGAAAATGAGCTTTGTGTGTATTCATAGAATTCTCGGGATTAGTAACATGAAATAAAAAGATTTATGTGAAGTGCAGGTTTTCATATGTAGGCTGAGCCGTTTAAGGATGTGACCTGTGGTGAGCAGAATTCAAGAACAGCTAAAAGGCATCTTCCATTATCACATGTTCATAGGCTGCTTTGTAGTCCTCTTATCTCTCTTTGAACCTTTATTTTCAGCCCCCATATTCTAAGAGTCATATGAGATATGATCAAAACAGGCAAAGGACGTTAAGTATTTGGGGTATGGGATAAATTCGCCAGGGGTAAAAAATGGCTGCAGTAAAAAACAGTGCGTCTGTATTTTGTAATCATGGTGCCCATTCAGATTGTAATAGAAGCAACAAAATGATAGGCTTATGCTTGGCTCAAATAAAATAGACATTGTTTGTACAACATTTAAAAAAGATTTATTAAGGACTTTGAACTAATATTTCCCTGGCCTTGGGAGAGCAAAGCACATACCAATAGCTCCTTTAATGAAAGACGGAGAGAGAGAAGTGGGGAGGGAGAGGAAAAATATTGTTCTCTTGATTTAAAAATATGTTTTAGCTTCTTAAAGCCTCCAACGCCTGAGATAAGGTAATTGCTTGGAGAAGTGACATTTCTGCTTTGAAATACTGCCATTTTGCCTCTCTGTTTCCAAATGTATATTAGACAATTCTTGCAGTATCAACAGCACTTCAGGAATATGGAAGAGAGTTTTCCTCTTAACAAATTATAACTATTTGTTTCTGACCCATTTTGAATATTCTGCTAATGTTTATCATAAAACAGCATAATGTGACTATCAGGAGACAATTTTTCTTATTCTCTGTGCCCTATGTATCTGGAAATATTATTTTAATGTAAGAAATATTTCAGAATATGGCTTTAAATGTTTCCTTATACCCAATTTTGGTATATTGTAGCAAGTATGAAATAAAAATGTTTTAATATCTGCTTGTTTGAAAAAATAACTTTTTGGATTTGGAATACATGTCTAAGTTTTAAAAAGCCAGATTGTACTAAAAATCTATCGCTATGTTTTCAGTAAGACGTTTGTATCTGAAAATGTCTTAGTGAATTTCCATGAACTAAATTAAAGAAACAAACTTTCTATAAGTGGTTCATGGTATCTTTTTAAAGAGAATTTGGGTTTTTAATTTCTAATTTTTCTTTCACAACTTGAGTCCATAATCAGGAGTTATTTTATAGTTATTTTTGCCATTAGGTTTTAAAGTTATATTTTAATTTTCAAGAATAGCTTTCAATTCCTTAACTGTATTTTAAATATGCTCCAGTTCTATTAAAATAATTTGTATTTGATCACATAGTGGAGTGTGCTAGTAGGTGATTCCATTTTTACCTTTTTATACTGGAGCTTTGAAGAAACCTGTGATACATACATTTGTGGGTTTTGTGTGTGTGTGTGTGTGTGTGTGTGTGTGTGTGTGTGTGAGAGAGAGAGAGAGAGAGAGAGAGAGAGAGATGCTTTAAATAATGACCAATGTATTTTTAAATTTTTGTTCAATTTAACTTTAAGAATGTAAACTCTTTTCTTCAAGATTAGTTTTTTAAATTTATTTGTTCTATTGTTTTCAAAGTAACAATATAGTAAAATATAGATTGAGATAATGTTTTTGATGACTTAAATTATGTGTAAGGATTCATAAGTAATTCAGCATTCTCTTTAAAAGCCTGATGAACCTAGTTAATTTTAGGAATCAAACTTACATTGCATATAAACACTAATTTTATAAAAACAAATCCACAGAATATCTGGCATAATAACATAAGCTGTTGCTGGTTTTGCAGTTGTTATTTTTGTTTTAAGAAAATTTCTTAATGATCATAAAGATTACAAAAAATCTTAAAATCGCTTTGGCCAAGAGGTTTATACATTGTAGCACCAGATTTCCACTAGACATTTTAATATTGAAAAGTAAGTTCCTCTTTCACGGACAGTGAAGGGGATTCTTTCTAAGTAAGAGACTTTTAAACTACAGGAGGGAGGATCCTAGCATGGGACTAGTGTCAGAAGACCAGTCAAGGCAGAGGAAACAACATGAGTGCAAAGGCTTGTCTTGCAGGATTTGAAAGGGGTCCAATGTAGCTGGTGCGTGGGGAGCCAGTGGGCCATGGTGTGAAACAGTGCTGGAGAGATCACAGACAGTGTGCTAGTGCAGGAGTGTGTGGAAAGTAAAATGGTAAGTTAATGTAAAGGAAAGTCAAGGAAAGATCTTAAACAGGAGCAGGACATAACTTCAGTTTTCCTTTTGAAATTATTCCTCCAGCTGTTGCATCAGTGATAAATGAGATAAGATAAAAAGTAGACATGACCAGGCAAGCTAATCTGTTTCCAAGAAACACCTATCCAAGGTACCATATTACTTTGGAGCAATACTTAACAGATGATTTTCAAAATTGTGGAAAATTTTATCGAACACTAGTAGATAAGGAAAACACTATCTTCTTTTCCTGATTTAGTTTGCTTAAGTGGCTAATGATTTTTACTTTCATTGGCAGTGCCTTCAGTTTTCCCTGTTTAGAATTCAAGGGTTCTGAAGCTGTCAAGATCTTCTTTGGACTCTTTGTCTGCTGTTTTTCATATGGAAATGTGTGTTTTTATTTTGAATTTGATGGAGAGTCGTGTTGATAATCTTCAGTACTGTGCAATTATCCAAACAGAAGTCCAGAGATAACTATATTCAGTATAAGTCCAAGTTTTGCCAGTTAGCTAGTTCTATGATACTGTATGATGTGTGCAACCCTAGTTTCCACTTTTACAGATTTAAGATAATAGTATATTACAGGAAGACTTTTGAATTATCTCTCCAGCCAACCTGCATAAACACTCTTTACCAGTTACTCAGAAAGAAAAATAGGCTTATTTTTTTAAAGAGTTACAGGAGGAAAATCAGGGAAAAATAGTTTTGTAACTAACCATTCATTCTGCATATTTCTCATTCTTGGTCCCAAAGTAGAAAATTGTGATGATTCTGATATTTGTCTACAGGGGGACATAGTGGGAGTTTTGAGGCTGATGACTTTTGGTTCTAGTTGGCTGTTGAGACACATTTTCCAATTAATTCATTTATTCAACAACACCTACTATGTGTCAGATACTGTTTTAGGAATTGGTCATACAGAAATGAACATAATGTGAATTCTTGACCTCATGGCTTTTATATTTTGGTGGAGAGATTCGATAAACAAAGTCAATAAATAAGATAAATAATATGTTGGATGATGATAAGTGTCATGGCAAAAGAAGGCAATCCGTGAAGTGGAAAGCTCAGTTTTAAACTGGATCAGCTTGTGACAGATTAAAGATGGCTGCAAACTCTACCACCTCTCCCATCCAGGGTTGGAGTGAACTTCTTCACCCCTAAACCGCCTGCTGAATCTGGACTGCCTGTGACCACTTTGACATACAACATAATTATGCTCTGCCATTTCTGGGTTTAGCCTTTAAGAGGACTGGCAAATTTTGCTCTTTCTTGGAGCCCCTCCTCTAATGGAAGCCATCTGTTATCTCTTACCTTACTGTTAAAGAGCTCAAGCTAGGCACCTGGAGAGGCCACATGAAGTGAGATATTGTGAGAAAGTCCTCAGTGGCGCCAGGTGTGCTAGCTGAGGTGCCATGCATGCAAGAAAGAGGACATCTAGCTGAATAATGCCTTCAGATGACTGCAGGTCTATTCACTTTCTGGATGCATCTGCATGAACCATTCCAAGTGAAAACTGCCCAGTTGAGCCCATGAAATGTGAGAAATTAAAATAGATTGTCGTTTTAAGTTAGTACATTTTGTGCATAGCACATTAGGCAGCAATGGATAACTCACCAAACAAACACATGAACAAACAAACTCATGAATGAGCTATATTTTGAGCAAAGGCCTGAAGACTATGAAGGAGCAAGCCATGCAGATATCTATGGGAACAGCACGTATGTTAATTAGTCCATTGATTACAAGTAAAGATGGGGGTTTAACTGGATCTCCAGACATCATCTCAACAAGCAGAATGTATGCTGCTAAAACCCGACAGGTGTATGCAATTCAGGCCCGTAATATGGCTGCTCATTCTTTCCTTCCAGGGACATGTCTCTACCTGATTGTTCCCTCACCCTAGAGGCTTATTTATCACAGTCAGGAGAGTACGGTTCCAATTGTTATTGAAGCAATTAACTTTTCTCCCTTAGGGAAACAAGTTTAATTAATCAAAACATTCTTGTTAAGTCATGTTGACCACTACAGACTGTTCTGTAATCAGTGATACATTTCTAAAAAAAACTATCTGAATGTTAAATATTCATATTAATAAACATTTAATAATAAAACCTTTTTTTTTATATTTTTTATAGAGACAGGGTCTCACTCTTTCTTGCTCAGGCTGGTCTCAAACTCCTGGCATTAAGCAATCCTTTCTCTTTGGCCTCCCAAATTGCTGAGATTACATCTGTGAGCTACTGTCCCTAGCTGTAATAAAAACATTTTTAAAATAAAAATGTCATCATTCTTTTGAAAACTTCCCAATAAACAGGCTTTCACAAACTGTGCAGTATCTATTGTCAGTAATAATCATTTGAGAAAGTACCTGTTTGTAATTATAGCTCCCTCATAGGAGCTGTGGAGATCACACCAGTCAATGCATTTAAATTCTTGGCACTGTTCCTGATGCACTGGAACTATTCAAAAAATTCTTATTGATATCATTAGTTATAGACTGTATATTTTGTTTCATGATTTGTTCCAAATTTCTCAGAGTAATTCCTTCTTAACCCCTGTATTCCATGTGTATTGTAGTTTATGAGCTAGTTTTAAAGCATCTTCGGCATTTAGTATGTTTCATATGATACTGCATGGTTTCCATATGCTGCTACATCTGCACATCAGAATCAGCTGAAGCACTTCTAAACAGACAGGATTCTCAACAGAAGGGATCCTGGATCTCTGTCTTTGTCAAAAATCTCTCATGATTTTGATGCCCAGCCACAAAATTAGGGGGGGGTGTACAAAGAATGCCTCCAAACACTGCACATTCTTTTCCTTTTTAAACATGTTCCTTTTAAAATTAAGAAACCGGTTGTTAAAGCGTATTATTTTAACAATGGCTAAAATGTTTAATTTATAAAAACCCGTCATTTGAGTTTATCTTGGTAATGTTGCTTTGTCCTGAATGATTCAACTGTTTACCTTAACTTTGTACTTTGTTTAGGCCAGGACATATTTAAATAGGAGGTAATAAATTTAATAATATTTGAGGATTATTTGAGCTATATTCTAGAAGGCTTTAAAAATATAGATTATCATTCATTAAGTAAAGTGTTATCTATTAGAAAGTGTGTTTGCTAAACACTTTATCGTGTAAATAAAGCATTCCTCAGAAGCACAGTTTTGAACTATCATTACTCATCTTTCTGGTCTGTTGTATTTTACACCAAGGGGATTTTAAATCCACTATTATTCATATCGTGTTGAACTCTAAGCCCACTGCCACTTATTCCGATTTGCTGATGAGCACCATGACCCTGGCCACTTATCTAACTGGACACTCAGGTATCACAACAATGCTAGATGTTTCCATACAATGGTTTTGGAAAAGTTTCTGAAAGGGGCTAGAAATTTTATATTTTATTTCTTACTCATATGTAAGCTCAAATAGGGTAGAGACCATATTTTTGGTCACTTCTGTATACACAGAGTAGAGAACTAATAGGTGTTCAGAAAACATTCACTGAATATTGTTACAGGGATTCACTGCCCATGCTGCTAGCACAGGCATAGGAAAAAAGGAGTGAGAATGTTAAGTGAATTCAGCACGGTCAGGTCCTGATTTAATTGTTCTTGTAGTTCCTGTATTTCTGTCCAAGTGGTATGTTTCCCTGTATGACAGGATAAGAGAAAGGTTGGCTTTTGCCTTGAGTGTGTTGAGGGGAATTTGATACCACAGTCCAGCTCTCCTATGAGTTTGTGATATAAATTTCTGCTACCTTTAGAGATTGAAAAACTCAAGTCTAGGGTCTAATTTAAAGGAAGTCACCATAAATTTCAAAGGATTGGTATCCTGGAGATCATGTTCTCTAACAATGATGCAATAAAGGTACAAACAAATAACAAACAGAAAAATAAAAAAGCTCAAATATTTGAAAACCAAAACAAATAAACAAGCAAAGAAAGCAAATATATAAATAACTTACATGTCATAAAGAAATCACAATGAACTTTAGAGAACACTTACAGCTGAACCATAATGAAAAGATTACATATCAAAATTTGTATAATGTACTCAAAGTAGAAGAGAAAGGGAACTTTATAGCCTTAAATGTTTTTATTACAGGAGAGGAAAGACTGAAAATTAATGAACACAGCATTCATCTCAAAATTACAAAATGTATAGCAAAATATGCCCACAGAAAGTAAAAATAAGGAAATAAATTAATATAAAATAGAAATTAATGAATCAAAATAACCATGCAAAAATAGGTTATTTGAAAAGAATAACACCATTGAAAGACCTTTCGAGTTACTTATTATAATAGTCATTAGTGCTGTTTGCTAAATATTTATGACCACCTGTCTTTTGAAAACATGGTAGAACCGCACTTTTTAATCCTCGTGGTTGAGAGGGAGGCAAGTGACTCTTCCTATCCATTGGGCTGCGAGTATAATAGAAATGGCATGTATAGCTCAGAATACCTAATTGCCAAAGTGATCATTCCCTGATGTTTTTTATTCTCATATTATGATTGGCAATGTTCAAGATGATGTCTCCTTTATTAGCCTGAGTTTCTGAATGGCTATAATGGGAATAGATGCCCACCATTGACCTCAGGTGGAAATATTGTAGCCTGATTGAAAAATAAGATGTGAGGGGGAGCGGGGGTAAAAAAAAAAAAAAAAAGAAAAAGAAAAATAAGATGTGATGCTTTAAATCATTGAAAAACTATTTTTGTAGCAAACGTAGAGTTTAAAACATAGGCTATGCTGACTAATGTACTTTAAGAAGAGAGGACGGAAGGAAGGAAGGAAGGAAGGGAGGGAGGGAGAAAGAGATAGAAAAGGAGGGAAGGGGAGAAGGAAGAAGGAAGGAAAGGAAGGAAAAACAAAAGGAAGGTTACAATCATCAGGGTAGACTAAAGGAAGTATGTACAAATGATGAATAAATTTAAAATATTATAAAAGAAAGTTATGCAAAATTTCATGCAAACATTTAAATCTTTTATTAAGTTTACAAATTTCTATAAAGATTGACTTTAGCAAACAGATTTAAGAAGAAATAGAAAACTTGAATACTTCTATTAATAATGATCATTAGCAAATTGGGTCAGTAGTTACTATTCTTCCTATAAAGTACACAAGTGGCCTGGATAGTTTTACTGATTGTTCTACCGAATATTTATTGTGCAGATAATTACAACCTTATGCAGAGTCCCAGGCTACAGAAAAGAGAGATCAGTTTATAAGGCTAGTAGGAACTTGATTCCAAAACAAGAAAGCAAACATTGGATGTCAGTTACATTCATTAACATAGGTATCCTTATATCTTCACTCATTATCTTTTTAACCTCATACTGTATTCTTTTGTCTCTACCTCAATCTATATATTACCACTACTGATCTCTTAAATTTTCCTCAAAGACTCCAGGCACATACATGCCACCGAGCATTTGCATTTACTTCCCCTCTACTTGAAACCTTCTCTCTGATAGCCAGTTGGATGGCTCCTTTACCCCTTCAGACCTTCTTACAAATGTCACCTCAGTTATTCCTTTACTGGCCTCTGCATCAAAAACCGAAACCATTATTCTAATACTCACTATTCCCCTTTTCTGTTTAGGTTTTCGTCCTTGCACTTTTCACAATCTGACCTGTATTATTTCAGCACCTTGTTTATAATCTGTCTCCCAGCTCTGCAAGGAGAGCAGAGATTTTTGTTGATTTTGTTTACTTCCAAAGCTTCAGCAATTAGCATAGTGCCTGACACCTGGTGAGGGCTCAGTAATTACTTGTTAAAGAGATTGATAAATGCAAAAGTATTGAAGAAAGTCAGCATGACAAATTTAGAAATGTATTAACAAATACAGTATAACTTCATTGAGTTTTTCTCAGGAATGCAAGTTTAACTTAGATTGGAAAAATTTATTGAAATGGCAAATAAAAAAGAGAAAAGCAAAAAATTGTTTCACCAGATGGGAAAAAAGCATGTTACAGAATTCAAAATAAAAGAGACTGTCTTTAACCAACAAAATAACAGCAAGCATAACACTAGATACAAAATCAATGTAACAGTACCAATCAGAATCCCAGTGAATTAATTTGTTTGATCAAACTGGCTCTAAAATTTATTTTGTAAAGTAAAAAAGCAGTGAATAGCCATGACATGTGTGAGGAAGATGAACTGGTTGGGGGAATTTCTCCACCACAAATCCAGACATACTATACAGCAGTGTGGTGTTGGTCCAGGGAAGGACAAATAGACTAATGGAACAGAATAAATGGCCCTCAAACAAACCACACCTCTCTGGATACTTGATGATGACAAAGACAACATTGTAGATCAGGAGAGAAAGAAGCAACTCCCTGGTGAATAGTACTAGGAACAATTTATCTATGAACAGATTGTCAGTCTGACTTGTCAACCTCACTTGCCAATCTCTCTTCCAGAATCCACAATTGTGTTGGCCTCTCTTCTGTTGTCTATGTATGTTTCATGGTCTTTTTCTTGTTGGTTTAGGCTCTTTTCCCGTCATTTTGGTGCAGTTTGTGGAGTGAGCAAAAGCAAAGACTTGGGTTTATTTTACAAGGTTTAAATGGAAGTAAATTAATCATTGTCTTTTAAAAAAATCTCATTCTATTTTTTAAAAAAGATGACATATCTCAAGAACTTCTATTTTCTTTAAAATGTTTATATTATCACAAGTCAATCCACAACTTCACTAAACATTGGACAAAGGGTAATGTTTCAGGGAATGTGTTGAATGTCTCATAATTTTTTTATTATTTGTTTTCATATTAAAGCTGAAGGCATAGTATTATTTCACTTGTGAACGCATAACCAGAAACTGGATATGAGGAAAGCTTGTGTCTATAGGTAATGGCTATCACATGCAAATTCTATGTTCACTACTTGAGCCGTCAGCTCTATCTGAGAATTAATGGCCCTATTTTTATAGTATCTAGTATTGAAAATGTTTGCTGTGCAAAGTAATCGTTATCATTTTGCTAGAGATTTTCTCAGGAAAGGCATTTTCTCCAGGGTGAGCACTCGCTCCGCTTACTATGCCTTCACTGATACTCAGGTCCCACAGAGCTTTTTCACTCGCAGTTCCGCAACAGCGTGGTGCAGGGGGGACGGCAGTAGCCTCAGCCTGAAAGGGGGATTGTTGAGAGCCTGTCCTGGGCCAGGGGCCTGGTTGCTATGGCGACCCTGCTGCTCTGCCACGGCTGTTCCTCACTGTGGGTGGAAAGCAGCTCCCCTGCCAGCAAGTACGTGGGATCCTGGCAGCTGGAGAGAATACTGAAATAATGCGCTGCCTCCCCAGATGGGAGCTCTGAGTCTTCTTTCAAATCCAATAGGCAGCTCAGGCTCTGTGGAAGAGTGGGGGTAATTAGGATCCAGCCCCTTACAAGTGCAATATGTGCGTGGTGAGACGCTGCAAGTTGTCTCCTTTTGAATAAAAGTTGTGTGGAGAATCAGATCTTAAATCAAAAGATTTTAGCCTGACCTAGCAGTAACGGACGTTTCAAAGAATTTGCATTTGCGAATGCAGTAATATAATTCTGAGGGATTTAAATGGCAGCATTTAAGTGGGGATTAAAAATTTTTTTTTCATTTCATTTGGAGACCTTAAACTGATTTGGAAATGCCTATTAATTCAGGGTTGTCAGTTTGACTTTACCCAGTATTGAAATTTATCTCATGCTTTTCTAAATTTGAAAGCTGCTATTCACTTGAAGTTACGCTTGATGCTGTAATGTATTGACCCCAGTCTTCCCCTTGCAGATACAGAGGCGAACGCAGAGGCTAGAATTGATCCATGTAAAGCACAGTAGAGAAAAAGAGAAATAAGTAGGAACTGACTCTGCGTCAGTAATCACATTAATCAGAAGTCCTCAGTGGCGGTTTTGGTGATTATCCGTGGGCTTACCACTTTATCTGCTCTTGAGCTATTCTCACTGTGATTTTATCTTTACTCAGTTGTAAACTTTAAGATCCAGAAAAGGTAACTCCTACCTTTGCATTTGGTGTTTGGACTCTTTTCTTTATATCTCAACTTATTCTGTTCTGAAGGGGGTTTTTTGGACACATTCATCTGGTTTTGATAACCCCCATTGTGTGCAGTAGAAATCTCCCATAACCACATCAAATGCTTCAAGAATAGCAAAGGAGAGAAATCATAGAAGAATGGGATTTGAAACCCTGGGGCTATGTAGTACACCTGCCGAAATTAGGAGTAGCTCTTCTTTGGACTGGTACTAATTTTATTTCTTTCTAAATTATTTTTTAAATAATGAGTGAGATGGAAATTTTAGAACATCAAGAGACAGAGAGTAGTCCAAAGATTTTTCTGCCACCCTGTTAGACTCTGTTCAATGACATTCAGATACTACACACATTGGTCTCAGCCATCTGTTGGTGAAATTTTTTTTCTATTATATGAAGTTTCAAGCTGTTCTAACCTTTTCTACTTCCCCATTGTGTGTGTGTGTGTGTCTCTGTGTGTGTGTCTCGGAGGAGGAATGTTCAGGAAATGATTTTGTCTGTACAAACCATAGCTACTGAAGTGGAGAAGTGTTCAGATTCCTTTTTTTAAATTCCTCTGGGGCAGATGAAATTCTCATGAAGTCCAGTTCAATGAGCAACATTAAAATAGCAGACAAGCTGAATCTCTGAATGTAAAGTTACTTCACACAGGAACTTTGCAATTATCACATGCTTAGTATGTTGCTATACACATACGTGACTTCTGGAGAAAATGTCCACGCATCTTCCTGTGACTTACATACAATAACAAGCTATTTTGGAATCTCCTTTGTTATTTGTTTCTGAAGAAAAAGGAAAATTCTTCTGTGATGTGTGGGGGGCTTCAGCATTACAAAAAGGGATTTGATTAAGCATTTCCAAAAAGAGGAAAGTGGGAGGAAGTCTCTGGAATGAGGAAGTGTGTGCGCGGCGGGGAGAGGATAGAAGTGGGTGTATGTGGAGCTGAGATCATCCAGGAGACACTCCGCCTGTCAGCCTTCTTACCTAAATTTTCCTTTTTCATCAGTGGCTGGCCATACCATCTCTTCAGTATCTCTTATTGCAAAGCTGAGATACTTAAACATTTCTAGTTACTTTCTTAGAAGATATTTAGCAGTCACCTGAAAAATTCTGACATTTACTGTGAATGTTAACCATGGTTTTCTGATGTCTCATGCTAAATGCTTAAAGTTGTCTTTCTATAAGGAAAGACTTAAGTGACAAGGCTTCAAAAAACGAACTTGACTACTGTGGTCAAAGAATTTTTGACAACCCTATTACAGCACAATAATAGTTAATACTGATAATAGTTAAAATTATGTCTAATAATGGCAGCCAACATTTATTGAGTTGTTACTCTATGTCAGGTATTATTTTATATATTAATTCATTTAATCCTCACAAGAACCATATGAGGAAAATTCTCTTCTGTCACTTTTTTACAGATGATAAGAGCAATGAGATAAATTTGCTTTGTGTGTCTGCTACTGTCCCTTTTCTAATGTGCCAGGGTGGTCTTTCTCATTTTTGAAAATCACGAACCATAGCAAGAAATATGGATCACTACACAAATGACATATATAAACATATCTGAACTCAAAGGAATCAAAAATAATTTCTCTTACTATGTAACATGTATTCAAATATTATCTATTCTATTTATTTCCACATTTAAAGTTTGCTGGTCAAAGTTTACTAAATTGAGTTCACAATGCACTAACAGTCTTCAACTCACTGGTTTTTGTTGTTGTTGTTGTTGTTAAGCATGAAATGAAGTTTATTGTGGAAGGGCAAGACAGGTTTACAAAGCAAGAGCAAGATACGTTCACCACAGATGATGAACGTGCCCCCCGCAACCCCTCTGCTGTAACAAAAGGGCCTCAATTCACTGAACAATGGATTCATGGGTCCAAAAATACAGTTACAGAGAAGGAATAGCTTCTAATATTTGATAGCACAGTAGGGAAATTATAGTTAATAATTTATTGGCTATTTCCAAATAGCTAGAAGACACGAATTGTAATGTTCTCAATATAAAGAAAGAAAGAAATGTTTGAGATGATGGCTATCCCAATTACCCTGATTTGATCATTACACATTGTATACATGTATCAAAATATCTCATTTGCCCCCAAAATATATACAACTATGATATATCAATAAAAAATCTGTTATAAGAAAAAGGAAAAATACAGATACAGGGAGTTCAAAAGAATAAATACCATTGAAATAAAAACATAAACGTGAAATTTGAGAGCATTAGATTCAAAATAGAATGACATACATGCATGTATGGTGAAGACTAATTAGAAGGAAGGGCCGTTGTGGGTTTTGTGGCAGAGGCGAAAGCCATCAGTGGTAGGAAGCATTCTCCTGTCTGTAGAGGATGGGTTTATAATTAAGCAACTTGGTCTCAATATCCTCCCTGGCACCCTAGGACTTGATTTACATGGTTGACCTAATATCTATCAAAGCAAACGTACTTTCCCATAGTTCTGAAGTTTGAAAACTCTTTTAACTTAGATGAACAAATAATAATGAATTTCTCATTTTTTCCCTGTTATTCTTCTACAGGGTGTTTTGAGTGTTGTATTAAATGCCTGGGAGGCATTCCCTATGCTTCTCTGATTGCCACCATCCTGCTCTATGCGGGCGTTGCCCTGTTCTGTGGCTGCGGTCATGAAGCACTTTCTGGAACTGTCAACATTCTGCAAACCTACTTTGAGATGGCAAGAACTGCTGGAGATACACTGGATGTTTTTACCATGTAAGTCACTCTAGTATGGCTTCTTATTTTGAGTGTATGTGTTTATACCGCTGTGTGTTAAGTAAATAGGGGTCTAGAGTTAAGTGATGCAATGATATATATGAAATAAATACTCTTAGGGCATACGTGATTCAGAAGAGCATTGACCTTCGCAATCAACACAAGGCACTTAGCACAGGACCAGAGGCCAACTTAATTTGGGCTTGATCTGTGCCTTGACTGTCAGGTCCACAACTGAGGTACCATTAAGTGGAATATTTGCAATTCTCTTGCTCTTTTAATTTGAGCAGAGGCTATTCTAATAGCATAGAACAGGGAATAGAGAACAGAGCCAGGTACAAATCTGGACCCTGTGACTAATTCTAGGAAAATCACCAAAACTCCATGGGTATTCCTACCCTTTCAAAAAAACAAACTCAACCATGGGTATGATATCATCTTACTTTCACTGCCTTTCAGAAATTGTATAATCATTATGAAAGTTTCTTTGTGTTTTCTGTAAAAGGATAAATCATAAACAATTGAGTAGGTTTTTTGCAAAGAAAAATTATGCTTTTTCCTCATAAAATGTAAACTCCTGAAATCACTAAATTATGATGATATTAAAATAATATTTTTCAGAAAAATAACTCACACAGTCTGGAAGTAAAAGATTGCTGTTGAAGTTTCAGTCTCTTATTAATATTAGAACAGGGTTTGGAATTGAGTTATAGAAGAATTTATTTCCAAATAAATTGCTGATTCAGGTAATCTATTCAGAGATTTTATGTCCACAAAAAGAAAATTATTTATTTTACAATTTCTTTGTAATCCCAGCTAATAATAAACCTTGTCTGTTGAGCCATTACAGCTTTTGTTACACTTACAAATTCTTGTCTTTATTTCATGCTACTTGATACTATATAGTGTTTGTCCTGTTCCTTTTTTTGTCATTCTAAATAAATTCAAACATTCTTAATGCATATATAATTTTTCTGCAATAAGAACGATGTTAGACTTACAAATCTTAGTGGTTATATGGATGGCTAGGATAACTTTGCTTTTTACTCTTATCATTTCATCTAAAAGAGGTTGATCACAATTCTGACATACGCAGGGCAAATCCTGTTGTGTTGGTGTAATTATGACCTAAAATCCTATTAAGATGACATTTGGAAAGTTATCAACCCAGGCAACTTTCTAGGTAGATGATAACTTTCTTCCAACTATAATATCAAAAATATATCTTATTGCTAAATTTCCTTGTACTCCATCAGCTATAGACAGATTGTCTTGAACAAAGTATTTTTCACAAATTGTATTTATTATCTATTAAAGTTACTAATTTCCCATGAAGATGAAAAGAGAATACAGTTGCATATTTCTACCAAGTAATAGAATAGCAATTCTCTACTTTGGGGGCTGGAGGGTGTGCACCCTGGGGCAGAGCACATAGCAGAATTTTTAGTAAAACGAAAGTTGAAATACTTATGTTTACCTAAAATATATTGGCATTTAAAACTTTGAGAAAGACTGATTTAAAAATAAGAAATATAGTGAAGAAAGCATTGTGAGATTGGGAAAACCCACTCCTTGTCCCCGCTCCCCACACATATATAGCAATTAGAGGAAGGGGATTGATTAGCCATTTAGTTAAGAAGTGAAATTATTGCAAAATTATAGTCCTAACTATGAAGCGTCAAGTCAGAGCTTCACCAAGGTCACTGAAAAATGGAAGTGAAAAATTAATAGCAAGTGAAAAGTTGTATATTTCTCTGCATAATTTTGTCTTAGAAATTAGTTCTGAAAATTAGCATTATTCATTAAATTTGAATCTTTTAAGCATGTAGTAAAGTTTATCAATTTCCATCAAATTAAACACAAGCATACACATAAAACCAAAATTTAACAGTTACCAATGCCCTAGATTCAAATAGCATGAATCAATCCTTATGAGATTATAAGTGATATTCATCATTTGGAATATAATTAAAATACTTTGGATTCTTGTAGGTTAGTTTTCAGAGAGCCTTAAGAAAATGATTTCATGGATATATTTTAATGTGATAAAACTGACATTTTCTTTTTAGTTTTATCTCAGCCTACCCTGGACAAAATATGTTCTCACTGTGCATTATTTTAAGCCACCACAGATGTCCTTAAAATCTACAGATTCTCTATGTTTAGGCTACATCCAAATTGCTAAATTTAGTTGTAGAATGAAAAGTTTGTAAGAAATCATAAACCTAATAAATGGCATGAGATGCTTATATACATCTATCCACAATCAATTGTTAAGATTTTCGTTTGATATTTAGACAACAAAATTTAATAATGTCACAGAGCTCTACTAAAGCTCTGAAGGTAGTGAGATTTTAGACAAATATCAGAGATCATATGTTTAATTTGGAACTTTTACCTTTGGTCTGTTATATTAAAAATTAAATGTGAAACCAGTAATGCATATTTTGAAGTGGAAGAATATCGTTTTAATTGGAATAAACGTAAATGCTCAAATTATCTCTCTTTTCATATTTCAAATTACTCCAATTCCTTACATAGGCCCTGTGTAGCTATCAAATGAATTAAAACATTCTCCCTGCCACAAATAGTTCATGAAAACAAAGAGGGAAGATGTGTACTGTAGGCTTCCCAGTGCCATTAGTGCCAATTGATAAAATCAGAAGTTACCTAGAGGTTTAGAGGAAATAGGGATTTCCCTGTGCTGGATTAGCTTACGGGGTGTTGGGGGAACAGAAAAGGTGAATGGGAAACAGAGGATGGAAAATCGGGAACTGTAATGCAAGGAGAGGGAGCGATGTGTTGGCAGGCCATACGCCCTGCTTGAAGATAAGCTAAAGTAGGTTTGGAAAAGAATATGTAAGAGCATGATTGTGGAGAAGAGACTTGTTTAATTTTAGCAACACACAGAGAGTCTGTTTCTGTTTTCCATCGTTCACATACTTAATTCTTAATTCAATTAAATTAATTACTCCTACGTCATACACTTGTAAAAGGAGTTTGTTTACTAGTTGAGTGAACTAAAAGATAAAGCCAATTGCCCACACCTGTAGTCTTCCACTGGTGGTCCTCAGGATCCCCAGAGTTACTCCCTCTTTATCTCAGAGACTGCAAAATTTCCTTCTCTCTCTCTTTCTCTCCCTCTTCATTGTTTCCTTCCTCTTAAAGACATACACACATTCCCAACATGGGCAACATCTCCAGGTCTAAAGGGAAACACATGAAGGGCAATAGCAGTCCCACAGAAGTAGGGCTGTTCTGTTTCATAATCATCTGTCCAACATGCGTAACATATTTATCTTAAATAAGTTCTCGAATAATCCCCATCCTTATGTAATCTGTATTTCAGAAATGTATTAAGAATTCTGAATACCATCAGCTCCTGCCAATGGGAGCTGATCTCCTACATTCCCAACTAATGTCACCCATTTAATTGTTTTGACATATTCCAATTGAGGTGTGGAGACCTCCAGAGACAGGGAAAAGAGTGAATTTCTCAAAGAATTTCTCAAAGATTTTGTGACCTATTACCTATTTATATAATTTTTAGTATCTCTCTACCTCTTCTTGTCTACTTGGTATTCCAGAAGCTTTTCATCTTTAACCTGTCAGCCTAGTTCTCAAGTCCAAGTCATTTGTTAGTTCCAAACTGTTGTGATGATAAGTGTGTAACTTACCCCACTGCTCCTATTAGAGGATATTCCACACTCTAACAACAACTTCTGTTTGTTTAGCATAGCCAATGGGGCCCATTCAACACTGGAGACAGATCCTGACTCTGCCACTTTCTGCTATGTGATGCAGAGGACATTTTTCTGATTTGGGATTCAGACTTTTTTTTTGGAGAGCCTTTTCTTAGAGTATTATTACTCTGCTGCTGCCTAAATTTCATTTGACAAAGTGAGCAAGAAGTAGGGTAGGAATTTTTCATTTGTCAAGCCCATTCCTATAAGATTATAAAATATGGAGATGGTTAGAAAATTAGATATAGTAAAGTGATCCAAATCCCTAATTTTGCTAAGTGACTAGGCTTCTTGGATAACTCTTCTGAGGACTTGGCAGGGAACAGCCTCTCTCATAAATATACCCTCTTATAATTTATTACATAAGGGTTGTATTTGAGTTTTGATACCATTGAATTCCATAGTAAATGCATTTTATATTCAAAATTGTATTGATTTTTTTATTGACTGTGATTTCAGATCAATGTATCAAAAACTGAGTTCATTACATAATAAATTATTTAATATTTGATGCATATAAAAAATTAGTTCCTTTTTATCTAAAACAAAATCAGAGTGTAAGCTCAGATGAAATAGACATAGATTTTTGTTTCAACTAACTTCATGTGTGTGTACATTTCTAAGTTTTCTTGTAGTTCATGGTTATTCCTTGGAAGTGAATGAGGTAGGAAACAGTTAGCAGTAGCTTAATGAGTGGAAATGAGAAGGGAAAACCATGAATTCATGGCAAGACAAAGCAAGATTTCATAAGCTGACAGAAATCATAACAGTGTGAAAACTATCTGTACTGGCCTAGGGTGTTGACAGTTAAACCAGATTGCTGAAGTCCGTTTGAAGATCAGATAAATTAGTATTGATGTGAGATTATTGATTAGTCTTGGAGAGTCAAAGTGATAGCTAGAACTTGTTTTGGAAAATCTTATTGAATTCCTCACTTCTGAAATAATAATCAAATAGTGTGCTTTTCATTAGGCAATATTTCAGCCAGGCTGGCAGTCCTCAAATAAGTGTTTAAAAAAATCCTGAAACACTAATGTAAATTAACAATAGCAACAAAACCAAATACCTAGACCATGAGAGATTTAGTTAGAGAGACAACATAATGTGGTAGATAATATCGGCCTAGGCAAAGAATTTATGAGAAAGACCCCAAAAGTAATCACATCAACAACAAAAATAAATAAATTGGACCTTATTAAATAAAAAAATCTTCTGCACAGCCAAGGAAACAATCAGTAGAGCAAATAGACAACCTACAGAATGGGAGAAAACATTTGCATGCTATATATCCAATAAAGGGCTAATAACCAGATCTACAAAGAACTCCAGTGAAGCATAAAGAAAACATCAAATAACCCCATTAAAAAGTGTTCAAAAGACATGAACAGAAGCTTTTCAAAAGAAGATAAACTAATGGCCAATAAGCATATGAAAAAATGCTCAGCATCTCTAATCATTAGGGAAATGCAAGTCAAAACCACAATGAGATATCACCTAACACCAGTGAGAATGGCTTTTATCAAAAAGTCCCCAAACAACAGATGTGGAGAGAAAGGAACACTTATATACTGTTGGTGGGACTGCAAACTAGTACAACCTCTATGGAAATTCGTATGGAGATACCTCAAAGAACTAAAAGTAGACCTGCCATTTGATCCAACAATCCCACTACTGAGTATTTACACAAAGCAAAAAAAGACATTTTATAAAAAGACATTTGGACTCGAATGTTTATAGCAGCACAATTCACAATCACAAAAATGTGGAAACAACTCAAGTGCCCATCAGTACATGAGTGATCAATAAAATGTGGTTTATGTATACCAGGGAGTATTGCTCAGCCATTAGAAAAAAAAAATGGTGAACTAATACTTTTTGTAACAACGTGGATGGAACTGGAGACCATCCTTTTAAGTAAAGTATCATAAGCATGGAAGAACAATAAATAACCACATGTACTCACTACTAAATTGACACTTATAGATCAACACTCATGTACACACGTAGTAAAATTCAATGGAAATCAAGTAGGTGGGAGGGGGGAGGAGGGTATGAGTAAATTCACACCTAATGGGTACAATGCATACTATATAAGTGATGGCCAAACTTATAACTTTGACTCATACTGTACAAAAGCAATTCATGTAACTAAAACATTTGCACCCCTGTAATATTCTGAAATTAAATAAATAAATGAACAAATAAATAAATAGATTCTAGAGCAAAACTTTCCACCTTTGTTTCATGTTGGCTCTGCCCTTTTCTAGATTTCTTATCATGGGCAAGTTATTGAACCTCTCTGCTTCAATCCCTTATCAGCAAAAAGGCCACACTAAATGCTGCCTACATCCCAAGGTTTCTATGACAATAAAATTAAATGATATTCTAACATGGCTGGCACACAATAAGCATTATACAACTATTTACTATTATGACGGTGATGAAAATGATGATGATGATGATGATAAGATGATGATGATGATGTCTTCCCTGAAGCTGTATCATAATTGTAATGCCCTGTATCATGCTCCCTAAAGTCTGTCTGTCCCTGGACACACTCTACTTACCATAAAACCCCTACTGTTTTACTAGTTGATTAGGGTAGACATTTCAGCACAGATAAGTATCTGAGTAACTTTCAGACTGGATTGGAATTCAAAGATCTAATTTCTGTTCTCTTTTCTAACAACCAGAAATATAGCAGCTCTAGGGAAAAATATTTATAAATGAGAGCATGATAATTTCATTCAAATAATATTTGAAAGGTCATCAGGTAGAAGGAAACTTGCTTTGTTCTTTATGGTTCAAAGAGAGAGCCTTAGGTCAAAGTATTACAATTCATAGAGAAATAGTTTTTTTAGCTCAGTAAAAATTCCATTCCAAAAGTTTAGTTTTGTAAAGAGTACATGGACTTCCTTGAAATGTAGTGATTTTCCTGTCAATGAAGATGTTTAGAAAAGGCTGGTAATGAACTTCCAGTTCTGAGATGTTTAGAAGCTGTAATTCACTTAGTCTTGTTTATTCGCAAATAGGTATCTTAGTAATCATGACTGTTTCATTAGTTGGGTTATTGTGAATATCAAGTATGAAGATATATTTTAAACTCTTTAAATTTATTATACTTCTGTAATATTCCTGTTTTCAAATATGTAGATATCTTTTTCAGGGTTAATCTTTTGTCTGGTTAGTCTTTTAATGAATTCATTCACTTCAGCAAAAAATATTAGATAATACTATGTGCCAATCACTGTGCTAATATATAGGGATGAATGGCAGAACAAGACAATTCTTTGTCCTCAAGCAGTGACATGAAAGGCAGGTGAGCAAAGTGCCTTCCTCCTCAGACAAAGGAGATATGAATCAGAGAATGGTGGAATTACCACTTTGACCGAGTTCAAGGATGCATCAGGCTAACCAGATAGAGAGAGTGGAGAAGCTACAATGATTAGTACCATATGCTGTTGTCACAGACGTAGAAAAATATATCCAATGAAACAGAACAGAAAGGCAAAAAGAGACTCAAGTACATGTAAATACTTACAAATACATATAAAACTATGTCCCTACTTTATATTTTTACCAAAAAAATTTGGGGTGGTTAAAAATTATAATTTAAGAGTTGTTAATTTGTAAAAACTAGAAGAAAATATAAATTAAGGTTTCACTTATCATCAGGTAGGAAGCATTATATATAAGCAATACAAGAAATCACAAAGGAAAATATTTATGTATTTGACATAATATAAATTAAAATTTTACTCATTAAAGTGCTATAAAAAACATTAAAAGGTATATGAAAACAAGAATATTTGCAGCTTACATGACAATAATAAATGAATTGATAAGTTACTGTTATCAATAACAAAATATTTAAGGAAAAAATGGAAAAATAAAAATAAGTTTACCAATAAAAATACAAAAGATTAATACCTTATAAATATATGTTCTTCCTCACTAGTGAACTAAGAAAAGTAATTTAAAATTATGCCCATTTTTAAGCTATTAATGTTTTATCAGAAAAATTAAATTATAATAGCTGGCATTAGGAAACAGAGAATAGAACCTCTTGCTCTTTATCAAAGCATTTTTATTTTGGCACAAACTTTCTGGACACCCTTTTGACCATATGAACCTTAAATTTTTCTAGGAATTTATCCCAGGGAAACAATCTAGACTGAACAAAAATTATCTAAAATCATCATTATTACCATGCTGTTTGTAATGGTAATGCACTAGCTTCCTGTTGCTGCTGCAAAACAAATTACCACAAATTTAATGACTTAAAACAGCAAAATTTATTTTCTTACAGTTCTGGAAGTCAGAAGTCTGAAAATGGGTCTTACTGGGCTTATTGAAATGCGCTGAAATCAAGGTGCTGGCAGAACTGTGCTCCATCTGGAGGCTCTTGGGGAGAAGCTGAGCCCTTGCCTGGTCCAGCTTCCAGAGGCCCCTGCACTCCCTGGCTCACAGTCCCCTTAGCTCCTCAGCGCCAGCAGCGTGGCACGGTCAGATCTCTCCCTGAGTCTGACTCCGCCTCCTTTGCCTCTTTCACTCTTAAGGACCTTCGAGATTACATTAAGGCCCACCCAGATAATCCAGGAAAATCTACCCACCTCAAGATCATTGATGTAATCCCATCAGCCAAATCCCTCTTGCTCTGTAAGGTAACATATTTGCAGGTTCTGGGGATTAGGATGAGAACATCTTTGGGGCCCATTACTCTCCCTACCACTGAACACAGTTAGGGAATTGGTGAAATATATTATGATATCTTCAAATAATAGAATGTGCCATAATCTTAAAAATTATTGAAACAAGTATATACTAGTTTAGAATATTCATAATATGTAAACTAAAAAGAAAGTTTTCAAAACAATATATAATAAACATAGCTTTTTGGAATTCATTGAAATTCATATGAATAAAAATCTGATAGGGCAAACAGTGAAGTCTGTGTTTTTGTTTTGCTTTTTTAAAACATTTTTTTCTACAATGAACATATATTGCTTGTATAATCAGTAAAACAGCAACGTTGCCAAATGTGAAAGGTTGCATTTAGAAAGGAGGTATAAAGTCCTGGCATTAACCCCTTAAGAAGGATAACATGGACTGTCACCTTGGAAGGCAAGAGCCGTGAAGGAAAGGCAGAACTTCTGTTGATTCTCTGTTTGAGCCTCTTGTGGGCTCATAATCAGTGACTTCACCATCAAGGATTATTTATGCATCGTGTTAACATATCATTGAAAAAACTCATATTTATGTAGAGAAGAGTTTATTTGTTAATATAATATTTGAAATCTTTGTTCTGTTAAGTTCATATATTGCATGCTGATAAAAGAACACTTTTGTGATAAAGTGGAGGGAATCAAGTCAATAAGATAATTCCCATTGATTGCAATTTAAATATTTTGATGATTTAAAATTTTGAAATGAATTTTGGATCCTAATGTTAGGAAATATCCGTCTTCAGATTGTTTGAAGAAAAACTTTATGGAAGAATACTTTAATGTCAATAAATTAACATTCAGCTTCAATAAAGTCTATAGCTTGTGGCAGGCTGAATAATGGCCCCCAACAATATCCAGGTCCTGGTCCCTGTAGCCTGTATATGTTACCTTATACGGTAACACAGACTTTGAAGTTGTGATTAAGTTCAGGATCCAGAGGTGAGGAGTTCCTCCTGGATTATCAGGCAGGGCCCTAAATCTAACACATGTGTCCTTATAAGAGGAAAGCAGAGAGCTATTTGACTGGAGAAGAAGAAACCAATGTGATTAATGAAACAAGATGCTACCTGCTGGCTTTGAAGATGGAGAAGGGGACGCTAGCCAAGGAAAGCAGAGAATGCCACTCTAGAAGCAGGAAAAGTGCAAGGAAACCTTCCCCTGGAGTCTCTGGAAACAGTGGGGCACTGCCAACACCTTGATTTTGGCCCAGTGAAACTGATTTCAAATTTCTGATCTCCAGAATCATCAGAAAGTAAGTGTATGTTGTTTTAAGCTACCAAGTTTGTGGTAATTTGTTAGAGCAACCATAGGAAATTAACACATAGCTAGGCCAGTTTATTTCAGTACATACTGCCAGGTATTCTTACAAAGTGCTCAAGTTAAATTTTGAAAAGAGAAAACCAAAAAATTTATGATTGTTATAATTATCATCAATAATTTGCAATTATACTAACAGCATAAATACCAGACTTGAAGGCCACATACATTTTAATTAAATAAAGCATGAATTTGGGAGGAATTACATCAGCAAGGTGAAGGGATAGTAAGTCTCCGCCCACGTTCGTGCACAGAAACACCAATTTAAAAATTATGTACAGATCAATACTTTTATGAAATTTCTAGAATTTACTTGAGGTTGCAGTATCTCAGGTGAGCACAAAACCCAGAATAGCCACACTGACATGGTGAGAAGAGCAATGTCGCTTAAGCCACATCAGCCCCTCTGCCAAGCCACAGAGCTCACACTGAGAGAGGAGGAGAAGAGAAGGGTGGGGCAAGCACCCAATGCTCTGGCTTTGCAGAGGGATGCCCAAGGGACGGGTTTCTGTCTAATGTCCTTCTGAGCACTGACAGCATTGGCAGAGTTTGGATACGTGGGGGCCTCTGAGAACAACTCAGAGAAATTGAGAGAAGGCTCACAATGAGGGAGGAAGGAAAACATTGTTCTGCAAACATTGACAGACCTGAAGGGAGAAAAAACAGCAGCCCAATCATAGTATGAGGTTTCAGCAGTTCACCTTCAATAATGGATGGAATATTGAGACAGGAAACAGAGACTTAAACCACACAATACACCAAATGAACATAATAGACACATTCAGAACATTCCACCTGACAGCAGTTGGATACTCATTTTTCTCAAGTCCACCTGGAACATTCACCAGGATGTATCACATGTTAGGTCACAACACAAGACTTAACAGATCTAAGAGGATTGAATTCATACCTATACAATTCCATTTAAAACAACATCAAAAAGAAAAAATTACTTAGAAATAAACTTAACCAAAGAGGTAAAGACTTGTACACTGAAAACTATAAAACATTGCTGAGAGAAATTAAAGAAGACAAAATTAAGTGGGAAGACATCCCACGTTATGGATTGAAAGACTTAATTTTGTTAAAATAGCCATACTAACCAAGGCAATTTACAGATGAATGCAATCCCTATCAAAATCACAATGACATCTTTTACAAAAGTAGAGAAAATCCTACAATTCATGTGGAATAACAAAGGGCTCCAAATAATCAAATAATCTTAGGGAAAAAAATGTAAAGCCTCATACTTCTTGATTTAGAAACATATTACAAATCTATAGTAATCAAAAGATGTGGTATTTATTTATTATTTATACATAATAATGGTACATATTTATGGGGTACATGTGATATTTTGATACATGCATGCAAAGTCTAATGATAAAATCAGGGTAGTTAGGATATCTGTCACCTCAAACTTTTACCATATCTTTGTTCTGGGGACATTTCAAATCTTCTAGCTATTTTGTCATATGCAATAAATTATTGTTAGCTATAATTACCCTGCTGTGCTATGGAACACTAGAGTTTGGTAGTGACATAAAGAAAGACATATATAGACCACTGTAACAGAATAAAGAACCCAGAAATAAACTCAAGCATATATGGTCAACTAATTTTCAACAAGGGTACTAAGAAGACACCATGGGGAAAGGATAGTCTCTTCAATAAAAAGTGTTAGTGTTATAGGGTACATAAAAAAATCAACTCAAAATGGATTTAAGATTAAACATAAGACCTGAAACTATGAAACTTGTAAAAGAAAACATAGGAGAAAATCTTCATGGCATTGGTCTTGGAAATGATTTCCTGGATATGATACCAAAAGCACAGGCAACAAAAGCAAAAATAAGCAGGAGTAAATCAAGATAAAAAGCTTCTGAGCAGAAAAGAGAATAATCAACTGAGTGAAAGGGCAACCTACACAATGGGAGAAATATATGGTTAGGAAATAATATCCAAAATACATGAAGAACTCCCGTAACTCAATAGCGGAAAACAAATACCAGATTTAAAAATGAGCAATGGACTTCAATAGATATTTCTACAGAGAAGATTTACAAATAGCCAATAGGTATATGAAAAGATGTTCTGCACCACTAACCATCTCAGAAATGCAAATCAATGAGCTATCACCTCACACTTGCTAGGATGACCATGATGAAAAACAAAACAAAACGGAAAATAACAAGTGCTGGTGAGTATTTGGAGAAATTGCAACTGTTGGTGGGAATGTAAACTGGTACAGCCACTACAGAAAACGGTGTGGCAGTTCCTCAAAAAATTAAAATTAAAATTACTGTATAATCCAACAATCCCATTTCTGGATATTTATGCAAGGAAATTAAAATCAAGATCTTGAAGAGATACCTGTACTCTCATGTTCACTGAAGTATTATTCACAATAGCCAAGATAAGGAAACAGCCTGAATGTCCATCAGTGGATGAATGCATAAAGAAAATGTGATATATCCACAATGGGATATTTTATGGCCATAAAAAGGAAGGAAATCCTGTTATTGTGCTACAACATGGATAAAATTGAGGACATTATACTAAGTGAAATAAACCAGTCACAGAAGGACAATATTGCATGATTCCACTTTATATGAGATATATGAAATAGTCAAAACTCATAGAATCAGAAAGTAGAATGGTTTTTGCCAGGGCTACAGGCTGGGAAAATGGGAAGTTGCTGTTCGGTGGCTAGAGTTTCAGTCATGTAAGATGAAAAAGTTCTAGAGATCTGCTATACAACCTTGTGCTTTATAGTTAACAATGCTGTATGGAGCATTTAAAAATTTGTTAAGAGATAAATCTCATGTTAACGTGACCTTTACCTCAATAAAGAACAATAAAACATGAATTTTCTTTAACACAATTGTGAACATTCCAAAGCAGCTCAATGTAGTTAATTACTGATTACAGTCTTTTCTAAAGTCTAGTAGAAAAGCAACTGGAACCATCAACTTCAATAACTATACCCTAGACTTGAAGATTGACTCATCTCCTAATCAGTCAGGCGTTGGTTTTAAGTACCTAGGAAGAAGCAGCCATTTCCTGCCCATTAAAATTGCTATTTCTCAACTCTAGAAAGAAATGTTACATACTCTAGCAACTTGTCTGCATTACTGTCAAACTATTGTATTCTAAAAATGATTTGTAACATACAAGTGCACTAGACAATGTCAGAATTTCTTTCATGCAGGCCGTACATTCAGAAAAAATAAACCATAATAAATAAATTCATTAATTAACTGTATAGTTTCCTGTGACTGCCATAACAAGTTACCACAAACTGATATCTTAAAACAACAGAAATGTATTATCTCATAGTTGGGAAGCCAGAAGTCTAAAGTCAAGGTGTCAACAGAACTGCCCTCCTTCCTCAGACCGTAGGGGAAATTCTGGAATCTTAATTCATAAATGGGCAAATTGTACTTTTTAATCCTATTGAATATTCATTTACTAGTTACAGAGCTATGGAAAAAGAATTATCTATTCATATATCCATCTATCATCTATGTATCAGTTATGTGTGTGTACCCTTTTATATTTTCTATATAAATATTTTATTTTAGCCACATGGATTTTTTTTCACTGGGCATCCATTGTGAGAAAAGGAAGAGTATCTCCTCACGCCTCTATGGAATTATGCTATAATCTGGCTTAGGCCCAATTCCATATAATATCCATTAATGATTCTACCTAAAAGACTTAATTGTCAAAGTTACAATTTATCTGTAAAACCACATGTTTTCCGTTATTGATATTACCATCAGCAAATATTAATGATGTTTTATGGGAAGTATAAAAACACAACTATAATTGACTATTTATAATAACAAATGTATGGGATTTATGCCATTTTATGTAAAACTACTGCATCATTCACCGTAAAGCTTCCTCCCTCTTTTAATATAAATTTTAAAAATTCTGTGTTTTTAAACAATGTACATAAATCTTTATCTTTGGAATTTTGTCCTAATTTGAGAACTTGTATGATGATTATCTACTTAACAAGTAAATAAACAGCAAACTCCTTAAGAAGTATGATTTACTGCTTATTCAAGACTACAGTTTGTACGAACCAGAGGAGGGGGGACACTTGAAGGGAAGAAAAAGAAACCTACAAACCTGAGAACTCCAAATGCCTTGTCAACAAATATTGGAAGTGGCAGAACAAAATTTATATATAAACATCAGACATATAAAGCAAAAGTGTTTCTAAATCCAACCTCCATTATGGACATAAATATTCTATAACTTTCATTCCAAAAGAACCATGGGTACATACATGAGAATCAATTTCTGCAGACCAGCAATAAAAAGTTAACAAAATAAATCCCTTTGTCTTTTCTCTCTCAGGATTGACATCTTTAAGTATGTGATCTACGGCATCGCAGCTGCGTTCTTTGTGTATGGCATTCTGCTGATGGTGGAAGGCTTCTTCACAACTGGTGCCATCAAAGATCTCTACGGGGATTTCAAAATCACCACTTGCGGCAGATGTGTGAGCACCTGGGTATGTTCTTTCTCTACATTCAGTGCGTGATGTGGATTTATCTCAATAGCGCACAGGTGTTTCCATTCAATCTCCCAAGAATTAAAGTATTTTTTAACACAGTTTTATTTCCTCCTGTAATGGCTATCTTAAACCTTGCTAATATTATTATCTAAATTAGGATTATTCCTTGTGAAAATACAGTTTCAAATTCTAAAATCATATGCAGTCCAATTAGTTTTGTTTCTAGAGGCAGCAAAACTTGCAATTGATTAATGATTTTTTTTTCCAAAGGGCTTTGGGGTTCCCATATGGAATAACAAAAAATCTACCTGAAATTTATAGGCATTACATATGTCTGTCTCCCATGTAAACACATGCCTCTGTATTGTACTATAAATTGGGGAGCAACTAAATCATGTAATTTCTGTCTTCTATTGACTTAAGATAAGAATTTTATTAATTTCAGCCTTAAATCTTTATTGATATTTTTAATGATAAATCAAATTTATAGTCATACTCTAAAGTTAAGCAGTGCAGACAATGTATATATATCTACTAATGCACAAGAGTGGTGAAAATTAATATGGTTGAAAGTACTTTTGCATTTATATGCAGAATTATTTTTCTGTAATGAAATGTTGAAGCTTCCATCCTTGGCAGACATGTTTTACTTTTTGTCTAATGTTATATAAGAACATATGTTTGGCCAGGCACAGTGGCTCATGCCTGTAATCCTAGCACTCTGGGAGGCTGAGGAGCGTGGATCGTTTGAGCTCAGGACTTCAAGACCACCCTGAGCAAGAGCAAGACCCTGTTTCTACTAAAAAAAATAGAAAGAAATTAGCTGGAAAACTAAATATATATATATATAAAATTAGCTGGGCATGGTGGTGTATGCCTGTAGTCCCAGCTACTGGGGAGGCTGAGGCAGGAGGATTGCTTGAGCCCAGGAGTTTGAGGTTGCTGTGAGCTAGGCTGACACCACGGCACTCTAGCCCAGGCAACAGAGCGAGACGCTGTCTCAAAAAAAAAAAAAAAAAAAAGAACATATGTTTAATTACAGCATAAATTCATAAATTCATATTAAGTAAACTGTCTCTAATAAGGAATGACATAAATTACTTCAATCTCACTGAAAAGTTTAAAAATATCTGTTAACCAAAAAACTTCCTTTTTTTACTAACTTGTAACAAATTCTGTTATGCTGTTCACTTCAGTAGTAACAATAGTCTAATAAGATGGTTTTCCTGAGTTGTGGGTATTTGTAGTTGTCTTTGGAATGATTTCTTATAAGACTCATTTTATATCTGTTTTGGGACAGCACTTATTTAGTGTTCAAAGAGGTAAAATATGTGAGTGTGAGCAAAACTGGAATATGAATACTGTGACTAATGGGCTTTAAGCTGGGCTTTATCACTTAAATTATTTGGATCAGTAATATCAAATTACACATCTTGGATTAAAGAAAAATAAAATATGAATATTTAGTGGGCCAGTTGTCAGTGACACCTACCAATTTCTCTAGTAAAAAGGCCTGTTCTGATTTTTAGATTCATTTCTATTCTGCCAATAAAGTATAGTAAATTCAATTAATAATGGGCTTTTCCTTATATTAGAATAGTATCATTGTAATGCCACTTGTGTGGCTTAGTAAGTCACTAACTTCTCTGGATCATAGTTTAGTCATTTCCAAAATGAAGATCATCTCTAAAGCTCCTTCCAGCTCAAAGCGTCCGTGATAAAGCACTACTGGAATGATAAGAGATCATGGGTCTGGAAGCACATTTTTACAACCGGGGAATAACCCTTTGCCAGAAAGAGTGCTGCCAATTATGTTGGTCCATTCAAAATTGGAAAATTACTTTATAATAAAAAAAAAAATCACAGAAGAAAACTCATATCTATGTGTAGCAATTATTTGCCTGACATTCAAGCGTCTTAAAGGTATCTCAAGAATTTTTTAAACAAAACGTGAGCCACATTTTTTTCTATAATAGTAACAATTGTGTCACTAGTCTCACCCAACAGACCAGAACGGTGGCAGCAGCTGCGTGGGCTCCTCCAGAGGCTACGCAGCAGGGAGCAGCCCACCAAGAGGCCCTCACCTACTGCTGTCACAGTCCCCTGCCACCTAGGAATGCACAGAACCGAGGCTGAGACTGAAGTTGAAACTGCATTCTCTTGCATTCTGCAGAGGCAGCAATGCAGTGGGTGAGGCCTCTGAGTCGTGCCCTGGCTATGCCAACATGGAGGGGACTAGCTCCACAACCTGAGAAGGCAGTAGTGGTGGCTCCAGGCAGCGCTGCACAGCCCTGCGACCCTTCCCCTTCCCCCGTCCCCTCTCTTCATCTTGCTCATCACTCAGAACTTATAGCTCCATGGGATCAGAGGGAAGAAGAAAGATGTATATTCCAGCCTCTCCTGCTATTACCTTCCTTTTTTCCTATTTCCGTTCTGCTCCTTTTTTATTTTTTCAATTTGTAGGTGAACTGTATTTTACTGCTACCTCATGCTGAGTGAGTTAACCTGTTAACTAGTTTCACCTATTTTCCTTACCTTTAAAAGTGTCTATGCTTTTAAGTTATATTGATGCCTTTCTACTTGGAACACAGGATAATACTAAAGGGTGGTATAATTTTGTTTTTTGTAACAATTATATTATATGAAAAGCTTTCCGAATTAATATAAGACTAAAAGAAACTTTTTATTGTATTCCTGTTTCTCTATACTGCATAACAAGTAAAATGGCTACTAATTGAAACTCTATCAGCACAGAATGCAGTTAATTTTAAAGCAGCGTTGTGTCACTGAATTGAGGATGCTAATCAATATTCATGCTTGGTGCTGTACATTTTACGAGTTCTAGTAAATGTATAATGACATGTCATGCACCATTATAGCCCTTAAATTTCTCTGTGCTCCACCTATTCATTCATCCCTCCTCCTTTAACCCCTAGAAACTGCTGATCCTTTTACTGTCTTCACAGTTTGGCGTTTTCCAGAGAGTCATATAGTTGGATTCAGACAGTATGGAGCCTTTACAGATTGGCTTCTTTCACTTACTAATATGCATTTAAGTTTCCTCCAAGTCATTTCATGATTTGATAGCTCATTTTAAGTACTTTTATTTTCTTGATTGATTTAAATTGGCACATAAAAATTGTTTACATTTATTCACTATAATATGTTGTTTTGAAATATATGTATGCATTGTGGGATATCTGAATCAAGCTAATTGACAAATGCATTACCTCACATACTTGTCTTTTTTTTGTTATGAGAACACTTAAAATCTACTCTCAGAAATTTTCAAAAATACGATACATTGTTATTAACTATAGTCACCACGTTGTACAATAAATCTCTTGAATTTATTCCTCCTCTCTAACAGAAATTTTGTATCCTTTGACCAACATTTCCCAATTCTTCCCCTCTCTCCATAGCTCATTTTTTTTAGACTGTTTCATTGTCTGGATGTGCCAAAGTTTATTTATCCATTCATCTACTAAGGAAAATCTTGATTGATTCTAAGCTTTGGCAATTATGAATAAAGTTCTATAAACATCTGTGTGTAGGTATTTACGTGGACATCAGTTTTCAACTCATCTGAGTAAATACCAGGGAGTCCAATTGCTGGATCATATAGTAAGAATATGTTCAGTTTTGCAATAAATTGCCAAACTCTCTTCCAAAGTGACTGTATCATTTTGTATTCCTGCCAGCAATAAGAGTTCCTGCATCGCAGTTACTTTTGCACTTAAGAAAAATACCTCTGATTACAAATAAAGGATGGACTGAAGAAGAAAAACAGTTGAAGTAGAGAAAAATTATATTTTTTACTCTATTGTTTATGTTTTTACTACTTAATGATTGCTGTGTATAATTATGTCCCCACCATATTAATTCCAACTGCATGAGCAGTGATTATTCTTTTAAAACAGTCTATATTTTAATTTGGTCATGTCATTTGTAATTTAATTTATTGGGATTCTTTTTCCAGTAGCTGTTTTGGGTACCCTCTTTGTATATTATACTGATAGGATCTATCTGGGTCTGTCCTATATTTGCTCCTGCTCTTTCTACTGGTTGGCTAAATACGGTTTTAAGTGGCAAAGGAAGCAAAGCACTAGCAGTTGAGAAATGGGTGTGAGCTGGTATGTGGATGAGTGGGTGTGCCCCTGCAGTCATTTCGTTCCCTCAGAACCCCAGAATATTCTGTTGGAAGGTATAATTAATCAGAGGTAAATTTAGATATTTTCTTTGGTATGATTTACTCCTTCATTCAGATAAGACATACCTTAATAGTATTAAATATATTAATACTTGTTATTGTTTTATTACTTTCTCTGGTTCTTTAAAATTTTTCCTATCCCAGGTCTGAACGCAATTAAAAAAAAAAAAAACCTGTCCCTCACTTTAGTCCACGTACTAAACACCTTAAAAACAATATTCCAACAATATTTTAGCATAGCCTGCTTCACTGCCCCTGTTCAAGATTAAAAATTAAAAATGACATCCCCAGTGATTTGTCATCTGAAATTAGACAGCCCCTGAGGAATTCACACTGGTTATTACTCACTTATCACTATGCTTTCTAATGAAATTATATTTGTCTTGGATGTTGAGATGTATTCAATGTGTCAAAATTGTTAAATTCTGCATATGCCTTAGAAAGATATCACTCTAATGTTCTTATCACACTTATGTGCAAATTTATTAAGTATATACTAAATATTGCATAATTCAATATATTCTGAGTTTGTCTGCAAATATGATATCTTAATTTTCTTTGGTTATTTAAAAAATATTTAATAATGAAAGTTAAAATAAACAAGGTAGAAAAGTCTTTAGTAATTGTTCATCCATGACAGAGTTATCTTACTTGTAGTAGTGGCAGCAAAAAGTCTGACAATGTCAACCTAAGTGAGATAATATCTCCATGACTAGAATTTGTCTTCCATATCAGTCAGAAAGCATATACTTTCAATGGTAGTTTCATTTACTTGATTTTTTTTGCTTCTTATTTAAATTTTTCTTAATTTCAATTTTAGGAAAAAGAAATAATACACTGTTAATGGAGAATGTGGACAATTTTAGATCACTCTTTGGTTAGTTTACCTTATTAAATAGTAGCAACAGTTTATTTTCTGTATTTTTAAAAATCATGGCTATATTAGTGTGTGCATTTTCCGGAAATCTTTTTGTTGATCCTTTTCAGCATCATATTTTTAGCATCATATTTCTAGGAAAATATTTACAAGCTGAGAGCACTTCTGGTGTTTCTATTTTTAAAATAATTATATATTAAAATTGTCCATACTTTAATTCATATATTTATCACTAGGGTCATATTTGGGTGTAGACAAATTTCATGTCCATGTACTTCTTTTTAATTTTGCTCTCAAAAAAATCTTTTACATTTCTTGGTCTTTTCCAAGGAAGGAGATATCATTATTTTGTAAGATCTTGAGATTTGTCAGTTCAAAAATGACATTTGAATCTCAATAATGCATCATTGTGTGCAGATGACTTTTATAAGTCATATTTTTATTTATCAGATTAATGTGTTAAAATTCAATAAATTATAGTGATAAACACATGATAGGGTGTATTTCCTCAGAGAAGAGCCTCACATTCATATCATGCTTCATTCAACAGTATTAGTTGAATATCTACTGTTTCAGGAACTATGCTGGATGTTAGAGATAAGCAGTGAGTACAACACAGAGAAAGTTAAATGTATTCCTTATCTCAACACAAGAGCTCATGCTTTGATTTCTATTAGCTTTTACTGGGAATAAAATAAGTCTGCACAACATGATGAGATAAACTTACCAAGAGAGCACTTGCCTTTCCAGTTTTCATGGCTATCAGTGTGTGCTTTTAGACATTATGTAAACCTGCACATTGGTTGTTTTGGATATTTATGGAATATAATAATTGGTTTTGATTATGTTATTGTTCTCGTAACTATTTAAGAAGAAAACATCCTTGAGTACTTTTCCACCTTCTGCAAACTAACATACACAGTAATACCAAGGTTGTTATTTTAATGACCAGACCTGATTTTTTACTTTTTTGCTCTTTAAAAAATGTATCTCATGTGACATGAATTAAGATTTTATACCTTTATATCTAAGGTAACATTTTCTCAGCTCCTACACCCACTGTCTGAATATTCTCTGTGGCTTTATCCCTGTAGTCCAGTGTAGGAAAATGGACTATTTCACAAATCCTTGTGAAAGGGATTGTATTTAAAAACTGAGATTGAAGTCTTTAATCACTTCACAATGACACTGGCGATTTTTTTACTAGCCAAACCTCACAGTGAAAACTTATGTCATAATATTATTAGCAATTTACATGTGCTCATGAATAAATAATTCAAATAATTTGGAGGGATAAATAGACTTTATTTTTTATAACAGTTTTAAGTTCATAGCAAAATTGAGCAGAATGTATAGAGATTTCCCATAAAGCCCCTTCCTCCACACATGCATACCCCCTTCATTAACAACACCCACTCCACCAGAGTGGTACATTTGGTACAACTGATGAACCTACATTGGACTGGCATCACCCAAAGTCCAGAGTTTACATTAGGGTTTACTCCTGATGTACGTTCCATGGTTTTTGGCAAATGTATGATGACATGGATCTACCATTAGAGCACAGAGTAGTTTCACTGCCCTAAAAATCCTCTGTGCTCCACCTGTTCGTCCCTCCCACCCCTTGAACCCCTAGCGACCTCTGATCTTTGTACTGTTTCCATAGTTTTTCTTTTCCAGAATGTCATATAGCTGAAATCATACTGTTTGTAGCATTTTCAGATTGTTTTTTTCATAGAATCTTATGCATTTAATCATCCTCCATGTCTTTTCATGGCTTGATAGCTCATTTATTTTTAGTGCTGATTAATATTCCATCCTTTATATGGATGTGCCACAGTTTATTTATCCATTCACCTACTGAAGAACATCTTGGCTGCTTCCAAGTTTTGGAATTATGAATAAAGTTGCTATAAATATGATATTTTTTAAACATTTTTCTGATCACGACATGCTTAGGTAGTTTGGGGCCATAATGATGACAATGATGATGATGATTACATATATTCAAGTAATTTGCATAATGACTTAGTAATTTTCTCTGCATTAAGCTTTGCACTGTATGATTTCCAGAGCCAACTGTGTTCAATATTGCTAATGCTTTTCCACTTTGCATTTGGAGTAATAGTATATTCAAGTGTTCATTTGCTTCCTTTTGACCTGGTATTTTCTAGCCTTAGTGTTACAATTTTCAGTCAGGAGCTATTTCCTTCCCAGGAACCTTGGGAAATTTTGGTTGTACAACAGGCATCTAGTGAGTAGAGGACAGGGACATTGTTCAAAAATCCTGAAATGTGCAGGACAGTCTCTATAACAAATCATTATCTGGCCTTAAATTTCAATAGGGCCAAATTTGAGAAACTCTGATTTAGAAATTCAGCTCATGTCCAGCACTTTACTCATGAATTGATGCTCATCCATGCATTTGGCTGTTTCATTTGCATTAGTATGCATTTCTGGCTTATCATCTCAATTGCTTTGTTGTTGTTGTTGTTGTTAACTTTAGGATTGGTACCCTGTCAAGTCCAAGATTAAAGATCAAAGAAGCCTTCACATCAGGTGTACTCATGAGATCTGTGACTCTAATACAGAAGAAGTTCTTAACACTGGATACCCACTAGAATCACCTGTAGAGATTTTTAATATATGGGTATAGTTAACACAGGAAAGGTCTGAGCATCTTTTTCTCTCTCAAATTAACCAGATGTTCCTAATGTGTGGCCACAGTGAAAACCACTAGCAGAGGCTGGGGTCCCTGGGGAAATGTCTACCTAGTGAAACTTTTTGATCACAAAATCTCTAAGCTCTGAGCTCTAGCTCTGCCTTTCACAAAATTTAAAGATGTTTCCTTTTGTTGTTAAAGTGAAAACATGATTGGATTGATACTCTTTAAATCCATTCCAAGATGAGAAAATATCATTAAATATATTATTGTGAGATACGAAGTCTGAGCTAAGGTTTAGCAAACTATTTTTATATCCTGTGCCTTGAAACAGTTAATGAGAAACAATGACCTGAGACCAACCTAATAGTATATTTTTGGTTATAAAGAGACTTTGGATATATCAAAACATCCATTATGTTCATTTCACTGAGGTTTAAATCTGTCTTATCTCTGAAACTGTTCATTATATCATAATATTCCATTCAATATATGGCATGTTTTTTAGCAGTTAGTTAATTCATAGATTCAGAGACTTTTGGAATCAGAGTCAGCTGGCGTCTTTTCATCAATGCTGCTGACTTCTAAGGTGTTATTTTTGCCTCTCCTGGTGCGCATTTGATAAAGTTGCCACAGAAAGTCTGTAGCTCAACAGAGTGTGATTTTCTTAGACGTTAAGTCTAAGTTCTTGGTAGTTCAGGTGAAAAACCAATTATCTTTTAAAAGTCATTTTCAAGTTAACATTGTAATCTCAATAGCTACCATAATCAAGGAGCAACAACATGTGCCTCCTTCCAAAGAATATGAAAATCTTGCCTCTTGCAGTTCTGTTAAAATTTCTCTACTAAATTATCAGTGATTGGAATATCCAGGTTGACATCAAAACAATAATTGTATGTTGTTTTATTTAATTTCAAGTCTCGAAGGACTAACTCATAAACATTTTGTTGAATGTAATGCTAACAGGTGATAGGCTCCCAATAAATTTATATTGGGTAAAAACAAAAACATAACAAAAATTATGATACGAAAAAAATACTTCTTTTGACAGTCATTTACATGTTCTGATGAAACAATAATAAAATAATGATGTGATAATGGGATATGTTAGATATTAATTAAATATCTGGCACTTGATACCTATCATTTTATAGCAATTTTGCGATCAGAGATCAGTGAATTCATTAATTCAAACTAAGGAAGTTTCACTGACTTTTTTTTCTTCGTGAGTCAGGAAGGGGTGGTCAACATTTTACTATATGTGAGTGACCCTAAATAATGATTGAAATGAGAAAAACCAATGAGACTGCTTTATTTATATAACTTCTACAGAATGCATCTTTCCCTTTGAGAAAAACTGGAAATTAAAATTCAGTGTCTGTTCAAACTAATGAACATCAAATGGGATAGAAATAGTTTCTTTTTGTCTATACCTATCTTTTGAAAGTGAAAGTACAAAATAATTCATTTTTGCTAAATCAACCTCCTCTCTCTCAGTTTATTGTGAAACACATGTATTGCCCACACTTACGCTAAGTGATTTTATTAATACGTAGGATCTTCTCTTTGTTTATACCACAGCCCTGGGAGAGAAGCATTCCAATTTCCAATTCATGAATGAGGAAAGTGACTATGGGGAATTAAGTGCTATGTCCAACTCATAAACTAGTGACCAGGTCTTCTGACTTCAGGTCCAGCAAATATTTTTTGTCATTTTTTTCACTAGGTTCTCCAAACAGATATTACCAAGATGAATTTCAGAAAGTGTTTCATCTAAAAACAGAGATTAACAAAGGCACACATTGGTGGTGCATGCCCATAGTCCCAGCTATTTGGGAGGCTGAGGCAGGAGGATCACTTGAGCCCAGGAGTTCAAGGCTGCAGTGAACTATGATCATGCCACTGCACTCTACCCTGGTTGACAGAGTGAGATCCTGTCTCTGAAAATAATAGTAATAAAAAATAAATAAAGGCACATATATACAAAAAGGTTTTTAAAATCAGAAGAATTTTTCACATCGTCAGAGGTTTTCCTAATAAAAATAAGAATAATATTAACTTACTTAATGTTCAAATGACTATGTATATTTCATCGCCTAACAATGGAAAGAAAGAATTTATAATTATGTGATATTTTATTTATGACATATATTTTCTATCTAGAATTACACAAGAACAATTTGAATAATTCTTCAATTTTAGTAATTATCAGATTCTAAAATAAAGCATAAAAAGGAAAGATAGAATTGTTTATAGTTTCTTCAGATACTTTAGCGAATATGAACTGCTACTACCTGAAATATAACTGGTTTACACTTAAACTTTGAAGGTAAAGTCTTTTGTATTTTTCTTAGAATAACAATTATGCATTAATACAAATGAGAATATTTTCTCATACAAGATTTACTCTGTAATATCTAGTTTTATTAATTTACTATAACATTATATCTTGCAGAGGAAAGAAAAATATGAGTCAGTACTGTGGTTTCAGAAGTCATACCTTGCAGTGTCTTATAAAGTAGCAGCAGCAACACAGTTCAAAGTGTTCCAATCTGCTTTGAACTATAATTTTAAACCTGTTGAATCATAAGTCCCATTCTACTGTGAACAGCACCTTCAAAAGGAGCTTTGGAAAAATCCTCCAGGGCATAAAGAAAGAAAAATAAGACAGAGAGGATGTAGCCTAACGCATGCTGACTTTAGAGTTGTTTTCAGTCCTCCAAAGCCATGTGCTTCAGGCTGCCACATCAAGTTCATTGTCCTTGAGTCTATACATCAGCCTTGAAACCTACAAGTGCAAATATCGAAAATGTTAATAAAAAGGCTCCCCAAACCCTCAAAGGAGTTCCATTAACAGAATTTACTCACTTTCAGGGTGGTTTCCAAAAATTTCTAAAGCCTTTCTTCATGAGAGAGAGTTCACTTTGAATAGCATTCCCAGACCCAAGAACTTCTCATTCTTTTAATTTCTCCAAACATGAAATGAAATCTAATTCCCTTATTCTATATAGTCTAACACAGGCGAAACATAAATTCTGGTAGCAGTAGTAGTAATCACAATAATATTATCAAAAATAAAAATAACTAATATTTTGTCAGAGCTTCTTATGTACCAGGTTTATGCTAAATGCTGTTCATGTATTATCTCATTTCAGCTTCACTTAAACATGGGGTCAGTTTAGAGTTGTTCCTGTTTCATAAAGGCAGAAACAGAATCATAAACAACAGCCTAGACTCAAGCCTAGATTAAAGCCTCTACCTTTAATTAGTATGCCATAAGGCCCCTTCTATTACCAAATAAATGTAACATTTAGGTTAGGGACACAGAGCTCTGTCAGTGCTTGTTAAATAGGTAGATCCATCTCTACCTTTTACACATGAGAATCCAATTGCAAAGCATGAAAAATGACCTGCGTCATATCACTCAGTTTGTTAGTGCTAGAGGTGAATTGCCACTTGAAGTGTGCTTATCCATGCTTCGAGGCTTAATGGACCATTCTCACCTAGCCTGGGTGCACAAGGAATGACGCAACAGGGTAGACAGGCTTAGAGAAGGGAGAAATCCTGAGCTGATCACTGCACTGTTCGGTGAGCTTCCTCTATCGATGCACTTTATTCTGCCTTTCAGAAAGGAGAAAGGATAAAGACCACACATGGAATATTGTCCCCTCTCTCGAGTAGAGACGAGCAAAGTGTTTACGACATATAGTCAAGTGTGTTTCAAGACCAAATATTGACTATATTTCCACATGGATTATTTTTATTCTTTTGATAAGTAAAATAAGGAGGAAGTGCTATTACTTCAAATGACTGAAGTCCTACCATATATCTTTACACATGTTAACCCTCATTAAGTATTTGTTGAAGAAGACTAAATAATTCCAAAAGTGATGTAAACTTTACTAATTCTAGTAAAAGCCTTTTAATGATATATTTCTTCTCTTTCTTTCATTGATTTGAACAACTTAACATTCAGCAAATTTTATTTGCTAATATTTCTAGACCAGGCTTCATTTAATCTTGGCTGTATAAGGTTTACCATAGGTCTGCCACGTCATAGTTTAAAAACATTCTTGGGACAGATGTTGGCTCCTCAGACTTTCCAAACATTAGCATTTCAGAGTAGAGACCAAGAGGAAGTCAGATTTGAGATGAGATAAAACCATATTGTTAGAAAACATGTGTCTAATTATGTTCTGAGTCTCTGAAGTTCTGTGACATTTGGTAACTTATAGAAGAAGGGTTTGAGCTTGATTCTCGTTAGCTTTATATCCTGCCGTTCTTCATATTTGTTATGTAAATTCCCTTCTATCCTTAGTCTCAATAATCTCTGTCTATGTTAATCAAATGACTTTAATATAGGTGCATAAGCTCCATCATGACATTGGCCCTAATTTTACTATTTTTTGAAAGTGCTATTTTTAGTATATATTATGAGAGTTATTAAATGTTTGACTTGAGATTTTACCTAAATCCTGGGGTGAAGCCTATTTGTAACTATTTCCAAAGGGATGAATAGGGTTGAATAAGAGATTTAGTTTCATTCAGCATATTTACTAAATGTTGTATTGCTATTTTGAAAATGTGGGTACTTGAGGTGTTAAAGTTAAGCCAAAATACACCATTGCTTTTCTTCAAGATTTCGAGAAGTGTCCTTCTGAAATTCAGAAGAAGAACCAAATATCTATAGAAACTTAGCTTTTGGTGTCTAGGGGCTACATTTCAGACTTTTTTTGATCATCTATCACCCATCTGCTAATACATGCATCTATATGTCTTTTTATCCAGCACGTTTGCCATGCTTGAACTAAAAATTCATATAAATCTATGCTGAATCTACATATCTTATTCACTTCCATCTAGAATATATGAACACTTTATAATCTACTTTATAAATAATAAATATTTCTGAAATAAATTCTAAAAATGTCAAAATTACAATTATATTTTCCTATTAATATGTTTCTATAGCAAAAGTAAAATAACATGCATAAAAGAAGGCAGATTCAAAATTCAAAATATTATTAAAAAAGAGAACACACCAAATCATTTTCAGAAGGGAGACTATTATATACTAATATGATTATATGCTAATATGAATTACCATATTTATAATGTCAACTATAAACATATTTAAGTAGCTTAAATATTTGTAATATGAAATGGTGCCAGTTTAGTCGTATATAAATTTATTGACAAGATTTTAACTCATTTGGAATTTTTCACAGTAAAATTCTCCATTTTGCAGAATCCCCTTCAAATATATCAGTGAATATTTTCTAAAGTTAAAAAAAAAACTATGGTAAAATTTTTAATATAAATACATAAATGAAACAGGGATTAAAACATAAATGGATTATATTTTCTTTTATACATCAGAACTTCTGCCAAGATGCGATTTTCCGGCAGGTTTGTTCACTTAACCCACTAATATTTCTCAGCTTCCCCTCCTGTAGTTCTTAAGTGTTGTGATCATGATTTCTGTCCTATAGCCCTAAAAAGCTTCCATATTGAGCTTTGCAGATTAAACACAAGATTTTTCTTTTCCAGTAGATTACATGTTCTCTCTCTCCATTTTTTCTCTTTTGCAGTTTATTATGCTGACATACCTTTTCATGTTGGCCTGGCTTGGAGTCACGGCTTTCACCTCACTGCCAGTTTACATGTACTTCAATCTGTGGACCATCTGCCGAAACACCACGTTAGTGGAGGGAGCAAATCTCTGCTTGGACCTTCGTCAGTTTGGTAGGTGGATCCTGGGTCTCTGGCTGTAAAACACCACCCCACATTGCTTTACCTACATAACTGCCTCTCAAATATTGTAAATCACTTTGGAATCATCACTACTTCTTCTACCACAGAGATGATTTTATCAGAGTATTCATTTTTAAGACACTCCTTGTGAATTTTAAAGAAATGGGAAATCAGGGGTGAACGGAAGTTGATCTCACCACATACACATATTCACACTATGCTGAACAGGCCGTCACGTCCCATTTCCTGGTGTTGGCAGGTTATAATTGCGGTTTCCCTTTCCTGATTCCTTTGCTCTTTCCCAAACTCAGTGTGATGCCTGCATGCTACTTTCATTTTCCCAGGATAAACTGCACAAACTGTGAAGTCTAGTGTGAAGATCACCAAAGAAAGGTATACTTCATTGTCTTCTGAAATAGGAAAAAAACCTTATCATTTAATAATAATTAAATAAAAACAATGCTAAAGAAGTCAGTAATTCTTTTTAGTTATTTTTACTTAGGGCTAAAATCTCACATATTAATAATAGTGACTCATATGTACATGGACTTACCATGTATAGACCTCTTCTAGGTATATGTGTCAAATAGTTTAATTCTCACAACTCAAGGTGGTGGGCAATACTGTTACCTTCTTTTACAAATGACAGAGCTGTGGCACAGTGAGATTAAATGACTTGTCCAAGATTAGGCACCTGGTAACTGACAGAGCTGGGATTCAAACCCAGGCGGCCCAGCTTCAGAGTCTGTGTTCTTGCTCATAAGTCAACGGTGTTTTATTCTGAAACTATTAATAGTACTGAACTAGAAGTGTGGAAAGTTACAGTCTAATTTCAGTTAACCTATTTGAGATTCTACTTTATCATTCGTAAAAATATGGGAGCTACAGAATTTATAAAAATATGCAAATCACATTTGCAAATGGATTTTCTTGTCACTGAACAGACATTAAAAGCCAACATATTAACATCTGGGGACACTCTAAATGTTTTTCTCTAATGAGCTTTCCTCATACTTCAGAAAAATAGGAAATGTTTCAGTAGATGGGATCTGAAGCCTTTGTGTCTTACAGGTAAGTAGTCTATCAGTAGCTACTCTATAGCCCGCTGCGGCTGTGTGTTCCCAAGCAAGGGCCCGTCCTCGTGCTGGCGGATAAAGTCCTCAGGCCCCCGGTGGTCTGATCCAAGTGAAAAGCAGATGACATGCTCTGCAGATGAAGTTCTTGGCAAGAGGGGAGATGGACCGTTCTTCATCAGGCAGGTTTTGCTCTCAGAATCAGGTTGTTTGCAAACAGAGGGGGAACAAAGCCTCAGCACCTGCCGCTGGAGGGCACTGCAGAACAGCTGCCTAGAAAACTGTGGCTCTGGCTGCAGTTCCTCTCCCTCAATGTCTTCCTTTTGTTCTGGCCATCCTAAAAGTTAAAATTGGAAAGGATGTGACAAGTTTCTCAGGATTTCCAGGTAAAATACAAGATGCACCATTAAAATTTGAATTTCAGATAAACAAGTAACTTTTTTTTAGAGCAAATATGGTTCCAAATATTGCATGACACATAGTTACACTAAAAGTATTTGCTTTTTATCTGAAATTCAAATTTAACTGAGGAACAGTGAGATTATTTTTATTGTTAAATCTGTTAACCCCACTCTCAGAGCCTCAGTTTATCTCATGACAGTGTCACCACCAGAAGAGATGAAGGCTGGAGGCTCTATAATGTTATTGTCTGTTTTCTAAAAATACATGATAGGTCTATTTCATTTCTTATGGCAGGGTAAATAGGTGAAATAGATGGGTCTTCGATCTTATCAAACTAGATTTTAGACTGAAAAATATTGAGAAACTCTAGCAAAATATTTGAAATTTTCCCCAAGTTTGATTTCTAAAGGAGAGGGAAAATAATCCTTCAGAAAAGATGAGCAGACCCTGTTTTAATATTTTCAACTTTTTTTACAAAAATCTTCTATTAATTCTCAATGTATTCAAGTGCTTGTGATACCCAAATTAACCTAATTTTTCTTAATATATTGAGACTTATGCCACTCAGTGCATATAATCCCTTATGACATTAAGCACACAATATGTCCTAAGTCATATGATTTTATAAATGGACTTCAGTAATCACCAATCCAGCTGTCTGGTATAAAGGAAATGGAGTTCTAAGAGGTGAAATAATTTTCCAGGGGTATAGCTACCTTGCAGGCCACCATGGGGTAGAAAGGTGGGTGTCCTGAATCAGGGTAGAATCTCTTCTGCTCAACAGTTTTTCAAATAAAATTTTTAGATAAAGAGCTTTTTTCAACCATAATCTTAAGTAAGCCATTAGTATTTTTAGTAGACAGATTAATGGCTCATCAAAGATGTACACACCCTAATTCCTGGAACATAAATATGTCAGGTTCCATGTCAAAGAGGTATTCAGGTTGTTGGTCAGCTGACCTGAAGATAGGGAGAGTGCCCAACACAAACAAAAGGTCCTTAGTGGAAGACAGAATCAGAAGAGAAGAGTCAACCAGAGAGAGATGCACTACAGAAAAATACAGAAAGATGCAGTTTTGCTGGCTTTGAAGATGGAGAAAAGGGACCAAGAGCCAAGAAATGTGTGTGACCTATAGAAACTGGAAAAGGAAAGGAAACTGGATTCTTCTTCTAGAGCCTCCAGAAGGAATGCATCCCTGATGACCCTTTGGTTTTAGATTTCTGTTTTCCAGAACTGTAAGAGATAGATCTGTGTTGCTTTAAGCCACTAAATTTGTGGTAATCTCTTACAGCAGCAGTAGGAAACAAATACAGCGTCGAAAGCCAAAGTCAATTTTTTTTCAAACTTGTTTATTTTCATGATCTCATACATGTACTTTATCACGATGACAGTTCCTCTTCTGTCAAAGCTGGCAACATTGATTCTCCCTGATAATTCCTCTGCAAGCTTAATTCCCTTTTGTAGTGTAATCTAACACATTCACAGGTCCCAGGGATAAGGCCGGGAACATCACTGGGCAGCGGCTGTTTTCTGCCCACCACAGTCTACCCTCTGGCCACGAAAGATACACATCCATCCCATGTGCAGAATACATTCACCTCACCCCAAGGTCCAAAGGTTTCATCCCATTACAGCATCAATCCTAAGTCAAAAAGCGTGTTTCAATTTCATCAGTTCACACCTCTGTCTTTTTTTTTTTTTAAAGAATGTGCTGTGGTAAGTGTAAAGCATGAATATATGGCTACACCTGTTCTTCGAAATGTACTACTGTTTACAACGTAGTCATTAAGATTTATCGAAATGTAACTTTTCTTATGTAAATGTGGAAGAAAGAGAAGGCATTTTTTCAGATGTCATGCAGTCTTTTCATCAGCTATTTTAGCCCTTAATATAAAATGTCTCGCTGTATAGTACTTATTACTTTCCAGATAATATGTCCCTAATAAGACTCTGGAATGTACATATATAGCCGTATCATCAATACTGTCATGTGCCATCCGAAAAGAACCACTCTTCAAAAACTGTATTACAATCAGTTCAGAATTTACTAACATTCATCAAAAAAGTAATTGAATAGATAAGATATACTTTAAAGTAATTTCCCTTGCGCTACAAAGTTGTCTCATTAGCATTTAGATGGTATCTTTTATCTTAGAGGAACCGATGTCTTTATACTCTATATTTAATAATCAGAACTCTCACACGTCATGGCTCTTACACCTGCTTAGTCGAGGTACGCATCTCACTATTCATCCCCATGCATATAATAAACTTACGTTTTTCAAATAAAGCTAATGGAAAGCTCATATACTTGAAGAATTTATAGACTGCTTATCATACTAGGATTTGTTGATTTTCAAAATGCATCATGAAATACTTTTACTTGCATTTATAATGCCTTTACTACGTTGTCTGTTATCCTCCAATTACATGTACTGTGAGTTAATGACACTGGATATATTAGGTGTTTATCCTAGTAAATTCCTGTCATAAAATGTTAATACTGGTCCCCATAAGACCATCTAGATCTAAGATTTAAAACTGTTAAAACGTGATGATTTGATGAAAGTACCTCAGGGCTAGCCATGGAGAGAAAGTGGTTCAAAGTAGGTGGGGCTCCATGCAGACTTCTAGCCAGTGCACCCTCACACGTTAGCCAGAACAGCGTGTTTTTATGTGATTTCCATAAAGCCTTCTCAGCAGGATTTCATTTCACTTACTTATTCACACCTTTTTCAGCCAACTTTTTTTTTTATAGATAGGCTCTCAATACGTCTCCTAGGCTAGAGTCAGTGACAGTATCATAATTCACTGCAGCCTTGAACTCCCGGGCTCAAGTGATCCTCCCGCCTCAGCTTCCTGAGTAGCTGGGGCTACATATACACATCACCACACTCGGGTTATTTTTAGTATTATTATTATTTTTTGGTAGAGATGGTGTCTTGCTAGGTTGCCCAGGCTCTTCTCCAACTTCTGGCCTCAAGTGATCCTCCTGCCTCAGCCTCCCAAAGTGCTGGAATTATAGGCGTGAGCCACCAGCATCAACAAATATTTCATGAACACCTATCATGTTTCAGCACTGCTCAATTGTGAAAGAAAATAATCTCCATCACAGAAAAATAAAATAAAATAAAGTCTGACAAACACTTATATCATGGACCTGACCCATCATGTTTTCTCTAGAAAAGGCAGCCATGACCTAGGAATATTGCGTTAATTGTCCAAGGTATAACAGAAGACAGAGTTGAGACTAGAAATAAGCAGCACTTTTGACCTAAGTCCACTTCATTCAAAAGGACATTTTATGTTTGCATAAAAACCAGAGACATATATTTTTAATAGAAAGTCTTTTGTAAGTTTAGCTATGGGTCATTGCTATTTACTGAACTATATTCATTTCTGCTAAATAATTCAAGAATCTATTTGGTAAAATCTTCCACCTAAATGAAGTCTGTAATGGATCAGTATGGAGAAGGATAGCCTTGGCCAGGAAGCTTTCTCAGTACCGTTGAATTTTTAGACAAATCTCATGAGAGAGTGCTTTTTTAATCCCCCTCTCCCCCCGTTAGAACCATCTTGGCAGAAAGGAAAGATTGCAGAGACATTTCTGTGCGTTTGTTGTACTGAAAGTAGATTTTTTTACACTGAAATAGATTCCACAAACTACTGGCAAAGCAGAAACTAATGGGAGCAGCTCCATAGAGAGGGAGGGTTGATAATACACCTTAAAGATAAGAATGTTTAAATACACATATATAAAAACTAAATAAAGAGTAGTGAATGTTAAAAGCTTAGGTATTAGATTGCCCAGGATATATGTTTTTTTTTTCTTCATGCATGTATGTGTTCAGCACTTCAACAGTTCGCAAAACAAAATTAAAGACATATTATAGGGTGAACTTGATTACTTCTGTTCTCTAAGATGAGATCTAGGGACATGGCAGTGAATCACCTGTGTGCTTGTTTAAAAAATTCAATGCCCCAGGCTTAACGCTTACAGATTTCCATCTGACAGTTCTGTGCTGGGTCTGGAAATACATATGTTTCACAATTCCCCGTGTGCATCTGATGTAGTTGGTCCATGAACCAACTGGAACAAGGGTAAATATGAGTGAAATAGCAACTTTTAATTTCCTGTTACTAACAGCATTGTTTTCAATATTAGCAGGAAAAAAAGTACTTCTTGGACAATATACCTTTGTAGACTAACAGAAACATCATACTAGCTGAACAAATTTAGATCCTGATTTCAGCACAGTCTGGGGCATAGTTACCAAAATAATTACAATGCCTACACCATCACACTAACGGGCCAAACCAACGAACTAGCTATAATTGAATCTGAAAATTCTGGTGGCCAGATTCAATTGCATTCAGATGGAAAATGTTTTAAATTGCTTGAGGGCTAAATAGTTTTGCATCTTATATTCATAATTCTATTCACAATTCTATGCACATTATTCACAGTGAAAGCTGAGGAAGATTTTTTCCATTATAATATGAAATAACATAAAATGGAACTTACTCAGATTTGATCAGTAAAAAGTTTCATTTTCTCTCTCTTGGCTCTTGAAAACATTCATATGGTAAACCTTAATTTTCTACACATTGTAGGGATTGTTACAATTGGAGAGGAAAAGAAAATTTGCACTGTCTCTGAGAATTTCTTGAGGATGTGTGAATCTACTGAGGTGAGTGTTTTTACAGCCTTTAATTTTGTCAGAATTTTAGCATTCGTTTTGTTATTTGAAGAATATATTATAATTAAATCTATATCGAATTTCCCTTATTCTCTCAGAGGCAATTTTACTTGCAATGGTGTTATGCAAGGGGAATAGAGGATAAATATAAATGAGATGCTCTGCATATTCAATTAAAATTATAAGAAATATTTAAAATTTTCTAGAAACTCTTAATGAATGTTGAAAAAAATAAGTTATGTTTAAAGAAATAGCATAGCCTTATATTGTTAAAAGATTACTGAAAATCATTATTAATCACAATCTCCTCTTTATAATGAAAGTATATTAAAATGATGCAGTTGCAAAGATTTAAAGAATTTGCAGTAGAAAAGACAATTGTAATGTGTTTTGACAGAGTGATTTATCAGAGGCTCACTTTTCTTAAAGATGTACAAAGTCTTGTTCATAAAACAATAGCAGTCCTGACTTCTCTTCTGCTTGTAACTCTGACGTGTTCTGGTTCTCTGTGGTTTTCGCTACAGCTGAACATGACCTTCCATTTGTTTATCGTGGCGCTTGCTGGAGCTGGGGCAGCAGTTATTGCTATGGTAAGACCTAAGCTCTGATGCTTGGTTGTTCAATCTGAATTGCAAAGCTATCTGCTTGTAGAGATGGTAATTTATCTCTAATGTCTGAAGTCCGTATTAAACACATTTATTTTATCAGTTAATAAAAAAGGGGGAAGAAGGAGACCAATAGACAAGTGAAAAACAAGGCTTAACCTAAGGAAATATTATCATTACAATTGAAATAATATTTGATAAACAGTTTAAGGATTAAAATAATGTTGGTAGCATTAACAAAAATAAGTAATTCATCAGAATTTTAGATATTATATTACTATGAATATAAAAAACATTTCTGTAGCATGTATTGATATAAGTGTGATATTTCAAGTACACTAATCAACTCCTTAATTTACATATTCTTGTCTGCTACTTAATTAAGTAAATAAAAAAGCAATATCAAGTCACTTAGGAAAAATAGATTAGATTTTTCTCAAAATAAACCTCAGTAGTTTCAAGTCACATCTTTTGTATCTAGTTTTCTTCAGAAGTATTAAGAATAAATCTTTAAAATCCTCTTTCAGTACATCAGGCTTTTCCCAAATGTGGAGGACCTACTATGTGCTAGATTCTCTGTCTTCCTCTGTAACTCACCATGAATTCCAGTTGTTCACTGGAATGACAAGTATTAACAGTGAACTAGTACTCTGAACATCAGTCATAACTTTTGCAGCCAAAGTCTTCAGTCTTTATTTTTGTATCCTATAAGTAGTAGAGAACTCTGGAAGGTTCCTGGCAACCTCCCAACTGTGATAAATAATGAATAATTTGGATTTACTTAATTCCTTTCCTAATGTTGCCAATACATTGTCTAATGGGTTGATGAAAGGAACGCTTTTTTAAAAATGAGAGTATTTTTATCTCTTGTCAAAGACTACTTATAGGAATGATGAGACAAGGCTGATGTGCAAATGTGCCGTATTAGGCCAGTTATTTTCAGTGACTTCATAGACAGTTTTGTATTAAAGTCTGATTCTGTTTTATTAAAAATGATTTTTAAATATATCCAACAAAACTGGCTATGTCAGTGCTAAAGTGAGTTTTCAGATATTTTGTTAACTTAAACATTGCTTAACATTTTAGATATAGTAACTGTACACCTCTATATAGGAATTTCATTTGAGAATATGAGATATAAGATCGTGTTGGCTGATTAATGGGAGGGATCAAAATAGAACAATAAGCAAAAGCTTTGTATTTTTAACCTAAATTAATGCTAAAATATGCCTGGGAGAAGCATCAACATGTTCTGGCCAGTGATATGTCAAACATTCTCAGTCCCAAGGAGCACACAGCCTGGCTGGAGATCAGAGGAAACACGTGTACATTTGTGTTCATACACACATTCCTATACAGTGGATAGATTTTAGTGATGTGTATTTACAAACAATATAGACTGAGGTATAAGAAGTCCCTCAAAGTACCTTTTAAAAAGAGTATAATGAAGCATCTGTTTGCATTTGCTACACACACGTGCATGTAATATTCTGTCTAAATATGCATGGCCAGAAGTGTACACTAGTGAAAAATATCTGCTTAAACAGATAATGTCATTTAAAAGTCTCTGAAAAATGCTTACTCTGGGAAAAAAATCAAAAGATTTTAAGACGATAGAAATTTATGTTATATATTTCTTAAGGAATCTATGCTTTGCATATATTTATATATAATGTTATACATAAATTTTATTTCAAACAGGAAGAGTTTAGAAGATTATTTTTTTTTAATGTACTAAGCATTCTTTTAGGGGTTGTTTTTCTTTGTATAGAGTTACCACAAAACTTCTTACTACCTCAAATGACTGACATTAGTATTTCCAATTTATTAGCTCTGGTAATAGTGTAGCTCTTAGGAGACAGGTAAAATATAACTACTGCTACTGTTCTTAGTACTTATATTATGAGTTCTGCCATTAATAATATTTCTGAAAAACTTGATGTGTTACAATCACTGTTAAATGCTCTACATACATGAACACATCCAATACTCATAACATAGCAACTGTCATGAACCTCATCACAGCCTCATTCCATACTTACAATATAGTTACCATCATTATTTCCGTATTATAGATGAGAAAATTGAGATGAATTCCACTCTACCAAAATATTGAAAACATCATCTGTAACGTAGGCAAGGGTTATAAGAATTTTCATTAAAATTAACAAGGACTCTACTCCGATATTTTGTAGAGCTGTTAGGAAGTCCTACATGCCAACATTAGTCAACCTGGTGTTTCAGCAGTTTCCGGGTTCTGTTCCAGTTTCTGTTCACCTAGTGAGGGACAGACAGTCAGAAGCCTGGCAGTTTGTGTTCTCCTTGAGGCCAGATGAAATGTCTGGAAGATCCATTGGAAATCTCCGGTTACTGAACTAGAGTGACCCTGAATTTCTTTTCAGTATTTCACTCATACACATTTAATGATAATTTAGGAGCCATATTTTCTCAGCCATTAAAGTTTTTGAACATTGAAAAATATATTCATTTATTTGGCAAACATTTTGAATACGTGCTACTTACTAAGCACTCTCCACAGCACTGGATATTCTAACAACAAAATGCCACATAAATTTGATTACGTATATAAGCCTTATTCAATCCACATATATGTATACTGCTTAAGCTTTCGCTATGTAAATACCATGGTATATAAGAATGTAACTCACAGCCTCTGCTTTCAAGTGGCTTGCAGTTTCCATTAAACAAAATACAAAATTTCAGAGGAAATAGAACATTCTGAAAATAATTTACTTATAGTGGTATGCATCTTTTTCTCTATAGCCATGTGTCAAAATATTTTTTTTTTGCTATCAGTTGATTACCTGAATTTGTCACAATATTCGCTATTCAGTATGGAGTGTGCATTCATCATACTCATCTGTACTTTTCTAGAACCAGTCTGCCTTCTGTCTTTCCAGGTACTCTTGAATAATTTTCAAAATTTTAGTGTTCTGTTTTTCTAAATGTTGAATAAAAATATTGTCCACTCTTTAACACTCAGAACAAGTAAATAACTGACAACTTATTTTCTCTTCCCTACTCATTCATCAATATCCATTGTGTGGAAAACTGCTTTATCTCTGCTATGGACCAAGAGGGAAGCAAAGAAAGAAAGGGATCTCATTGCTCAGTCAATTCAAGTCAAACTAGGAGCTTATTATTTGAGTAACTTCATTACTCTAGACAAATTAGTAGCTTCCTTTTTGAAATGGCACTATTTTAGATATTGCAAATACATATATTTTGAGAATCCATGTGGTATGATACTTTCTTACAGTTTGTTCTCCAAAGGAAACAGCAAAGTTCATGATATGGAAAATTAACTTGATAATTAAATCCACAGGTTTATTTCGGGGTTTCCATGATCTCTCTTTACATTGCCCAGTGGGGCAATATATCCTCTAATTAACACAAGTCCATTAGACACAACTGTATGTGAGAATATTTCTGATTGTGGATTATAAACACCAGCATGAAATGTATAGTCTTATAGTTTGGGTGAATGAGGACAGAATACAGGAAACATGACAGAAAGGTCTTGGATTACTTCAGAATTGAAAAAGAGATACTGAAAGAAAAGTTGCCAAGATTATGCTATCATATAGTTTGAGAAGTGAAGAATATATTTTATTTATAGCTTTGCTATTACCACAGAAATTTTGGTTCTATTTTATATCTGAACATTTCCTATATAAATACATAATTTAAGCACTGCTTTCCTGATAGCAAGGTGTAATGGAAACACTGAACAGTCTTCCAGTGTAAATTATTTTTGTCTTTGATTAGGTTCACTACCTTATGGTTCTGTCTGCCAACTGGGCCTACGTGAAAGATGCCTGCCGGATGCAGAAGTATGAGGATATTAAGTCCAAGGAGGAGCAAGAGCTTCATGACATCCATTCTACTCGCTCCAAAGAGCGGCTCAATGCTTACACATAAATAAATCTTCCTGTTCTTTCTACCATTTGAATGCATTGGTGTTTAACTAAGGGCCATCCAACCATCCAATCTTTGAAAAACAAAATGAAAGTGCTTCTCATCAAAGATATGTAAGGTGACTTATGAATCACCTGAATACAATTCTTTGTTGTTTAGCACTTGATTTCCTAATTTGTTAAATTGGTGTAATCAGATCTTTTCTACAAGCTCCTATCCAGCCTTTTCTTTGAAATTTCTCTAACTCATTTAATAGTTCTGTAAGATCAAAGATACTAACATTGTCAAATGCAAAACTTTGTTTGATTTTTAACCACTTCCCATGTGTTATACATAACACCTTTTGCATTATTTCTTATGTTTTGGAAAGAAAATAGCTTTTTATACTTTTTAGTTTGATTTCGGTAACTAGTTTAACTACAGGTAACCTTCAAAGGGACCATTGTACATTATGAACAATAGACAGCAGAGATGACATCATGATGACGCTTGTTGAAATATGGAGATTTTGTCTGAAGATCAGCGGCCACGTTACTATAGGCGCTGGTTGATGGTTTCATCAATCTAAGGTGCAATTTCTAAATTTGTAAGAGTAGGTTAAAAAAAAAGTGCTTCTTATCTTTGTTAACATTGTATTTTTTCTTGATGTACTTACAAGGTATTTCTCTCTAATTACTCATGTTTATGTTGTGAGCATGTAGAAACAGTAATGCTAATGCATGGCATTTAAGATTGTGACATCAGGTTTACCTTTTAAAGTTTAGTATATAGAGACAATTTTAATGGAAATAACTACTGTGGACTACTGGAGAATGATCTCTTTGTGATTTAAGCAGTGGCTGGATTGGAACTTTTAATATGCTAATGTGGAACATTAATTACCTTTATGAAGGTGGTATATTAAAAATAAGCACACTAACCCCTCAGAAGTTGTTTTACCTACCTTAAAAGTTTTAATGGATTGCACCTCTGTAAACTATTCCTAAAATGTGTATCATATATTTGAAAAGGCTTCCATTAATATAATAGCTTTGCTTGCAGCCTTCCAATCTATGTCGGTTTACCTGTAGTGTTTTCTAAAGTGTGGTCAGAGGCCCCTATAGAATGTATTGTTTGGAAATGTAGTGATATATTCGTGTTTTTATTTCAAGTAAGTCATTTTAACCGAATATTCCTTCATATTCATTTATAAGAAGTACCTGTATCAAAGGAATTTAAAAAAAAAAAGCAATCAGTATTATTGGACCAAATTTGGTGTTTGTTTTAACCTTGACTCTCTTCTTTTGATTATTTCTAATGCTACAAGAATGCTGTAAAGTGTCTTTTAAAATGATGTAGCCTGACAAGACATTTTTGTCAGTGTATAAAACTAGGTAGTATTGTGCACTGATTTGACCATTGTGAAATCCTTTCTCGGTGTAACTGCATTTCTAATAAAATTTATTGAGTGAAACAATCTTTGTACAACGACTAGTCATGCATCATCAGTAATTTTACAAGTTCTTGTAGTAGGTGGGGGGTATTACTAGGGTTATCTGTGGCATGATTATGCATTCTATAGTATTATTTAATTAATTTGGGGTTCATTTTGCTTCTTTTTTTACACTTAGATTATCTTACTGGTTCAACATTTTTCTGATATATGCAGTATTACAGATATTCAGCAAAAGTATTAATGGGCTTCTTTAAATTCTATATTATAGTGTTTCAGTTCTGTGTCTTAACAGTTTGTGATGATTTTTAAACTGTCTTTTAAACTCATGTAATGATGTTGACACTTTTGGCTTTTATTTCTGGTATTAGAGTTTGTATTTTCACAGAGTGCTTTGTAGCAGGCATTACAATTAATCTGTTTTGTACATAAATGTGCCAACAGCTTGATGGTGGCGTTTTTGAAATGTAGAACAAAGTGCTTGCAAAATGTAATAAATACACTTGTGTACTTTGTGTACTTATTATTAGTTTCTGCAGTGTTTTTTGTTTTTTTGTTTTGTTTATTCCTCTTTCCTGTGTGCATTCTTTTCAAATGCAATAGGTGCCATCTTCTTAAGATTCTTATTTCAGTTGAGCTGACCTGACACTTCACAATGCAATCAAAATTCTGTACCTGGCCATTCAGCCTAGGACTGATAGGGCATCTGGGGAAAGAGTGAAGGAGTCAAGATGTCAGAGGTTATTTCATTTAGAAAGTGATAACTTTTTCCAAAGTATGCTATTTTCTTGCCTGATTTCTATTGTTTTGTGTTTTCTTTAGTGCTTCACAAACTAACAGAGAAACAAAAAAGACTAATGCAATTCAGAAAGAAAAATGATTTCTTGGTTCGCTTCAAAATATCAAGGTAAGAGCAACGAAATGGAAAACAAAATATGTTCCAGGCTTTTGTTGGTTTGGGATCTAAGTTCTTGTCAAAAAAGAAGTGATGACAATTTAAAGACAATAAAATAATTTTTAATAAAATTTTGATTTTTATTAGGCCTAAGGAATTATATTTGTCTTTAATTACTTACTATGAATGGCAAGACGAAAATTTCATAGACTTACATTGGTGAGTAGATCTGGACAAAATATCTTAATTATGTTTTAAAAAATTATTTTTAACACAATAAGAAAATTATTTTCCATCCAGATCTTATTAAATGATAATTCTTATTCTTTCCAGTGTTTATTAAATTCTTGCCATAGCAACAAGATAATAAAGAATTTTATGCTAATGAATAAAATAGGCATGAATAATAATTTCATAATATTTGCTTTTCAAAAAACTGATTATTGTAAGAATGTTATAATTTTTGAAAACTGAAAAGTCCATTCCTCATTGTAAAAATATACATTTTGTCTGTAAAGCAAGTAATTTTTTTTTGAGGGGGGAATTGTAAGGTTAATGTTAAACCTAAGGAAATTACTTACTTTGAGAATAAAATGTATGTAGACCACCTTTAATTTGGGGGTATAATTAGGTTACTTCTTCATGATAAAACTCCTGGAGACAGGAGTAGAATGATGGCTACTAGAGGCTGGGAAAAATGGTGGTGGAGATAAAGTAGGGATGGTTAATGGGTGCAAAAATGTAGTTAGTTAGATACAATGAACAGTATTTGATAGCACAACAAAGTGACTATAGTCAACAAAAAGTTACATATACTTTAAAAGTAACTCAAAGAGTGGAATTGGAATGTTCCTAATACAAAGAAATGTCAAATGCTTGATTTGATGGATACCCCAATTACCTTGATTTGATTATTACACATTATATGCCTGTATCAAAATATCACAGGTACCCTATAAATATATATAACTATTATGTACCCCTAATTAAAAATTTAAAAACCTTAGAAATAGCATATTTCCTCAAAGAGTAAGTAAAACTTGACTTTTATTTTTGCCTTAGACAAAACAGAAATATGTAATTTTAAAGTATATTGCATTTAGGTAACCTGGTAGCTGAAATATGCTGACTATGATGAAAGTTGAATTAAACTGTATAGTACCTTGAAGAAAATACTCTTTTATGTTTCCTGCAAAGTTTCCAGTAACAGATCATTTTAAGTTAGTGGAGGCAAGTATGTGTAAAATGCAGCCAGCTCACATGTAAATGTCTTTTTACTGGCTTCAATAAGCCTAGAACCTTTAGTTTCTTCTTACAAAAATAAATTTTACCTTTTTGATCAGTTTACCTTCTTTGGCTCTTTTGCAAAAAAATTCATCATGCTTGAAAACTGAAAAGAACTTAAAAATGAAATAAATTATTAAATTAGTTATTAAATGATTAATATTTAATATTAAATGAATAATATTATTTTGACCATTATATTCCTAACCTGTGGAATCTTCTATAGATGGTATTTGTAAATATCAAACAAAATAAAACAAGTAGGGGAATAAAAAATAGGAAAGAGAATAGTAGCATAAGTGTAAATCAAGTATTATAATTCTGCTATTTTTCTTTGAGTACGAGTGAAAGAAAAGAGCAATGTTATTAAAAGATTTGTTTCACGGGAGAAAATTTTAAAAAGAAAAGTCAGAATTACAAAAAAAAACCCAAAAATTAGACCAAGAAATAACAGCCTATTAAATAAAAAAAAAATGCCAAAACCAATTGAAACTACAGGGATTATTTTCTTCAGAATCTTTTGCCCTCCAATCAAGATACTTGATCAAATGCTCGCTGTCAAGGTCTGGGAATGCTAACAATGCTTTAGTCTCCTAGAAGCTGGGGCTGACTAACAGATGAGCTACTCTTCAGCTGTCCAACAATGCGCTTTGATTTAAAAAACAGGAAAATTTGTTAATCTTTAGAGAAGTGTTGCTTCTTTACTTGTTTCAACAATTATCTTTGTCTCTCGAAGACCATCCCGATGGGAATGTGGTATCCCAAGATAAATCCAACTCTGTGAGTCAACTTCTTTGAATCATTTTACATAGATTGAAAAGAGCAATAATCAAAGGAATGCACTAAAGGAGGGAGCAGAGGTGCTTTTTTTGGTATCATTTCGGATACTGATGTGTATGCAAGCACCATATTTACTGGGTTTTGTTTGTTTCTTTTTGTTCTGGTAGGTCCTGAAGGTACAGGTACTTTTTTCTTAGAAAAGTTCCTACAAGTTGTCATAAATGAAAGGACATTCCCATTTTGATTGACTCATTAGTTGACAGGCCAGTGAAGGCTTGCCCACATGATCCACTGATAATACACATGAAGTACTTTTGTCCTTTCTACTACATGAGCATTGAGAATTGGTACTTTTCTTTGGGTCTTTTTTAAATTTTTTACCTCTGACATCTATTAATCTTTACAGAAATCTCTTCATCTATTAATGAATCCATGCATCATCTTTCTCACACTATATCACTTCAATATATAAAGGGAGAGGATTCTCAGAAACAAGAAATGAATTTTAAGGAATACTAACATCGTTTAAAGGAAAGCTTGAGTAGTCCAGCAGATTACTGTAACACAAACTGGAAGTACTGTCTCCTTATCTTTCCATTCATATCTGCACATAATGATCCAGCAAATACAACACAAAGTTCCCGTCTTTGAGGTTATAAACTACATTTGTTCTTTTTATATATAGATAATGTTCACAATGGTTACTATATTCATTATCTTTCTTAGTATTTTATTTTTGAATAGGATGGGATCAGGTCATCGAGAGAAAACACAACACGCTGAGTGCGAACTGGGTGTTCTGGGCATGTGAATGAGGCTTAACCAGACAATAATTTTCCTGAATGAAACTTCTATCATTTTAAAATAATTATGCTTTCCAAGCCACCTAGATCATTCCTAGTCAGTATTGCACAAAGTAGATCAGAGGTAACAATGGAATAAATGCAAGTGATATGAAAATCACCACTTTAACATATGGTTATCCTATTTATACAAGTTGACACGATTATTTAATAAAGATGTTTTCCTTGATTTCTTAATATTCACTACCTAATTTCCAAGATTCTTAAGTCACTTTCCACATTTCTATGAATAGAATAGCCATTGATTTATGTAAGTAGAAACTTCATGCTACAAGTAACAATGAAAAGAGATTTCTGCTAAGCCCAGTGAAACTTCATATATTAAAATAAATTCTTTGACAAGTCAGTTACAGAGGTTGGTACTTGTTTCCTCTTCTCTAATAGTTTTGACCCCACCCCACCCTAGCCACTCAAATCTCTAAAACTTGTGATTTCTATTAATAATAACTACAAACCACATAAAATTCAGGCATTTCATTTTCAGCTTCCATCTGCTACCTTTCCAGCTGACTTACTCAGTGAGGTCCATATATCTGTTTGCAACCTACTTTTCACAGCCCTTCACTCCCCTTGTGCCCCTGATGTCCTCAGTTCCCTCAGTAATTGTTCCTATTGCATGGCCCATCATTGTAATCACTCCCTTGGCTAATCCTCAGCTCCTTTGACCCTCTCTCCTTCTTGAACTCACATCATAAGATGCCAACCTTAGTTTAATTCATGTATCTGACTATCCTCCATGTTAACCTGCATAAAAAAAATGTGGCTAGAGAAAAACACACGCTTGGTGGACTGACCAAGCTCATCTAAGCTTAGGTCAGCCCTCACAACAGCCAATAAGCCGCCTACTCCATTTTTCTAGAACAGGGATTGGCAAACTTTTCCTGGTACATGACCAGATAGTGACTATCTTAGTACCACACTTTCGGTATCAATTTCTCTATTAAGTAAGGTAAGCTAACAGCTGTAAAAACAATCCCAAAGTCTCGGTAGTTTAGCTTTATAGAACACATTTTGGTTTCTCATTGTCTTTACAATCCAGTGTGAGTGAACAGAGGGGAGCAATGCTCCACGCTGTCCCTGAGGACACAGGCTGTTTCTGTGTCTTCAGTCACTCAGAGGCGTCCACGTGTCTCCTTCACCAGTCTCCAGAAACAGGGGAGACAGGATTGTGTGGCAGTTATTAACCAGGCTTTGGCCCAAATCCCAAAACTCAGCCCCCATAGCAGCCCCCATCTTCAGAAAACCCTGAGAAATGGAGTTAGCTGTGTGTCCAGAAAGAAAAGGGATGTGATTTGTCAGTTAACTAGCCAATGTAGGCCTCCAACTCGCTTCTCAACCTCTTGCCTAGAAACTCCATAGTTACTCAGTCCATTAAATGTGGGATCTTATCTCCCCTTCCACATATGCACTATCTTAATAAAAAGCATCAATATATACCTACTGTACCAGCTAGGGAGTTTTTACTCTTGCCCATTTCTCTGTGACACAACCATATCTATTCAACCTTACCTTCTAAATAGCTCTCAAAATTATCTATTACACTCCATCTCTACACTATCAATCAGTTTCAAGACACCAATTTTCTCTTCTTTAAATTCTTGTAATAACTTCCTATCTGGTCTCTGTGCAACATCACAATCACATGTTCACACAATGAAGGATGAAAATCACATGATCATCTTAACAGATAGAGAAGAAGTATTTGACAGATTTTAACATCCTTTCTTGACGAAAACTCTCAACAAACTATGTATAGAGGAAATGTACTCAACAAAATAAAAGCCATACATGAAAAGCCCACAGCTAGCATTATATAATATAATTAATGATGAAAATCTGACACTTTTCCTCTACAATCAGAAACAGGACAAGGATAGGATGTTCACTCTTGCCAATTCTATTCAACATAGAAGTAGAAGTCCTAGCCAGAGCAGTTAGGTAAGCAAAAGAAATAGAAGGCATCCAAAAATAAGAAGACTTATAGACATGGTCATATATGAGGAAATCCTAAAGACACAACAGCAACAAAATACTTTTAAAACTAATAAATGAATTCAGTAAAGTTGCAGAATAGAAAATCAACATGAAAATATGAGTGGCATTTCTGTATATTAATGAAGAGCTATCTGAAAAGAAATTAAGAAACATCTCACAATAGGATCAAAATGAATAAAATACCTAGGAATAAACTTAACTAAGGAGGTGAAAGTCTTGTGTACTGAAAACCACAAAAAATAAACCAAAAAAATTACAGAAGACATATAAAAATGGAAAGATATCTTAGATCTATGTATTAGAAGATTTTATATTACTATAATATCCATACTACACATAGCAGTCTACAGATTTGATATAATCCTTATGAAAATCCCAATGGACTATTTTACAGAAATAGAAAAAAAAATCCTAAATATCACATGGGACCAAAAAGACCTGAAATGGCCAAAGAAATCTCGAAGAAGAAGAACAAAGCTAGAGGTATTGTATTTCTTGATTTCAAAATACATTGCAAAGCTACAGTTACTAAACCAGTATGGTACTGGCATAAAACAGACATATTGAGCAATGGAACAGACTGGAAAGTCCAGAAAAAAAAAACTAACACATCTACAATCAACTCAATTTTGATGAGGGTACCAAAAATACACAATGAGGAAAGCACAGTCTTTTCAATAAATGGTGTTAGGAAAACTGGATATCCATATACAAAAGAATGAAATTGGATGCTTATTTTATACCATACACAAAATCAACTAAACAAGGATTAAAGTGTTAAATGTAAGATCTGAAATTAAAAAACTCCCAGAAGAAAACACAAGGGAAAATCTTCTCAAGATTGGCCATGGCAATGGTTTCTTAAATACAACACCAAAAAGCACAGGCAACAAAAGCAAAAATAGACAAGAGAGACAACATCAACCTGAAAATCTTGCACACAGCAAAGGAAATAATAAACAGGGAGAAATCAATGGGAGAAAATATTTGCAAATCATAGATCTGATAAGGGGTTCATATCCAAAATATGTGCAGAACTCCTGAAACTCAATAGTGAAATGACAACCCAACTGAAAAATGCACAAAGTGCTTCAACAGACATTTCTCCAATGAAGACATACAAAAGGCCAACAGATATATTAAAAGATGCCAAACACCAGGGAAATGAAAAGCAATAGAACAATGAACTATCACCTTACAGCTGCTAGAACAGCTATTATAAAATGTGAAAGAAAAAGATAAAATGTGTTGACAAAGATGTGAAGAAACTGGAACACTTGTCCACAAGTGTTAATGTGAATGTAAAATGGTGCATCAGTTATGGAAAACAGTATGAAGGTTCCTCAGAAAATTAAAAATAGAGCAACCATAAGAGCCAGCAATCTCACTTCTGGGTATTTATTCAAAAGAATTGAAGCAGGATCTCAAAGAGATATTAGCACTCACATGTTCATTGTAGCACTATTCACAATAACCAAGATATGGAAAGAAGCTAAATGTACATGGATGGATGAACGGATAAAAATTGTGGGATATACATGCAATGGAATGTTAATCAGCCTTAAAAAGGACATTCTGCAAGTACATGGATGAACCTTGAGAACGTCGTGTTGAGCAAAATTAGCTACTCTCAGAAGGACACATGTTGCATGACCCCACTTCCATGAGTCAAACTCATAGACCTAGAAAGTAGACTGGCAGTTGCCAGGGGCTGGGGGGAGGTGGAAATGGAGAGCTGCTGTTCACTGAGTGTAAGGTTCAGTTATGCAGAATGAATAAGAGCAGAGATTTTCTGTACTGTGCCTACTGAGAAACCTGTGAAGAGGAGAAGTCTCCTGTTACGTGTTCTTGCCACAATGACAAAAAATTAAAAAGTAAATCCTTCTGTGAATAAGAAAATAAATTCATTAGATTTTAAGGCAAAAAGAAACAAACAGTTTGTATGGTTTTGGATGTTGATAATGGAAGCTATGTGCATGTGTGGGGCAGGGGAGATCTGGGATACTCTGTATCTTCTACACAATTTTGCTGTAAACCTAAAACTGCTTTTAAAAATACAGTCCATTGAGAAAAAATCATCACTGGAATTGAATTGTTGGAGTCAGAGTGGACTGAAGTAGCTTGTGTTCATGATGTGTGTCATCTGTATATTCCCTTGCTGAAAACTCATGCTGCTTTCCCAGTGGGAGATGCAATCTCTTCCTCCTCCTTTTCACCACCATCCCAACCCTGCTTGGATGGGATGTTGCCTTACTCTTTGCTTGACTAACGCAGTGTAGCAAAAGCAACATACTGGCACTTCTGAAGCTAAATCCTAAGAAGCCCTTATAGTTTCTGCCTGGATCTCTTGGAGTGTTTACTCTTGGAACGCTGTAGTGGAAGGAGGAGGCTGTGCTGCAGGAGTGCTATGCAGGCTTTCTAGGAAACAGACTCTACCACGACCAGGCTTCTGGTCATCTCTGCCAAGGCAATAAACTATGAGAAAAAGTACCTCACACTCTCAACACCAGCAAAACCACCAGCTGAATGCCGCCAGATGGACACTGATTGACAGCACATGCAGCAACAATTGCCCGGACAACCTGGCCTGAATTCCTGCCTACACATTTGTGAGAATTGATATAATGAGCTTTGTTTCAAGCCGCTAAATCATAGTAACTTGTTATATACAACAATAAGTGACCTGAATAGATCGTGTTCAGGTAGCTTTCCTGTGGGCAAGCTTCTCTTTGCTTACCTGTTGAGAGATAGAGGAGTCTCTAGTTCTCCTCCTATATAAAAAGCATTCAAGAAAAGGAACCTCTGGGGCATATCTTTGAGGGAATTGATGCAGATTGTATCTGATTATGAAAAAAATAAAAAGAGCTTTCTTGGAAACTGCTTCTGCTTGGTAAACAATTTCTTGAGGATTGGAAACTTTAACTTGTGAAAGAAAAATAATCAAAACAAAACAAAAACATTTAGTAGATATTGTTAACTATCTGGCTCATGAGTAAAGAATGAAGATTTGGGGGTATAAGAATACAGACATTTTGGTTAAAAAAATCACATTTCCATGCAACACAAACAAAGGCAGATGTCTCTATGTATGATTGGAAAGTCAAGATACCAATGACTTCTAAAACCTATAGCCTTGGATGTCAGCAAATTTTGGAATCCTAAAGAAAAAGAAAAACAAATGAACAACAAGAAAAATCCAAATTTGTAGTTATATGTCACTTGAAAGAGAATAGTCTACTACCAAACAGAAATCTTGAAATGAATGTACCATGAAATTAAAAATCAGCATTTGTACTGAAGGCACCAATACAGACAAATGGTTGTCAGTGTGTAAATCAACATCACAACCAAAAATGTTCCTGAATTATAAACAGTTGACATTCATATGAGGAATTAAGGATAGGGAGCCAAATGCTTAAATGTTCTAGACATGCTAAGGTACATGTTCCAAAGCATATTTTGTTATCAGTGTCTCAGTGAAACCTGCAGATATATGTCAAGAATAACTCGAAGTCTAACGTAAACCTTCAGTCCTGACATTTAAAGCAGATTTTGGCGGAGTGAATCTTAGGGATATTCTTGGCCATCAGTCAAGGGAGGCATCCCTCCTGGCTGTACAGAAGATTAACTGAGAGTATTTTTGTCACTATTTTTGGTAGTTCAAAGTAGACAATCATGTGTCTGCAAACAAAGACAGTTTTACTTCTTCCTTCCCATTGTACAGCATTTATTTTCTTTCCTTGCCTTACTGTATTAGCTAGGATTTCTAGCACAACGTTGACAAGGAGCGGCAAGAAGGGACATTCTTGCCTTGTTCCTGATCTTAGTAGAAAAACTTGGGGTTTCTCACCACTGTGTGTGATGTTAATACGGCTATTTTTTATAGATATTCATTTTGCTAGTCCACGTATAAACTTCTAATGAATCTGCAAATAAGCTTTATTAGTCAGAGTTCTCCAGAACAACTGAATCAATTGTGTGTGTGTGTGTGCACATGCGCACGTGTGAACACACACACACACACACACACGTTATAAGGATTTTCCTCATGCAGTTATGGAGGCTGCCAAGTCCCAAGATCTGAGAGGGGAGTCGGCAGGAGCCAGAACAGCTGATGGCTTAGCTCTAGCCTGAGACTGAAGGCCTGAGAACCAGGAGGGTCATGGTGTAGTATCTGTCCAAACAGTGGCAGGCTCAAGACCCAGGAAGAGCTGGCGTTTCACTTCAAGTCTGAAGGCAGGAAAAAAGTCAGTGTCCCAGTCAAAAGGCCATCAGTGTCAGGCAGGAAGAATCCTCTCCTATTTGGAGGAGGGTCAGCCCTTTTGTTCAACTGATTGGGTGAGTCCCACACACATTAGGGAGGGTAAACTGCTTTACCTAATCTACTGATGTAAATGTTAATGTCACTGGAAAACATCCTTGCATAGACACCTAAAATACTGTTTGAACAAATATCTGGCACCCTGCAACCCAGTCAAGTGGACACATAAAATTAACCGTCACATAAGCCAATAGAACTAAATGTATTCACGAAGGTTGCGAGATTGAAAGTCAATGTACAAAAATTAATTGGAATTCTACATACTAAGTATAAACAGTAGAAAATTAAAATAAAAACATTTATGATAGCATAGAAAGGTAACAATATTTAGGTACAAATATCTAAAAATGAATGCAAAAACTGCAAACATTGCTAAAGACATTATAAAAGATCTAAATATTAATAAATGTAGAGATAAACCTTGGTCATGGCTGAAAGTTTTCAATATTGTAAGATATCAATCTCCTTAAATTGATTTGTAAATGAAACACAATCTTAATAAAAATCCCACCGTGCTTTTATTTTCTAGAAATTGACATCCTGATTGAAATGGAGCCACAAAGGGCTAGAGAGGACAACTACAAAGAACTTTTCAACCGTTTGGATAAGTAAGAACTCTGTTGGAGACCTTACACTACTCGATTTCATGACTTACTGTACAGCTTCATTAACTAAGATAATGACATTTCTGACACATACATCAGTGAAACAGAAGAGAGAGTCCAAGTGTAGATCTATCCTTAGACATCAATTAATTTTTAACAAACATGCTAATGTAATTCTGAGAGGAATGAGTAATGGTTCTGTGATAAGTGGCCATTCGTATGATGAAAAGGAGCCTTGACCCTTACCTCACACATATCCTTAAAACAACATCATTTACTACAAATGTAAAAACCCTGACCGGGCGCGGTGGCTCACTCCTGTAATCCTAGCCCTTTGGGAGGCCGAGGCGGGTGGATCGCTCAAGGTCAGAAGTTCGGGACAAGCCTGAGCGAGACCCCGTCTCTACTAAAAATAGAAATAAATTATCTGGCCAACTAAAAAAAAAATATATATATATATATAGAAAAATTTAGCCGGGCATGGTGGCGCATGCCTGTAGTCCCAGCTACCCGGGAGGCTGAGGCAGTAGGATCGCTTAAGCCCGGGAGTTTGAGGTTGCTGTGAGCTAGGCTGATGCCACGGCACTCACTCTAGCCTGGGCAATAAAGTGAGACTCTGTCTCAAAAAAAAAAAAAAAAAACCCTATAAGAAAAAAGAAACAAACAAACAAAAAAGCCTTTGTGGCCATAGATTCACCAAGGTTACTAAAATAAAACACACAAATTACAGAGCAATAAAGGGTAAAATTGATAAGCTGGATTACATCAAAATAAAACTTCTTGTTTCCTAAGCCATGATAATAAAAGGAAAAGGCAAGGAACTGACAGAGACAAAATATTTGCAAAACATACACTGTGTAGAAGACTTGTCTCCAAAACATAGAAATATCTCTTACAACTCATCTATCAGAGGACAATCCGATAAAAACTTGAGCAAATTCTTATAAATAGACAGTTCTAAAAGCGTATGCAAATGGTAACTAAGCATATAAAAATATGCTCAGCCTTATTAGTCCTTAAGGAGTTGCAAATCAAAATCACAATGAGGTGCCAATTCAAACGCACTGTCAAGAAGACAGATAATCACAGGTGTTGACAAGGATGTGAGAAGCTGGAGCCCTCACACACTACTGGCAGGAATATAAAATGGTGCAGCTACGGTGGAAGACAGTCTCGCAGCCTAATCTCCACTCAAGTCACTTGGGAGGTTAGGGCTCCAACATATGAATTCTGGGGACACACAATTCAGTCCATGGCAGGGGCCACTGTTCAACCCACTGCAGTTACTATTCCTTCATTCTTCCCCTCCTGTCCCAGCCACAGCCTAGAAAATTGCCTGGTAAAAAGGGAACAGAATAGCACCAATGAAGACACAGGTGATTTCCTTCTTTTCCTTCGAAATCTCATTTCCTACAATGATTCTTAGAAGACCTGATCGTAAGGTATAAATTATAAAGATGCAGTACAGTAAGTTTTCTTTTCTTTCTTTCTTTAACTCTCTGAAAAAGCTCCTTTATGATACGATTTTATAGCAGTCACTTATTACATTTGGTAAATTGATTGGCTTATTCCTCTGAATTACCATGTCCTGGATTTGGTGGGGGTCACAGCAGCAGCTATGAAGCTGGAAGCCCATGAGATAGTGAAACTGGTATATTGAAATGTTTTTACGTTCAGTGGATAACCAGCTTAAAGAAATATTATTTTCTATATATATCAAAGGTTCTTTTTGACAAATACAAGTAACTCTTTCTTCCTATAAATACCCTGTCTTCCAATTGAGAGTTTTTGAAGCACACGGGTGAAAGGAATAGCGTCACAGGCTCTACTGTCTTCAAATTTCAAATTAATCCCTGCTCAATGTAGTTGGTTATTCCTGCTCAGTAACTAATTGGTTGGTTATTTATCTTCAAAGTTATAGCTGGTTATTTTTCCAAGTGTTTTATTTATTTATTTTTACAAGCATTTCACCTCTATTTTTATTAAGTAATGGGTATATACACACACATATCTCCACACACTTTTAATTATATTACCAGTAGTCAGCCAACATCTTCTCAATATCATGTTCAAAAATATGCACAAATAAAGAATAAAATTCAAGGTACAAAACTCCACTTTTAGGCTTTCATGCATGGGCCCTGGAAGTCTGTGATTTGTTTTTTCTTATGATGCATGAAAAGCTATGTTGCCTGATTAGGGTAAAAGTTTGTGAGGAAATTCAACTCAGCATTCAGTTAAAAGAACTAGACATTTTCACAAAATCATAAATACAGTGTGAAGGCAGATTGAGAACGAGATGCCTGTTGCATATGTTCTCTGCGCAGCTCCTCAGGGCTGTTAGTACATAGACATTTTCTCACTCCATCTGTTCCCTCTGCCTGAATGACAGATCGGCTCCTGCCAACACTCTCTTCCCCAGCAAGAGGGAAAAAATGTTTCCAGGTGCACATGGACACACCTGATCGATCTCTTGCCTCATCATCCCATTCATTTATTTACTAATAAGTGAATAGATTGCGAGGAAACAGCTAAAGATGGGGAAGTGCTTCAATGTTATCAATTTGAAGTAAAAGAAGAGACAAACCCTACATAGCTTTCTGAGATAAGCTGAAGCAAAGTCTCTTCCACTAAATATTTGGTGTCCAGGAGCCATCCCGCAGTGTTATCATATTCACACTGACACTGAATGGAGACGTACTCATGAATTCACATTTACTGTTGCACCTATTGCTTAATAAATTGTTTTCCATCAAGATATTCTAGGAGTTAGAGCAGGAAACCAACAACATGCTAGTGAAAATGGTTATATAATCTCCATAGCCTAGAGCAAACCGTTTCTTCTAGGTGTTTCCATTACTTTATCTAAAAACACTCAGCTGATAAGATTCGATTTCTCTCTATATTAAATGCATCAATAAGAATGTTTCTGTAAGGTGATTCAATGTCCTCTGACTAATTGTGCTATGTGGATTTCAAGTACTAGTGTATCATGGAACATTAAGACTACATAGTGTTGTAATTTATTTAGATGATTCATTTTAAGCTCTTGGAACAGGGACTGTTTTGAATACATCTTTGTATCCCCCAACAGAACCTCACACTGTGCCTCACAGAGAGTTGGGCTGAATAGATTTTGTTAAATGAATAGATTTTCCAGCCTCAGTCTGTCGCTACAATTTCCCAGAGGGAAGGGGAGAACTTGTTTTAGAACTGGGATTGAAAGAACGATCTCACACCTAAGACCTGAAGGATAAATGCAGCCAAACTGGAGCCAGTTCACAACAGAAAACCACTGCATGACTAATCTTTAAGACCATTGTGTCAACGTTGCCCAGTTCCATCTGCGCCCTTCACATATGTGGACTTTGTGTACTATTCCACTGTCAACCGTAGGCAAAGGGCCTTTGTAGATCTCACGTGGTTGTATCCATCATAGTTGGGATGAAGAATCTCTCTCTCTCTCTCTCTGTCTTTGGCTCTTCTCCTCTCCAAAATTTGGTATTAGAAGAAAGTGATATAAGGGAAAAGGCAAACTGCAATTTCCTCATCGCTTCTTGAAGGTACTATATACCTCTAGTCTAAGGATACTTAATGATATGTATTTCCCAGCATGCCTTCTTCAAAACTCATGGCTTGGCTTAAGATACATGACTTGTGTTAGAAATTATTTCCCTATGAGGAATTGATTAACTCAAACATCAATTCATTCACAAATTCACTGAGTTTTACCCTGCACACACGACGGAAAATATATTCTTCTAGGAAGTAATTATTTGCAGAGAGGTGGATATGTTGTATCCAGAAATATCCACATAAAAGGTAGAAAGGACTAAATTTGCAATAGATTAAAAACAGGAAAGAAAACGTCAGATGCCTTCATTCTTTTTTGTGATGCAGGAGATGAAATATTTTCTTGAAAAAAGAAAAGAAACACTTGTTGAAAGCCTAAGGAGCTAAAAATATGCATTAAGCAATGTATTCTCATACGATGTCATTGTGCATTATACATGTGTGTATATACACACATACATATATGTGCATGATGCATATGTACATACACACACGGATATTTTTATTCATATCTCTGCTTGACATAGCATAAAACTCATGACTGTGAAAACAGTTACATTGAATGAATTGCTTATCTTCTTACATGTGATGTTATTTTAAATAGCATATAATTTCTCATTCACTTTTTTAATAGATGAGGAAGATGGCCGAACAGAAAGTCTGTCGCAGCTAGAAATAAAAAGGCAGCATGAGTCTTTTTCAGAGAATTATCGGATGCTGACACCTAGTGGCTCTCAAAGCCTATCATTACGGAGAACTTTTAACAGCACAACACACCTTCCATGTACTGCAGATGCCGTGTTTCTGAGTACAAATGTACACATATACACAGATAGATACGTCATATTTGTATGTTCTATTGTAGTTCTTCTATGTGAAACTGCTGAAGTTTAGATAGAATGAAAAACCGTGGTGAAATGGACACTTTGTCATCAGCTACATGCCACATTTTTGCTTGCTTGCCTTCTCTCTCTTTCTTTCTTCTTCCTTCCTTTCTTTTCTTTTTGTCACTCATTGTGCAGGATAATGTCTTTGTAAACAGGCTTGCCCCCTCCTGGACTTCAGACCTTTTGTATTCTGAAATAAGCCTCTTAAGCATTAAATTCCTCTGACATTTTTAAGTGCTTCCCTAAATTTCCTATCTCTGCCCTGCTTTTACCACGATACTTGAAATTACACATGCAAAAGCACGTCCCAGTAATAGTTCTCATTCCTTTTCTGCTTTGTGTATTTGGCACCTGCCATTACATTATACAGTTTATGTTTTGGGGGATACATATTATGTATGTAGCTATTCTGTCAAATACATCTTGATTTCCCCCACCCTTTCTCTCTCCCTCCATTCTTTTCTCTTTCTCTCTTCCTCCCACCCTTCCTTCCTTCCTCCCTCCCTCCCTCCCTCCTTCCTTCCTCCCTCCCTCCCTCCTTCCTTCCTTCTTTCTTTCTTTCTTTCCTACACTGTATAATATTCATACAATAGTTATTGCTGGCACATTTCTTAAAGGCTTATCTATTCTTTTCATTGATGAATATACATAGTAAAAAGTCTTATTATGCAAAGCAGATTACATCAAATGCTTTCTTGATTTTTTCCCCCCAATTATAGCTTCTTTCTTTGATCCTTCTCCAAAAGCCATGGATTTAATGAGTTGGCGAAGAGCTGTCTAAGCATGGACTTCGTTCCTTGTGGAATTTACATTCGTTTTTCCAGAAGACTGCTCAGACAGTCCTGTGGCAGGAAGTGCAAAGTAATCAGCTTAGTGCTCTCATTCATGAAGTCTGTCAAGTTAAGCTGTCAGAAACACAGAGAAATGAGATTTAAAAAAAAAGAAAAACAGTAAAGAGATAGATTATAGCTCCCATAGGTAGTGAAGAGTGTTTGCCTCCTAGTTTAACCTGTAACAACTGGGTTTGGAAGCTTTCTTGAAAATTTGAAATGGGCTGAGGGGCTGTCAGAGAGCACCTTGGGGGGCAACTCCAGAACTGCTCCAAGCAGTCCGCGCTTCTCCTTCCCACTTCTGTCTTGCTCCTACTCTTTCAGAAATACATTCTGCCCTGCACTTGAAGTTGAATTTGGAATATGGCTAAAAGAGGAAATGAGAAGTCCGCATTTATCAATAACACTGAATGTAAGTGATCTCAGTTTTCCAATTAAAAGGGATATAGTAGCTGAATGGATAAAGAAAAAAGATTCAAATATAAACTGCTTTCAGGAAGTTCACTACACCTTTAAAGACACACATAGACTTAAAGTGAAAGGGTGGGAAAAGACATTCCATGCAATTGGACACCAAAAGATAGCAGGAGTAGTTATACTCGTATCAGATGAAATAGACTGCACGAACGCAGGGGCCGAACAGTAGCACAACTGGATTGTCTTAGAGTCGAACCGACACGGGTCTCTGGACTACAATCTCGGTGTCACAAAGGCAGTGTTCGTGCTCCAGGCTCAAGGAAAGAATCTGTTCCCTGCCTTTTCCAGCTTCTGGAGACCACCCACACGCCTCAGCTTGTGCTGCCTTTCTGAGATCTTCCAAGCCAGATGAGGTGCCAAGTCCTTCTCACAGCGCAGCATCCTGACCTTCCTCCACACCTCGTCTCCCTCCGACCCTCTTCTGCCTCCCCTCTGCACTCACACACCCGCAATTACACTGCCTCACCTGCGTGATCCGGGATGATCTTCCCATGTAAGGTCAGGTGGTGAGCAACCGTCATTCCCTTTTGCCTTGTAACCTGTCACATTCACAGGTTCTGGGGATGGGGACACAGCCATCCTGGGGGGCGGGGCAGGGTATTCAACTGCCTGTCACAATCCATGAGACATGTTTGTCTCAAATCAGGCAATCATGTTTTAAAATTGCCTTATCCCAGATATCTTGCCCTTCTTCTCTTCTAGTTGGTTAATTATGTTTACTTTTTAATAGGATGTGAAAAAGCAGATTGTAAAGTTTAAGAGGAATTTTTTGAAACTTTAATAAAATGATTCAGTATGATTTAAATACAACTTCAAAGAAACAGATTGGTTTAAATTATTCAAATCAAATAGGGCCTTCATTAACCAGATTCATTCTTTATAGAATGCTTGTTTTATTTTGATTGAACTAGATTTTTAAGGAAAAGAGAGATTGTAACAACCAGACAGAATGTTCAAGGATTCATTTCAAAATACCATTTCTGGAAGTTTGTATAAATATCAATTCCTCTTTTCAACCTTTGGCGTTTATCTCCATCCTCCCGTAACATAACTGGTCTCCATCGCTGTAAGTGTCATATAATGCTACTAGGCAGTTTTCCCACTTAAATTGGGAACATAAAACCAAGTGGCCAGGTAACACTTGAGTGTTTCAAGCATTGTTAACTTGTATTACAGTTTTATTCTTGCCCAGTCTTTGAAAATTGTTTTTCTCTGTGCGAATTGCTATAAACAAAATCTACTCTGTGAATACTCTGGAGACAGGGATGAGCTAATGCAACTTTCCTGTGCTGAAGGTAAATGGAGTCAGAAGTGTCTAGTCTGCTGTGAAAAATTCCTGTTAGCCATTTCCAAACTACTCGAAACCATTTAATCCCATTAATAAAAGTGCTCCATCCTACGTTCTTATGCTCAAGAATTTTGGAAAATATTTTAAACCTTCTTACTTTTGGTTTAATGCTTTCCACCCCCCACCAACCTTCTGACCCAACTACCGTGCTGAACCTAACTTCTCCAGGCTCACAGAGTAAATACACTAATTTGTGGGATTTGTAACTCTTTCAGTTATCAAATAGATCATACTTCTTTTTAAAAATCAGCCAATTTAAATGAAAATTCCTTGCAGAATATATTTGGACATTTAGTGTTGTGCCTTGGAACAATCAAAGCTATCCTAGTGTCTCAAAAAACTTAGAATGGGGTACTGTGTTTTATTTTTCTCAGAGGTAATAGTTTATTTGCTAAGTGATCATGATATCTGGGCAATCAAAACAGAGTTGTTCCCTAGGAGCCTAAGACTTTTGACTGAAATATAGGAACTCAAATTTAATTACACTGCTTTTTCCCTTCACCAATTTATTGGCAATTGGATGGTGGTCTCCTGTCAATTGCTTCAAGCGGAAGTTCATTGAATTCCTGGAATACTTAAGAAAAGTACGTATCCCTGTGCTGCGTTGAAGCCTGTGGGGTGCTGGGTGGCCTGAGGTCTCCTGTCAGAGCCTGACTGGCCTCCGCCTGGACTGTCTGCAGGCTGCGAGACCAGTGGCCTTTCTCCCTCCTCATGGACCCGGGCAGCCGCCTTTGGAAAACTGCCTGGGTCTGAGTCCTAACACGACCACTCAGCAGCTCTGCAACCTTGGCGGAGACACTTAATCCTGGCCTCAGTTTTCTCATCTGTAAAATGAGGGTATTGTCTACCACATACAAACAGTCCTCTGAAGGAAAAGCATAATTAAATCATGCAATGCACTTCATTATGTGAGTGGTCCATAGGAGCCGGCTAAAATTACTCTTCTCATCCTTTATTTTCTTGTTTGTTTGGTTGGGGTTTTTTTTCCTTAACCCGCTTGCTCCACCAATGATTTGAGATAGTTGACAATAATGTCAGAGATATGATGGAGTAAGAAAAAATTCAAATCCTAACAGGGTGAGGTGATTGTTTTGCAGTGAATGGTCCTAGGAAGAGTTCATATGATTTTGACCAGGAGTGTTACCAGAGATCCAGCTGGATTGAGACAAGCACGGGAGAAGCTACCTGATGCTCACTGTCTTCCCACTATCTAGGTCTACAAAACATCATAACTAGTTTTTGAAACTTCCTATTTCTTTTAATGCTTCCTGTAAAAATGATGGTTTTTAATAGGTCTTCCAAATAATGATTTGGCTTCTAAAATTGCCTCAAATCCCACCTGTGAAATTTGCAAGGTCATGGAAGAATGAAGACCCATTGTTCTCTTTAGTCTGTTGGTATTTTGAATTAATATGGGATCATATATGTTTATGATAGTTAAAAACAACTGCATGAAGTACAGTTCATGATTATATTTTTTCTCTATCCTCTGATTGTTTGTTTTTGAGTCTTGGTCAAAGAACTATGGCTTGGAAAGTGTTGTTTTTGGCTGCTTCAAATATGATCATTGTGATAATAATTTCTTTTAACTGAATCATGAAGCTATAGGAGGTTCTTTGGTTGTCAATGGATAGTACACCTTTATATTAAATTACATAGACATTAATAAAAACGAAAATGCTCATTTATAGGGTATTTTCACTATCGTATTTTAGGCGGTTAGTTTTGAATCACAATAAATGTTAGTTTTATAGGAAAAGGAAACTAGGGATCCCTTAATAAGTTTTATGTTAAAACCTAATTTTTTTAGTGTGCAAACTAAACGTGCATTTGTAATTTTACTATGTATTTACAGTTCTTTTATCTAATGAGATATATTCGTCTAAAAAATCTGCAACTTAACCTGTTTTGGAAATTCAAAAGGGAAAAAGACTTTTAGCCACAAGATGTCGCTGTTTCTCGTTTCTTTAGTGAAGTAAGGCTGCCTGACCTGGTTTCTCTCAGGCTCAAGGAATTAGGAAGCAGCATCAGGTTTTCTGACAGTAACTTAGGTTGTTGTCTTACCTCCTCTCGTTCCATGGATGATATAACGTCCAAAATTGTATGCCAACTCTGTGCTTAATGAGCACGAGGGTTTGAAGTAATACAACATCTTCTATGATGAACTGTTCCATATTTCTAAAAGTTTTTAAAATTTGAGTTTTTAATTTAATAAAATGACAGTATGAATTAAAAATATCTTCAAAAAATCCAGATTGGTTTGAATTATTCAAATCAAATAGGGCCTTCATTAACTAGATTCATTCTTTATTGAATTCTTATTTGATTTTGATTGAACTAGATTTGTAAAGGAAAGAGAGATTATAACAAGCCAAACAGAAATCAAGGATTCACTTCAAAATGCCATTTCTAGAGATTTGTATAAATATTTTCTCTCTTCACCCATTGGCATTTATCTCTAGACCTTCTAGAACATAACTGGCATTCAGTATTATAAATATGGAGCTCCTCGGTTACAAAACATGTCCTAATAATTATAGCTAATCAAAATTTTATGAAAACATTTATAATTTTAAGAAAAAACATTCCAGACTTTCTAGATTATGTGTGAATGTCTGGTATTTTAGTTACCCCAGGGAATTTCAATATATCTGAATTAGGCTTATCTTGACTTAAACGAAAAGTAAGAAAGATTAGATGTTTTGTGAAAATGCTAAAATCAACTTATCTTCACTTGAGAAAAAGAACATCAATAATTAAATATATTTTTGATTGTATATAAATAATGATGTCATGGAAAAATTTTCATACCACATTTCCCAGGTGTTACACTTATGAAATACATCCAAACTAGCTATTTTCCAACTATATAACACACAGCAGTAGTGATATGGGTTGAATCGTGTCCCACCAAATTTTGTATGTTGAAGTCCTAACCACTAGTAGCTCAGAATGTGACCTTATTTAGAAATAGGGTTGTTACAAGTGCAATTAGTAAAAAGAAGAGGTCATGCTGGACCTACTCCCCTAATCAAATAGGCTGGTGTCCTTACATACAGGGGGAAACTGTGATGCAGACACACACACAGGATGAATGCTACGTGTAGAGGAAAGCAGAGATCTAGTGATGTATCTACAAGCCAAGAAGTGCCAAGTATTGCCAGCAAATTATCAGAAGCTAGGGGAAAAAGGCACGGAACAGATTCTCCTTCACAGCCTCAGGATCAGTCAGTCCTTCTGACACCTTGATATTGGATTTCTCGCCTCCAAAATTGTGAGACAAAAAATTTCTGTTGTTTCAGCCACCCAGTTTGTGGTACTTCATTACAGCACCCTAGGAAACCAGTACAACCAGAAACTAGGGATTAATAGATGTTTCATAGGGATTTTTTTTTTTTAATTTCAGAGCCCTACAGGGGTACAAATGCTATGGTTACATAAATTGCCTTTGTACCACCTGAGTCAGAGCTACAAGCATGTCCATCCCCCAGACAGCACACACCGCACCTGTCAGGTGTGAATTTACCCATCCCTTCCTCCCTGTTTGTCATTTATTGTGCAGGATAATGTCATTATAAACAGTCTTGTCACCTCCTGGACTTCGGACTTTTTGTAATCTGAAATAAGCCTCTTATGCATTAAATTCCTCTGAATTTAAGTGCTTCCCTAAATTTCCTATCTGTGCCCTGCTTTACCAGATAGTTGAAGTTACACATGCGAAAGTATGTCCCAGAATTAGTTCTCATTCTTTTTTTGCTTTGTGTATTTGGCATAGTCCATCACATTACACAATTTATATTTTTAAGGATCTATATTATGTGTGTAGCTATTCTGTGAAAGCATCTTACTTTGATTTCCACCCATTCTTCTTCCATCCCTCTCTCCCTTTCTTTCTCTCTCTCTCTCTCTGCCCCTTCCTTTCTTCTTTCCTTCCTTCCTTTTCTATGCCTTATAATTTTAGTACAACAGTTATTGCTAGTACATTTCTTAAAAGCTTACCTACTTTTTTTCTTCATTGATATACATGGTTAAAATTTCTTATTATGGAAAGCAGATTACATTGAATGCTTTTTTGATTTCTTTTCCAATTATTGGTTCTTTCTTTGGTACCTCTCTAAAAGCCACCAATTTAATGAGTTTGCAAAGAGCTTTCTAAGTAGGGACTTTCTTCCTTCTGGAATTCACGTTCATTTTTCCAGAAGACTTCTCAGGCAACAGTTCTGCAGGAGGAAATGCAAAGTAATCATCTTCGTGATCTTATTCATGACTTCTGTCCAGTTAAGCTGTCAGAAACCCAGATAAGTAAGAGAGAGAGAAAAAAAAGAAAAAGAGTAAAGAGATAGATTATAGTGTCCATGGGTAGTGAAGAGTTTGCCTCTTACTTTAGCCAATAACAAACTGCTTAGATGCAAAGAGAAAAGAAAAGAAAAGAGCTTTCTTACTACCTGCTCTTTGAAATGAAAACAAAAAGAGCTTTCTTTAACCTTCTGCACAATATGGAATGTAGCTGAACACAAAATGCCTATTACAGCACAATTTTCATTCTGTCTAAATGTCAACAGTTTCCCATATAAAGAACTACAATAGAACATACCAATAAAATATCTCCATTTGTGCATATGTGAACATCTGTACTCAGAAGCACAGCACATCTGCAGTACAGGGAGAGTATGTTGTGCTATTAAAAGTTCTCCATAACAATAGATTTTGAGAGCCACTAGATGTCAGCATCTGATGATTCTCTGAAAAAGACTCATGCCTTTTTATTTCTCGCTGCAACAGAGTCTGTTCAGCCATTTTCTCCATCTATTAAAAAAATGAATCAGAAATTGTATGCTGTTTAAAATAATCATATCACATGTAAGAAAATAAGCAATTCATTCAATGTAATAATTTTTTACAATTCTGAGTTTTATAATATGTTAAGCAGAGAGATGAATAAAAATAACAGTGTGTGTGGATATACACATTAGGCATATATGTATATACACATATGTATAATGCACAATGCATTGTATGAGAATAAATTGTTAGTGTATTTTTTTACCTCCTTAACCTCTCAACAAGCATTTCTTTTTTCAAGACAGTATCTTGCACTGTGAAAAAGAATGAAGATATCTGATGTATTCTTTGCTATTTTCACTGTATTGGAAATTTAGTCCTTTCTACCTTGTGTGGATATTTTTGGATGCAGTATCTCTACACTTCTGCAGATCTATTATTTCCTTGATGGCTACAAGAGTATCTTTTCCATCTGATGGAACGTTTGGCATCTTTTCATATGTCTGTTGGCTTTTTGTATATCTTCATTGGAGAAATGTCTATTGAACCCCTTTGTGTATTTTTCAGTAGAGTTGTTATTTTGCTATAGAGTTGCAGGAGTTCCCTACACATTTTGGCTATTAACCTCTATAGTTTGCAAATATTTTGTCCCATTATGATGTACCAGTATTTGTGTATACACGATGAACAGCCCCCCACCCCAGAAACACACACGATTCTTTGCCAAGTGTTCATATCTTGAGGTGGATCTATGCTCTTCATTATTTCTTAGTCTATTTCCTTGCAGCCTGTAAGATGTTTTTTATGTGATGCTGCTCATAGTTTAACAAACACTGAATTAGGTTATAAATGAGAGTGATAGGGGAGGTGGAAGTTAGGGTAGAGATATAATTCCATGAAACTGTGGGGAGAAAAAGCCAGAATTTATAAAAGATGATGTATGGCAGTCTACCTTGAAGTCTCTAGACCATGGTGGCACTATACCACACTATTAATGGCAATATGATACTCTCTCAAGAAGTGTGACCTCTGCAGTCACTGTATGAGATGATGTCATGAGTGCAAAGACTGTCTGGCTCAAATATTCCTTCAAGGTTGTTTTCCTGTTACCTGCTTGCAAGATGAGATCTTAGCAAAAACTTCAGACAGATTATATTGGTTAAGTTCACTCTCCACAGGGCTACATTATTAAAATGTATCCATCACCACAAAAATTCAGACTCCATGATAATTAAAAAATATATATCAATAGAGACATGGAGAACAAATCAGCATATCAGGATTTTATCCATAATTTAGAGTTGCTGTCCTCAGAGATTTCTTCAAATGATCTTGTGGGCTCTTGGCATTTGGTGAAGTAAACATTTATTTCTGTTGATTACCTAAGCAATCAAGGTACTCTAGTCATCGTAACAATGAGCATAAAGTTCATCCCAAAACAGGTCTCTACCATCTATCTGCAATGACAACGCAGACTAAGAAAAATGTCTAATCCTGTATTAAACAAACATTACGTGAGGAATTTTGGGTTTTACAATTTAAACTACCATTATAGAAATTCAATAATAAGACCTTGTGAAACAAAGACAATGTTGACTTTCAGCAAGGGTTTTATGTATTAATGAGGAAATTTAGAAAATCAGCAAGTTAAGAAATAACATGGAAATAAAGCAAAAATTATTAAAAGAGTAAGAGTGTTTGAAACTAGTATCTATTCAAGACTTCATTCTTTAGGCTGAAGTGTGAGTTTAATCTTATCCTGATTTTATGTGTTACAGTTTTCAACCATCCCCTAAAAATACTCTGCCCCTTCTCCTGGAATTCACATTCTTAAGATATAAAGATTTTTTAAAAAGCAAAATCTAATAGAGAAAAATAGCTCTCCATAAAGAAGTATGAATAGAGAAGTGGTTGTTATTGCTTTTGATGGAAGGAAGCTTCCATAAATGACAAGAACATGATTCCAGAGAGAAAAAGTCAATGGACTTAGAATCAAGATTAAAAAAATAAATTAGAGAGAACTAGATCAGGGTCCAGGAGATGACAGGTGCTGAATCCAGCTTCTCTCGTTTTTGTATATGTACTATGGGAAATGGCGTTTGATAAGCGTGTTGTAGATCTCTCATAGCAGGGATTTCCTGTTTCTTTTTCCTTGTATTTTTTCCCCCAAGTGTGCTTGTGGTTCCTAATCTCATTACTTTAATAATCTCATTACTTTAATGATCTGAGGAAAACCGTGGAGACTCCCAGGAGCTAAATGAAAATTGGCATTTATATGTAAACTATTGAATGTACTTTTATAGATTTCTAAAGTGTGTCCTTGCCCCAAATACGCTGCCTAAATTTATGCTCCAAACCACTAACTTATTTCAGCCTGCAATCATTCATCTGTGGCTCCCGTTCGTTGTGGTGTGCAGGTTAGTGTCTTCGCATGACATGTGGTTTAGTAACGTTTCATTCAAGAAAGAAGCAACACATCAGTATTGCCAGCCAGGCACTGTGCTAGTAGCAGATTACTCATTTTCATAAATATGTGAATATGGCATAAACTTGTATTATGAGGTAATTTCTTTTGCAGCCTGTCTTTATATGAGATATGTACATGTATTTTGATTTACGATAAATACATTTGAAGGTTCATCTCAGGAGCTGGTTCCCTCACAATCCTACAGCTGCCAGGGATGTTGGTGCCTTCGCTCCAGCACAACAGCATCACCTTCACCCAGGCTTCCTTCCTCATTCTGTTGTTTATTGATTGCCTTTCATTTCTGAAAGCATGTTATTTTTCCTTTGGTATTCTCCCATCTCCAGCAGTTATTTTTCCAGCGTGGTTGATTTTTCTTTCCTTTTCATATAGCTAGAGGTTTCAAAAAATGTTATTTTTCTTAAGAGTAGAATCAAATATGAACACTTGTGAGTAACATCTATCTATCAACCCCAGGTACTCCTCCCTCCAATTCCACTGTAGTTTGCTGTTTTATTGAACAAAGGTAGCCACTGCAGTGGGTCATATAGCTTTTGAAGGAGATTGATACTTTGACACTTTGCAGTTTTACAGGATGAGCTGAACATAGTGTGAGCAATGATTTGTTGTATGGACGCATATTTAAGGACCCTGAAAAAACTGTGTGTATTTCTTGCATATCTCTGCTGGGCGATGTGACTAAATAATTTATCACTTGAAATTAAAGGGAAGAACCACTCATATTTATTCCAAGTCCATATATACAAATCAAGATTTCCTCACCGAAGCAGATATGTAAGATGCTCACCTTCCCAGTAAGATCTTTTGTAATTTCACACATGCATCTATTTAGACAACAGCATAATGAATCCATGTGTGCTTCATCCAGGTTCAGTAACTGTCAGCCTGCAGCTTGTGCACCCCATCTGACTCTGTCTCACCAATGTTTAGGAGCAAACCCAATGCAGCATACTGAGTCATGCTTGAGCCAAACACTAACGCATTTTAACACATATCCTATGTTGTGTTCTTCTTGTCCGTGGTTTTCCTTCGCTCCGGACTGCTCATAATGCCATCACTATCTCTGCCTTCCTTTTAGTTCTGCTGCTCTGATGGATCGACTCTGCCCGAAGACCGACTGTTGAGGTCAGCACTGCACACAACCAGTTCTAAAGGAGGAAACAGGCCGGCAGTGCCTCCTGCCCTCCCTTCCCCTGCCCTCTCCCACAGCTCCACCATGGCTGCGTCTCTGGCCGTGGTGCACGTGAGGGTCACACTTCTATGTCTCTGGCCAGGGCTGTTTCTGTTCCTTTCTGGATGGCCCCAGACTGGGCATGCTCAATACTACAGCCAGCCAGAAGTGGTGATACCCTTGAGGGTAAGTGGCACTGGTAGGAACATGAAGACTCCAGGCTGGGTCTCCTATATCATAAACTTTGGGGGGAAGAGACACATTGTCTTCCTGAAGGTTAAGAAGCTCTTACTTGTCAAACACCTTCCGGTGTTCACCTACACGGGCCAGGGAGCTCTCCTTGAGGACTATCCTTCTGTCCAGAATGACTGCTACTATCATGGTTATGTGGATGGGAACCCAGAATCTCTGGTTTCTCTTAATACCTGTTTTGGGGGCTTTCAAGGAATGCTAGTGATCAATGACACTGCTTATGAAATCAAGCCCAAAAGGCCTTCTGACACATTTGAACATCTGATATATAAGGTAGACAACAAGAAGATACCACTCCAATCCCAGAGATATGGCCTAACAGAAGATGGAATAGCCAGACAATTAAAGTTTTGGATGAGTGTTAATTCCACTTTGAAGCAATTAGAAAGTCACTATGGGACCTGGCGGACCCACATATACTATCTTGAGCTGGCACTTGTGGTAGATAATGTTTGGTATGTTTTTCGGAGTAGGAATATGACGCTTTTGCAGGAGGATATCCTTGTGGCCTTCAATGACGCACATACCCTTTTCCTTGATCTGGGACTCCATTTAACCTTTGTTGGACTTGAGGTCTGGACTACAAGGAATCCAATTTCAGGAAATTCCTTGACGAACCTCTTAAACGCATTTTGTACGTGGAAGACAAATAGCTTTAATACACGCGTACCTCATGATGTTGTAGAATTTATAATAAAGAAAGACAATGAGCCTGACAACACAGGCTGGGCCAATTTTGCTTCAGTGTAATATGAGTAATAATGAGGCACTTGTAGTTCACTTGGAACTAAACTACACATATTTTATGTTGAGGATGGTACATGAGATAGGCCATATGTTGGAGATATATCACGATTAGGAAGAAGAATATTGTCGATGTCGACACCATAAGAGATGCCTGATGAATGGGACAATGCTACCCTCATATCAATTCAGCAACTGCTCTTATCTTCACTTATATACATACACTGTGAGAAAGCAGTGTTTGTACAATCGACCAAATGTAGCGATGAGGATGTCCCCAGTGGAGCGCTGCGGGAATGGTCGGGTTGAGGGAGGAGAGCAGTGTGACTGTGGGCCCTGGAAAATGTGCGCCACTGACCCCTGCTGCTTTGCAAACTGCCCTCTGAGACCTGGGGCTGTTTGCAGTTCTGGGCTTTGCTGCACGGACTGCAGGTTTGCTCCGTCAGGCACAGTGTGTAGAGAAGGGAATGGTGACTGATCTTCCAGAGTGGTGCAATGGATCTTCGCATGAATGTCCAGATGATGTGTATTTGCACAATGGGGCCCCTTGCAGGGGCACTGGCTACTGCTATGAAAATATGTGTCATACCTGTGATGAACAGTGTGTGGAAATTTTTGGCAAAGGAACAAAGAATGCAGATAAAATTTGCTACATACAAATAAACACTCGAGGTGACCATTACGGTCACTGTGCGAGGACGGGTCCCGACTATGTAAGCTGCTCTGAAGCAGATAGTCTCTGTGGAAGAATTCAGTGTCAAAATGTGAAAGAAGTTCCCCCCCTGGCTGAGCATGCTACTGTACATTGGTCTCACATCAATGGCGTCACCTGCTGGGGGACTGCCTATCATCTGGGGATGGAAATACCTGGTGTTGGAAAAGTGAAAGAGGGCACAGAGTGTGGTCCACAACGTATGTGCCTCAAAGATCACTGTGTCCCCATATCACAAAGCACTTGTTCTCCTAAGAAATGCAATGAGAGGGGTCAGCAACAGCAAACAAAACTGCCACTGCAAGGAGGAATGGAGCCCGCCCTCGTGCGAGAAAAAAGGCTATGGGGGTAGTGTCGACAGTGGCCCAGGCCCCAGAGAAAAAAAGTCAAACAAGCAGTAAAACCTGTCCAAAAATTGCCCTGACAATACTTTTCTTGATTCCTCTGTTGGTTTTGTCATGCTGTGTGATAATTTTGTTTTGGATGGTATTTGGAAGAGGGAATAGAGAGAAAAAGGCACAAACTTCACCTGAGACAGAAAAGAAACCTGATGAAACTGCACCTCCCCCTGGGACACAGGCACCTCCCCCTGGGACACAGGCACCTCCCCCTGGGACACAGGCACCTCCTCCTGGGACAGAGGCAGCTCCACCCTAGGAAAAAGCACCTGCACCTGAGAAACCAGGGCCAGAAGGAGACAAAAGCAAAAAGTAAAAAAGTCCAACTGTCATCCGAGACAAATGAGCAAAATGCTCAAACCTCACCTGAGAAAAAATAGTAAAATATAACCATTGCAGAAAACAAAACGAATTCTTAAAGCAATTTCCTATGTGTTAATTTTCAATGTCCTGGACGTAAAAATGATATTGCATATGTCAGGGAGCACTGAAAGAAGATCTGAGATCTCTTATATTTCAGGATCATACCCATTAAGCCACAGATAAAGGTAATTATTAGCCTATTCCTACTCTTCATTATTTTAAGCAATTTTGGCGGTTTAGTTTTCAAGGAATCACTCTGAGTTCCCCGAGCACAGACACAGCTGGGGCTGGCGTGAGCTGGTGTGTGCGAGAGGTAATTAGCTGCATCTCGGTTTCAAACAGCTTTTCTTCTTTGCTGGTCCTTTCCCGACCAGCGTCACAAAATGGGGGAGCGAGAGGGAGACCGCAAGCTTGAGAGAACCTTTCGAGAGCGGTTTCTGTCAGTGTTGCCTCAGTAAGGGCCTTCGCCTCGGAAGCAGCAGCTCTCAGTCTTCCCAGTATCGCTACTGTTAAAAACATTAGGCACATTAAATTTAGCAGAATTTATTTGAGGAAAATACAGTTCATGAATCACCAGCACCCGGAATCAGGAGAAGCTCACAGGCCTCGCCCCAGCAACGTGGGCTGTCAGTGTTTACAGACAGAGAAAGGACTTGAAGAACCAAAACAGCCTGATGGTTCACAGCTGGGCTTTGGCCTTATTTGGGCGTAATGTGATGGGCATTTACCTGGTCTGAAGCTCGGCGGCTAGGATCGGCTGGGACTCAGCTGATTTGTTGCAAGAATATACTCTTTTTTCTTTTTAATTCAAGAATGTACTCTTAGTTGCAGTGCATTTACATACTAAGGTAAGTTGCAGTTTGCTATGTACGTATGCAAAGTGTGGAGGGAGATTTAGGCTAAATTTAAATGAACGATTTCCACCTTTGGCCATTTTCTCAGTTTTTGAGAGACTGACCCAAAGCCTGGGGACTGACGCTGCTCTCTGTCACCATCATAATCTTGCTTGGTCTTGTTGCAGCAAAATTGAGCGGGAACAGACCGAGAGGCAGCCTGAAGCACAGAAAACAGGTTTTATCGCGCTGGCGGGCTCGGAGGGGACTCGCCACCTGAGCCCCCAACAAAGAGTGGAACGGTCTTTTATACATTTTGTCTTTAGGGAGGGAACGGGTTGCAGTTGACGGCTGCAACATGGTTGTCTTCAGCGGGGCCAGGGTCAGCGGCCTGGGCTCCTGGCGCGGGAGTTGCTGCAGGCAGAGTACAGAGGCTGGACGGTGACAGCGCTGGGGGAGATGGCAGGGCTGGGGGCTTGCCGGTGGGCTTTCTACTTCAGTCTCAGTATGGAATTCACAGTTCATTAAGTGAGGTCAGCTGAATGTTTCTTTATATTCTCTTTGTGTTTTCTTTATTCTATTCATAACCTTATTGAGACCACTTGACCGATAATGAATGGCTGCACCTGTGCATTTACACCTTGAGAGGGTGTGGTGCCCCAGGTAACCCACCGTGACAGCCAGCAGGAGGAAGATACTAAGAGACTGAAGTATAGTCCTTAACAGGAGCCCCAAAATAACCAAACGGATGAAAGTCAAATCAACAAATAGTGAGCCAGAAGAGGAAACTACTTGTTTTAAACAGGTAGCTTGTCTGTTGATTTCTTCCACCTGATGTCAGATGTATTTATCCAAGTGCTGCAGGAGGGTTTAGCTGTCACACACTCTCCTCCTGTTCAGCCAACAGACAGTCCAAAGCAAGCATGTTATCTCACACAACCTTAGCAAGATCATCTAAAAATGTTTTCTGGACAGCTACACTTTTTGCAGTAGGGTCAGCTATAGTAACTAATGTTTGAGGTAGATTTCTAATCACAACTTTATTTACATTTATGCCAAGCCAGGGAAGAAGCATTCTATTAAAAGAAGCCCATGTGGAAGGGTTTATGTCTGCTAGCATATTCTTTATTCTAGAGTGCAAATTAAGAGGTATAAACCAATGTTCAATTTCCAATTGCTCATGTAGTGACAGTGGTACCATCAGAATCTCTAGTCTGCATTGGACCCTTATTATCCACTTATTGAGACCTGGAGCTGCCAATGCATGTGGTTAAATAATCTGTATATTATTCAATCCCCCACGGTAAAAGCATATCCTGGAGGGGCAAACAGACGGAATTACCTGTGGATGCCTCGTGTTTTATCAGTAGGGAAGCCCCAGGAATACGCATCCAAGGCTTGAGTATTGAATCAGTGCATGTTTGGAGGCTTCCTACAATTCAGGGATTCAGTTACCAATTTGTCTATAAATTGTCAAATTATCTTTCTTTTGGTTTCTTATTCAATTTCTGACAGAATTTAACTGCCAAACCATCACTGTAGATTTTGCCTACTGTTGCATCTAAACAAGAAAACGGAACCACCAATCTCCTAGCTGAAACTTGTAGAAAGGACTAGATACCACACAAGAAATATCAGTGAAATTTGTTACAGGGTTAACCAGAAGGTCTCTAAGATCATGTAACATACATCATGTAGGTTTAACATGATATAGCCAACATTAAGTTCCCTGTGGATGCCACCAATTATGAAATCTTAATTATTATATTATCTTGCCATATATAAACAGAAAACAAACACAGGGGAAAGAGGAAGGGGGATGCAGTTTCATACAGACATAGATGAGAGGTCTTGATTTGTGTACTTGGGAAAGCTGTGCATGTCTAGGATGTCATCTGCTTCTGAGGAGAGACCTTCCCTGTCAGATTTACATTGAGGTCTGCAATGATTGGACGTCCCCAAGAATCTGGGGGGGCTCTCTTTAGTTGAGAGATGTGCATCCAAGGCTCAAGGCCCTGAAGTTTTGCTGCAGAAAAGAGCTTGGTATAGTTCCATCCAATAGCTTTTCAGGGCACTCTTTTTTTTTTTTTTTTTTGGTGTTTTTTTATCCAAAAGACCCAGTCTCTGGGTTTCAGATCTTAAATGGTCTAGTTGTTATGAGTTGACCGGTCACAAACGGCTTCCTTTACCTGGTGAAAATATACTGCCACGTATGCATGAAAGCCTTGCAATACAGAGTCATTTCAGCATCCTTAAGAGTGTTAGACACATGAGGTTCGATTATTGGGGCCATAGGTCTTGCAATAACTATTGCCTAATATGTGTTTTCTAGTGGATCATTAATTGATAATTCCTTTGGTCAAGGCAATCCATTCAATAGAGTTAGCTTTGCCTAATGCCATTTTGTGTATAGTACCTTACTTACCTGTTTTGAAACTTCTCTAGTGAAAGGAGTACCTCCATTGCTGGACATTTCTCTAGGGATGCCCCGTAAGGGAAACCCATTTTCTAATAAGCTTTCAGCTACTGCTGTAACATTGGATTTCTTCCATGGGAAAGCTTCTATACAACCAGAAAACCTGCATCCAAGGTGGCATTTCAGTGAAATCCTTCTTGACGTGTGCAAGTGATCCAGAAGGTGCCAAGAATCTATCACCAGAGGATTTTATTCTCTTACCAGAATTATGGGTTTTACCACTCCCAAACTGATTAGAAACCCCTTTAGAAATTTTAGAACAATCGTCCTACCATTTTTTTCGTAATTTGTGTCATTTTATCTACACCATTGTGAGTCGTAGAGTTAACAGTGAAAGCTTTAAGGCCTCAGGAAGAGCCAGGTAGCCATCAATGCTCTCATGGTCTCCACTTAACACTGAATTTCCATTCTTTTCAATACTAGTTTTGTTTCTCCAAATCAGGCATGTAGCACTATTTATTAAGTAGTTCATCACAGAGAATTTGACTTGGAACAATCTTATAAAGTTAATTGAAATGAAATTTCATCTCTTAACAATTTTGGTATTGGCTGACGGCAGGAAAATGTGCCAAAGTATTTCCTTAATATTTAATTAATTCTTGTTCTGCTTGATTTGGGCTTAGCACTTTTAGGATCCAATTTTTTAGGATCTTTTAGCACTTTTAGGATCCAACTCTTCATTAGAGTTCTGGAAATTCTCACCCAGTACAATGGCATGGTCAGATTTCAAGGAAATTCATACAATTTCTGGAACACATGACATATGTATACATATGTAACTCAAAGAAAGTTTAGCATTACTTCTTATTTTGCAATGCTCCTCATACAATTTTGTATATCAAATGAGTGTACTTCGTTTAATATCCCTTTTTTCATAAACAGAGTTATCCTTTTGAGATGTTCCAAAGGCTCATTTAGAAAACGCCTAAGTTATTTTGAGGTCACAAAAAAAGACTTAGTTTAAAATTTGATTTGGGGAAGTATGGCAAAAACATCAAGGGTTTAAAATACTTGATCAAAATAGGATCACAGGCTACTCTGAAAATAGTTATTCATTTAACCAGAGTGATCATTTAAAGACTTCAAGACTGGTGAGGGGGCTCAGGCCTGTAATCCTAGCAATTCTGGAGGCCGAGATGGGAGGATTAATTGTGGGCAGGAGTTTGAGACCAGCCTGGGCAACACAACAAGATACCATCTCTACAAACGACAGAAAAGTTATCTGAGTATGGTTTTGCATGCCTGTGGTCCCAGCTACTCAGTAGGCTGGGGCAAGCCTGTGGTCCCAGCTACTCAGTAGGCTGGGGCAGGAGGATTGCTTGAGCCCAGTAAGCAATGATGATGCCACCGAACTCTATCCTGGGCAACACAGCAAGACCCTGTCTCAAAAAAAAAAAAAAAAGACTTCAAGGGAAAATACAGAGAGTTACATAGTTGTAAAAAATCTTAGTTCTTTCAATAGAGAGGACTCAGTTTTCTTAAGTGAATAAAAACCTCATAAAGACAACATGAAGCACAGGAAATTATCTTGCTAAAATACAGAATCATTGTTTCCTAGGCCAATCACCTAAAAGATAAAGAAAAAGCTTTCACAACTTCCTATTAAGAACAGACTAATACTCCAAGAAAACCTTGTTTAAAAGAGGTGAACAAATTCTATGACAGTGTTGCATCAGTGTACTTTTAATACTAATACTCTATTTTTAGAAAATTTTATAAATATTTCCCTTCTAATCTTAACCAGCTTAATCACACATAAAATTATTTTCACAAGATTCGTGTTCCAAAAACCACCTACAAAATTTTTGTTTATTCAGTTTTTATCTTATACTTTTCCTGTTTCCATTTTAGAACAAGCAGTCATTCTCCTTTAGAACAAAATTTACTTTCTTTTTCCCTTAACAAAACTAAATATCTTCATGCTTCATAGCCTTTCTGTATCAAGAACACATCTTACATTCCTTGTACAGTTGCATGTAGACTTGTTTCCTTTATTTCTAGTAATTTTAGAGATATTAATTATTATTAATCCAGAGACCTTCAATTCCAGTGAACACTAGGAAACACACAATTGTGAACTTTCTCTCAAACCAGCAATCTGTATATCTGCAAATCTATGAGTCATAATTTCTAGAAGCACGTGCTTTCTCATAGTACCGTTGGGTCAGCAGTCTGAAATGTCGGATCTTGATGTGTTCTTGGCCAGAGAATGACAAGACACACAGAAAACAAGGTAGCACGAATTTGTTGAGGAGAGAAAGACAGGATTATAGAGCAAGAGCAAGATATAGGTTTACCAAACGGGAGCAAGATACATTCACCCAAGATGAGGAAAAGGACCCCTTGTCCTGTAAAAGAGGCCTCAGTTATGGTGTGGGGTATTGTTTGATGGTGTCTGGATTGGGCCCTGCTTGTGGTTCAGACGTCACCACTGAACCACTTTGATGGACAGTTGGGAGTTTTATGACCTGAGTCTAACTGTGCGTGGGGATCTCCCATGAGCCTCTCTGAAATCCCATTTGGGGAGGGGAACCCCAATGTAGATTTAAGCTAATAGCATCATAATTAGCCTTAGGTTGTCCTAGGTCACCTTCCAGACCCCATTGTGCCTGCACTGCTTGCCCTGAGGGCTAGAAAACCTCTGCATTCTTTGCAATTGATGTGCTAAGTTCTGACTGGCAGATTCCTAGGGCATCCCCTCCTCCCCCAGATGTCGCAATTACTTGGGGTGCCCCCTTTGTCCCCAGGAGGGGCCAAGGTCCCTGGCTGTCTACCTAACAGTACAATTGGTGAAAATGCATGAAACATGTTTATGAACAATCCCAAATATTAATATCTTTAGTCTCTCAGTAATAAGAAACTGTAAAGGAGGCAAAATATTGTATCTATCTCCTTAGACTCTTTTGGCCAGGCCTGAGAATTCAATTGTTGCACAGATATCCCTCAACTTTCCAATGCTGATGATAACACTGTTAAAACCTTTGGGTGTGGGAAGTACATCTTTCTCATGGGAATTTTATTTTCACACTTAACGTACTTTTTTTTTAACAACTATCTTTCGATTACTCATGAAGATGAGGCATTAACCAGCTAGCCATCATCTTAAGCTATTTTTCTTGCACACAAATTCTGTAATATAAATAACAAACTTATTTACCAGTAAACCAGGGTAGAAAATTTTGTATGTCTGTATTATATTTAATGCCGACCACTTTGAAGGTAAGCCTGTTTTAATCAAAGCAACAATATTCTTATTTACCAAAGATTACCCAAGATACATGAACTTGGAAAGTTTTGGGTTGGTTCTCCTTTTTCTGAGAGAATATTTAACTTATATGAACACTTGTTTTTGCTTAAAGCCAATTAAATAGAGCTCTTTTGCAATTTTAATTTGGCAATACCGTAAGAAGATAAAAAAAATCACACACATATATCAGATACCAACATATGAAAAGACACCTTCAGCTTCCCTTCTAACATTTTAGCCATGTGCCAGATACTAAAATACAAGCTCACTAATTTATTAAAGAATATTTGTATCCAACTTGTGTTTGTTCTGGCCAATTAAGCAAGACTATCCATCCAGATGGTCAAAACGCTTTACTACTATTTGTGAAAGGAAAAAATAAAAAGTAAATTACCTTTTAGAATTTTTCATTTGCCAGTTTCCAAATAGTTCTTTTTTTTTTTTTTCCTTTTTCTCTCTCTTCTCCCTGTAAGTCATCTTCCATACATTTGCATTTCCAAAGGGATGGCTCTTAGGTAAGACCAGATAGAAAATTTGCATATCTAAGGCACAGAGCTGAGACTTCAGGCCTAAATACCATAATTTGCCTATTTCAAGAAAGATGAGTAAGCCCAGTTCAGACAAGATGGCTCAGAACAGCCTTAAACAGAGGTAAGACTTGTTATATAGATTTAAGGCATGTGTTCTCCATTGTCAAAGTTTCCAGTGACTTAGTACTCATCATATTCCACTACAGAGAGAGAGAGAGAGAGAGAGACCCCCTTACAAATGAAGATTTCCTTCAGAGATGTAAATTTGTTTTGCAGAAGGGTCTCAAAGTAACTTGTTGAAAATAGTGCTCATGCCAGAAAGGCTTATTTTGGAGAGTAATTTGGCTAGATGGGCAGTTTTCTATTTCAGCTTGTGTCATTTAATTAAAGTACTGAGAGGGTGGTGTGCACTGAAGAATAGGACAAATACTTTTATGCTGGATTCAGCATAAATACTTCTAGTCTTATCCTATAGTCAGAGACTGGTTCGTCCTTTTTTTTTTTTTCCCCAAGATTGAGTGACAGACCAGTCAGGTTCTCTGACACCCCCCAAACTTGTCTAAATGAACTAGAATGACAGGATGGAAAACAGTACTGAAAGGAGTTAAATATTGCCATTGATTTTTTCTCAGGACTACCTGCTGATGTCGGATGGGAATTGAGGATTAGGCTTGATCCTGTTAGAGGATCTCTCCTAAGAGAAAGAGAAGCCATCAATCCTCTTAGTCACTACACAGGACTAGATTAAATCATATCATGAATTAAACCTTTTGAACACTTCCATTCATAATCTTTTTTCCCCAACTCACAAGTGCTAATTTTGAGTGCTATGTGGGAGGCTGATGAGCTCATCTGAAATTTCTAAAAGGCATAATTTCCCAAAATTATGTTATGTTTTGAACACGAGACAAACTAAAACAGGGATGTCTGAAGCACATACACAGTCTCTTATCTCTTAAGATACTTAGCTGATTTTGGACTTTCACATGGCAAGAGGTTGGAGAGCTGGGGTGTGAACCTTTGGGTGAGAGAGATTAATCCCCACAATCTTTCAGAGCTGAGGAAATGCAGTCACACAGACTCCCACTGGGAAGTCTAGCAGGCCCAGACCTGACCAACGGTAGCAAAGGAGAATTAGTCCAGGATTTTCTATTAATACAAAGCACTCACCTCCGACCCAGCTCAATCCATAACTGATTTAGGGAATCAGGGCCTCAACTTATCTTTCTAACAGAGGAAAGAAGGAGAAATCTCTAAAGCTCCTATAATTGTTTTATACATAATTACCTGCATATAATAAAATATTTACATATAAGCTGAAAGCAAAAAAATATATATAACTTATTATTGTCAGGTTTCAGTGTGAAAATGTTGGTTCTTAGTGTGCTCACGGCTGAAGAATGACCAGACACACCAAAGTAAGGCAAGCAGGAAAATGAGGTTTACGGAGGAGAGAAAGATAGGATTATAGGGCAGGAGCCAGATATAGGTTTATAGAGCATGACACATATGCCACAGATGATAATTGGACCCACTGCCACAGGAAAGGGAGAGCAAAAGGAAGGGCACAAAAAAGGGACTTGGTTATAGTCTGCATCTTGTTTTACAGGGCCCGGATTGGGACCTCCCGAGTGGCTCAGACGTCACCAGGGAACAGCCTTGATTGGACAGTTGGGAGTTGCATTACTACCCATGTGGGTTGTTCTAGGTCGATTTCCGGACTCTCTGGTGCCTGTGCGGCTTGGCCAGTGGGTCAGAGAGTCCTGTGCGTTCCTTTGCAGCTGGCACACTGAGTTCTGATGGCAGATGTGTAGGGTATTCCCTCCTCCAATACAAAGGTCTCCGGCAGAGAACAGGATTAATAAACAAGTGTTTAATTCATTTCTAAATGTTTATTTGTGTGTAAATAGTTTATGCAATTTAATTCATAAACATAAATTTTAAAATATGCATGTTGTCATAAATCACAATCAAACCTGTGGAAGGGAGGGGCAGTGAGCAGCTGAGAGGGGACAGGCAGTAGGCAGAGGACATGGTGGGAAGATACATTAATACCTGGTCAAAACGAAAGGCCTGACTTCCTTCCTTCCATTTCTTTCCTGCCTTCTTCTTTTCTTCATTCTTTCAAAACATATATCTCAGCTGAAAGACACTTTTTCCCAAGTGGATGATGAATCAACTGTGTTTTCTGCCTCTGCATTCTGACTGCCACTTGTCACATGAGGTCAGATGTAATATTTTCCACCTGTGGCATATGTTGGTGCTTGAAAGTTTCAGGTTTTGGAGCATTTTGGATATCGGATTTTCAGAGTAGGGCTACTCACACTGTATACTCCACTCCACAGTGTGTGGTTGTGCGTACATATGCAATACTCGGGAGCCACGACTCCTGTTCCTTTTCTAAGTACTAACGATTATTTTTCCTGCAAATCACAGGGTTCCTGCAAATCAGCTTAATACAGGCATACTTGAAGATATTGCCAGCCTGGTTCCAGACCACCACAAGAAAGTTAATATCCCAATGAGGCCAATCACACAGTTGTTTTGGTTTTCCAGTGCACATAAAAGTTATATTTACACTATACCATAGTCTATCAAGTGTGCAATAGCATTTTACCTAAAAACGTACATACCAAAAAATACTTCATTGCTAAAAAATGGTAATGATTGTCTGAGCCTTCAGTGATTCACAATCCTTTTGCTGGGGGAGGGTCTTGTCCCGATGTTGATGGCTGCTGACTGACCAGGGTGGTGGTTGCTGAAGGTTAGGGTGGCTGTGGCAAGTTCTTAGAAGAAGAAAGCAGGAAAGTTTATTGTATTCACTAGTCCTTTCATGAATGTTTTCTCTGTAGCATGCAATGCTTTTTGATAGCATTTTACCCATGGTAGAAATTTTTTGAGCAGTTTTCTCAAACTCTGTCACTGCCTTATCAACTACGTTTATGCAATATTCTAAAGCTTTTATTGCCATTTTAACAATGTTCCACAGTATCTTCACTGGGAGTAGATTTCATCTCAAGAAACAACTTTCTTTGCTCATCCATAAGAAGCAACTCCGCATCCTGAATATTCTTTTTCTCTTAAAGTATGGAAATTAAGTGTACTTATACATAGTCACATGACAAATATCTCAATGTTTGTCCATGTTATTATGTATTATATATTTTCTCTTTTAAGTGTTTTACATGTCCCCAGTAGGTGTCCCATTAACTTTGAACATGTGTACACGTGTGATGGGGGTGGAGGGTGGTGTAAACTTAAACATGAATTTTGAGTTGTTCTCCAGGGTAGTTTGCTTTCTCATTGGACTGCTGTATGCTGTAGTTTTCTCTGTGTATTCTCTTGAAATCCTATTGGAATTTCATCCTCATACGTTGTGTTTCAGGTTTATATGTGATTTTTATTCAATTTACAACTCCAAAGATGACTTTTTTTCCAATTTGTTCTCTGAATTTGCATTGATTCCTCATGACAGAAAAAAGGCCAATGACAATTGAAAGACTCAATTCTCATTTTCTCATCCATTCCTCTTATATCAGCTTTAATGTGTCTCTTAATTTCCTTGCTACTTTCTTGCTGCAAGGCTAATTTCCTTTTTAGTTGTTATAAATTCCAAATGCTAGAATGTTAGTCTTAATGACACTAACCTTATATGCCTCTTCCACATGTTTTCTTTATCATCTGAAATTTCCATGTAACCTTTAAAACTTAAAATCATCAGATGTATTTTGATAGAGGTACAATATGTTACGATCTCTTTCTGTCTTTCCTCCTCGTTGTGATAAACTTCTGTTTTATACAATTGAATATATTGTAATAGTCCTTTATTTGCATCAGTGCTTTCTTTGTAGTTTTGATTATCTCAGATGAAATGATTATTTTTGAGTAAAAGTGATTTGCACTAATGAATACTAGGTTCTGCTCTATATAACAGAAAATTCAAAAATTACAGTGGTTTAAAGGACATAGTTGTTGATTGTCTCTCATCTAAAAATATTTAAAAGACAGATGGTCCAGTGATGGAAGTATCACAGTGTCATCAGATGTGGCAGGTCCGGCCTCCCTGCCCCACCATCCCCAGTGTCTGGTTTTCAAATCCATGCTGCAGGCTGCAGTCAGGAAGGGCAGACTGAGGGGAGCCCCTTCTTGCTTACGTTGATTCCCATTAAGCCCTGTTATTGAGATTGCGTTTACTGCGTACGTTTATCTCAAGTGTCCTCAGATATTTAATTTAGGATAATGGCCTTCAGATCTACCCAAATTGCTGTAAAAAACATTATTTCATTAATTATGGCTGAGTAGTAGTCCACAGTATATCTCTGTATGCCACACACTGCATTTTCTTTATCCACTCCTCAGTTGATGGGTACTTTTGCTGATTCCGCATCCTTACAATAATGAATTGTGCTGCAATAAACATACCAGTGCAGGTGTCTTTTTGATATAATGACTTCTTTTCCTTTGGGGACATACTGTGTAGGGGGATGGCTGGATCGACTGGTAGGTCTACTTTTAGTTCATTGAGGAATCTCCATACTGTTTTCCACAGCGGTTGTACTAATTTATATTCCCGCCAACAGTGTATAATCATTCTTTTTTCACTGCATCCACATCAACACCTGCTGTTATTTGACTTTTTAATAACACACTCTTACAGGGCTAAGATGGTATCTCATTATGGTTTTAGTCTGCATTTCCCTGATAATTAGTGATGTTGAGTATTTTATCATTATGTTTGCTGGCTATTTGTCTATCTTTGTTTGAATAACGTTTGAGTTCCTTATAGATTGTGGATATTAGTCTTTTGTAGACTGTATTATTTGTGAATATTTTCTCCTGTTCAGTAGGTTGTCTATTTACTTTGTTAATTATTTCTTCTGCTGTACAGAAACACTTTAGTTTAATTAAGTCACATGTGTTTATTTTTGTTTTTATTGTATTTGCTTTTGGGATCTTACTCATAAATTCTTTACCTAGACCAATGTCCAGAAGAGCTCTTCCTAAATTGTCTTCTAGTTCTGCATATATATGTCTCTCACCTCTTTCGTTAAATACATTCCTAGATATTTAATTTTCTTTGAAGCTATTGTAAAATGTGCTGCGTTTTTAATTTGATTTTTGGTTTGACTGTTATTGATGTGTATGAATGCTTCTGATTTTTTTGCATTGATTTTGTATCCTGAGACTTTACTGAATTCATTTATCAATTCCCAGAGTCTCTTGGTTGAATTCTTGGGTTTTCTAGATATAGTATCATATCATTGGCAAAGAGTGAGAGTTTGATCTCTTCTGCCTCCATTTGGACACCCTTAATTCCTCTCTCTTGTCTGATTGCCCTGGCAAGGACTTCCAGCACTATGGTGAATAGAAGTGGAGATAGTGGGCAACCTTGTCTGGTTCCAGTTCTAAGCGGGAATGTTTTCATTTTTTCCCCATTCAGTATATTGGCTATGGGTTTATCGTACATGGCCTTATTACTCTGGAGAACAAACTATTGCTTTCAGGTACATTCTCCTGACTTCAGGGAACACATCAAATAACAAAGTACACAGGGAATGCTGACCCTGTGTAGATCACCAATTTGGATATTTCTCTTCAATTGCTTTCAATAGGTAGAGTTTCTGGTTTTTAGTTTTGGAATAATATGGTATTGAATATTAATAAAGATATGATTTCACTGAAGCTAAACCCAAATCATTGGCATTCAAGAGACACAAATGAAATAAAGATAAAAGAGGAAATCATGATAAAAGTGGATGTTATCTCTACTGATGTTTTCAGCAAAAAAAAGCTTTCAGTTTTATTTTTCAAGTATTGGGTAGTCAGCATCAATTTAAGGTACCTTGTTTTAGATCTCGAGCTAACTATTCACTTAGTTATTCTAACTGTGAAAAGTAAAGCCTTATCCAAATTCTTTGTAAGTTATACTCGATCCTATAAACTACCCGAGTGTTAGGTCCTTGACTGTCTTGTTTTCTTCCCTCTCCCTGACGTCCCGCCCTGGTCCTGGTAAAGTGACACATGCTCAATAGATTTCTTTTGGTTAGTGATTAATGGCATTTGAGATCCAGAACAATATGGGGACTGATCATAAAAATGATCAAGTTACATATCTGGGGAATTTTGTATCATTTTTATGAAGTGCTGTAAATAAGTACATTTCAAAATTAAATCTTTATGTCCCTTCTCTTTTCAAATGCACTTAGAGGAAGTTTTCAAAAAGACAGAATAAGAATAAGAATGGAAGTGGGAAGAGAAAAACAGTTGACAGTGCAGAAGGGGACATAGAAACCTATGATAAAGGTCACTGCAGTTACTGTGATTAAATATGAAAGGTGACTCTGAGAGTTGTGGCAGCCTGAGCAGGTTAAGTGCTTTGCTCCCATTACCAAAGAGAGAGCGTACGTCAGAGGAAAGCGAGATGGTCTGGGGCTGTCTTGGTTAATAACAGAGGCTGACTAGGAGCAGCAGAAACAGTAGAATGGCCACATAAAACACCAGCGTTTATTCTCGCAGGATGAGATGTTTGAGGAGAGATAGTTGTGGTGTTGGTTCATTGGATCGAGAATGTCAGGGTCACGCTTTCTGCCATTCTCCTGAGGTTTCCTCACCTCTCTGAATGGGTGCTGAGCTCACCCACTTACCACCCAGGGAGATCAGGCATGAGACCCTGGGAGTTGGTGGTGTTTAAGAAATGCTGGTCTTATGTAGCAAAGGCCCACCTGTAGAAACCGGCATTCAAACCATAGAGTTCTGACTTCAGGCAGCCTGAGTCGCTGGCCTTAAAAGACAGCATTCATGCAGAAGGGACAAAGCCAAGATTATTTTGTGAAATCGGTTATAGGAAGTGGTGGCTTGCTCACACAGAACAATAAAGAAGCCGATGCTGTATGGTAAAGTCTGGCAGGGCTGAAGATATAGAGCCAATTTTAAGTCTAAAGAAGCAAGATTTTGTAAGTCTCTGTAGTGCCCAAAGTGATTTACAGATTCAGTGCAATCCCTATCAAAATGTGAACGTCATTTTTCACAAAATTAAAAACAAAGTTCCTAAATGTCAAATGGAATCAAATAGAACCTAAATAGCCAAAGCAATGCTAAGCACCATGAATAAATCTGGAAGTATCACATTACCTAACTTCAACTTATACCACAAAGCTATAGTATCCAAAACAGTATGGTACTAGTATAAAGGGGAAACAATCATTAGAGCGAATAGACAACCTACAGAATGGGAGAAAATATTTGCAAGCTATACCTCCAAAAAAGCTCTGTTAAGTAGAATCTATGAAGAACTCAAACAAATCAGCAAGAAAAAATCAAACAACCCCATTAAAATTGGGCAAAAGACATGAACCAAAGCATTTCAAAAGAAGATAGACTAATGGCCAACAAACATGAAAAATTCTCAACATTTCTAATAATCAGGGAAATGCAAATCAAAACCACAATGAGATATCACTTATGTCCAGTGACAATGGCTTTTATCAAAAAGTCCCCAAATAACAAATGCTGATGTGAATGCAGAGAGATAGGAACATTCAGACACTATTGGTGGAACTGCAGACTAGTACAACCTCTATAGAAAGGAGTATGGAGATACCAGAACTAAAAGTAGAACTACCATTTGATCTAGCTATCCCACTAGTGGATATTTACTCAAAAGAAAAAGACATTCCGTAAAAAAGACGTCTACACTTGAATGTTTATAGCAGCAAAATTCACAATTGCAAAGATGTGGAAACAACCCAAGTACCCATCAATACATGAGTGGATTAATAAAATGTGATGTAAATATATGTATACCATGGAGTACTACTCAGCCATAAAAAATGACCAACTCAGACCTCTTGTATTAACCTGGGTGGAACTGGAGGCCATTCTTCTAAATGAAGTATCACAAGAATGGAAAACAAACACCACATGTACTCATGTGGAACTAATTGATCAACACTTACATGTGCACAAATGGAAGCAACATTCACTGGGGATCTGGGAGGTGGGTAGGGGAGGAGGGGATGGATAAATTCACACCTAATGGGTACAATGCACACTATCTGGGGATGGACACACTTATAACTTTGACTCAAACAGTACAAAAGCAATTTATGTAACCAAGATGTTTGCACCCCTGTAATATTCTGAAATATAAAAAGAAAAACGTTCAGCTGAAACAAATGAAAAATTTAAAAATAAAAAACTACCTTGTGTTATTATGAGAGGGAATTGGTCTTGAAAGAGAAAAACATGTATATTATCCTGACTGAAGGGTGGAAGGAATGGAAGGAAGATGTAATAGGGAATCTTCAGGCTTGCTGAGAAGAATCAGAAACCAACAAATCTATACAGTTTGGTGGAAAATCAGCAGAACTGGATTTTTGGCCTGGTTCTTGTCTGGAGCTTGCAGACTGTCCATGCTTGCCTTTTACATGGTGTTCTCTTTAGGAGGATCCGTAGAAGGAATTCATGTCTAATGTTGGTACCAATAATATCTATGCTTCTCCTGAGCAGTTAGTTCAACTGTTTCTTTAAAATGCACAAGCAGCAACATTTTCCTTTGTTATTTGGCTTCTAGATGACATATAGTACCAAAGTTGTAGGCCATTTCAAGCATGATATTTATTTTTATGGTCTTTACGATTTTTGCTATCATTTCTCAACATCTTATGGTTCTGCCGTTGCTTTACAATCTGCATTTTTTATCTTGTATTCCGTCTCACCTTATTAACCACCACAAATCTTTAAGCAAGTTCTTTATCTTCTTAGGATCTTGGTTTTTTCACCTGTAAAGTGGCATTAGAAGGTTGTAAGTTTCAAGAGACTTATCTTTTATAACAATGACAGAATTACCACCATTTCCCTTGGCATTGTTCAAAAGGAAGTGATAAGAAGGATGATAACTACATTGGCTAATGGTACTTATGGCATAGGCAATAGAGTGAAAAATTATACTTGCATTGCCTGAAAATTTTCCCTAGTTTTATTCAGAGTCTCTCCTGAAACCCTAAAAAGGCAAGAAAACTAGTATAATTCATAAATGTAATGAACAGAAGTGGACATTGTCCATGGTTTTGGAGCATGCATATTTATAAAATGGTTTCATTACAAATGATTAGGCTACCTGAGGAGTCTATATTAAAAATCTTATATCATTAAGAGAAACTATTCTTAATATAAACCCCAAATATATTAATGAAAAGATGTAACTTAGACAGCAACTTAAAATTATACTCTAAGTCTTATCTAGAACTAACATCCTACTTCCCTAATTATATCCTGCTAAATAAGAAACAGATTATTCCAATCAGTCCCTATTATACTATGAGAAGAGAAGCTTGTCAGTTTGTAATAAGTAGGCGTGTGCCCCAATACACTTTCTGACTTACAGAAACAGATGTTCTATTCTTACTCATTCCTTGGCAATATAAAAACCTATTGAAAAAAACTATGTAATTCTTTTGGAAAATATTAGACTATTAAATGTGCAGTTACACATGAGACATGATTTTTGCGAAGGTCAGTTAACAGCCAGATGAAAGTGCTGTGGGAGAAGGCAGGCTAATTTCTTCTAATTTAATGGCATTACTGCACAATCTACTGAGCAGTTCAGCAAAGCAGAATCAACAGCTGCCGTGGAAACAGATTATTTAAGCCAAGCAGAGGGAGAGCTTTTATGCCCAGGGTCAGAGCCTGAATGTTGCTCTCTAAGTAGTGCTTGGATAGTCAGTGTGGCATTTTGGCAAGGTAGAAATGAAAATTGGGTAAAATCCAAGAACAATGCAGATGAGGCTACAAATAGTTATAGTGCTGTCACATTTAGTAAAAATCCACTCACCCTTATTTGTGATTCATGATAATAGCATGACCAGACATGGATACCATGTGGCCCTATTATCTTAGAGAGAGTCAGGCCATGCATGATAAATTAGACCCAAAATATAGCAGGAGCATAATTAAGAAGTGGGTTTCAGTATGGTTGTCAGGGAGAAGTTCTGTTGAGCAGAAGTAATTCCTGGAACTTCCTAAATATATAAACTAGAAATAAGGCTTCCAGGTTTAGCCAGTAAAATACAGGACACTCAGTTAAATTTGATTTCAGATATAAGGAATAATTTTTAGGATAAGTATGTGCCAAATATTGCACATACTTATACTAAAAATCATTGTTTACCTGAAATTTATTTTTATTTAGGAATCCTGTATTTTATCTTGCAGCACTAATGAGAAATAAATATCATTGAAATGCTTGGATAAACTGGATTGAATCTCTTTATCACTAGGGCTCCCCCAGGGTATTAAAGCCTCTCGGCTGGGCTCGGTGAGTGGCTCAAGCCTGTAATCCTAGCACTCTGGGAGGCCGCGGTGGGTAGATCGTTTGAGATCAGGAGTTGGAGACCAGCCTGAGCAAGAGTGAGATCCCATCTCTACTAAAAAAATAGAAATTAGCTGGACAACTAAAAATATATACAGAAAAAATTAGCCAGGCATGGTGGCGCATGCCTGTAGTCCCAGCTACCCAGGAGGCTGAGGCAGGAGGATCGCTTAAGCCCAGGAGTTTGAAGTTGCTGTGAGCTAGGCTGACGCCACGGCACTCACTCTAGCCTGGGCAACAGAGCGAGACTCTGTCTCAAAAAAACAAAGGCCTCTCATTTAACATTTGTGTTGGTTTTCCGTTGTTGCCATAACAAATTACCATAAACTCAGGGGCCGAACAGTAGCACAACTGGATTGTCTTAGAGTCGAACCGACACGGGTCTCTGGACTACAATCTCGGTGTCACGAAGGCAGTGTTCGTGCTCCAGGCTCAAGGAAAGAATCTGTTCCCTGCCTTTTCCAGCTTCTGGAGACCACCCACACACCTCGGCTTGTGCTGCCTTTCTGAGATCTTCCAAGCCAGATGAGGTGCCAAGTCCTTCTCACAGCGCAGCATCCTGACCTTCCTCCACACCTCGTCTCCCTCCGACCCTCTTCTGCCTCCCCTCTGCACTCACACACCCGCGATTACACTGCCTCACCTGCGTGATCCGGGATGATCTTCCCATGTAAGGTCAGGTGGTGAGCAACCGTCATTCCCTTTCTCTTTAGTCTTTTAGTATTTTGAGTAAATATGGGACCGTATGTGTTTATGACAGGTAAAAACAACTGTTTGAAGTAAAATTAATGATTATAATTTTTCCCTGTCCTCTCATTGCTTCTTTCTGCCTCTTGGTCAAAGAACTATGGCTTAGAAATTATTGCTGTTGGCTGCTTCAAAGATGAGCACCGTGATAACAATTTCTATCAACTGAATCCTGAAGCTGTGGAGGTTCTTGGGTTTCAATTTACCATATACATTCACATTAAATAATATAGACATTAATAGAAATTTAAATGCCCATTTCTAGCTTGTTATCACTCTTTTATTTTAGGTGGTTAATTTGGAATCACTTTAAGTGTTGGTTTTATAGGAAAAGGAAACTAGATATATATTAATCAGTTTTATTTTAATATCTAATTTTATTAATATGAAAACTAAACCTGCATTTGTAATTTTATTATGTGTTTATAATTCTTTTATCTAATGCTATGTATTCATCTAAAAACCTGCAACTTCTTATCTGTCTTGGAAATTCAAAATTGTCAAAAAGGGAAGAAGGTTTTCAGCCACAAGGTGTCACTGTTTATCTTTTCTTTAGTGAAGTAACAATGATGGATTTGGTTTCTCTCAAAGCTCATAGAATTATGAAACAGAATCTGTTTTGCTGACAATAACCGAAGTTATTCTCTTATTTCCTCTCATTCCATCATATGACATAATTCCCAAAATTGTTAGCCAGTTCTTGTGTTTAATGAGCACAAGTGATTTATCAGTGTCTGCTATGTTAGTTATCCCAGGAAATTTCAAAGTATCTGAAGTAGACCAATCTTGACTTAAACTAAAAGTAAGAAAGATTGGAGGTTTTGTGAAAATGCTAAAATCAGCTTATCTTCAATTAACAAAAGGAACATCAATAATTAAATATAATATATTTGTATAATTATATATAAATAAGATCATGGAAAAAGTTTCATACCACATCTCCCAAGTGTTACATTTATTAACTGTGTCCAAACTAGTAATTTTCAAACTATATAACACACCGAAGTAGTGTTACGGGTTGAATTGTGCCTCACCAAATTTTATATGTTGAAGTCCTAACCATTAGTAGCTCCGAATGTGACCTTATTTAGAAACAGGGTTTTTACAGGTGCAATTAGTTAAGATGAGGTCATGCTGGGCCTACTCCCCTAATAGAATAGGCTGGTGTCCTTACATACAGGGGGAAACTTTGGCACAGACACACACACAGGGAAAAGACTATATGTAGATGCAAGCAGGAGCCACACATCTCACCTCTCACCTCTCACCTCTCACAAAAATCAACTCACAGTAGATAACAGACTTAAACCTAAGGCATGAAACTAAGAATTCTAGAAGAAAATGTTGGAAATACTCTTATTGACATTGGCCTAGGGAAAGAATTTATGAAGAAGACTCCAAAGGCAATCACAGCAACAGCAAAAATTAAGTAAATGGGACCTGATCAAATTAAAAAGCTTCTGCACAGCCCAGGAAACTCACGAGAGCAAACAGACAACCTAGAGAATGGAAGAAAACATTCGCCTGCTACACGTCTGATAAAGGGCTGGTAACTAGAATCTATGTAGAACTCAGGAAAATCAGCGAGTTGACCCTCCTTTCATTATAATATGACTTTTTTATCTCAATAAGAATTTTCTATTTAAATTCTATTTTGTTCTGAAATAAATTTGAGTTCTTTTAGTTATAATTTGTATGGAAAATCTTTGTCCATTTCCTTCCTTTTAGCCCATATGTTTCCTTAAAGTGAAGTTGAGTCTCTTATCCTCAGCAAATTGTTGGATACTTATTTTTTTCTGTTCAGCCACTCCACGTCTTTTCAGTGGGGAATTTACATACTTATACTAAAATAATTACTAATTGGTAAGAACTTACTCCAGTCAGTTTGTTAACTGTTTTGTAGTTCTGTTGTTCTTTTCTCCTCTGTTGCTGTCTTCTTTTGTGATTTAACAATATTACATTGTGGTATGCTTTGATTCCATTCTCTTTATTTTCTGCGTGTCTTCTAAAGATTGTTTCCTTGTGGTTACCATGAGACTTACAGAAAGCATCTTATAATTATAAAAGCTTATTTTAAACTGATAACAACTTTGCTTCAACCATTAAAAAACTCTACAGTTTTACTCCCCCTTCTATATTTTATGTTATTGATATTACAATTTCATCATTTTGTGTTATGTATCCATTAAAAATTATTATATTTATAGTTATGTATAACATTTTTATTTTGTAACTTTTATACTAGAGTTAAAAATAATGTGCACACCACCATTACAGTATTACTCTGAATTTGATTATGTACTTACCTTTATCAGTATGTTTTATACCTTCCTGTTTTCATCTTACTAATTAGCATTCTTCTGTTTCAAATATTAAGAATTTCTTTTAGCATTTTTTGTAAAGCAGGTCTAGTGATGATAGACTCCCTCAAATTTTGTTTGTTTGAAAAAGTGTTTATCTCTACTTCATTTTTTTTTTTTTTTTTTGAGGCAGAGTCTCACTCTGTCACCCTGGCTAGAGTGCCATGGTGATATTTTATAATTTACACACTGTGGAACAGAAGCTTTAAGTCTATTTTTGAGGAAATAACTGTTTCTTAGAAACAATAATTCAGGGTTGATCTCACTAGATGTCAGTTTGTTTTTCTCTGGAATTACATTTGTTTATCTGAGGATGAATCAATAAGTAAGTAAATAAATGACTACTTCAAGGCCATACAAAGCCACTGATCAACCTATTTGAGAGTGTTTCCATGTATGTGAAAATCTGTTAACAACTGGATGCTGCATTTCATCATGAGAAGACTTATATGTAAGAACGTGAAGGCACCACTCTGGAGACTTCAATGGCGTATATGGCATTTGTGCAGAAAGCTGGATCTATGAGACCCGCCTGTCTTTCTGTGGACACTATGCAAAAGAGTTTTGCTCCTCATTGGACCTATTCTCTAAAATGTTACATAATTCAGTGTAACAAGATGGTATTGCAAATAAAATATTATACTAATCCCCTGGTGACATTCTGTATACATGAACCAGGAAAGTCAGTAGTACTATGCAATAATTTTAATTCAGTTTTGGTTATATTTTTTCTTCCAAAATGAAGATACATTTGTTAAATACTTTATCTAAATAAATACACTCAGTATTTTATAAATGTTTTGAAAACATTCTCCCATATGAATACCTCCATTCAATCTTACTCTACCTGTCTATGAGGGTTTGGAACTTGACGGTGCATATCTGTAGCATACACTGCTGGCCATTCACATACTGACACTGGATTCTGCTTGGGGCTCATAGACTACGTGTCCCAGCCACCCATGCAGTCAGGTGTGGCCACGGCATTGAGTTCAGCTAGGGAACATGAACAAAAGTGATGGGTACCCCTTCCAGGTCTGGTTCCTAAGAAACTTCGTGTTTTCTTCTCTCTTCTTGTTGAATGGGGTAAAGATGGCCTCTGTTAAAATGAAAGCCTCTGTTGCATGTTGGAGATGGCAAAGTCTTTGTTAGTTGGCCTATGGAATGACCTCATGGAGGCAGACTCAGCCTACCCAAAATACCTTTTCAACAGTGTTCATGTCAACATGAGATAAATTTCTGTGTATCTGAGATGATTTGAAGTCTATTTATTATGCTATCTTACTATAGCTGATATACTACTACCAGAATTTGTAGTTTAAGGTGAGACAAAAGAAAGTAGAACAAAAAGGGAGACAATAGCCAGAAATGAGGCTCAAATTCCACATTATCATAATTTCTATACTTATTGTGAGAAGGCTACAAATTTGATTTCAAGATGACTACCAATACATAAGAATAAGAAAGTCTGACTTCTAACAAAATCAGACTATTAAAAAAGGCAAGCAATTTCACAGGGTTACATATGATGACTTTGCTACTAAGACTATGCAGGAAATTCTCTTGCCATCTAACCTAGAGAAGTACTTAGTAAAAACATTTCCCACAACCTTTTGGACAATACTCTTACAGTGTTTCAGGGCTGTTTTAATAATCTCCAATATATGCTGGTGCTATTACACCAGAGCTGAGCTCAGTGAAAACAATTTAGAGGAAGTAAAAATAGTTTAAATATTCATCTCTCTGTAGTTCTAGCTTGACAGGGGGGCAGATATAACAATATGTGGAACAGTAGAATATTCTCTGTAAATTAGCTGCCTGCAGCTATTCTGTGAATGCCAATTGAATTCACAGGCATATGTTGTATCTGAGGTGTCAGCAGGGCTAGTCTCCTTTTATGAAAACTGAGAATTCCTGGGTGCCAGAAGGCCTTCCCTTCTCCTCAGAAACTGCTACAGGAAGAGCACATTTGATGTTTTAAGATATTTTGTTTTTATTATTGTAAAATTATCTTCCCAACACATTTCTCATATAAATACTTTCCACATAATCTTACCAGGAAATTTCTTGTGTTCATGCAATTCCTCATAATGAATAATGCACAGACGATCTAGATATTTAAATATAAATATAATATTGAAAATTCTCTGATTTTGTTTATGTTTCTTGTAGTCTTCTAAATAATGAAAGGGAAAACATTTGTATTTAAATTACCTTTACAGGTTGATATTAATAAAAATCCCATGAATTTTGGACATTGAAGTTAAGGGAAATAAAACTATATTGGAGGAATGTATATAGAGTCTATATTAAGCAAATTGTGTGGGTACATTTAATTCAGAATATACAGGAAAAAAAAAACCCTTTTCTTTCTTTTGTCTTCATTGCTTAGTTGCTAAGGAAACTGGTTTAACATTATTTATTTATTTTTCTCCTTTATCTCACCTATTTTGACATTCTACAGTATATCATTATTAATTCTCTGTATTTTCTGAAGATTGCCTACCCTTCTATTACACAAAATATTAGTTTACTCAGGTCATATATTTGCATATTTAGTGATGACAGAGTATATATACATTGGAATAAGCATTTGCATCGTGACAATTTCTGGTTGTTTTTTTTTTTTTCTTTTGGTGTTGAACAATTCCAGCTGCTTTTAAAGGGCACAGAGCTCTAGCTCTGCTGTGACTGCTATGTCAGACTCATCCCTTTCAGGATGTGGCAGGTCATCAGTGAGTTTTATGTACTGGAATGATTCGCTCTGCAGATTTGGTACTACGTGTCCCACAAACCTGGAGTACTAATGCTGCCAGAAACAATGTGCTGTGATTGTCCAAACCCCAGAAAGACAAGATGAGATTTGGAGACTGGTAACATGCTGAAATGATAACATTCACATATTTATAGCCAATATCAACACTGCAAAATGGACTTTTATATAAAATTTAAAATAATCAAAATTGAAAATATGGTATATTAAATATTACTAAAGGATTAAAGGATTTCTTTTTTAACTCAGGTTGGCGGTCTTCACTAAAGTTGATACCTTTCATGCTTGAAATTTCCACTTGATATATCATATATTTATATGGTCTAATCTGTTTTCACAGGAATAGAATATTAAGCAAGAGTTTTAGCTGTTAGAGAAAATAATCATAGACTAATAATAAACCAATACGTTATCATATAGATGTCAGTTACAAAGTTAGGATTCAATCCTGATCTATTGAAGATCATTGTTGCTTATAGAGTTTAAAGGAACACTTACAAATATGGTAATTATTTAGCTAATTATTTGTTCATTGTAATTGACATGTTTTGTTTTAATGGTGGCTGAACATAGTGCTTTAAAACAGAGCTCCTATCATCACAATGTCAATGATTTGCCTTTTTTCCCAAGAACGGAGTGGTGGTGTTGGGAGGCTTAGAACAGATAAAAGAGGAAATGGAGAAAGGGGGCAGAAAAATGATAAAAAATTCTCTAGCTCATTTGTTTCCATTTCATTTTAAAATAAAAGATAATTTGATTGAAAATAATAATATACTCTTATCAAAGATGTCATTTTAATATTTTACATGTATGCATCTTTTTTCATAAATTAGATGATTTATTAACAAAAGACAACTTTCCAGGATATTAGGGGTTTTATGAGGAATTTGTATTTCTGTGTGAGGTAGATTTGGGGGAGAAGGTAGAGTTTGATGAAGTCAATTATCTCAAACAAATTTAATTTATAAAACATGAATAATTTTTTTTACCAGAATAAGCAACTTTGAATACCTAACAGTGTCTTCTTTTGCCTAAGGGTCTTGTATGATTCATCATTCATTGCTCTGAATATTTCATTTTCTTGGCATACATGTTAAAACAAGAAAATACGTATTTAATTAAAATTCAAGAGAACACAACTTTGAGAACAGCATTTTGTATTTCAAATTACGCACTACTCTCCAATAATTTCAATTTATAGCAGAAGCTGTATCTGTTCCTGTCAAGTACGTATTGGCAAATCTCATAGATTAGGTGTTTTACACAGATGATAACATCCATCCAACTATAAATTCACAGAATTTATAGTTTAGGGAAGTACAATGACCATAGCATAGCCTGCAAGAAAACTAAGGTCTATAAATAATTCATAACTCATAGTTCATCTTACTGTGACTTATTTCTTTGCGTCTCAAGAAAATATGCTTAGTTCATACATAAAAACATCAAGGCTCACAGAATTTTTTTTAGACGAGCAAGTGTATATTACTAGTCATTGACAGTCAGGACTTAAAATCCGATCTTCAAATAACAAATCCTGTCTACTTTCCATTAGATGATATTGTCTTTTGCAAATAACTGCTAATTTAAAAGTAATATAAATGAAATATAAAATGTATTTCTTAAACAATCCCATCAATAAATGGGCAAAGGACATGAACAGAAACTTTTCAAAAGAAGATAGCAATAATGGCCAGCAAACATATGAAAAAAATGCTCAACATCTCTAATCATTAGAGAAATGCAAATCAAAACCACAATGGGTATCTCAGGAACCAAAATCCAAATACTGTGTGTTCTCACTTGTAAGAAGACTAGGCTACGGGTCCTCAGGGCCATACACAAGTGGGGTAATGAACACTGGAGACTCAGAATGGGGGAGGTTGAGTAGGGAGTAAGGGATGAAAAATTATCTATTGGGTACAATTTATACTATTTAGGTGATGTGTACACTAAAAGCCCAGTCTTCACCACTATACAATTCATCCATGTAACAAAAAAGCACTTGTACCCCTAAATCTATTGAAATAAAAAAAGAGATTGTCAATTTCATATTTCTTATATTACTATTTGATAGTTTGGTTCTACGTTATTCTCAGCTTCTCAAAGCCTTCAGATTTCAGTAAGATTTTCTGGTGAGCATCTGAAAGCATGGCCCAATGATGATATACAGGACTAATTAGAAAAAAATTGAGTCAACGAGATATTCAGGCTTCATTTTCCCTTAAATGTAAAAGCCATTGAGAATACCTATCTGCAAGAGATACAAGTTTTCATTTCTTGTGCTTCAAAAACTGTAAAATGAATTGCTTATTAAAATATAAAAATATATTTTTATTATATTATATAAAAGTCCATTATATAAAAATAATGGAGTTCACAGCACTGTAATTCTCTGCCATAAAAAAGCAATCAAATTCGTATACTAAAACTGGTGCCTTGAACTGTGCAAGCTATTAAGTCAAATTGGAAAGAAATGTACAATAAATTATGCACTATGCGCATATACTTGCTAGAGGCAGGTTCTCTGTCACACTCTCTCCTTTTGAAGTAAGCTTTTGCTTTTTGCTACAACTTTCTTTTATGTACTTTCCTTTCTACATGTGTTTAATTTCAAATATTTTATGTGTGCATGCCTGTGTGTATAGATAAATACAAAGTAGGAATCCACTAAGATAAGAATAAAAGATTAGACATCATGTTATCACTACAGCACCATACACTAAATTGAAAATAAAAACAAAAAAATTCTTAACACAGAATTCTTCAAGCGTGCTTGTAAATGCTTTAGTACGTTAATTTTTTCTTCTGTAAAACTAAGTTCAACGAGGCTTGTAGCCATTTATATTGCCAGAAGAGTGCCCAAGAGTGGCTGACTTATGGAACTAATTTCACATATTTTTTAAAATTTTGCCAATTTGATACCATTTAAATAGTACTTTATTGTTTTATTTTGTATTTCTTTGATAACAAGTTCATCCTTTTATTGCAGGTTCATTAGTCATTTTTGATCAGGTAATTTTTTTAGAATTGTCTTTTACCTTACAAAATGTGGAGTTTATAATTTTCTTTAACTGATTTGGTATAATGCTGTCTTTATTAAAATTTTTCTTTTTGTATATACTTTACACATATATTTTAGTTTTCAGGTTACTTTTTCATCATTTTTGTGATGATTCTGCCTTGTTGAATCTTATAATTTTTTATACTTAAATCTATCAATTTATCTACTCATTTTTTAGACATAGAAACTATCATCCATCCCAAGATTAGATAAATGTCCATGTATTTACTTTATAGTACTTTCTTTTTTATTTCAAAATATTATGGGGGTACAAATGTTTAGGTTACATATATAGTTCTTTCATCTAAAAAAAGTTAACCATTAAATCTTTTTATTCATTTTATATATCTGAAATAATTTTTTAAAGTTTAAACATGTCCATTTGCTAAATAATTTTCTTACCACTGATTGAAATCTCATCATTGTATATATTTCATTCTAGTAAGGTTAATTTTGTCACTTAGTATTATGTTAGAATGATTTATACAGTCCAATTATAGTACCATATTTCTAATTATGCCTGATAACTGGCAATAAAATCAACCTCTATTATTCTTCGAAATCAAACCATTCTTGCCTCTCCTCAAAATGTAATTTACAACTAATAGTTTTCAAGTCCCCAAAACATGCCTTTGGTACTTGTTCGAAATTACTTCCTGTTTATTGATCTGTTTCAGAAACAAGGGTTACATAGCATAGTGTTAAAGAGCCAAGAGCCGGGAGACAGATTGCTAAGGTTCAAATCCTGGTTTTGTCACTTCCTGTCTTTGTGATTTGGAGAAAGTTAATTACCCTCTCTGTACCTCAAGTTTTTTCATCTGTAAAAGGTAGGATAATAACCGTATCTGCCTCCTTGGGCACTAGTCAGAATTAAATCACGTGACATTTATTAATAGATAGAATAATGTCTGGCATATAGTAAGCATAACTCAAGGATTTCTTTAATAAACTGTGTCTCTGTTTATTCAAATCTACTCTGGTATCTTTCTGCAGAGCTTTTCATTGGATGCATAGGTTCAGGGCGCTTTTCTTGTTACACTGACTTCCAGTTCCACTCTGTGCCCTCCCTGACAGCCCTATTCTCTCCTTCCCTCTATTTCCTTGCTTTAGCTTTATAGTTATTTTCCAGTTTTTAAAATTAAAAATTGGATAACATTCTTGTAATTATTCCTTTGGGGATCTGAATTTCTCTCTTGAGTGCAGCTTTGGCCATGCTTCTTAATGTCAATTTGTAGTAATCACATTTTCATTTTCTCTAGTCAGTAACTTTGTGAGCCAGCCTATAGTTTTTAAGTTCAAATTCATCCAAATTTATATCTGTATAATGTTTTCAAAATTTTAATGATAATTTAAATTCTGCTATGACAATTTAATTGCCTTACCACTTCCCCTTTTTCCCCCAGTTTCTTTTCTATTTTTGTTTGCATATTTATTCTCATTAATAGTGTGTGATTATCATTTCATATCTTGGACATTATTTTACAAAAGCTAAACTTGAATTTTATGGTAACATAAATTTATTCTTTAGTAAATATTTTTATTTTTCAAACATATTCATTTCTCCTAAAAGTATCATATATCTTTCTTTTTTAAAAAAACAGTGCAATTTATGTAGAAATCTGGCAGGAAGCAGCAGAGGAAATCATCCAAAGCCAATCACAACAGACATTCACCCTGAACTCCTGACCCATAACTTCACTTATTTAGTCGTGATACAGGAGTCATGAAAACATTGGAACTATAAACTTATATAACTCTATAAAGACTAACCAGATTCATCAACATGTCCTTCTCTGAAGCCAGGAGGACAGAGTGAGAAGGTTGTGTCAGCCATGCCATTTTGTCTTTTTACCTTTGGTACATTTGGTTCGATCTTATTTGTAGATTAGATCTACAAATTTGTAGATTAGAGATAAAACAGTCTGTTAGAAAATTACTGCTATGAGCTCAGAAGCCATCTGTTAAAGAAAGCTCACTCATCTATATTATATTTCGTGGTTTTTGTATTAGCAGATACCTAATGGCCTTCAAATGGCATTCTCAAAGCTGCTAGTCAAGTGAAATTAATTCTGAACACACCATCTTAAGGAATACATGTGAGACTATGGATTTTTAAAGGCATATTTGTTGTCAGAGTGTGAGTTAGATCTTCTCAAAAATGAATCTGAGAAATGAAGAAAAAGATTGTGATTAAGGAAAAATGGCTAATATACTGATGATTGGAAGTAAAAATGTGAATATGAAATAGAAAGAAAGTAAAAATGAATGAACAGTAAAGGCAATGTCTGGTTTATCAAGCCCAGTGCTATTTGTTCTCCTGTTCTGCCCTCACCATGTACAGGGAAAATAAAATAAATACTGGAGTAAAACAGGCAATAATTATTATGTTGAAAAAAAAAAGGATTCAGAAGCACACTCCTTTGGAGGAAATACCAAAGGAAGGAATGACCAGGGTCGGGTAATGAAGTTAAATGTGATGATTCTGCCATCAGTGTATTTAAAAATCTAGACGACAGAGTAAGTCAAGTCTCTCCCAAAGAAAAGGAGATTCGTTTGCGCAACTTATTTAACTTAGATAGTCACAAGGCCCACAGGGTGTCTGAAGCACAAATCCTCAGGCCACTAATGAGGAGCTCTGACAGCAAATCTTCAAGAGATACAGCAGATACCAGGATTGAGCAGTGTCGCCTTGGGCTATAGCTTTGTGCAGCCTCCTGTGCTTATGGTCAGCAGATGAGCAACATCTGAAGACAATCTGAGAGTGACTGTCATTGTGCCAGAGTGTTGAGTGAAAATGGTGATCAGAAAAAAGAGCAATTGACAATTTTTCTACAACTTTATTAAGGTGTTTAAAAATCTATACTTTGTATAACAATTTATTTTTTCCACAGTTATTTATAAAGGTCAGATATGATTAAAAACTGCTTTCAGCATTCTGGAGGAACAAGAGAAACTGAAGCAAGGAAAATACATGAACAGAGAATGAATGAAATAGTGTAACTCTGAATCTCCAACACTGTTCAATAGCTACTGTGGAAGGCATCTAAGAGAACGAGGTGAGCTTCTTCATACATGTTCTGGCATAGGAAGAACGCTATGATATATTCCTTACAGCTGTGAGTAATCAAGAGTCAGGCTATATAATTTCAAAAGTCACTTTACAATATCCTTAACTAGAAGTCTCAGAAAAGATTCCTTAAACAGATCTGGCACTGTGCCTCTACAAGCCAAAATCTTCTTTGTCAGGTCAGGTAGTTAAGCTACGAGAGTTCAGGATTTATGATTGCCAGGCATAGACAATAGCATATTCCAGCATTCAAAATGTGCATTCTCATTGAGTAATTTTTTTTATATTTTCCTAGGCCCATTTACATGCCAGTAAAATTTCTTTTCTAAGTGGATATGAGCATAGGAGTCGCTGTAATTTTTCATCTTTATTTTATAGTTTTTATGTATTTCCTGATTGATTTGAATTCATTTATCATTTTGGTTATTGAAAATCCATCCAAAACTCAAGATGGTGATCCAAAATTCTACTTATCAATTATAATTAAATATATAATTTTCAGACATAAGAGGGATTAGAGATTATCTAGTCTAACACCTTCATTTTGAAGAATCTGAATTTTCAATGGTTAAATTAGTTACCCAAATCACACAGCACACTAGTGATTTAGGGATTTATTTTAGGATCTATTTAACAAATAAATTTTTACTCTTTATTAAATAAATTTTCTGGCTATTACAAGAATTATCTCAAATGTTATCATCAGTGTTTAACAAGTTTTGAAGCACTTACATGACATAAATAGCTACTGTTTTTAGTGTGGCCTGACATTATCAGATTCTGCTTACTAAAATATGTTTGCTAAGATAGTGTTTAGTATGCCAAAGCATATATTTTCAAAAATTTAAAAACATGACTCTCATGCAAATATAGAATGAACACATACCAAAGATTTTATGTAATATAGTCAAAGGAAGATGAGATGAATTTGCTAATACAGTTGTCCCTTAGTATCTGTAAGGGTTTGGTTCCAGGAACCCCTGCAGATACCAAAATTCATGGATGCTCAATTTCTTTATATAAAATGGCATAGGATTTTTGTATAACCCAAGCAAATCCTCCTATATACTTTAAATCATTTTTAGACTACTTGTGACACCTAATATAATGTAAATGCTATGTAAGTAGTTGTTACACTGTATTTTTTTTAAATTGGTTTTTTAATTGATTTGTTTTTTTTTTTTCATAGATGCAGGAGTTGCAGAAATGAAGGGCTTACCATAGCTGCAAACTGATTAGGGACCTACGTGGCAATAAAATGGTAACCTTTGAACAGATGAAAGATAACGTGTAACTTCATAGTGTCCGAGCTCTTCTCAAATTGTTTATAAAAAAGACACACATACATGCCTTCTTCAATTTAATTTAATAACCCCTGGGTTAGTTTGTCAAGCAAACTCCCCAAATGACATGGAAGAGACGTGCAGTCATTTATTTTATTTCCAAGTTTTACATAATTTAAAAATATATATTATAAAAGTCTTTGCAATACCCTGCTGCATCTCATAACATAGTAAACTTTCTAGTTTTATATAAGCTTGTGAATGAAAAGTATGTGAAAAGACTAACATCTAGAAAAACCCTTACAGCACAGTGTAATCTAAGGTGTGTATATATTGCTTTAATTGATCGAGGGAAGGGAGTAACACAAAATCCTAGTAAAGACAATAGCTACCACGTATTAGTCTCATTATCTAAGTCTGCTAAATATTTTGAGTATATTTTTATCACCCTCACTCCAATTAGAAATTATTTATACACAGTTAACAGATGGCAAACTAAGATTCAGGAAGATGAAAAGCCCAAGCTCAAGAAAGTGAAAAGAGCAGATTTGAATTAACCTCCATCTGCCTCCAGTGTTCATTTTCTCACTACTTTACCTTGATGCTTTTCTTTTTTAAGTCTTTGGATTTTTTCTTTTGCCATACACATATGAAAGAGTGGGGGCTGAAGTGGTCTACTATATGATTAACATTTTTATCCACTTGAGTACAGCCCTGAAGGAGCCAAGGAATAATACCTTATTAATTAATAATGGTATTAATATATATTGAGCACATGCTATATTCCAGTTCCTGTGCTAATTACATAATATTAATTATCTTATTCAGTATCCACAATGGTGCTATATATTAATAGTAAACAATTTTGAATCATTAGTTACAAGCACCTAAAAGTAGACTTTGGTTGACTTAAGCAAAAAATGAATGCATCAGAATTATAATAGACAGCTAACAGGATTCCCCAGAAGCTGGAAATCCAGATTTGAAGGACGCTTACACAAGAACAAGGCTTATGTGTGCTTAAATCTTATGATAACAGCAGATAACTGGTCCACTGAGAAAACTTGCACTGCTGATGCTTTGGGCTCTGCTGCCTGTGAGCCCAGCACTGCTGCTTGTGGAACCCAATTTTGTTGTACATAATCGCCTCCACTCCGAGAGATGATTATCTGAGATCCTTAGTCCAGAGTAGGAGCTCTTCACCAGAGTCAAAGTAAGCAGGGCGGTACCTGGCATTTTAAACTTCCATTGAGGGAGGAGGCTCTGTCTTCCTCTAAGATTCATATGGTGGGGAGTTTATGAAGCCTAGAGGAGGCTTTAGATACTGAGCAGGCTAAAGAACAACCAGGGATCATTGTACAGGTAAGAAAACCCAAGTGGAGAAAGATAGCAAAATCTGCTAAAAGACACACACAGTTAATAATCAGCAGAGCTGCGATTGGATTGTAGAGTCTGTATGACTCAAAGTTCTGCTTCTGATCACTTGGTGCTTTGGTCATTTCCTACCATCCATCATTAATTGCATTCAGCCCTTCCCTCGGTTCCCGTCTACTTTGCAGGAGCCACACGTGTATTTATTATTGCAAAACACCCAGACAGGGTTCACTGTACCCGTTAGGTAGGTTTACACCCATCCCCTACTTCTTCCTCCCTCCTGCCTAATTTTCACTGAATTTTACTTCCCTCTGTGAAAATGTGTGCTCATCAGTTAGTTCCAATTTAATAGCAAGTACATGTGGTGTTTGTTTTTCCATTCTTGAGATACTTCACTTAGGATAATGGTCTCCAGTTTCATCCAAATTGTTGCAAAAGGCATTAAGTCTCTGTCTTCATGGCTGAGCAGTATTCCATAGTATACATATACCATGTTTTGTTAATCTACTCATGAATTGATGGGCACTTGGGTTGATTCCACAGCTTTGCAATTGCGAATTGTGCTGCGATAAACATTTGAGTGCAGGTGTCTTTCTGATAAAATGACTTCTTTTCCTTTGGGCAAATACCCAGTAGTAAGATTGCTGGATCAAATGGGTAGGTTGACTTTTATATCTTTGAGGAATCTCCACACTGTTTTCCATAGAGGTTGTATTAATTTGCAGTCCCACTAACAGTATATAAGCCTTGCTTTCTCTCTGCATCCACGCCAGCATCTATTGTTTTTAATAAAAACCATTCTAACTGGGATAAGATGGTATCTCATTGTGGTTTTATTTTGCATTTCCCTGATGACTAGTGACATTGAGCATTTTTTATATGTTTATTGGCGATTTGTCTGTCTTCTTTTGAAAAGCTTCTGTTAGTGTCTTTTGCCCACTTTTTAATGGGGTTGTTTGTTTTTTCCTTGCTGATTTGTTGAGTTCTTTGTAGATTTTGGTTATTAGCTCTTTATCAGATATATAGCTTGTGAATATTTTCTCCCATTCTTAGGTTGTCTATTTGCTCTGTCTATTATTTCCTTAGCTGTGCAGATGCTTTTTAATTTAATCAAGTCCCATTTATTTATTTTTGTTGTTGTGATTGCCACTGGGATCTTCATAAATTCTTTGCTTAGGCTGATACCTAGAAGAGTTTTTCCAACATTTTCTTCTAGCATTCTTATGGTTTCATGCCTCACATTTAAGTCCTTTCACCATCTCAAATTAATTTTTGTGAGTGGTGAGAGATATGGATCCTGTTTCATTCTTCTGCATGTGGCCATCCAGTTTCCCCAGCACTGTTTATTGAATAGGGCTGCTTTTCCCCAGTGTATGAGAGTCTTAGTGCACAACTGAACTACCTCTTTATTGCACAGGGAATGCTCCTGAGCTAGTGCTGGGAAAAGCTATTTGTGGCTATGGGGTCTGCCAAGATAGTAGAAGTAGTGCAATTGCTCTGATTTGTCACTCTGGTAGGCAAGACTCTGCTTTGCCACTTTACACAATTCATTTTCTGCATCTCCTATAGGCATATAATTTTATCTAATTGAGTTGCTTCTACATAGGGAGAGAAGAGGTGAGTGCAGCATGGGGAATTTAGCTTCTAGCCAGGCTTTTCTGAGTCACTGGACATCATCCTACAAACAAATACATGACTGCTAAAGCTCAAACCCCATTTAGAGTTTCATTTCATGAATTTCATTCATGTCATTTCTGTGCATTTATTCTTTTTGAAAGTGAGAATACTTTCTGAATTTGATGTGTTGGTTCCAGAGAGCAGCTCTAAAAGAAGTATTAAAGTAATACATGGTAGCTTTCTTACCAATTAAAAAGCTATCTTTATTTTTCAGTTTTATGAAGTTTTGAACATAGAATTAACAGAGCTTGGCAGTGTTAGTTACATTCTCAACAATATGAAAAAGTGAATTTTGGCATACAGAATCATAGAGAGCTATTAGAAAGGAAGAGAAAAAAATCTCAACTATTTTCGCATTGCCCCCTCAATTCAGTAGGAATGTATTTACTCCAGTCCAGTGAATACCTAGAACTAAAATTCAATAGAATTTACGCTTAAAATTAAAAATATATTTTTACGTATTAGTGATTCTGACATATACCTTTTCTTTCACAAACTGAATTTTTATTTTTTATGCTAAAGCCCCAAGTATATGCAGAAATCATAAATTAATGAATTATTTAGACATAAAGAATTAAATTAGAATTAACATATGCACACTCCTAATCTCTTTACCAATGTGTATTCCTTCAGTACTAGAAGTTTTTATTTAGTAGAGGACGCAAAAACATAGAAGTAGGTTGTGTTTTAGGATATGGAATAATCAAAAGCTACTGAAATGTTAGGGCTGTGGACTGAAATACGGTCAAAATGATAGTTCATCATTCATACACAATTTCTCTTTGAAAAAAATTCCCACTATAAGGATGAAAATGGCTAATGAATTTATTATATAATGAAGGATAATACAGATACAAGCTTTATATTTCTTTGCTGGAATCCACTTAACCACTAGGAATTGTGATATAAAGATTATAAATAGTAAAAGATAATTGTCTGCATTCCATCAAGGAATGTTCTTTTATTTTATTTTATTGTTTTGTAAAACTTAATGAATAGAAAAGGCTAGCCTTATTATTTACTTGGAATCAAAACAAATGATAAGAAGCTGAGATCCTTTAGAATTTAAAAAAAGAAATAGGTAGTGTAACAAATATAACTATTTCTAAAAATAATCACTTTTTCCAGATCAATTATTTCTATCAGTAATGGATCAAATATATTTATTATTGAATATTTACATATGGGGTATAATTCCATCTAATGTAGTTTCCATTATTTCACAATAGTACATGATATTTCTGAACTTGCTACTGACTGTTCTTGTGACCCTGGAAGCCTAATACAAAAGTTAAAATATTTTAGCTTGTTATATGTTGTTGTAAAATAAATATGACAGATGTTGAGTGATTATAAAAAAGAAAAGACCTATCTAAGAGTACTCACTTTGGGTCCAGAATTCTCTTTGCAACAAAGCAAAAACATTAACAGATAGCATAGTGGGTATATCATGCTTAACATAATTATTCAGGGAAAAATATTAATTAATGGAGTGAGGGTAGGAATGGAAATATGATTATGAAAATGCTCTGTGTTCTTCAGAAGGTACATCCCACTGCCTTAGATGCAGGATAGAGCACATCATTACACCCCATTTCAACAGAGCCATGGGTATGAGTCAAGGTTCTCTCACATACACACCCAGAATGGTGTTTGGCCAAATGTCTGAGCACCTTGTAGCCCAGTCAATTTGATACATAAAATTAATCATTGCATCATGTAAATAAGGAAAAAAGGTTCTCCACAGGAATCCTTGGTGGAAGTGTCAAGGAAAAAGGTTTTCGTGTTTCTCACCACAAGAGCTACACATCCCACTCTGATTCCTGTCCTACCAATTTAAACTGCTTGGGAAAGGGCCAGGTTAGGGTAGGATCCCAGACATATGAAGATTAAGTGTCACTCCCTTACCCAAGGATTTGCTGATGAGAGTTCAGGTTAGGCACTACATGTAGTCGTTCTGGATGTCACTATGTCCTTGATGACACCAATTATTGCATTGTCTTCTACTTATGTGTGCTCATCCTTGGATGGCAGGCAGAACATGGGAGGTGATCATAAGGTCTGTATTTTCATTATGGTATCCCCAGTCCCTGGTGTGTAATGATAGACATTCAATAAATTCAGAGCGAAGATAGTAAAACATAGATAGGTTGATCCAGAAATTAAAATTAATTTAAACAGTGGTGAAAGAATGAAGCATATAGGAATTTTTAAAAAGTCATTAGAAAATATAGTGACATTGGTTCTAGATTGGCAAATGCCAAAAAGTAGGATGTTACTACTATAACAGAGGTATAAATTTTGGGAAACAAAGGAAAAGGAGTACAAAACTAAAAAAGCTCTTTATAATCTGAATTTTAAGGGATGCTTTTAGACTGCTTGGATTTGTTCTCATAATTTATGAACCTAATTTGAGTTTTGTGAACTCCTCTTGGCCTTTTGGTCTCCAAGTTTTCTCTTGATTACTGCCTCATTTTTGGACTCAGATATGCCTCCTGCTGAGGGATTATTTTAATAATGTAGAGTACTAGAGGGGTCAGGATTGGGTCAGAACAATGAGTAGTTGCAAAGCTCAGGGCTGCTAAATTAGAGGGATGATTATTAGTCAATCATTTTGAGACATTGGGGAAATTTTACATGCAGTTTCTAACCTCAAATTTATTTTTTAATTTATTATATGTTGAGCAATTATAGTTGTATGTGTGTGTACATATATGTATATATAACAGTGATGATATGATTTTTGAATAAAATATGGAATGATTAGATCAAGCTAATTACACATCACCTCAAATATAATATTTTACATTTTTTGTTATGAAAACATCCGACTTTTACTCTCACAGCAATATTGAAATGTAGAGTACTATACTCACCATGCTGTACTAAAGATCTCAAAAAAAATCAAACATTTCTTTTCTCTAACTGAGGCTTTGTACCCTTTGATTATCATCTCCCCACTCCCCCAACCCCAAGCCTCTAGTAACCGCCATTCTACTCTCTGCTTCTATGAGATCGGTTGTTCCAGGGTCCTTGTGTGAGTGAGAGTGTGTGGTATTTGTCCTTTGTATTTGGCTTATTTCACTGAGCATAATGTTCTCCAGTCCCATCCATGACAGAATTTCTTTTTTAAAAAAGGCTGAGTACTATTCTATTGTTTATATGTACCATATTTTCTTTATCCTTTCATCCATGGACGGACCCTTAAGTGGATTCTATACCTTGGCTACTGTGAATACTGCTGCTATGAACACAGGTGTACAGACATCTCTTCAGCGTAGTGATTTCAGTCCTAAAAGTGGGATTGCTGGATCACGTGGTCATTCTACTTTCAGGATTTGAGGAAATCTGTACAGTTTTCTGTAATGACTGTACTAATTTGCATTCCCACCAACAGTGCACAAGGTTCCCTTTACTCCACATCATCACTGACACTTACCTTTTGTCTTTTTGATGACAGCCATTTTACCAGGTGTGAGTGGACACCTCACTGTGGTTTTATTTGCATCTCCCTAATGAGTACTGATCTCGAGCACTTGTTCGAGTATCAGCCATTTATCTGTCTTCCTTTGAGAAATGTGCATTCGGGCCCTTGCCCATTTCTTATTCAAATTATTTTTCTTATTATAGAGTTGTTTGAGAGTCTTTATGTATTTTGTATATTGATCTCTTCTCAGTGTGTGGCTGCAAATATGTTTCCCAATCTGTAGGTTGTCTCTTCACTCTGTTAATTGTTTCATTTGTTGTGCAGAATCCTATTTGTCTATTTTTGCTTTTGTTGCCTACGTTTGGGGGTTTTTTGGAGGAGTTTAAGGAGAACCGGTGTTAATTCTTCCTTAAATGTTCTGTAGAATTCAGCAGTGAAGTGGTCAATCGGGTCACAGGATTTTCACTGATGGGAGACTTTCCATTACTGACTCCAGTCTCCTCACTCATTATCGGTCTCTTCAGATTTTCCATTTCTTTGAGATTCAGTCTTGGTGGGTTGTGTGTGTCTAGGAATTTATCCATTTCTTCTAGGTTATCTAAATTTTTGGTATATACTTATTCATAATATGATTATTTGTATTCCTGTGGTATAAGTTGTAATGTCTCCACTTATATTTTTTATTTCATTTGAGCCTTTTTTTCTTGGTTAGTCTAGATAAATGTTCGTATTGTTCATCTTTTCAAAAAAATAACTCTTAGTTTCATTGATGCTTTGTATTGTTTTTATTTCTTTTCTTGTTTCAGAATATTATGGGGGGACAAACATTTTGGTTACATAAATTACTTTTGTACCATTTGAGTCAAAGTTTTAAGTGTGCCAATCCCAGATAGTGTGCATTGTACCTGTTAGGTGTGAATTTACCTGGCACCTTCTCCCCACTCCCTCCTGCTTGATTTCCAATTTGTGTTATTGCCATATGTGAAATTAGTTCCCATTTAATGGTGAGTACATGTGGTGTTTGTTTTTCCATTCTTGTGTTACTTCACTTAGAAGAATTGTCTCCAGTTCCACCCAGGTTAATACAAGAGGTATTAGATCACCATTTTTTTATGACTGAGTAGTACTCCGTGGTATACATATACCACATTTTACTAATCCACTCCTGTATTGATGGGCACTTGGGTTGTTTCCACATCTTTGCAATTGTGAATTGTGCTGCTATAAACATTCCAGTGCAGGTGTCTTTGCTATAAAATGCCTTCTTTTTTCCTTTGGGTAAATACCCAGTAGTGGGGTGGCTGGATCAAATGGTAGTTCTACTTTTAGTTCTTTGCAATATCTCCATAGTACTTTCCGTAGAGGTTGTACTAGTTTGCAGTCCCACCAGCAGCATATGAGTGTTCCTATCTCTTCGCATCCAAGCCAGCATTTGTAGCTTTGGGACTTTTGATAAAAGCTATTCTCACTGGAGTTAAGTGATATCTCATTGTGGTTTTGATTTGCATTTCCCTGATGATTAGAGATGTTGGCATTTTTTCATGTATTTGTATTGTTTTTCTAGTATCTGTTTAATTTATTCTGCTGTGATCTTTATTATTTTTCCCTCTGCTAACATTAGCCTTAATTTGTTCTTGTTCTCTTTCCTTGAGGTATAATTTTAAGTTGTTTATTTGTGATTTTCTACTTTTTTGATGTGGGCATTTATTGCTATAAACTTTCCTTTTAGAATTGCTTTTGCTGCATCCTTATAAGTTTTATGTTGTGTTTCCATTTTCATTTGTTTCAAGATATTTTTAAATTTCTCTCTTAATTTCTGCAATGACTCATTGGTTGTTCAGAAGCATATTGCTTAATTTCCATACATTTGTGAATTTTCTGAAATTCTTCCTGTTATTGATTTCTAGTTTCATGCCATTGTGGGCAGAAAAGATACTTAATATGACTTCAATATTCTTGAATTTGCTAAAGTTTGCCTTGTGGCCTAATATATGATCGATGCTAGAGAATGTTCAGTGTACACTTTAGAAGAATATGTATTCTGTTGTTGTTGGATGTAATGTCCTATAGATGTCTGCTATATCCACTTGGTCTAAAGTGTTCACATTCAATGTTTTCTTATTAACACATTAACTGCCATGTGAGTTGTATTTAACTCATGCTACTTTTGAGTGTGAAGCATATGTAACTCACACATCTCTTCACCTTGGGAACTGTGCAGTGTGCAGGCAACTCATGCTGCTGTGCTGTGGCATGCATGTTATGCAATGTGTGGCCCCCTGGCTAAAACCCTGTTGTTGGCTTGTGAAAATCTTCCTTGTTGATGTTCTTATTGTTACAAATAATGTTGACAGTTGGATATAACCCACACACAGAACACAATAAAAGATAACAAATTTTTCATTAAATTATAAAGGATCATTTTGATTTCAAAGTTTGTATTCTATTGTCATAATAAAACACCATGGGCCCAAGGGGAAAAAAAAAATTTTTTTTTTCTAGTGTGGCAGTCAATGTGTTAATTTTCTGTCTGGATGGTCTGCTCAGTATTGAAAGTGGGGTTTTGATGCCCGAATTCACATCATTTTGTACCATGTGTTATTTTAGCCCCAGTTGTTATTAATAATTTTGTCCTTTTACCTCTATGCTAGGGATAAAATTACTTTACATACCATTACAGTCTTAGAGTATTCTGACTATTGCCCTGTATTACTTATATGATCAGATTTTGTACTTTTGTAAGTTATATGTTATTAATTAGCAGTCTTTTGTTTCAGTTTGAAGAATTCTATTTTGCAATTTCTATAAGACAGGCCTTGATGAACTTTCTTTGCTTTTTTGTGTGGGAAATTTTTTATCCCTCCTTCATTTCTGAAAGGTATTCTGGGGTGGCAATATTTTTCCTTCAGCATTTTAAATGCGTTATCCCACTCTCTCCTGGCTTGCAGGGTTTCTGCTGAGACGTCCACTGATCGTCACACTATGACTCCTTTGTACGTCATAACTTCTTATCTATTACTCTCTTAGAATTTTTTTCTTTGCCTTTGATTTTTGATAGTTTGATTATTGTATGTCTTAGTGAACTTGTCTTTGGGTTGAATTTACTTGGTAATCTCTGAATGTCCTGTACCTCGAGGGGTCTTTCCTGAGATTAGAGAAGTGTTTATTATTTTTGAAAATATGCTTTCTGGTCATTTTTTTCTCCTTCTGAAATGCCTACTATGCGTATGTTAGGTCTGTTGATGATGTCCAATAATTTCCATAGGCTTTCTTCATTTTTTACATTCTTTTTTCTTTTTGCTCCTCTGATCACGGAATTACAAATGTTCTGTCTTCAAGTTTACTGATTCGGCAGCTTGATCAAACCAGCTGTTGAAGATTTCTGTTGGGTTTATCCATTCAATCATTGCATTCTCTTCTCTAGGATTTCTTTTTTTTTTAATTGTTTCTCTTTTCTTGTGTCAAATTTCTCATGTTGTTTGTGTTGTTTTCCAAATTTCATTTATTTTTTTATCTGTACATTCTTGAAGTTCAGTTTTTTTAAAGGATTATTCTGAATTTCTATCATTTTATAGATTTGCTTTTCTTCAAGGTTCGTTGTTGGGGCTTTGTTGGTTTCTTTTTGAAGTGTCATGATTTTCTGAGTCTTTGTAATCCTTATGTTCTTGCATTAGTATTTATGCATTTGCCACCTCTCTGACTTTTACAGGCGTTCTTTGGCAGTAATAGACCTTCACTCGCTAGTCTAGCCGATGATTTGGATGGGCAACCTACGCAGGCAGAGCTTGCTTTTAAGTTCTGTAGATGGCTGGGCTGCTGCTTTGGCCTGAATTTTGGTGGGGCAGCCGGGTGGGCTCTGCTGTCAGGCAAGACCGATGACTGGGCTCTGTTACCAGGCTGTGCTGGGCGCCATAATCACCTCTGATTGAGGTGTGGGTCACAGGGCGTGTTTCCTGGCCAGAGCTACTGCTGTTTGTGTGCAGCTGTGCAGGTTCGCCCGAGGGCCCCAGTATTCAGTGGATTGGGATGGGTGGACCAGCTGCTACGCTCAGTAGAAATGGATGGTTGAGATTTGCCTCCTTCCTTGAGTGGAGTCTGGGATAGACTTTGAGGCTGTGGAAAATACTGATTAAGCTCCCAGTAGGCATCTCTAGTGCCTGCTTGTTGTGGAAATTTGTTCTGGCGGTCACCTCCCTCCCAGGGTCGGGCCTGGAGACTGGCCATTGAGGGATTTAATCTCAGTAGCACTTCCCAGCTCTTTGGAGAGTGAACAGCTCAGCTTTGTGAGTCAGCTATGCTGTTGGCTGCTGTCTCTAATTGAGTGCCACTGCTGGAGGGTACATGAGATTTTACCAAAATCTGCACGCTGATTTCTGTGGGCTGCACCCCCTTGTTTGTTTTTCCCTGACTCTAGGTGATCTAGCCTTGTGGTGTCCCCCTATATTTCTTGTTCCTTGTGAGGTGATTAGACAGTGGGCTTCCTGGGAAGCGTCTCAGAATGCTCCATGGTTCTCTTTTCCCAGCATAGAAACCATGGGCTCTGGGGAATCCTCTCTGCATGGCACTGTGCTGACTTGGGGAGTACAAGGTGTGACGCAGTCAAAGCAAGACTGTTTCTCCCTCCTCTTAATGGAGATTTGTATTCGGTTCCATGGAACACACATGCGACTCAGGCTTTATCCCTACATTTTGAGATTGTCACCAAGGTTTTTTTTTTTTTTGGTCTATGGATAGTTGCTGATCTTTCTGTTGGGGAAAGTGAATCCTGGGACTTCCTATGCCACCATCTGTGGACAGCACTCTCCTGTCACCACGGATTTCTAACCTCAACATTGCAAGTGTTCACCAGGACTGTCCCAGACCTAGCAGGTTTGTCTGGGTGTATTTGCTGGCTTGAGTCAACCTAAGTATTTCATCGACAGCCATCCTAGGGGACAGTGGATTGCTGTGGGCAGATGAGCTTCGGATCTGTCAGGGTACGCTCTGAAGAGAGGGTTAGCTGTTGCGTGAAGTCCATAAATGCAAATACAGAGGCCTAAACACATATCCTAATTTGGAATATTGTAGAGATCTTCAAGGAACCTTAACCTAATCCACAATTAGTGTTCACATGTGAATAAATAAGTTCCTAAAGGAAAACCAGCTTGTGAGGGAAAAACCCAAAATGGTCATTATGAGTAACAACAAAGGAAGGAGCCAGAGAGAACGAGCCAGACTGATCAGCACAATCTGGTGTTTGGAGGAAGACGAGGTCAGTCTGTGCGTTGTTACAGACCTAGCCAGACCCTGTCTTTTTGCCAGAATGTTGATGTTCAGGAAAAGTTATGTTCTGTGAAATAGGTAAGGAGGTTCTCGAAAGCTCTGGTGTAAGAAACTCCTCTGAAAGAAGAAACTGTTTACTGCTACCTCAAGAAGGATCAGAAAGAATAAGCATAGTCCTGGAGAGGGCCCTGAGGCCGTGGCTGCAGGGCTGGCAGTGGCTCGTGGTGGCAGAGGCATGCTGCATCTCTGGGCTCTTGGATATAGGGCCACCGGGTTGCACCAATGCTCTGACTCTGGGCATGACACATTCCCACACCGGGTTGCACCAATGCTCTGACTCTGGGCATGACACATTCCCACACCGGGTTGCACCAATGCTCTGACTCTGGGCATGACACATTCCCAACCTGCATTTATAATATTCAGCAATGTTAAACATATAGACGTGAATACAGAAGTCACCCCTTGTCCTTAATTTTACTTTCTGAGGTTTCAGTTACCCTCAGTCAAACACAGATGGAAAATACTAAATGGAAAATTCCAGAAGTAAACAATTCAAAAGTTTCAAATAACTTTTATTACAGTATATTATTATAATAGTTTTATTATTATTGTTACTGTTGTTAACATCTTACTGTGCCTAATTTATAAATTAATTTTATCGTAGATATGTATGTATAGGAAAAAAATGTAGTATATAAAGGGTTTGGTACTGTCCATAGTTTCAGACATCTGTGGGATGCACAGGAACGTACCCTCCACGGGTATGCGGGGACTACTGAGTCATGCAATGAATTCCCGTGTTTCTATCATCCAGCCTCAACAATCATCAGATTACGGTCATTCTCAGTTCATCTAAACCTCTACCAATTTTCTCTTCTATCGTATTATTTTAAAGGAAATCTAAGACCATAGGAGGACTCTGTTTTAAATATTTAACAATACGATAAAATAGCAATAAATCTTTAAAGTCATTAACTATACAATTCCTGCTCAATTTTTTTCATTTTATTTGTTTCACTTATAATCCAGATTATTTGACTTTAAGTAAGTGAGATTATCCTGAATAATCTGGGTTGTAGTGACTTAATCGTTTGGAATATAGGAATTTCAACCAGAGTGCGTCAGTCCCAAAGTCCTCCTTTACTCTGGAAGAAATCCTTCACAACAAAGGACAAGGGAACGGCAAGGGGGAGGGGCACCAATTGGCCTTGGGCCGGAAAAAGCGAGTCTGCTGGGGTTTGAATAGTCACCCCCGGCTGCCGGCGACGGCTAATCAGTGACCGTGGAAAAGCAGCGTCGCCCTGCGCGGTGCGGGTGCGCTGAGCGAACACGAGTCCCGGGAGGGTGGAGCAGAATTGTTTGCGTCCAGGTATTCTGGGCTGGAGTGCACTATGCCCACTGGGCATCCACACTAAGTTTGGTGACAATATGGTGACCTCCTGGAAGTGGGGGACCACCAGGTTGCCTGAGGAGGAGTGAACGGGCCTGGGACAGAAACAGGGCAGGTCAAAACTCCCTTGCTGATTAGTAGTAGGATCATGCCTGTGAATAGCCACTGCACTCCAGCCTGGACAACATAGCAAGACCCTGTCTAAAATTAATAAAATAAATTAAAATAAAATGAAATAATAAAATAAAATAAAAATTGATCAGCCTAACATTGAGAGAAAGAGCAAGTCTATTTGTCGATAATTAATGCTCAAAACTCAATGTCAGCAACTCATACTGACAAAGTAATCAGTCTCTCATCAATGCCTTAATAACTGTCCCCCAGAAGCTTTTCTGGCTGATCTATTGGAAGAATCCTTTAAGGCTCAAAAATATTTGTGTAAGAACTCTGAAGTGCCAAAAAAAAAAAAAAAAAAAAAGGAGAAGAAAAGCAAAGTGTGGCTTAAAATCTGCATGATTGTTTCTGGCAAATGTATTTAGAAGCCCAGAGCAGTGCATTTTGGCTCTATGGAAAATGGACAGGTGCCACTGCTTGACTTTTGCTGGGGCAGGTTTTAACTTTCTACAGTTTTCCTACTGAAAGGTATCTAGCTAAAATATAAAGAAAAGATTAAAACTCTGAGATGTTCTAGTTCCATTTTCTTTATTTTAAAAAGTATGCCTTTGATCTACTTTGAGAGAATGGTGTTTCTTTTCCTGTCCGAATTTATCCAAAACCTCCAATTTATATTTAACTCATACAGTTTTTTAAAAAGTAGGAAAAAACGGTGTATGTAGTTAACTTGTTTCCTCTGTCCTTGTGATACTCTCCAACTTTCTCGCCTTTAGTGTAATTTTTACTTACTCGTTTTCCTAGCCCCAGTTTTTGGAATCCTTCCCTCCTACCCAAAGAGGAAAAAGCCCTCTCCCCTTGTTAAACACAACAGAGAACAAGATCAGTAGTGAGAAGGGAGCCCGACTCTCGTACAAAAATCCTGCTTAGGTCGCCATGTGATGTTGGCCAGGGCTGTGTGTGACCAGAGTCCAGTCTGTCCCTTCAGTAACTGCCCGCGGTGGGCTGAGGAGGGGGCTTGCCCGCCAGAAGACTGTGCTCACGTGCATTCTGAGTTTCTTGGCAGACAAGGCCAAAGCGTGGTACTTTTTTCTATAGCCATTTTTGATGATCTTTTGTTCATCAGAAACTGGGCTAAACCAGAATATCCACTGGGAGGTCTCAGGATTCTTTGTCCCCGGCCTACACCGGACTGTGTCGGGGAGCCTATTCTAACCGTTCAGCAGTGCATGGGCCCCCGTAGAACCTGCCCACTGGAGTTGGTGGGGACTGTTTTAACTGCCTTTTATGGTAGAAATTTTTTAAAATTGAGAATTTACAGTCAGATAGACTGCCAAGAATATGTGTTAATGTCTTTTCAAAGCAAGTGGGACCATCTCTGCAGTGACAGCATTTGAGTGGTCCATTTAGCGGAGGCTGACCTACAGCTCGGAGCTGTTCCTGGAAACAGGAATGTGGGTGCTGCCAGGAAGGGATTCTACAGATTTCATCAAAGTCTCTGATGAGTTGTCTTTAAGTAACCAAAAGGGAGATTTTCCTGGGTGGGGCCTGCTCTAATCAGGTGCGCTTTTACAAGCAGGTGTTGGCTTTCCTGATCTCACACACCTGGGCCACCTGGCTCCAGCCTGCTGGTGTTCTTCCCTTCCCCACCCGCCTTTGGACTTGAACCCTCAGCTGGGGGTCGTGAGCTTCCAGCCTGCTAGTGGTCTGTCCTTCCTGAGCGCCTGCCTGGCTGATTTTGGACAGGCAATTGTGTCAGCTGATTACTTGTAATAGATCCTTTAATATCAATTTATCTCCTGATCCGCTTCTCTGGTTGAATCCTGACTGAATTATGAGAAGTAGTTGTCATCTATATACTGTGAGTAAATGGAAATAGTGCGTCTGAACACTGTGGCATTACTGACTGATTATGGCCTTCGAGGGCTGGCTTTCTTGGCCATTGGAAGGACTAGATGCTGTCAAGGAATTGACTGAAAGAAATCATGTTTGTTTTAATTTTAGTTGTCCCATCACGGGAGATTTTCTCTGGGCCTCACAAATTTATATACATTTTGCACTTTTTTTCCTATAGAAATGTGTGAATTAATAGACAACTTAGGTAGCATACACATTGTTTATTGTCCAGGCAGACAGCCTCCAGTATGTAAATAAACTTCAACTTTCTTAGTTCTAGGTACATGAGAAGGAAGTTTCTGGAGACTCCTGTAAGCATTTCTGTATGCACCTCTTCATTGGCAGAAAGTTAATAATTTACTTTATTTCACTCTCACTCCAATCTGCAATTAGATGGCATTCTGTCAGAAGTGTCCATAGCTTATTCCTCACTCTAGCCAAGCAAAACACCATTTATTCAAGTGTTTTTTTTTTAAATTGTCTCATTGCTTCATATTTATTCCAGCAGTGCCCTTTACCTGCCTGTCACCCCCTCACTACGCTCAGCATCGATGACAGTGAGCTAATGAGAGGGCCGCTGCAGCCGTTGGCATTGGGACCCTGTGGTTCCCCTCTGCTGGCCAGAGGCCTGGCTCTCTGGGAGAGTGTCCGGGGCTAGGTGCTTCCTCCATCAAGCCCGGGCTGTCTTGCTCCTGTCCACCGACTAGAACCCAAGCGACTCATATATTTCATCCCATGCCCTCAAAGAAAGTTTTGAGTATGCCATGAGGCAGCCCGACGGCACCCCCAACCAAAAGTTGTGTCTCACGGGGAATGCGGAGAGAGACTGAGTAGCCACTGCTGTCCTGTTTTGACACTCTCACTCTCGTGCCGTGCCCGTGTGCTTGAGGCGTGCGGGTCCCCTCCTGGCTCCCAGCCCTCCCTCCCAGTCACTGGAGAAGAAAGGCATTTTGAGAAACCACTTTTCTTTCTGGTCTTCTTGATAGAAACAGTGAAAAAAGAACAAAGAACAGATGGATGTAGAGTAATCCAACCCCAAAATACCATGCTATTAGAAAACATGGAATTCTGAATTTTAGAAATCTTAAAAAGACTGGATAAAAATGAATGTTGGGATAAATTTGTCCTGACAGTCTACTTTTTACTTGCCCAGCTACTAGCACATAACCACTTCTTATTTTAAACATAAGGTTTGCGCCTGGAAAGACTATAATATTTCAACCTATGCAACCAAGCGATGGAGAAGGTAATCAGGTTCAAAACTTTTTAGATTTATGGGACTTCAATTCACTTGTGCAAATTGGCTGATACTTTGAGACAGAAAACAAGCCACTGGCTGATGAATGAACTGATGAACAAGGCAGTAAACCAAAAATGAATGCAGACAAAAAATAAACGAGCCCAGAGCCAGGCAGTGGGATGGCTTTGCTGTTTGTAAAGTGAGCTGAAGCACGCGTCCACACGGCATGGTTTTTATTCTGCGTGGCCTCTCTCCCTATCCCTACACAACTCTATGTATATTGTCCAAATATATTATAACAAACTTAACACAGTATGATTCACAGTCTCCGTAACACACAGCAAGAGCGGTGATCCTGTGCTGTGAGTGAGTTTTCAATAAGGGAAAAATGCCTTTGGGTAAAAGAGCATGCAGAGAGCAAGAAAAATGCCTTGCATGAACATTTGGAAATGCTGCTTCCTTAGGAAGCCAAGATCGTGACTATTTGGTTGTGGAAGTGCATTTGTGTTGAAGAGCAAAATGACTGAACCACCTCTTTTCCTTTTAAAGTTCGCATCTCTCTTTATGTCTCTGTCACTGAGTTTCCCGAGGACTTGTCTGCTGGACGGTTTATCTTTCAGTGACCTTACTCTTTTATGCTTTAGCCTTCGGTGACCGCTAGATTGCCTTATTCCACTTAAAGTTTCTCTGGGATTTTATGTTAGTGTTGGTCAACATTGAATAAATGCAGAGGAGGAAGGATATGAGGACCACTCATCCATGTATTTATTTATTCACTAAATATTTATATTGTACGCCAGGCACTGCGCTCCGGGCTGGACAGGTAGCTGTGGTCATAGCAGATTGCAAGTCTGTTATCTTGAAGTCCGAAATCCACTAGAAAGTCTAGAAAGACACAAATCTAATTAAGAATTTGGATTTATACTCTTAATGTAAAACAGATGATGATCAGTAGGGAATATTATCTTCCTTACAGCGTAAGTAAGGAAGATTCTAAAGGGAGCACTTTAAACACATTATAGTACTAAAGTCTGTAGTCTTCCGTTTTGAATTGTAGAGGTGATGTGAATTCTAAAAGATTATTAGAATTTAAGAAGTCTAGAAATGTAACATTACAATGATCATTCTGTAGATAGGTTACTAGCATAAACACATAAAAAGTAAAAACATGTTTTTTGTCACACACGTACCTTCGTAATCCAGGAGTTGAAGAAAATACTAATGTACTTCACATGAGCTCTTATTAAAGTTTTATGAATTTATTAATAATGAGGATACATTATTTAATCTGTGATCCAACCTGCTTTTTTTTGTAACCAGATCCGGCATTCTCATTTCATCAGAATTTAGCATAAATGGGGTCCACAAAAAATATTGTCTTTCTGCTAACAAACACAAGCAATAAAACATACTGTAGTACTCTTGCAAATTCAGAGACACAGAAAATAAACACATTGACAATCACCTAGTAGCAAAGCTGAAATTATCCATGTTCCTATTAGAAGCAAATATAATGAGAATTGGTAGATAACTCCAGGTCACATTCCCCCAGTCACCAAGCAGAAAATGATCTCTCCTGCTAAGATAATGAGGAGAAAAGAAGGCACTTTTCTCCACAAGCTGCATCTTTTTTTCAGATTCCATTTGCCTTCACATAATGAGAAGAGACAGAGAATGACTTATTTTGCTTCAATTTGCTACCGCAGCTACTTCCAACCGATACAAATACACATTTCCTCTCTTATGCTCAAATCCTTTAGAGTGTCTGGGAAAATTCTAGGGCATGTAAAATGGCTTTGATTCTACTCTCTTCGATTTTTTTCTGTCTTTCATATCTACATGCATTGCAGTGGTTAACCAATAAAGCAAGCAAATTAAAAAAACAAAATGAAAGAAAATAAAACTAGTTGAATGTAGTTAAATAGCCCATCATTTTGAAAACAAGTTAACAAGTGGATAAAAAATTATATACTGGCCTTTTAAATGCAACGCTTTGGACAAAGTTTTAGAGTTGTTTTTGTATGAAAGAGGATTATGGTGCATTAGATCACCAATTGAGCATGAAAAATGTCATACTAAGAAATACTTAAAAACAATGATTTCCTGGGATCTAAGATCTTTAAATCTTTTAAGAAAGTAGAAAAAGTAGAAAAAACAAGGAATTCCACTGAATCTTAAAGAAATGTTCCTTTTCAGTATACTAGATCTTGAAATATTTTTTTGTCTTTTCTCTCAATGTGAAGTGGAAGATAAGAAGGCAGAGTCAAATGTGAAGCAAAGCCATGGCAACGAACGACAGACAATGACCTCTGTGGATGCTACTTCTTCACAGTCAAGAGAGTCAGCCAGGCTAAGGCTGAGACGCTGTTCATACCTGTCCCGCAGATTTCTGACTGTATCTTTCAGCTTGTATGGAGCCTGAGTTACAGACTACATGTCTGTGCCCCGCCTGCAACATCTGCATGTTGAAACCTTAACCCAAACGTGGCTGTGTTTGAAGATAGGTCTTGGGAGGTAATGCAATTAAATGAGGTGGTAAGGGTGCTGCCCTATTCCTTAGGACTGGTGTCCTTTCAAGAAGAGGAAGAGACACTAAGAGTCTCTCTTTCTCCATAGGCACAGAGAAAAGGCCACGTGAGGACACAGTGAGAAGGTGGCTGTCTGTAAGTCAGGAAGAGAGGCCTCAGGAGACAGCAACCCTGCTGACAGCGTGACCTCAGACTTGCAGCCTTCAGAACTATGAAAAAATACATTTCTATTGTGGCACCCAGCCTTTGGCATTTTACTATGGCAGCCAGAGCAGACTAATACGCTACCTACCCTATGGTAATCCCTGTGACGGTTTTGCTATAGGTGGCACATTCTTGTACATGATATAGCTTCTTTCATTGCAGCTGGACCAAGAATTAGCCTAATCTCAAATTTGTGATTTCACATAAACAATTGCAAGGGTAAAATAGCCTAGATAGTCAAGAAATGAATGGCTATAAAATGCAAGTGGTTATCATCTAGGCTAACTGCTGTTAAAAATCACTCACCTTATATCACTTCTAAAGCAAACAGAAAATAATGTTTTTTTATGAAGTAAGAACAACATCAACATGACCAAATTTTAGACAATTTTTATATATTATTATTGAAAATCCCACAGAATATTAACACATGCAAATAATAACAGTAACAACAAATATTTACATTTTAAGCATCTGTAGTTTTATTTATATAGTTTGAAAATTACAAGTAGTTTTATAACAAACTCATTTTTCCTTTGAATATGGAGATTACGACTTCCTATATTCAGGTAAAATCCATTTTTTAATTCTTTTTCCTTTGCTTTCATGTTACAAAAAGAATAAATATGTGGTCTCTAAATTATTGTTGTTAAAAAGGAAAACAAATTCATTAGCAAAAGAAAATGAAGGATGTCTGATTAAAAAATAGCTCATGCACATTTAAAGTATTTAACTTGTGTTAATTTTTATAATCTATAAGAAAATATACTCTCTGGATGACAGTGAGTTAGTTAAATAATACAAAGCTTCATCTGCATCTAATATATTGCAAAATTTCACAAATATCTACTCTCCTTATAAAAGATAACAGATAATATGAAGTATGTATTGATTCTAGGGAGGAAGTAAGAATAAGAATTAGATTTATGTGTCATGATATTAACCCAAAAGTGCATTAGGCCCCTTACAAGGCCTAAATCTTTCCATGTGAGAGGTTTATTGTTTCTATTTCACAGATGTTGACTATAAAATTCCAGATTAATTAGCCAGCCTGATGCAACACAAATAGAAAACAGGTGCATCAGAATTTGCATTCAGATTTATCTGAAACTAAAGCCTCCGCTCTTGTATTATACTTCCTCTCTTTTCTTTCTTTTTTATCACGTACATGCATTTATCACAACACATAATTCTAAAGGTGTTATTGCATTGTTAAATAATATTCCTAAAGGAATGAGAAAATAAGAAAGAATAAAAGTGAAAATGAGAAGGAAGAAAAAGAGAGAGAGAGATTGTAAGTTTTCTTGCTTTCAAAAGGTAAAATTAGGGCAGCAGTTTTTCCTTTGCTTTGGGCTAATTTCTTCAGTCACTTTGAGTAACATTTATTGTCCACATATTTCTGAAGCCACTAAAATGCCATTTTGCCTAGAATACAACACAATTCCTCTGTCATTTGCTTAAATAGACTTAGGGAACAGGGAGAAACTCTCTTGTAGTCGTCTTTTCTCAAGTTGGTACATGAATACTCAGTGACACTCTAAAAAGTCTCAATGCCTTTGCAGAAAGTTTCTCTTTTTCTGAGGCCATATTCTACCAAGTTTTTATATTATCCAGTCCAAAAATGTCCTTTGCACTCTTTTGTTGTTTTCAATTTATTTTTATGTAGATAAGAACTATAACTTTAAAAGAGTTTCCCTTATACATTGTCATTTTAGAAGGTTTAATAAAAAAGGCTGTGCATGTACCATTCCTTAATCATAAAGCCATGTTTATCTAAATATCACTGTTTATCCAGACTGCAGAGATCTTAACCTGACCATGCAGTCTTTTTTTTTTTTTTTTTTTTTTTTACTTATTTACTTCAGGATATTATAGGGGTACAAACATTTTAGTTTCATGTTATGCCTTTGCCATACCCAAACCATGATTTGAGGTGTGCCCTTTGTCCCCCTACAATGCTCACCATGTCCATTAGTGGTTTGCACCCCAATCCCTGAAGAATATTACTACCATGGGAGCACCATAGTGTTGATCAGTCAGTGCCAATTTGATGGTGAGAACATGTGGAGCCTATTTTCTGTTCTTGTGATACCTCACTTTGGAGGACAGGCTCAAGCTCTATCCAGGAAAATATAAGAAGTAGTAGATCACTGTCGTTTCTTATAATTGAGTAGTATCCCATTGTATACATATACCAAATTTTATTAATCCATATGAATTGATGGGCACTCGGGCTGCTTCCACATCCTTGCAATAGTGAATTGTGCTGCCATAAACATTCGGGTGCAGATGTCTTTATTATAGAATGACTTTTGTTCCTTTGGGTAGATGCCTAATAGTGCTATTGCTGGATCAAATGGTATTTCTATTTTTAGCTCTTTGAGGTATCTCCAAATTCTTTTCCACAGAGGTTGCACTAATTTGCAGTCCCACCGGCAGTGTAAGAGTGTTCCTATCTCTCCATATCCTCACCAGCATTTGTTGTTTTGGGATTTTTTGATAAAGGCCACTCTCACTGGGTTTATGTGATATCTCATTGTGGTTTTGATTTGCATTTCCCTAATGATTAGAGATGTTGAGCATTTTTTTGTATGTTTGCTGGACATTATTCTGTCTTCTTTTGAAAAGTTCCTATTCATATCCTTTGGCCATTTATTGATGGAGTTGCTTGATTTTTTCTTGTTGATTTTTTTGAGTTCTACGTAGATTCTTGTTATCAGCCCTTTACCAGATGTGTAGAAAGCAAATATTTTATCCCATTCTGTAGGCTGTCTATTTGCTCTAATGATAGTTTCCTTGGCTGTGCAAAAGCTTTTTAATTTGATTGGGTCCCATTTATTTATTTTTGTTGCTACTGTGATTGCTTTGGGGGTCTTCTTCATAAATTCTTTGAAAGACAATTCCAACCACAGTGATTTCAGTCCTCTCTGAATTTCAGTCCTCTCTGAATTTCAGTAGCATGAACCACAGAAAATCCTCATTTAGGATCTTCCTTCTACTTTCTTAAATTATTATTTATCCTCTAGCTGTCAATTTCTCATCTCCCAAATAAAGGTAAAAGCTGTCATTTAATGCTTTTCTGTGCTCTCTCTGCTCCTTCTAACTTCCAAAAGCCTAATCCAGCACCTAGCAACTAGTAGGCAATTAACAAATATTTTCTTTAATATTGTTCTCACTCCATAATCAAACAGCAGCAATGATAATGACAGAAGATAATAGTGTGTTCTGCAACTTCTTAATGATAATGCATTAAAAATTATTAGATTTGAAATGGTGTGATTCCAAACATAGTGGAAAAACGTCAACTTGAGAATCCTAAGAGGCTCTTCACCGTGCTAGTCTCCACTGTGAGTCAACTCAGTTTGTGTCTTTGGGCACATCATTTAATTTCACTGTATGTTTTAAAAAAGAATGTAGACACAGATATCCTTTAGTTTCTTTTTTGGCACTAATCTTCTGAAAAAAAATCTGACTCTTTTCGTGTATCTCTATGAACTGTAAATTTGGTCGCTGTCAATTTGTAGGCAACATGTATCGGTCTTTCTGGACCTTAAGGATTTTCCCACAGGCTCTGACAGTAAAACTCTGCACCATTGGCTATTGTTAACACGGGAATTGGGCTCTAAAGTAAATGTTATCCCCAGTTTTGTTAGAAGAATGTTAAGGAGCAGCTGGTGTGCTTAGCCATTCTCAACTGTCTGAGCCACCAAATACTACTCCACAGCTCTGGGAGAAATGAATGCAGAGGAAACATAAAAAGGGTCATTTCACCTACACTGTGGAGCTGGATCTTCCTATCCTGTTTTTCTGCACAGAGATCAGCTCTTCCCTGATTAGTACGTTCTGTCTCTTTAGTCACTGGTAAGGGACCCTGATGTGGCAATAGCTTCCTGTATATTCTGTTTCCCTTGTCTTTTCTGAACACCCTCATTTTGACCTTGAGCATTGCAATGAAACAGAGGAGTTGAGGGAGTAGGAATTATGAATCCCCAGGAAGAAACAGGCCAAAGAAAAATATAAAAATTTCATTTCTTAGCTAGAGTTTGCAAAGCACCAGCGCCTGCAGTAGATGCTACCTTCACTGTGGAGAATGAGAAAGTTGTTGGTGTGAGCTATGAAAGATTAACCTTCTGTTGTTCCTAACTAAAGGTAAAGAATTCTTCAGTAATTATTCATGATGCCTGTCACTCATTAACTATAATATAAATGAAATACATTTTTATCAATAAGATGTGTTTTTCCCTTTTGTAGTAGAGGTAATTATAACATGACCTGATTTTTAAAGTTAAAGTCTTCGTTTATTATTCAGAAGTTTCCCACTGTTCAACCTCACATCAGATTCTGTAGCAGTAGGAGACGATCTGGCTGTTGGCTCTTAGAATTTATAAAATTAAGGCAAAAAAGAAGTCCACATAATTTTCCATTTAGCATATTTAGTTTTAACACTTTTTTCTAGAAACTGAATAAACATTAGTGGATATTAATTACATAATCAGAATTAAGCCAATTATTCTAAAAAGTTAAAAAAAACCAACTGCTATGGCCCTTGGGACAGACACTGCCACGCATGCTGCCGTTAAGGGGTTGACAACTGTAATAAAAATGTCGTATATACTTAGAAAGTTTCTCAGTAAGCTGTGAGGATAATGCTTGATTTATAATGCTGTGAACTTTGGACAGAAAGACATTGAAAAAAATAAAAAACGTTAGTAGAGTTTTGTTCATTGTACCTTTTCCCATGGCAATTCATGTCACTTGAAAAAAAAAATAGCTGGCTTTGAGCGATTCTGATAAAAATCCTAGTGTTAATTTACATCTTTGTCATGTACATTATTCAAAATGAGGTTTTCCATGGTTGTTCCTTATAATTCTTTCCAATTTCCCGGATAACTAAGTATGCGATGGGCATTTGTCATCAGGGAGGCAGCTCTGCTCTTGACTGTGACACGGTGGGACCTTGTGTCTATTTCAGGCTATTTCGTACTACCTGGGTGTTCTTATACTCCTATGACTTAGTTCCTGTCCACACATTTATACCTCCCCAAGTGTCCCCTGTGAGACCTGTTCAACATCTTCATTTCCGTGTCTCATTCAAGCTCATCACATAAGAAACAACACTCAGGACCCTCCCCACATCCACCCATAACCCCCCAAACCAGGGCCTCCCCCAGCATCTCTCACAGCCGTACTGGGGACCACCTTCTATAAACCTGGACAAGCCAAAAACTCAGTTTGTTAAACTGCCTCTGACGTTATCCTAATTTGTATCCCCTTTCCACACCATATGTATCACCAAGACCTGACCTGGACTAATTTTTGTTAACTTGTAAGCTATTATTTTAAAATACCTTAAGACAAGTTTGATAATATATAAATTTGCCACATGAATGAAAAGATCATAAACTATAAAACGTTTTAAAATAATATCACTTTATGGATTTGTCTTTTTATCAAATTATTATTAGGTAAAATTTTTAGACATATAAAGAGATAAAAACTATAGTAGTGTTATAACTTATATTTTCATATTTATTGCAAATTTATTTTGCAAATTTATTTTGCAAAGTGTCAATGTTAGAAAATATATTGCATCTGTAACTATCCACAAATCTTATTTATATGTATGTTAATCAATAGAGAATTAAATAAAAAGAATTAAATATCCAGAGCATGAATTTCAAATTCCTGACACATGATCTTTGACCTAAAAAATAAACAATTCCAGAATCAAGAATGTAAATGTACAAATAAAATAATTCAAGTATTAGAAGAAAACTGGTATGCATTCCTCTACTACCTATGTATAAATAAAGGTTTTCTAGCTATAATTTAAAATCCAGAGGTATTTTTTAAAAAGTCTGATAAAAATTACTCCCATATTTTTTAAAAAAGAAAAAGCATTTGCATGGGAAAAGTTTTAAACAATGTCAAGAGATTATTTTGACAAGAGACATTTTTAGGACACCTGAGGGACGATATTTGCAATACCTATCACAAATAAAGAGCTAACATCCCAAATAAATCACTCTTACAGGGTGAGGAGAACAAGACCAAAAGTCAGACAGAAAATGGGAAACAAATAAGCAAACAAACAAAAATCAAAACCACGTGTTTGCTCATTTCCACAAAGCATGCACAAGCACAAATCAAAAAGGAATGAGATTCCTTACCTAGAGAACATAAGTGGAGAAGATGGGAGGATTGGAACAGAAGGACCAATGTGGGCAGGACGCTTCTCTGCGTATATTGTTTTTTAAAACTCTGCATTTGGGGATCGTGTTAATGTTTCACAGAGTTAAGAAATGGATTTAATAAACAATTACGGGTAAAGGTAAACACAAAAAATAAATTCAGCTAGAAACAAATGAACCTAACTCTATTTCAAATGAACAACATAAACACGGTGAAGGGGAGAAACAAAGTATATTTTGTGTATTTTTCTTTAATAAAAAGTGAAAGGACTTTATTTACTTACTCTGGGCAGAACATTCTTTAACCAGATTATTTACTCAAAGTGATTACAACACTGAGAAAACTATTTTTCTGAGTGACAAACAACTAAATATCCTGCTATTTCTTAGCAATCATTTTATATATAATATTTGAGGAATAGGAGTATCAAAAGTTTCCGTTGCGATATGACTAACTCTCTAGCACACAATTGTGACCAGTAGGAAAATATTTGTAAGATTAACAACCTGCATTACAATTCAAAGACTAAGTATCTAAATTCCAATTTTATTAATTCCATAAAGATGATGGCATGCTACTATGGATCAGCTAGTTCGTTAATTCCTAGGAGTACAAAAACAATACATATATATCCCAGTGATCTTATCATTTGGTAGGGCAGTCTTCAAAGCAACTGCTGAAGAAATGACTTCATGTTAAGGAGTGGATAAACAATTATGGAAATTGTATTCAAAAAGTGGTGACATAGCAGTTGCCACTGCCATGGAATGTCATCTCAGATGGGTGTTGTTTGCTCTGAATTTGACATTTTTCTGGTGGGAGAAGTTCTAGGGCTTTCTGCGAAGAGAGGTAACAGCTGACGAGGCAAGGGAAAGTGAGGAACAAATGCAGCACATTTGGGGAAGGCAAGAGAGGCATACTGGAGCCAGTTAAGGAAAACATGTGAAGGAGTTTTACTGTAATAAGTGAATTCCTTTGGAGGATTTTAAGGAGGAGAGGGAACTTGCAAACTTTGGCTTGTCAGATCAATTTTTGCTTTTTGATTAAACTTTATCTTGGCATGAAAAAAAATAGATCCTCTGCCAACAATATGTTTCTGTTTTATTTCATTTTGTAGGATGCTTCTTTAATTTAGTAGTGAGAATCCTTTGGAGAATTTCAAATCTTCCTTAGCTCACTCAGGGGAAAATGGAATTTATATGTGCCTAGTCAAAAAGATAGCCCTCCCGGCAACAGTAAGAAATAAAAGAGAGGATACAGGAAAATTTCGTCACGGAAAGCTGTGCTGCTCCTCCTTTCCTCTGTGGTATTCTATGGAAGGGAATATTTGTGTAAGTATTTATTTCCCCCAACCTTTGCCATGCTTAGTGGGAAAATGCAGCATTTGAAGTAAACACTGTTATAATCAATCTAGGTAATTAACAGTTATGCAATTAAGTATCTTTAACTTCTCATGTTTTTAGTATGTTCTTTCTCCTATTTTACAGTGCATGAAAGCATTTATGGTACAGAGATAGTGTAAACTGAGTTTATGTTACTGCTTATGAGTGGCATAATTATTACTGAAGCTGACTATGCTTTCAGAAAGTGTAAGCTTAACTGGCAGGCACCCTCCCCGGGCCCCTCTGCTCCCTTCCCAACCTGGTCATAATGCTTAACAGAAAATCTTCTCATTTCTTTCTGGCATAGGGAGAAATTCATCTAAAGAGATTCCTCTGGCTCTTGGGTTGCTTCGCCTAAGCCTACTTTGTTTTATAAAGCATTTGATGCCTGAGTTATACCTGAATTGAATCTAGACCTATTTGGTTTTCAGAGCTCAGTTAACTCATTTACACAAAGCAATTGGAGAAAGGAATTGCCTAGTGGATAGATGAGATTTCTGAATGAGACGCTGGTAGCTAGCATTTTCTGTTCTGATTCTGCACTAGCAGTATACATCAAGATTCTTATGAAGGTGAATTCATTTATTTTATCATTTCTGTATTTTCTGGTGTAATAGAATACTAAAAGAGCTATTTCATTGATTTGCTTTTTTATCTGGAATATTTAATTAATGTAAACAGCTTATGAATTATGGTTATCTATGAGAAGAGAAATATATATGTTTAAATCGGATTGTGTGTTGAGAGACAGTACATCTGCTGGTGGGAGGTGCGAGGTGCATTTGGGTGCGCGGCAGGGACCCTGCGCTCCGGCTACTGTTCCTCCTGGTCTCAGGAGTAGCGCAGCCTCACTCCTCCTCATTCGCGCTGCGCTCCACTGCCATGGTAAGACAGCTGCTGACAAAGCCTTTTTTTGAACATTTAAAGCATATCGTTATACACTATCACATCCACACTGCTGCTTTTAGGATTGTTCGATGCGTACTGGAGGTTCCCCCCACTCCCGTACAAATTGTTGAGATAAGCCCTATTTGGGGGTTCACTAAAGATGAAGAAGATTTGATCATTGTCCATTCCGATTCTAAATGTTGGTTTAGAATAAAGATGATTTCCCTCTGTTGGGTACATCAGAAATCTGGAGCTGTCTACCATAGGGAGCAAATTTAACCCTTTCATCCTTTCTCCTTGTATTGGTGAGTGTATGCTAATGGTGTGACATAAGCTCCTGAAACATGATTAATGCCTCGGCGGTGCGGGGTGGGGGGGGGTGGTCATAGAATGTATTTCTTACGCTTGCGAGATGGTGGGTGAGCGGGTCAGTGGGCGACCTTCCTCCCTGCCGTTGTTCGTGTGCCAGAGTGACGGAGGCTCTCCCACTTCCAAATGGTGTTGGGGGCATGGTCACTCCAGCCACTTGGAAAGGGAATAGGACAGAACAGATCTGCATTGGAGCTTTGCGGCCAGGCCTGGGAGTGGCACGCATTGCTTTCCAAGGTCACGTATTAGGTCTTGGTCAAATACACAGTCAAATACGCGATCAAGATCCAACGGAAAGGGAAGCTGGAAACATACTTTTTTTTACTGACTAACCATTCCTTAGTGACAAATCCACACCACCGAAAGGGGAATTTGCATGTTGAATGTACAGCTAAGCCTGCCTTAGCTATACTAACCATGTCGCTCACAAACACAGCATTCTGCAAATACCCGCACGGTAGATACATTCAGAAGCTTAATTAACAGAAAAGAAAATATGACGTATTAAATAGCAATTATGTAATTCCCATAAGAAAAAGCATGTGGTGCATAAAAAGGTGCTAATGGGTGTCATCTGTCTCTTAACTTTTCATGTTTTAGAAAGTTAATTTGGCAGTATTTAAGCATGAACTTTTCCTTCAGGAATGCACTCAAAAGAACCATTCTGTCAGGGAAGCATACATACAAATGTAATACCAATTTATTAATTTACACTAAAGACTGTAACTGCTAGGAGACTTGGCATTTATCTTCTATCCAGAATTTTCTGTAGGAAAGCCACATAAACAGCCGTTATAAGGTAGCGTGGTCTTCACAGCTAACACTTGTTTTCATCACTTCATCCATTCATTTGAACATACTTTCTTAATCATTCTCTGTATTTCACTTTCTGCCACAGGCCCTTAAAAAGCAATAAGGGACAAAAAGGTCCCTGGACAAAAGAGCTGGTGGTATACTGGGGAGATAGGCAAATGCAGAAAACTAATTAAATAAAAGAATTATTTCTGGCTTTTTGTCACTCTTGTGACCCACGCAGAAAAGGACAAAATTATGAGAATGGCTTGTTCAACTCCTTCTCGACTCCAGCCCTCCCACCAGTAAGTGAATAATGGAACTCAATTTTGAGTGTAGGGAACTGTTGCTTCCATTTGCCTACAGTGGAGAACTAACGAGTCTGTAGTCACGTGAGCTAACTCATTCAGGCGATGACGCTGGCTTGCTGGTGATGGAACGAAGCAGCTGGAGGTAGCAGAAAGGGCAGATCCAAAACAGAGACAGCTGCAGTGGTGACTTCCTCCAGCGGCAGCCGCCTGTGCCTCACTCCTGGGCAAATCCCAGATGAAGTCTGAGGGGTTTGGTAGTGTGTACCTGAGAAAAAGTGGATCTTCTATCTTGGGAGTTTGGGGAAGGGCTGGTGACACCACTGTTTCTTACCAGAGATTAAAAACACACATTTTTAAAATTTTATTCTCTTATTTTATCATTTCTATTATTGTTGTTGTTATTTCAAAATATTATGGGGGTGCAAATGTTTTTGGTTACATGGATCACTTTTGCTATGCTTGGGTCAGGATTATAAGTGTGCCCATCACCCGGATCGTGTTCATTGTACCCGTTAGGCAGGTTTTCACCCACCCTGTCTCCCCCTCCCCTGCTTGATTTCCACTGAGTTTGCTTCTCTCTGTGCACACGTGTGCTCAGTTTAGTTCCACTTTAACAGTGAGTACACGTGGTGTTTGTTTTCCCATTCTTTAGATACTTCACTTGGGATAATGGTCTTCAGTTTCATTCACATTGTTGCAAAGGGACTTAATTCATCCTTCTTCATGGCTGATTAGTACTCCATAGTATACGTATACATTATCTAAATTCTAAATGAGACCACTTTGGTTGATAACGAAGAAAGGGTTTCCATAGGCGGAGATGAGGATTTCTCAAGGTTAAAGGATGAAGGAGCAGGGACACCGGTGAAGCAGTAGCAGTGAGTACTTACTAGGAACGCCACCGGGAATGTGGCATCCCAGGAGCCAAGTAAAGGGATTATTCCCAGAAAACAGGAGTGGCCAGCTGTGCAAAGCTGGGGTGGGAGTCCACGTGAGAAAGTGGAGAGGACTTATCATTTACCAGCCACTGTCCTAAGGAAAGGAAGCAGGTTAAGCCCCCTTGCCCTCCCGATGCTTTGCTCTAACTTGACCTTCCCTGCCACCTTCTACTTGGTGCAAGAGTGTAGTGGTTTGAAATACTACAGGCTATTTGTTCATTCCCAAGGTTACCACTCTAATTTTCTGTATCTAACACCATTCTCTGTATCCTTCTGTCATCAAAGTTATTTCTATAGTTCTGTCCTCAAGAGGGAAGTGGATAAATGGAGAAAAAGAAGGAACGTCTTTCTTTATGTTCCAAAATCAGCCTTAGAAAGCTTATGATGACAGCTTAAGAGAGAAAAGAGTCTTTGCAATCACTTTAAAGATAAAGAACAAAATCCTGGGGGAGTAAGAGCCTTAAGTTTAAACTATAAACCACAGAGTAGGGCACAAGACATGGTGCTGAGAGAAGTTATTTCTGGTGTGAGAGACATAACTTCAGTAAGTTAACAGGAAGAAGAGGAGAATTGCAGGGGTATGATGAGATCTTAAAAGCTGGTTTCTTGAGTAATGTCTTTTTGGCAAGCACCCTCCCCACTGCCCCAGACCCTTCCAGTGGAAACTGTAAAGAAGGTAGTAGAAACCACATTAATTTTGGAGTCCCAAAGCAAAAGGCCTTGGGCAAGCCCTATCATCAAGATGGTGCCTGACTGCTGGCGTAGCAACCAGTGAGGGCAAGGCTCTCATCAGAGGGCTGTAGGACAATATGGTAGAAATAAAGCTAAGTATCACCCAGCTCCTGCAGAAATACTGAAAAGGATAAGGATGCTGAATACATGGTCCTTGCAACGGAAAGCTGCGAGGGAGCACAGCAGGCAACCTCACTCCTCTCTCATCCAACTATGGCAGATGCCGGTGACTGACGACGGCCAGGATTGGGCAGAAGCTGTATCCTTGGCCAGGTCAGCCACTCTACACGGGTGGCCACTGAGAATAGATTAGTTGACACGAAGCAGACACATTTCCATTGCCACCAGGACATAAGTGAGCTCTTAAAAATATAGATCACTTTAGAGGAAGGGATTGGTAAGAATTGAATTGACCATATTTTAATCCAGAAGCGAAAACATTGTTGTCAAATGCAAGTTGGAATTATGCCATCAACAGAAATAGGACACATACGATAAGTTGAATTTACCTTTGAAGAAAGTTGTCTCAGTGCAGAATTGACTTCCATAAATGGAAAGTTTAAACATACAGCATTGAAAAGATTCTACTCCCTAAGGAGACCTACTTCCTCACTTTATGAGGTGAGATAACTTGGGTCAAAATCCACTTGGGTAAATTTCCCCTGTTACTTGTGACATATTAGGAAAAGGTAGATGATTCCATATGGTAACTAATAGATGCTGATACGAAGCAGCAAGCAGGACGTTTGTTAATACAGGAAAGAAGGAGAAATATCAATATAATAAAGTGAGCAGATGAGGAACAACGGGCAGAGTAGAGATAAAAGACATCAGACTTTGAAAACAGAAAGGAGACTTTATTGTAAATAAGAGAAGCAGGATTGATGTAGCTTTGGGTGTGAGATTGGTGACAGGGAGTTGAGGAAGTTTTTGTCCTGTGGTTCCTATCATCCTTATCAGACATGAGTAAAACAGTTTCCTGGGACCCACAGGGAAAACAGAGGTGCGAAGTTGGATATGGTGGAACATAGAAATCAGGGGATGAACAGAGGCGGAGCCCGCAGGGCTCGGGGAGCAGCGGCAAGATTGCTGACAATGCCAGGGCCCAGGGGAGGTGGGTCCTTATGGAATTGCAGTTACAAAGGTCTGGATGATGGTGTGATTTTCCTGCAGCTATCAGCAGCCCAGTGTAGGCTTAGTAATGAAGATAGATAGGTTCCACCAGGATTAATTTTTTAAAATAAAGTCCCCCCACCCCCGGCCCCAACCCCCCTACACACCAAATGCTCCATATACTAAATAACAGATTAGGGAAGAGTTGCAAGAGAGTGGGAGCATGGAGCTATCAGGAGCTCAGCTGAGCTGGAGAGAGAGCTGAGTAGCCAGGTGTCAGAGTAGCCCATTAAAATCAGTAAGCAGAAAATGACATTACCAGCCAAGCTTTAAATCACTGACTGAGACAGTGTAGACAGGCAGAGCTAAAGCAGAGAAAGCTGACTCCTGACTCCCACTCCCGTGCGTTCCATTTTCCCGTGGTGGAGGGTGAGCTGCATCAGCAGGACAGGTGGGTCCCATCCTAGCGGAGGGAGCCCCAAACAAAAGAGGGAGAGGGGAGACAGTTAGTGGCGGGAAAGAGCTGAGTACTGAGCCAAAGTGAAGAAAGGTGTTTTCATATTTGCTCTGCCTTCCCTCATACGGAGGTTTTGGCAAAAAGGAAGGCCTCTCTGGAAGCCCCAAATAAAGGGACCCCCCGGCTAGGAATGCAGCTATTTGGAGGGGCTGGGGTGGCCAGGAGGCCTGAGCCCTTGCCTGCACCTCCCTCCCTCCGGAGACTGCAGTGTCCTGGCTGGGCACCCGGTCTGGAGCGGGGAAGGCAGCTTTTCCCCGGTGAGGCCAGCCAGGTAAAGTCTCTGCAATTGCTGACAGTCAGGCCTAAAAATAGTCACACGCAGTCATTCTGGCCCGGAGCCAGGCTCCTCAGGAGACGGTTACCAAATCTGCACAGGGCAGTCTGTGTGCTGAAATTTCCAACCAAAGGTGAAAAGGTAATACATTGCAAATAGTTATTTTTGAGTGAAGAAGAGGTAGTTGATTACAGTCAAATGGCTCTCTCTGTGGTTTGCAAACTGCAGTTTAAAAATCCTCCGAGGATTTGTGATCAAAACGTGTTTCTAAGTCTTACCTGTAGGGGTTTAGATTCTGTCATTTTGGGACAGGCACGGAAATCCCCACCTAAGGCAACCATGCAGGTGACTCTGCTGCCAATAGTTTTAGAAAAACTGTTCTAAATGTGGTGACAAAGTGGGGTGGAAGCAGAGACTGCCCAACATGAGATCGTCACATGGATGAGAGGTGCAAATTGACAAGCAGAAAACAAAGGAAATGAAAGAAGCTTCTCACCAACAGAGAGGGGTAAAAGGAGAGAGTTTGCTACTGATGGCAATAGAGGGGGTAACATCTGCTAGCTGCTTTTCTACTTTCTAATTCAATCTTAATAACAATACTAGTGGCATCCTCCGCATGTCTATTTCTATACCCTTTTTACAAAATAAGCCATTTGAGGCTGACAGTTTTAGCAAGTGGTCCAAGATTGCCATAGCCCCTTGGTTATACTGAGGAAAGCCCTCAAATTTGCCCTGAAATGTTTCTTATTACACTCGAGCCTGTCTCTGGATCACCACTCAGGGCATGCGGCTTCCTTCCCTACATACTCACAGTAGGACAATTCTCGTAGAGCAGAAACCTAGAGGTTTGCATTGAATCATTCTCACTGACTTTGCCTTACTGTCCTCCTTTCTCTCCTTCTTGCCGGCCTCTGTGCTTCCTTTAAGCCTTTTGTGCTGGAGACCCCATTTCAGCTTCGGTTCAGTCCACGTGTGTCGCAGTCACACTGACTCTCTCTTCTGACCTCTCCTGCCAACATTAAACCAGCAAACAGACAAACGCTGGAAGAAGTACTAAAGTCTATCATTGCATAAAGTATCAGTATCTCAGTTCGATTTTTTATTTAAAATAAACGTTGGTCATTTCTAATGAAAAACAAAACGCAAAGTCTTGATAGCATCTCTTTACTCCTGAATTTAAAATAACATTCAAATGCACATCTCTTTTGAACTTTTATAACTTCAGTACTTATTTTGAGAAAAGTCACATTTTTTTACCTCTTTTTGAGACTTCCTAAATTTCACAAAGGATTTAGTATTCACCCAGTATTATCTATACAAATTTACAAATCTATAATATAATCTAGATTATATTATAGATTTGTAAAGATTTACTTTCAGATTGATACAGTCAATTCATTACCCACATAAACACTAATTTTTGCTTCCCAGTTATGCTCAGAAAAATCAATCTAAAACTGGAATTTGCCAAGAGAGAGAAAATGAGTTAGCTGGGTGCACCCTGAAACAAATCTTTATCCTAGCCTAAAGGTGTTTGCCTACGTGCTCCTGAAGTAGATCCATAGCTGACAAACTGAATTTCAGATTGCATTAACTTCAGCAAATAGACATTCAATTCTCTGCCCCAATAGAGAGGAAATGTTTGCAAAACATTATTTATAAAACTTCTCAAACAGAAGTAGTGTCTTTTTTAGTAGAATAACTAACTTGGTTTTCTAAAACTCAACTCCTGGGTTTTATTTAACCAGGGAGTGTTAAGAGGCCTGGCTCAGCTTTTAGGAGGCAATGCATGCTACTTATTTTTTCTGTATGGCATTCTAGGCTACTCTAAAAGTATTAAATTTATGATTATTAATCCTTTTATACCTTGGGATTGGGAAATAGTAATTGAAACTCAGAATATTTTTAAAGTTTGGGTTGGTTTATTCATCTGTCAAGAGTTCATAGAGAAGTGTGGAAAACAAAATGACTATTATGGTAATGAAAGGTAGAATGTTGCATCATTATAATGTAAATAATCAGAAAAAGTATCTAATGAGAAGAAAATATACTAGATGTTTAAATGCATCGTTTACAAAAATATACATAAAAATAATGAATAGTCACAAGCAGACATCAACTGAAAATAATCAGAAAACTTTGCTCAGAAAACAAAAAATGCCTGCCTATCAGCCTATCTTCCCTATTTCTTCCTCCTTTCCCTCCTTCCTTTCTTCTTGCAAATGTAGCATTAAAAAAATCCCATCCAACTCTTTTGAAATGACATTAATATAAGCTGAGATTTTAGAGGCATAATTTTCACAGTATAATCTTCATCCTCAGAGTAATAGGGAAATATTGACTAGTTCACAGCTTTGTTAGAAAACTTGACATTTTTATCATCAATCGTCTCCATTTCATCTAACCCTGTTTAAGAATGTCACTTTCTAAAATTACTTTGGGTCTATAATTTGCATTAGCACCGATAGTACCAGAAAGAGACACACCAAATCTATAATTACAGACGATAGGAAACTACGGCAGTAGTGCAGCGTTGAATGCGGGCTTGTTTTCACCAATTCACATTTCAGACCGTTACGTGATCAGCATTTGACAGTCAACTTCAACGTGACTTTCATCTCCTCAACCTGCTTTAAGCCTTTATCCTCGATTACTTCATAGCCAAACATTCAGCTTCTGCCTTCTGCATAACCAATTTCCTCCTTTTCTCCTCTTCTTGTTTCCTCAATGACTATTAAAATCATATTTTTTTTCTCAGAGAGGTTGTGCTCTTCATCCTTCAGAGAACTGTACACTTCTCGCCTGTTAATGCTCATAAGCTATGAAGAAAGTCATCACTCTTGTCACCAGCCCTGCTGTAGGCTTCTGAAATTGGGTGCAGTCTATGTAGTTTTACTTTCCAGTAGGTGAGAGGGGCATGTTTTCTTGACCGTAAGTCATTTGAAAAGATTAAGAGTTTTTTCCCTGCATAGGTGTATTCATATTAAATAAGAATTGTAATTATAAAAGTACATTTTGTCTTCTTCAAATGCAATGTCAGATGTTTGGTTTAATGAGAAGATACTGATGATATTGGGAGGTAGAAATGTTGAAGTACATGCACAGATAATAGGAGGCATTTTGTAACCTGATGAAACAGAAATAATGTTTTGGAAGCTTAAGTAATGATTTTACATATGGTCACACTTCAGTGCAAAACAATAGATAGTTTAGACAAAACAAACTTTTGCCTGACTGGATATTGTACCAATATAAATACTGTATTAATATAAATGGTTTGAGTTTGAGTAATCCTATGTGGATTTTATGCCATACATAATACTCCACAAAAATATTATTCACTCGTTTAATATTCCTGTCCCAGTTTTTCTTGAAGTAATTTCAGATGTAAAAGTGCAGCATCTGGGTAAAGTTAATTGGTTGACTGGATTAGTCACTTTCTGCTAATTCCATATTATTGCGTGTGCAATATTTAAAAGAGCAGAGCTAAATCTAGGCATGATTAACTATCTGGAAATTCCACAAACACAGCAGATTTGACTTATCTGGGTGGAAATGGTCCTTTGTTTGTCATGAAGGTAATTTGGCAGATATTAGTGTACAAGAGGTGCTGTCAGTCTGAATGAACCCAAATCTTCCTGTTCCATGTTATATCTCAAACTTGATCTCCTTCGAAGGGGAGCATTTTTTTATATGCCACTACCTCCTTTCCTTTATCTTTTTCTTCCCTCCGGCCCCACCAAGGTACCTATTAGAGAATTCCTCTGGGATATACACGGAGTCTACAGATGAGACCTGTAAAGTATTCAAAAATACAGTCCTCACAGTCAGGATCAGGGAACATGTTTCCTGCGCCAGAGGCAGGGACAGAAAGACATCAAAGTAGCAGGGGCTGCTCCGTAGGGAGCCAGTCAGTCTGCCTTTAAATGGAGGACCCGACAGAGGGGACAGTGGTCTCAGTCCCTGAAAAGCCACAAGGTAGGCTTCTTCCAAGGTCATCGATGTTACTGTTGCACTTTGGATATCTTTGAACAATATTTTCTGCACCCTTCTTAGAGGGACTCTGAGACTCTGGGATATATCCAGTATCACCTGTTTAAATAAAAAGTAACAGATGCGTGAAAATGTTGAAATGGAGCAATGTTAGTAGCAACTGTTGATTTGCCTACTTTTGACCAAATACTGACCCAGGAGCCCCATTCTTCAGTACTCAGACAGGAAGACTTCCATGCCGAATATCTTTGCTTTCTCTGCCGTGATACCGCTTTGAATAATGATGAACTGCCAGTTAGTTAGGAAAAGGATAGATGTCTTCAAGCATCTCAGGCTGATGAGACCATCTGTCTTATAAAACTTTAACTGTCACTGAGAAAGAAAATGTAGTTAACAAACATTATTTAGGCATAAAAGGGCAGTAAGTATTTGGGAGCTAAATGTTCTCATACTTTAAAGAATTCCTCCAATGACAAAAGAAAATGATTCTAATTGTTGTGAAATACCAGAACTGAATTAAGGTCAGCATCCACCGTGTTCTGATTAAATGGGCATGTCGTAGGTCTTTATAGAGTCTGAAATATGTTAGTGGCAGGGGAAAAAAAAACAAGGGAAAAACAGTGAGCAAGGGCTTGGATGATGAAAGTGTTTAAAGTTTTCAGGCAAATTTATTTGAAAATTTACTAAGCGGACTATGGGACGGAAAAAAGGAAACTCATTTAGAAAGTGTGGGTATCTCAGCCATCCTGGTGTGCAGGACAGGGTGGCATGGGACCCCGTGGTGCACAGCTGGTATATGGAGAGGGTAACATGCATCTTAAAGATCTCTCCTCTTATCCTCTCATTTTTCTACCAGTTTCTTAATGTAGACGAGTCATCCTACATTTGATGGATGGGCACACAATTTTCTGTGATAGAGCAGGCCCTGAAAACAAGCTTGGCCATCCACAGGGCTCTACACTCTTTCCACCATGCTACACCAAACAGGATGGTTTGCACACTGCTCTTCTCTAGGAACGGTGCGGTTCCCCCGTGCAATGTGCACTGCAATTTCCTGTTCAAGCATCAGAGGGGAGGGCCCCACGGGCTGCTAGCTCATCCCTGAGAGACAGAGCAGCGCATGCTTGCCAGTCTGCAAACGGAGTGTGAGCTCCTTCCTCAGCAATCCGGAAACGACTGAGCAGATGCTAATTCCACTGAGCAGAACTCAGAGGTGGCGACAAGGACACATAATGTGCTGCTTCCCACGAAGCTGGGTGGATCATTTCCCTAATCTCCCTGGGACAAATGTTCACGCAAGTAATTTCCCTCCTCCATTTAGACATGACTGTGTTCACTATATAAAAAGAAAGCCTAATATATAAAAAAAAAAAGTGTTGGTAAATCGTAGACATGTTAGGTAAATAATGTTCAAGTTCATACAAATTTTTTATGAAAGCAGATAATGAGATAGCTTACAGAATTAATATCCTGGCTTACTAAAAGTATTTATCACATGAATTATCAACTTAAAAAACAGACTTTTGAAACTTCCTGAGAAACACTTATTGTATTTGATTATTTGGGTCCTGTGTTAACTACGTTTTTCTACAATATGCTGCATTTTACTAGTGCACTCATTCAGTTTATATTTATTGGGAAGCGATCATGTCTCTGACCCATTTTCAAACTAGAGCATTTTATTACTCTGGAGAACGAATTATTGCTTTCAAGTACATTCTCCTGACTTCAGGGAACACATCAAATAACAAAGCACACGGGGAATGCTGACCCTGTGTAGATCACCAATTTGGATATTTCTCTTCAGTTGCTTTCAATAAGTAGAGTTTCTGGTTTTTATTTTTGGAATAATACGGTATTGAATATTAATAAATATATGATTTCACTGGAGCTAAACCCAAATCAGTAGCATTCAAGAGACACAAATGAAATAAAGATAAAAGAAGGAATCATGATAAAAGTGGATGTTATCTCTACTGATGTTCTCAGCAAAAAAAAAGCTTTCAGTTTTATTTTTCAAGTATTGGGTAGTCAGCATAAATTTAGGGTACCTTGTTTTAGATCTCAAGCTAACTATTCACTTAGTTATTCTAACTGTGAAAAGTAAAGCCTTATCCAAATTCTTTGTAAGTTATACTCAATCCTATAAACAAACTATCCGAGTGTTAGGTCCTTGACTGTCTTGTTTTCTTCCCTCTCCCTGACGTCCCGCCCTGGTCCTGGTAAAGTGACACATGCTCAATAGATTTCTTTTGGTTAGTGATTAATGGCATTTGAGATCCAGAACAATATGGGGACTGATCACAAAAATGATCAAGTTACATATCTGGGGAATTTTGTATCATTTTTATGAAGTGCTGTAAATAAGTACATTTCAAAATTAAATCTTTATGTCCCTTCTCTTTTCAAATGCGCTTAGAGGAAGTTTTCAAAAAGACAGAATAAGAATAAGAATGGAAGTGGGAAGAGAAAAACAGTTGACAGTGCAGAAGGGGACATAGAAACCTATGATAAAGGTCACCGCAGTTACCGTGATTAAATATGAAAGGTGACTGTAAGAGTCGTGGCAGCCTGAGCAGGTTAAGTGCTTTGCTCCCATTACCAAAGAGAGAGCGTACGTCAGAGGAAAGCGAGATGGTCTGGGGCTGTCTTGGTTAATAACAGAGGCTGACTAGGAGCAGCAGAAACAGTAGAATGGCCACATAAAACACCAGCGTTTATTCTCGCAGGATGAGATGTTTGAAGAGAGATAGTTGTGGTGTTGGTTCATTGGATCGAGAATGTCTGGGTCACGCTTTCTGCCATTCTCCTGAGGTTTCCTCACCTCTCTGAATGGGTGCTGAGCTCACCCACTTACCACCCAGGGAGATCAGGCATGAGACCCTGGCAGTCGGTGGTGTTTAAGAAATGCTGGTCTTATGTAGCAAAGTCTCACCTGTAGAAACCGGCATTCAAACTGCAGGGCTCCAAGTTCAGGCAGCCTGAGTTGCTAGCCTTAAAAGACAGGATTCATGCAGCAGGGACAAAGTCAAGATTCTTTTGTGAAATCGGTTATAGGACGCGGTGGCTTGTTCACATGGAACAATAAAGAAGCCGATGCTATATGGTAAAGTCTGGCAGGGCTGAAGATATAGAGCCAATTTTAAGACATACTTCCCTTAACATTTCCTAGACTAGCCACAAGGATTGTTCCCAGAATAACAAGATGTGGTAGAGTTGAGTGTACAAGTGGATTTAAATTATGAGCATAGAAATACAGCCATGGAAGGAGCTAGGTAGGTTCCAATATTAGTTCATAGATGAATACTAGAGGCCTTGGTGCACAATCTGCCACTGAAAAGGAATAAGAAATAAAAGAAACACATTTTATGCAGAGGAAGCAGAATTTACGGAATATGGATTCAGTAAATGTACTGAATCCAGTGGCCCATCAAACATAATTCATAAACGTATTTTTTTCTAATACTACATTAAACATTGGGGAATGTCTTCAGGAGGACCCCATGCTCCTTAAGTCAATATGGTAATTACACATAATAGAACTTAGAAATGTTAAACACATTGACTCATTCAATCTAATTATATTGACAAATGCATTTAAGTTTAAGATCGTTTTGTTTGGCAATACCAAAGCAAGAAGAATCACAACTGACTTTATGCTTCTAAATTTACGTATTCTACTTGGACATTTCAATCTTGAAAAATGAAGTCACTAAATATATATACAAATCAATACTCTGCAGGGAATCAGGGAATGGTTTATACATATTCTTGGAATTTCATCTGATTCCTCCTTGGTTTACAAGAAAATCCTAACAGTTCTAAAGCTTTCATTGTTTTGAAGCCACTAATATTGAAAGCTTATATATGTTAGAATTTTTTCAAAAGCTTCATTTTTGACTTTGTAAAAGGCTTTCCCTTAGTTTGCATCGTGTGCCTTCGGATGAAATGTTAATGATAACGGCCAGGTGTGCTTCCCATCTGAAAGGAACATCCGTGTCATGCCAGCGCTGTGAAAGGGACACACACAACCTACATGCCATTAAGCTGGCGGAAATCACAACGGAGATGTAACTGAAGGAAATTATTTTAAAACTGTGATTTTTATTGTTCTTGTAATAACTTGGGAAGTGTCCCTAAAGAAGTTTCTTAATTCTATGTACCAAAATGTAGAAACTTTTCTGAAATGTTTGTCCATATAATGCTTATATCTTGCTTTGTGATGTGAGAATAAGTTTGAAAAATGTAAGGGCACATTTTCACACTCCTCACTAGAAATTTCTGTAGACATGCTGTGGGATTGCTTCAGCAACGGCCACTCCACTGGGAATATCTCCCCCTGCAGGGAAGGGGAGGTAATTCAACTGAAAAAGGAGAAAACTGGCTGCCTGTTCAACAGGACTTAACAGGCATGGAGGCAGAGTTTGTCTAGGTTATCTTGGTCCATGTCCGCTGTGTCCTGGCTTGCCACTGCACACAACAAATTAAATAATGCGGACAAATGCAGGTATGATATTGGGTAAATATGTATCAAGATGAGGGAGAGGGCTGGAATTTTTTTAAAAATTTTAAATTAACGTTAGAAATAGGAAAGGTCTCTCTAGAATGTTATTGGCCAAATAATAATTAATATTTTGATTCAGTTGGGATTTCTGTTAATAGTGTCCATGAACATGAAATGTCTCTCCTCCAGTGTTTTTGCCTACGGTGTTTGAATCAAGGAAGTTCAAATACTGTAAAAAACCAGCACCCAGCGCCCCCACGGCTTAGCACAGTTAATTTCCCACTCGTGTGACAGACCACCAGGATGTGTCAGGGCTGCCTTCGACCTGCTGATTCAGAGCCAGCTCCTTTTCCTCTTGGGATTTTGCCATCTCCTAGGACGTTAGAGTCGTTTGCTCCTGGCTGGCAACAGAAAAAGAGGCTAGAGAAGGCAAACTCACTTCTTAACCCATCAGCCTGGAAGTGACTTCCCATCCACCCATTCACCGTCCACTGGCCATAGTTAGCTGTTTGGCACCATGCAATTCCCCAGCACGAGGAGCTGGAGTTTACAGACTGGCTGGGCAGCCACGTGGCAGTCACAACTCCACACTATGCAAGGAGAGGGGGATTTTCAGCAGACAGCCAACTGACCCTAAAAAACTCAGAATCATTTGTTTTGATTTTACATTCTAATATCTTGGTGGAGGATCAGAGCTGCATGAGAATGAGGTCTTTGTCTCAACGAGGCTTCAATTTAAAAAATACATTGAAAGCTCAAATCTTTTCTCTGAGCTCAGGAAGTCAGCAGCAAGAAATTAAAGTTAAGGTATGCACGCTCACGGACCTAGAATCCAAATTACCCATCTAGGCCAGGCTCCTCTCAGGCCCCACAGTCCAGGCATGGTTTTATTGGACATCTGCTATGTGTAACATGACATGTAAAGTGTGTCCAAAAAGACTTATAGAAATATTTTATATTAATAGAATTCCATAACTAGCAATCTTACTTTTTTCAGTTTATTCAAAGTAACGAATGAAACCCTTCATCTATTTGTAAATAAACAGTGGCCGGCCCTGCCTGCAAAGTTCCTGAGACACTTCCCTGCCACGTTATGTCAACCGAACCACCCACAGTGAATAGGGTGTTCAGGCTATTTCACATGGCACGTTTTCAGAGTGTTCAAATTGAGTTTATGCTTTTCAATTTTCTGACAAAATATATAGACTACTAGACCAGAAGCATTCTTGAGATTATGTGTCCCAGCCCGACTATCTTTACAAATGAACAAAACTAAAATCCAGAAGTGTATACTCGCTGGACCCTAAGCAGCTAAGCCGTGCAGAGCCGACACCAAGGCATGCAGGATCACACCTCCTCGCCCAGAGCTGCCTGCTAATTATTTTTTCATTCTTATCAGTGAAAATATATGAATGTTGACTTGGTGCTATTTAATTAAATATCAGCTGAAAGAGCAAATCTACATATTGGCATGGTTTTTCTTCATTATAAGCTTATTCTTTTGAAATAAGAATACCGTGATGAAAAATTGAAATCGAGATGCAATTGATTTTTTTCAACCAGCTGTTGAAAGGGTTGAGAACCACCAGAGAAGAAATAATTACAGCTGCTCTTGCAACACAAAACAGCTCAGTAAATGTCATTTATTCCTAAAATATTTTGTATACTTTCAGGAAATCAAAACTGTATTTAAACAAAGGTAGGTATAAAAGTGCTTACCCCTTAAAACTAAAATAACTATTTCAAATTGGGAGACTCTTAAGGTTAATGCTTTCTTTACTGTGGCCAGATTGACACAGAACATACATCAGTGGGACGTTTATATTCATCTAGTTTATTCATTCATATGTTCAATGGCCATTTAGAAGAACATAAATATACAGGCGAACATAAAATCGCATGTAAGTCTCATATGGCTTTTTTTTTTTAATTTTGTGGACTTACCACAAACCTTGAAAAGGCTTAAGGTATTGAACATGAATGTGACACTCTCACAAAAGAAGGTGATTTTGAAATCAATAGCTTACCATTTCTGCTCTAAGAGAAATGAGATGAGTAAGAAATGCGTAATTTCACGTTCTTAAAATTACATATCTATATCTATATATATATCTCACTCCAAATTTGCTTCAATAGAACATTACTTTCCTTAAAATGAATGAGTTTTTTTAAAAATTCAGGTAGAAATTATGAAGTGAAGGAGTTTTAAAAAGCAAACTGCTCTTAAAAATATGAAAGGAAAAACCTCTGTTGGTTATATGAAAAGAGCTGTGCTCTGATTTGACTGAGAGAGAATTTCCACCTGAATCTGGCACAGTAGTGGGGCAGAAGTAGTTTTATAGCTGTTCTAATTTTACCTTTGATATATATAAGGAAAAATATAAGGAGAGGATATTATCAAGTGGGATTAAAGTACATTAAAGTACATTAGGCTTTACCACTGAAGCCCTGCTGTGTTCCCCTGGAGTTCTCACTTAGCCCATCTCTGTGCACGAGGAAGGGGCTCGGGGGTCTCGTCCGCTTCCTAGGAGGGCAGCAATCCTATGGGATTGGGGCCACACCCTCACGTCCTCATGTGACCTTAATTACCTGTTTAAAGGCCCTATCTCTAAATATAGTCACATTGGGGCTTGGGGCTTTGAAATATGAATTTTGGGGGGGACACAATTCCATCCGTAACAGCCTCTGATATCATGGAATTCCGTTATTTTTCTCCTGACTCGTCAGAAGGCTGCTCTTCAGTAAACTGGTTTCATGGCCAGCAGTTGCCCTGACAACCTGGTCTTTTATCTCTTTCCCTGCTCGATGCCCCTCTTGCTACTTTATGACTCGCATATGGTAAAGTAGCTATCACATATTTTGTCACTTCGTAAGCAAGTACCCTTCCTTGCTGCTCCCGTGTGGAAGCCCTGGGGCATCTGCTTCCCGTTTCCTGTTCTCTCTCTGCGGCCTGTTCCTCGCCTGTGACTGACACGGCGCCTTCGTCCTCTGCATCCAGCGTCTCATTTTATGGGTTTTGTTTACTCTGGACTTTGTGTCTCTCGACTTCTGTGCTTCTTTATTGTCTCTGAAAATTCTCCTTGTGCTTCATAATCAGAAGATCTACTTTATTTGGGTTTGCTTTGAACTTTGATCCGATTACCCACGGCCAGCATGGCAGCAGCACGTGGGGCCACTTAGGAGGAAAAGCTCCCTACAGAACCTCACGGAGTGTTGGGCGCTTTTAAAGTACAATTTGGGAGCCACAGTAATAAACTCTAAAAATTATTTTTACCTAACTTTTCCCTTTTTAACTATTTTATCACAACCAGGCTCACCTATTTACCATATCTCGTTACATATTATGTTGTTCTAAATAGTAACAAAGAATGATGTCCTCAAGATCATCAATTGTTTGTTGTAGGGTAGAGAGAACACACGAGCTCAAAGTGACAAAGGCCTGTCCTGTGTTTCGCCGTGCTACAGCACATAGAGCCGAGGTTATAGATCCTGTCCAGCATCCTCTCTGATAGATACCCTATTACATGTGGATTTTTGAAGTTCTAGATTTAAGGGTCTCATCCTTTATGCTTATAAACCTTGAATTAACAAATTTTGCAGAAATCAGTTGTCCTGGAATTTAAACATATATTTTAAAAATTTTTCTAAAACAACAATAATAAAAATATCCTTTTCAGAGATAAATTTAAAATTAATTCACTTACAACCTCCCTTACCAAACCTTACTCCATGAAGAAATCAAAGGGAGATATGTCTAAAAGCAAATCTGATTAAGTCGCCCCACCCCTTAAAGCATCTCAATGACTCCACTCTCTTCCGAAAAAGTACAAGTTTCTTTTTGTGGCACTCTAGGTCTTTTCTGAACTTGCCCATTTACATTTATAGTTCAATGTCACATTGGTTGGTTGGAACACCCCGTCCTCCAAAGGTGCTGAAACTGTACTCATCAAAGGCTTCCTCCTCCTGCCGCTCTGCCTTCTTCCTCAAACTATATTGTTTCTGAGAACATTGCTCTAATTTCTTATTTACATGTATTTAGACTACATGTAAATTAGACTGTGTGCCTCAGAAAGGCAAGACAGTCAGCACCATTTTACGGACAGTTTGCAAAACAGTAAGTCAAGTGCAAAAAATTTCCTCGAAAGCAGGATGCTGGGGAGAGGGCACAGTGAAGGGGCAGGAGAGAAGGGTCTTGATCCCTGGGGATCAGGGAACAGAAAAGCCCTGAAACTTTCTGAGATGCAAGAGGGTTGAGGTAGGTCTGAAGAAAATGAAAAGTATATTTTAATAGTGAACTGAAGAGTTTAATTATAGAAAAAAGTTTTAATTTCAGAAATAATATTGACACATCAACAAAAGGCCCATATTTTCTTGTACTTAATTATGATTATTTTAAAGTAATTAATTTGAATTTATGAAGTGAAATTTCTTGGGAAAAAAATAACAGAATTTGAACATCCAAACCATGTATAAAAGTGATTGAAGTAGCAACATTCCTAAAATTAATCTGTTTACTTAAAATCTTACTCTATGTATCTTTGAGAAAATGTCTAATTGTTTTTCCTGTTTCTTCCACTTACTTGATATATTTTCTCAACAAAATTAATTTGCATATTTTCTAACAGCTTGATTTTTATTTGATTTGTAGGCACTTTGCTACCTTCACTAAAATGTGTTTCAAACCCAACTCAGATATAGTAAAAACACTTCCATTAGAGAAAAATAGCTTTTAACCATATCCTGTTTTAAATCTAGACTATTGATAATTTATAACAACTGTTCAACCATTATGGCCAAGACTGGTGAGGAGATTGGATTGAGGCAAACAGATACGAGGCCTATAGAGGCCAAGGGGAAAAATAATCATTTACAAAATACATATGAGTTTAAGTAATGACATAGTCAGGAGAGATGAAAGTGAACAAATTAAACTAGAAGTCAGTGATAATTATGTCCTGTAACCTAGCAATGTACAATGCACTGGCAGTTAAAAAATTTCAACAAGTTATTCATTCTTTACTGAGGCAGCGCTTTTGAATGTATGGGCCTGCTGCAAGCTTTATACTGATGCAGTATTTTCCCTAACAGCTGGATTTTCATTTAATAACTCAGTTTCATTTGAATTTGTTCGCTTTTAGCTTTCTTGGATTTACTGAGGAAACATAATTATTAAAATGACATTGAGTCATAGCTTTTCATTAAAGAATCATGTCTTTGCCTAAAAATGCCAATGGCCATAATGGAATGCTATGTTTTAAAAAGTCTTTTTTCACTGTTCTTCCCTAGAGAAGAAACAGTAAATGTCTATATTAAAAAATTTTTTATTAATAATGTATGATAGCATGTTGGCAGATAGATTCTTTTATAAAGTATTTGTACTTATAAAATGTCAACAATTTTACCTTTTAAGTAATTACTTTGAATTATATATAAGTATCTATGTATATGTGTATATATACATGTGTGCTTATGTATCAACCTAATTATATATGTAATTACATATTTATATTATATATAATATATAATTTTATTATATGTATAATATTATATACATATAAAATTAAGAGCCACGTAGATGTGTAAATTCACCTCTCGTTCTGCGTAAAGGACTGGGAGCCCAACTAGCTTCTGATTTAGCAAGGTTGTGGCTGCTGGAGATGCTTCCATAAGGCTCATAACTCCAGCAATTGCTACACAATAGTGTCAGAATCTTTTCTTAAATTATTTTTTTAATTGACACATAATTTTACATATTTATGGGTACAATGTAATGTTTGGATACATGCATACATTTTGTGATGATCAAATCAGGGTATTTAGCTTATCCATCACCTCTATATTTATGATTTCTTTGTGTTGAGAACATTCAAAATCCTCCCTTCTAGCTATTTTGAAATTTACAATATTGTTAACTATAGTCACCCTCCTGTGCATAGAACACCAGAACTTATTCCTCCTATCTAACTGTAACTGAGGACCTGTTGACCAATCTCTCCCCATCTACCCCTACCCCTACCCCTACCAAGTCTCTGGGGACTTGAGGAAGATGAGGTTATGTTGAGACTCATAAATAATACAAGTGCTTGCAAGAGCCATGTTAACATGAGCAGAATCAGCTGGAGAGAATTCCAGAATCTGTGTGAGCAGTACCCTACATCACCAGCATGAGGCAAGCACGTGGGAACTCAACCCGTCTTCAAACTGCTCCACTAGCTGAGATAGTGTCTAACATTGCCAGTGCCGGAGAACTAAGTTAACTGTCCTTCTTGTGGGCATCTCATGAGGAGCCCTCCTAAAGAGTAGGCAGTACACCAACCGCCACATCCAGGGAGGATGTCTCCCAGCAACCCGTAAGTGTGTTCAGCCCCTTCCTCCCAACATGAGAATGAGGGTGAAAATCCCTTTCAGTAGCCTAGACACTCTTAAGAGCTCTTGAAATGGGTGGGTGTGTGGGTATCAGCGTGGTCTGTGGTGTGAACAGAGATGAACTAACTGCAGAGCTGTGCTAGTGCTGGGTTGAAAGGAACCTGCAGCACTTGCTCCACAAGCCTTGGTACATGAGCATATTTATATATGAGTTAGCACAGGACATATCCTCTAAGGACTTACAAAGATAATGAAGGCAGTTTCTCAAGAAACTTAATTTACAATATGAACAATCTTTCATATGGGAGAAACTAACTCAGTAAATGTTAATGAAACAATTATAACCTTATAAATATATGTATACAATGTGATTAGTAAAAGGAAGGAAATGTACAGGACCTAATTTTGGATTAAAGAGTCAGTGAAGGTCTTGGATTGTGGCTGAACGAAAATATACCTTCTTGACACTTGTATTCAAGGGTCTGTCGGTCTTATTCTTATGCCACTAAGGAAAATATTCCTTAGTGAAGGCTTTCCCAAACCTGCAGGGCTTTCCTGAAGCATGGACAGCCCATTGGCTCTCTAGTATGAGTTCTGTGGAGATTGCAAAAGGAATGCTATTCCATTTTTATTTTATATTCATAGGGATGGTTTTAGATACTGAATAAGTTATGTATTTTACCTGAATAGTTTTTATATTCATTACAATGCTTCTTTGAAATTGGCATTCTCTAAAGTGGTTTAAAATATGAACATTCTAAACACTTTTTCCACATTTGTCCATATGCAGAGAGCTTTGCTCTAATATAAATTCTTTTGATACGAAAGATAGAATGAGCTACAGAAAAAGATATTTGTATATGTCTTATAGTTTTTAGGTTGCTGCTCAATATTTTATGCACATGCAGATGTATAACCACAGATATACAAATATGCATATAAAATTTATATGTAATGAAATCCATAAATATAGTGGATTCTATTTTTTCTGTTTTAACAGGTCAAGTGATCTGATCACGTGTATCTTTGAATAATCATTCTTAACACAAAATATTATAACTCTGAATTATTCATTTTTTACTTTCTAGATTTTTCTTTTTGTTTTATGATATAAAGTTCAGTGATGTGTATCTACTGAATTTAAATAATAATATTTGGAATATTGACTAAAGCTTTCCACATGTTGCATGTTCATAAGAAAACAATAAAAAAGAAGAAAGTAAAAAAAATAAAACCAGATAACTGTCAAACACCAAGATGAGAGATAACTATTATTAATGGTAGCAGAACATCATTCTATGCATATGTCTATATACATATTCCAATAGAGGAATGAGAAAGACATGCAGACAGATGGATATGCAATAAAAATTTTACATGGAATTACATTGTAATTATATTGTAAATGGAATGTCCTACATTCCATAAATTCCATTGTATTTACCAATTTTCTTTTCTCTTTATTTTACTTTATTATTACGCATTTTAATTATGACATTTAAAATCTGGAGAAAATTACTACTGACCTGGGTATGCAGCACCAGGTTTTATCAAATCTTAACATTTTGCCATGTTTACTCCAGATCCACTTGTCTGAGAAGCAACATATTAGAGAACAGTTGATGCCTCTACTGCACCATTCCACACTATACCCCTTTTCTCTACCACACTCCCCAGCTCAGCCAATTCTGAATTGATATTTAACATTTTCAGGGTCTCATTTTTAACAAAACTTTTCCATATATACATATATTTGTAAAATAATTTTAATTTATTTTAAAACTTTATATCTTTGCATTCACATCATACACTATATACATTGTTGTGCTATTTACTGCTTCATTTTTTGGTTTTTATGTTTTGCCCTGTTGATAAAAGTAACTCAATGCTAGTAACTTTATTGGTTGGAGAGTATTGTATTGTGTGATCTTTACCAGAGATAAATTAGCCACCCTTCTATTTATGAACGTTCCAGCTGTTTCTTTCAGCTGCTGTGTGCAATGCTGTGATGAACAGCCATGTACTAGTATCTCTGTGCTCAAGAGCTAAAGTTTCTTTCATCTCCTTGGTGAAATTCACTCCTAAGCATTTTATTTTTTTGTTGTTGTTGCTATTGTAAATAAGATATTTTTAAATTTCTTTTTCAGATAGTTCATTTTTAGTCTATAGAAACACTACTGATTTTTGAATGTTGACTTTGTATCCTGTAACTTTACAGAATTCATTTATTCACAGTTTTTTTTGACATCTTTAGGGTTTTCTATATATAAGATCATGTCATTTACAAACAGAGACAATTTTACTTCTCCCTTTCCAATTTCAATGCTTTATTTCTTTTTCTTGCCTAATGGCTCTGGCTAGGACTTCCAGTAATATACTGAGTGGAAGTGAGCATCCTTGTCTTGTTTATTATCTCAGAGGAAAAGCTTTTAGCTTCTCACAGTTGGATATGATGTTAGGGGTGAGTTTGTCATATATTTCCTTTATTACATTGAAATCTCTCTAGCTTTTTTAATTGGCTGGTAAATCAAATGATAAAATCAATGGTTGTTTTATACAATTGGATTATAAATAGAGCAATACTTTTTATTGAGGCTTTATGAATATTCTCTTGAATTTTCTATATAAACAATTGTGTATACTCTAATAGTAATGACATGTTTCATATTCCTTTTCATTCCTTTAGCTCTTGTTTTTTTTAAGTGGTGGCCTATTATTGCTCTATACCGACGTAGTCATTAATTCTTAAGATGAGGGTGATGATGAATCTGAATACCATACGATTTAGATTAATCTGTACTGTATTTATCAAAACATTCCCTTCAGATGAACAAAGGATGATACATAGTGTTTGCATTTGTGAATCCCTTTGATGTAGGCATTCTGAAATCCAGTTAACCAATGCAAATTAGGTCAGATCTTTTCAAAGCATATCTTCCAAAGAAATACCACCCACAGAGACATTTATGCCCAAAGATATTCGTTGTGGCATAGATCTAAATGTAAACAACTTAAATGTCCAAAACAAAGAAAAAGATAAATGATAGAAGAAGAAAAGATGATGACTACATCTGTGTACAGTAACAATAAGCTGTCACTTAAATGGTACTTTCAACATAGAATATTATCATAAAATAAATTTGAGATAAAATATATAAGATCATATTTAAATATATTAATATTGGTATTACATTGAAATGGAGGACATTTCCTTTCCCGTCATGAGAACATCATTTCAGAAACATTAACCAGCTATTGAGAAGTAGGCACCCAACTGGTGAGGCATTTTGAAGCTGGATATTGTCAAGAACATGTGAGACAGCTAGAGAAGATAGGACTGCGAATGTTAGGAAAGTGGGATGGCTGAATTTAGCGCTATAATGTCATTAAAGCATTATAGTCCTCTTTTATGGGTATTTGCAAAGAAGGGTTAAAGAGTCCTGCTTCGACCCTTCCTCACCTTTAAGAGTGTAACTCCACCACCCTGTGGTCCAACTGACCACAACTAATGAGACAAGAGATGGACACTTAAGAGAAGACAATCAGATTCTTGGAACTTGGTGGCCTTTCTTTGCTGCCAAGTAGGTTGCAGAGAGAATCCAAGTGAGAAAATAGAAAAGAATGAAGTTGATGTGCAGAAAGAGCCGTTTTTGTTTTCCTTATAACCTTTCAATTCCTGGCTCCAGCTACTTCCCACGAGGTTCCTGCCTCAGGTTATATTAAATGTATATGAATTCCTATAACATATTCCATCTTCAGCAGCGCTTTAAAAATGCATGAGGGTAGTAGGGCATAGACCTTTTTTATTTGCTCCCGAGATTACAACAAAGGCCAATGATGAATTTTTTTAGGAAGACAGATATTGAAATATTTAGATTTTTTTTCCCTAGGCAGATAAAGCTGTTAAAAAACAATAGGTGAACTTTCCCATCACTAACTATGCCTAACGAGAGGCTGCGTGACCTTTTGACAGAAATGTCCAGAGGACATTTTGTTTAGCGTTCCCTGGGTACCTGAATTCTCTCTTCCAACACTAAACTTGAAGAACACAAGCAAAAAAGAATCAGTCTGGTAAGACTTTTGTCACAGTCCTTTGTGTTAACCCTGCATTCGTATGTAACGTTTCTAGTGCCGCTGCTGAGTCAGGCAGGAGAGATGATGCCACTGCGACATATTTTCAAGAGAACAAAAGGACAATTTTGAGAAGGTAATTTTAATAATAAATTGGATAATTTTCAACATCATGTTGCCTTGGAGGTCATGAGACTCCACATCAGTAGATAAGGGACCAATGACCAGAAGGAAATGGTCGGAGAATGGACATTACACGAGAATGTAAGTCCCGGAGAAACCCCGCAGTCGTTGTTGCCAACTGATGTTGAGTAGGAAAAACCAGCTTCCCTGACAGAGGTTTAGATCAGTACATTTTGCTTATTATGACAAAGAAGTGAATGATTAATTTTAGAAATGTGTTCCTCACAGTTGTAAAAAAAATGGTGATACTTAATGATTAAATTAGAAACCATATTTAAAATAATAAATGCTGAATGTCAATCCTACTCTTTGACAGGCATTGAAGAAAACATATCATTTAATTAACATAATCTCTTAAACAGGTATTATTATCCAAGTTTTACAGATGAGAAAACAAATGCTCAGGAAGTTACGTGTCTCAACTAATAACACACAGGTGTAACCAGGATTTAGACTCAGACCCAGCTGAGTCAAGGTGAGTAACGCTGGCTGCTATCACCAACGACCTAAAAATATCAGTGGACTAAAATGACAAAGTATTACTTCTCCCTCATTTCCCAGTTCGTGTGTCACATGGCTATAATGTGTCGCTATTGGTGGGACACAGGAGATGCCTGGCCCAACAGATAGTCAGGAAACCAGGCTCCTCTCATCTAATGGCTTCCCTAACCCCTAAGGTCTTGGAGTTTTGCTGGGTTTTCTGCCTTGAGTTATTCGGTGAAGGAAGACCGAGAATCCGGGGGACCGCGTGAGTTTGGGAGTCGGCCTGGAAGTAGCATAGATCACATTCCCTGGCTGGAGCCCTGTCATGCAGGGGATAGTCTTTTCTGCATCTGGTTTTCGCAGCCCAATTACTTTCCTTGAACATTTCATTTTCTGATTAATCGCTATAATACCTATATGCAGTGTGTGGCAAGGAAATTAGTATAACACCTATGCAACAGTATGGAGATTTCTAAAAGAACTAAAAGTAGACCTACCATTTGATCCAGCAATACTACTACTGGTACTACCCAAAGGAAAAAAAGGCATTTTATCAGAAAGACTCCTACACTTAATGTTTATTGCAGCACAGTCCGCAATTGCAAAAATCTGGAATCAACCCAAGTGCCTGTCAATTCACGAGTAAATTAGCAAAATGTGGTGTATGTATACCATGGAGTATTACTCAGCCATAAAAAGGATGGATTAATGCCTTTTGCAGCAATTTGGAAGGAATTGGAGACCACTATCCTAAGTGAAATATCTCAAGAATGGAAAAACAAACACTACATGTACTCTCTGATAAACTGGAACTAACCAATGGACACACAAGTGCACAGAGGCAAGTAAAAGTCATTGGAAATCAAGTGGGGTGGGGCAGGGAAGGGGGGAAAGTACCACCTAATGGGTACAACGAACACTTAGGCAATGGGCACATTGTAACCCTGACACAAGCCATGTAACAAAAACATTTGTACCCTGTTAACATTTTGAAATTAAAAAAGAAACAACTATAAAATTCAATAAGCCAGTAGCAGCTAAATTACAAAAAGAAACAAAGAAAAAGAATCCTTAGCTCAAATGTGCTACTAGTAATGCTAAACTCATTCTCAAGTTCAGGGTTGAGTCCTCTGTATTCTCAGCCAATCTCGGTGGTCCCATTACTCTTCTTAGTCATGAGGCCTTTGCAACATGATCGAATAACATAACACTAGCAATAAAATGAGAGAAACATCTACTAGGAGCTTTTAGGAAGGGATTTTTTGTTTGTTTGTTTCTTTTTTCTGTTTAAAAGAATAAGGAGGAAGTCCATTATTCATCTGAATATAATGGTTGATGAATGTATTATGATTGTGAAAAGTCCTCACGTGATTACATTAGAGTGAAGACAAAAAAAACAACTTTGTGTTTGTAATGACTTTGTTGAACTATTAACCTATCAGGACACACCTTATCTTGATCCTTTTTTTTGAGTTTGCATTTCTGTTAGCTACACACCAAATCTCTCTGTGTTTTACTCTCCAGCTCTCCATTTCTTTGCTTTGTATTAGTTATTTATTTAGTTAGTTTTATCCCTTACTTAACTGAAAAGAACCTAAGACATCTAACAAGTGTGCATACTAACTTGACAATGTACAACAATGCAAGGGTTCTCTAATTATAGTGTATGGCTGGAATTATATCCACTCACCATGATTAAATCAACCATCACTTGGTAAACTAACTAATTACCCTATTTATAGTAATAGCATTGGATATAGTTTTTCCACCATAGTTTCCTTAAAATATTTTTTCCCTTGACTCCTAATACCAAGGTTTCTCCTTCCTCCTCACTGGCAGAGTCTTCTAATCTCTGTCTTTGGTGCCTGCTTCTCTCCAGACCTCTACATAGTGGAATACTCTAACCCATGTCTGGCCCTTCTTTTTTTCAATCTATAACACTCTTTGCAAGTGACGTCTAGTCCCACAGCTTTAAAGATAACGTTTTAGTACCTGTGACTCCCAAATTTATGTCTGTGATTCTAATCTTTCCAGATTTATATTAGGCTGCCCATTTTAATATTTAATAGCAGCTCAGAATCTCTGATTTCATTCCTTACTTCTCATTCCCTTCTTACTTATATTATAGCCATACTTTTTTAAAAAATTGCTTCTTAATCATTCAAGATGGTAGATTCTTTAAGAAATAAAAACAACAAAAAGGATAAACCTTATGAGCAGTCTATTTTAGCTGTCCCTTTTCTACCACTAACAATCATTTCCATTATTATCTGCGTGCATTTGCAGTAGTTTTCACATTTTATATATAGTTCCTTGTCCTTCAGAGTATATATTGGTGATGATTACAAAGGAGGAAGTTTATTTATTTATTTATTTATTTTACACTGCTAGATAGTATGTTGAATGCTCATCCATTTGGAGAAACAACAAATATTGTCCTTTTTCCCTTAAACTTCCCTATAATCATGTAAGCAGTAAGCTCTAAATAAAAACCCAAGATAAAATCTTTATGTCTCACTAATACCTGCTTTAAGAGAAAGATAGGGATTGACATCTTTCCTTCCCACATACCTGCTATTTTTACATAGTTGTGTTGGTTGGATATCTAGATACCATGGTGACAGATACCATGGAAATATATAGAAGCATAAAAGCTCAGTGGGGGGAAAATTTGCAATAAAAATTATTATATAAACTTCACAAAGCCAACAAATTGAACTATAGCTAATAAATAAATAGTAAAACCAAAAGCCTTTGAGTTTAAAAATTATTTTCAGTGATCATTAATTCAAACTGTGTTTTGCCTACAAAAAACCTGAAACCTTGAAAGATCATTTGATTTGGCTAAGGTTATGCTACAAGATGGCAATGTAGTTGGAAATAGAATTTACTCTTCCCAACCTGCTAAATAAATACTGTTACCACAGGAGGTTTGGTGTATCTTTACTGTATTCAGAGAAACAAATCTAAGCACCAGAATTTGGTTTTATAATAGAATGTATGATTAACACAAAAATAACATGCAAATTTTGCTTCAATGAGTAATATACAACACATCATTTCTACCAAATATATTCAAAATTACGCAAGTGACTATGTTGAACAACATCAATGTTGAGTTATCTCCAAATCCATGTGGATGGCCCCTTCTCTGAGGAAAAGCCTTGTCCTCTCAGTCCACCATCCATGATCAGAGATATAATGTTGCTTCTAAAATTTGTCTTAAATGCCCAATTTATTAACCATAGATCATGACCTTTTTGATCTTTTTCTCTAGAAATTTTTCTACAACTTTTTAATCCCATTTAAAACTTTAATTCCTTGAATCTACTACTTTCTACCCATTTGTTGGCTTTAATCTGTTTCTAATTTCCTCCTATCCAGAGTATGTTCAATGGTTCAAATACAAACCATTCTCTTGCATATAATCTTAACACCTTTGCTCTTTGATTCTCTCTTACCCATGTGTGCCTTGAAATAGCTTGTGTGGACTCCAAAATTTACCTTCTTGCTCTTTGCATAATAAGAAACAAAATGTCAGTATGGAAAAATCACGATACTCTGCCTACAGGCTTTTCTTTAAATTTTAATCACTAATGTCAGCTAGACAAATTAACACTTGTCCAGCTGGGTGTGGTGGCTCATGCCTGTGAACCTAGCGCTTTGGGAGGCCAGATGGGAGGATCGCTTGAGGCTAGGAGTTCAAGATCAGCCTGAGCAACATAGTAAGATCTTGACTCTACAAAATTTTTTTTTTTGAATATTAGTCTGCCATGGTGGTGGGTGCCTGTAGTCCTAGCTACTCGGGAGGCTGAGGTGGGAGGATCACCCGAGCCCAGGAATTTGAAGTTACAGTGAGCTATGATGGACTCCAGCCTGGACAACAGAGTGAGACCCTGTCTCTAAAAACAACAAAAAGCAAAAAACAAAGTCACACTTGTCCTTACATGGTGACCCTATTATCATTTCCTAGAATATACATTTTCCTGAGATGATTTATCTTGTGCTTTATCCCATCTTCTCAAATCTATCAACTGACCACTTTTCTCAGATTAAAAATCACTCATATTCTTACCACCAAATCTAAAAACATCCCCATGGCTACACTCATCATCCTTTTCTTCTTACAAAGAAAAAGGCACAGTCATTCAATTTATACTATGGAAGCCAAAAGACAGTAATGTCTTTCAAGTATTGTGTACCTAGTAAAACTATTTTTTGCAAACGAGGGCAAAATAAAGATGTTCTCAGAAAAACCAACACACACACAAGCAAAATGAGGTTATCACCTGCAAATGTCCATCAAAGGGAGTCCAAAAGGCATCATCTCAGGTAAAGAGTAACTCCAGACAGACAGCTACAGATGCAAGAATAAATTATAAATAAGTTGGAAGACATATAAATAAAGCTTAAATAAGTAAGGTCTATGTAAAATTATTTAATATATGGGGTAAACTAAAAGATATATTCAAAATGTTAGATAAAATGCTATATAAGTCAGAAGTCATATGCAGTGTTCAAATGACTCAAGTCATTTCATGGTCTGGAATACAGTAAACTACTAAAAGCATAGCAAATATCTTCATGATTTACAAACCAGTAGTGTTAAAATATAAGAGAAGAAAAAAAATCAAACAAGTAGTTAGAAAAATCAAACATCCTAATAAAAGAGTGAAGAAAGAAAAAAATCCAACGTAACTACAAGAAACAAATTGAGACTAAAAAAACAAAATGCAAAACAAAACACAAAAAACTCAAAACAATACCATACTGCAATCTCACATTTTCAGCAATGTGGATAACAATATCAAACATAATAAATGTCAGATATATAATACAAAATATTACTCTTGGCAGGAAATACTTAGATCACATTTATGATGCCTACTTACCTTGTCATATACAGATAGATATACACATACAGCCCACAGATATAAAAAAGGAGTGCTATATATTTTTGTTACTTTTTAAATCCCACATTAATCAACAATATTTTTGTAAAAGGTTATAGTAAATATATTATAAAAATAAACACATTTATTTTACTTTATACTCTTCTTTGATTTGGGGGATTTAAAAAAACCTTCCTAATACAATATTCTGGAGGAAAAGGATTGGACTATATTTAATATTGTGAATATTACAGAGCTCATTAGCTGCTTGCTTACGAATCTATTTATTTTTTAGATACCAATTTTTTTAATGTCATAATGACTTTCTGGTTAAGTTGACCTGCATAGAAAAAAAAAGTCAGATAAGAAAAGAAGCCACAGATGTTTTACTCAAAATTTTTAAAAAGTGTTTTAGTCTTTATCTGGATAAATATAATCAAATAACATTCATGTATCTATTTGATTTAATCTTAACAAAAATTCTTTCCAGTGAGACAAGAATGTATGCAGAATCTTATTTATTTATGGAGTGACTGAGGGCTCCACAGTCTCTTTTCTTTATTCCCCTGCACTAAAAGGATGAGTAATGACGACCACGGTGCAGCTGTTTTAACAGACTGAGGGTTGTTTCTGTACTAATCAATGCAGCAGCACCTAGGATGGAAAACTGGATAAAATAGTTATTTAAAAATTATGGCTTACTTCATTTTAAACATTAACAAAAAGAAAAATGATACCTGTATTACTAGTAACATTTATTAGGTTCTCTCAATGTTTCAGCGACTCTACCTATAAAGTTATGGGATGTGTAATATCTTTATCCATTAACTCATAGTTGATTTATGAATTGTATTACTTGATTTGTCCTTTCAGCAGACATTTATTAAACTATGTGTCAAGTACTCTGGTTGATGAATAGAATGGTTAAATTTCCTCTTTTTATGGAGCTTGTAGTCTAATCAAATAGGTAAAAAATAGGAAATTATATACGTATAATAAAATGTCAGTAATAAGTACTATAAAAAATCAAATCAAACAGGATAAGGTGCTGAAAGTGGTGGTAGAGAGATGCTATGTTACATCTGGTGATCAGGAAAAGGCTCTCTGAAGAGCCCATGCCAGGCAGATTGGGAAGAAGGGAAAGGCGCAGGCTGTGGGTGCATGTGGAGGAGGAGGGGGAGGAGGAGGAGGAGGAAGGAGGAGGAGCATCCCAGGCTGCAAGAACAGCAAGTGCAAAGGCCTCAACTGCTTCTTTGGGAAAGCAAGTACAGTATGAGTTAAATGGACTAGTGAAAAATGGGGTCAAAAATATAGCAGAGACAAGATCATATTAGGTCCGGCAGGTCAAGAAAATTCATCTAAATCTGTGATCGGTGACAGATCTTTCTCCAAGTCACTTAGCTAACACAAATTGGAGCCAGGATTTCAAAACAGACATTTTTTCTCCAAGGCATGAGCCCCTAACTTCTACTTTATATCTCCTCCCCTCCAACCTGTGAGTAACTTAACCTTTTATTTATCCAATTTATCAACCATCTATTGGACAAACACCAATAGAGCTGTAACCATAACTTTTTATTGTTCTTTGGTAACAGTCCAAGTACTTTTTGAAGCACTACACAGAGACCTTCTGAGCATTGGGTCATCTCAAATTTACTTTTTAGGGCTATTTTATCTTTTATCTTTTATTTTGTTTATTTTTTTCAACCCCTTTCTTAACACACACACAACGTCTTTTTAGTTTAGATGTTTATAACTGTTAATTTGTTAAAATGTTTCTGACATGTAAGACATACTGAAAAAAAAAACATTCCCAGTGATCTAAGACGACCTGGGTATTTGCCTTTGCTCTCATTAGTTGATCTCTCTTTCTTTCCTCCATATTTCAGACTTAACTCTCAGTTATTGTAGTAAAATGACTTCTATCTGTGGTTTATCTCTTTCTACCTATATCTTTGTCAGGCTTTTCTATAAAGAAACATCGTTGTGGGAAGGGTAAAAGTAAAATATAAAACATATTGAGGTTACATAACAACTTCTGTGACTTAAGTAGCAAGTATTCTACAACATGTAGAAAGTCTTCCAAAAGGCTCTGTTCCTCTGTCTGAATTCTGAATTAAAGGGTTAAGAGTCAGCCTCCTGGGTACTATTATCTTGCCCTCCAGATGACGTTGCATGGGCTCCTCATGGCGGCTCTCTACCTTATTGCATATTCTGATAGTCTTTAGATTTGATGAGCTTTCACATCACTTGAAGCTACTCTAGGCTAGATCTGGTAAAATCACAGAAATCTGAGGCTGAAACAGGTCAACTGCATTTTTTTTTTTTCTGAGACAGAGTCTCACTCTGTTGCCTGGGCTAGAGTGGCGTCAGCCTAGCTCACAGCAACCTCAAACTCCTGGGCTCAAGCAATCCTTCTGCCTCAGCCTCTCTAGTAGCTGGGACTACAGGCATGTGCCACCATGCCCAGCTAAGTTTTCTATATATTTTCAGTTGTCCAGCTAATTTCTTTTCTACTTTTAGTAGAGACAGGGTCTCACTCTTGCTCAGGCTGGTCTCGAACTCCTGACCTTGTGTGATACTCCCACCTCAGCCCCAGAGTGCTAGGATTACAGGTGTGAGCCACCATGCCCAGCCAGGTCAACTGCTTTTGTCATGCTCACTTCAAAAGAAATCAAGGCTGACTTTCCTACTAGGGGCGGACTCTTAATTAATCAGATGTATGACATTGAGACAATGCTACATTTCAATTCCCAAATCTTTGTAGGTGGAGATCTTCCTCATGTTGTATTTCAGATATTCTGGGTGGCAGTAAATTTAATGAATGTTTGGATACAGAGCATTGTATGAAAATTACTAGTTCCTTTAAATCAATCTATTAAGTGTCATATGACAATTAGAATAAAATTATTTTTAATAATATGCATCATATTTTTTAAGATGATGAACCAAAACTTGGTAAAAACCAGTTTCTTCCAGACCAAATCAAAATGAGATCAGCAAAAAGACATTGTGTTGGCTTAAATCCATTCAATTCATTTGATTCAACAACTTTTCTCTTAAGAGGAAAGTCAAGACATTTTGAAAAGAAAGACAAGGAAGAATGAACCACCTAAAATGCAGGGAAAGTTGAACAGAAACTGATTTCAAATTTGGGGAAAAAAACGATGCATAAAAATGGCAGTACGCACTACTTATGCATGTGGAAAACTGCTAGGAGATCTCATTTATCTGTAGGAACATAGGCTGCATTCTGATTTCACCTGTGGATCCACTGATGAAACACAAATGGCTACATGCAGGATGAAGCACACAGTCACCCACATGACAGAGACCTGAAGGTGTGCACTGCTGCCACCGCAGCCATCACTCATCCCTCTCAAAGACAGTCAAATGGAACATCAAATTGCCTCGGCTCCAGTCAGGCACTCTTTTGTCCTCAAAATCATCATGTATTTCATACAGTCTTTTTTCAAGTAGTTCCTTCCCCTGGGAAGGATTTATCCCACATATAGCCAAAAACTACAATTTTTTTTTTAATTAACTGAAATACTGACTCCTCCTAAAAGTATTTTTAAATGTCAGCAACTGTTAACTTTCTCTTTTAAAAAACAACAACAAACAACCCTTATAGCATCAGGCGTTGTCATTATCTCAAATTCTCTCTTATTAAGATTGTGATCCATGTATCTCAGACCTCATTTGAATCTGATTTCAAATTGAGATTACACTCCCTGATTTTACCTCATAGTTATTAAATCATGAACATACTTTATGTGCTTAATGGAAGTTAACGTTTTAACTGTGTCATGTTTTTCCTTATATTTAAAGAATATTAGTCAATTAGGTTATTTTGCTCCAACGTGTCATCATTCTACGCCCCTGCGTCCTTTGTGAATGGCGGTTTTGTGCTGCCACCTCTCGCTGGGCACAGCCATCTGTTGCCGATTGTGCTGTTGCCTCTCTGCAGCCCTGAAAGGAAGCACCGCTCTTCTCAGTAGGTTCTTCTGGCTCCATGCCTCGGAGGGGTCTTCAAAAAGTTCATGGAAAATGCATATTATTAAAAACTATTCATGGATTTCAGAATTTTTTGCACCAAAGTAAAATCATACTAACTTGTTAAATCATGTCTGAATAGGATCTAGTATGAGGCATTAAAACATCAGTTTAAAAGAGCCTATATCAGAGCAACATGAATTCTGGTAAAACTGAAGGAGGAACAAACATTGAATTTATAGTGAAGAAATCATTGATGCTTTTCAAAATTTTATGGGGGTAATGACCCCCAAGGAACTCAGCAGTGTACAAGTGGATATAAGGTATTCATTTAAGAAGAATGAAACAATGTTGAAGATGAAGCCTGCAGTGGCAGATCATCCACATCAATTTGTAGGGAAAAAAATTAATCTTCTTTGTGTTCTAATTGAAGAGGATCGATGGCTAACAGTGAAAACAATTGACAGCAAATGAGGAGGTTGGCAGACTCCTGTCTCAGAGTGCCAATGTCCTGCTTCTGAGCAGAAGTACAGAGCTTTTAAAGGTTCTGATCCATCCCGTCCTCATCTAAGACACTGGATTTATCCCATCTTCAGCTAAGATGATCTCATGACCCCCATCCAGACAATTCCCTTGAGCCATTTCCTGTGACACAAAAAACACAGGACCCTCCCCTGCCCCTTCTTACCACTCGCCTGAGGCAGGAATATAGGTGTTACTTCTCAAAAAGGATAAGGGGGTTTGGAAGAGACAGAAAACATTTTTACCCTTTTCCAGGCCATTTTCTCTGTTACATATTCCCCACAGTCCATTTCACCCTTCCATATCTATGGGAGGAGGAGCCACATAGTCATCAATCTACTTCGTGCTGAACTGCGGAGATGTTTTAGATGGAAGGCACAGATTATCAGACAAAGAAGGGCATAAGCAATAACTATAACCACGAAGATCGACAAGGTCGAATGGACTATTGCCTTGGGCACAATGTCCGATATAGGCCTGGGTTAGAAAGGAAACGTGGGACCTCTGAATGCAGAGCTGTTAGTTGTACCCTGCAGGTGATCCGAGAGACCGGCTTCTGCAAATTCAGAAATCATGTACAGAAATACTTGCACCAAACAAGGTTTAGGATGACACGCTCAGCAGTGAGACAGATGAACAGAAGGGGCAATATACGGGGGAGGTCCTCACTGAGAAGCTGTCCCTCCATCCTACAGACAGAACAAATAACCAAAGAAGGATTAGCGAAAATATCAACATTTTCATTTTTTTCTTTTTCTCAAACAGACACTTTAGCTCTCGTAAAGGCAGGCCCCTCCACGGGGGGCCACACCTCTCTACTTTGGTATGATGGACCGAAAAAAGGTTTCACTTCCGACAATTTCAATGAGGTGTGAGTTGTCAGAGCAAATACATAGGGTCCCTATCACTTCTCTGCTTCCAACTGGGGCACAGAATGCTAAGATTATTTAGATAGTAGAGTCCTATTTTGCATTTCTTATTTGGCAGCTACTATCCAGTCCATTAAAATTGTTCAGAGAATGAAAATATAGGCATGATTATAAAAATGAAGATTTGTCTAAAATTGTTAAGGTTGTTCAGATTATGAGGAGAAGTTGTAAAATAAAAATATAGAAAGCTTCAAAACTAGAGATATTTAAAATGGATCCAGCAAGAAATAAAACAATCATCTAAATAATTTCCAGTGTTTTTTTTAAGCCTATTTCAAAATTATTTATCAATCTGTTCTAATCTCAATGGACTTCCCATAAACATATCATTTTAAACAGTAGCAATCTCCAAATAAACTCTACTACTTTAGATATACAATTAAGTCTGTGTGTAATTGTTTCTAAGGAATCATAAAGAAGATTTTACATCTGTATTTTGACAAAGTATAAGGCAAACAGTAAGTCTCTTTAAAAATAACTTGTTCAGAAAAACCTTCAGAAAAGGACAATATTTCCTAAAATTGTGATATAAGATCCCTGATCTCCTCTTTAGGACATAAATATGCATCCTATGCATGTATATGTACATATATGTACCTATAATCTATTTTGTTGTAACTAAAATCATTTTTGTTCACATTCTATCTGAAAGTTATGTTTCATCAAGGGGAAAAAAACCTTATTCTGTGAATCTCACAAATTTATGGTTACAGTACTTCTTTCCAGAAATCATTACTTTGGCCTAACTGAACTATTAAATTTTATGACATAAAATAGCAAAAATCAATTCATCTAAACCTCAATGTGATCTCCTAATAGACTAATTCAAATGGAATTAACCTGGGAAATATACCCAAGAAGCATTTACTTAAACAAAGCCTTAAGAGTTCCTTTTATGATAACTTTTCTTGCTAGGGCTCTTGGAATGATTTCTATTTGAACAAAACTCAAAGAAAATTGAAAATGTTATTTAAAAGGCTGGAGTTCATTATATTTAATTGCTGCCCACTGATATTATAACTGGAGCAATTCAGTGTTCCAGATGCATAGTTTAAACTTTAGGCAAGAAAATGTGACTATTTATTAAAGCAGAATTTTTTATAACTGTTTCAATATCTACCCTCAGCATATACTACAATATTCCATTAGAACATGAGTATCTAATTAGAGTTGAGTTAACGACCTCAAAAAGGAAGGAAGACCTTATTCACATGTGGTTACATCCTTTTTCCATTTCATCAGTTGTCTTTTGACGTTGAATAAGTAAAAGGTTTCCAAGAAAGACAGAAATACTTCTCTCACAATTTTCTCTTTGGGCCGGTGCAGTGGCTCATGCCTGTAATCCTAGCACTCTGGAAGGACAAGGTGGTAGGATGGCTTGAGGTTAGGAGTTCAAGACCAGCCTGACCAAGAGTGAGACCCATCTCTAGTAAAAACAGAATAAATTAGCTGGGCATGGTAGCAAGGGCCTGTAGTCCCAGCTACTTGGGAGGCTGAGGCAGGAGGATCGCTTGAGCCTGGGAGGTTGAGGTTGCAGTGAGCTATGATGATGCCTGCCGCTGCAGACTAACCCAGGTGACAGAGTGAGATTCTGTCTCAAAAAATAAAATTAAATTAAAAATAAATAAATGATTTTCTCTTTGGAGTACAGCATAAATGTCTCTTGTCCTCTAAAAACATGAGAAATAGAACATGAGTGTTTTTCCTATTAAATGATTTCCTTAAATCATGGTAACTTTTAGATGGTGATATCCCCATATATCTTTTAAAAGTCATTAGCAGCCAGATATTTATTTAATGTATTTTCAAGTTTGGAATAAAAATTTGTCAGTTTATTACCATATTCCAGATGGGCATCAATGCAAATTAAATCTCAGAGTATAGTTAATAATACTGTATGTTGCACCTGAAATTTGCTGAGAGTAGATCTCACCACACACATAACATGGTAACACTGTGAAGTGACAGATGAATTAACTCACTTGATCTTGGCAATCATTTCACATTGTAATAATAATCATGACATTGTACACTGCAAGTATACAGAATTTTTTCAATTAGACCTCAATAAAGCTGAAAAATAATTAATAAAATAGAAGCAACACTATCCTTTCATTAATCACGTGTGTCCTTTTACCAAGAAGATGCCTGATGCTCTTATGACACGTTTTATAGGAAACAAACATAAATTTTTAAAATATGTTTAAATTAGTTTAATATTTTATATAGAGAATTTTAAAATAATTTTGCATATATCCAATGTAAAATATGAATAAATATAATGCAACATGTTCTATGTACACTAAGAATATCATTTGTTTATTGTAAACAAAGTGGTAATTAGGCTTATGAGTTATCGATGTAAGCATCGGAATTTACAAATGAAAGCAATATTGGGATCAGTGAACCATCTTGAGTATAGATAATGTATATTTTTGGTTGTTATTGACAAGGTATAGGTATACTTAAAAGATTAATGCTGTAGGTTGCAAATATTACCCTATAAACTTATCTGTAAACAAAAACCTGGCATTTGCATTCTGGATAAAACCCTGTATAGAGCCAGGTGTGGTGGCTTACACCTGCAATCCCAATTTACTGGAGGAGGCTGAGGTGGGAAGATCACTTATGCCCAGGAGTTTGAGGTCCCAGGGAGCTATGACCTCGCCACTGCACTATAGATTGGGTGACAGAGCAAGACCCCGTCTCTATAAAAACCAAAAAGCAAACAAAAACATTTTTTAAAAAGCTGCATGCAGTGGCTGAAGCCTGTAATCCTAGCTACTTTGGAAGCTGAGGCAAGAGGATTGCCAGAGGCCAGGAGTTGGAGACCATCCTGGGCAACGTAAGGAGACCTCATCTTTAAAAGTAAATAAATAAATAAATAAAAAGAAAAACAATTAGCCAGGCACAGAGGTACAGCCTGTATTCCCAACCACTAATACTTAGGAGGCTGAAGCAGGAGGATCACTAGAATCCAGGAGTTGGAGGCTGCACAGTGAGCTATGATGACACCACTGTACTCCAGCTTTGGCAGAGCAAGATCCCACCTCAAAAAAAAAAAAAAACCTTATTAAAAAAATAAACATCAAAATAAAAACTGTGTTAACACAATATTTGCTTGTATTCTCTCAAAATTCTTCACTTTCAAGTAACACAATAAAAGATATAAACAAATTCTACCCCAAACGTGCTGAACAGTAGGCTAGCCGGATCTACCAGTTCATGAGCTGCATTTCAAGGTGTTCTTCTAATTATAACTGTGATTTACTTACATCTTTATTTCTACACGATGGATTTTTCAATAATTCATAGATTCTTTATCAGAGTAAAGAAGAATAGTTTTTAAGCCTTTTTATGCCTTGAGTTTAAGAAAATGCCTCGCAAGTGCTCACAAAATGCTTTTTATGTGCGTAAGAGTCCTGGGAAGTTGTACTTGCACTTGAAAAGGTAACGAATATGTGTTCATTTGTTTCCTGTGAAAATTAATAGGGACAGCCTAAGAAAACAATAACTAACATTTCAAGTTTGACTAAACTATGCATCATATGTATCTCATTTTTCTGCAAGTCTTTACAAAAGCAATATTCTTTGATAACCTTTGTCCAGAGATACCTAGGGATTTGGGAGAAAAAATTCACCCAGGTTCTTTTCCCAAAGCTGCTCCCAGATAGTTAAATATTACCTGATAGTCATTGGTAGAGACTGAAAGTATTTAACAGCAGAAAGTAACAAATGGCAGAGAAGCGACTATTTAATTAATTTTATATCTATATCTGGCCATTATAGTTACTTTCAATATGTATTTTTTTGCTTTGTTAATGATTTCAAAATCAATTTTATGGCCACAGTGGTCTCTCTTAGAGTCAGTTTACTATTAGCAGCATTCAAATAGATTATTTATACTTGATATAATAGTATTATTGACCTCTTGTATTTTTAAAGTCCTTTGAGAGTAATTTGATTGGAAATATGTTCTCAAGAGGAGCCAATAAGAGACATAAACAAGCACATACAGAAGTAGAAAACAAGGTAGAAACTTATAACTATATCATGAAAGGAATATACTTACCTCTTGGGATCTTTGTGCTTTACTTACCAATGTATATGTACCTTTCATAAATTAAATTAATTTCTTTTGTCTTTTCCAGTTTCTGCTTAATTTTTGTCTTTTAAGTTGATTTATAGTATTTTAAAATTTGAAGTAGTCAAAAGAGTGAATCATTGTTTTATACATAGAACTTTTTTGTCTATATAGTTTATATTAATTAGAGATAGTCTCTGACCTGCATATGCTTCAACTTAATGATTTCAACTTCACAACGGTGCAAAAGTGATACACATTCAGTAAAAGCCATACTTTGAATACCCATACATTCTAGTTTCCACTTTCAGTACAGTATTCCATAAATTACATGAGATATTCATCACTTTATTATAAAATAGGCTTTGGGTTAGATGATTTTGCCCAACTGTAGGCTAATGTAAGTCTTCTGAGCATGTTTATAGCATGTTAAGATAAGCTATGATGTTCAGTAGATTAGGTGTATTAAATGCATTTTTGACTTATGATATTTTCAACTTACAATAGGTTTATTTGAACATAACCCAATTGTAAGTCAAGGAGCATCTGAATATGTAGTAAATTCTCTCTCAATGTCATACAAATATATTTATAATGAACAAGAAATTCTTTTAAATTCATATATGAAGCCATTTATATTTATATTCACCTTTCTAACGTTTATTTGGAATTTTTGTATGATATAATTTTCATATAAAAGAGAATATAAGCTTAAAAATGCATATCACAAATTCCTAGATTGTCCTAGAAACATTTCAGTAACTTACACATAAAACAATAACAACTGAAACAAATTATTACATAATACTTAAATGGAAAATACAGTGTTCACCTCGGAAAATAGCAATGGAGCTGCTCTTGCATCCATTTAAAATTCATAACATATTCCCTGAAATACATGATAAGCTAATGCAAGTGGACAATAACCTCAGGTCTTTCTTTTCTGCCAGTAGGAAGGTCACTCATGTGTAGTTCTCCTGTTCCCTTCTTTGTTGAAGTGCATGAGTTTAAAGGATGCAAACAATTTTATCTAGTTGTTTTTAATTTTAGAGTTAGCATTATTTCCCAGGTTGCAAAGGTGACTTTGCTGCTGAAACAAACAAACAAAAATTTAAAAAAAAGAGTTTTCAGGCCGGGCGCGGTGGCTCACACCTGTAATCCTAGCACTCTGGGAGGCCGAGGCGGGTGGATCGTTTGAGCTCAGGAGTTCAAGACTAGCCTGAGCAAGGACGAGACCCCGTCTCTACTAAAAATAGAGAGAAATTAGCTGGACAATTAAAAATACATATAGAAAAAATAAGCTGGGCATGGCGGCACATGCCTGTGGTCCCAGCTACTTGGGAGGCTGAGGCAGAAGGATCGCTTGAGCCCAGGAGTTTGAGGTTGCTGTGAGCGAGGCTGATGCCACAGCACTCTAGCCCGGGCAACAGAGTGAGACTCTGTCTCAAAAAAAAAAAAAAAAAAAAGAGTTTTCAGCAACTTATTTCCATGGTTATCTGACTTTTCCATTTGTTCCCCTCATCACCCTGACCTAATGCCATTTTCTATTTCTTACAAGCCAGATTCCTACACTTACTTGGTTGTATAGTTACTGATTTAGTCGGTACCAATTTAACAATTACTTGGAGGCTTAATAAAACTTAAAAGAGTATTTCTATCCTTAGTAATCATACACAGTTAATGAAAACAAAAAGAATAAACTAAAAAATGTACCTAGCTGTAGTTCTAATATTTAGGAATATAACTGTCCCTACAAGTTATGTTAGATTTTAAAAAGAAGGGTGGATTAGCTTCTGACTTGATGCTAGGAAAAAGAGAAAAAGTAAAAAATAATAAAAAATAAAAATAAATAAAAATAAAAAGAAGGGTGGATAACAAAGGTGATATAAGTAATTACTAAGGACACTATGATTATACAATTTTATTTTTTAGAATATTTTCTTTTTAAAATTTTGGTAAGAACGATTAACATGAGATCTACCCTCTCAACAGATTTTTATGTGTACAATAAAAAATTATCTACAGGTACAATGTTGTTCAGCAGATATCTAGAACTTACTGATCTTGTATAGCTGAAACTGTATACATGTTGCTCGGCAAGCCCCCATTTCTTTCTTTCCACCAGCCCTTGCCATCACCACTCTGCCCCTTCCTTTCTGGAGTTTGACTACTTTAGATACTCATACAACAGGAACCATGAAGTATTTGTCCGTCTATGACTATTTCAATTAGCATAATTTCAAGTTTTATCCATGATACTGCCTACTGCCTATTTCCTTCTTTGAGGCTGAATAATATTCCATTTTTATATGTCATATTTTCTTTACCCATGCATCTGTCAATGGATATTTAGGATGTTTCCACAGCTTAGCTGTTGTGAATAGTACTATAATACCGCGATTAACATGGGAGAGCTAATATTTATCTGAGATCCTGATTTCAATTATTTTGGATGAATGCCCAGAATGGAATTGCTAGATCACTCAGTATTTCTATTTTTAATATTTTTTCCCATAGCATTCGCACCATTTTGCATTATCATCATCAGTATACAAGGTGTCCCTTTCCTCTGCATCCTCACCAACACTTGTTCTCTTTTGTGTGTGTATGTGTATGTATGTGCATTTTTTAAAAATAATAGCCTATCCTAATACATATAAGGCATTATCTCATTATGGTTTTCATTTGATAAACATCAACCAGAGATTCAACAAAGGAACACTGGACTGGAAAACATCATGGACCAAATAGGCACGGCAGACATATAAAACCTTCAGCCCAATAGCAACAGAAGACACATTCTTTTCAGGGACACATGGAACATTTTCCAGGATAGAGTACGTGTTAAGTCACAAAAAAAGTCTTAACAAATTGAAATTATATTAAATATTTTTTTCTAATCACAATGGAATGAAGCTAGAAATCAAAACCAGAAGGAAAACTGAAAAATTGACAAACTGGTGGAAATTAAACAACACACTTTTGAACAATCATTGTGTCAAAAAAAAAATTAAAAGGGAATTTAAAAATATCTTAAGACAAACAAAAACAGAAACACAATATCCAAAACGTATGGGATGCAGCAAAACATTACTAAGTAGGAACTTTATAGCAATAAATTCCTACATTAAAAAAGAAGAAAGATCTCAAGGGAAAAACCTCGTCTTACACCTCAAGGAACTAGCATAAGAAGAACAAACTGAGCCCAAAATTAGAGGAAGGAAGAAAATAATAAAGATTAGAGCTGAAACAAATGAAATAAAGAATAGAAAAACAACAGAAAAAAATCAACTAAATTAAGAATAGGTGTTTTGAAAAGATAAAATTGACAAACTTTCAGCTAGACAAACTTAGAAAAAAGAGTGAAAACTCAAATAAATGAAATCAGAAATAAAAGAGGAAACATTTCAATGGATGATACCAAAATAAAAAGGATTATAACAGAATATTATAAATAATTACACACAAAAAATGGATAACCTGGAGGAAATGGATAAATTCCTATGAAGACTAAATCATGAAGAAATAGAAAATCAGAAGAGACCTATAACTAGTTAAAAAACAACGAACCAATAATCAAAAACCTCAGAATAAAGAAAATCCCAGAAGCAGATAGCTTCACTGATGAATTCTACCAAACATTCAAAGAATTTATATCAATCTTTTTCAAACTCTCCCACAACATGGAAGAGGAAAGAATACTTCCAAACTCCTTTTATGAGGTCAGCATCACCTTGACAGCAAAGCCAAAGACCCCACAAGAAAACCACAGGCTGATATCCTTGATAAATATAGATGAAAAATTTCTCAACAAAATACTGGCAAAACAAATTCAATAGCACATTAAAAGCATCACACACCATGACTAAATGGGATTTATCCCTAGGATGCAAGGATGATGGTTCAACATATAAAAATCAATTAATTTGATAAACCACATTTAGAGAATGAACAATAAGAAGTACATGATCCCTTTAATAGATGCAGAAAAGCATATGGTAAAACTCAACATCCTCTCACATGAAAAACTCTCAGCAAACTAAGAGTAGAGAGAAATTATCTCAGCATAATAAAGGCCATATATGAAACAAAAGCCCACAGCTTAAAATCATACTCAGCGGTGAAAAACTGAAAGATTTTCTGCTAAGATTAAGAACAAGGCAAGGATGCCAAGGCAAACCACTTGTATTCAGCATAGTACTGGAAATCCTTGCCAGAGGAATTAGGCAAGAAATAAAAGGCATTCAAGCCAGAAAGGAAGAAGTAAAATTATCCCTGTTTGTAGATGATATGATCTTATATACAGAAAATTCTAAAAAATCAACAGAAAAACTACTGGAACCATATAATTTTAAATAACAGATAAAAAATTAATGTATAAAACAATGGGTAGAATATAATAACAAATAACAAAAAATAAAGTACTTTATTGGTTTAAAACATGGAATTTTTGATGTATAATCACTGTTCTCTATAGAACTTGAATTTATCTCATTTTCTATTTTTCGGTTGTATTCTTTTTACTACAAGTCTCTCTCCATTAGCATCTAAATATTAGACTTCAATGATTAATGAGGTTGGAATAGGTAACCAGTTTATGGGAACTCTGACTGTCAGTATAGTAAAAACAAAAGTGGAACTTAGCATTTTAATTTTGAATTGCCTGTGGTCACATGCTGGTAAAATGGAGATTTTTATGCATTACCTAGCACTAGGTCCAAATGACTCAAAACATGTTTATTGAATTAGAACTATGTTCAGTAATGCACAGTATTTAAAATATAACTTTGTAAAGTTATACATGTTAAAATAGCTAATGACAGTAAGTTTTTCATAATAAATATTGAACATTTTCTGTTGAAAAACACAGCTAGTACTATAAATCTTAAACCACTTTATAAAATATTTAACCTGTAAAGTACAAACGTCTTTTGTATTTGCTCTCCTATTAACTAAAAATAAAAACTCTCAGGGACTGATGCTGTTAGAAAACTGGCAATAATTCCAGGTACAGATTTTTAACTATTAAACCCCAAACATAAGAAAATAGCTTCAATGTTAAACTATTTGCTAAATATGATAATCTGGAGCTTAACAGTCTACCCTATTTTGAAGGGTAATCTTTTCACTTTATTTTGTCCCATTTCTGTAAGTTTACTTTAGTAATATCAGGCTGTAGAACAATAATGGTTTTTAAATTGCTAAAGACTTTATCACAGAGTACTGATTGCTTCCAAAATCTGATCTCTCCTTCTTCTGGTAACTGAATTAATTTGTAATTGAACTTCTATCCCACCAGAATAAAATCTGTGTTTCTCAGCCCCTCAATCCCATCCCACAGACTATAAAGTAAATATACTCCTGGCCTGTTAAGTGTTGTGTATTGTTTAGAAAATGTTGCACCTTTTTCTGGGTATATATGTCCCATCTGAATATCAGCCTCTAGTTTTCCTTTGGCCAAGTATATTAGTCAGGGTTCTCCAGAGAAACAAAATCAACAATATTTTTATCTATATCATTTATCTATCATCTATCTATCTATCTGTTATGAGGAATTGGCTTATACAATTCTGGAAGCTGAATCTCATGGTCTGCTGTCTCCAAGCTGGAGACTAAGGAAAGCAGATGGTGTTATTCTAGCTGGAGTCCGAAGGCCCCAGCATCACAGTAGCCAGTGCTATAATTCCCAGTCCAAAGGCAGAAGACAAATATTCTAGCTCAAGCAGGCAGGCAGGAAGAAAAAGGTGAAATTTCTCCTTCCTCAGCATTTTTGTTTTGTTCAAGATCTCAATTAATTGAATGAGGGCAATATACTTTACTGAGTCCACCAATTCAAATGCTAATCTCATCCAGAAATATCCTCATGGACACACCCAGAAATAATGTTTAACCTGGGCACCCCATGGTGTAGTGTATATGGAGTGTGTATATACTTAACTCTTATATCAAGTCTATTTTTGCCATGCATGAGCTGCACAACCATGTATTTTGTCCCTGCAATATTTATGTTGAGCAATGAATATTTAAATGGGATAAATTCCTAGGCAAAGATTACTTGAGCCAAATGGAAAGTGAATTGTTATTTAGTTAGTTCTTACTAGATTGCCTTCAGCAGATATTACACACATTTTTAATCCTACAAGCAATGTTTTGAGTGCCAGTTTTTTTCATCTGCCTGCCAACACAGTATCACAAGTCACAGTTACCACAGAAACACAATTCAGCATCCTGATTTTTGCCAATCTCAATAACAAAGCAGGATATCTTCATGAAATTTAATTTGCATTTCTCTTTTTATAAATAAGACCAAGAATCATTTTTGTATACCAAAGAGCCATTTCTGTTTTCTTTCTCCTAAATCTGTTTTTCTACTTGCTTCTTGATCTTTATTTAAATTGATTTGTAGAATTTCCTTTTTAAAAGCATATCAGTCTTTTCTATGATGTAAGAATTTATTTTTCGTACATTTGTGACATTAATTACCATATTTTTGCCATATAATAATGTCATTTTTTATGTACCCATTTTTTTCTGATGTCTACTTAGTTTTGTTCTATTAATAATTTAGCTTCCTCTACTTTGAAATGATAGATAAATTACCTTTGGTAATAATTTTGCTTCAGATTTTATATTTAAATATTTGACTCATTTGGAACTTACAGTGATATAAATATTTTAATTTTTAGATGACTACATAGTTGCTGCAACTTCCTTACCTTGGTCCCAGTGTTCGGCAAGGCTGCCACCATTTTCCTACCTGTGTGCTTTTTATCTACTTCTGGAATTTTAGGTATCATTGATCTCTCTTTTTAATTCACACATCAGTAACACTCTTGTTTGTAGCTTTAGTTTACCTTTGAATATCTCGTAAGGCAATTTCCTTTTCATTACTTTATTTTTAGAATTTTTAAAAATATGGAATTAAGGATTAGCTTGTTTATCCTCTCCTTCAAAAAAGTCACTTAAGTATAATTATTAGAATAATATTTTTATACACATAATGTGAACACATATTTATCATTATTTATTTTAAAATTCATGTTCAAGTATTTTATCAATGTTTGTTATTTTTCCATTTATGCAAACCAAATATCATACTTACAAAGAGAGATTAAATATGACTATAGAATAGGTCTTGCTAATTATAATTACAGTTACTTCAGGAACTCAAGGTCAGATTTTGTTCCACACTTTCAATTACCTTTCTTACAAAGGAGGACTAAGCACATTTTATTTAATAATTTACCATAAGAACAATTTTTCTCTTTTTGAATTCCAAATAAAATGTAAATTCTTACCTTGTCTAATTTTCTAGAATTTCCAAGGGAGTCTCTGCAATAAAAGCCAGTGGAAATATATTGATTAATGACGTTTCCCTTGATCTCTTATAACTACTATCATTTAAAGTCATGTAATATTACACTTAAGGTACCAACCAATACAGATGGACAAATATAAATAATTAAGATTCTAAAAATTTTAAAGTAGAAGCAAAATTACCATTATTCGGAAATGATGTTCCACACTCTGAACAATTCAACAGACAGATAATTGCAAACAATATCAATATTACAAAGAGTTTTGAATGCTTTTCCTATCTTCTCCAACATATCTAAAACTTATTGGAGCAATGATTTCTGTCCTGATGAATTATAATCCCAATTTTTAAATAAACACATGGTGCTATTTGACTTTGCTCAATATGTTTTAGAAAAAAAATAAACTAATCCGTATTTTTAACATTAAGGAAATAAATTAAGTTTTAAGAGCATAGAATGTAAAGTTATACTCTCAGGGATAGAAGCCCAGCTCTAATATTTAAGAGCTGTGTTATCTGGAAAAATCATTAAACTCTTACATATCTTGCTTGTGAAACTAATAAGCTTGTTATGAAGACTGAATGAGAAAATCAGTTCAAAGAACGTAGCACAAAGCCTAGTTCAAGGTAAAAACTCAGTAAATGTTACTTTACATATCAAATGTTATGTTGATTTATTGGCCAGTCAACTAAATGAATTATAAATAATCACTTCAGAAAAACTAATTGTTTCAGATTTTAGAATATCAAAACCCTATAATTATAATTTTCAATTGAAATGCTATTACTTAACATAATTATGAAGCATGTGATAGAAAAATTGAAATTAAATATAACTAAAAGTATATTATTCAGTTTTCACACAGATACATTCTTAAACATTAACATAAAAATACACTGGATTAACTATACTTCATCTCATTTCAAATTCTGGGACCTATAAGCACTATTTATAGAAGGAAAATTATGCACATGGAATATCATCTTTCTTTCTTTTTTGTTTTCTTTTTTTGAGACAGAGTCAGATTCTTAAATACTGAGATGGAGAACGGGTCCCTCCTAGGGGCGTACTGTCCCCCACCACCCCGAGTGTGGGAAGAAAGGAAAAATCTTGAGTCCCATCAAGGATGGTTCCAGGCACCTTGCTGGCCGTTGGAAGTAAACGAACAACCTGAATAAGCAAGAAAATAGTAATAACTTGAACAACAGCCTCTCAAACAAGTTAGAGTCACAAGGTGTTTGGGTTCTCTATAGAAACTAAAAAATAACATCTTCACATTTGTTTTTTTTTTTTTTTCTTGAGACAGAGTCTCACTCTGTTGCTCAGGCTAGAGTGCCATGGTGTCAGCCTAGCTCACAGCAACCTCCAACTCCTGGGCTCAAGTGATCCTCCTGCCTCAGCCTCCCGAGTAGCTGGGGCTACAGGCATGTGCCACCATGCCCGGCCACTTTTTTCTATATATTTTTAGCTGTCCAGATCATTTCTTTCTATTTTTAGTAGAGACGGGGTCTCACTCTTGCTCAGGCTGGTCTCGAACTCCTGAGCTCAAACATTTGTTCTTGAGTTGTTTCCAGACACCCACCAGATGGAAGATGCTGACCTTTATCAAATAGACCTGAGATAAGGGCAGGCTGAGGATTAAACTCTGACCACAGTTCTTTATTCTGAATGTCTTCCTCACGGGCCTGGAGAGAGTCACACCCACAGGCCTAACCTTAACATTTCTTTCTTATGACCCTAAGTTTTTAGACAAGGCTTTGGTTCCTTAACCAATCGCTAGTTCAAAAAAATCTCTGAATCCACCTATGATTTATAAGCCCCTGTGTTAAGCTATCCCACATTTTTTGGGCCAAACTGAAACTGTCTATATTGAAATAATGTTGAGCCGTAAGTTTGCAACTGAACTTGGTACAGAAACTAAAAGCCTACTTTAGGAGTATACTTTTGTAACAAATAGTTGAATAGTTGAATCTTGGCCAATCACAGTAGCTGAGCTTCAGTCAGTCACAGGTGGCCAACTGATCAGACCCTGGTCCAAATAAGGCAAACACCAAGGGGTACCCAGTGACGCTGTTTCCCTGCTTCACTCTGTTTCCTGTCCATAGTGCTGCTTGTCCGTGTTGTGGAGCTGAGGGCGCTGAGCCTCCTCTGGTTCTGAGGACTGCCTGATTTGCAAACTGTTCTTTGCTCAATTAAACTCTTCAACTTAATTTGTTTAATTTTTCTTTTAACAGTTCTCTAAAGCTAATATAATATAGGTTAACTGGTTTGGGTTTGAACATTTATTATTTTTTAAAATAGCATTTTAAATGATAAAACAAAATAAATAATACATGTAAAAATGACAAGGCTATGCAAAGGAAAGTAAGTCATTCTTTTTCTCCAGATTTCCAACTGCTTTTTCACAGAGGTAGCCATTATTAACATCTGTGTATCTTTCCAGAATAATTATACTTACCTAAATCTGTAAGTACTTTGTTTTTCACGTAAGTGAAATAATGATATTTATGTTTTAAATACAATCCCTTAAATATATTGGGCATTTAATAAATAATGTTGATTGATTTTTTTATAATATATTACCTAATTTTTCCCAACAAAGACATTGGATATATTTATTAACTTACTCACTTGAGATAACATAACGGGTCTGTCATTTGAAACATTAGAGCATAAATAAATATGCTTTTTTAAAGTAAAAAAAAAAGACAAATCATTTCACTACCTTAATTCATTTCAAGAGTGTCTTATGTACCATCTTGCTTGAACCATTTTTCTTAGAGCAATCTCAGCTACGTGTCCTTCTGAACTTGCAGCAATCCACTGCCGGCACATCTTTAATGCAAACACTATCCATTACAGAGCAGAGATTGAATGTAAGAATGGGTAATTGGTTTTCTAGCAGACCAAGATCATTAATTTGAAATGCACGTGAATAAGCATTGCTAGGAAGGTTCCATGCTACTGGATACTGATCAAAGGCAAAATGATCACTGGAAATGGTAGAATGAGTGTGAAGGAAAGTGGAAAATGGCTGAGTTGTTAGAGCATGCTAAGCAATTAACTTTGAAAATTAAAAAAGAAAAGATGGCTTCAGTATCAGAAGTAGAATTGACTAACTTGTGTCCTTTGATTAAACACAAAAAAGAAAAAAATTATTTTTACCTACATATTTTACACCTCAGCATAAAATAAATATATGGCCCAAATCTACACAAACACAATATTTTTAACATGTTATTTGCTAGAGAGTATTGCCCGGGAAAATGAAGGCAACTACTATTCATTTCTATGAAATTCAAATGTTTGAGTGAAAAATCATTTCAATGGTATTGTATTTGGACTTTATCCTCTGATAGTCATGTACTAATTCAATTATTTTTAAAATAAATTTATGTCATTAAATACTTTAATTGTCATTAACAAAAACTAGAGCTGATAAAAAAGCAGATTTCAAAATATTTTTATATTGTGGTTTTTCCAAGAGCAATTAATTAGTATAATTAATTTAATGATAATTTAAATTCAGAGGGTACTAGATGACATTCACATCTGATACTCTAGATTAAGGAAAATTAGAAAGCAGAAAAACTGAAAGAAAGTTCATAGAAAAACAAAAATTTTTATTATGATGACCTTAAAAATAAACATTTCCAAAAAGAAAAAAGCAAGTATTTCTCCTTTTTTAAGGAAAAGCAATTTATTATAGCTGGGTCAATTCAGTATGGGATTACAGCTCACAAAGGAAGTGTCCTCCTGGTCGTGATAATAATGCTATCATATAATTTTATGAAATGTCCCTGTTTATATATCTCTTTCACATATATTATCTAATTTCATCTTCAAAATAACTGATGTCCTAACATCTCAAAGACATAAGATCAAAGAGAAACTAGAACACACAATCTAGAAATAGCTCCACTCAATTTTCTAAACCCGCAGAAGAAATATAAATATTTTATTCCTCAATTAAGCTAGTGTAAAATATTCTGTACTTCTCTGTAAACAGAATTACGTTGGCAAAAAAAAACTAAACTTCAAACCAAAATTAAGTTTACATGACAGAGATGTATTAAATACATGTTTTGGCAGGGATTATGAAAGCTCGTCTTAATAGTCTTTCAGTGTCAAAAACATTTTTAACTGGGATGCCATTGCGTCGAGATGGTTCCAGGATGGGTGTTAGTGGTAGGTTCTCACCTAAGCAAACTGAGCCCAATGTAAACAGTAAGATGAAACTAGGGACTTTACCAATCAGAAAGCACCTTTAACTAGGGACTTTCCACTCTTAGCAATCAAATCCGTTTCCTTTGTTTTGGATCCATGAACACCTTATAAAAGTTTCTCTCTTGCACCAATTCCCACCCCAGTGGAGCACTGAACTGGTGCTGCCTGATCCACAAATCACTGTCTCCTCAAATAAGCTTTTTAAAATTTTAATGTGCCTAAGTTTATGTTTTAACACCAGAATAGTTCCTTGAAATCTGGATTCGACAAGGTCTACAGAAATGAAGCAGGTATTCTGGAACTTCCTTAGAGTAGTCTTGTAAAGGGTGATAAAAATATCGGAGTGGATCTACTACCTGGCTATTTTTCTCAGGGCTGTGACAGAGGATGCGCCTTGTTCTAAGGCAGTAAGAAATCCTGCAGTGAGACCGACTCCATCAAATTAAAGATAATGCATTAGCAGAGACTTGGACTGACTGTATGGGCATAGAATCCTTATGCCCAACATCCATAAGGATGATGAGATCCCAGAGCAGCAGAAGCAATAAGACAGAATTGTATTATCAGATACATAGAACTCATAATTATCATAATAGGCAGAAAGGCTGGATTGGCTTTCAATTATTTCATTATTTGCAGGAACTTACGGTGTTGGCGTAATGGTGTTTATAGTGCGAAACAAGTAAATGGTAACCTAGGACATTCCTTGCTTTCTACAATGAAAAAAAAAAAATCAACATCAGTGAGAAAAAGCCTGACATCAGCTTCTACTGTGGAAAACCATTGCCCCTCATCTGAGTTTACAAATCTAAGTTAGTTCACTGATCCAGAATACATTGAAGAGGAGACTGGGACCCCTTAAGAAAAGATCTTGGAATGTCACTGAAAGTATATGAACTTCAAATTATTTTAAACTTTTCCCAAACGAACATGTAGTTCTTCAGGTGGATAAATATGGACTTACAGAGGACTACATAAAACTGACTCATTTCATAGAACACAAAATGCCACACAGTCCTGTTTTATTCAGAGCTTATGGGAACCAGGTGGCAAATGGAGTTTTTAATTTGAATTAATTTCATAGTGCATGCAATGCATCTGCAGACCTAGTTTTATTCTCTGTCTCCAAATGTGTAATTAGGGTAAGTATTTTGAACTAGTTGATATGAAATTACATTTATTCCCTGACCTGAGTAGAGCCATTAGAGCAAGAGGGTTCAAGTGCAAGTCCCTATATATGATCAAGTGAGGAAACAAGGAGCAATGCCAACATCCTGAAAAAATTTCTGTGATTAACACCCTCAATAAAGACTTGGAAAAATGCTAGGGTAATAGTGCCTGTTATGTTTCTGTTTGGCTCACCCCTCTGGCTTTTCCAAAAGTATGTGGATCATGGTGGGGAATGATGGAATATCATAAAGTTAACCAGGTGGGAGTGGCAGTTACAGGTGCTGTACTGGATACACAGTTGACCCCTGAACAACATGAACAACAAAATTGAATTATGCAGTTTCACTTATATGAAGTTTTTTCAATAAGTATATTGTAAAATTGTTTGGAACTTTGTGAAACCTTGAAAAAACTCAGATGGAGGAATTGGGGCCCCACTAACAAACTAGAAGCAGCCTGCACACACCACTTTCACAGAGAGGACAGAAAGTGGCAAGTGGATATTCACGTTCAGATAGATCGTCTAACAGAGAGAATTGGGAATCAATAGAGAGGTGACTGTAGGCTCCCAAAGTGAAGGAGAGGGAAGAGAGGTAGGATTGCAGATACATGGGGAAGGACAGAGGATACAATCCTGCAGCTCCACACTTTCCACATGAACATTGCCATCCAAGCTGCACCTTCCAAGGACACACCTTCCGGGGCAGCAGGCCACAGCACTGACACAGGGAGCTGGCTGGAGACTGTGCAGTGGTGTCGCTCCAGAGACAGGGATAGCAGGGACCCACTGGCTTGCAAATCCTGGGTGCTGCAGCTGGTGCCATTTTGAAACCCCAGCCCCAGAGCACTGTGATTTCCCGGGCGTCAGATCCATTGCTACTGCCTGTCTATACCCCTGCCAGGCCAGGGAGGGGGCAGGGAGCTGGGGCACTCGTGTGTGTTTCAAGGGCAGGAACTTCATGCCCACGCTGATATTCAATTTGGGACTCTGTTTCAGCACTTCATCTTTATCCAATCATTGTGCTGATCAAAAAGAGTCCATTTTTCGTCACATGTAACAATACAGTGTAGAAATGGTTTGCCTTTATGTCGTGACAGCAAAGAAAGGCAAGCTTCGAGATGGTTTCTCTTCTGATGCTCATTTAATTCATGCGGAACCCATCTATCCAGCTTCTTTACCTTGCTGATCTGTTTCCAATGGTCCAACATTGTTGGAATAGTAACATCACACCTTCCTGCTAATTCACATGTAGGTTGAGATGGATTCGCTTCCTCTGCAACTTTCAGCTCATCATTATCCACCTTGGTCACAGGTTGCCCACATGGCTCATTTTCAAGGTTACAATCACCAGAATGGAACTTCTCAAACCATCAATGTACCATGTGTTCATTAGCCACAGCCTTCCCAAACACTGTTGATTTTTCGAGCTGTCTGCACTGCATTAGTTCCACGGCGGAACTCATATTCGAAAATAACATGAATTTTTGACTTATCCGTGCTTTCACAAAAATTGCTGTAAAAAACAATTTGAAAGTTAATCATAAGCCAAAATATGCATTTGAAAGACAGAGGATGTACCTTCACAATAAAAATAGAACAAGAAGCATCAAAGCGAAGTGTCAGAGATATCAACTGTCAAACTTGGTACGGAAAGTGGACACTTCATGTTTAATAACCTAATGGTAGTTAAGTTTTTGGGGAGTCAAAAGTTATATAAAGTTTTGACTGTGTGGGGGTGTTGCTGCTCCCCATCCCTGGTTGTTGAAGGGTCAGCTATATTATGGTCACTGCCAACAGATCCATTTAGCCTTGAGTACTTGATATGAAACTTGATTTTGTGAATGACTCTCTCTAGAAATGTTTTCAGTGAAAAGGAACAAAATTACTTCAACTTTTGAGAAAATAAAACAGTACACCTTCGTTATTTTGCTTCAGGACTACATTTGCTGCCCTGCTCCACGTCACAGTATAATCCATAGGGCTTTGATTATTTTTACTTTCTGCACAATATCACACCAGTCCACTAGCTGGTAACTTTATGCTCATTGAACAAGGTGAGCAAGCATCATATATATATTTTATTAAGAGATGTGCTTGCCGGATTGTGGAAGATAGTACCTCTCAAGTAAGCAGGAATCTGCCACACATCAGTAAAGATTTTAGGGGTTCATTAGACTTGAGCAGGTCAGGCCACAACTTTTAAAGTCCAGAGCAGTTTGTTGGACCTCTGCTTTTTCTACTAGCAAATAAGGGACCCAATGCTTGTTGGGTTTCTTTGGAATCTGGTAATAATATATACTATATTTGGTATTGCTACTCCTATCCATTGATTGTCCTTGATCACGATGTAATGAAATTAGAAATAACTAACAGGCATTTGAAAAATTATCAAATATGTGCACATTAAACAACACAAATAGCTTTGGGTCAAAAAAAAATCACAAAGAAAATTTAAAAATGCTTTGAGAGGACGTAAAGGAAGAAAAGAGATCTCTCAGGTTTCTAAAGTCCTACTCATTCTCCCTATTGCAGAACCCTGCAGGGAGAGGGCTGGTAAGGCAGAAATGGGGTTCCCATAAAGCAGAGTACAAAAGGGGAAGCAGTTTGGGAGCCACGCATATGCCCTGCCTTTTTCCAGGAAATATAAAGAAGCAAATTTAGGAAAAATAAATCTTCAAATTATTTGAAATAATTAAGAGTAAGTAGAAACATACTAGGAATTAATTTTTTAATGGATATCTTTTTTGGATACAGTTTTTGGAACTGGTGCGGACTGCCTTTGTTTCTCCCCGAGACTCAGGGATGGCACCCTGCTGCTGGGTTGACTCGGAGTTCTTTCTCTTCCAGGTTGCTTTTGTTTGTCATCGCGACTCAGGGATGCCACCCTGCTGCTGGGTTGACTCGGAGTTCTTTCTCTTCCAGGTTGCTTTTGTTTGTCATCGCGACTCAGGGATGCCACCCTGCTGCTGGGTTGACTGGGAGATTTTCCCTTTTGTTTCTCATCCAGACTCAGGGATGACACCCTGCTGCTGGGTTGACTGGGAGATTTTCCCTTTTGTTTCTCATCCAGACTCAGGGATGACACCCTGCTGCTGGGTTCACTCAGAGTTTTTTCCTTTTCTTTTCCAGGTTGCTTTTGTTTCTCATCCTGACTCTCGGATGGCAACGTGCTGGGACGACCCGGAATTGTTTCCTTTTCTTTTCCAGGTATAGGCTGAACACTTGGCTGTTTTTCCCTAGGCCTTTTTTTCTTACAAAGCCAAAAAAGACAACATAATAAAATAATCAAGATAATAATCAACAATAGACACAGGTAACAAAACTTCTTTTTCCTCTTTATCTTAGGGGGCGGGCCACTGTCAATGCTACCTCCATAGCCTTTTATCAGACAGTTGGGAGGGTCCCACAGATAGTTGCAATGGCAGTGATGCTTGTTGTTGCAGATGCCTCTCATGTTACAAAATTTAGGTGAACAATCACTATCCAAGGCAGCTATGTGGACACACTGCCTGTGGATGCAGATATGTTCTGGACCACACTCTGTGCCATCTTTCACGTCACCAATATCAGGCATATTCATCCCAAAATGGTAATCGGTACCCCAGCACGTTACGTCATTGAAGCGAGCCAAATGCACAGTACTGTGATCAGTCATAGCGGGAATTTCTTTCACATTATCACACTGGATTCTTCCACACAGGACATCTGAGATATTACACTTTACATATGAGGAACCTTTCATACCACAGTGACCAACACGGTCACCTCGGATGTTCACTTGTGTGTAGCAACTCTCATTTGCATTCTGTGCCCCTCCACCAAAAATCCGCCTACACTGTTCATTGCGGTCACTACATCTCTTTTCATAGCAGTAAGCTCTGTCCTTACAGGGAATTCCATCTTCCACATACACATCATCTGGACACTTATGAGAAGTTCCATTGCACCACTCTGGAAGATCACATTCATTGGCCTCCTTTCTACACACTGCCCCTGATGGTAGGAACTGGCAGTCCTTGCAACAAAGCCCGAAAGCACAAGAAGACCCATGAGTCAGAGTGCAGTCTGGCATACAACAGGGATCTTTTACACAACGCTGCAAAACTCCACAGTCACACTCCTCTTCTTCTTCCACAACACCGTTCCCACATCTCTTCAGGTTAAAGATGTCTCTTGTGTATACATGTTCAAACATACATTTTGTCTGGCTTACAGTATAGTGCCAAAAATAAGCATGACTGCAATTGCTAAATTTAGTTACAGGTGGGTTATCTTCGTGCATTATGCATTTAGGATGTGCACATTTACATGTAGGCTGATCATGCCTCATGCCCAAATTATGACCTAAATGATGAGCCACAGCAATTGCAAATCTGCCCAAAGTTTTGTTCATCAAAGTAACAATTGCACAATTACGGTTAAATGTACATCCTCCTCCAGATATGGCTAAGCCACTTAATCCTCTTAATCCCCGATGTATGAAAAGATGTGCAACATCATGGTGTATCTCAGAAAGAAAGCTTTGCGCTTTCCACCTGCAAAATAGGAACGCAGATTTCCTTACATCATCTACTACAATGGGGTTTTTATTAGTCCAGATCTCCATACGAAATAATAACACTTTAATACCAAATACTTCATAAATGGAATCCACCATATTTACGACAGAATATAGGTCTTCCAGCATCCTTGAGTCATTTCTTTCATAGTGATTGTAGAAATATTTATCAATCACCAATTCAATTTCAACAATCCTAAAATGGATCCACCAACCCTCATCTGAACTTTGCATCAGGGTGGAATTATCAATTTCTTGAAATTCCATTTGGCATGCTATTTCATTTTGCATAAATCCAGATCTTATGGTTGGAAATTGTGTCTTCTTGCTGTCCATCTTATATATCAGATGTTCAAATGTTGCAGAAAACATCATGGGCTTGATTTCATAAGTGATACCATTTATCTGTAATATTCCCCGAAAGCCCATAAAACAGGTACTGAGAGCAACCAGAGATTCTGTGTCCCCCTCCACATAACCATGGTAGTAGCAGTCATTCTGAACAAAAGGCTGGTCCTCAAGGAGAGCTCCCTGGTCTGTGTAGGTGAACACTGAGAGGTGTTTAAACAGCAAAAGCTTCTTAACTTTCATATGGATAATGTGTTTCTGGCCCCCAAAATGCAAGCTATAGGAGAGCCAGCCTGGAGCGTTGATTCCTCTGTCGGTGCCAGTTACCTTCAAGGGTATCACCACCTCGGGGGGGCTATGGTATTGAGGGTACTCAGCCTGGGCGTGTCCAGAACAGGACAAAAACACATCAAGCCAGTGTAGCAGGAGTAAGATCTTCATGTTCAAAAGGGCTTCTATCGCAGCCATTAGGAGGCCACAGTGTGCAAAGATAATCATTAAGGATATATCTTCTGGAAGAGTTGTACCATCAGAGCTGCAGCCCTATGAGTAAAATGAAAAGAAACACGTGGATGAGTGGTTATGAGAGGGTGCAGTGGGAAGGGGGAGAAAGAGAAAAGCATAGAATAAAAGTGATTAGCACTTTGACCAAGGAATGACCTAAGAAACTGCTTGGAATTTGTTCTTAAATATTGATAGGAAAGAGAGAGGAGGAAATGTACATAAAAGGAAAGTTGGCCGTATATTGATAGATATTGAATGTAGATGATGGGAAAATGGATTTATTATACTGTTTTCTGAATATATGAATATTTGCAAATATTTCCACAACAAATAATTAAAACAAAAATTTCTTAAAGGTAAGGTGACCATATATCTTGGACTACTGGGACGGTCCCAATTTACACATGTTAAACTGTCATATGCTTTAATAGCGTTTCTTTTCAACTTCAGATGATAAATTATTTGACAACATTATCTAAGAGACATTTTTCAAAACTATTTTCATATTATTTGAAATTTTATATGGTACTTACCATATACCTCTCTATGGCACAATATGGATTTAATTTTCTTTTTCCTCCCTAGCTTCCTCTTCTCACTAGCCTTGTAAGACTGGAAAATACTCAAGAACATCGTTTGTGTCTTTCACAAATATTGGTATCTCATATACTTCCTGACTTAATTCTTCACATAATAAATAATGGTAGACTTGATGACAAGTGTTTTCTGGAGTAGTATAGGTGTTACTCAAAATGTGTTTATACTTGATTACCTTTTTAGAGAAGAATATTCAACATCTATGGCCAATTTGTGTTCTGTAACAAAGTGGTATAGATTCAGTTTTTCCTAAGCCTTCCTTCTAAATGCAATTTACCCTGAAATGAGTCAACAGGCAACAACAAAAGGACTCTGAAAGCTAAAAAGAAAAACACTGACTAGTGACCTCTGGACTTGAGGAATGACAACACTGTGAGTTCTCCGAGTTGTCTTCTTATCTCTTATGTATATCCCAAACTGGGTGCTAGACAGACCTTTGACCCAAAGCCTCCAACAGGCATAGACCAAACAAAAAACAAAGAACTAAAGAAAATATTTCACTTTCTGTCCAGATGACTGAGAGTGGAAAAATCTCAACAAAGACCCAGTAAGATGCTCCTGTCCCTTCTTTGGAGACAGGACACATGTATGCTGATTCACCTCCAGTGGCAATTTCAAAAACTTGGCAGACTCACTCAAAACATACTCCACATTGAGTGCCCCTGTCACTGAATGACCAACCTAACCCCCATTTAATAACCAGGGAACCATTTTATCTAACCTATCTGCCTTCCAAGACATCAGCAAAGCCCTTGCTAGCTGACCCAACCCTGCTCCACAATTAGGGCAGTGAAATGGAACCTGAATTGCCATAGAATTCATAAAGACTGACATGTCCTAGTCCTCTACCAAATGATGTAGGAAGATCTAAGCCCAGTGATTTCTGCTCCTCCTATCTTCAGTCTGAAAGTGGTCCAATGACAATAGTGGCCTAGGGTCTTCTATACCCACAGGTGGCACCAACAAGGATTGAGCTAGAATTCCTTCAGAATCAAAAGAGCAAAGCAAATCAGAATAACATTAAAAGAACTCTCGAAATTAAACTTTTACTGGAACTCAGCCCACAAAACAGACCAGAATGTACACCATAAACATTAAAAAGACATAATGTCAATTCTATATGTGGCTACTCAGAGAAAAAAATTTATAGTAGTTTTGTGAAATTCAAATTAAAACACCTTCTACATGTCAAAACAATGTACAAGACGTATTATAACATTTTATAATTCACAGAGACTTTTGTTGTACAGAATAGAGAACATCTCTATCACTTAGGATGTTGGACTAGATGTTCTCCAATTTTCACACTACTTTTTAAAAAATTATTTTTAATTATGGTAAATAACATTTTTATATATTTATGGGATACATGTGATGTTTTGATATAGGCATACAATATGAATTAATCAAATCAAGGGAAATGGAATATCCATCACCTCAGGCATTTATCACTTCTTTGTTTTAGGAACATTCCAATTCCACTCTTTTAGTTATTTTAAAGAATACCAAAACCTATTGTTGATTATAATCACTTTGTTGTGCCATCAAATGTAGCTCATTCTATCTAACTATATAACTATATTTCTGCACCCATTAATCATCCCACTTTGTCCTTCCTCCCCACTACTACAGCTCTGTAATATAATCTGAAGTCAGGTAATGTAATTTCTCAAGTTTTGTTCCTTTTGCTCAAAATGGTTTTGGGCATTCTGGGTCTTTAGTGGTTCCATATAAATTTTAGAATTATTTTTTCTATTTCTGTAAAGAATGTAATTAGTATTTGGGGAGAATTTTATTGAATCTGTAGATTTCCTTGAGTAGTATGGATATTTTAACCATATTGATTTTTCCAATCCATGAGCATGGAATATCTTTCCTTTTGTCTGTGTGTGTCCTCTTCAATTTCTTTCATCACTGTTTGATAGTTTTCATTGTAGAGATATTTCACTTCTGTGGTTAAGTTTGCTCCTAGGTGTTTTTTTTTTTATTTGTAGCTATTGCAAATGGGATTACTTTCTTGGTTTCTTTTTCAGTGTTGGCATATAGAAATGCCACTGATGTTTGTATGTTGATTTTGTATCCGGCAACTTTACTCAATTTGTTTGTCAGTTCTAATAGTTTGTTTGTGTGTGTGTGTGTGTGTGTGTGTGTGTGTAATTTCTAGGTTTCTTTAGATAAGATCATATCATCTGAAAACAAGAATAATTTGACTTCTTTCTTTCCAATTTGGATGCCCTTTATTTCTTTCTCTTGTCTGATTCCTCTAGCTAGAACTTTCAGTACTATGTTAAATAACAGTGGTGAAAGTGGGCATCCTTGTCTTGTTCAAGATCTTAGAAGAAAGGCTTTCAGTTTTTCCCCATTCAGTATGATACTAGCTGTGGGTCTGTAATATATGGCTTTTATTGTGTTGAAGTAAATTTCTTCTATATCCAGTTTTTTTAGAGCTTTTATTGTGAAAGGATGTTGAATTTTATTGAATGCTTTTTCAGCATCAGTTGAAGTGATTATATGCTTTTTTGTCTTTCATTCTGTTGATACAATGTATCACATTGATTGATTGGTATATATTGAACCATCATTGCATCCCTGGAATGAATCACATTTGATCATGATGAATAATCTTTTTAATGTATTGTTAAATTCAGTTGGCTAGTATTTTGTTGAGAATTCTTGCATCTCTGTTTATAGTTTTCTTTTTCATTACATTTTTGTCTGGTTTTGTATCAAGTTGATATAGGCCTCATAGAATGAGTTTGGTAGTATTCCCTTCTACTCGATTTTTTGGAATAGGTTAAGTTGGATTGGTATTAGCTCTTATTTGAATGCTTGGTAGAGTTCAGCAGGGAAGCCATTGGGTCCTGGGATTTTCTTTGAGGGGAGACTTTTTATTATTACTTCTATCTCATTACTTTATTTGGGTTTTGGAATTTTTCCTGGTTCAATCTTGGTAGATTGTATGTGTCTAGGAATTTATCCATTTCTTCTAGCTTTTCCAATTTATTGGCCTATAGTTGTTCATAGTAGTCTCTAATGATCCTTTGGATTTCTGTAGTTGTAATGTTTCCTTTTTCAACTCTGGTTTTCTTTGAGTCTCCTCTCTTTTTTTCTTGGTCTGGCTAAAGGTTTGTCAATTTTTTTTTTATTGTTTTTGTAGTTCCAATGCAATAAGTGTCAATGTGCACTGCATGACATCTATTTAAAATATGTAAGTTTTTTATTGTAATAAATATTAAAACCCTTGTACTGGAGAAGTGAAAAGTAAATTAATTTACCTGAAGTAACAGCTTAACTATTTTCAGATGAGAGAATCTGGGAAGGAATGGCATTGATTCTTGCTCCTCTTGTTCAGGAAAATCACATTCTCTGGAAGTAAGAGGAATTTATTATGTCTGAAATTTTCTCAGAGAGGATAAATTCTCATTGTGTTATACTGGCATAAAAACGTTATTTTAAACTGAAGAGGGAAATGCTCCAAACCATTTATTTCTCTTGGGATAACATTTAGTGACATAAGCCTAATTGATCAAAAAAAATGATAAAGATATTACGGTTGTGTCATTTGGTTATATAACATGAACTTTATGCCTCAATAAAAGGTCAATTTTAGTTCTTATCTAGAATGACAATAAAACATGGTATGAATTAGAGGCTTTATTTTATGAGAGTTATTCAAATATAAGTAAGAACAACTTATATGAGAATAAATACACTGGTAGTTTTTAACTCCAATATTTTGAAAAGTTTAAAAACTTTGGTAATAAAATATAATTCCTTTTTAAAAATTTTATAATTAATTTCTGGAGGGGAATTAATAGTGGTAATAGAACACCAAGTAAATTCAGGAAATAGTATATTCTGCCTAAAAGTAGTTAAATATGCTGCTCTGAAATAATTTCAAATTGGTAACAAATCTATATTTGTTAAGTAAAAATTAAGATCAATTAAAAATAATAATTTTTTGACATTTTAAAATCTTATTTAGGCATTTTTGTTTGTTCCATGTGTTAAAGAAAACAGTTCAAAAACTTCTTTAACTTTTGGATTTTCTTGAGGAATTCAAGTACAAATTACATTAATATTGTAAAGATAGAATTTCCACAAAGCAAATTGATTGCTGGGTTTGGACTATCTACTCTAAGAGGAATACAATGGAAGATACTGAATTGCTGATATTGAGTGTCTACAATGTCATTTCTTATTAGATTGACCTGTACCCATATTTGTCCTGGGCTGTTCTGCTTTGTACCTGTGGTCCCAGTGTACTTATTGATATTTCCCTCCTTTTGATGTAAAAAATGTTCTGATTTGACTATAAATTATACAGTCACCCTATATAGTTAACATTTGGGACATACTTTTTATGTTTCTACCAGTACATGATTCTCTTAAGCAAACTTATGAGAGAAGTTCCCATTTTCCAAATTATGTAACTACACCTTCACATAATTTCATGTAACTAAGTGATTCATGCAATCCATAGGCAAAACCCAAATTGCTGACTCATAAGTCTACATTTTTTATCACAGAGTCGCACAGCCTTTCCAATGATTACTATATGAATAATGAAGCAAAATACTATGTCAGATATTCAAAAAAGGGAGGAATTGATGGGACTATGGCACTGTGAATCTATTTAATCAAAACTTCTAAATAAATTAAGACAACCAGATTAACTTGCCTATTTTGTGAATATAGAGAATTTTGTATTGCTTCCTACATATCCTATGCCTGAAGTATATCAAAAAGCAACAAAAGGGGGAAAAAAAAACCTTCCTAGATGCTATGAATGACATAGTAGGTTCAACGTAAGAAAGAACATTTTAACTCAGTGAAGACTGTAAGCTCCTTGAGAGCTAGGCCTAGGTCTCGTTCATCTCTGCAGCTCCAAGTCCTACTCTGAAAGGAGCATAGCTATTCAATAAAGACTTAGCTATAAATATTAACAATGCTTTTTCTCCATTACATACATTGAGAAATCAAGGTGTACTTATCTGAAATGGACAATTGAAACTATAAAATATTCTTTTAATCACACTACTAAATCCTATAGTCATGCCTTATTTTACTGTGATTTTATGACTTATTTTCCATTGGAAAAGTCTCAGTTTGTACTAGAATGTTATAATAATAAGGATACAATTTAATATTTGTTCTCCAAATCTAGATTCAAATGATGCCATGATAGTGGCCCAAGGTCACGGCTTAAAGTATAATTTTCATTAAGAATAGATGAAATTATATAAAATATATGATATATATTTGGATATAGGAAATCTCTCTTGTGAAAGATAGACACAAACTATAGAATTTTATTTGTAGATAGCTTTTTCTCACTGATATATAGAGTGTTAATGATAATGAAGCATACATGTGCTTTAATACTTTGTAATACCACACTAATTCCATGCTACATTAACTCAGCCTGCATTTCTCTCCTGGGTCTCATCTATCACAAAAGACATAAATGTTATGTTACATTGTATTATACTGCATATGAACAAAGAGGTGTCACCAAAGGAAAAATCTGGTGGTAACGAACCTTCTTCAAGAATTGTTCCCTGTGGTCCCAGACCTCACTGTCCCAGGAGTACTCTGTGTGTACATGCACTTATTGAGCTTGTGTTGTTTTTCTTATTTACATATTTTATGTTCACAATAAACTCTGAATTCCCTATTGGAAGGTACCTTGGCATATGATAAGCATTCAATGCATTTCTGATGACATGTTTTATGTTATTATATGTAGACATGTCTGTGTTTTAAAACCATTCATTTCATTTGAGAAGTGAAAAATCGAGATCTTATTCAAGGAAGTTGGCTTGGGAGAGAGAGAGATTGCATATAAATGATGGTGGGTACTAATTAGGAGGGATTTTTAAAAATGAAAATTGAGACAAACTAAATTTAATTACAAAGTATGAAAAATTAGCCTTTAAGGGATTCTCAGTATAAAATGGAATATTATGTGGTCTTGGTTATGTTTGATTGGTTGAAATACAGTATAAGAAATTAGTAGATGTGGATAAATAGAAATTTTGTTCACAGAAAGTTATGTTTCAGTCAACAAAATATTTGCAGACTTTGGTATGGAAAATATATAGATTCATAACATCTGGTGAGCTCTTGGATTTGAAAATATATAGATTCATATAGTTACAAGAGAAAGGGAGGAGGCTAGGGTTGAGTTTGAGAGAAACTTAAATTTATATTGGATATAAGAATTTGAATTCTGAATCAAAAGAAGTTGAATGCATCTGAGAATTATAATTCTGAACAAAATTCTGAAATTAAGAGTTGCCTTTTGTTTTTCATTTGGATATGGTAAGACCCAGTTCAATAAACCAAATATGTGTTTATTTTCATTTTTTTCACCTCTCCTACCTGTTGGCACTGCTATTTGGAAGTAACTCAGAGTAGAAACAGTGGTTTGATAATGACCATGGCTGCCCTCTGCTCATTCACTGTACCTGCTCCTTTCCACTGCCAAAGAGGTCAGAGCCCACGCAGAGAGGACTAGATGGAGACTCAGTCAAATTTGTTTTCTTGCTAAGGGGTTACACTAGGACAGAAGTATTGAAAAGTTATGCTCTGAGAGAGTCCTCTGGTTTCCACTTCAGGTTTTGTTCACAAATCATGAGACTGAAGGGAGAATGTGTTCTGTACTCTACCTGAAATGAGAAATGAAAATTGCAAACTGCTAATGTAGGAGGCAGTTAGACAGATAAAGCTTAAATTCAGTAGTTTGATAAGCTAGAGCTTGATAACTAAATACAAAGATAGTAGGCTGAAAAACAAAAATTTCATAGCTTTCTAAATAATATGGGAAAATAGTTTAGCAAAATTTAAATGCATAAATATAGAACTTCCCAGAAGAAAGCCATTCTTCTACAACAAGATTGTCAGTGTGTTAGTAAGCTATTTGAGTTGTTAAATTCAGGGTAATTTAAAAAAAAAAAAGTTTCTGATTCTAGGAGAAGAGGGATATGATCATTTAGAAAAAGAGTATTTCTTATCAAGAAAATGAATAGTTGGAGTAAAGCAGACATATCTACTACACAGATATAAATACTAAGACATTTAATTCTTACGCAAATTCGATTTTTAAAACTTTACTGTAATATTCATAGTTTTGATAAAATATTTCCATTTTTTAAAAAATAATTTTGCTTTATAAATTATGATTCATCCATTTATTCATTAAATAATCAGTGAGTAACTGCCAGGTAAGTGTGTTAGGGGCTTTTTCACAAGATGAATGAACTCAAGTTCACAACCCAGAACTGTGTTTTTCAAGGCCCTAGGAGCTGTCCCTTTGAAATGTAATCAACAAGAAAGACAGAGACTCCCTCTCTTGGGCTCTGTGGGAGCCTAACTTAGATACACACCAATTAGTAAACGTAGCTGGCCATTTACCAATCTCCCTACAAAGTCTTCTAGTAGTTTTTCACTAGAGGACTTAAAAACTATTTCATTTTTTGTTTCAGTGGAGTTAAATTCAGTCTCTCTCCCCCAGTGCAATAGACTTGACTCCAATTACAACAGTCTCTTAGCCTATTTAACTTTGATTGGTGTAATTTTTCTTTGACAGTATGACTAAGACTATATGGCTGGGTTTTTGTCTGGAGACAGAGGTAAAATCCAGAAAATGGAGGTGTTGCATACCCTTAGGGAAAAGTTCTAAGTAGGAAAGAAGAAGACAAACTGGTTTAGAATTCTAGGACTAGAGGAACCGCCCCCCCAAAAAAAAGTGACAGTTTGTCTTATATTTCCACCCAACAGAAGGTGGCCACTTAAGCCAAGTGTTTTCCAATTCATAACCTAGCAAAAGAATGTGATCCAGGCAGGCTCATGCCACTCCTGGGTAAAACAGGTGTCCTTCCAATAATACCAAGCAAGAATCCACTGGTAAGAGGGATCTAGTAGCTAACACTGAGTGGGCCAGTAGAAGCATCTCCCACCAAGCTGATCCCAAGCCCAGAAATTCCCAGGTAGCTCTTCACCAGCAAGAGGGAAGCTCAGCACAAGTGCTCCCATGACATATACTACAAAAGAAGTATTCCTAGAACTAGCGAGTTCACCAAAGTTGAAGGATTCAAAATCAAGAAACAAAAATTAATCACATTTCTATATGGTAACAATAAATATGTAGCAATTGAAATTTAAAATAAAGTGCCATTTACGATTTAAAATAAACTACCAATCAGTTTAAAGAAAATTTAATACTTAGATATACATATCATAAAACAGGTACAGGATTGCTATGGTGAAAACAAAATGCTAAGAAAAGAAATCAAAGAAAATCTAAATCAGTATTGATGGATTGGAAGACTCAACACAGTAAAGGTGCAAATTATCCCCAAATTATTTTCTAATTTCAATGTAAGCTGGTGTAAACATTCATATACAGGTTTTTTGCATGAACATGAGTTTTCAATTGGGTAAACACCTAAAAGTAGGACAGCTGTCTAGATGGAAAATACAGGTTTAACTTTATAATGAACTGCTAAACTGTTTTCCAAAAGGAGTGTACTATTTTGCGTTCCCACCAGCAATACATGGGTCCTAAACAGTTTTTCTGGATTCTTGCTAACACTTGGTATTTTGAGTATTATTTAGCCACTCTGAGAGATTAGTTTGTGTTATCTAGTTTGGGTATAATTTGCATTTTACTCTTGAGTAATGATACTGAGTATCTTTCATATGTATATTTGCCATCTATGTATATTTTTTGGTGGAATGTCTGCTGAAATATTGTGTCTATTTTTATTGGGTTTTGTTTTTTTTTTCTTCTCTGAGTTTTAAGAGTTCTCGATATACACCAAAGATGAGTCAGACAGCATTAATAGTATGAGAAAATAAAACTATTTAATAGAAAAGATAGCCATATAGATTGTAGCATTATAAAACTGTAAATAAGGATTTTTACATAGCAGGGGATACATCATTATATTTTGCTGTTATGCTCTTACTGCTGTTTGAGAGTATCAATACCAGTTTAATAACTGGTATTTTAATGGAAATCATAAACTCATCTGTCCTTATACCTTTGCCTTATCAAATCTTCATAGCTAAATGTAGATCTTATTTTTAGAACTTGAGAAAATCAAATAGTATTTGTATAATTTAATTCTGTTGACAATTAGGAAGAGTTTCTTTAGACTAAGTAGTCATATTTACTTCTGACTGGAAGGCAGTGCTATGAAGTGGATCCACGCATCAGTCGGAAGCACTCTTGCTAGGCTGAAATCCCAGCGCTTAATACTTACCAGATACATTGATTAAATTCTCATAGATTTGGTCTCTTCTTTTGTAAAATAGAAATAATAATAGTAACGTCTACCTCATATGATAGTTTTGGCAGTTAAATAAAATAGCCTAGGTTAAATATTTAGGGCAACATCTGCCATATTTTATGCATTTTATAAATAATTGCTATTATTTTTAAATATAGCAATGGTTTCTCAAATTTCTAGTTCATCCTATCTGTAAAAAGATCCACGAAATACTCTTTCCTTTACACTGAATAGAAAATAATTTTTTAACAAATTGATTTGAAGGAAAGCAGATTTTCGTTAAAAAGTTTGCTTCAAGCGGTATTTCTTGTGTGAGTGCATATCCTTAGAACTATCTGTACTTGACACTTTGCTTCTATGTCTCTTTTGACAAGCAAGAAAACAGAAAGTACCCACTGTGAATTTCCACTTATTTTTCCAAGCCTTCTTAAGCAATTATTGTCAGTAATTTTCGCCTAACATTTGATCTTCTATCTGGTTTATTTCCCTGTTTCTCTGGAGCACAATTCTTCGTATAAAGATCTGGGTAGCCCCTTCTTTTTTTCCTTTGAAATGGATACTTCTGGCATCTTAATTTTGGCACAAGTATAAGAGTTATAAAAACACTTTCAGATTAAATAATGTAAAACAAAATCTGTCAGAGAACATTTGAATTGGACAGTTCTAAAAGGGAAAACGGCATAACTGACTTCCTCTATCTCTTGCTCTGTCTCATTGTAACGTACTTCCTTTCCTGCTTTCTTTAACAAAAGAACCATTTAATTAATCCTACATTTCTTAGCTGTGGAGGCACGATTATATGAATGACGAGGCAGATTATTGTGACATTTTTAATAGTTTTTTAAAAAATAAACTTCAGTTTTTTAGAACAGCTTTATTAGATTTACAGAAAAAAATTCAAAGATAGCACAGAGACTTCCCACATACTTCCATTGCCCGTCTCCCCTATTAGTAACATCTTACATTTTATGGTACATTTTTCATAATTAATGAACCAATATTGACACACATTATTATTAAATACATGCCTTGTTGCAGATTTCTTAATTTTTGCCTAATGTCTGTTCTTGGTTCCAAGATCCCATCCAGGATACCATGTTACAATTAGGCTCCTTTGGCTGTGACAGTTACACTTTTTCCTTGCTTTCGATGACCTTGACAGTTTTGAGGTCGGTGTTTTGTAGAATGTCCCTCAAATAGGGTTTGTCTGATGTTTGGATTTTGGTTTTGGTTTTGGGGTTTTTTATGATTAGACTGAGGATAATACGTTTTCAGAAGGAAGACCACAAAGGTGAAATGCCTTTTTCATCACACATCTCACGGGTACCTACCGTCAGTACGCCTCATCACTGTGGGGGTTACCTCGATCATCCGGCTTAGCTCGTGTTTGTCCAATTCCTCAATGTAAAGTGACTGTTTTTCCTTTTCCGTATTACACTCTTTGGAAGGAGGTCACCTTGCCCAGCCCACATCAAAGGAGTGGGGAATTATGCTTCTCTCCCAAACTCCTAACATGGACTAGTCTTTTTATGGTTTTCTTAACCGCCTTTCTCAGACCCTCATATAACTGAGCTTATGCCCTCCTTTTCAGACTGGCTTCTTTCACTTAGAAGTATGCACTTAAGGTTCATCTAAGTCTTTTTATTGCTTAATATTTCATTTCTTTTTATCATTGACTGGTATTGATACACCACAATTTGTTTATTCATTAGCTTATTGAAGATCATCTTGGTTGCTTACATATTTTGGTGATTATGAATAAAGCTGCTATAGACACTGACATGTGTGGTTTTGGGTAGACATAAGCTTTTAAATCAATTGAATTAATATCCAGGAGTGTGATTGCTAGATATTATGGTAAGATTATGTATAACTTTGTAAGAAACTTCCAAACCGTCTTCCAAAATTTCTGAACCATGGTGCTTCCACTAGCAATGAATGAGAGTCCCTGCTGCTCTGCATCCTCACCACAACTGGTATTGCCCATTTTTGATCGACTCTAACAAGTGTGTAGCAGTACCTCATTGTTTTAACTTGCAATTTCCTAATGAAAAATGATGTTGAGAATATTTTCTTACGCTTATTAGCCACCTGTACGTGTTCTTTGATGAAGTGTTTGTTCAGATCTTTTGACCACTTTGCACTATTATAGTTGAGTTTTAAGGGTGATTTGCAATCAAGTCCTCTATTATATGTATGTCTTTGGCAGATTTCTCTCAGAAACTGCTCTTTTCATTCTCCTACCATGTCTTCTACAGACCAGAAGTTTTTAATTTTAATAAAATCCAGCATATCACTTTAAGCTGTCATTTATTTCACTTATCCATGTGCTATAAACATCCAATATATTGTTGTCATTATTTTAATTAATCAGTTAATTTTTAGATTAATTACAAATAAGAGAAATAAAATATTTTACTTTATCTTAATTTAATCCTATTCCAATACTCTTTCTTGTTTTTGTAGATCTGAGCTTCTGACCTACGTAGTTTCCATTCACTCCAAAGAACTTCTTTTAACATTTCTTGCATGGGAGGTTTACTGATGATAAATTCCTTCATGAGGAAGTGGAGGTAGTTCTGAGAAAGCCTTTGTTTCTCCTTCACTTTTGAAGGATAATTTCACTGGATATAGAATTCTAGTTGTCGATTTTTTTTTTTCAACAGTTTAAACATTTCACTCTACTCCCTTCTTGCTTTCATGGATGCTGATAAGAAGTTCACTGTAATTCACATCCTTATACCTCCATAGGGAAAGGGTTCCCTCATCCTGGCTTCTTTCAAGTTTTTCTTTTTTTCTTGATTTTCTGCAATTTTAACATGACAGGGAAAGTGTAGATTGTTTTGTTTGGTGTTCTTTGAACTTCTTGGATTAGTGATTTTGTCTTTCATTAGTTATCTTCAATGTTTCTTCTGCTTCTCTTTCTTCTTCTGGTGTTCTCATTACGTGTATGTTATGCCTTTCGTAATTGTATCACAGTATTACATATTCTGTTCTGGTCTCTTTCATTTCATTTGCTTTTTAGGGAAGTTTAGGAAGTTTCTATTGGCATATCTTTAAGCTCACTAATTCTTTCCTTGGTCATGTCCAGTCTTCTATAGAGCCCATTAAAGGCATTCTTTATTTCTATTAGTGTAGTTTTATTACTAGCATTCAAAAAAATTAGTTTTTTAGAGTTTCCATCTCTCTGCTTACATTACCCACCTATTCTTGCATGTTGTCTCCCTTTGCCATTAGAGCCCTTAACATATTAATCACATTTAATTTAAATTCCCTGTCTTATAATTCCAAAATCTGTGTGATATCTGAATCTGGTTGTGATGCTTGCTTTTCTTTGCCTCATATTAATAGTATGAGTTGTAATTTTTTTTGAAGGCTAGACATGAGGTATTTAGCAATAGGAGCAGAGGTAAAGAGGCCTTTTGTGTAAGGTTTTATGTTAATCTGCCTTGGAATTGGGCTGTGTCTAATATTTGCAACAACTGTAAGTATCAGAGACTTCAAATTCCTCTAGCATCCTTGTTTTTGTCTCACCTGTTTCCTTAAGCTTTACCTAAGAACGTCTTCTTATATAAAGTCTGCAACTTTTAGCCCTCACAGCTGTAATCCACTGTTATGATACTGGAGTCCTATTCCTGTGGTGGTAAGGAGGGGGAGAGAAAAAGGATTCTATAATCTTGAGATTAAAATTCAGTCTTTTTGTGGGCTCCTTTCCCAGTCTGTAATCTTCACAAGTGTTTTTTAGCTCCCTCATCTTCAGAGATGAGATAGGACGGCTGGAGGTGGCTGAAGCTGGGTAAATTCCCTAACCCCAGGTGAGTTACGGCTCTGGTAAAGAGGAGGCCTTTGTCAGGAAGAATGACCGAGGCCATCTGAGGCAGGCCCAGCAGCGTGGGGTGTAGGGGGCTGGAGTCTCCACTACACACATTCATGAAGGAGGGAGCAGAAGAGTGACGGATTCATGTGGCCTTTTGCATTATTCAGTAATAATGGAATGAGATCCAAAATAGTAAGTGATTACCAAAGCAGTAGAAGATTCTTCATATCACCTTTTAGTAGCTCAATCCAGTGTTGGGAGGGGGCAGAACAAATGAAATATAGAAAACTGAAAAGAAGAAAACCTCATTTTGGAACTGTCTTTCTCCTTGACTATCCCTCACCCCTTATCTTTCTACTTGTTTTAATTGTGTTCTGAATTTATAAATAGTAAAGGTCAAAGAAATAGAATATACATTTAAGAGTTTTATACCAAGAAATTTGCCTTGAAAGCTGCTATTCCATGAAAGAAAAAGTATATCAATTTACTGTCTGATTTTTTTAAACAAAATTTCTTATGTTCATAAATATACAAGGTTAAGACAAATACAACTACATATCGTACACTGTTTTTAGCAGCTGTATGAATAAGAATAATGAGGTCTATATTTTAAGGGTTCTTCCCTGTGAATGCTTTGCCACTGGAGTTGACTACTCACAAGATCTTTTATAGGGTTTTAATATATTTTGTATCTATCACCTTGATAACATTACTTGCCCACATGTTAGTCCAAATGTCTTTTGTTTACATCGTGTTTATTAACACTTCCTGGTGATAGTTACAGTGTATTTATTAGCATTGATGCTTATATTGTGTTTATTAATACTCTCGGGTGACAGTCCTTTGTTTGAAATTTATATATGATTTGAATTTGTCTTCCTGTTTAGAAATACTTAAGAAATTTTGATACTGATATTCACTTCAACCAAACCAAGACCAATGGTTAAAAAGAATTGTGAACTAATTTAGTAGCTGGACATTCAATAGAGTGATTCCAATTGGATCTGTTAATCAAATTAATCATTATAATACTTATATGAGTCTGGATTTCTAATATATTGATTTATTTATCTTTTCATTGCATATTTAGAACTTCATGAAAAAATTAAAATCCTCTGATTGAAAATTTCCCTGTTACTTCTATACACTAGAAGTGTAGACCTAGTTGGAAGATCTTTTAAAATTTAACCACAGGCATGTGTGTGGATGTGTGCATGCATACATTCACAATTTAGTGTTCTATATATTTTTATGGCAGTTAATAACATACTTTCTATACATTACATATTTAATAAAGTTTTTAAAAGATGATTCAGTCTCTGTAAAATATCCACAAAAATATATTAATCTAACTTTCTGAGAGGAGAAACTGATGGGTCTAAATATATGCTAGGTTATGTTATTGGCCACTATCCTTAAGGCAGACATCAGTTTAACAAAATAACATATCCCTGTTTTGTTTTTGGATAATGCAGAGTAGGCTTTTGTGCTTCAAATTTAAAATTGGTTGTTGGGGACCACCCAAAGATGTGGTTTTGGGCAAAATGCCCTTATGGGTTTGTCAGAAAGTATTATAATTCTTTGGCACCACTGTTCAAAAGTAGTCCAACAACAGGCAATGAATTTGTTTCCTCACTAATGTTGGTTGAATACAGTGACCAATTTGTCCTCCATGTGTGAGCAGTGTCACAAATTTTTTTTAAGATTTTACTTGGGTCCACCAAGCAACCACTCTAAGTTTGCCAGAAGTTAGTTTCATATAATAAATAAATAAATGTCTTTTTATGACTCTGGAACCAAAGACTGGCATTAATATAATATTCCATAATATTCTCTTTGAACATCATCAAACATATGGTCTCTTTGAGCATTATGGATTTGGGGTTTTAGTGAGGACTGCCTATTTGGTGTAATGACCAATCAGGGCATTTTCTTTTGCTTTGATGGTATCTCTTTTTGAACAGGCATCTAGCAGCCAACGCCTTAGGAATATTAGAGTTATTAAAATGCCTTTGATCTGCTAACCATTCTAAATTAGGGCTCCTACTTAGGTTAAGCACCTTTAATTTTTCTAAAGCTTTCCAAAATCATGGACTATCCCAAAGTATTTCTACGATTACTGTATATAAACCATCTTCTCTTTATTCAGTCAGAAAACTATTAGGAACACAACACATTCTGTCAACTAGGCATATTTTTGCCTCTGGGGAGGGGATCAAATTCTAGTGGCGAGTTAAGATATGTTCCAACGTATCCTGCCTGATATTTTCTGGATTCATTCTTAGGATATGACCTATAAACAAATCAGCTTAAATCTAGATTTCTGGGAATGTTTTAATAAATTTATTAGGCTGTTTAATAAATCTATTGGATATTTAATAAACAGTGGTTAGGGAGTCATGAGCTTACATCTTCTGATAGAAAAAAGGTAGCAGTATTTAAAGTATTACAATGACAAATAGAAATATGGGAGGAAGATAGCAATAAAATTTCAGTAAGTAAGCCTACTTTGCTAGGAAATACTGCGTATTTTCAGTGGGCATCAAAGATTGGCAACATAAAGAACAATTAAGTTTAAGGTAGATCATAAAATCATGTTAGCAGAACCCTCTGCCAAGTTGGCAACTACTGCTTTTGACTTGAGATGAGTAGGATTTTGACATCAGGTCAATAGAAAAACAGTGGTATGATATTGGTCTGTGATGATTCCATAAAGGTAAGTCAGAATAGACATTTGGCTTGTTCATATCTCTTATGTATGAATAGTTAACAGGATTCGTGATGAGGCAGGCCAATAATGAGAGGTTGTTGAAGAGTTCATTTTTAAAGCACAAAATATATGTGTAAAGCCTACATATGCACAAATTTTAAAGCCTATATATGCATATATTCCCTGTTAAGAGATTTGGTTAAGAAAAACTTGGTTAAGTGATATAGTATTGAGTCAATTTCTGAAAATCAATACAGTAGGGAGAATGCTAAAATGACCCCCCAAATTCCCAGAGATACATGCCCTTGTGTAATCTTCTCCCATTGTAGGTAGGTAGATTATGATCAACGGCACTTAAATGATTAGATTATGTTTGTGGCAAAGAAGGGAGGATTTTGCATATGTAATTGAGCTCTCTAATTAGTTGACTTTGAATGATCCAAGAGACATTACTCTGGGTGGGACTGACTTAATCAGGTGAAAGCCATAAAAGCAAAAGAAGTTCTAGCCAGCCTGAAAGAGAAACAGCCATGTTGAAGACTGCCAGCGAAGAGGGGCAGCCTCTAGAAGCTGAGGACCTCAGTGCTACAACCACAAGCAACTAAATTCTACCGACAACCTTAATGAGCTTGGGAGAAGACTGCAAGCTCCAGAAGAGAACCACAACACGGCTAATAATATCTTGATTTCAGCTTGTGAGACTCTGATCAGAGGGGCCCGGCTAAGGCTTGCCTAGACTCCTGATCCATGGAAATTGTGACATAATAAATGAACATTGCTTTAAGCACCTAAGTTTGTGCTAATTTCTTATCTAGCAGTAGAAAATTAATACATTTGGGAACAGTTTTGTTTTGCTTTGTTTGTTTTTTGTTTGTTTGTTTGTTTGCTTCCATAGCCAAGGAATAATCTGGTATGATCTCTTGGCTACTAACTGGGAAAAATTCTGAGTGGTTTACTAACATTTCAAGAGTGAGACATTTACCTCCTTAGTATAATTGTACTGCAGCTAATAATATGCTTTGATAAAATTTTTACTTCTCTTCAGAAAGCTTATAGCCTTTTAAAAATAAAACAAATAAATAGATAGATGGAGTCAGTCCTAGAGCTGAGCTGAACTTTAGAGTAAAACAACGCTGACCAATATATTGGCAGAATATAGGGAAATGTAAGTCTCGTGAGGTCCTTGTTAAGAAATTTTAAAAATTAAGAGGGCATCTCAACAAACACTATAGTCATAAATACCAATAGGTATTATTGAATTTCTCAGGAGAAAATAAGCAGATAACTCTTTGAATTAAAGATGCTGAAAGAATCAAAAACAGATTTATAGCTGCAAAATATTCAACTTCATTGTACACCAAAGATGAAAGCATATTTCAGTTTGGTGCTATAGAGAAGTGGGCAATCACTATTATACTCCTGTGGTTCTGGACAAATTTATATCACCGCCTTTTGAATTTTTTTTCTTTTTCTTAACTTAGAGAATAGAAATATTAAAAGGAACAGTACAAAATTTTGTGATTCATTTCTCTATTAGGTTTTCATCTATTGATTTCAGTACTTTGTTAGATTTTGGTTTTAGAGGGTATGGTACAAATTTGGGCAGTTGTTTGGAGGGTTTAGTCTAAAACTGATAGGTTCAGCCCCCAAAATATTTTAAAGTAGTATAAATTATACCCAGAAGTATGGCTACTTCTTTGAACTTCAATTTGTGTTAAGAGTCTAGGTAAGACAAGGTTTAAATTAGCTCTGACCTGCTTGTGATCAAGGGCGTCCTCGGGACTCCAGGACTAGGCCATCAGGAGAGCATCTATTTTACAGTAGATCCTCACAACCCCCCATTTGCTTAGTGGAAGTGATGTCACAAAGGAGGAAAGAATGTTTTTCAGTTAAAGGTCTGAGGGTGACAGGTAAGTGCTGGGACATGCAAAGTGTTTGAGGGTTATTAGAGGGACCAGGCACCTGAAGTTGTTTGCTCCCAGGGAGAGGTTGAGTAAAAGTGTCAGGATGTATGGCAGATGTCTTAGGGTCTAGCAATCAAAATTTTGAAAGGTTTTTATTTAATATTTGGAGTCATTTTCCCTTTTGCAATAAAGAGACATTGTACACTTGATTCCCCACTGCAGAAACTTCATTAATTACCTACCCAGCTTCATCTTTGCTCTCTTTTCTTTCTCAGCATATAGACCATTGCTGCAGCTGGTTTGTTTTTAATTTTTGATTTTGTAATAATTTAAAATTAAAGAAGAGTTGCAAAGATTGTACTGAGAGTGCTCTTAATAGTCTTCATCTAGTTTCCCCTAATGTTAACATCTCATATAACCATGACATGTTTATCAAAAGTAGAAAATTAACATAGCTATAATAGTATTAACTAAGTTATGGAATTTATTAGGATTTCACTCTATTTTCCACTGATGTTCCTCTTCCAGGATCTAGTCCAGCTTGTCACATTGCAATTAATCATCAAGTCTCCTTAGTCTCCTCCAATTTGTGACGGTTTCTCAGTCTTTCCTTGTTGTTTGTTACCTTGATACTTTTGGAGAATACTGATCAGGTATTTTGAAGAATGTCTCTCAGTTTGGGTTTCTCAGATGATTTCTCATAATTCAACTGGAGGTATGGATTTTGCAAAGAAGACCACTGAAAGTGCTCTTCTTCCATGTCAGGGATATTTGACGATTTATTACTGGAGGTGTTTACTTTCACCACATGGTGAAGGTGGTGACTGATAGATTTCTCCACTGGACAGTTGCCTTTTGTCTCTTTCCCTACTCCATTCATTAGAAGCCTGTCACTAAGTCTAGCCTACACTCAAGCTCCACCATGGAGAGAAAAGTATCAAAGACCTTATATGTATATGTTAGAAACACCACAGTATTTAATAAATATTTTGGGGAGATATTTGCTCTGAAAATATCCTGGTGATTTTTTAGTGGTCTTTCTTCTACATCCATCATGTGTAAGGAAGCTTTCTCCCTTCTCCATTAATTAATTTATTTGATCATTTATTTATATCAGCATGGACTCATGTATATTTATTTTATCTATTGGGTCATAATTCAATACTATAATTATTTATTTTGTTGCTCAGATTGTTCCAGGGTTGTCTTTGGGAGCTCTTTCAGGTCAACTCTTGCATCATTTTGACATGCCCAATCTATTCACCTACATATTTGCTTATTTATGAGCCTTTGATTACTTTCCAGCATTACAAAGATGCTCCAGAATCATTTTTATTTTCCCTGACCCAGCCCTAGAATCAGTCATTTCTCCAAGGAGCTTTGATTTCTTTTATTGAAGAATGGTATTTAGAATTCATGATATAAGCAACAATGGTACTCATTGCTACAGAACTAGTATTGCTTGTTCACTCTTTCAGTAGGCAAAGCTAGAAACTTGTAAGTATATATGCACATGTCTCTTTCCAGTCTTTTAACAATACCCAGTCTCCTGGCTGAATGGGGAAGTAGATTTCCCCTTCTTGAGGACTAGGTAAGACCTCTTGTCCATAATCTAATAAAGCTTATTTATTGTACCTTGCTAAGATCTAGAATGTGTTTTAGAAGATGGCTAGTTTCAGTGCATTCTCTAATAATTTGTACTTGGAATGGTCGGCCAGGTAACATTTCAAAAGGACTGGGCTTTAGTGTCCTTTGGGAGAGGCCCAGACTTGCATTAAGGCAATGGGAAGATTTTGAACCCAATCTGTCTTGGTTTCTTGACACAGCTTAACTGAGGTTCTTTTTAGAGTTCGGTTGGTTCTTTCCACCTTGCCTGATGCCTGAGGCAGCCAGGAGGTATGTAAATGGTAGTCTACCCCCAAGGCAATTGTCAGTCCCTGTGTTGTTTTCTTTTTTATTATTTTTTTTACATAGTATTAATATTTTGTTATGTAAAAATGAAAAGATCTTAAACAAGAAAGAGACCTGAAACAAATGTGTCAAAACTTATCTCTGAAGTCTGGGTGGTAAATTCACTGGGTGTCGGGCAGGTGGGGGGCGGGGAGGGGATGGGTATATTCACAGTTAATGGGTGCGGCACACACCGTCTGAGTGATGGACACGCTTGAAGCTCTGACTCAGGTGGGGAAAAGGCAATATATGTAACCTAAACATTTGTAGCCCCATAATATGCTGAAATAAAAATATAAATAAAATCTTCAGGAAATAGACTTTGATATGAATTTAAAATGGGAAATCACACAAACATCAAAATGGATAATAGCTATTAATAGAATGATATAATGCCCTATGCCTGTACTATTGCATTGTTTATTTTCATTAATATATTAAAACAGAACACTATAACGTAGTGATTACTGATTACTAGATACCAAATGACAAATAATATTAACATAATTAAATCTTACTGAATTGCCATCTGTTGAATTTGTGGTGTTTTAGCCCAACATGTTGTACCATGAAGTGTTTAATTTACAAACTTTGTAATCACTGTTTCACTGAAAAGATTCACAGTAGCAAGATTTAGAAAGATTTCTTTTTTAAACAAAGGCCTTTGAAAGACAGTGATTCCAATCAAATGATTTGACGTGAGCACAATTTCCTCACTTTGAAGAAATATCCAAGTTAACATACTTCCAAATACAGTGTTTGATACTGGACAGTGTTTGGTGTTCAATGATATTAATTCTGTGATGCCTCTGTTTATTTCTCAATTTGTTTTTTATAGTCTTTCATAGGAACAAGGGAAGTGGTTCTTGAATGTGGTGGTTTCAGCCCTTCAATGAGGTTTTGTGTAACAAATGCCTTGATATCCAAGGCATGTTGAGAGACAACACTGAAAGATTACCAACCAAAATATCTGATAATCTTACCAAAATAAAAAGCAATTTTGGATATACAAAATAGTGTTTCAATTATGCTATTCAATATTTTTATAGAATTACATTATATAATAACAGCACTTGTTTTGTGTTCTGATCTAAAGAACTATAGTATGATAAATTTGTGTTTTAAGCCTGTGGTCCCCAACCCCTGGTCTGCAGACTGGCACCAGCCCATGGCCTGTTAGGAATCAGGCTGCACAGCAGGAGGTGAGCGGAGGGAGAGCAAATGAAGCTGTATCTGTATTTACAGCTGCTCCTATGGCTGGCATCACTGCATAAGCTCTGCCTCCTGCCAGATTAGTGGCAGCATTAGGAGCGCGAACCCTACTGCACATGTGAGGGATCTAGGTTGTGGCTCCTTATGAGAATCTAATGCCTGATGATCTGAGGTGGTGATGCTAGCGCTGGGGAGTGGCTGCAAATACAGAGTATCATTGCAGAGAGGTTTGACTGAACAACAAATATAATACACTTAAATCAACCCGAAACCATTCCCCCCACCCCCGTCTGTGGAAAAATTGTCTTCCATGAAACTAGTCCCTGGTGTCAAAAAGGTTGGGAACCACTGTTTTAAGCCACTAAAGTTGTGGTAATTAGTCACAGCAGCAGTAAAAAATTAACACACTAGCTATTAATCTAATGAATGAATGTCATTTCATTCCCCATCAGGAAAGAGAATCGAAGGCATTCACTGGGATGGAAGGTAAGTAGTACTTGATCTTTCCCTGGGACTGTGTTAACTCTGCTAAATTCTGTCACGCTGCAGTCTGAAGCAATCTTGATTCTCTGGACATTTTATGGAACATCTCTCTGATTCTTTGTGGAGGCCTTGGTAAGCAAGAAGTGGCAAATACTCTGTACACCTTAAGTCAACTGCTTCCTAGAACAAAGGGCCTGTCATATTAATGAAACTTTTAAGGATTCAATGATCTGCCAGGACATCAGAACTTCCTGCCTCTAAAAAAGAGTCACAGTGCTCAGCAGACGTTTTTTGGATTTCCGAATCAGCATATACCATATTGGAGTCTACTGCTGTAACTCACTTATCAAGTGACTTAGAAAGCTGCCAGTTTTGAGCAGGAGGCAGCTCAGCAGCAGACCATGCTGTGGCACAAACACCCTATCACTTGGGTCATAGGATCTGCCGGACCCAATGATGTTACAAAGCAGGAGTCAGCAAACTGTTTCTGCGAATGGCCAGATGCTATTTTAGGCTTTGAGGACCGTAGGGTCTCTGTTGCAACAACTAAACTCTGCTGATGCAGTGTAACTACTCAACCTTGCCACTGCAGCAGAACTACTCAACTCTATCATTGTAGTACAAATGGGGCCGTAGACAATACACAAACAAATAGTATGTCTGTGTTCCAATAAAACTTTAATTACCAAACCAAGTCCCAAGTCATATTTGGCCCAGGGGCTATAGTATGCTGACCCCTGCTATAGAAAAGAATATTGTGGAGTCCTTAAAATACTCCAATAAGAAAGCACAGCACAGACAACTAGGGTTTTGGAATGAGACCTTCCTATCTTCAGCAGAGAATTCTATACCACTTGCAGTACAACTTCTGGATTTGGGGCCTTAGTGGATACTGAATGTCTGATTGTGAGGCATCACATGATTATGTGATTAAAGATCCCATCAGGCACTGACCATTGTTGGAGCCAGCATGTCACAAATTTAAGCCAACTATCAACAAACCAGCATAAATTGAAAGTAGTATATGTGAGATTAAGCCCAAGCATGCCTGGATGACACAAGTAAGTTGCATGAACAGGTGGGCCAGACCCCTTTGTCACCTACTGTACCTCAACACCTCTATCTCCACTTACACCTATAACCTTGTGTAAGGTCTGTATGACCAGCTAATAGATGAAGCATAAAAAAGAAAGAAGGAAACTCAAGCCTGTTTCACAGAAGTGTTGGGTGACACACTCCAACTTCATTTAGGGGTGACCTTGAAAGACAGCTGTGAGGGGAAATCTTCCCTTTGGAAATAGCTTCAAGTATTACATGTGGTCACTAACATTTGTAACATATTTAGCACTAAGTATTATCATGGATACCTGGGAAGATGAAACAGTCAAGATCTTGGAAAGTTCAGAGGAAGGAAGTTTGGGCGAGAAGCCAGTAGATGGACCTTAAGCAGTGCGCACAAACTTACTCAGCTTGAGTGAAATTTTACACTTCACATTTCTGCTTTCACAGATTCTTGAGCAATGTCTCTAAAGTTTAGCAAGACCAGATATGAACTTTGAACTTGAGAAAGCAAAAGAGGAAGTAGAGGGAAAAGAAGGATAATTAAAAAATGGTGAAATTATCTATTGATTCTTTCCTTTCTTCCTTCATTTTATTCATTCACTTATAAATAATTTTATATATCCACTCTTCAATATCAATTAGCTAGGTTCTGAGTATATATGGAGTGTCTTGTAGTAAATGAGATGGGCATTAAGTAAATATCATAAATCAAATTATTATTATAAATTATCTTATGTGCTATGAAATAAAACAAGAAACATTTTGCTTGGAAATCTCTTTAGCTAAATAAATAATTTTATCATTTAAAAGTTCTGCTTTCTGCTAACATCAGGAGACAATTTTGCTAAGCTTTCTTATACCATACACACACACATATATGAAGAATAGGGATTGAGGGCAGCCATCCTATGGTCTGTTTGCTACAACTCCACCCTTTCCAGTAGCTATAACTGCATTTTTTCCCCAAACCATTCCCTACCCACACTCAGACTTTTTATCTGGGAAGTTCACATACAAGAGAGACAAAGAAATTTTTATAAAATTTAAATCCACTACATTACCCACTTTGACTCACATGGGCTACTATCGGGGGTCTTGGCAAGCAGTTTACTCAACAAAGTGGTCATTTCATTATGATCTATGGCCATGTAAATCCAAAGAGAGAATCCAAGTGACTAAATCAAAATTAAGTTTGAATCCCCTAGGTCTTCTTTTCACTGGACTGCCATAAGGCACACCAGTAAGGCCAGACTAGGGTTGCTGCTAAAGGAAAAAAAGAAGTATCATACTTGAGAATTATCAGGACAGAATTCTGAATTTTCAAAATATGTTTATCCTGATCATTACCCAGGAAGCACCCAAGATGAAATGATCCCTTTCTGCAGATAGCTGCCTTCGTTGACTAAGGTGCCTTTCTAAGGTATTTGGATCAGGAGGAGGTAAATGATGTAGAGTTAGAAATATTTTTGAGTCAATTTTTGAAGAGGTCATTCCAATGTTCAGTATGCCAGGTGCATGTGGATGGTAGTGAGTGTGAAACATCTATCAAATACCTTGTCTATGATCCCAGTTGGTATCACCTGAAAACAGGCCCTTACTATGAACTAGGTGAACTAGGGAGTTTGAATAGCAGCTGCAATTTGTTGCTATAGTCCACAGTTCCAAAGAAGCGTGTCTTTAATCTGACAGTCTATAATGTTTAAGATGGCATTTCAAATAGCTAGGTTATTTGCAACAGTTCATAAATCGGAAAAAAACATAAAACATTTTACTAAGAGTATTGGCCAGAGATACAAGGAGAGACTTTAGTTCTGCCTCCTGGGTGGCATGGCTTTGGTGCTTTTGGTTTGGCATAGTCAGGGCTGGGCTTGAACAGGCACAGAAGTCTGTGTGACGTAGGTGAGAATATGGTCTTTGGAGTCAGACAGGCATGGCCATGGGTGAGATCTGCTCTCTGCTGTGTAAGTGTGAGCAAGATACTTAACCTAAGCCTCATGGTTTCCTTTTCTATATTATGGCAATAATACTGGCCACTCCCTCACACGTTCTTGATAGAATTACATGAGATAAGGTATGTAATATTTTAACCCAATGCTTGACATAGAGTATACAAGAAATGTTTGTTCTTATTTTTATATCTTATTTAGTTTTTTAAAAAATTATAATGCTGCCCACCATGATGCAAATGCCCTAATTATATTTTAGTTGGTGCATATATCTTTGGAATAAACCTGAAAAAATGTATATTTCTTAGGTTTTTTTTTTTTTCCCCCTCAAACATCCTAGAGCAAAAATCACTCAGGGAACCAGTGGATTACAACTGCTGGTATTCAGTAGCCATTCTAATCTAGGTATCTCAGATAAAGATCTATGCAAAATACTAGAAGAACATAGGAACCCCTTATGCATACTATATTAGCTCAGGCTGCTAAACCAAATTTGCATAGTCTGAGTGGTTTAACTAATGGACTTTTGTTTCTCACAGTTACAGAGGTTGGAAAAGTCCAAGGTCAAAGGTGCCAGCAAATTTCATTACTGCTGAGGCTCTCCTCCTGCCTTGCAGACAACTGCCTTCTTGCTTTGTCCTCACATAACAGAGAGAGCTCCAGTGTCTTCTTATAAGGACACTAATCCCATCATGGGGCCCCACCCTCATGATCTCATCTAAACTTAATTACCTCTTCAAGGCTTCATCTTCTACCATTACATTGGGGATTACAGCGTCAACCTACAAACTTTGAGGGAGCACAAACACTCAGTCCAAACACATACACTCTTATAGCTTACATCTTTCATTTAACAATTTGTCATGAACATTTTTCCTTATCTATAAATATTCTCTAAAAAACATGAAAAAAAATACTAGAAAAAGACATGGCTCAGGGAGCAGGGTAAAAATCTGCAGGTTCCTATCAAATTTGTTGCAGTGATGCATGGGCTAGAGCTGCATTTCAAGTGGTTTGAGGCAGTTCATCTGGTCTGAAGTTTATGGCCAACCTGTTGCTGTAACAAAAGACACACCCGGGAGCCAGGATCAAGAGGTTCAGGTAGGAAGTCTATGAAGTAAGAAGGGCACTTATTGTGTACTTTAGGTACAACAACTAAAGCCCAAGGCTTATATGAAAACATTTTGGGCTAAATTTATCCCAAACACGGGTCATAAGAATAGTAGGTTTTTATCACTAAGGGTCCATTAAGGGGAAGGAGACTCTGCTTGTTGCCATACAACATTCTAATTAGTTTGAGGGTTGGGTATGTTGAAAACTCCACTTGAGCCAAGAACTCTCAAGCAGACAGTACTCTTATTAAGAAAATATGATCCGTCCAAACTTCTAACTCCAGGGGCAAGCTATAGAGATCATGTTTGCTAGTTTATGTTTCATATATCTGTTCTGATCCATCACTTTGTGTTAATTGATGGGGAAAAATATAACACTCTTTCATTTTGTTAAAGAATCAGCTGTTACTGCAGATGACAATGCATCACAATCCTAGAGCAAAAACAACATATTATTTAAATAGCATATGATCACTTATTTAAATTTATACAGTGACTATGTGTATTGTACTAAAAGATGTGGCTATTTACATATTAATTCTATTTTTTGATATTTATATGATGCTTCCTCATAAGTTTATGCTTCTAAATTGTATCTAAAAGTTGAAAACACTTACATATTGATATCTATACCAAATACATTGGAGAAAAATTAAAGAAGCTTAAAGATTCATATTTTAATATGAGTATAGCTGAAAGGAAAGAACATAAGTACTTAAATGTCTTCTATATTTATACATATAATTTATGAGATTTTAAAATAAGTAACATTAGTATATATGTCTTGTGTTATAGATTTATAGATATCATTTTTATTTCCTATATATAGTAAAACCTATTCCTATAGACAGTTATACAGAAATATGAAATATGTCATATAAATTGGAAAGAATCCAATAAAAACTATAATATGCTTATACACACGTGCGCACACACACACACACACACACACACAACCCTGGAGAAACACTGAGAAAAAGAAAATAACTAAAAAATAAAAGTCTTCATCATTTTATTGATCCTCTAATTTCAGAAAGGCCCCCTAGCTATTTATAAATTGCATGTCCTCTTGAATAAATGTCAAGATTTAGCAATAAATCTGATATTAATGTGCAGCTATAAACCTAAATATAATTTTACTTGAAATTGTTTTAAGGATTTGTCAGCCTCTAAATGTTCTAAGAAAAGATTCAATTTTAACATAACCTAAATACAAGCAAGATATAAGACTTGGATGAAAAATTAAGGTTCTGTGTCATAGGATCCTAAGCCTTAAAGGTAATACATTCATTTCTATTACTGTTGAAGTAATTATCTGTAGAGAAAAATAGTAGTGCATACCAACTATATTAAAGTCATCATGAGATGGAATGTCTTCTATATGCTATAAATTAGAAAAAGACACAAGAAAAATTCCTCATAGGCATTTATACAAAAGAAGGAGAAACAAACAAACAAACCAACATACAAAATAAAAAACAGAGCAATGGCAAAGATAGACCTACTCAGCATTTATTTTGAAAGTCTGTGAGCAAGCTGGGACCTTTCTCCCACAAGTGTGGAAAATGGTATAGAGAACATAAGTAACCACCCCCAGTACTCTGTCTAAAGGAGGAGACAGCAAGGGCTATACCAACATTCATGCAGCCAAGAGTGGGTCTGGATTGCTATAAATTGCACTATGCTACAAAAGAGTTAAGATACTAAGTTTGCGCTTTCCATCGGGGAAAAAATTCATGTAGCATAACTGTGATACGGGAACATTAGGAAAAGTGGGAGAATAATATTTTTCATGATTTTTTTCTACATTAAGACCTGAAGAACTTGGTTTTGAACCCAAGGAACTTAGAAAAAAATTTAATTATCCTAAGCATCTATATTCTTTTTCTTAATTTATATGGCTAAAAGAAACAACTACTTGTTTCAGACTTTTGTGATCACTTGTATACAGAAAATTTTTAAAGGTAGGTGGGGGTAATTTTTGTGTTTTGTTTTTTTTTTTTTGTCTCAAGATTTCTTTCTCAATGGGGCAAATAAATAAAATTAATTATTTTTAAAAGAAAACCTTTTGTTTCTTAGGCCTCAGTAGCCTGGCAATAAGAGATTAAAAACAAATCCACAATGTCATTGTATGGGGGAAGGGCACGCCTCTAATCCTGGCTTGGGTGAGGCAAAGTCATAACATGCAACCAAAATGTTTGTACCCCCATAATATCCTGAAATAAAAAGAAAAGAAAAATTCTCTGGCACTGCATGTTTCTATTTATTCATCAGGAAATCCAACCTCTTTCAATTTCTTCCTATATAATCTTGAGGGGTTTCTGGAAGTGTCATACCCAATGCTCCAAGAAGTGGCTTGTCTCCATGGCTACTGCATGATTTTTTAGCACCTTCTTTTGCTCACTGAATGTTTTTTCTCAAAATGTCAGCTATGAAACCAACACCCACTAGAGACACAACCGCATCCGCAGCTGCCACAGATTCAAGTGTCTGCCCCGAGGCTGACCTTGTTGCTAATGTGTGCACCAATCATTGATGACTATTAATGTTGAGGACCCCACAGACTAGGCTAGGAATGCTACCAAATTGTCCAGCCTTGTCTCCATCAGTTAGCACAAATGTTATCTCTGGCCTGTGTTCTCAAATTTTCAATATCCCACATTATAGAAAAAATTCTATTTTCTCCCTCTCTCTCTGTATTTTTCACTCTTACATTCTTTCTTTCACCCAGGATACAGGAAAAACCAGTGGGTAAGGGGAAGGGAAGATTGCTCTAAATTATAAATACCACATTGTACTTAGAAACTTTCCTCCTCTCTGAAGTTCATTTGGAGTCCTTTCACTATTTGGATTCAAATATTATTTGAGCACATATCCTGTGCCAGAGGTTGTTCTAAGCAATGGAGACATATCAGTGAAAAAGGTGAAGGGAGTGCTTACCTCATGGAGCTTACCCCAGAGGAGGAGCGACAGGAAAAAGAGTAAATGAATGAAATAGATTAACATTGCTTGTGAAGTTAATAGAGTGAGTGATGTGATAGCAAAGTTAACAGGTGTGGTGGCTGCTTCACGGGTAGGTCAGAGAAGCCTTGTTGAGGGAATCTGCAAGCTGAGACGTGATGGGAGGAGCTAACCCTGCAGACAGTTGAACATTCTAGCTGGAGGCAAGAGCAAACATCAATTCTTCAGGCAAGAGAGAGCTAAATGTCTGAGGAGCTGAAATGAAGCGTATTTATCATTTAATTTATATGACTTGAATCTACTTTAGGATAGGTTTTTTTTTCCTTCATATTCATTTATACAGCTACATAGACCCCGGTGTCTTCTAGAAATGCCTTAAACATGCCTAAATCCTAAAATAAATATGGTGCAGGCTTAAGTGCAGTTCCCATTGCAGACCAAAATATTCAGAAATTTTAAAAGTCAAATAATCCCCAAAGCTACCAAAAAATCCTAAAATCTAATATTATGTTAAGCTTTTAAAATAATTTAAAATAGAACCACAAGAAATTTCCAGGTTCTTGTCAAGCATAAAAGAAGCTTGGAAGTCTCTACTTCATCATAACGGGTAAAACCCTGAATAAACTGAAAAGCAACTTTTGTTAGAACCATAACAGAAGTTAGGTTTGCCCCTCACAGGGCAAACCAGCACTCCAAGAACTGGAGAGGCAAAGAGACAGACAGGTGAACACAGGCAGTCAGTGCTGACTGGATCAGACTGGAGTGGAAACCACGTGGGAGCCACGTCGGGGCAGCAAAACCTAAAGTGTAATTGACAAATTGTCAGAGGCTCAGTGTGACAACCTGAGAGTCAAAAACTCCAAGGGGTCCACGTCATGGGTCCTCCCCTGCAACACAACACAAACTTTTGTGACTTTTACCTCCTGGAGCTCTCTGGGTTCTCACAGTGAATATCAGAGAACAGTCTCCTCATGCTTCCAGTGAGGGGAGGGGAAAAGGAACCATCTGGAAAAACCAGAGCATTTTGTTCTTAACAAGGTCTGCCCCCAGGGGAAACTATTTAACCAAAGCCTAACTTGCTGGTATTATCAGAGCCCAACTGACCTGAGAGAAGGGAGATACTCAACTCCAGCTGGCTTACCTTCCATGTGGAGGAAGGGAAATATCCAATTCCAGATCCTTCTAGCCATCCTGCCACACGTAAGGGGAGAAGAACTGAGAAGTACTTGGGGAGTTCATAGCCCAGGGCACAGGCTCGCTAAAAGCCTTAGAGTGAGACCTAGACAAAGGACTATAGAAAAGTTCCCCTCCTCTCTCTCCTCACCATCTCATTTCTAAAAGCCTATTTACAGCAGTTCCTTTTACCCAGTATATAGTATCCAGGAAAAAATTTGCAAGTCATATAAAAAGGTAAGACACAGTTTGAAGAGACAGAGAAAGCATTAAAACCAGGCTCAGGTAGGGCAGGGATGCTGGAATTAACAGACACAGAATTTAAAATAACTATGATAAATATGCAAAGAGCTAATATGGATAAAGTAGATGGCATGTAAGAGCAGGTGGACAATGTAAACAGAGAGAAAGAAACTATAAGAAAGAAAGAATCAAAAAATGACAGAGATCAAAAATACTGTAACAGAAATGAAGAATACCTTTGATGGGCCTCTTAGTAGACTAGACACATCTGAAGAAACAATCTTCTGAGATTGAGGATATCTCAATAGAAACTACCAAAATTGAAAATCAAAGAGAAAGAGAATGAAAACAAAAGAACAGAACATCCAAACCAAAACCTAGGTCTTTGAAAAGGTCAATAAAATCCATAATTTTCTAGATAGGCTAAGAAAGAAAAAAGAGAGAGAATACAAAATATTAATTTCAGAAATGAAAGAGGGGACATCACTCCAGATTCCCCAGTCATTACAAGGATAATAATGAAATATCATAATCAACTCTGTGCCCACAAATATGGAGACCTAGATGAAACAGACCAATTCCTCAAAAGAAAAAATCTGCCAAAACTCACATAGGAATAAATAGACACTCTGAATAGGCCTATATTTATTACAAATTGAATAAATAATTAATAACATTTCAAAACAGAAAGTACCAAACCCAGATGGGTTCACGGTGTATTCTGCCAAACATTTAAGGAAGAAATTATACCATTTCACTATAATCTCTTTCAGAAGACAAAAGCAAATAGAATATTTTCTCATTCATTTTATGAGGCCAACATTACACTAATACCAACCTGGACAAAGACATTACGCGAAAAGAAAACTACAGTCCAATATTTCTCATGGACATAGATTCAAAAATCTTCAAGAATATTATCAAATCAAATCCAACAATGTATACAAGACTTAAACACCATAACTTAAATGGATTTATTCCAGGTATGCAAGACTAATTCAATGCTTAAAAATCAATATAAACCTTCATGTCAACAGGTTAAAGAGAAATTTCACATGGTCATATCAATAGCTGTAGAAAAAGCATTTTACAAAATTTAACACCCACTCACAATACAAATTCTCAGTAAACTAGGAGTAGAAAGGAACTTCCTCAACTTGATAAAGAATATCTACAAATAGCCTACAGCTAACACCATACTTAACAGTGAGAAACTGAAGCTTCCTACTAAGATCAAGAACGAGACAAGGATGTCCTCTCTAAGCACTGCTTTTTGACATCATACTGGAAGTCCTATTTAATGCAATAAGACAGAAAAAAAAAAAAAAACTACACCTAGCCAAGCTGGACTTCATTAAAGTTAAAAATTCATGTTCTTCAAGCAAAAGACATTGTGAAGAGAATGAAAACACAAGCCACAGACTGGGAAGAATTATTTGCAAAACATATATCTGATAAAACACTGGTACATAAAATAAACAAAGAACTCTTAAAACACAACAATAAGAAAACAAACAAGTCAATTTGAAATTGAGCCAAAGACCTTTATGGCGAGTAAGCATATGAAAAGATGCTCCACATGATATGCCATCAGGGAAATGTAAATTAAGACAACACTGAGGCCGGGCATGTTGGCTCATGCCTGTAATCCTAGCAATCTGGGAGGCCGAGGCAGGAGAATCACTTGAGGTCAAGAGTTTGAGACCAGCCTGAGCAAGACAGAGACTCCATCCCTATCAAAAATAGAAAAAATTAGCCAAACATGGTGGCGCACACTGGTAGTCCCAGCTACTAAGGAGGCTGAGGCAGGAGGATCCCTTGAGCCCAGGAGTTTGAGGTTGTGGTGAGCTGTGATGATGCCACTGTATTCTAGCCAGGGTGACAGAGTGAAAGTCTGCCTCAAAAATAAATAAATAAATAAAAATAAAAAAAGACAACAATGAGATAGCACTACACACCTCTGAGAATAGCCAAAATCCAGAACACTGACAACTCCAAAAGCTGACAAGGATGTAGAGCAACAGGAACTACACAAAAACCTACACAAAGATGTTTATAGAAGCTTTATTCATAATTTCTAAAACTTGGAAACAACCAAGATGTCCTTCAGTAGGTGAATGGTTAAATAAGTTGTGGTACATCCAGACAGTGGAATATTACTCAGCACTAATTAGAAATGCACTAAATGTCAAATCATGAGAACACATGGAGGGAACTTAAACACACTGCATATTACTAAGAAGCCCATCTGAAAAGACTATATACTGTATGATTCCAACTATATGACTTTACAGCAAAGGCAAAACCGTGAAGACTATGAAAAGATCAGTCGTTGCCAGAGGTCGAGGGGTGAGAGGGATGAAAAGGCAGAGCACAGAGGATTTTCAGGGCAGTGAAACCATTCTGTATGATACATGTCACGACGGACTTTGGGCAATAATGATCTGTCAATGTAGGTTCATCATTTGAGTCATCACTTGTAACAAATGTACCACTGTGGTAGGGGATGTTGACTATGAGAAAGGATATACATTTGTGGGAATGGGGGTGTTTGGGAAATCTTCATACCTTCCACTCAGTTGCTATGAATCTAAAATTACTTTAAAAATAAAGTCTATTAAGTTAAAAAAATAGAACCATAAACACCTATATTTGCTAGACACCAAACTAATTTAAGAAATCAGGGTATTACAGCAAATCTGAAAAACATTAATCTACATAAAATAAACTTGTCACAAAAGCCCACATGGAATATGATTTTCTTTATATGAAATGTCCAGAATGGGTCAGTCCATGGAGACAGAAAGTAGATTAGTTGTTTCCAGGAGCTACAAACAGAGGGAAATGGGAAGAAGCTGTTATTAGGTACAGGTTTATTTTGGAGTGGTTATATGTTCTAAAATCAGATAGTGGTAATGGTTGCACAATTATTATAAATATACTCAAAAACTATTAAATTGTACACTTTTAAAGGGTGAGTCTTATGGAATGAATGTAAATTATTTCTCAATAGAGCTATTCTTTTAAAAGTTATATTAATAATAAAATATAAAGAATATCTTTAATCATTAAATTGTTGAGTTTTTTAGTAGATAAAATCAAATGGTAATAGAGTTACAAACTTTTCAACAAATAACAATATAAAGTTCAAAAGAAATCAAATTTTATTGAAGAAATTGAAGAATGAAGAGAAATGTATGAAATATGAATATGAAACAGATTATAATTTTATTTCATAAATAATTAAAAATTAGTTAGAACAACAACTTTGTCCAAGGTAACAAAGAAAGTAGGTGCCAGTGCTGGAAGTTGAATTCAGGCTAGTTATAGCCAATGTTAAAATCTTTTTGTTGGTCTTCAAGTTTCTTTAAATATTCTGGTATCTTAGCAAATAAATATCTTTCTCACAATAAGTCATATTTCTAGGACACAAATAAAAAATCTATAAAGTGTTAAAAATTTATCTTCTTATGGTTCTAACATTTTTCCTTCAGGGACATGAGAGGGAAAATGTATATTAAATATTCCAGATAATTAAAATTTCATACAATGTCCAGAAAATGATTAATCAAAATGCTTTGGAAACAAACAGAATACTAACCATTGTGACCACAAAATTTAAATTGCCATTGTAAATCACTTGTCTTTGCACATGTGGAATCAAAGCCCTGCTTCATTCGTTTTGGGCACCTATCCAATGATATCTCTTTAATATGAAAAATATTCTTTGCTATAAAAACAGGTTGAATTGTTATGTAGGCCATTTATCAGTTCTGTCACTATTACATGAAGGCAAATCAATCACCCTGGACAGAAAGTCCAACTTACCAAAACAGATGCCCCATCAATTGTTATTGAAAATATACATCTTATATATTGATTTACTCTAAATATTTATTTGCACTCTACTCTGTGTTAGGTACTCCTGTAAGTCTTAAGGCTATGATGGTAGACCAAAATGAGATATTCTCAGTTTAGTGGAAGAAACAAGAATGTATTAATAAATAAAAATTTGCAATACTTATGATCAATTCTATAATTGATATAATCATACAGTATAGAGAAGGGTTACCTAAATCTGTTGAGTGGGTAGTTGAGTTGGGGTGTTGAAATAAAGTTTCTCAGTTAAGAAGAATTTCTTTTTTATAGTAACAATATTTTTACAACTATTGTGACAGTATTTACAAGTGTGAATGTATTTTTTTAAAGTGTAAATACCCAAAGTAGTATAAAGAAAAGTTCTGTTATAAGACAGAAAAAAGGAGGAAATAACAACAGGAAAATAAGAATCTGACTGGAGAAAATCTTTAACAATAGAAATGTATTAAATGCTTTACCTAAAAGCAAAAACATTAAAAATATGCAATGTCAAAGTAAAGCATAAATAATATAGTAATAGGAAAAATCAATTCAAAAAGGAAATATATAATTTACATAATAGGCAAGCTTTTCTTGAGTGATTTTTTACTTTATATTAAAATATGACATATATATAGAAAAGTGCATATGTCATAATTGAACAGCTCAATGGATTTTCAAAGATTGTAAACACCTATGCTCTCCCCATGCTGTATAAAGAAACAGAACATTACCAACACCCTAAAAGACGCCCCCCCTTATGCCCCCTACCCCAGCAAGGTAACCACTATCCTAAATTCTAAGAGTGTGTATTTATTTTGTTCAGGCAAGCTTTTTATAGCCTCTTCAAATAATATTATTTGTATGTTTTAAATTAGTATTATGGAGGCAAAAAGCATGATATTCTGAGGACAACCCAAATGTTTTTGGGAAAATAATAAACTATGTAATATATTTTTTAACTTCAAAAATGAAAAGGACACATCCCAGAATTAAGATTTTTTTATATAACTCTCTTTTTTATTTTGTTAAACACTACATAGAATAAAGCTTAGTCAATATTTATGAATGAAAATTTGTGATAATAACCCATAAAATAAATACAATATTGTATACATTAGCCATAGGATTCATATCATAAATATTGTCTATGGTTACATAAGACAGGAAGTATTAAACTTTCAGATATCAATAAACATGAGGGAAAAAGCTCTGACAAAACTCTGCATGTGGCAAAACTAATTTGAATGGCTGGCTTCCACATTTCTTACTTAATTTGAAGATACTAAGAAAGACAATCTGTGTTAATATCTAACAAAAAAATTGGTCTAGGCCGGGCGCGGTGGCTCACACCTGTAATCCTAGCACTCTGGGAGGCCGAGGCAGGTGGATCGTTTGAGCTCAGGAGTTCGAAACCAGCCTGAGAAAGAGTGAGACCCTGTCTCTACTAAAAATAGAAAGAAATTATATGGACAGGTAAAAATATATATAGAAAAATTAGCCGGGCATGGTGGCGCATGCCTGTAGTCCCAGCTACTTGGGAGACTGAGGCAGGAGGATCACTTGAGCCCAGGAGTTTGAGGTTGCTGTGAGCTAGGCTGATGCAACGGCACTCTAGCTCAAGCACCAGAGTGAGACTCTGTCTCAAAATAAAATAAAATAAAATAAAAAATAAAAAAAAACAAAAATTGGTCTAAAAATGTTTAACAGTTCTTCAAGACCATTTCCCAAACAGTGGGTACCAAGGTTTCCTAATCTTAATAATCGACAAACATGCCAAATTTGTTTTCTTTACCTGTATATACACCACATGTCATTTTATAAAAACGCATAAGTCTAATGATAATATTAGACAATATTTATTGCATTCAAATATTTTTACAAACATACCTGTTTTACTTGGAAATTTAAAAATTTTATCACTATTTTTCAAATTCCATAAATGGCTATATGCTTTATATCTTAGACTTGTTAATAACTGATTATGTTGGAGATTTCTTAATATTAAAGGAGCCTTGCCTTCTTGCTATAAACCCTTCTTGGTTATAGAGTACTTTTTTCCTATGATAAATTGCTGAGTTCTTTTCATCTACTAGTTTTTTGGTTGTTTTTGTTTTTTAGATTTTTGCATTAAAATCTCTGAAAACTTATATCAATAGTAATTTTTTTCTTTTTTTAAGAACTTATTAATTACAGCAGGGTATGACTACCTTTGTTTGTTTCTTCAATTCAAGATATACATTTTTGTATGTATTTTTTTTACTTACTACCTTTTTTTTTTTTTTTTTTTGAGACAGGGTCTCACTCTGTTGCCCCAGCTAGACTGCAGTTGCATCATCATAGCTCTGTGCACCTTCAAATTCATGGTCTCAAGCCATCCTACTGCCTCAACCTTCTCAGTAGCTGGGACTACAGGTGCATACCACCACACCCAGCTGATTTTTCTAGTTTCTGTAGAGTGTATAGAGACAGGGTCTCACTATGTTGCTCAGGCTGGTCTTGAACTCTGGGCCTCTAGCTATCCTCCCACCTTGGCCTCCTAAAGTGCTAGGATTATAGATGTGAGCCACCATGCTCAGTCTTGCTTACTACCTCTTAAGCTTCTGTCATGTTTTTTTCTTGTGTAACCCCTAATTTTATTATTTTTATTATATATACTGTCCAAATGCCTAGTTGTTTGTTTGTTTTTCTACTATAACTTGTACTTCTGTGCTTCGACACATTTCTTCCCCTAGAGGTTCTATTCCTCTAAAAGGGTTCACGGTTTAACTGTTCAACCATACTTCAGTTTACCTACTGAAACACTTAGTTGGAAAATCATGCTATTTTAGTTCCAGAAAGCATGTGTGATTGGGGTGCAATCAAGTTTCCTTAAGAGTTCTTGTTATTTGTTTGTTCAAGTGGCTTTCTGTCTCCTACAGCAACTCTTGTTTTGCTGGCATGAGATCTGTTTGTACTGACTGATCTTCCTCTCTGGCTGTTAGAGCTCCTGTCTAGCTTTGTTATTTTCTTTGCTAGCCCTTAGATCTGGTGGTGGGAGTAAACAAGTGGAGGCGGTCTGCTAGTTTCTGCAACACTGAGCTAGTGGTGCAGGGGCAGAAGGGCTGCCTGTCCCCTGCTGAGCAGCAAGATAAAGCCTTCCTGTTCCCAGGTCTCCAGGTGAACTCTCAATCTCAGGGGAGGAGGACCTAGTCCAGCTCCTCCCTAGTCCCCAAGGTCACACTCATTCAGGAACCTTCCACCAATGTCACATTTCCCCCTATGAATCTAAGAACCTCTGGCCCCAGGAAGAAAGAGTTCTTACCAATTTTATCAAGATGCCCTTTAACCCTATCCTCCTATTGATTCCAAGGCAATTTGACTTAGAAAAGACAGATAAGTGGTCAGAAATTTGGATAATAGATGTAGAGAACTGAATGTATTAGTTTTCTAAAGCTGCTGTAACAAACCACCACAAACTGGCTGGCTCAAACAACAGAAATGTGCTGTCTCACCGTTTTGGGAGCTCTAGGTCCAAAAGCAAGGTGTTCGCAAGCTTGTTCCTTCTGAGGACTATGAGGGAAATATCTGTTCCAGGTCTCTTTTCTTGGCTTGTAAATAGCCATCTTCTATTTTTTTTTGTTTTTGTTTTTGGTTTTTGGAGACAGAGTCTTGCTCTGTCACCCTGGCGAGAGTACAGTGTGGCATCATTGTGGCTCACTACATCTTCAAACTCCTGGGCTCACCTGATCATCTCCTGCCTGAGCCTCCTGAATAGCTGGGACTACAGGTGCACACCATCACACCTAGCTGATTTTTCTATTTTTTGTAGAGATGGGGTCTCGCTCTTGCTCAGGCTGTTCTGGAACTTCTGACCTCAAGTGATCCGCCCACTTCAGCTCCCTAGAGTGCTAGTATTACAGGCATGAGTCACTGTGCCCAGCCCCCTGTGTTTCTTTATGTCACCTTCCGTCTATGCTTGTCTATCTCTGAATCCAGATTTCTCCTTTTCATAAGGTCACCAGTCATACTGGATTAGGGCCCACCAAATCATTTTAATTTGATTGCCTCTATAAAGACCCTATCTCCAAATAAGGTCACATTCTGAAACACTAGAGGTTAGCATTCCAACATATCTCCTTTGGGGGGACAAAATTCAATGCATAACGGGTAAAGTGTCTACTCTGAATATTCCATTGAATATATTAAGTTTTAGATTGTTTGGTCATAGCCCCATATACCATAAAGGTAGGCAAATTGCAACACAAAATTCTGAAGGTAAATGGAATAATGAAAGGGCTGTAGCCCAAATGCCTACACAGGAGGACTTGATGAGAGCACGAGAACAACAGAACATTATGACAAACAACTCTAGAATTTTACATGTATATCTTATTGACATACTACCAGCTTAGAAAAAAATCAGCATTTTTAAAAAGCAATAAAAAGTATTATTGCTACTATAAAAGTATTTCATCTATAAGCCACATCTTGGTAATTTATTTGCATTTTCACTTGAGTGAAAATTAAAGGATATAATATGCCATTTTTTAATTAAAAAATAATAAAATAGAAAGAATTGGCTTAACAGCTAGTCATTGTTTGTCTAATCCCTTTATTTGTCAAGTGAGATACTCTCTAGCAAAATAACTCATAGTCTTCATTCCAACTAAATGTAACAAAAGGGAAAGAAACTACAGAGAAGAATAATAAGTTTTAGTTTGAAGCCTTAAAGGAAATGGTGAATCATTTTAAACAATGCCATTTTTCATTCTAAGAACAGAAATAATTTTATAGTGTTTGTAAATATGTGTGCATGAAATAGTTAAATAGACTTTGAAAAATATTCTAAAATATGCCCCTTAAAATGATTTTTAAAGGATTTTACTTTAAAAGGAGAGAACAGACAATTATCAATTGCAAACAAAATATACAAGAATGGGCTTACAGCTATTAGACTAACTGGTCTTATATCATGTATAAGTATTTGGCTAACAGAATGGCAGAGTAGCCCCTTGAAGGTTCAGCAAATATCCTGGCTTTAGGACAATACCTTGTGAGTTTGCAGTACTGTTCTCCATGATGCGGTACATTCCCCTAATCAATTGCCAATATATGGTGACAGGTCCTTGTTATAGACTGAACTGTGTTGCCCACAAAATTCATCTGCTGAAGTCCTAACATCCAGCACATCAGAAGGTAACTGTATTTAAAGACAGGGCCTTCAAAGTGGTAATTAAGTTAAAATGAAGCCCTTAGGATGACCCCTAATCCAGGGTGACTGGCGTCCTTATAAGAAGAGATTAGGACAGACGGGGATGCGAGAGATGTGGACACATGGAGGAATGACCACATGAAGACATAAGGAGAAGGTGGCCATCTGCATGCCACGGAGAAAGGTCTCAGGAAAAAAGCAAATTTACTGGCACCTTGGTCTTGGACTTTCAACCTCCAGAACTCAGAGGAAAGAAGGGGAGGGAGAGATAGGCTGAGGTGATGGAAGAAAAGATGCACCATAGGATACCAATGACCTAGCTGTCCTCCTCACTTAAACTTACTGTGAAGATGTAAAACGAGTAAGGAAAAAATGGTGGGGAGCATTGCGCCTTAGCAGCCATCTCTTCAGATTTCCGCCTTCATGTTTAGAACCCTTACCGTTACTAAAGGGAACGCAACTTACTCCAGGCAACAACGCCTCCAGGCCAGGTTTATGAGAAGATTCTAGAGGCAGCTGCTTCCTCCGTTCCCCTGGCGCTCATGCACCACATTTCCTTCTCTTCCCCAGCGCTTTGCAAGAGTCTGGTTTTACTGTTGATGCTTGCATTGCGGTGTAAGGTCTAAGGGACAGTGTCACATCGGAAAAGACTTTTTGTTACTAAATTGTGCCTTTTCCCGCAAGGGAATCCTGGAGGGTCCCTCCGTGGCGGTGCTGCTACCTAGTCCACACAGCCGCGGACTCTCCCGGTTCTCTTCCCCCCCTCCCTAGCCCTCCAGTCGCTGGGCTCTGCGCCAGCTCCTCACTGTATTTTTTCCAAATGGCCAAGTGCTGAGCACCGCCTACCGTCGTAGGTGGCCTGTCACTCTGTCCCGCTGTGCGGTCGTGATTGGCGGGCAACACGGTCGTCGGCCCCGCCCCGCCTCCCTCGGCCGCGCGGTGGCTCGGGCTCCACCCACAGGTGGCGGGCGGGATTCCGGCGGCGGCGCCCGGAGCAGGTGGAGACGCGGCCCCGTCCCTGGCGCTGGCTGTGGCCGCGGGGCCTCCAATCAGGAGTCTGGGTCCCGCGAGGACGAGCCTTCCTCCTTTGTAGCCAGAGCTTTAGCCAACTGTTCCCCAGAACCTAGGCACTCAGACACTTCATGTCGTTCCCTTTTCTGCTTTCACTGTGTGAATCACCTGCACATCGTTAACCCTGCGAGTGTCCCCGCCGCTCCACGCTCAGGGAAGGGACCGCGTCTCCGGGTCCGGGCGGCCGTCGCCGCGTGCTGCCGGGAGCTGTCTAAGGTGCTGAAGCCGCCCAAGCCCTGCTCTCCCCCAACACCACGCGGGGTCAGATCGCACATCCTCATTTCCGTGTTTCTGCGTCCCCATGCCCTGGAGAAGACTATTTTCAAGATCGTGAATATATCTGTCCGTATCATGGCCCACGTGAGACACTTGCGGACATTAGTTTCGGGATTTTACTTCTGGGAAGCAGCACTGTTACTCAGGTGAGTCCACTTGCATTTAACAGTTGGAGATCTCAGTAAGCCTGTTGCAACCACTTGTTATGGATCTAACCGAGAAATTTGCAATTCCAAAGTGACTTGTTGAAAGTACCCCTTAAATCGTTTTGTTTTCTATCTAAAACTATCTAGCAGCCTTAATTAAGACCTCTAAAAACAGGTAATTTGCTCTCTCTTCATTGATCAGTGAGTGTATTTTAGTAACTGGCATCTTACGTTATTTGCAGCTGAGACTACTCCAGAAAAAAATTATTTCAAAAGACTACGTTTTTCTTCTCAAATTGCTTTGAAAGTTTCCCTTTTCTAAGGGAATTATATATTCTGGGTCTTATTCTCTTTTTGCAAGCTGTGAAACATTTAGTAATTACAAATGAAACATTACTTTTTAAAAGGCAGAAATATAGAACATAAACATTTACTGATCCAAGAAACTCTGATCATTGTTGATATATCCAGAGAATAAGTTAAGTGAATACAAAATAAGGGCCTTGCAAGTACTATTTTCTAATGACCTCATTCAGGCAATACATGAAGGCAAACATCATAAATAAATTATTATATGTGTTCCATGTCAAGAATAATCTTTTTGAAGAAAATAATATTAAAACAAACCCATTAAACTATAAAACTGTTCTATGGACATGTCATTTTCTTGTCATGTTTCAGTCACATTTGGCAGACTTTTTTTTTTAATTTAAGAGTATAAGAGAAACTAGGCAAAGTTTCAGATGATTTAACCCCTGTTCTTAATCAAACAATGTAGAAAAGCAAGGTACTATTCATATAAATCTTTGAACCACCTATATAAATTTTATTTTGCTATTACTATATAATTACCATAAGACTTCCATTTTTATGGCTTACAAGCTTTTCAAGAAAATTGAAGTCAAATAATTAGAGTAACTAAGTTATGTGTATAGTGATTTCTATGGAAAGTATGTATATAATCTCTTCTGTGTTGCTGTGTCAATTTTTCATCTTTGGGCTACCATAAAAAATACTTTCTCTCATAAAAACTACCTTATAGAAAGCTATATTATTTTGATATGCCTATATTTAATAGGAATTTGTGATGATTATTGTATTTCTGAAATTGTTGATCTTTTGCAAAAGGGGTTGAACTATTTTAAATCAAATTATTTTCAGTGAAAAAATTTTAATACGAGATAGTAAATTTTTGTGACTTTATACTTGGCAGAAAGTTTACATGTGGTAATCATAACAAAGTGTGTGGAGCTTTTACATTTATGAAAATTTCATGGAAAGGAGTACAAAGTTCATGTTATAATAGAAATTGATGATTTTAGCATAATTTATTTCTTAATATCTTAGATGAAAATATTCATTTTTTTCAAAGAAAAGATTTGCTTAGTTGATAGATACTTAGATTTAGGAAATTTAAGGTCAGTAACTAGAATGTTTTGATCAATGAGGTCAAATTTGCATAGTGGCAATTCACCATGATATTTTTATAATATATTCCTAGATACATAATCTTCATCACTACATCCTCTGATTTTTGTCTATTTTTATTGCAATTCATGAAAAATATATTTAAAATTGACAATTGTGATTATAAGAATTTATCCTCATTAATATGAAATAATTTTAGTTAGAACTGCATTTTATGAATATTCCAAAAAGATAATCCCTTGAAAAAGACATATAACAGAGTTTATACCATACTCATATTCTTCATCAAGTTTTTCTGTCTTTTTTCATAAATCAAATAAAATTTTTCTCTATCCTAGAATAGTCTTAGATGACAGTATTCATCACCCTATGAAAAGCTTTAATCATATATAAAAATTAAGAATTTTCACTTTTAGTGATGACCCTTGAAAGAGGATTTCCTGTAGAAAAAAAAAAAAAAAGGGAAGCTCCCTCTACTGGAACAGTTTTGTAAAATAAATGTCCTTTTGGAAACAATTCTTTATTCTCTAGATTGATTTCTGATGTACTGAGCAAAAAGGAAACAAGTAAAAGAAAAAACTAAAGACAAAATAGTATTTAGCATTAATTCCTAAATATATATATTTTTAATTTGAAAGAATCTTTCCAGGGTAATTTGGAGGCAAGAAAAACAACCAGAAACCACAGGCATTTATATATAATTTACTGGTACAGACCTTTTTCTCATCAGTTTCAAAGAATTTTTTAAAAAAATTATTGATACAACACACACAGAAAAATGTGCACAAATAAGTTTCCATCCAGATAAAGTTTCACAAAGGGAACACACCCAGGTGAAGAGACCACAGATGGAGAAATAGACGTATCAATATCACAGATGCACTCTTCCACCCTCTCCCTCCACCCTATCTTTGCCCAGGCACTACCTTGCCCAAAGGTACTCACTCTCCTTATACAATAAATACAATAAATATGTTTTTCCTGATTTTGAACTTTATAGAAATACACATTTGAGTCTGCTTTATTTTTATGAACATTATGTTTATATGATTTCTCCATATTGCCACATGTAGCAATAGCTTATTTATTCCTATTACTATACAGTATTCCATTTTAGAAATACATCACAATTAATATATCTATTGTCCTGTTGATAAATATTTGGGTATTTTTCAGGTTTTGGCTAGTACTGTTATGAACGTCTTTGAACATCTTCGAACATCTTTTTGTGGATTATTCATTATTCATTTTTGCGACTGTGTAAGTTGGGTTCAAGATTTTCTCTAGGAGAAGACTTGCTGGATCAAAGAGTGGGCATGCGTGTGTTTAGCTTTAGTAGATACCACCAGTTTTCCAAAGTAGTTGTACCTATTTACACGCCTATCAGCAAGCAATGTGTGAGAGTTCCTGTTGCTTCCTAGTATAAACTTTGATCAGTGCAATATTACCAAAATTTCTAGCATTTTCTAGCATATTATTGTGAGCTGAGAGATGATATTTAGCTTTTTTATGTTGCCATAATTTCTACTTTTTGGTAAATATGCTTTATTAAGGCAAAAGCAGCAAAATAAAAATATTGACTGTATAATATAATTAGAAGTATTCATTCCCAGAATATATCAGATATAAGAAATGTAAGTTTTAAAGGGGAACTTTTTAAGAGGTTAATATTTTAAGTAAATACAAGTGAGCAAGCTGCATAAACAGACATAAGTAATCTGAATTTCCAAGTAGTGAAATTTTTAAAACTTTCATGCTTTACTCAGATATTTCTGTTTTATGAAACAATTCTTCTATGGCTTCTGGATTTTAGTTCTCACACTAATAAAAATAAGGAACAAAACATCAGTGTTCAGCTTTCTTTGAAATGCAGATAAGTGATGATTAGGAAGAGCTTGCAGAACAAATTCCAAAAGCAGGAAAACTGCCAAAAATATTTCATTTAAATTGATTATTTTCATACCATACCATTTAATTTTTCATCTTTAAAGGTTGATACCAACCCAGATTTGCTACTTGAATAAATTCTGGCACATGTGTCAAAAACTGTGCAAATTTCAGATGTTATGATAATCAAAAATATAATTTTTTTTCTTTTGGTTTACTTCAAGGCCTAAGAAAAACATTTTAGCATAGAGCTTCTTGGTTTTGCTTTTGATATGTTTTGGAAGATGTGGGAAATCCTTTTTAATGTTGGCTCTATTTTCTTATGTAAGATATTGAAGAAAAATTACACTTCTATGAATAAACTTTTACTATTATGGTGATATATTACATACAAGTGTAGTAGCAAGATTTTATATAGTTTTTAAAAAAATGTTGCTACATATAATATGTGGTTCATCCCTTTTTGCCTGAAAATAATCATAAATTGTCTCATGTATAGAAGAATCATAGCCCAGCTCCTCGGTCAATGCTTTAAGCAGTTTGTCCTGCAGATTTAGAGCATAGGCTGGAAAAATTTCCTCTTCTATATAACTTTTGTCTCCTGTAACCACACAACTATGTACTGAGGCAAGTTAATAAAAAATTATATGTTTAATGTATAGTGTTAAGCAATTCAACATGATTTATTCACTGAATTCTGTGCACAAATTTTTGTGCAAAGCACAATTTAGCTATGGATTATTGAACAACTAGCATCTTTTCCATCATGGAGCTTAGAGTCTCTAGAAGAAAATACAAAGGGTCAAGTGACAAAAGAAAAAACACAAATTGGCTGGTACGGTGGCTTACTCCTGTAATCCTAGCACTCTGGGAGGCCGAGGGGGGAGGATCGCTCAAGGTCAGGAGTTCGAGAGCAGCCTGAGCAAGAGTGAGACCCCGTCTCTGCTAAAAAATAGAAAGAAATTATATGGACAACTAAAAATATATAGAAAAATTAGCCGGGCATGGTGGTGCATGCCTGTAGTCCCACCTAGTCGGGAGGCTGAGGCAGGAGGATTGCTTAAACCCAGGAGTTTGAGGTTGCTGTGAGCTAGGCTGACGCCACAGAACCCTAGCCAGGGCAAAAGAGCGAGACTCTGTCTCCAAAAAAAAAACAAAAACAAAAACAAATAGCAATGTTTTAGGGAATGTGAGATAGGAAAGCTATCAAGAAGGCTTGGGCTTTGTAAGATTCTTCTTCAATGGGCATAAAATGAAATATAAAGAGAATATTGTGTGCAAAAGAAATGATATAGGTATACAGTATATGCTTAGGAAATGGTGGTGGTCAATTCAGTTGAAGAAATTACAGTTAATGATTTAAAACTTTATTCTATTAGCAACCACTATTGAGCTGGCTTCAGTAATAAACCTGCAGAAATATGGAGGAATCACAGCATCCTTTCACAATGGAATATGAAATAAATTTAGAAGCAAATAATTTAATTATAAATAGATAATCATCGTTACAGAATAGTGTTGTAACTTGACTCAAAATATCTCAAAAATCCCTCTCTTCCACAAGTAGAGTTTACTTCAAAAATAACAATTAATCATAAGGTTGGTAATAGTAAGAGTTATGTAAAGAAACAAACAATGACAAAACTACAAGAAGAAAAGGTTGATCTTCTTGTTTTAGAATTTGGAGACCATGTTTGAATTTTTTTTCAAAATTCAAATTTCAAAATACAGTCTCCTAAAAGAAATAGTAGAATCAAGTAGAGGATTTGGATTGCTGGAAGAAAAGAAAATGTTGAAGTTTGTCTGGTGTGTGTGTTTTTTTTTTTTAAATTTTTGTTTTATTGTTGCATAATAGATGTACATAGTTTTGGGGTAGATATGATAATGTAATACATTCATATATTTGTAAGGATCAAATCAATGTATTTGAGATGTCCATCACCTTAAATATTTGTCATTTCTTTATTAGAATTTTTCTCTACTAGCTATTTTGAAATGTACAAAAGATTATTATAAACTACAACACCCTACTGGTCTAACACTAGGTCGTATTTCTTCTATCAAACCCATTTGTTACCCATTAACACATGGCATGTTTTGTGTTTGAGATGCTTGAAGAAAAGTTATGTATCCCTGTCATCAGCTAGGAATGCAGAGATTTGCAAAGATTGAACTACTAGAACTATGGATTAAACAAAGGGTTGTAAAGGTGATCATATTGTGTGCAAAGAAAGAATGGAAAATACATTTATGTACAATAAGAGTAGAACACTTAGAGAAGGACACAGAATTCAGAGAGCCTGAGCTAAGCTGGGAGGTGAGACTGATCAGAGCCAAATGATGAAGTTGCAGCTTTGTCATAGTTTTATACTAGTGATCTCAAGTACCCACTCTTATCAATAGTATATATCAGCCGTCCCCAACCTTTTTGGTACCAGGGACCAGTTTCATGGAAGACTATTTTTCCATGGATGGGGGTGGAGGGGATGGTTTTGGGATGATTCAAACACATTACATTTATTGTGCAGTCAAACCTCTCTGCTAATAGTAATCTATATTTGCAGCCACTTCCCAGGGGATCACTGCCTCAGCTCTACCTCAGATCATCAGGCATTAGATTCTCATAAGGAGCCACAACCTAGATCCCTCACATGTGCAGTTTACAGTAGGGTTCGGGCTCCTGTGAGAATCTAATGCCCCAGCTGATCTGACAGGAGGCGGAGCTTATGCTGTGATGTGAGCGATGGGGAGAGGCTGTAAATACAGAGGAAGCTTTGTTGGCTCTCCTGCCACTCAACCTCCCGCTGTGCAACCCGGTTCCTGACAGACCAGAGACGGGTACCAGTCTGCAGCCCAGGGATTGGGGACCACAGGCATATTTCATTCTATCAATTTTCTATAAAACCTTCTTCCAGTAGTCTCATTTCAACTAATCTAATAAACCAGTCTATAATTACAGATGATACATTTTACTCGCTTAAGTTTTCTTAAGAGACTTTTAGGGAATTATTTTGGGAAAGGTAAACATTTTACTTTTCCTTATATTCTGAAGCATATGTAGTGGATCCTCCTTGATTTTCCCACCAAACTTGACTTCTGCCCTTCTCCAGATGATTATCTTTATACTTGGATTAAAAGTACTTATCGAAAATAAAGTCAAAACCCCAACTTTTAAGTATATATCACTGTGGAGGGAGAATCCATGACATCACTTTCAAATTTCTCCACAGTCTCTGTAACAGTGCTTGGCATACTGTCCATTTTCAAAAAATATTTAAAGACAAAAACGAGTAAGAATGGGTACTAAGGAAATCAGCCTTTCCTGCAAGGCTCTTCATTTTGTCTTGTTTATAAAAGTCTCTTCTACAACAAGTCTTAAACAAATTCTTCTACATTTCTAATCCTTTACTTTGACATTTTTTACAAAGTAAAATTTGCATATGGATTAAAAAATCAAATAATGAAGAAAGAGCCTTAATACTGTTGATAGCACTCTTTGGTCCCATCTCCCTAGTACTAAGTTATGCTTCCTAAGACCAACCACTTTTAAATGCTTGTGTTTTTCTTACTCTGATTATAGTCCCACTCTGCTTAATGGCATGGCCACGTTCTGAGAAATGCATCCTTAGGCGATTTCATTGTTGTGTGAACATCATAGAGTACACATACACAAACCTAGATGGTATGGCCTACTATACACGTAGGCTTCCCTTCATTTTAATTTTTGTCAATTTTAATGTTTGGAAATTTAAACAAATAGGTCTAGGAATAGTTCTCTATTACCTCAACCTCCTTTGAACCCAAATGGGCTCATTTAGCTTTGAAAATACATGTTTTTATTCATTTCTGAAAATTCTCTAAATAGATATAGCTATAGATTATTTCGTTCTTTTCATCTTCCAGAAATTTGTAAGAATTTCTCACTTGCCAATATCTCCTTCTGTTGTCTTTTAGTTAAAGTTTGTAGATCTTTAGTCATCTAGTATTATTTTAATGGATGTTGCAATGGAAAGAAATAGAAATGTATGCTTACCAGAACTATTTAGAAATATTTACTTAAATACTTACATACTTATATTTAGAGATTTAATTTATCTGGAATTTATTTATATTCATGGTAAAAAAATAACAGATCAAGTTTCTGTTATTATTTTCCAATAGATTGCTGAGTGTTACAATACCATTAATTTGAATCAGTTGTTCCTTCTCCCTTAAACATTCTTCCTTCTGCACCATACTCACCTCATATATTAATTCCTCAGAAAGTCTTCATTGACCATCCTATCTAAGATAGACTTTCTTATTTATTTTCTGTTTTATCATACTGGCCATTGTCTTTTGAGAATGTAGAGCAATTTCTAATTATCTTGATTGCTTATATGTTTGTTTGTTTATCTTCTGTTTCTTTTACTAAAACATATGCTCTTTGGTCACAGAGCCTTCACTGATACTTCAGTCTATAGCACACAGAGTCTTTGGTAACTTGTACTGCATATATATGTAACTAAACAAATACAGGAAAATGTGTTTTATATGTATATGTGCACTTATATGAATATATACAGATACACATATAGTTGCCCCTCAGTATCCATGGGGGATTGGTTCCATGACACCCACCAATATAAAAATTCATGTATATGCAAGTCCCTTATATAAGGTATAGAATTGTAGAATTTGCATATAACCTACTCATATCCTCCCATATACTTTAAATCATCTCTAGATTACTTATAAACCTAATACAATGTAAATGCTATTTAAATAATTTTTATACTGTATTGTTTAGGGAATAATAAGGAAAAAAGTCTGAACATGTTCAGTACAAATAAAAACATCCTTCATTTCCCAAATATTTTCAATCACAGTTGGTTGAATCCACAGATGCAGAGCCCACAGATATGGAAGGCTACTGTACATATATGTATATACACATATACATACATATATATGTTATAAATATGAAATTAAATTTGGGGGAACAAATACTCTTCTTCATCTTATCTTAGCAATCTGCATATTTTACTCTTCCATAAGAATTTTAAATTTTTTGGCTATTGAACATATGAAAAAATGCTCAACATCGCTAATCATTAGGGAAATGCAAATTAAAACCACAATGAGACACTACCTTACCCTTGTCAGAATAGCCATTATTAAAAAGTCAGAAAACAATAGATGTTAGCACAGATATATTGAAAAGGGAACACTTACACACTGTCGGTATGAATGTAAATTAGTACAACTTTTATGCAAAACAGTATGGAGATTCCTCAAAGAACTAAAAGTAGACCTACATTTGATCCAGCAATCCCACTACTGGAAAAGAAGTCATTGTATCTAAACACCTACACTGTATGTTTATCACAGCACATTCCACAAGTGCAAAGATACAATCAACCTACATGACCATCAACTGATGAGTGGATAAAGAAAATTTGGTAAATAAATAAACACACACACACATGCACACACACACACCATGGAATAATAATCAGCCATAAAAATGAATGGAAATGTCTTTTGCAGCAATTTGGATGGAACTGGAGACCATCATCCTAAGTGAAATATCTCAGGAATGAAAAAAACAAATACCACATGTTCTCACTTATAAGTAGGAGCTAAATGATGGGTATACATGGTCATGCAAAGTGGTATAATGGACATTGGAAACTAAGAAGGGAGGCTGGGAGGGGGGTGAGGGATCAAAAGTTACCTATCAGGTCCGGTGTACACTATTTGGGTGATGGGAACACTAAAAGCCCTGACTATGCCACTATACCGTTCATCCATGTAACAAAAACATTTGTACCCACTAAATCTACACAAATAAATTTTTAAAAAAATAAATTTTGAATTTTTTTCTTTCATTTAGTCTTAGATTTTAAAAACTTGCCTTTTGTGTTGTTTTGGTGAATTAAACATAGTTTTGCTGAAAGACTTATGCCTGCAGCTATTGCTGTAATGATGTGTGCATGTAAAGCTACAGATTAAAGTTTATAATTTTAAACCTATTATTGTCAATGCCTAATTAAAAACCTTGAAATTCCCAGAGTAAAAAAAATTATTTCTCAAAAATATTTTAATAGAATAAGCAAAGGAGCTATAACCTTCAGGAGAAGTCTTTGCTGTACCTATCGCCTGATCTTCTCAAGGAAGACATATTTTCTCTGAGAGGAAATATGGAGAAGCATCCAGATAAAGACACTACGTGCTCACTTTCCAAAGAGACAGTGATATTCAGAATTAAGTCAGGGATGTTTTTGTTGTTCTCTGGAACCACAATGAAGTTTGAAGACTTGAATTATTTCCTTTGCCAGACAGCATTACTGGGGAAACAGATCCTTATTTGAACTAACTTCTATGAAATTAATAACAATAATAAATTATATGATTTATTGAAAATTTATTGAGTGCCATATCAATGTATTTTATTACACAGAAACTTCTTGATAAAAAGAATACTACTTTCCATTACCCTGAAATTTAAGTGGCTTAAAACAACAATAAATATTTACTAGTATTGAAAGTTTCTGTGGGTCAGGAATTCAGGAGCTTCTGAAGTAAGTGTTCTAGCCCAAAATCTCCCCTGAGGTTACGGTCAAGATGTCAGTCAAGTCATAGGAAGGGTTGACTGGGTAGAAGATCTGATTCCAAGACAGCTCAGCCAAATGGCTGGCAAGCTGATGAAGCCTACTGGTAGAAGCCTCAGTTTCTCCTGTGTAATTTCTTGAGTGTCTTCACAACATGATGATTAGCTTTCTAAGAGTGTGTGATCTAAACGAGAGCAAGGTGGAAGTGGCAATGCATTTTATGATCTAACTACAGGATTTACACCCAATCATTAAGTCACTTAGTTCAGCTAACATTCAAGAGGAGGGAAACTGGACTCTACTCTTTAAAGGGAAGAATTTCAAAAAACTTGAGGAACTAATTTTAAAACCACCATAATTACCCTTGAGATGTTCTTCTCCTTCATATCCAGTACCAAGCCATCACTAATAAAATTCTTTGGATTTTATTAGTTATATATCTCTTAGATTCTTCTACTCTTCTGCACCCCCGCTGCTATTAAAATTACCCAGAATATTTTCAGCTCCTATCTTGACCTGTGGAGTTGTCTCTAAATGAAGCTGTGAAGACCAAAGTCCCTAATGTGATCTCTAAGGCACTGCATTAACAGATACCTACAGCATTCTCCAGCCTCATTTGTTATTGACACTCTTTGCCTCTATTCCAGCTGCACTGACATTCTTTTAGTCTCTTGTACTCCCCATGCTCCTTCCCATCACAGGTTCTAAGGTGCTTTTTCTTATCATCTGTCCATTCAGTCTTTTCCTGCCTGAAATGCTAGACTACTGTTTCAGCAGTACCTTCTCCTAAAATTTCCACTGAGTTTTACACAAACTGATAGGTTTCTTTTCAGTCATTTGGAATCTTGCTAGAACATCAAAACCAAAACCAAATTATTGAATAGAAGATGCTATAAATCCAAAATCACTTTAAATATTCATTCAATAGTTGAGTTATGAAAGGCTGAATGTCACAAATGAGAAATTATTTAAGGAAGAATAGTAGACAAGTCTGTCAGTCAAGTCCCCTACAGTTGTTATTGACACTGCAAGGGGGGTTCAGCCTAGGTCCAGTTACTCACCACACATAGAGCCAATTATTGAGACAAGGATGATGATTGCCACGGAAGAGGGAAATTTTTAATGTGAAAGATGTCTGTCAGGAGAACCAAAGAAGCAGCCTCAAATCTGTCTTCCTGACTAATGGAGAGTATAGGCTATTTAAAGAGGGGTTACAGTTCATTGGAGCAAGTTGTGTTGAAATTACCAAGGAGCTACAGGCATTGGGGCAAGTTGTGGGGGGTAGTCAGCCTTGATTTCAGAAAGTCTCGGCAGTAGCCTTAGGAAATCAACTCCTTTGGCTTGTCATTTGGGGGAAACAACTCAAAAAGGTGAACTGGTTAGTTGAAAGTTACAGGGTTCTGGTCATCAAGCCCTATCGTCCTCAGGATCCAAAACATGAGAGGGAGAGAATTATAAAAACAGATAGGGGTCACTGAAATTTTTTCATAGAGCCCCATTACACAACTATACACTTGCAATGGGACTTCGAGCCTCTCTTGCTAAGGCAATTTCAACCAGGAGTTGAATTCAAGAACTGGGACAAGTCAATCAGATTTTTTTCCTTTCTGGTGCTCAGTCCTTCCTGAGGCTTGTCTGTATTTTCTACACTCGGGTTTCATGAGATACTACTATAACCATCCAGGCCCCATTTAAATAAATTAGCTTAAGTAGATTTCTCTTCATTTCAATTAAAGATATCTCTGACCAAAAGAGTCATGGTACCCAATGGAAAAGCCAGACTTTCGCATAAGATATTGGCATTTTTCTAAACATATGTATATACTGCATCATTTGTTTTACTAAACTTATTTGTGAAAAATGTGTACCACTTTTAAGTCTCCATTTTTATATTGTTAAAAGAACATCTGGCTTGCCCAAGGCCAAACATCTATGAATGGCAGAAAAGAACAAAACCCCAGCCTCCTGGCTATCCATCTGGAGCCTTAACCATGGTGCCATGATGCTTTCCATTTAATTTTCTTCTGCACTCAACACAATGGCAGCTATTAACTCTATTCTAAGTAATTTTGAATGTATTCTGAAACACTTAATTAGTTTTCTTTAAAATAAATAAGTCATTAAGAAGCTACAAATCAGTGAGTTAATTAGCTATGTTATGGCCTTTTAGCTCTTTCAGTTAAAATAAGCTGATGCCAAAACTATAAAGAAGTAAACTATTGCCCAGGAGAACAGAGAGTATTCATGAATTTATAACAATTACCATGAATTTCAAGCATAGCATTTTGAAAGTGCTTAGTAAAACTGAATGAGTTTATGATAAAAATAAATTTTGTAAATGAAACAAATTGCATAAAGGTTATACTTAAGAAACCTCAAATGATCACACTATTTAATCCTTTGTCATGTATTTCACTATTGAATGGAGTCCTCTACCCCACTCCCACTTATAATCCTATATTAACCCTTTACACTTAAACACATATATATACAAACAATATATAATTTGTCACTGGCAACTAGCAAGCACTGAACGTAGTTACCCCTAATAAACACTAATTTATGTAACCATTGAATGAGACACCATGGCAACATCAAGCCTGGTTAAAAAGGCACTCAATTTACAACTCTCCAAATCCACCATTAAATGACAATTTTCAGACATATAATGTTGATGATTTATGTCCCTCTTTCAGATTTCTGTCTCTTGATTTTTTTCCTATTTACAAATATTAGTCTATAATCTTTTTTGGTAATTCATTAGCATCATTTGTAACTGGGGCAGAAGGATGGGAGAAGAGTAAGGTTGGATATTCTCTACTGTTAAACATATACTCAAAGCATGATTACTGGATGCCTTGGGGTGTCATATTCTGATGCTTAACCTTTCATTATATTTAGTTAATTAATTTCAAAAATATTTAGTTAATTAGTTACTCTGGATACTCTGAATTGTTTTGGGGGTTATTAAAACAAACGGAAGAGTCATGAATTTTGCTTAAATAGTAGACCCTACAAAGCAGGAGATAGAAAATGATCGATTATTTCCATTAAAATGACAATTGCACTGTAACAAGTGCTATTAATGAGAGACACAACTGAGAGACACAAATTTGAGACATATTTCACAGGATTTTGCAAAATCAGAGAGAATAGTTAAGGCTTCCTGAAGAAATGATGCTTAAACCTAGGTGATAAGGATAATTAACAGTTAAGTTCATGAACAGAGTCCCAGTGAACATTTCAGGCAAAGAGTTAATGGCTAGCAGTAGGTTGGACCAGACAAGTCAAAGAGAACATGGCGAGTCGTAGTTGAATTATGGATAAAATTAGAAGATAAGGCCAACAGGATGGATATGATATGTGAAAATAAAAAGTGAGAGTCAACAGTTATCAAAAGGTTTTCAACTTGAGAACTGAAAGAATGGACTTGCCATTAACCACGTTTGAAAAGAATGGGGATCAGGTCTATGTCGGAACAGCAAAAGTCCAGTTTGGACATGTTAAGTTTCAGATATTCAAGTAGAGATGTCAAGTAGCCATTGGACCTAATAGTTTTTAGTGTGGGGAGAATTCATGACTAGAGATATAAAAGTAAAGTCATCAATGTACTCTATACCATATTTATTATAAGACTGTGAGCCTGAATGAGATGAACAAGGGATGAGGTGTATATATAGCAGAAAGAGGCATTAAATAAACCTCCCAGTGATCATAATAACAGGGAGTCTGGTTGAGCAGTAATAATCCTAGATAAAGGATCACAAAGTAATAAGGAACCAACAGAAGGGGGAGAGAAGAAGCTTCCATTTGGGGAGAAAGCAAGAATGACCGAATGAGAGTCACTGAGAAGATAAGTGACTTGGAGTGCCCAAACCAGGTGGAACCTCTAGACCAGGGCATTGTTATTGGTGATACTATGCTTATAGAAATATCATTATCACTGACATTGGATTTAAACATTGTGCCTATGAATCACTGCAGAAAAGCCTATGGTAGACAATTAATGATGATGGCTCTGAGGCCCATTTTCACTACTCACTACAATTTTGGCAGGAGAAATATATCAGGTGGTGACCCAAATGGTTCGAAGCTTGGCAATGCTCTGAGTTGACAGAGCTGGGAGGACATGATGATTGATAACCTCCAGGAAGTGACATCAGCTTGAACACATCAGTTCCAAACACGATGTGTGTTCAGAGAGTCAGCTTCACTTTCCTCAGCAAAGCACTGTGGATGAAAAGAATCATTTAATCTTAGCAAGCAGGCCCAGGCTTCTGGTGAAGCCATGGAGGTAAAGGAGGAGCCGGACAGGGGAAGCAGTCACACTATAGGTTTCTAGGATGCGCAGTTGCAGAAAAAGGAAAATGTTTGAATGACAAGAATGTGGGAACACTTCATCTTCCCTGGACACAAGCTCCTGTTATATAATATCTACGAGCACAGACCACATTTATGGTAATTTCTCAATCTTGACACAAATTTTAGACCTGAGCAAAAGTTACTATAGATTAATGGCATGTAAGTGAAAGCAGAATGCTTTTAACTGAGTGTGTTACTAACACAGGAAGCATGCCAATTGAAGAAAAGAATATTATTGTTTAATCTACTGGACAGACGTTTTTTACTGCTGAGAAAAACTCACGAAACCTGAAAGGTGATGTTTTTCCTTCAATAAAAGCAATAAGAATTGTATTTCACAGCTGAACTTTCATATTGTCTTATGCCTGAGGACCATTTAGTTAAAAATTGCAATCAGAAATCAAGTTTGGGTAAATACAGATTTTGAAAACCTAGTATTTCAGAGGTGGTTTTCTTTCCAGTTTTAATACAAAATAATGCCACCCCTGACAATTGAACTGACTATAGGTGAAACCTTACAAATACTGACTATAAATCTATAAATATCTGTCTTATTATGATAATATTCACTGTATGGTATCTAAGGTTTTCTTCTTGTTGTCAAGGCATTTTTGCTCAGCATTTCTATTTTATATTTTCAGGTAATAATTGTTAGAAAGACTACTTTTTGTAAAACTTGTATTTTTTTTTGTTCTTATTTGTAGTTTGGTTGCCACAAAGGAAACAGATAGTGCAAGATCTCGAAGTGCTCCAATGTCACCTTCTGACTTTCTGGATAAATTAATGGGGAGGACATCGGGGTATGATGCAAGAATCAGGCCCAATTTTAAAGGTAACTGTTCTGTTTACTATTTTAAATACTTTTTTATATGCTAAGTATTTATATCATATTTACCTTGTTCAAACAAGATAAACATTAAAATTTATTCCACCAGAAATTCTAATGCTTATATACAATAATCTTCCAAATACTGTATTAGTCACAGATACATATTAAAAGAAGAAATCTATTTACATGTTCACAGCTATCATAATTTGCCTTCTTTGGACCAACAGTAGTTTTTCTTTCTCTAATTGTTATAATACTTATTATCTTGACCATTAATTTTAGGAATATACATTTTTATTTATTAATATATATCTGTTATTTAATTCTTCTATCAGTTATCTCACCAACTGGAATGGAAGCTTCTTTAAGAAGCAGCAATAAGCGTTCCCATCTTTAAATCTCCCACTCCAGGATTCTCTGTATGTGGAGAATCAACCCATTGTTAAATTTATATTAATTGGGGAGTGGGCTAGATTACTAACTACAAGCCATTGATAATGTTGAAAACTATTCCACCTACCAGATGTTTTACCTGAATTTCTAGGAAAGAATGTAATTGTTAATTTAAGAGTTATACTTTTTATTCTTCTGTTTAATATAGTGATAAGCAACATATTTATACAAGTGCTATGTAACTTATTCAGAACCACAATATATCCTGTCATTTAATTTTAGGGTAAAAGATCAGAAGATTGCTTCTCTGCCCCAACTTATTCAGTATCTTCTTGAATGCTATTTTATTCAATAAAGAAAATAATCAAAGTTAAAGAATACACACTTTTTCCATGGAATTCAATTAAGCAATTTCCATTCTTAAAGGTTAAAAGAAAATGTTGTCTGCAATTTCTATTTTTTTTTCTTGAATTTGTCCTTATGGAAGAAGAAAAGAATTGCTTAGCAATCGTGAAAGAATTAATTATAGAGGGGTTATAAATATCACCATTGGGTAGCAGGAGAAGGAGTAAAACTTGTTGATAATTTATGAGTAGAAAATCATGAATGGTTTCATTTTCAAATGAGTTTAACATTTATATTGTGGATTGCGTTTCTTGATTTAAGCTTTTCAACCATAAATATTTTTAACTTCAAGAAGAAAACACTAAGTTCAGGCTGTGTAAAAATAGTAGACTTGACAGGGGTACAATATATAAATGAACGTGAGAAATCTCAGTATTATAAGGATCTTTTTCAAATTGAGGGGAAAGCAATATCCCTGTCATTTACTTGAGAACAAATTTGGAATTGATCTTGAAATAATATGCAGTTGTCATATAAGTAAACCACCGGAAACATAATCAGTAATTAAGTTTATATTCTATATTCAGTGATTCAAAAGTATTGCTTTCTTTTCACTGAAAATTAAAGAGGAAAATGTATTCCATTTTTAAATGTCTGTGAATATTTAAAAAGCATATAAATAGCCTCAACAGATATTTTAATAAAACCGCAGATACGGTACTAACCACGCAATAGTGGCCCAGTGCCTTTCCTGTTCTCTTGAAAAGTTTTCTTTTTGTTTATTATTTCAATAATTTAACAGACAAAGGAAACTTGAAACTATTTTAAAATGTAACTAATTATTGCTATTTATGTATGAGACTAGGAAAGGACTCCAAGGATGTGGTCTTACTTAAAAGAGGTACTGATTCTTTCTTAAATATTAATAAAAATGCATTCCTGAAACCAAGCTGATAAGCAAGCCAGTTCAAAGGTAATTAGATTTTGGGAGGAGCTAGAATTCATTCTCACCCCTCAATGTCCCTAAAGGAAGAAAACAAAAGGAAGATTTTCTCTCTTTCATGGTTTTTACTGGATATCTCATGCTCTGGATATTAGAAAAAGAAATGTATGCTGCATTTGATTACCCAAAATAATAGTATCAATTATAAAATTAATTTAGTGGATTAGTTTTTAGCTAACACCCTTGCTCTTTCATCTTTGGCCAAGTGTCAAACGTTACTGACTTCAGCAAACACTCATAACTCTACCTCCAAATTAAGCATTTTCAACATTGTTTCATTTTATTGAATAAAACAACACAATAATCTTTTGACCATCATTTCATTACCCAATACGGAAATATAAATAAAATAGTCTTTATATGATATTTCTTCCTTATGGCTAAGAGAAAAATATTTAGGGGTTAGCAAACTAAATCCAATACCTAATGGGAAAGGATTAGACAAAAGAAGGCGAGGGAGATCAGCCCTTCCGTTGTCAGGCGTGACCCGCCTCACCTCACTAACAAAGACGCTCATCAAACGTAGAAATGATGCGAAGAGCCTGTTCTCCTGATAATATTTCAATCAATATTTCTGTGAGGTAGCTCACACAACTAAAAATAAAATCCCCTGCCATATTGGTTAAGTGTCTTTCTCATTTGTATTGAAAGAAATCTTTTAAGGAATTTAGCTAGTAACCAAATGAACTAATTTAGAGTGGGTATTACATATGCTTTCCCTTCCAATTGTCAAAAACAAGGAATTAACAGTATGAGAGTTCAGAGACACGAATATCAATAATATGATACTGCACTAGCCTAATTTTTTTTGAAAAAATAAATGAGCAAAATTAGCTTAATAATTTTTAAATGAAGAAAAGGCATGAAAATTATAATATTGGGAAAATATATTAAATAACTCGAATGATCTGATCCTCACTTCTTCATTAATTAAAGTGTTAATGACAAAGGAAATAAACCTAGAAAGTAATTTACTTAGATAACTAATTAGTTGATAGGAAACCTCTTATAAAATATAAAAGTATATATGTTTGACCTCTCTAGAATTTATAAATTTTGTAAAAGACAAACATAAAATCTCAGTATTGGCATAATTAGACAATTAACAGGAAAATAAACAGAAATATTAAACGTCATTAGCAATCAACAAAGTATAAATTATAACAATGATGTGATAACATTTTCACCTCTCAAATTATCAACATTTAAAAATAATAACTGTTTCAGCCTAAAATATATATAATTACAAAATTTATTTTTGGACTACTAGTTTCAAATTTGTGATTGTTTTTGTAAGTATATTTATATTGAAAGGGAATTTATCTTGCAGGTCATAGTGGAAAATAACTATTAAAAAATAGAAATTGACTTTGTTAAAATGTAGCTTTGATTTTGCTCCTAGTTTATACTGCTAACTTTAAAAAAATCTGGATTTATACATTTTTCCTTTAATGACATTTGTTTGTATTGTTTTGTGTCATTTCCCTTAAAAAAGTACACTTTCAAAAAAATCTCATCTCTGTTTAAGATTAAATACTTTAAATGTTATTAAAATGCACCACAGAAGTATAAATAAATAATTCTCTTAAAGCAGCTTAAATTGGTACAGAGCACAGATAAGACCCTCTCTTCCATCAAACATTATTTTAGCAAATCATTAAATATAAATAATAGCTATTTATAAAATAAATAGTGAAAGAAATTAAAATAATTAGGTACCTAACTCACTATCTTTCATTTTTACTGATCAATCTGTTTTCTTTTCCTCCAGAATAGTATTAATTTATCTTAAATATTTTTGAGAATCAAGTTTCTCCAATGAAAACACTGTGCCTTTAGGATAATTTGACAGAAGTATAAAATTTACTTCAAATCTCTGTTATATATCTTAGTCGTATTAAATATAATATTTTTTAAAAAACTATTATAAAAAAGGCATTTAACAGTGATAAATGGGCTTAGAAATTATCTAAGAGTCTGCTAAAAAGAATTTGCAAATAAAGCTCCATGTATCACTCAACTAGTTGATCATTAAACAGAAATAAATTTTTGCCCAAATCATTTCAAAAAGTTGGTCTTAAGGCGGAGAAATGGTATGTACAGAAACAGTTATTTCTATTTTGAAAAATGAAAATAATAAGTATTAATAGATACCACTATTTCTTTCTTGGAATTTGAAATCCTTTCTCTTTCAAACTCTTCCTGGTTAGGGAGAAGAACAGAAATGGAAGAGCCCCAGTGAGAGAAAACTCCAGGTCCCCAGGCACAAACCACACGCCACAGAGCCCGTCGGGCAGCACAGGCCAGTGTCGTTACAGACTTAGAGGGCCAGACGAATCAGTGTTAGGGGAGGATTCAGTAATCCTTGTGACCAGCAGTTTCTTGAAATATATATATACACAGACATATACATATATACATATATATACACGCACACACATATAAACGAAACACTTAAAAACAAGAGGGTTGTTTTTAAGTTGTATTTCTATCTCTGTCTCCACATACCAACAAAAACGACATATAACACATTTTCATTTTCAGGACAGGAGTAAGATTTATATATTTTCTGAGCTCTAGTTTGTCCAATTTTTATTTAATTAATAGACTTTCTTTAAAAGCAGTTTTTGGTTTACAGAACAATTGATTGGCAAGTGCATATACCCCCACCCATTCCCCACAGTTTGCCCAAATGTTGACATCTTGTATTCTTGTGATACATTTATTACAACTGATGAACCAATATTGGTATGTTATTATTAACTAAAATCCATTATTTACATGAAAATTCATCCTTTGTGTTATACATTTTTTACAGGTTTTGACAAATGTGTAACAACACCTGTCCATGATTACTGTATCATGCAGAATAGTTTCATTGCCCTAAAAATTCCCTGTGCTTGTGCTATGAATATCCCTCTCTCCTTCCTCCTTTCAGCCATCCCCAACCTCTAGCAACCACTGATCTTTTCACTGTCTCTAGACATCTTTTCCACGATGTCATATAATTAGGATGATACAGTATGTGGACTTTTCAAATTGGCTTCTTTCAGTTAGCAATATGCTTTTAAGGTTCTTTCATGTCTTTCATAGCTTGATAGCTCATTTCTTTTTATCATGAATTAACATTCCAGGATAATTTGTTATGCATTTGACATTGAAGAATCTTTATACAATTATTGAGCTACAGAACTCTAGCGCAGAAGTTTGCAGATGTTGTTCCGTTGCCTACTGACATTTAATACCATAAAGAAGTCAAATCTCATTTTGATTCCTGCTCCTTTATATATAGCCTATTTTTCTATCTAACTCTGGACATTTTTCTTTAGAAAGATTATTGCTTAAGCTGGCACTGTTTTGTGTTATTTCTCCAAAACGACTCTTCCTTTATTAAAAAAAAATCTGGTATATTTCTCTATCATCTGCTTCTAACACATTCCCCTCATATCCTTCCCCTCTTTGCCCTTTCCCTCTACATTTGTGGAGAATTCTTTTAGATTTATCCTGTGAATCACTGACTTGCTATAACAGGGTGTCACTTATACACTTATTCAATGCTTATGGAGATCATAATTCTGTAACTGCATTTTGGTCTCTTCGCAATCCTCCTTATCCTAAAGCATTTCCCTTGAAAGTGAAGCTATGGAAGTTGTGTTACCAGTTGCTAGGCAGGTGCTATTTTGCATGTTTATTTGTTTGTTAGTTTTTTTTATGCCAATAGTAAAACTCATGTACCTAAACTTGGTAAAAAATTAAATTGTCTAAAAATATCAGTGACAAAAAGCAGCAGTTCTTTGGCTCAGCACTCCTGATGGTACAGTTCTCTGAGGCAAATACTGAAAAAAAATGCACTCTGCAGCCCGGTCCCTAACAGACCACTGACCAGTACCGGTCTATGGCAGTCCAAGATAACCACAATCCCACCATTATACATACCATGAATTCACACTGATTATCTCCAATATCATAGGCTTATTCTAGTTTCTAAGTTTTCATATGCTAATTCCCTCTTCTGACAGTAAGAAACCTGGCTCCCATTATCCTCAATATAATTACTTATTTGATCAATATGTAACACATCTCCCTCGTCTGCTGCTACTCTGTCCCCTACACAGATACCCTCCTTGCCCTGGCGGGACTCTGAAACCTTCCTCAGGGCTGTCTCCTTGTGCGGAGCCCTGTGCGACTGCAGCCCCACTGCCAGGATAGCCCCCTGGAGACACACTCCTCACCCTTCTCTAGTCCTGACACTCCACACCAGGCTGCCCTATTGTGGGAACATCATTCTCGCTCACTCTGGCTCCAGCATCCTGTGCCATGTGACCTTCTCCACAGAAGTCCTTTTCCCCTGCTCAAGGCTACACTCCCCAGCCATCCCAGCATGGAAGCCTATGTCACGCTGCCTGACTAAATGGCTTTAGGACTGCAAAAGGAACAGAAGGGAAAGAAAAGAGAAAGGGGAAGGATAAACTGGATTCTGTCTTTATGCCATAATTTACAAACATTTTTAAGGCATCTAACAAATAATTTTAAATCTGGATTTTAATCATCAAATATGCTTTGTGTCAATTAAAAAACAAAATAACATCTGCCTTGTCAATATATGTATGTGTATTTATCTAAAGTAAAAACAAATCTCTTGATTTATTGAATTATTTTGAAATTTAATCTTTCAATCGCATTCTATGTCTTTAAAAAGGTTAAGCCTTTAATACATTACATTAAAAATTCCTTAGAATCATTCTTATGAAAATTTGGGTTGTTTGTTTATTTGCCAGTTCTAGACCTGCCTGGTGAATGATTGTTCCCTAATATGAGTAACAATTATATCATCACCAATGATATTGGCAATAACAATATCATTGCTCTGCATTGTACTTTGTTATTCTGCCTTCACTTCATCCCTAAACTTAAAAGCTACCTTCTATTTCTTTAAGGAATATTTAAAAGAAAACCTGCTGCTAAAAACATCTGCAACTACTGTCATTTGCTTTTCAGGCCAATGATGCCTAATGTAATCAACAATTTAAAAGCACAATTTGCCATATGGATGCTACAGAAGTTATTTGCTCTGTTGCTAAACATAGTAGTGTACTGGATGGATATAACAGCTTTTGCACTGGCACACAGAAGTAGCAGATTGGCCAAGAACTGCTAAACAGGTGTTCTCTGTAATGGCAATAGAAGATTTATAAAAGATTTACAATCTTTTCTGAGCTTTATTCTCTACAAAATTTTTGAACGTACACAGCAATAGCTAGGATAGAAAGACTACCCCAGGATTGCCACCCTAATCTGACATAGACCAGAAGCCTAAAGTGTAGAACACAGTACCTTTAAAACATTACAGTGCTGTATTCATTTCATTCTTGGTAATCTATCTCCAAGGACTGTCACTGTCCTTGGTCAGGTCCATTCTGTGCATGCACGCACGCGCACACACCCACACTCCAGACTATTGCAATAAATTCCTGTTTTCTCTGTCCCTAAACTTTTGCCTGAATGCAACCATTCATAGTATCATGTGGGTTCCCACACTCCCATGATCAAGAATCTGCAATGCCTCCAAAGTTTTCATAAAGTAAATTCAAAATACCTTGGCTTCACATTGAAGACTTCCATGACTGAAACAATGACTTTTATTTCCACATTGCTTTATAATTTACTATTTTTAAATTTTTTAAAAAATTATTCTTATTTACACGTGCTATCTATATATCTGTCTTTCAAGTGAGTGTCTGCTATGTTTTTGAAATTTGGAATTAGGATGTGGTGCCTGAATCCATTCACCCTTCTCTCTGCTGAAGAAGAGAATATATACACAAATACATGGTCAAATGAGAACCAAATAGCACCTTGTTCTAATATCCAGGCAGGGAACATATGTGGCAACCAGATGAAGAATAAAGTTTAGACCTGAGACCACTGTGGGCTACTTTACTCTCAGATGAAAGTTAGATTTTGAAACCAGGCTGACTTTTCAGTTTTAAGAAGAGCTTTCTGCATTTCATTGGAGGCATGTTGTAGAGGCAGGGGCTGAAGTCTATTTCAAATAAAATGAGGCATTATGTGAGATCCTAACTATTATTAAAAGCCTAAATTAGTCACTTGTTCTTTGACTACTGTTTTTCTATGGAAGTATTATTTTCCTTATTTCATCCATTGGCCATACTATTCAAGCCTTTGGTCAACAAATGATGCCAGCATCATATTTTAGAAAGAAAACAAAAATATCAGAGGTTTCCTCCTTCTAAGACCATACCTAACACTACTCCTTTCAGAACTTTCCTGGAATATTAGGATGTGCTATTAATATATAGCAAATGCTCCCAAGGAACACTGAAATGTACCAGAACATACATTACTAATTTCAGAACCCTGAAATCTGTGCTGAATTTTTGCCTCCATTTTATTTTTCACCACTATTATCCGTAATTCTATGAATAATAATCAAATTTGAAAGATGAGACCAAAAATATAATAGAGAATACCTCACCTTTTGTTCAATTCCAATGGAGAATTAAAGACAAAACAATAAATGCCTTTCCCTTTCCTAAATTAAAGTTTTAAAAATCATCTCCACACTGTTTTATTTATTCTAGTTTCAGCCAAAGAGATCACAGTCATATGGAGCTAGCAGTCCTCTAGTAGCAGCTTCCGCCAACGTGAATGTACCTCCATCTGTATTTTATTTGAAGGTGAATCAACCCAATATTAATGCTCTTGTGTTTTCCCTTTTCCAAATAGTGTGAGTCAATAGAGCACAACAGAATTTATCTCGAGCCAAATAATGTTCCCCAGATTCATATTTGCTATTCCCAGCAAAAGAAAATAGGGTTTAAGTGTTGTCTGGGGAAAAAAGAGAACAACCTAGAAAATATGAAAGATGGATTTTAGCTTTTCAAGGATGCCAGTCAGCTTGTGTACATTTTTCAGTGTTCACTTTAGGCTTAGATTAAGGAAGAAACTATCTTCTGACAGCTAATTGTAACTTCACACATCATTTACAATGGGATTTAAAAAATTATGAAGTGGTGCTTTCTCCTTTTTCATGTAGTGACATGTAAGATACTCCTCTTACAAATTTTAGAAATTTGTAAATATTTAGAAATAACCATAAAGATATAAAATGTTTATTAGTAACTAAATATGGCATCTCCAGGGATTCAGAACTTTTCTGAGGTTTACTTATTTTGTCCATCCTTCATATTTAAAAAAATTAACTTCTGTATATGTTTGAATTTTATGTTCTAGGTATCTTTATGCTTAATAAACTTTAAACTCTTTCTCAGTACATACCATCTACATTGTGTTATTATCAGTGTTCACCAAATTTATAATGGGCAACTCTCTTATCAAAATCAGTAGCCTTGAATTTTCAATGTTCCCAAGCCCTGACTCCTCTCTCTATATGTCTCTCCCTCTAAGAAAATTTCAGATCATGGTTAGCCCTGTAGCATAACAGCCACAGATGCTTCCTAGTCTGGAATTCCCTAGGCCAGTAGTTTCTAAACATTCCCACACATTCCAATCACCCAGAGTATTTTTAAAAATACCTTGGTTACATATCAACTAAATTAGAAGGTGAGAATCAGGCATCTATATATTTTAAAGATTCCCAGATTACTTCAATATGTAGCACAGAATTCAGAGGCCCATGAATACTAGGCTTTATTTTTAAATAATTTTATTAGTTTTTCTCTACCTTAATTTCAGCGAGATAAACAGCCATCTAGAGAATGAGCAGAAAAGCAAATAAAGATGAAAATCATGAACATGATTACTGAATCAAGTAAATATAAATAGAAACCTCAAATGATATTTCAAACCATTCTAACTAATGAAGTAGTTTTTAAAAAAATAAAAACTTGTGGGAAAAATGAAACATCCTATTTGTTTCAGAAAGAAAAATAGGCCATTTACAAAAGATCAAATATCATAATGGTTTTGGACTTTTTGAAGATAATACTGTAAAACAGAAGATAATAGAGAAATTCCAAAATTCAGAAGAAAAAACAATTTCCAGCATAAAATTTTCTGCCAAATCTAGCTATACATTATGTGCGAAGGCATACAAAAAGACATTTTTGGACAAAGAAACTCTCAAAATTTCACAGCTTTATACACCATTTGTCAAAAATTACTGAAGGATATGTTCCATTTTAAAGAAGAAATAAACCAAGAAAGGAGGTCTGGTACCGTGACAGAGGATTCCGTGGAAGAAAGCAATGGAAGTAATTCCTAATATTATGATTGGGAGTTCATAGATGCTGCTTTGCTCCAGAGTAAAAAATTCTAGATTGTAATTTGAAAGGAAGATGAAGTTAATAGAGTATCTGATGGGTCTGAACATATTGAAACATAATTTAGACATCAGAATTTGTGGATAAGTTAATGGTATGTATGGAGAAAGCTATATGAAATATATAAAGCAATTATCAATCTCAGGAAAATGTTCTACAGGAAAGGAAAAGTAATCACGCTTTTCATACTTTTTCATATAGCTTAGCTGGGGGTCATGTTTACCTTGTCATAATAATGTAAAAAGTAAATACTGATCTAACAAAAAAATGGCAATTTAACCATACTTGGGTAATGGGAGGACAGAACAAAGTTTATGTGAGTAGGGACAGGAGTGATGTAGGAAGGAAGGCTAATTTCTTCTCTTCTTTGTGGGCATCAGAATAGATGACTCTAATGGAAACATAAAAGCAGCAAAATAAACGTATTATGTAGAGAAATTGAGGTAAATACCCAAAGAATCAATTAAATGAGTTGAAATAATTATTTCTAAAGGGAGGGGAATGGAGGAATACAACCAGGTGCTGCTATAATTTTTTGTGGCAAACCTTGTAATATCAATTTACTACTAAATTATGTTCAGTTAAAAAAACAAACAAAATAAATTAGGCTTAGATAGCAGTTTTTGTGTGTGGTTTTATCTACCTTAGATAGAGTATAACTCAGATAGAGCTATTTTAACCCTACCACATAATATTTTTGATGTTTTTATTTATATAGCTATCAGCCTAATAACAAAGTTTGTGACAGATAATGAAAGGCTTTGAATGTCACGTAAGAAGTTAGCAAAAAGAATGATTCTTAGAATCAGACCAATGGTTCACATTCTAACTGTGCTACTCACTGGCATCATATGTATCCCCCCGGGGCTTCAATTCCCTGGTAGGTAAAGAATGGAGTATTACCCACTCTCAGCGCCCAGCACAGTACTTCACAGCACAACTGCTCAACAATTTACTGATTCTTGCTCCTACTGCTCTGCTTGCTAATAATCTCTTTGTATCTTCTTCAATTTCCTGTACCAAAGTTTTAGATATTTAGTAAAGGAATGAATAAATAGACCTTATAAAAAATTCCTTGGATTTATGATGAATACTAAATCAGGCATTAACAGAAAATTTTCAGAATGGAGGAGTGAGGATCTCTGTAAGTTCACTCCTCCAAAAAAGCAACAAAAACACTAGCAAATTGTCAAAATTAACTTTCAGAACTCTAAAAATTGAACAAAGTCTTGCAACTATCTGAGGAGTGTTTATTCAAGAAAAACTGATGGATTTCTGTAAGAACAGGAGACATTGTAATTTTGCTCCACTTCCCAGCTCCACAGCAGCCTTGGAATCCACAGTCTCTAAGCAACAGAAGCTGCAAACCCCTAGAAGGCAGAGCAGGTTTGGGGGTGCTCAGAAAGTCCATCTTCAGAGCTGTGTCTCTGTGTGACTTGTCTGGCAGCTCCCTGGATAAACCTCACTCGAAGCGCTTTTCATCATTTGACTTAACTGAGAACTCACTTGGGAAACATCCCAATCCTTAGGGCATTTGTTGAAAACAATCAGAAAATTGTCTAATATTGTAGCTGCTTACAGCTGTAATACTGGTTGGGGCAAATAAGAGCCTGAACAAAATTTTTAAAAGATCTGGGGAAATTAGATGTCCTTAGGAAGCTTTGAAAAGCTTTGAGATATTATTGTTATCTAGAGGTTCCAGGAGTGTACAGGGCTGTGCACATGGCCAGAAAAGTCCCATGAGCCCCAGTAGCTCTCCTCTGGCCGACCCCAGGCCCTGAGTAGGTAGGAAGTGAAGGATAAGTTGTAAATTGTCTGAGCACTGAAGGCATGTCCCCAAACAAGCATGAAGCCCCTTGACAAAGGCTGGAAGATTTATTGGTTCAAGGTAGTAAGGAAATCTCTGACATTAGTTGACCACGAAGCTCACTAAGCAGAGGTTTCAGTGGCTGTGCACTACAGGGAAATACGGACTTCACAGTATTAGTCCAGGTAAGTTACTAAATAACAAAGAACAATAATAAGAAAAACCAGGGACACAAACTGTGGGTTGGAGGTGGGAGGGTCTGGTTTCCAGAGTTGCTACATTATATTATCTTTAAAAAGTATCTAATTTTCAACAAATACTTATGAGACGTGCAAAAAAATAGAAACATATATAGCCCATGCATGGGGAAAAAGATCAAGAGAAACTGTCTTTGAAGGAGCTCAGATGTTGGACTTACTGATTTGGCATTTACAGAGCCATTGGAGATATCTAGATTAAGGAAACTGAGACCAAGAGAGGTTAAAAATCAGTGTTCATCGGAGACCATGAATCTTGTGATTCTCAATTCAGATTTTTTCCATGGAATTACTGTCTTCAAGTTTGAGCATCTGTATGTACACATATATTTAAAAAATTCTTATTTTCACTAATAATGAGAAGTAAGGAATTATGTGAAAATATTTTAGATAAGTCTCTAAACAGCCCTTATGTTTTAATCTCTTTTCCAGGCCCTCCAGTTAATGTCACATGCAACATATTCATCAACAGCTTTGGCTCTATCGCAGAGACTACCATGGTAGGCACGTTTACTTTGTAACAAGTTTCACATGGGAGTAACGTATAATCACATTAATGACAACTTTTCTGCTAATGTTATCTAATTTAAAACCCAAATTAATATAACAAGATTTTAAAAGATAAAATTAGTGGTATAATTACATTATAATCAACTACAAGTAATGGTGTCTCATTTAGAGATGGTATATTAGAGAATAAATGTAAGTGAAAATAAGATCGATCTTTCCCAATTCAACAATCTAATATTAAGCCTCAAATTAAAATGGAAATTTTTATGATATAAATCATTTATTTATTTACAATGCTCTTTAGTTGCCAGACATAAGCATGGCAGTAAATTCTTATATGTTTAATTATTCTGTACACTTACAAATTTATTTATAATATTATTTTAAATATTCTGCCTGATTACTTTTTCAAATGAATATAGTACTTGCCTAAACATCAAAGATTTTATAAATTATAGTATATGTTTTTATTTAACATTACTATGTAATTGTGAATATGTTACATAATCAAGTCATTAAAGCCAGAAAAACATGTAAATGGTCATTACAGACCAAATTTATTGTTTTGAATTTTATAACTTTCTTTAAAGATCACGTTATCTCATCTTTGCCCTGTAGCTTCTTTTGTGCACTTAGCTAAGATAAAATGCACAAATAGACACATGAATATCTGTAACATTATTTAGCAGCCAATTACTTTTTCTTGAAACTATGTATGATGGTTCTTAAATTACATAGAATTATACTCTATTCCTATAATTAGCAAGTATAATTTGCATTACTTTTCAAAGTTACTATTAACTAAAATATGATACAAATACTTAAAGATTTATTAGTTCCAAAAACCATTATTAAATAGAGAATTATGCTCCTTTTATATATTTCAGAATCACTTGCTGGTGAATTTTCTTAAAATACTGTAATATTCAAATTATTACATGTGTGGAGGTGTGCATGGATGTAGTGTGTGTGTGTAGGGATCCATCTCAACAAGAAGAGACTGTCTTCAGGCACCATTTTTTTAAAAATGCTATTTTGTAATATGTGCAATATTTAGTCATTTAGCAGCTTCTCTGTGGTTCTATTCAAATTTAATATAACTACAAGAAAAGCAGTAATGGAGAAGAACTGAACTTGCATTTTTGGGCATTATATAGAAGTATCTTAAATACAGTACTTTACTATAAGTTAACATGAATGTATGTGTATGAGCGTAAAGACAGAGAAAATGCATATAATTTGTTTGTATAAGCACACTGTGCTTCTGCTGCAATTCCGCCTCTAAAGTGGCTATAATCCTGTTTTAGGCTTTGACATATTCTAGATTCTGGTTGAATATCCGGTCCTGATTTATATCCTGCATTTGTACACACTGAGTACAAATCATCCAAAGATGAAAGAACTGCTGTTGGCTTTGTTCTGCTTCCCAAATTGTATTTCTAGCCCTGGCAACTTTCTCATTTTAATTGTTTCTATACATGCTGTATAATTATAAAAACCTATAAATATGTTTCTTTATATTTTTTTTGCAAGATTGCTTCCACAAAATATATTCAACAGCAATAGTTGGACAGGTTTACTGGCTCACCATCTTTATGGGGAGGGGGCAGGGGACTTGGAATAAAGAGAGCACATAGCCAGATTGCCTTCTCATTAAAACTTAAAAATTGTCAGTTTTTTGAAGGTGTTTGCTCTTTCTGACATAATTCATCAGTCGACTACTAATATGGTTATAACACAATCTATAAGATGACTATGCAAGCTAAATTTCTTACCTTAAATTATTTTAGACAGACTTGTTTTGACAGAATAATATTCTATAAAAATCATGCAGAATATTGCAAACTTACTGTCATGATAACTCTTATTCAGTTTTATTTCCCTCCTCCAGCATAGCAATCCTTTCCTTGCCTACCTGTGCATCCCGTCATCACAGATTACACTTGAAATCATTATTAGCATGTATCACTCTCCTCCTCACAGTCACAAACAGCGGCAATGAACATCATTCAAACACTCAGAGGTCAAGTACGACAAAATTAACTATGTCCACCTTGGTAGCTTTCTTTTTATTCTTCTAAACTCTTAAATGTGTGACAATATTATTTCCATTCAAATGATCAGATTCAATATTTGTAAAATTTTAATGGTATTAATATCAACTAGAATAGGTGCCATGTGGTGTCCGTCTACATAGGCATAGAGAAAATTAGAACTTTTTAGCATATTTCTATCGTAACAATCACACAATATTTTGCTCCCACTTGGTTCAGTTGATATATTTTATTCATAGTGTCCACCATGATGACCCTGCAACTAAGCTTTATCCCGTTGTTTTATTGCTATATTTGTTTAAATTCATTTTTATGTTAATATATGTGTTGATATATTTTTAAACTTATTCACATTTCTTACACTGGATATAGTTTACTTTTATTCTTATAATACAAATATCCTATTTCAACTAAGTCAATTAAAATTGAGAAGATGGACTCTCCAGTTATCTATAGTCATTAATGAATATCTTTGTGTCTGAGAACTCATGTTTGAAATAATTCTACTAATTTATATACCTCTGCTTAACAAAGATCTTAACCAAGTCTTCAATGTCTGCTGATCAAATATATGGAGCTCCCCCTGCTGGTCCAGCCTCTAACCCATAGTATCGCTCCCCATTTTGAAATGCAGCTCTAGCTCCATTTGAGGTTATTATGTACTTGAGAAAATTTCTCTAGATAGATATTCTACTTTTTAGTCTACTTTTTGTAAATTAAGTTAATTCAAATTTAACATATTTTGCATCTTCTTGCACCAATTTTTTAAAATACTTGCATGCATTTTTTCAATAGTATAAACTCAAATTTCTTTTTTTTTTTTTTTTCTGAGACAGAGTCTCACTCTGTTGCCTGGGCTAGAGTGCCGTGGCGTCAGCCCAGCTTGCAGCAACCTCAGACTCCTGGGCTCAAGCAATCCTTCTGCCTCAGCCTCCTGAGTAGCTCGGACTACAAGCATGTGCCACCATGCCCGGCTAATTTTTTATATATATATTCTTAGTTGTCCATATAATTTCTTTCTTTTTTTAGTAGAGATGGGGTGTCACTCTTGCTTAGGCTGGTCTCGAACTCCTGAGCTCAAACGATCTGCCCGCCTTGGCCTCCCAGAGTGCTAGGATTACAGGCTTGAGCCACCACGCCCGGCCTCAAATTTCTTTCTAGCTGTTAAACTCATCCTTGCCTGATGTTTGTTAACAGAAGTAATTTAATTTAGTGCCAACCATTCTTTCTTGAGTACAGTTTTATTGTCCTTAACAGATAGCCATCAAAATATTTTCTATAAATATTATGGGAATTTTAACTTCCCTATTTCCCTCGTATTTGAGTCATATGTTATTATATACAATGAAATTTTCTAAGGACTTGTTCAGCTCCTATAGTTCCAAGTTTACATTCTTCTTAAATAGACAATGATCTTACAATTAGTGGGAACCACCATTCTTAAAAAAAAATTAAAAATAAAATTATAATAGTTTATCATCATGACAGCTATTCTCTTTCCCACTGGCCTTGGTAAGAGAGGCACATCTGTCCTGCCTTTGAAACTTGTGACAAAAGGAGCTCATGATTGTTTCTATGGAGGGAAGCTTAAGATCGTCACATTAAGTGACTCTTAAGTGAAGCAAGCTCCTGCAAACCTGTAATGATTTGTGGATAAGGCTTATATGCCAAGATGAAAGCAGTTGTTAAGTTGGGCTTTTTATTCTCAAGCAAAATACTTTATTTCAAAATATATACCAGAATTGGAATCTGGGGCATATACACAGACCAGGTTGGTCTTTGGTGTATCCAAAGAACAAAAGAAGAGATTGGGGTTTTATTGGGAAAGAGAAATGTTATATAAAATATTCTGAAAGAAATTTCATTGACACTAGCAAAGTTTTTCCAGAGCTGGCGAGCTCTTGACAGGTGAGTGACGGTGGCAGGTAAAACTAGTGTTAGAGTCACAGCAGGTCCTTGCAGCAGCTAGTAGGTAAAACTGGTTTTAGGGTTAGAGCAGGCCATTTCAGTGGCTACTAGGTGACACTGCTGCTAAGATTAAAGCAGGTCATTGCAGCAGTGGGGCTTGTGAGACAGTTCCTGGAGCAGACCCTTGGTGCCCTAAGTGCTTTTACCCATTTTGTTGGGTATGACAGGAATAACTCCAATTTGCATAATCAATTTTCACAATTCATGCAATGGAATACTGCATAGCAACAACATGGATATTTCTCATAAATATAATTATAAACTAAAGAAAATGGACAAAAGAGAATACACAACATTTACACCCATTGATACGAAGTTCAAGTACAGGCAAAATCAACTGTTTTGATAAAAGATTTCTGACTTCTAGAAGAGTACCTTTGTCAGGGGGAGGGTTGGTAATTGGCTGTGAGGAGATACCATGGAGCCTTCTGGCTACTGAAAATGTTCTATATTTTGATTTGTGTGGTAGTTACAACCAGGTATGTAAATAAGTCAAAAATCATTGAATGTACACTTAAGATTGGTGTATGTCATGAATGGATGTTATATAATATCTTGATTAAAAAGATTTTTTAAGTAAACAAAAACCTTCAAAAAATTTAAAATTTAACATACCAGGAGTGTCATACAAAACGAATCTATTAAGCAATCAGAGATGAGAACATTAGAAGTTAAACAAAAAGAGCTTAAAATAAAAACTTTGTTTTATTTTTCATCAGAAACAATCTGCAAGGGTATGAGTGTTTAGAACATTAATGTGTGATTTCTCTAACTCTATCCCTTCCAAGCCTTAAAACTTCTAGTTAAAATGACCAAAAATAAGTAATCTTGAAGAAAAAAATTGTGTGTGATTTGCAACTTCCACAATGTACATAAAAGGGAATTCTGTTTGATCTGGTCTGAGGATGGGGGCTGGCTACAGGTAACCCAGGAGCTCTCGGCTGACTGTCAAACTTTAAGAAAAGCTCAGAAATAGAAACAGAAAAAAATAAAAATGAAATTCTTTGGCAGTAGGAGCAGCCAAAATAACACCAAAAAAGGTGGCAAACCCCTCAAGATTCCAGCAAAAAATAGTTACAATAGAATACAGTTCTACTTTCTTGAAAGGAAAGAAGGAAAAGAGTCACTAGTCTCATGGTACTGGCCAGGCAATTTAGTCAAAGGAGGGTCTTTCTTCATCTAGACAATGGCATAAGTTACCCCTAGGACATGCATTACTAGTACAAAATTTTCATGATCCTTCTGCCTTTGGGATTACCTTCACAGTTCAACCACAGACCATGCTGTGAAATAGAACTATGATAGAAACAAGTTAGAAATTCCCATCATAAGTGTGCCTTGTAGGATTAGCTAAAGCCATGATGACATTAAAAGTCCATTGTTTATTTCTAAAATGTATAATTTTAAAAACATGAAACATAATCACAAAATAAATTTTAAGAAATACTCCTAATGCCCCCACATTAACAACCGCCTATATTTATATTGTCTTCTAATTATTTTCCCTCTACATATTATTTTTACATAGTTTATGCATTTATTCATTCAATAAATGTTTTTTGAGAGCTTATCATGAGCCAAGAATTTTATGCACCAAGAATGAATAATCATTTTATTCTGACCAATCTTTTTCTTTTTTTTTTTTTTTTTTTTTTTTTGAGACAGAGTGTCACTTTGTTGCCCGGGCTAGAGTGAGTGCCGTGGCATCAGCCTAGCTCACAGCAACCTCAGACTCCTGGGCTTAAGCGATCCTACTGCCTCAGCCTCCCGAGTAGCTGGGACTACAGGCATGAGCCACCATGCCCGGCTAATTTTTTTGTATATATATTTTTAGTTGGCCAGATAATTTCTTTCTATTTTTAGTAGAGACGGGGTCTCACTCTTGCTCAGGCTGGTCTCGAACTCCTGACCTCGAGCGATCCACCCGCCTCGGCCTCCCAGAGCTAGGATTACAGGCGTGAGCCACCGCGCCCGGCCTCTTTTTCTTTACTTATTAGTAAACCATAAACTTTTTCTATTATAGAGTTGAAATTATGGGCCTCATTTTTCTAACTTTTTTATTGCTATTTAATACACATACATAAAAGTGCGCAAATTATAGGAATCCAGTACAGTGAATTACCCAGTACAAAATGAATATCCATGTAACCACACTCAGGTCAAAAAAGTCACATCCTGGAAGTCTACCTATATGTCCTCCCATTTCCTCTTCCTTATGCTCCCCCAATAGATTGGGTGCGTGTCTACAGCAGTGCAATATTCCAAAATGAACATATTGGCTTAACTGCCTATCTTCAGAAAACAGATGACTCTCCATCTTGTTACACATATGTTAAAAAGTTAGAGGATTGCTCTGTTATGTGATTTAAATCAATATTTACTCATGGAACCATTCCTTTTCACCAGTGCCCATAGAATAAATTATTTTATAAAATAAAACAAAATAAAAACCAAAAAAGGTGAGACATTTTGGTTTAATAGTTTTTCAGGTACCTGTATGTATTGTAAATGCTGGCTAATATTGCCCAAATGAACTTGGCTTTTTTGTCCAAATATTCCAATGTAATTTTACAATCGTTTCTCAAAAAACATTTGCTTTTTCATGGTGTGTTGAGAGAAAGATAATTTTAAGAAGAATGCTAAAATTTTCTATGGAGAGTGCTCTATGATAAGAAATTAGAGCTTGTATCTACATAGTGCTTATGGTGATTCAAGAATAATTTTTAAAACTCAAAAATATGAAGGTGCAATTATTTCAGGAGTTGACTAGGTTTCACAGTAATTTTTGGTGACAATTGAAAGGAAATGTTTCTAATTTGAAGGAAAGTCCATTTTTTCTGTCCTTTTGTAACCTTTCCCAGAAATGAGTCATTGATCCTTTGTATCTATTGCCAAGGAGTTAAAATCTTGTAAAGGTACATTCATTCACTATTTATGAGTTCCATAATAGTGACTATTCCTGCATCATTCATATTTATAGTTAATATAGGACAGGATTAGATTGATGCTGTTTGACTTCTTTTTAGAATAGCCTGAAAGTATCCTGCTATCCTTTGTCATCCGCACTCTCTAATTTCTTTACTTTGAGTAATAGGTAAAGCCAAACCAAATAGAAAAATGGCATTGATCTGAAAGATCTTTAATTTCATGCATGAGTAACCAGTGATTGGCAGCATGAATGTGCTCTGAACTCTCATTTATAAGCATCAATCAGAAATAGGTTTATTTATGGGAATGATTGCAGAACGACAGGTATGCATGAATGTTACACACCCCAGTGACCCCATCAGGAATATGAATAAATTCTCTGCTTGATGAATTCATCCAGCAGATCATTGTTATAATCGCTGTGCTCAAAAAGGGACTGTCTGCTGATCCTTTTCACAAAGGTAAAATTTCTTGTAAAGAATATCATAAAGAGTACAATTGTTCAGTTGTGCTACAATGTTGCTAAAACAAACACCATGTTAAAAGGCATATTTCCAATTCTATTAAGGAAAAGTGCCAAACTAATGCTAATGACAACAGAAAGAAAAATGTGTACACTGAGGGAGTTGTCAGGCACACAACTCTATAAATTGTCTTCTGTATTGGACCTTATATATTTGTAGAGTTTCCTTTTGATAAGCAGATTAAAAAGTTAATTGCATTTTTTTAGGTATCTGCAATATTTGGACTGGAAAAAATACGGAAGATTATAGAATTGAATGTAATGGCAAAGATATGCGTCATTTAATTTAACTTTCCTCTCAGCCTGCTTTTAAAGTTAATTTGTAATGGAAAGTGACAATTACCTGCCCCAGGATCTCTCTAGAAGTCATTGTTTAGCATTCACTGCTGTCAGATCAATGAAACTTTTTCTGGGTCACTTGACATAACATAGAAATGATCAGATTCTCATGAATGATAGTTCATAGCAACAATGTTCATCTTCATGGTATTTATCATTATGCACCTTTTTCTAAGAGAATTTGATTTTATGAAAGAATACACTCCAAAATGTCATTTCAACCTCTAAAGATAAAATGGGCAGCAAGATTGGGAATTGTGTTCTCTAAAATGATTGGCATTAGTCATAATCTATTACTTAGTCATGGATTTAGCACGTCAATTAATGTTAAGTACTTGGCAATCAATTTAAATTGCAAATATCTCTTCAGCAGTTAGGCTGAATCTCTGACAGATGAATGGGTTAAAGTTAACACTGACACTCTAGACCAGTTAGAGGACACATTTCTGGTGCTGTGATGAGACTTCAGCCTATCTACCAAACAGCAAGCCAACCAACCGCTTCAGAAGGGCTCAAACAGGTGACTCTGACAAGGACCTGGGGTTGTGCCACAAGGGCCCTGTCACATAGAACAGAGGCAGGCAAAAGGGTTAAGCAGTCCTTATTACTTAGGAAGCCAATTAGAATATAGAAAATTCCTATTACACAATCACACACACACACACACACACACACACACACATAAAAGGAATTTAATACTTGGAAATTTGGTTTTAAAACAAAGGGAAAATCATTTTTCTCTCAATCTCATCAAGGAGGATTGACAACTTTTTTTCCTATGGAGAACATGAAGAAACAGATTTATTAGCATAAATGTAGTACTATAATCTGCACCATCTTTTTAACATTCTCCTTAGTAGCTTCTTGGAATATTGCCTGCACTTCAAAGACCAATTAAGGCATAAGACAAATAATCCTGCCACAGAGTTATATTAAGAGGTTTAATTAACAAAATGGGGTTTATAACATATATCAACATCAAGTAGATAAACTGCAAATATTCACAGATAAGTCCTGGGCAATCTTCATCTGCGAGACCCATTCACTTTATCTACAGATGTTAATGAAGTATTATTTTTCCTCCTAAGGTAGGGAAGATCTGGGAGTGCTTACTTCTTCATTAAGTCTTTCAGCTGTTCTGGGACTCTTCTCCCCAGACTTTTGGAATAGCGAAGAATTCCTCTTTACCTTTCCCTATGCGAATTCTCATCTCTATCTCCCCCTGCACCCCCACTCCCAGCCCCACCCCAGCTGGAGTTGCCTCCACCACTTAGTCGGGTTGGGTGTTAGGTGTGATATTGTTTTATTTCCAGTCTTCCAGGAAGCCTGTGCCTGGCATATGACTCTCCCCCAGAGGTAGTAAGAGAATGAGATCCTTCTCTGAGCTGATGAGATGAAATTTAACCCATTTCTGTGACAGAAGTCATTTTGTTTGCTTTATGTTAGAGTCGTTTCTTATATGCATTGTTCCTCTTATAGTTTCTGCTTGCTCCTTCTTCCAACAATCATTTACTGTGCTAATATGCTAATATCGTATGCTTGATATACACATCCCAAGAAGCAGTACTAAAAAGGCTAAAAAGTATGATTCTAACTTTTTATCATATTGTAACTAGCTGTAAAGATAATTGCTCTTCCTCATCCATGCACTATAATATTAAGATGATTAATCAAAATTTGACAGCAGACATAAAAAGAAATGCATATGCTCTGCATGCCTTTTTCTCTTCCGTTTCCCCTAAAGCAGTGTTTCTCAAACATTTCTTTTTCATTATGCCTTCCTAAGGAGGCTTTTTAGATATCTTTTTCCCTAATTGCCCTCCTCTTGAAATTTTAATACATCATATAGACTGTATATTTATTTATATACTCTGTGTATGTCCCTGAATTATGCATAAAAGAGTAAGAAATTTTTTGCCCACCAAGAACCAGTTTTTGCTCCCTTGGGAACAATATTGTCCCCCTTGAGAATGTGTGCTCTAAAGCAGGGGTCCCAACCTATGGTGAGTTGTATAATTATTTATTTATAGATTACAATGTAATAATAATAGAAATAAAGTACATCATAAATGTGCCTGAATCATCCCAAAACCATCCCCCCCACCCACCCACGCTCCCCGCTGGCTGTGGAAGAATTGCCTTCCATGAAAATGGTCCCTGGTGCCAAAATGGTTGGGGGGTTGGGGACCTCTTCTCTAAAAGACATATTTGTTAGGGTACTAATGTGTCCATGTGCCCAAGGATAATATTTCTATGCCCATTGCTCAGTAGGATATGTAACAACAATACTGTCACATAATGGCACAGAAACAATGGAGGAAAGAATACACTTTTATGCCCCTAGCTATTTGCAAAACTATTAATATGGATGGACTGGAGGTCAAACTATGTTCTCTCTTTTATTATTGTACAAATTTTTTCTTTTTATATGTTATTTTTTAAATTTTATATGTGTGCCTGCACACACACACACACACACACACACACACACCCCTACACTAATTGTAAGTATATTCAGACTTGTTTCAGATTTATTTTTCATATCTGACACTAGGGCCATATTTCTTTCCTTTTCTGCTATGATGAGATTAATGTTTTCATCTCATTCATATAACCATGGTTGCATCCTGTCTTTCATTATTTGATATAATTGTTCTCAAAATATTTCCCACAGAGTCCATTCTTCAAGTCTTCTCTATTGGCAACAAATCTTTGTGAAATATACATCATAATTTGACATTACAATATCATGGCTTAGCCAAGGAAAGTTTCTATAAAGGTGTAATATATTAAAAAAATAGTAGATAGATAAATAGATAGACGGACTTCTCTCTTTTTTTGGATAAGCCAGTACAAGGGTAAATTTTGCTGAGACACTGCCCTAGATAGATTCCTGGGGGTAAAGTTCATGAGACACTTTTGAGTTTTGTCTGAAAACTTTTCCATGAACTTGAAGATCAACTTACCTATCAGTCTTGCTTCCAGCCGAGAGATGCCCAAGGCCCTTTTTAGTAGTCAGCTGCATTGTTATTTTGGTTATTCACAACAAGTGGGGTCTTCCTGAATTATCTGCCTATTTAAGTCAAGTTGACCTCTTGATCAACCATTTGCCATCAAAGACCATTATGGTTTACATATTCTGAATACCACTCCAATTCTGCTCCAGTTATGGTAACCATATCTATTTTGCCCCCGGAACTATTAATAAATACTACTCAGTTTTATCTGTCACTCTGGCAACTGTCACCACCATTGAAATCTAGGTGCTCATTTCAGTGGCAATATCTTCAACTTATAGAAGACAGCCATCACAGTGCTTTTTTTGTTTTTTTTCCAAAGATGCTGGCCTTACATTCATCAATGTATTTTCTAATCCCTTGGTAAATGGGCCCTCTTAGGGCATATAGTTGGGAAAAGAGAATGAATGGGTTACACATGTTAAATCCATTTCTGTGTCTCTTATTCCCTAAGTGTTTGGATACTCTTCTGTAACAGACTAAGAAATTTACGATACAACAACTTCATTTAGCATAGGCCCTGCTGGGCCCAGCTTTCAGTTAAGCAAATAACCAGTCGGACCACCCCTAACTATCTGAGCTAACACGTTGCAGCCAGAATCTCTGTAAACACACTCATATCAACAAATTTAACCAATTCTAAAATTTTATTTCACAATATAGGGTCTAGCACTCTCAGAATCTATTCCATATTAAGTACTTATGCACAAATAAACTAGGAAAGTCTCACAATTCCTTAGGATGTAAAATTTCTCTTGAGACTGGTTGGCTCCCTGGCTGCTTTCAGAGATCTACTTTAGTTATAGGTCTGAGGGCAATGATGGATGGTAAAGGTGGGGTATAAGAAAAATGGACATACCTTTCATCATAGTTGCAAGGAACAGCTGCTTTTGCTAACATAGGAACCACGGAATTTTGTTGCTCAGGATACTTGGAATTTCCTGTCTTCCCAATTTATTACCATTCTAATATTTAAAGTTTCATTCTTTCCCACTCAAGGAGCTAACATTCATATACTTCATTCTGTAAGAGAGTGAAAAAAATGTACTTTTTAGTTTAGTAATCCACAGATTCACCTTTCGCATCTAGTTTTCGGCCATACCATCCTCATCTATAAAGATGGAGGAGATGAGATACTCTTTCAGAAGAGTTATGGAAAATCTCTGGTCTCTGACCATGCCTTGATATAAGAATTTAAATTTCTGGACCAGATTTTATTTTTTCTTCGAGTTCTCTAGTATGATCAGAAGTAGGTAGCCCATCTCTCAGTGCTTGAATCCCTCATGCTTAGGACACTGTTCTTTGCTATGGCCTTCAGCACTTGGTTTGGAGAATTATCTACTTCATTTCAGGTGGCCATTGGTAAAAAATGCAATTAATTTTGCCAAGAGTTTCTATGCATTCCTAGTATCCTATCATCCTTTAATGGATTCAGATATGCACTGGTCTTCAAATACAAACAGGCCAACTGGACAGTCCAAAGTTTCTATTTCCACAATTACCTCTGGTGACAAGTATTGCGCTAGTTGGTGTTCAGTCATTGTAACAGAAACCATTCCAGCCACCTCACAGAAAGGGATTTATTAATATTACCAGAAATCAGATGTTTATAAAATTACTGGAAAGTTGGGGGAGAAGGATTATACCACAGATTTGGCTTGTCAACAAAGCTGCTACCCCCACCTGAGTCAGGAAGGTAGGAAATCAGGAGGTTGCTATTTGAAGAGTTGGCTCCAAGGACAAACTGCTGAAATCTAGGAATCAAATAATCTATGTTTCTAGTCTCTGCAGTACAGGTAGATATGTTACAAGACAGGTCAAACAGAGACTGATTTCAGTATTCCACACAGAACACAACTTGTCCTCAAACTGCCAAACCTCTCTTCTTATTCTCAGGAAATGGTTACCTCTGTCTTCACATAGAAAGTAGAAATCAGCACACAAGAACTCCTTTATCTACCTGCCACCTAACCTAAGAACTAACCTTTACCTACACCAATGTTGCTGCTAATATATTGAGGCATATTTCCCTCCTTTTATGTAAGATTAGTTTCCAATTTCTTCTAGATCAAATCCTTTTTACTCTAGGACCCCACTCAATGTGTCCTCACCTCTCCTACTTTATGTGTCCTCTTTCTTCAACATTTCCATTTGCTAACTGTGCTCCTAAAGTTAAAGCTTTCCTGGGACAACATGTCCACTTCTGGCTGTTCTCATATTTCTCTCATTCCATTCATAGCCAAATTACTTCAGAGGGCTGTACATGATCCCATTCTTCAATTCCTTACCTAATACAGTTTTCTCCAGCTGGCTTCGCTCCAATCGCTTCACTAAAATTGCCATTCCGAAAGTATTCAATAACCACTAAAAACTGCTTAAGCTTTAACTTTTTTGACCTCTTTGCAGAATCTGCTGTGGTAGATCATGCCTTTCTTAAAAACTCTTTTGCATGAGCTTCTTTGATGCAACCATCTCCTAATTTTCTAACTCTCTGACCACTCCTTCCTAAACCCATATGTAGTCTTCTTTCTATTTCTTGAAAGCTGGCCATTCTTAGAGTTCAATCAGAGGCACTGCCTTTGGTATCTACATTCTCTCTAGGTATGTTATACTCATCCTTGGTTTCATGGCCACCTCTCTCTATACATAGTGGCAATTTTTAAATCAATAGCTATAGCCCAAGCATCTTCACATGAAAAGGGTGGGGAAGTAAAAAACAACTCTAATAACTTTGGAACATAGTATTTGGAACAGCATATGCATATGCTATACTGTTGAAGACAAAATTAACTGCACACTGACACTTTAGTTAATAAAGTGGTTTCTCAAACATCTGAACTGGTCATCTTCCTCAATTATACAAATTCCTGAATCTCACCATATCCAAATCTGCTTATTCTCCTGTTTGTTATCTCAATAAGATAGCCAGAAAATTGAGGACCCATTTATTTCTCTCTTACACCCAGTATCTAATGAATCACAGAGTCACAATAACTCCACCTCCCAAGTGTTTCTCACATCTGTCCCTTTTTCACCACTCTGCAGATCACCTGTCACTACCATACAGGAACAGCCACAGAATCCAACTCTGCTCCTGCTTGACTGCCAACCCAATCTTTACCCTGAAGCTACAGGGATCTTTCTAAAGTTCAGATAAAATCCTCTCCTTTTTCTGCACTTTCATTGGCTCTCAATTGTTTCCTCTTGGAGCAAAATTCAAATTCCTGTGGCTCACAAGAGCCGATATAATCTGTCTCATTTTAAGTCTTCAGACCGATCTCTCTTTCCACCCCATCTCCTAAACCACTCTGCATTCCAGACACGCCCTATGAACTTTTACTTTTTCAGGTATGCCACACTTTGTTTAGCCTCTGTTCCTTTGCATCGGCTGTTCCTTCCGCAACTACTCTTCCTTCCACTCCCCCGCCCCCACCTCTTCATTGTCTCATTCTCTCATATTTGCCTCTTAGGTCACATGGCCAATCCTGAGTTCAGCAAGGCAGGGATATATAATTCCACTTCAATAAAAGAACCACAAAGAGAAGCCAGAACATTTGGTGACTAATAATAGAATACCTCACAGCAGGACACATAATATATGTAGTTTGATTACAATTATGTAAAAAATAAATTCTGAATGTAACCCTGATAGACCTAAATTCTTCCATTTTAAGATTTCATTCTTCCTGTGAGTACACATCATCCTCAAGTGCTGTTACTTTTAAGATACATCATAATCTGTTACTTTTTCAACTTAAAATCACAGAAACATTAAATTAACTCTAAGCATCTATTGTACGTAATGTCCCAATTTCAGAAATGACAAAATATTTTTAAAATGCCACACTACATATCTATAAGAAGAGTTGAAATCAACCAAGATGAAAGGGTTAAGGGGACACCAAAAATGTCATGCAAACAGTAACAAATAAACTTCACTACAGGTTTATACCATGTATCATCCTGCAGACACTGCCTGAACCAAGCGATCAAGCTTGACATCACCCATGAGACACCTCAACAGCATATGCCATTGATAAGATGCAATGAGAAGGGCACAGTGTCCTTTCTGTGGCATTCTTGTTAAAAATTAATAATACCAGTTGAATTAGAAAACATCAGGCAAATGCAAACTGAGAGATAGTCTACAAAATAACTGCCTGGGATTCTTCAAAAGTGTCAAGGGCATGAAAGAAAAAAAAAAATAAAAAGACTGAAGGACTGTCACAAATTGGAGGAGACTAAGTTGACAGCTAAATGCAACATGGATCCGATTGGATCCTAGACCAGAAAAAAAGCAAAAGAAAAGGACATTGGAGAGCAAACCTCATGAAATTCAAAATATGTCTGTAGGTAAGTTAATAATATTGTATCAATATTAATTTTCTGGTTTTAAAAACTCTATGATTATATAAGATATTAACATTAGCAGAAACTGTATGAAGGCTTTGCAGGAATTCTACTCATTTTGCAACTTTTCTGTAAGTCTAAAATTAGAAGGGAGAAAATACTTTATTTCTGGATTTCCCTAAGAAATACTTTTATTCCATAACATATATGGAGATTCATATAATCAAATAGGTTGTTCTTTCTTGCTGCTATGAAGTGGGAAGAGTAAAGTAAAACAAAACAAGCCAAAGAATGGACCTTCAGTAAGCCTACATCTCTCTCTTATGGTATCATCCTTGGCTATCAACTCTGCTCCTTGAGCGTAGACTGGGTTTCACAAGGAACAAGGCATCTCAAAAGAAGTAATGATGTATTCACAGCAGTTCTCCCCCAGTAATTTATGTCCTTCTGGGAAAGGTGATGAAATACTAGGAGACAGGCTTGAAGAGCTGTTGTTTGTCTGCTGTAATCTTAAGACGTTTACAACTTGCAAATGGCTCATATTGCAAGTCTGAATTTCCAACTATCTTCCTTTCACTCTCAAAACAGACAGGAAAAAGCAAACATCTGAAACAAAGGGGAGAGAGATTTTTTTCTTCCTAAGTTTCTCCGTGAGCTTAGCAGTGTCTTGCCCTGTAAAGCCTAGTGGTTATTTGATTCAGAGTGTAATATATTTTTGTAATCTTCTTTCCTTTCTGAGGCTTCTATTTCTTATTACTTATCAGGGCTAAATTGTTTGCCCTTGACAATTTTTAGTACCACAGTTATTGTGGAATATGTTATAAAACTTATTTCATTCTGAACAATTTAACACTCGAAGCAAGCTTTAATGCTCTTATTCTTCAAATCACATTTCTCAAAATAGCTTATTAAAAAAATTGAACTTAGCCCCACATGAATTAGGTAAGCCCCTGTTCGATATCCTCGCAAATATTGAACCACTGATTCAATTTTACTTTGTCAGCTTTCAAACAAAGAACATTTCTTAAAATTTTTAAATATTATTCTTTTTTTTCTCTCTTTTAAAAACAAAATTGTTGAGATTTATTGTGTTTTGCCATATTTGTTTTTTCTGCTTTTGTCTTTTAAATCATTACTCTTAGAAAAATTATGCTAGGGAATTTCTAGCTAATGCCAACCATTCTGTTTGTCTGAAAAAAAGAAAATTTTATGTATTTTGATTCAAAGATGAACAAAAGTCAGATACAAACAAACAATGTCTTACTTTATGCAGTTTTAGATTTGTTCTTCCTAGGTTATGCACCATAAGGAAGTATTATTCTAGCCTTTTCAACAAATAGTGTTAGAACAATTTGTCATCCATACAAAAGAAAAAAAAATGAACCTCAATACATACTTATACCCTATACAAAAATTAACTTATAGTGGACCACAAACCTAGATATGAAACCTAAAATGAATGGTGTTCTCTTCCCAAAAAGCAAATTATCTAATGATTGATTACATTTTCCTTTTAATTCTGATTTTGGTAGGTTGTATATGTACTACTCAGGTAATTAAGAGTAATTGTGGACTTTAAAAATTTCATTTGATGCAGAAGAAGCAAACATTTCATCTGTTACTCTCAAGAATCATTCTAAATGAGGCTGCAATATTCAACGATGGTTTTTAAAAGAAGTTAATTCCTCTCCAGCTTTCCAGTGCAGTTAACAGCCTCCACACAGCTCCTTGGACGATCTCCAAGTCAATAAACAGCTGGTTAAGAATTATCTAGATTGCTCAGGAGGAAAACATCATTCCAAACACAATATAATTTGTCTTGGACATACAATATTCAATTCACTAAAACTTTTCTCAAGTTTTCTTTTAATTTTCAACCTCTAACATTTCATGGTAAATGATCTAGCATTTAAGTTCTCATGAATTAAAACATTCCCAAAAGACAGTAAGGGATTTAAATCTCTGAAAATTTAAACATCAGTTAAAATTTAAAAGTGTGATAAGTCTCAGCATTGAGAACAATTTGAAAATATTGAAATTAATTATAGGAATAGTTTTATTTACATTCCCAACTTTCCCCCTGAGGACAAATATGAAAAGAAACACAACAAAAGTTTTTTGCCAGTAATATCTATTCCTTTTTTCTTATTTACTAAACTGTGTATCTTTTCCCCAAACACAAAGCTGGTAAGTGTTAATAGTTCATTAAAATTGTGAAGGGAAGTGTGAACATTGTACCAAAATAATAGATTAAATTTTAAAAATACAAATGTGAATAACTAAAATCTTGGTATCTTTAAACTGGAATCCCTTGAGATAAAGAAACTTGGTTTGCAAAATTTATTTACTTTGGTAAAGTTTGATGTTACATAGGCTCAAAATAAATTCTCCTTCCTTCATTAGTCAGTTCTGTAACATTAGTACTAAATTACATATGATATTCAAAGAAGATCTGATTGGTGGGAAGTGAATAGACACACCTTGAAAGTGTCAGACACCACAATCATGAAAAGGATTTGTAACTCCAGATGAAACTGTTAGGCCTTTTGAAGATGAAGTATAATCCTGAAACTTCATATACAAGGAAAATTCTTTAATTATTATTTTTTTCAATTCCAAATTACATTTATAGCATCTAGTACCACGTCTGAAAGTTAGTATCATTCAATTAAAAGTAGTTATTGTTTCCATCTTTTATGATGATTATGGATTGTGATGACTTTTATGTGTATATATGTATGGACATTGTGATGTTTTTTATATATAAACATCTATAAATCATTTCACACATATATGGCATTCACTTCCAAAAACATTTATACCTTTGAAACTGTATCACTTTTTATGTATAATTCTCCTAATAAGACCCTTCTCATTTCTAAAAATTAAACAAATAATCTCTATGTTCTTAAATACACCTTAAAAACCTCATGAACATTCTGCTAAGTGAATTAAGACAGACACAAAAGGTCACATGTTGCATGATTCCATTAATATGAAATATGCAAAGTAAGCAAATCTATAGAGACAGAAGCCGATTATTGGTTGCCAGCAGCTGGGGTTGGTGGGGGCCAGGGGGAGGTGACCACTTAGTGGGTACAGACTTTCCTTTTGGGGTCACAAAAATTTTCTGGAGCTAGATAGTGGTATTATGTAGTGCTAACTACATAATACTGTGAGTGTACTTAATGTCATTAATGGTAAGTGTTATGTGTTTTTGACCATAACGAAAAAATTAAGGCAGAGAATAACCTGTTACCGTATAAGTCAAAAGCAACCTAAATTACTATTTTTCACTGACAACAGCAGCTCCTGGAAGCTCTGGCTCTGTGTAACTGTTTACCCCTAAACTCAGGCATCCCCAAACTCAATGAACTATATTAGTTGAAATAAATCTCTTTCAACTTTTGAAAGAATGTTCTCATGAACTAAGCTTACCTCCCCAGAAATTATTACATTCGCACGTAAGGACTGGGAGTGTTCCAAATGGCTTTTTATTGTGTATGGTCACATAGCTTTTTATTGTTCTTGCCAGTATTTTAATTTTTAATCTTCTGTCTACACAGAGGTAACTGAATAAGATATAAAGAATGTTATTTCATTGATTCAACACACTTTATGCTCTAACCAATGCTTCTTAATTTTGTGTTTCCAGACACAATTAGGTTTTTTTTAACATTGTTTTGTAATTTTAAAATAACCCTGCCCTTTTCTAAGAGAATAATTAAACATATGGATAATGAGAAGTCAGAGGGAGATTTGAGATAACCTTTCTAAGCCTTTTAAATTGTTCTTATAAAATGGCTTTCTTCCCTGTTGGTTTAGTAACTGAGAATTAAAAGATACTTCCCCAATGGGCCATTATTTCAGAATCAGTGGCCCCAGATGACCACCCTCCCTGTGGTGGGGTTCTTAGAGCAGATGGTGTAAACCACATGGGGATATTATACAGATGACATTAGAAGCAATTATTCCACCACTGAGTATTAGTATTCTGTGCTTTGTGATGCATGGTACCTATGCTGTGAAGTACTTCAGAATTGGAAAATCTTAAAAACTAGAGAAACATTCATTCAGGAGTTTGAACTTTGTTCTTATTTTTTTGAAAAGGTAAGTTATTTTCTGATCATTTTGAAAGTGGCCAGAATCTCTCAGTAGGATTCATTAAAACAGAAAAAATTCTGGGTTATTTTTCCATTTGGCTATGAATCCAGCGATTTTTACCTTAAATGTTCTACCCTCTCCAGTAACTGACTAAAAAAATCTATTGTCTTAGAAACTTCTTCAAAAAATCAACAACAATAATATATGCAAATCAACTCAAAAAGACATATGTATTGGTTTCCTATTGCTGTTGTAACAAATTGCCACAAATTTAGTGGTGTTGTCACCAGCCAGGTCCCTTCTACCCATGTGCAGCAAGCTAATAACTGTGGCAATGAGTTTTGCAAAAGAAAAAAGATTTTATTCACAAGGCTGCTGTGTGAGGAGTTGGGGGAACAAATCTCAAATCTAGAAAATAGGGCTTGGGGACACTTATGAGACAGAGGTGGTCTAAAGTGCGGGGAAAGTGATTGGTTGGTGGAAAAGGTAATGTAATTGGGTTTTCTGTGCAAGCTAATCCAGCCACATGGCTCTACATAGGACACATGCAGAAAATGGCAGCATTAGCATGATCTGAGGGTGGAGTTTCTGGTGCTCTGACATCAAAAAGTCACTCTTCAGGCACCTACACAGGCCCAGTTGAAGGGTCAGTGGTCTCAACCAGCTTGAACTGGACAAGTGTTGCCCCTAGTTCCTGGAAAACAACTTTAAGCACCTGTTACTATAGTGAGCCACAGTCAGAGATGTTATCTATAAGCAAGCTAGTGGGAGTTTAGTTATGTATTGTTTGGCTAGTGACTTGCTAGTGGGAGTTTCAAGATCAACTAGAAGTAAGAGATTAAAAGCAAACAAGGAAGGATAAGTTTGGCAGGCCTAATCAGGTTTGCCCTCGCTTTCAGCGTTTTGTATCCTTTTATGAGATGGTCAGTCGTGTACGGCCACAAGAAGAGACAGAAGAGAGGCTCAGGAAAACACAAAGTTTATTATACTTGCAGGTCCTAGAGACAAGAGGTACCTCATGCCATGCTGGGCCGTGTGGGGGAGACATCAGGGTGGTCAGAAAGCAGAAGACAGGAACAAGGAGAAGGTTTAAGCCACTGCCTTTATTGGGTTTCTACAGGAAAGGAAAGGCAGAGAAGTTTAGGATTGGCTATTTTCAATAATTTCGACAGGCTTTGGGCTATAGAGATGACATCTAGTTGCCTGGTACCTGGTCTTGGGATGATTAGGGCACAGGAATATTGTGTCCTGGGGTGCGCTGGCTGACAAAAGAGGTATGGCTCTGGATTTGTTAGTTTGCATGTCAAAGGCATGTGCCAGGCTAGGTCCTTCCCTATCTCTAAAAACTGAGTGGCCCTGGGAGAGACAGTCTATCCCTAGCCAGAAAGACTTTTTAAGATGTCAAAACATAATAACATACACAAAATTTAAAAATATGTATAATACAAGTGGTTTAAAATAACACAAATGCATTATCATACAATTCTGGAGGTCAGAAGTCCAGAATGTGTTTTATTGGACTAAAATCAAGGTGTCTGCAGGGCTATGTTCCTCTTGGAGGCCCTAGAAGAGAACCCATTCCCTTGCCTTTTAGCTTCTAGAGGCTGCCCACATTCTTTGGCTCCCAGATCCCTTCCTCCAGCAAAGACCCAGTCAGTTTCACAGCACAGCATTCTAACACTGATTCTCTGCTTATAAGGATCCTTTTGATAAGAAAATTCTTTTTGGTATGTAATTACATACATAATATATATAAGTAGTGAAGGTTATTAAATATGAAATGTCTGACTTTGAATCAAAAGTGTAGTTTATTATATCTCAAACAAGAAGCAATACAATTTATCAAAGTATGCACCTAAACTATCGACACAGTTTTGCCATCTTAACGGTAGCTTGTTTATGCTAGCAGTGAAGAAGCCTAGAGAATGAGTGGCAATGAAATCATGAAAAGCGTTTTCCACAGCTTGTTGAGAATTGAGTATCTTTCCTCGCAGTAAGTGGTCCAAAGCCTGGAAGAAGTGATAGTTGGTGCAAGGTCTGGTGAATATGGTGGATGACAGAGAGTTTTCAAGTCCAGCTGCTATAGTTGGAGCAGCGCTGTTTGTGCAACATGTGGTCAAGAGTTGTCTTGCAAGAGGATTAGCCTGTCTCTATTGACGAATCTCAGCTGCTTAATCATAAGCATTCTCATCATTTCATCCAATTGGTTGCAGTACACATCTGCTGTAATGGATTGACCAGGTGTCATGAAGCTGTAGCGGATAATACCAGCACTGGACCACCAAACAGACACCATTAGCTTTTCTGATGAATGTTCTGTTTTGGACTGTGTTTCAGCACTTCATCTTTATCCAACCATTGTGCCAAATTCTTTCGATTGTAAAAAGAATCCATTTTTCATCACATGTAACAATATGGTGGAGAAATGATTCACCTTTATGTCATGACAGCAATGAAAGGCAAGCTTCCAGATGATTTCTCTACTGATGCCCATTTAATTCATGTGGAACCCATCTATTCAACTTCTTTACCTTGTTGATTTGTTTCATATGGCCCAATGTTGCTGGAATAGTAACATCAAACCTTGCTGCTAATTCACTCATAGGTTGAGATGGATTCTCTTCCACTACAGCTTTCAGCTCATCATTATCCATCTTGGTCTCAGGTCACCCATGTGGCTCATTTTCAAGATTAAAATCACCAGAACAGAACTTCTCAAACCACTGGCATACTGTGCATTCAGTAGCCACATCCTTCCCAAACACTTCGTTGATATTTCGAGCTGTCTGGGCTGTGTTGGTTCCATGATGAAACTCATTCAAAAATAACATGGATTTTTTACTTATCCATGGTTTCACAAAAATTACTATAAAAAATTTAAAGATAATCACAAGCCAAATGTGCATTTGGAAGCCTGAGGATATACCTTGACAGTAAAAATAAAACAAGAAGTGTCAAAGTGAAATGTCAGTGATATCAACTTTAAAACTTAGTACTTAAGGAAATTGGAGATTTCATACTTACTAACCTAACAACATAAACACTATTGAAACCACCACCTATCTTTAGAAAAACATTGCCCATATTAAAGATGCCTGCATAACCCACTCTTATCCCATTCCCCAACATCTCCCTAGGTAATCATTGCTGTGAAGTTTGTGTTTATAATTCCCTTGCTTGCTCTTATAATTTTATGATAGATAGATGAATAGATACAGAGAAATAAAGAAATAGAGATTGCTCAGTTTTGAATTTTACAAAAATGGCACCATAAGTTATATCCTCAGCACTTGCTTTTTTCCTCCTAAATTTTACATTTTTAAGATTCATCCTCATTGTTGCAAATACTAGTATTAATTCATTTTCACTACTACATAACATTTGGCTTTATTGATATGGCACTATTTATTATCCATTTTCCTGCCAATGGATATTTGGATTGGTTTCAGTTTTTGGCTTGGTTTTGTTTTGCTTTTCACTATAGTTAACATTGTTGCTATAAATATTTTTGCATACATCTTCTGGTGCATATGTGCAAAAGTTTCTTTAAGGTTTATACTTAGAAGTAAATTGTTTGTATCTTGAATATTCACATATCAAATTTACAATATGTCAATTTTTTTGTACTTTTTTCTACTTTCAGTAGCAGTATGTGAGAGATAATTTTGTTCCATATGCTTGCCAAATTATGTCATCAAACTTCTTATTTTTAACAACCAGTGATTATAAAATGGTATCTTGTTAATATGTTAATTTGTACTTCTTTGTTTACTAATGTAGCTGAACATTTTTTCAAATATTTATTGGGACATTTGTGATTCCTGACCAGTAAAATGTTTTCACTGTTTTGGCCATTTTTCTACTCAGTTGTTATTGTTTTCTCAATGATTCATGTGAGATCTTTTAAAGTTTGATAATAATCATTTGTCAGTTGTATGTGTGGCAAATATCTTCTTCCTGTATGGTTTGTCTTTTCATTGTCCTCAAGTGACCTTTTGATGAATAGAATGTCTTAGTTCTGACATCACAGAATTTATTAATCTTTACTTTATGATCAGTATTACTGTGCTTTGTAAATAATTTACTATATCTACGTCAAGAGTATAGAAATACTCTGCTATATTTTATTTTTTAATTTTACCTATCATATTTGAACTTTTAATTCACTCAAAGTTATTTTCTTGAGTAGCCTTATGTTGGGATATAATTTTACTTTTTTGCCATATGCAGAATCATTATTAAGTAGTTTATGAACCCCCCACTAATCTGCAACTCTACTTCCATCATATATTAAATAGGGTTTGTTTTTAGACATTTTGTCCCACTGGTCATTTTGTTTTTGCATCAATATAATAATGTCCTATGGCTTTATAATCTTTTTAAATGTCTATTACAGGAAGTCCCTATACTTCTTGTGTCCTTTCATAAAAGTGTCTTGGCTATTCCTGAACCTTTGGTGTTATTCCATATAAATTACATGATGAATTTCTTTAAAAACTCCTTCAAAAAATTTTGGGGATTTCAACAAAAATTGCACTAAATCTAGCAAGTAATTTAGAAAGAATTGCTACCTTTATAATATTTCATCTTCCTTTGCATAATCACAGCATTCCATTTATTTAGGAATCTGCTATATTTTCTTATTTAAATTTTACCTATCATATTTGAACTTGTAATTCACTCAAAGTTACTTTCTTGAGTAGTGTTATGTTGTTTAATAAAGATTTCCATCACATAACTTCTGTTGAAATTTTAGCTAAAATGTTAATAAATATGACCCATCTCAACTCTAAACATATATGTGCTCAAATGTATGCATATTCCATAAAGTATTTACATCTTATACAGAAAATGATTGAATAATGTGACAATAAGGAAAAATTTGTAACAAGGTAAAAATCACACAGCTCTCAAATTTCCAATAATTTGATAAGGCTAAATATCACTTCCTAACAACAACAGCATCATCAACAATTATAATAACAGGAATGCAAACTGAACTCTTTAATCTGGGAAAAGGTATCTTTTTTAAAAGATTAATTAGTACACTGAATGTTAAATTTATAAAACCATTCTCATTAAATCAAACTGTAAATAAGAAAAATGGTGATAACTGCCACAATTTTCACCAATTTAGAAGAAATTTTTATAATCAATTTGAAAGCAAATTGTTAAAAAATACTCTAGTTGGTGATAATATTTATTTCTATGTGATTTCATAATAACTATTTTATAATACCATTTTCCAAGAGTGTTTCTTAGAAATATTATCTTCTGATATTATGCCTGGCATATTCTTTTGTAGAAATATTTTATATCCTTAATTCTTCCTCAAATTTATTGAGACATAAAGCAAGAATATGTTTAGTTATTAAAAACTAATGAATCACTTTCAAGGTTTTTTGCAAATTGCATAATTTTATAGACATTAGACCTTAATCAATCAAATAAACAATTATTTGTATAAGAAAAATATATCAGATAGCCATTGAAATGATTATTAAGAAGAATGGGAAATGCATAAAATATACTAAGTAAAAAAGAAAGATGCAAAAATGCATGTGCAATATAATTTCAACTCTGTGAAATGTGTAGGAAAATGAAAAGAAAGGAAATAAAGGAATCAAGGATAGCATTATAGAAATCACTTTTCTTAACTCTATAAAAAACAATTAAAAAAACACCTCCATGCCAGTATAGAAATGTACCAATATAGAAACTTGGCAGCCAGTCCTAAAGAGGCAGGACATGCATGTGTGTGCGTGTGTGTGTGCGCGTGCGTGTGTGTGTGTGTGCACGTGTATATGAAAAAGAGAGAGATAGAGACAAAGAAACAGAGCCAGAAAGAGAGAAGACAGGAGAGGAAAGGCAGAGATAAGGAAAGAAGAAGGCAGGGGGGAAAGAAAGAAGAGAGGGAGAATAGGTGCTGGATCAGAAATTGCCTAAAAGTGCCGGAGAACTTAAAACTTAACTGAATTAGAGGATAAGTGAAGAGAACCACTTACAACTTTCTTTGTTGACATTAGATAATTATTTTTCTCTAATTTTTTCTAATTGGTTTTTTTCAATTTAGTTTCTAGAAATCCTATACTTCCCTATGTAGTAAAAGATGAAAGTTCATATTTTATATACCATTTTAGCTGATAAATTAAGTTGTGCTTTTTACTAAATTTGTTCTTCTGCCAAGGTACCTATTCTGCAGAAATAACAACCTGGCACCTACTAAATTTAACTGAATATTTAGGTTTTAATGTTGTAATTTCCTATCAGTGGGCATATTCATCAATAAGCCCCCAAATTCCTCACAAAGGCAAGCATGAACCATATAAACACAGAATCTTTGCGTCATTGTATAGAATGTTTGGTTTTCATATGGGGAAAACATGAGTGGCAATATATCACAGAGGCAGCATGTCCTATAAAGCTCTGAAGCCAGAACCCATAGGTCTGAATTACATTACAGCTCTACCACTTATTAGTTATGTGATTGTGTTAAAGCCGCTTAAATTATCTCCTTTGTCCCACTTTCCACATCTGTAAAACTAGGCAAATAATATACCTACCTCACAGATTTGCTATGTGGATAGAATGAGTAACCCATGAAGCATCTAGTATAGCACTTGGCACAAAGTGCCACGTAAATGTGAACAACTCTATCTACTACTGCGGGTAAGAGCTTTATATACACAAACATACAAATTTAGTATATATGTGTATATATATCTATGTGGGGGAAAAGAGGGCAATTGAATAAAGACAAAAACCTAAAAATACATGAACGTTGAAATGCAAAAGTTAATACATAAAGTTAACAATAAGCTCATTATAATAGTTCTGTAAATTTTCCAAACTGTTATTCACCAGATTGCAAAGTTGCAATTATCTTCTCCAAATTCTTATAGAGCAAATCAAAATATCCCTAGCATTTCAAAACTAATTTAGAGACAGAAAATACAACCAAACTTCTATTTAATATGGCTTCTAATCTGGGGGGTCTAAAAGCTAATATTTACCAGTGCAGTTTTGAGTACTTTATGTGGACCAATTCAGTGCCCGTGACAACACTATCTGAGGAAGCACTGTTAACAGCCATTCCTATTTCACAGATGAAAAACAAGGCACAGGGAGATTAGAAAGCTATTAATTGGGAGAACTGGATTTGATCATGAGAAGACTTATTCCTCAGCCTGGTCTATTCACCATTATAATAGTTTGTCTAACATGCATTATTATTTTTTTGTACCTCATGATGTAAGAATTTCAAACATTCAGTCAGAAATCCAGTGTGGAGTATATAGTTAATTATGTGACCTACAGATTGAATTTAAACTACATTTTAGTGGGTACTTATTTTCAAAACTAAACATGACACATAATTTTATTTGCCAATGAAATATTTTCTTACACCATTAATTTAAATTAGTTGCAATACAGTTCATCACTCTACTTCTAAAATGTCAAATTAGTCTTTCTATATTATGAATATAATTATTATATTTTGATCAGCTACATTAAAATATTAATAATAGACTCATAAGGTACAACATATATTTACAAATAACATGTATTACATAACAGATTTAAAGATAAATTAAACTTCTGAAGGGTTCCCAAAAGTGTATATTACTGCAGAAGGAGTTTGTAGGACAAAAGAATCATTAATGTGTCTGTCCTAAAATTTTATGATTCTGTATTAAGGTCAATTCAACTTTTAAGGCTTATGCATGAACTCAGTATATGTCCAAATTTTAGAAATCTAAAACATAAATATTAATTTCATTCTCAATGCATATCTCACATTTATTATTGTTCTTTAAAAATAATCATAAATATCCTTTCTACCTTTTCACCCTTATAGAGACATAGTCTATCGATAGCATAATTTAAATGAATGGATAAACAGGGAAAATTCAGTTAATAAAACATTATTTTATATGTAGTCAATGAATGCTTGAGTTTTTAAACTGGCTTTTATAACTTTTAAAAATTGTTTTGCACATGCTGCATACACATCCTACAGTCTGTGTTGTGCAAAGCTCCTTTTTTCCTTCAGTCCAAGGTCTTTTATTGTAGGCAAGTTATTTCAAGTCTAGTTACAAGGACTTCTCTTAGGGTGGTATTATTTGACTATGTCAGTTTATTTACCCTTTTCTTTGCACATTTTCACAAATGACCAGGATTCAAAAATAATTAATACGATTGCTTGCTAGGTATAAGGGAATACTGTGGCTATGAGGAATCTGCCTTAAAAATTGTTTTTGAAATGCTCAATTTGGTTACTTAGTAGGGAAACTTCCCATTCTCAGTGTTCATTAGCAGGAAAATCAAAACTCAAACTCTGAGGAGTGCTAAAACCTAAGTTTCTAAGGTTTTCAGGACATGGTCATTTTAGAGTTTTGCTTTGAACCCTGGCCCTGAACCAAAGACCTAAATGGGTAAAGAAACAGAGATATTTCTGGTTATTCACAGAACAACAACAAAAAACACCACACTTGATATATGATAACATTTGGCCTTGGTGACAGGTGACTGTTGATTTTTCCTTGTGTGATTTAGAAACAGAAACTAAAAGATATTTGATGTCTTTTTTAGCTCACTCTTGGAGCAAAAAAATGTTGCTGGAAGATGTGAAATTGTGCCTCTAAAGTTTATCACTAGTACCAATAACATAAGGATGAAGAGATTCAGCCAAGTTTTATTACATATACTGAAACATAAAAGTATTTTTATTTTAGCCTAAGTGTAGGCAACAGCTGCAGAGAGTTCTCAATCAAGAAATGTTACAGCATAAAAATGCTTCAAACAACTTTGTTATATACCTTATGAATCAGTAAAAATGTAAACTCTTTACTAGTCAGTTACCTTTGCTGGCAGGCATGATTATAACTTGACCTTGCTCAGCCTTCTCCTGCATACAAGTCAGAGATCGCCTGATTCTAGTGCCATCACCGATTCCTTTGGTGGCAGTGAGGGCACATGCTGCAGAATGGCGAAGGAGACAAGAACCGCTCACCAAGCACAGAGCTGTGCTTCATGGTGCTCTGAACTCTAGCCTAAGAGAGGATGACCTGTTTTTGGCTGGTAGAAGCTTGTTCATATATCCCTTACAGGCTCTACAGATCCTTGTGGCTGGCGAGATTTCTATATTATTGTGAGCTTTCTGATAAAAAGCTGAAGTGAACTCTGCCCCATTGTCACTTTGGAAGATGCGTGGGGCTCCTAGCAAGCAGAAAAAATATTATCTGGTATGTAACTTTAGTTTGCAGTTAGAAGACAGTGGTCTCAGTACACAAACATTGATCAAGGGGACGTACAGAAGTGTAACATTCAGTACAAACTCTGAATTTGATCTACCCCATAAAGATAGGCAATTTGCCTAGTCTGATATTATGGAAGTATCCCTTGTGATTGCTTGGTTACTACATGCTGACAACTCATAATTTACTATCCAAAAAATGGAAAAACAGATGAAAATTGGTTTTCAGTTTTTCTGTCTCCAGCCTTGGGTAATTTTCATGGAAATGAAGTTTTCTTCAAACGTTTGCTTATAAGGAAGTCTATATTTAATTTATTTGCTCATTTCAAAAATCTAATGGGAAAATTTTATTTACAAAGTCATATGTGCTGCCTATTTTTACATACTGTGTATACACAAACACTACACATATACATGATTTTCAATCTTTGTATACATTAGTCCAAAACTGTGAGCAAGAATTTGGTTGAAATCATTGAGCTCTCTCCTTTTTAAATTAACTATTAAAGGTCTCATTGGGAAATCTCCTTAGCCAAATCTTAAAGTATTATTGGCAATAATTGTCCTTTTTATTCTTCTATTATTCCAAAATCATTTTTTATTTTTCCCCACATTACTTATTTCATAGAACTTATATGTGATATTAGCATGACACAATGTGTCTTCATTGGGAAGTATATATGGTCATTTTGTAACACAGACAGCTTTCAAGAAAATTTCACTAAACATATTCTGGATGTTACTGGATATCTCTTAAAGAAATGATTCTAGAAAATAAATGCAAAGGTAAAAACATTCTACTCCAAGTTTCTAATAGCAATCCAATATTTTATTCAGACAAATAAGGGAAGTAAAATTTGAATGGCAAAGCAAAATATAAACATGATAATTGTGGTCTTTTCTTTTGGAGCATAATCACTGAAGACATGGCCAAAACCTCAGAACTAGAATGACTATTTTAAGTAGTAATGAGTGAAGATTGTGAAATATAAAAACTCCAAGGATGTCACTGACTCTTGTTATAATTCATAGAAACCCAAAGAATAGAATATAAGATCTTAAACTTTTTTTTAAAGACTTCATTTTTTAGAGCAGTTTTAGGCTCACAGCCAAATTTAGAGGAAGGTACAGAGATTTCTCCCATAGCTTCTGCCCCCACACATGCAGCCTCCCCCATTATCAACGTCCGCCACTAGAGTGGTACATTGTCACAAGTGATGAACCTACATTGATACTACTACACTGAAACTATGGATTCTGAACTGTTTTAAAGCAGAGTGATTTTCTACTTTCTTTTATCATAGGATTACAGAGTGAATATTTTTCTTCGTCAGAAATGGAATGATCCTCGTCTTGCATATAGTGAATATCCTGATGACTCTTTAGACCTCGACCCTTCCATGTTGGACTCCATTTGGAAACCTGATTTGTTCTTTGCCAATGAAAAGGGTGCCAACTTTCATGAAGTCACTACCGACAACAAATTGCTCAGAATTTTCAAAAATGGAAATGTTCTTTATTCAATAAGGTGAGTCACAAACAAATTCCTGATTTCAGTGAATTAGAGTATTGTGGAGTTTTTTTACCTTTTTGGTGCGAGTTTTTAAACTTTTGAGCAAGTGCTACTATTGTTCCACTTGAGATCCTCTAATATAGCATTTCCCAAATATGTCTGATCCACAATAACGGGCCCAAGTCCCAGATCTAGGAACTGTATGAGTAATTCTTGGAAATCCACTGTTGTACAAGTGACCCAGGTGATTCTTAACATCAGCCAGATTGTCAAGAGTCTTAAAGGCAAATGGAAAGGCAGCTGAATCATACATCATGATCATATTTTTAAGTATATATATCTCCTTTAAACATTTATAGGTGAAAAAATGTTTAAATTTGTTTGTCTGGAATATATTTTATACAGATTATTTTTCAGATACATGTATTTTTTAATAACTTTGAGTTTCTCTGATCAACTTTTGCATTTTTACCCTACCTGTCTAATTTTTACCCTTTCTAAGATGCTGCCAAGTGGTGATTTGCCGATAAACTTTGAAGAAAGCAGGGAAAGAAAAAAATCACTGTACTATGTAAAAGTGGATGCCAATTAAAATCTTTACCTTTACCTGGAAAAGAGCTTATTTCTGTTTTACCTACTTATTATAGATTTCTCAGAAAACGTGCCTTAGGTTTAAATCTATTATCTACCGTGAGTTGATTTTTGTGAGAGGTGAAAGGTGCGGATCCTGTTTCAGTCTTCTATATGTGGCTGCCCAATTTTCCCGGCACCATTTATTGAATGAGGATTCTTTTCCCTAGTGTATGTTTTTGTCTACTTTGTCAAAAATTAGATGGCTATATGAGGATGGTTTTATATCTGGGTTCTCAGTTTTGTTCCATTGGTCTGTCTCTGTTCTTGTGCCAGTACCTTTTTATTTTAAATTGTATTTTAAAGTATTGTTTCACTTTAGACAGGTTTGGGGTGGCTTAGGTTGCAAAACTATATCGCTGGGTAGCATGGAATAATCATTTTGCAAAGACAGAATGTCTGGACTATTTCCATTGATAGAACTGAAATACAGTATGTGTGTGTGCATGTGTGTGTAGTGTAGTACATCCTTATCCTGTATGATTATGGATATTTGTCTACAGTAAGTCTTACTGGAGTTGGAAAATGTCAACATAAAGAACATATGAGTAAGCTTTTAGTTTTTTCTTATCATTGAACATAAGAGAATATAAAAGCTAGACTACTTTTGGGGCAGGGAGCTTCTTGCTAACAATGTGTCATCAAAGCTGAAAACATTTAACTCTGTCCATCCTGAAAATTTGCCAAATAAGATGAACCTTGTTATTAAGAAGATTGTGCCATTTCAAAAGCATAATTGTACTAAAACATTTAACTGCTCCAATTCAGATGCATTATATTAAAGAATACTAAAGGTTATTTATCATAGTGAAAAATTAAATAATTTAAATGGGATTTATAAGGCCTTTTTACTATGTGCACTGGAAATGCTCAAGTGTTTTCTGTCTTAGAGGAATAAAACTGAAATTATGTCTCATAAATCATGTCATTCATTGTGAATTGCTCATATTTATTCTAATATTTTGAGAAAATCTATGGAATAATTCATCAATGCATCTTTTGTGTTTCAGTATGAATTCAGATGAAACAGATGGTCTCAGCTCCTAGTTTTTGTTTGTTCACATGATCAAAGAAAAAATTCATTTTTTGTGAGTTGTTTTTGGAAATTTCACAGGACTTTGAAATCTTCAAATGCCTCAAATAAATCTTCAGTTTCTTTGTTAACAAAAATTGTGCTAGAAAAAGAAAAATCTTGTTGAATTTACCAGTGGAACATCTGTGATGTTTCATGAGCAATCTGGCTCTCCTGCCTGTTTAAAGGAAGAAGCAGAATGTCCCGGCAAAGGCGACCTACTGAACTTCACATTTCTCCTCATTTCCTCCTTAAACCTCACTAAAACAAGGAAATAAACTAAATAAGGACTACAAATGACATTAATAAACGGGAGGATGAAAGCAATGGGAAGGAAGACTGCAACAGACAAGTGATGACAACATACTTTAGGAAGCTTGAAAATGAGTGCACCTGTGAAAGATGACTTAACAGAATAATTATCTCCAAACTTTTAGAAATCTGAGGCAGCTAGGACTTCAGAGATTGAGGGCTAGAAAAGAGCTAAAAGGAAAATAATTGATTTAAACTTTGTAGGAACAACAGTGGACCCTCTATTCTCGATTTCCTCCCCCATGCTCTAAAGGCTAGAAACCATCTATATTTTTATTTTTTATTTTTATTTTTTTTTGCCTTTTGACTGGAAGGAAAGCAGGACAGAAAACTCCAGAGAGGTTCTTCCAAGAGCTTCAGGAGTGGGAACTCTAGGCACAACTGATGCCTTTCATGAGGCATCATACCAAGAAAATGAGGATGACATAAGGTCTGTACACTGAATGGTGACCTTGCCCACCCTACAATAGCTGAAAGCCAGACCTAAACATCTTCCACTAAGCAGTAGATAGAAGAATATATCTCTGGAAAAACTATCTCACCCAAGGGAAAAGACCTACAGATACTGACATTTGGGAAACCTCTGGGTCTGCTACTAATTGAGCTCCAAATAGTTTTTAGTGCCTCATTCTTAAATATAGAGATACGTTTGAGGACATGTTGTAATATTTCTTTTTAAGTAGAGACCAGAAGAAACACCAGAAAGATTTTTTAAAAAGAAGACAAAGGAGATAAAAAAAAAAAAAAAAGAAACAAAATTAAAGGAACGAAAAGAAATGACTCAAAAGAAAATGCAGGGAGTAGAGACCATTAAAAAAAAAATCTCTGGACAGATGACCAGTTACATGCATGAAATAAGATAGTTCTAGGAAAGAAAAAATAGGGACATTCAGTGTATAATAAAAGCACATAGTAAACTAAGGTGGAAAAATAAATCAATAGACTGTTGAGAAGATGAAGTGAAGAAATCTTCCAGAAAGTAGGATCAAGACACAAATAAATAGAAAATAGGAGAGAAAGGATGTAAAAATCAGAACATCAATGCAGAAATCCAATATCTGACTGGAAGGGAAGAATAGAAAAAAGTAGAAAACAGGCTTCCATAAAAAATAGAACTGACATATTACCTGCTGTGTTTAACTACTGAGAAGGATTTTGTAGTTCTGAGGGGGAGCTGAATTTGAAGCAGTAGTAAGAATATGGAAACTGAAGTGATTGTTAAAATGAGATACTTATGAACACTAGAAAAAACAAAATGCTATACAAGAGTTGTAATTATAGCAAACTACCAAGCTGAACCATGAACAATCATTGCATATTCATAACACATAAACACTGAATATTAGTTTAACCACAAATGTGTCTATAACTAAATTTTGAGAATTGGTAGAGAGTTAAGTATACATGGACTATGATATAAGGGAAATAAACTCTTATTTTTCCCTGTAGGAAATTAATAGACAATTTCAAATTTTAAAAGTCAATCATAATATTACAGCAACTTTGGGTGTTTGATTGTGAATGGCAGACAAATAGGTAAAGACAGGATACCTCTGGGGAGCTAGAACTCGGGTAGGGATGGAAAGGGCAAAGTTTCACTGATTTTTATATGTTTTATAGAACTGTTTGAACTTTTAGATGATATAGATGAATCATATTGATAATTTTTAAATGAAGTACTTTTTAAGTGACAGCTTTAGAGCCAGATATGTGACTCCAGATTGTCAAGTTTGGGATTTGGTTATGCCCTACTTGTAAAGTTAGCCATGGATGCTGACTGAAGCCCTGAGTCAGAGACAGAGAAATTGATAACTCATTATAAATTAGCAGCATAAATATCAGCATATGTGCCTTACTTCTCCCCTGTCCTCAAGTCTCGGTGGAACAATGCAATGAGCCGGGATGAATATAACACACACAGTGGGTCTATGTCACAACTATGGAACACTGAGTTTGGGGAACCCACTACTTTTATAGCAAGCTGTAAGCAAGCCTTCTCTTTGCCCAAGTGAACAATGTTATCTCATCTCTCAAAATTAGCAGCTTCATAAACAATTCCAAGAAATGGCTCAGATAAAAGAATGGTTAGGGCCTTGCAGACTTGGCATACTAGCAAGAGGTATAGGAGAACCAGATCCAGGCTCTGCTATTTACTAGCTGTGATTTGGGGCAAGTCTCTTTACTTTTGAAAATTTCCCTTTTTCTTATATAGTGATAGTTATAATACCAATTACCTTGAGCCTGAAATAAAGTACTTAAAACACCCAGCACAGTGCTAGGCATACAATAGGCACTAACGTTGTTGTTTTTATCTTTCCAAAAAGAAAACAAAACAAAATTTAAAGCATAAGTTCTGTTGTTTCCCAGAATCCATAAAATCAGCATTGTATGGACTCTTGTAAGTTATTAATCTAAGCCTCGGTTTTATCACTTATAAAATGCAGATGGTAATATCCTTATCACAAGGTAATGGAAGCACATCACAGGCAACTAAATATTATATACTATTTACTTTACTAATACTTGCAACTTTACTACTTATATTACAGAACCATTATTGCATTAAGAATCAAATTTTATGCCAAAGATGCTATTCACAGCAACTTGTCAAAGATCATATGATTTCAACTTTTATTTAAGCTAAATATAATTGTTTGAAATTCTATTGTGAATAGAATTAAAGTTTACTTGTATAATATGTATTTATTTTTTGAAGGTTGACAGACGTTAGTTTTAAATAGGAAATCAAACTTACTTTGACAGATACTTTTTAAAATGCTATTTGTTCAAGGGAAATCAATTTACAATGTTATAAAATATATGTTGTAAGGAGGATTTTGCATGTGTGTGATTATGTATGTTCTTGTGAAGAGGTCCATAGCTTACTTACATCACCTTCCTAAATACTGGGATTGCCTTGGTGATGGGTCGTTGAGATTTATTTTGTCTCTATCATCAGATGACAACCAAACTCCAGAATTAGTTCATAAAAGCTAATTCTAATCTCCCTTCTACTGCTCCAACAATCTAATGTCCCAAGAGTTATTTGCTTTTTATAAAATCATTCATAATAAAGTACCCAACTACTCAAATATATAAAATCCATAGGGAAATCCTTATACTTTCTATAGTTTAATTATATTTCTCTGATTTCTTTTGGAAGAATTATTTATGTATGTTTTATTCTAACTTTAGTAACAAATAGTGTATACAAGATATCATTTCTTATGTTTTAAAATTTAAAATGGCTTATTAATTACAGAATCAATTTTCATGAAAAATGTTCTGATGCTTTTCAGAGGCAGTATACTTAAAAGTTATTAGCATGGGATCTACAACTAGACTTTCAGGGCTGCAAATTTAGCTCTAAGTTTCCTCAACTCCAAAATAGGGTAAATATCTCTTATCTAACTCATAAGCTTGTAGTACAGAGTCAATGAATTAACGTATATAAAATGTTTAGAATAGCGCCTTCCACACAGTAAATATTATAAATGTGTTACCTAATAAGAAATCACAGACAATATTTCAAAACTATTAAGTTACTAATTAAGAGGCCATTAGTTTTATGACACTAAATTTAGAAATATTAAATCTAATAAAATACATATTTTTATAAAAAGTCTATAATAAGAATCAGAAAAGTTTTTTTAATTCAATTAGTGTTCGAGGTAGACTCCTTACTCTAGGCAAAGCTTGTTCAAAAATGGGCAATAACTGAATTTTAATGAGGTCAATTGTTTGACACAGATTACAGTCATCTTTTTTAACATTACTGCTTCACTAAGCCAAGCCTTCCTAAGGGAAAATAAGAAACACCATATCCTGTTTACGTGTCTTGTCTCAGAAAGAGAACTGAGTGTCCTTCTTACACAAGAAGACATTCATTTTCAAAACAGTAGAATGTGATTAATTGCCTCTTGATTTTGTTTCCTTGTGATGTGGTCAGGACATATCTTTAATTCATATGTAATGTTTTGATAAAGAAATTTAGTATCACACCCACCAAGGTGACACATATTTTTCATCAATATGCTGTTAAAGGAGCAATTGTATTGTACCTTAAACAAAAAGAAAGAAAAGTCAATAAATAGATCTTTTTCAGGATACGATTTATGACAGCAGTTCTATGAACTGTGTTTTTCTTTGCCAAATAATTCCTTTCAAGTGCTATTTTTTTTAAGAATTATGTAATGTCTCTCATTTTATGCCAGAAAAATAGCCAGGGTAGGAATTTGACATCACATGCATGGTGAGAGCGTGGAAAAGATTCTGAGAATGCCATTTACCTCCACACAAAAGGTCACAGAATTAATTCTGCAAGTCAACATTTGAAACTGCCTGGCTGAGAGCCTTGGATATTTGGAAAATGAATGTGTGTGCTCAAAATGTACGTGTGCATACACTTCTAATAAACCCTTTCACAAGGCAGAGAACATTGTGTCCAATGTTACAACTGCCTTTTAAAGAGAGAACTTTGTAAATCTTCACGATCATACTTACAGGATCACTTAACTTAGCTGAGCAAGGAGAAAAATTGGTTTTGAACATTGAACTCTATGAATTATTTTAGCGTGTAATGGCCTCTGATTCAAATGAATTACTGAACAATCCTCCTGAGACATTTAAAAAGTCAACAGTTTCACATGTCTGTCCATTTATGTCTTTCAAATTATGTTAACTAGACCTAACACACTAAGAGTATTCACTGTAGAATATACATTCTTACCACTTTATGTCTCTGGTCTACATAAAAATGGTATTTTGGAGAATGTAGTTATATGGAGTAGAGCTGCTGGTTATTTTTTGCTAAAGCTTAAATAGTTCTCATATGTGATTTGATTCAGGCATCTTTTTGCAGACACTATAAAATTTTGGGCAGGGGCAAATGAAGGAGTCTAGGAGTCGTTAAATGTATTAATAATCATTAATAATTAGCATTTACTGAGTGTTTGCTGTGTGTCAAGCACTTGTCTAAGTACTTTACATGTATTAATTCATGTATTGCCCACAGCAACTCTCTGGAGTAGGTACTATTATTATCTTCATTTTAGAGATAAGAAAACTGCAATATAGGGAGGTTGAAGTAATCTGCCAAAGTTTAAGTAACTAATCCACCTAGGGTGCTCACTAATACCACTAATCCCACTAATACCGAATTTCAATGGGAATACTTTCAATAAAAGAAGCTGCCTAAAGAGTTCTCAATAAAGAACTTCATTTGAATAAACTTGAGTTTGGATGTAGGCCCCTCTCTCTCAGCCCCAGGAACTACAAATTCTTGGTAGTTCCTGAAGAGATCTGGATAATATCATCTTCTAACACTAAGTATTCAAGGGTGATGATTTATCTGGAATACCAACATACTAATAGGTTTTGGAAGTGGGGGGAGAGCCTTCCGAATGAGCAGAATGCTGATATGCACCCCCCAGGTTATCCTTTGTGTGAAGGGAAATCAGAAGTTTCTTTGATGAACACGGAATTATGTCAAAGATATTCTAGATAGCTATTTCTTGACTCTTACGAGATCTGGTGAAATGCCCTAGGAACTTGACTCTAATAACTAAATTTTAAGTACTGCTGGATGTTCCTGACAACTTCTTTCAGTACAAAGACGACTGAAAGTTGTCACCTGGGATTGCTTCCTTGTGCCCTGCTTTTCCAGGTTCAGAACTCCAATTCCCCTGGTATACTTGCCTCTCAAATATTCCATGTGATTTTGGTGGAAAGATACCTTTTGGCACTTGATATTCATTTTATAAAACCCACTCTCAAATTTATTTTGGGGAGGGGTCTCTTCTGGATATGTAGACTCTTCCAGACATCCACAGCCCTCTCTAAAGGAATAGATAGATAGATAGATAGATAGATAGATAGATAGATAGATAATGACGGTATATTTATATATACAACTATCCCCCACCCTGCAAAAAAAATACAAGAGAACAGCTTGTATTTATTCTCTTATATACAAGAGAACAGCTATTTAATAGTAAATAACAAACCTAAGCTGGAGAAAATTTTATTTGAATTGATGTTAGTCATTACCAAAGCAACAATGTTTTCCCTAAACAACAGAATGTTAATATGATGTGATAAGTTTCCTTTAAAAATAATTATATTGAATTCTTTCAGATTGACATTAACACTTTCCTGTCCAATGGATCTTAAGAATTTTCCAATGGATGTACAAACATGTATAATGCAACTGGAAAGCTGTAAGTATGAAGACTTACTTTTTCAGAATACTTTTAAAATATAATAGATATAAGCTGTTAATGGATTATGTAGATAATTTATTTTGTAATCATTTTGGTCACATATTTACTAAATAGGCAGGTGATCTTTCACCAAGTATTGAAAGTAATGATATCTATCAATATATGTACTCTACACTATGAGAGAGAAACAAATTAGGATGTTGAAATAACAGTTTCTAAACTTGAAATCAAATATGTGTCTCTATACATATCATCAAAAATAAAAAGGATGATAATCATTAAAAACAAACTACCATTTTTTATAAAGTGCCTCCTGTAGACCAAGTATTATGTCCATATTACTTTTTATCCTCACAACAAAGACACTGTTACCCTCATGTTTTCAGATTTAGAAGTGGGCATCTTGAATGATTGAGTCTTGTGCCCAGTTCACAGAGGGGATGATGATAAACCATCTGCCTCCAAAGCCTATGCTTCTTCCGTTAACTGACATTTATTATTTTAATATTAGTCTGCTGAGTACGTTATGTACATTATCTCAGGAGAAAAGAAATTTCTCACACTTTATCACAGACTTATCCAAGCTTTCAGGGGCTCCTCTAAATTTCTTCTTTCAGAGTGGATCCATATGCATCACTGATTAATGTTAACACATGAGAATTTCACGTCCTTCTCTTTTTCTGAACTTATCTATATAATCAACACTCAATTAATTGTTTAAAGTGTTTAATCCCATGAAAAACATGATCAATACGCATTATTTTTTCGTGGCAGTATGTGATAATCAGGAAAAAAGAGAGAGAGAGAGAGAGAGATCTGTTTTGACATATTCCTTGATGAAAATCTGAAGGTGGATCTTCAGACTTCAGGTGTGAGAGGCGGGCTTGTAGTGTGGGGGAAGTGTCACTAGATGGCGTGCCTACCTTGTGGGGGAACGTGACCATCCCTCACCTTCGCCGTGTTCCCATTTGGTTTTTAAAGAAGTGGAAGTATCTATTTCTTTAATTATAACTCCTTATTATAAAATTTAAATGGATTATTTTTATAAGTAGTTCTTAAATAGTAAGCATACATATGGATAAAGTACTAAAGTAAACTAGAGGAAATTAAACTAAAATTGGGGGAGCTACTTAGCAACCAATATAAATAGGGAGGAACAACAAGATTCTCAGCAGTGTAGATTTTGAAATTGAAGAAAGACAATTTGGGGACAAGATGATTATGTATCTTGGTTGATATTTTAAACACATATTAGAGTAGACAGAAAATACAGCAAGTGCAAAACAGTCTACTAGTGCCCTATGAAGCCAATGATGCTGGATGTTATTCAATAGGCAGTGAGAACCTGTTCAAGATTTAAGGAGCAAGAAAATTATAATATTTGATCCTTGCTATGTCTCTTAAAGATTATTTTAGCCAAATGAACCAAGAATATTTAAGAAGTTTTCATAATGGTCCAGCAAAATGTATAGAAAGTAGGGACAAATGGGGATGACATGGAAGATGGAAGCAAGAGAGGCTGACACACCGCGTATGTGAAGGCACATTCTCTCTGCCTTTCGGTCAGAGCTAAGGAGCTTAGATGAATGGGATCATACTAGAAGCGTTAATGAAAAAAGGGAACACATGATGAGAAGCAAATGTTGATGGGGATACTGATAAACCCAATCCTTATATATTTGAGGTTTGGGAAATTTAGGTCTAAAGGCAAAGGGAGGACTTACAAGTGAAAATAAACTATTAAAAACCATATACAAAGTGGTTCAAGGAATCAGATGAAAGAAATAGCTGAAGAAGAAAAGGAAAACAAAACACCAACAAGAACAGACTTTAAGAAATGCTTACATTTAGAGGTTGTTGGAAAAAACTCCAGACAAGGGGTTGTCATAGATAGCAAATTAAATTCAACATTATTCGATCTCAAAGCAGAAGAGACTGTCAAGATCTGTTTAACTGTATCAAATGTTGCAAAAATGTTTTTTAAAAACAGATAACTGACAAAAGAGCCATTGTTATTGTTGACAAAGACAAATGTAATTAGAATGATGAGGGTCAAAGCTGGATTCTTAAAAAGTTTTTTTTTTACAGTGATAAGGCAGTGTGATCAGGGAGTGAAATCGGTTAATCCATGAATGTTAGTTATTAAAGAAAGAGTACAGTGCCTGAAGATGAAGTAGGTCACTGAGCTTCTTTTTTAGTACAGGAAAGCTTACTAGGGCTATTTCGCAGGACACAAGAGCTGACATGACAAGACCTTTCCCGTGTCTGCCTTCCTCAGAACATTTCCAAGCATCTACATCTCAACACGGGAAAAGAGAGCCTCTTATCCCTTTCCCCCTTGTTTCTTAAATCCTTTGTAAGTGAGTTGCCTCAAGAGATCCTTTAACATTTCAGTCACTAAATGCTTCCTGCCCGCTTATTAGAAATTAATTTAGTTCACACAGAGATGTTTATTAAACTCCTTTAGCAGAGGCTAAGAAAATCCTGTTAGTCAAAGTAGAAGCTACTGAAGTCAAATTTCTTCAAGGTGTTTTTCTTAAACTCTCTTAGGGTAATTACTTATATCTCTCTTTTCCTTTCTTTTTTTTCTTTTTTCTTTTCTTTTCTTTATCTTCTCTTTCTTTCTTTCTTTTCTTTTTTAATAGTGGCTTAAAATGGCAAGTTAAAAGATTTTACTTTTTTGGTTTGTTTTTTGGGGGGTTTGTTTGCATCTCCAGATGTCAGGCAGATAAAGTTAAAAAAAATTTAAATGAGTTGAAGATGTTTCCCTTATCTAATATAAAAACCTGCCCCATAGTGTGCATATTCCACAAATCTCAACAGAGTTTTACCCAACTGCTTTTAAAACAGCCAGAAGTTCAGTATAACATTTATTCCTCTGGTTTAGAACATACTTCATCCAACTTCATAAGAGAATTCTGGGATAAATACTATAAATGTTTACTTTTGGATGTGAAGAAAATGTGTTTATTCCATTTATTTCTATTTCTAATACTCCTTTTTAACTCTCAAGATCAGCTAGAAGGCACAGGCCGGTTCCCATAACTATATGCATCTCCAAAATTCATGTTAATAGAAACCTAATAAAATGACAATAAAAATATTAAATCACATGCACCACAGAAAGAATTCTGCAATGAAGCTTTGTTTTTCACTAAATGTTTTAAATTTGAGCCCCAGTTTTTATGTGCAGTTGTTGCTTACAATAAGTGAAACTGAGGAAAGTTTCTAGTGAAGATAAACTATTAAAGTGATTACTAACCTTCCTTCTCAGGATTAGATTGTATTAATTTATTGAACTTCAGATTCCACTGCATGATCTTTTTAACATTTTTTTTAGCTGTATGAAGTAGAACATAAGGCTATGTGTTCAAAAGACAAACTTCCATTTATATCACAGTTTTACTTAAAAATATATTTTATACATCAATCCATTTATAAATTATTTGGCATTGACACAAAATAAATAACAAATTTATGAAGGAAGGAAACACAGCTATATCATGACCTACTATGCCCCTAAGGAATGTACGGTGGAAACTGGGGCACAGGAATAGGGCTAAGGAAAAAACTCAAGATTTTTAAATTTGCAGCTCATTATTTATATTCTAAAGAAAATTTCTAACTGGACAATTTTTTGCTAGTTGATAAAAGACATGAAGGATTTCTTAATCATGAGAAAATACTGGATAATGATTTCTTAGCATCATTATAATAAAGCTGTGCTACTAAGAGATAAAGGTGACAGGATACATAAGCTATCGTCATATCCATAAAGGGTCTAATTCTGTAATTCATATCTAAAGAGGAATATATATAGATAATAAAAGAGGAAAACATCACCAACGTGTAAAAGTCAAAGAAAATTACATTGAGGTTGGAATAGAAAATATGGGAAAGTAACTCAGTGAAGAAGTACAGTGAAGAAGTACTGTTTTCCAAAAAGAATAAATCTCTAAAATTACAGGATCATTTTTAACAGTCAACTTGAAAAAAATACTAACAAAAATTTTAAGAAACTTTTGAAATGTACTTTAATGGGATTTGGGGATAGAAATATCTAAGAATATACTTTAATGAGGCTTTTAGTAGAAACTTCTAAAGAAAGATGGGAGGTTTTTACTATTTAATTTTTCATACTCATCGAAAAACCATGTTTGACTCATCATGTGGCTGGAAACTCCACCTTTGGCAGTAACCCCGCTGGCCCCGCGGACATTACTCAGACTAGTTACTCTGAAATTTATGCTAAGTTAGTTAAGGCAAAAGATAAGATTGGTGATGACTTTTCACAATTATTTCCTGAGAATCTCTACTGTTATCCAAGCTCTTTCATAATTTAAAAGTTTGGGTATTGTTCAAAATAGTATTACGTTTTTTTTTGTTTGCCTAGTCAGAGATACAGATGGTTGTTGTTTAACTGAGTTTTTGTTACTTAAGCTTTTGCAGTTAAAATGTTGATTAGAAAGCAAAAGGCTTCCCACGACAAAAATATTCACTAATGAACCGGCTACTTAAAAAACCAAGCCCCACTTAAACATTAAATATTCTATCCTATGTAACACCAGCAACCATTATCTCCAAATCCGTCCACATCTTTGTAGGTTGAATTTTTGCTGATTATCAAATATTCTAAACATATGACAATATAATAAAAATATGATGCAGTTACATGTCTTATAAAAGGATCATATTGCAATAGTTTTATTTCTCTTATGTATGTCATCTGATTTAATCCTAACCACAACTAAAAAATGTTTTATTTCCATTTTAAAGATGAGCAAATTAAGGCTTAAAGAGGTTAAGTAACTTTCCCAAGGTCACACTGTCACTGCATGCAAACTCGTACCACTTGCCACAGGACAGCCAATAAGTCAAGAGACAAGGTGTTGGGGCAAGGAAAGCGACTTTTATTTCAAGGGCCACCAAACTGAGAAGATGGTGGATATTACCACAGGGGGTCAAGAGCAAAATGAAGCTAGTTATGTTAAGCCTCCCTTTCACTGTAACAACACAACTATGGAGTGGACAAATCTAGCAGATGATTTCCAATATTTATAATTATAACTACGGTATTCTTAAGTTGTCCCTACAAGATAAACATACACAGTAATTTTCACTTTCTCATATGAAAAGACTTAGATTTTTCTCTTTTGCCTACTTCCTCTCCCCTAGATGTCTTCCTGTGTATTAAAATTGGCTTAAACCAAGAACTGCAGAGTAGGGCTCCCCGGACCCCATGACAGTGTCAACCTTCTGTTGCCTTTGCAGTCTAAGAGCACTCATACATTAGAGGCAGCTGCCAAACGCTTGACTAGAACCACATCTCCAGTCGGCTAAGTACTACAACTAAGTTCTATGTCCCCATTCCTTGTTTACCCAGTTGGATCACTTGAATAAATGCAAAGTATTTTACGCTTTTCCCAGTTAAATATCATCCTGTTAGACCATACTTCTACTTTGATGATCCATTATCTTTCCTAGTTAATCATCCAGAGAATTCAACAACATACTATTATGCACTCCCAAAAGGCCAGGCCTGAGAAAACTCTGCAACAGTGCACTAGAGGTACTTTTTATTTATTACTACTGAAAAAAATGAACAATTGCTCTTTCAATCAGCTAGAAATCACATAAACAGTCATCAACGACTGTTGATCATCAACAGTCATTTTGAAATCCTTGTTTATAAGGCTAACATTAGAATTCATCAAATATCTTGCTCAAAACATTATTATAATATCTCTTAATATTGCAGCATAGTTGGTAATAAGATCATGACACGATATTCACATGGCATGGCTTTTCTTTTATGACCCTAATGCCAGCTCCTGCTGACCACAGCTTCCTGCTCTACCTACTCACAGATGAAATTTTAACTTTTCTAGAATTCTGTGGATTTGGTGTTAAGATCCTTTATCTGTAATTCACAGAACTGACCTGTTCATAATCTTGAAAATATTCTCAGTGCTAACCTCTTAACAGCTTTGCAATTCTTCATTGCTCCATAGGCATGAGCAATTTCATCTGCAAAAGATCTCCATGCCCTGGAATTTTCTTTTTCTTCACACAGAATATGGAGATAAAAAGCTTATCTTTCTCCTATCCTCCCCAAGCAGTGTTCCTAGTTCTCCCTTATTCTTATAGAACCAAGTGATTCTTTTCTTGTTTGTATTTTCAAATTTAATGTGGGTGAAATTAAATATATGGCCTCAATATGTCAGGAAAATATTTGTTCTTTTGTTTTTGATGTTCTATTTGACCTACCATTTACTTCCTTTACTTCATATCACTTTAGTGCACTTTTTCAGACAAATCATTAGTTAACAAAGATATCTGATATCAAATGATACATTTGTCTATTTATTTCAATAATGTGCTTTGGGGTCACTAGTGATGCTAGTATAATCCTAATGTCATAAAACTGTGCTCTTCCCTCTGCCTAAAATATGTTTCCTGCAGACTTACAAATAGCTTGACTGTTTGCATCATTCCACTAGGCCATTTCAGACCATCTTTTCTTAATTAGCTCTCTGCTCCCCACTCACTTTGTATCCAATTACAGTATTTCCTTCAAAATACATATCGTATCATTAGCTGAAATGATTCTTTTTAATTCTGATTACATTTTCATTGCCCACCCCAATCCACCCATGAAATGCAAGTTCCGTGAAGACAGGGAGATTGTTTCTCTTGTTTCCCACTTGTTATCGCTAGACATCCTGATGGAAACTAAGATAGTGTTCTCCTAGCTTCTCTTAACTGCAGTCAATAATGTGGGCATATCTTATACAATGCAGCTAATATGGCTCACCTGTGATCACATGTAACTCAGGGACTCATTAAAGACAACATCAAGTTTGCTGCCTGAAACAACTCCCGTCTGCACTCATTAACTAACTAGGGAGACTCCTTGAGGATAACTCACTGTATTTTTCCAGGCTCTGCTTTCAACTCATGTCATCATGCCCCCAAGGTCTTCTACGTGCTGTGCTTTCCTTATTCATCTTCTCCCTCAGAATTTCAGCTGTCTTTTCTCTTTATTCTTAATTTTTTATTTTTAATTATGTTAAGTACATGTCTTAGTCTGTTTCGTACTTGTATAACAGAATACTACAGACTGAGTAATTTCTAATGAAGAGAAATTTATCAGCTCACAATTCTGGAGGCTGGGAAATGCAAGATCAAGGTTCCAGCACCTGGTGAAGGGCCTTCTTGCTGCATCACCCCATGGCAGAATGCCAAAGGGCCAAAAGACAGAATACAATGGCAGTAATCCCATCTATGACAGCAGAGCCCTCATGGTCCAATCACCTCTTAAAGGTCTCACCTTTCAACTGTTACAATGGCAACTAAATTTAAACAAGAGTTTTAACAGGATAAACATTCAAACTGTAACATTACACAAACATAAAATTTGCCATCTTAAACATTTTTAAGTGTTTGGTTCAGTAGTGTGAGATATATTCATGGTGTTTTACAACCAATCTCCCAAACTTTTCCATCTTGCAAAACTGAAACTCTATACTCATGAAACAACAACTCCCCATTTCCCACTCCCCTACGCCCCTGGTAACCACCATTCTACTTTCTGGTTCTATGAATTTAACTACTCTAGATTCATATAAGTAGAATCATTCAGTATTTACCTTTTTGTGACTGGCTTGTTTCACCAAATATGTCTTCAAAATTCATCCATGTTGCAGCACTTTTCATAATTTCCTTCCTTTTTAAGTTTGAATAATATTCTATTGTATGTATATGCCACATTTTGTTTCTCCATTCATCTCTCAGTAGAGTTACTTTCACATTTGGGCTATAGTGAATAGTGCTGCTATGAATGTGAATGTACAAATATCTTTTTAACATCTTTCTTTCAATACTTTTGGACATATACCCAAAAGCAAAATTACTATATTATAAGGCAATTCATTTTTTTATTTTTTAAGGAGCCGCCATATTGTTTTTTATGGCAGCTTCACCATATTACACTCCACCAATAGTGTCCTAGGGTTCCAATTTCTCTACAACACTGCCAACAGTTGTTATGTTGTATGTTTTGGATTTTAATGGATATGCAGCTCAGCCAACTTTTTAGAACACTCCAGATCCCCTATAATTTAAAGCATTACAGTCTTTTTTTCTATGATACTGCCATTTGTTATTCTTTACTGCTTAAAGCTGTAACCATTTTCTTTTATCTTTAAATAACTCCCAAAATAACCCCAGTTCCCTCAACCCCCATATTTTCCACCCAAACCAAATGGTCTTTCCAGAGCATGTGCTTTCAGAACTTAAGCAGCACCCTCCCCAGAGATGACCCCAGTGTCCAATTGCAATAATCCCTTAAACTATCCTGTGCATTGACTGCTACCTATATAACAAGAGGAATTCAGGAAAATGCCCTTAAGTCTTTCATTAAGAAACTATAAAGGCCAGCTGTGGTGGCTCACGTCTGTAATCCTAGCACTCTGGGAATCCAAGGTGGGTGGATCGTTTGAGCTCAGGAGCTCAAGATCAGTCTAAGCAAGAGCGAGACCCCGTCTCTACTAAAAATAGAAAGAAATTAGCTGGACAACTAAAAATATATAGAAAAATTAGCCGGGCATGGTGGCGCATGCCTGTAGTCCCAGCTACTCGGGAGGCTGAGGCAGAAGGATTGCTTGAGTCCAGGAGTTTGAGGTTGCTGTGAGCTAGGCTGATGCCACACCACTCTAGCCCGGGCAACGGACTGAGATTCTGTCTCAAAAAAAAAAAAAAAAGAAAGAAACTATATAAATTACATAAATCCATTACTTTCAGAGACTGAGCTGAGTTTTCTCTTTTGTAAGATAAGTGAGCTACATTAGATGACAGCAAAGGTCGTCTCAACTCTAGGATTCCATAAATTCTTTAAATATACAAGACCAAAAATCTGTGGAATTAAGAATATAGAATATAGAAACCATGGAATAAGTTCCAGTCCTCAGGCTTGCTAAAGAACTGTTGATTAAAAATAATAATTATAATGTGTGACTCCTTAAACGTAAGACTTTTCTGCAGTATGTGCCTTACATATAAATATGATACAAATAGGCCATCAGTAAATCTAAAATACTTTCTAGGAATAGTGATTTTTTTTCTAAGTCACCAATAGCCTCACAAATTTTCCCAACATAGCCATTTTGGAATTGATAGAATATATTTGAATATATGCATACCTAAAACATAGTGTACATTCTGTTCCAGACCATCACAATAAAGCTAGTCATGTGAATTGTTCTGTTTCCCCGTGCATACAAAAGTTGTGTTTATATTGCAGTCGATTAAGTGTGCAACGAATGGCTTTATGTCTAAAAAAAATTATTATTTTAATAAAAATATTTTAATTAAAAAATACTTTATTGCTAAAAAATGCTAGCAATTTGAGCCTTCAACAAGTTATAATCTTTTCTCTGGTGGAGGGTCTTGCCTCAATGTTCACGGCTGCTGACTGATCAGAGTAGTGGTTGCACAGCTAGGGCGATTTCTTAAAATAAGACACAATGAAGTGTCAATTGACTCTTCTTTCATGAAAGATTTCACTGTAGTATGTGATACTGTTTGATAGCATTTTACCCACAGAATTTCTTTCAAAATCCTCTCAAACCCTGCCATTGTTATATATCAATTAAACTTATGTAACATTCTAAATCCTTTGTTGTTATATCAATAATGCATATTTTCCAGGAGTAGATTCCATCTCAGGAAGCTACTTTCTTTGCTCATCCATAAGAAGCAACTCCTCATCCATTCAAGTTTTATCATGGGATTACAGCAATTCAGTGACATCTTCTGGCTCCACTTCTAATTCTAGTTCTCTTGCTATTTCCACTGCATCTGCTGTGACTTCCTCCACTGAAATCTTGAATGCTTCAAAGTCATCCATGAGGGTTGAAGTTAACTTCTAAACTCCTGTTAATGTTGACATTATGATCTCTTCCCATGAATCGCAAATGTTCTTAATGGCATCTAGATGGTAAATCTTTTCATGAAGGTTTTTAATTTACTTTATGCAGATCCATCAGCAGAATCACTACGGTGGCCATAGCCTTACAAAATGTATTTCTTAAATAACAAGACTCAAATGTTGAAATTACTCCTTGATCCACAGGCTCCAGGTTGTATATCGTGTTAGTAGGCATGAAAAAAAAACATCCATCTTCTTGCACATTGTCATCAGGGCTCTTGTGGTGACCAGGTGTGTTGTCAATGAGCAGTAACATTCTGAAAGAAATCTTTTTCCTGACCAGTAGGTCTCAACAGTGGGTTTAAACTATTCAATAAACCATGCTGTAAGCAGATGTGTTGCCATCCATGCTGTGCTCTTCCATTTAGACATCACAGGCAGAGTAGAATCAGCATGATCCTGAAGGGCCCTAGGATTTTCAGAACGGTGAAAGAGCATTGGTTTCAACTTAAGGTCACCATCTGCATTAGCCCCTAAAATGAGAGAACAAACTTGTCCTTTGAATCTTTAAAGCTAGGCATTGATTTCTCCTCTCTAGCTATGAAAGGCCTGAAATCTGTTGTTTAATGTAGCCACCTACATCCATGATCTTAGCTAGGTCTTCTGGATAACTTGCTACAGCTTCTATATCAGCACTTGCTGCTTCACCTTCCACTTTTATATTATGGAGACAGCTTCTTTCTTTAAACCACCTGAACCATCCTCTGCTACCTTCAAACTTTTCTTCTGCAGATTCCTTACCAATCTCAGCTTTAGCAGAATTGAAGAAAGTTAAGACTTTTGGTGGAATTAGCCTTTGGCTTAAGGGAATGTTGTGTTGGTTTGATCTTCTAGCCAGCCCATGAAAACTTTCTCCACATCAGCAATAAGGCTGTTTTACTTTCTTATCATTCATGTGTTCAGTGGAACAGCAATTTTAATTTCCTTTAGCAACTTTCCCCTTGCCATCACAGGTTGGCTAAATGTTTGGAGCAAGAGGCCTAGCTTTTATCCTGTCTTGGCTTTTGACTTGCCTTCCTTACCACACTTAATCATTTCTAGCTTTTGATTTAAAGTGAGAGGTAGGCAACTCTCCCTTTTACTTGAACTCTTAGAGGCCATTGTAAGGTTATTAACTGGTCTAATTTCAAAATTGTTATGTCTCAAGGAACAGAGAGGCTTGAGGAGATGGAGAGGGACAGAGGAACAGTCAATCAATGGAGCAATCAGCACACATTAACTACGTCTTATGTGGGCATGGTTTGTGGCACCCCAAAACAATTACAATGGAAATATCAAAGATCACTGATCATAGATCACCATAACAGGTGTCATAATAATGAAAATAATAATAATGAAAAAGTTTGAAATATTGCAAGAATTACCAAACTATGACACAGAGACAAGCAGCACATGCTGTTAAACAATAGGGCTGGGAGATTTGCTTGATACAGGGTAGCTACAAACCTTCAATTTGAAAAACAAAACAAAACAGTATCTGCAGAGTGCAATAAAGTGAGGCGCAATAAAATGACGCATGCTTGTAGTCTAGACACAGAAAATGGTACATATTTCTCTGGATGTAGTTAACATGGTCATTTGTAATTTAACATAATTACAATCACTTGTCTCTGTCATCTCCATTAGAAAGTAGCCATAATATATACTTTGGATGCAAAAACTTTCTGTTCTTGGAGTTAGCTTTTCATTTTTACTTGGAATAAATCAGCATGAATTTAGCAATTTATGAATTGGAACACAAAGAAAAATATCTTGGCAGTGTAGATTATAATATAGTTGAATGATTTAACAAATAATTGTGTTAAATATTAACAAATATTAATTCTCTAAAATAGTGTAGGGATAATTTAAACTAAGTACAGTTTTGAATGTCTGGTTCATTTGTAATAAGTAATTTAAGACTTGTACACTTTAAATAGTAAGCTTTCAATACTCTTTGATGTGATGATTCCATCAAAAGGATATCATATTTAAAAACATATTAACTTAGGTAGAATTTTATTATTATAGTAGTTCTCACAACAATATATTAAGGCTCCTATAAATCTGGGGTTTTTTTGAGTCATCACCGATTTTGCTATGTAATTTGATTATTTAGAGTGAAACAGAATAATATGGAGTTGCTTACTTCTAGTTACTTGGATGTGTTTTCTGCACAAATGCCATTTTCATTGTAGGTATACTTAATATTATAGGTTTTGGTTGCATAGAAAACGTAAGCTCTCTTTTGCCTTGTCTGACAATATTCTTTTTTGTTTAAAGTTTTAATAATAAGTTAAAAAAAATCCAGTAATTATATGTGCTATGAGACCTGAGAGGAACAATGTGGCTTTACATATATGGCAAATTATAAAATAATAAATAATGTATAGCAACATCTAGATTTCTGCATCAGTTTTTATTATACTGTGCTTTAAATGTGAATATCAGTGTTTGAAATCTGTCCATTACCATGCTGACTACTTTCTCTCTAGCATTTCAATGAATGTATTATAATGATAAGCATTTTATGATATTTCACTTTGAAGAGAAGTTGTACTAAGTGTATAATTTTATTGTCTGATATTTAAACTATCCAGTAATATTAAAATTTTAATTTTATAGCATTATCAATACTATGTCATAATGAGACTCTTCAAATGTTCCAGAAATAAGAATCTGAAGCAGATCATGTAAATGTTTCTTCTCTAGGAGTAGCCAAGGTTTTGGTTCTCGTAAATGGGTAGTGATATTGACATAACAGGCATCAAAAACCCTGAGACCAGTCAAAGGATTATTATAGTCCCTTCCTATTCTCTTTTCAAAACATTACACAACTTTTAGATATTGTCAAAATGATTGGGCTCACAGTGTCTGTTTGTTATGATTTGGGACCTATTAAATCAATTTATTATGTCACAAATTTGAGCAGATCTGAACTTCTAACATTCTGGGAGACAGACACAGAATGTTTTCCCACAACCCAAAGTTTATTCTAAAGCAGTAGTCAGCCAGGGCCCTCTTATAACCTCCTGTAGGCCAGAAATCCAACCAATCATAATGCCTTTTCTTCATTAAATGGGCTCAGGCCTTTTCTGATTTTAATTGAAATTTCTCACAAGAACTTTAAACAATGTATATTCAATGTGCAGCAATTTTGTGAAGTTTTGAGAATTGTGAACAAAGTTATTATTGTGATTGTCATTTAAGAAGAGCAGTTAGGATTCACAAATTATACTTTCACTGTTATCCCAAGAGAAAGAGGGGAAAGCGTAAATCTAGGATATATATGAAAGTGTTTCAGGTCTTCAAAGAGAAATTTAACCAATGTACTTGTAAGGTAATGGTCATGGGTCAGTTATACCAGAAGGTTTTAGAGAAAATGTAATTACCAAGACACTTAATTTAGCAGACCTGTGATTTAAACAAAACCACATGTAACATCTTGATTTAGGTAAGAATATTCAAATTAAATGCACAAATTAAAATGTTTTAGTTAAATACATTTTGACATAGTAGTTGTTCCTGTCAGGTCAATAAGATTTACTTGAACAATGTTTCTCCTAGCAATAGTCAGCATATGCTGAGAGTGGATATTTTCTTCCTTTTGTCTTTTAAATTCCAGCTGCTGACTAAGAACATAAGCATTTGCAAACTGGGTCAAAACTAGAAATCTGTCTCTCTCCCTCTCTCTCTCTAACAAATGTGAATCTATAATTTATTAACAAATCTCTAACTCACTTTGGACTTAAATATATTCTCAGTGTACATTCTCCCTTTGAATAAGTACTTCTTTTTTATACAACCCATTGTATAAAGTATTATACCATAACCCCTTTTCTCCTGTGTAGTCTTTTAAGCTACTCTAAACCACCAAAGATTATTTGATTTTAAAAATTGATAACAGAATAAATTTGAATGATGCTTTCAAAATTAATGTTTGTACTAGAAAATTTGAGCAATAGAAACTGAAAGACAAACAAACAAAAATGAATGCATTATCCTGAACTCACAGTCCTAGTCACTTAGCGTTACCCACTTTTGATTTTGTGTCATTGCCGGTTTTCTTTTACTCTCTTTCTTTTCCTTACTTTCTGTTTCTCTCATATATATATGCATATAAATATGCTTGTATATATGCATATATATGTGTGTGTATATACACATATGCTATATGTATGATTATAAATGTAAAAGATATTTCAAACAAATATACAGAAAATTAAAAATCACTTGTATCAAGCTTATATTAACATTGCCATTTACTTTAGATTTAAAACTTTTTTCTAATCTGATAGATATAAAATTATATTTCATTATATTTTCATCTCCTTTAGATTGAGCTGTCTTTTTTCTGGCTATTTAGTAACCATTACTGTTTCTTCTGTAAATTGCCTGTTTAAACCTTTGCCCATTTTTATGTGGGATTATCTTTTCACTTTTATTTATATTATTTTTGTATATGTTATTGACATTTTGACTTTATTATATCTTTCATAGTACAGATGATTGTAAATATATATATTTAAATTTATATTTTCTTAATAAATTATGCTTGATAGATGCCAATATTATAAAAAATTACAAAAATATTATCATATATTTTAACTCAGAGCTTCTATAGCATAGATTATACTTTCATTTTAAATACAATCAGATTTTATTTTTGTGTCACTCTTTTTTTCTAGGTGTATAGAAATTTTTCTGATCATCACTTATGAAAGTTTTTCCATATTGATTTAAAGTGTCATTTTTACCCTAAATTTCCATACATAGTTCTGATTCTGGAGTCTTTTTGGAACCATTTATCTAATTGGCCATTCCTGAAGCCATTTAAACACTATAGTTCTATTTGTACATTTTATCCTTTGTTAGAAAAATCTGCTTCTTTATTTTTTTATTTTTCAAAACTCCCTTTTCTTAGTATATATTTTTATACTTCAGATTAATTTCATTTGAAAATCACATTATGATTATCATTTAAATTGCACTGAAATTACAGATCAACTTGGGGAGAATAAGATTTTCACAATAATGAATCCTCCTAAGCAAGACCATAGCATTTCCCTATGTTTATTGAGATCATGTTTTCTGTCTTTCAATAATGTTTAATTACATAAATTTCACAAGTGTTTGTAAGCTCATTCATGTACATATTATAATTTTTTCTGAGAATAAAAATTTTTGTTCATATTAATCTTAAATGGTTTCTCTTTCCAAAGCATTCTCTCAGATTCCTCTGTAGCTTTTTCTTCTCTTTTATATTATCTCTCTTGATAATATCAGGTATGCTGTAATTTTAATTATCATCTGTAGATAGGTGACTCTCAACCTGTATCTCTAATCTTGACCTCACTTTCAATACCTAGGTCCTTGATTGCAACTATGTTTAACATATAAGGCAATGTTGACACTTGTTAGCATATTAAATTCAATGTAACCCAAAATAAACTGATCCTATACATACACACACACACACACACACACACAGAAACACACACACACACACACACATATTCCTCCTCCCCCCTTCTCCCTTCTCTATTTCTAATTCAAGTATTCACGTACCTGCTATATGCCACATACTATTTTAGGTACTGGAAAATATACTAGTGACTAAAACAGAATAAGTCTCCAATTTTATAAAGCGTAAATTCTGGGATGCAAGGTAGAAAAACAAAATAAAAACCTCATGGATATATAAAATGTCAAGTAGGCATAAGCACTATGGGAAAATATACAAATGACCAACAAACATATGAAAAAAACACTCGACACCACTAGTCATCAGGGAAATGCAAATTAAAATCACAATGAGATACCACCTGCCCCTGTCAGAATGGCCATTAATAAAAAGCAAAAAAATCAATAGATGCTGGCATGGATGCAGTGAAAAGGAACGCTTATATGCTGTTGGTGGTAATGTAAATTAGTACAACCTCTATGGAAAACAGTATGGAGATTCCTCAAAGAACTAAAAGTAAACCTACCATTCAATCCAGCAATCCCAATGGAAAAGAAATCATTGTATTGAAAAGACACTAGGTACCTATCCAAAAGAAAAGCTCTACCAAATGGTGCTTGCTCCATAGTGAGCCATCACACTGATGGTACTGCCGCTAAAAACCTCACAGAAGAATCCAAGACAGTCTAAAGAGATCTTCTGATCACTGATGCTCCTGCTACTACCACCCCCATTGCCCACGGAGTGGATGCTGCTAGGTATGCCCAAGGGTCAAGCGGGGGTGGTAGGATGTCTGGCTCCAGTCACTACCACCTGAGCTAGACCAGATTTAGCAGTCTCTGGAAAGAGTTTTTCCATGTATTGGGGAGAGTAGAGGCTAATCAATTCCCTTTCCTACTCATTGCTCTTTTCAGCCTAATCTGCTCCACACCAGTTGTTTCCAAACACTCACGCAGTCTCTTCCCTACAATACAAGCTTGTTTCCAGGAGAATTTGTTTGGGACCATTTCCCTTGTGTGCCGCTGGATAGACCTAGAGCTTCTACTTCCTTCATCTGACCACATGACTTGGTTCAGAGGCCACATCATGCTTCCTCTCTTTTTCTACCTCCATGGTAGTTGTGCATCAAAGAACTCATTGATCAGAGTAACAACAATCCTGCCCCATGGTTTCCATTCACTTTTCACTCCTTCTCTGCAGTAGCCTTCAAGCATGCATTTCAATAGCTTCTCACTCAGATGGAAGAAAAAGATAAAATTCTGCTATTCTGAGGTACCTCCCATATAGAAATATGAAATTTTAGTTTACTGAAGGCTGCTGAGTTATTACAACATCCATTTGTTAAATCTATCTTGAATTTACGGATACGTGCAAGTGTTTCCTCCTCTATTCCATGTGGATTTTCTTTTGTACTCTTACTTTCCCTGAATAGCAGACATTTCTACTTAAAATATCATTTTGTCCATTTTGGGACTTGAGACATTGAAGCAGATATCATAAATTAAAATGGTTAATGATTAAATCAAGAAAGGCATCAGGTGGTGATACTTTTCCTCCACAGATCTTACAGTTTAAGTCATTTTCTAACGAGTGACGATTTCAGTTTTTGTTGAAAGAGTCCCGAATAATTTGAGAGAAGGTGAGGAGGAAACTAATGGAGCGGAATCACAATGAAAATTGCTGAATTAATCCAGTAACTGCCTATACCAAGGAAAGAATATATATGCATGTCCCTTAAAGTTTCCACATGCATGTTGTATTTTTTTACGAGTCTACTTCATTTTCTCGCATTATGTGGTGAGTGTTCCATATGAATAGACTTCAATAGGCTTTTGAAACGTGGAATCGTGCAATGTATACCTCAACCCATAGAGTTAAGATGACACTGTTTGGGCTTCTCATCCTATGTGACTATAGAAGTATTTTGCATTTCTTTTCTTTGAATGGCCCTTTTTAGGCTATTAATATTTTTATTATATTTTGCCTAGTTGGGTACACAATGAATGACCTCATTTTTGAATGGCAAGATGAGGCACCTGTACAAGTGGCAGAAGGACTCACTTTGCCCCAATTTCTGTTGAAAGAAGAAAAAGATTTGCGATACTGCACTAAACATTACAATACAGGTAGGGGTTGAGTAGTCTTATTTACATCTATGACTTGTGGTTTTATGATATCTAGATGCTTCTTAATTATAATTCTAGGATAATTATTTTAACTATTCATAGCTCAATGTCTTTCATTGATGCATGACATCAATGGATGTCATTTGAAATTTATGAACTGTGACTCATTACATATTGTTAAATAATTGGTTTGTATGGGACCAAAGAAATTCCTGGTATCCAATTATATTTAAATTTTTTGTGAAATGCCCATTCTTATATAGTAATGATGTTTCCAAAAATGTCCCTTTAATTTCCATATGAGCAATAAAACTATATTTTTTAACCCTTCTTGGGCAATAAACACTGTCTCTGCTAACAAAAAGAGACTGCTTTTTTTTAAAAAAGGCTTCATTTGCCTAAACTTTCCCTTTGTCATATTTTCATGCATTTCAATGTATTTTTCTCTAAGTACCTACTACTCACACTGACACAGGAGCCTTTCACATTTGAGGTAGATATCAGGTGTAGTTATAATATTAACATAAAGGATTGAAGGATTCATGTGATATTTGTACATTCACAAAGTCTGTTCACTTCCCTTAACTGGCATGAGCTATTTCCATAAAACCTATTCTGACTGTATAACCTATTCCTGTGAATTCCATTAAACTGCCCATAATTGAGACATCACTCCACAGTGATGAGAGCGTGGTCTCCCACTCGCGTCAGCTGCCACTCTTATCATTTCATTACAGTAACTATGATTCATCTTCGGCTCAGCATGTTCCAGAACAGTGATCTGACTTTTCACTATACAAAATCCCTACTCTCTCTTATCTCCTTAAAAATTCACAATATCTGATCAAAAAGTCACTGTCCTTTTTGTTAACTCAGAGACGAAGCTGATATCTAACTTATTAGCGAGGTAAAGGTTAAAATCTCAACACAAAGATAAAGGGCCGGCAAGTCAACAGCAATGTCCTTGCTCAGAACCGAGGGGCAATTGTGTTAATAAATTCCTTTCAGAGAAATGCTAACAAGTCCCTAGAGTTGGCTTAGGGAGGTGTATTAGTTTCCTAGGGCTGCCATAACAAACTGTCACAAACTTGGTGGCTTAAAACAACAGAAATTTATTCTATCACAGTTCTGGAGGCTACAAGTACAAAATCAAGGTGTCAGCAAGGCCATGCTTTCTCTCAAGGCTTTAGGGAAGAATCCTTCCCTGCCTCTTCCTGCTTTTCTATTAAATATTTCTGGCAATCCTTGGTGTTCCTCAGCTTGTAGCTACATCACTTCAGTCTCTGCCTCCACAGTCACAAAGTATTCTTCCTGTGTGTCTGTGTCTCTGTGTCCAGATTTCCCTCTTCCTATAAGGACATCACTGATGTTGAATTTAGGGCCAACTTTAATCCAGTACAACCTCATCTTAACTTGATTACATCTGCAAATACCTTACTCCCAAAGTCACATTCACAGGCTCTGGGTGGGCATGAACTGTAGGGAGACATTATTCAACCCAGAATAAGGGGTGAAGTTGTAAACATCACCTGGGGATGAATATTTTATGATAGTCTCAAGACCCTTCCTTAGCATAAAGTAAGTTTCCATACTTCATTGAGTTATCTACCAAGCTATTACGGTTTAGAGGAAAAGAATTTACATTTATGAATCCCTACTATAAGCAAGGAATTGGAAAGGTATTTTCTTGGATGACATCATAGAGATCTCACAACTTTACAGTCTAGGCGATTAAAGCACAATAACTTGCCCAAAGTTACATAGAAAATAAAATAGTGTCCTCAATTAGGTATGTGGTTAATTTCAGACCCTGAGCTCCATTGTATATTTACTCCTACAATGCACAGGACTCCTCTGTTAATTTTCCAATAAGTGGCTCTGCTACTACATAGTTTCCTTAAGTTACTTATGCAAATGCAAAAAACCCCACAAAAACACTAGGTTACATAAGAACCACACTTGTAAATACCTTCCCTCTATAAAACGAAATATATTGAAGAAGTCAAAAATGCCTCCATACACAAATGAATTGCACAAACTTAGAGGATTTGTTCAGTTATATTTTCATTATTCCAAAGTATTTATTAATTATGTACTACAAGGCCCTATGATCTGTCTCCTTCTAATATTCTCTCCAAAATCTTCTACCTCTCTTTCCTTTGCTCTATAATCTGCCACAATAGCTTGCTCACTCATAAACACCAAACTCATTCCTTCCCTAGGGTCTTTGCATTTGCTCTTCCTTCTACATGTAAGGATTTTCCCAAAATTGTTCCAAGCCTAATACTCTCACATCCTGTAGGACTACTCAAATGCCAACTCCAGAAATGTCCTTATGTAACAAGCCTACGTTAAAGACCCAAAGCCCCCTCCACTTTCTGCTTTCACTGTCTGAAACTGTATCATTCATTTTTATGTTTACTTATTTATTGCATGTTTCCCTCATTGTCTTAAGTTTGTATTATATTTATTCTGTTTAAATCTACATTTTTGGGGTGTGCTTCAATGCATAGGTGATGATTTTTTTGGTCCAACTTGTTCACTTTTCTCTTTAGAACCACACAAACACGGAGTATATGTAATTATATGCAAGCAATGGTGTGTATGTGTACATGTGTATAATTTTTTATTTTAAATTTTTATAGATACATAAGAGTTGTACATATTTGTGGGGTACATGTGGTATTTTGTTAGGAGCATGAAATGTGCAATGATCAAATCTGGGTAACTAAGGTATCTGTCACCTCTTATAATATTCCAAATCTTCTCCTCTAGCTATTTTGAAATATACAATAAATAACTGTTAACTATAGTTGCCCTATTGTGCTATGGAACACTAGAACTTATTCTTTCTATCTAACTATATTTTTGTACCCATTAGCCAACCCTTTTTCATCCACCCCTCCCCGCTCTCCTTCCCAGACTCTGTTAACCACCATTTTCTTCACTACCACCATGAGGTTAATTATTTTATTAATAGCTCTCACATATGAGTGAGGACATGCAAAATTCATTTTTCTGTGCCTGGCTTATTTCATTTAACATAATGTCCTCCAGTTCCACCCATGTTTCTGTAAATGAAAAAATTCCATTCTTTTTTATGGCTGAATAATATTCCATTGTGCATGAATACCACATTTTCTTTATCTATCATCCATTGACACATAGATTGACTCTATTAATATATGGTGGTTATTGTGAATAGTGCTGCAATAAATAAGGAAGTGCAGGTATCTCTTTGACACACTGATTTCCTTTCTTTTGTATATATACTAAGCAGTGGGATTGCTGGATCATATGGTAGTTCTATTTTTAGTTTTTTTGAGGGATCTCCATACAGTCTTCCACAGTGGCTCTACTAATTTACATTCTCACCAACAGTATACCATTTTTCCTCTTTCTCTGCATTCTCACCAACATTTGTTACTTTCTGTATTTTTGATAATAGACATTTTACCTGGGGTGAGATGATATCTCATTATGGTTTTGATTGGAATTTTCCCTGATGTTGGGCATTTAAAAATGCTTTTTTAAAAAATGAAAACACAATGAGAGCTTATTTTTTTTCTTAAGAATCACCTGAAACTTGGAGAACTTACACAAATTATCCAAATGGTCACTGTTTCTAATCAAGCCATGAGATTACTTAACAGGTTATTTAACAGTGATATCATAAAAATGTTTTAGTTATTCATGCTTCATTTCATTTTTTAATGAAAAATTTAAAAAATTTATATTTACTAAGACTCTAAAGTATTTTCATATATTTCAGGAATCTTTAGGCATTCTGTATGTATTTGATAAATTGATAAAGGATTATGTGTGGCTTGCATGTGTGTTTCTGATTACTACACATGTTAAGAGTGGAATCCAACTTTCCCAGAGCTTATGAACTTTTGGTGAGACTTCAGCCCTGGAATTACATCCATTCTTCATCCAGAGCTAGTCTGCTTGCAACACTTGTGCAATAACTTGTGGCCCAAGACACATTAATAAAAGCTTTGTACTGAACCTACCTAGCAATATGGTAGCAATTTTCCTGCTGAGCAAAGATTCTCTTTGATATCTTTCTTTCATGGTGAGTCAGAGAATGTTACCTAAAGAACAGAATGTTAACTCTCTGACCTCATCCTTTTCAAAATAATGAGAATAAAGAGAGAATAAGACCAAGAATTGGGTGATTTAGAACATTTTTAAAAGGATAGATAAACTAGAGTAGTAGAGAAATAGAGTAAGGAGTAAAAGGAGAGGATAAGCAGAAATATCAACTTAATGTTTAATTAAGCCATAATTTATACCTCTATTACCACAATAGAGGTAGATAATAGACACAAAGGCATAAATATATAGTACAAATATATCTCATTTGTGTGTTATTTTTAAAGTTATTAATGGGAAATAACACACATTTTCCTATTTGTTTGCTTTATTATTTAAAAAATGACTTATCCTCAATTGTCTTTATCCCTCAGCATTTAAAGTAAATGTAGGCCGGGCGCTGTGGCTCACACCTGTAATCCTAGCACTCTGGGAGGCCGAGGCGGGTGGATCGTTGGAGCTCAGGAGTTCTAGACCAGCCTGAGCAAGAGCGAGACCCTGTCTCTACTAAAAATAGAAAGAAATTATCTGGACAACTAAAAATATATATAGAGAGAAAAAATTAGCCGGGCATGGTGGCGCATGCCTGTAGTCCCAGCTACTTGGGAGGCTGAGGCAGTAGGATCGCTTAAGCCCATGAGTTTGATGTTGCTGTGAGCTAGGCTGACACCACGGCACTCACTCTAGCCCAGGCAACAAAGCGAGACTCTGTCTCAAAAAAAATAAAGTAAATGTAAAATCCTCTGGAACAAATAGCATCCAGCTGTAAATGAACACCTAAAAGCATCAGAAACCATCAATGAGTAAAAAAGATGTTTATGTAATAAATTTATGTTTCTCCTGCCTACCTCAGAAGCAATTGTTAGAATCAAGTGGAATAATCTTTGAGTACTTTGACAAGTATGAAATGCTATTCAAATGCGAAGTAACAAGATCACATATTATTTCCTGAAAGAGTACACTTTCTTATTACATTGCTTCTAGATGCTAATAGAGAAAAATATTTTTCATAAATCAATATGAACATGTGATTTAGGGTCTCTTTTCATGGTAATGGAAAATTTTATGACAAAATAATTATGAAAATGAAACTGTGATATTTGATGCCATAACAAAAACCTATTTTTACTAATTGCTATATTTATTTTATAACCGATTAGGAAAGTTTACATGTATAGAAGTGCGATTCCATCTTGAACGACAAATGGGATACTATCTGATCCAGATGTACATTCCCAGTCTCCTGATTGTTATTCTATCCTGGGTTTCCTTCTGGATCAACATGGACGCAGCTCCGGCCAGGGTAGCTCTGGGAATAACCACTGTGTTGACCATGACCACACAGAGCTCAGGATCACGAGCCTCCTTACCAAAGGTAAGAGCACTCAATAGACTAGACGGACACATATTTGCACGTGTAAAGAAATCATTTTCAGCTTTTGTCAGATCTTTTTCAACAGCATTTATTATTCATTACCCATTTTCAAAGTAATAGGTAACCAGGGCAGAAAACTTGTAAAAAAAAAAAATCAATGAAGGAAAAAATTCTATAAACCAGTGATATCTGCTCTTCACGTTTTGTGTTATGATCCCTAATTATTTAAATATCAGTACCACTCTTATACACTATGGAATTCTTTGTACCTATCAATATTTAAACATTTAGAAAAATATAAAATATTTATTTAAGTTGAATCCATGTGGTAATCTTAAATGGTGGCATAGTACTCCACTGTATGGATATGCCATAAATTACTTACTCACTCTTAGGACTGACACTATGATGAATATTATATAAATATATAAATATATAAATATAATAAATGTATATATGTATATGTGTGTAGGCTCTACATATCACATATATCATCTATATATATTTATATACACACATATTATATGTATACACATATATGTATATATAAATATATTGCTTTATACATATTTTGCATTATTTTCTTAGTATACATTCTTAGAACCAGAATTGCTACACTGATAGCTGTATGCATTGATATATGTTGCCAAATTTACCTCTAGAAAAACATTATAGCAATTATACTACCACAAGTATTGTATCAGACTGCCCATGGTGCTGCACCCTAAGCCAAATGTGGTATTTATTATTTTTGTGGGTTTCCCCGCTCTGGCTTTTACATAGCTATAGGTCAATAGGAAGGACAGCTTGTCTATTTCCATGATTTCAGTCCATGTTGAGCTGCCAGAATTAAAATAAAACTGTTCCCTCTGTGAGATTTGTAAAGGACCCATTATTTCTTTTCATTAAATATTCTGAAATAAAACACAGGAAGTTCTTTTCATCCATTTAGCTGCATAGAAATCTAAAATTATTTTCTTTTCTTTTCTTTTTTTTTTTTTTTTGAGACAGAGTCTCACTCTGTTGCCCAGGCTAGAATGAGTGCCGTGGCATCAGCCTAGCTCACAGCAACCTCAAACTCCTGGGCTCAGGTGATCCTTCTGCCTCAGCCTCCCGAGTAGCTGGGACTACAGGCATGCGCCACCATGCTCGGCTAATTTTTTATATATATATTTTTTTAGCTGTCCATATATTTCTTTCTATTTTTAGTAGAGACGGGGTCTCGCTCTAGCTCAGGCTGGTCTCAAACTCCTGAGCTCCAACGATCCGCCCACCTCAGCCTCCCAGAGTGCTAGGATTACAGGCGTGAGCCACTGCGCCTGGCCTAAAATTATTTTCTTCCCCTAAAATGCTTCTAAGAAGTTTCTGTCACCTAAATTTAGTAATTCTTCTTGGAAGCTTTACTATTATTTTCATTTAAATAATGTACTTCATACAATAAAATCATATTAACTTTTCTTGTACATTTGATGCTATCTTCTTGCCATAACAAGTAAATTATATTAATAAATCTACTGTTAGGGCTTCCTTAGCCCTTTCTATGAGTTGCATTCTATGATTCAATTTTTTAGATTAAAAAAATGCCTATAGAAATAAAAGTGGGCAGCAGGATACTTTTATTATTAAAAATATTACTTAATATAGGAAGAACTTGTTATTTAACATGTTCACGCTGCCGCACTAAGATTTAACGCTTGTCATTCAATATAACGCCTACTTTTATAACACTATTTTCAAATGGTCTATAATAGCTGATACCATCAACTAGTGTTTTATAAAATATTGTCTATGTGAAAATTATAAATCTGTTTATAAGTTTGAACTAACAAGTCGCAATGCTTATTTATTTATGTGTAAATGCCACAAGGGTTGTGGGTAATAGTGGAAATTCCATAGTTAATCTGTAAAGGAAATCACCAGTTTACTCATTGATCCTCATGAGATAAACAGAAATGACATTTCATTTGTTCTGCATGTTATCAACCAGGAAAAAGAGAGCAAAATGCTCCATATCAGGAATCTATAGCTTCTATGAGGCACAGCAGAAAAGCACTTAGATACAGAGAGTAAAGTAGAATTGGGGGACCATGCAGTGTGAGTAGTGAAATCAGAAATAAAGAAAGCAATAAATATAAAAGACAGAATGGAGGCACAAGTTTTTTTTTAAAAAAAAAGGTGAAAGCAAGGTCTAGAATGGCTCCATACTTTTTCTCAAAAAATAGGAGACATTTTTTTAAAAGGCATTAATTTCACCAAGATCTCAGGGAAGGAACAAATATTCAACCGTGAGTTCAGCTATCACCATACATGTATACAAAGCCTCTTCATCTCTCCGATCATAGAGACAATGACCTCTAGAAATGTGATGACAGGTGTAACTCTGACCCACAAAAACAACTGATTGGCAAAGTGAGATCTTAAGAGAAGATGACCAGATCATCTCAGACTTTGTGATTAGTTAAGGAACAGGAGATTTAGTTATATACATTGTATTTTAGGAAGGCAGACCCTGAAGACCCAGGATAACAAACAAGAATTAATCTATGGGATGAGACCATTCAAAGGAGTAGAAAATCTCTTAAAAAATGCAATTCTTATTCTGTGACTTTTTTGAGCTAGAAAGGCAGGAGATGAGGACTCACACTTGTATTTAGGAGCAGATGTCTAAAACCATGCACCTTAAAATCTGTGTTCTCAATCTCACAAAAGAACCCTCAGATGCCTGAAAGTCTTACAGCTAAAACACTCACCATTCACCTGCTGACAAATTCTAGAAAGTAGGAAAAATAAATTCAAGAAAACTGATTATCAAACATAGGAGGAAAAAATAATAAATCATTGATTTAGAATAATTACTTAGTGTTTTGTCTAAGCTCTGTGTCAATACATCTCCTTCAGGATAAGAAGGTGCTTGGAAATCAGTCAAGTAAGACTCAGAGACTAGAATCTCAAAGAATATACACTTCAGCCAGCTCCCTGAAAACTAGAGATGAGATTCTGCTATGATATCCTCTATATTTTCTATTGCACTGGCCTCTACAGTGTCATGATAAATCAAGCATGTAATGGCCCCAAAGCAAGAAGGCTCCTGTGATTGATTCATTCCTTAGAAGTTGGAGCTATTTTGCATTTCTGCAGTGCCTGCATCAGGTGGCCGGAAGAGGGTGACATACATTATACTCCCAGAAAATTTTCAACATTATATAACCTTAGGAGAAATTCCTCACACCATGTGCTTGGAGCAGCAAGTGAGAAAAAATGGTGATGATCATGGGGCCATATACGGAGGGCTTTCTAGACCTTCGTAACGATTAGGTTTATTTTGGGTGAAGCAGTAGGTCACTGAAAAGTTTTAATGAGCGCAGTGATCACTCTGACTTCTGCATGAAGATCAGATAGAAAGAGCAGGGAGACTTCCAAGCGAGCTACTGAAGTCCTCGTCAGATGATCTCCTGGTGAGATGAACAGCAGCAGAGACAAGAGAGTAGCAGCAGAGGGATTTACAAAGCAGATGTTTTTGAGAAAATGTATTTGGAGGTGAAACAGACAGGATTTCCTCCTGAATTGAGAATTCAGGAACTCAAGAGTCAAGGGTGGTGTTCAAGCGAGTAATTAGGCAAGTAGTGGTGACAGTTACTGATGGGGAAGGTTGAGGGGGAGGGTGATCCAGGTTTCTCTTTTGAACATGTTAACTTTGAGGTGTTTATAGGGCAACTGCATGGAACTGTCAAAAACTAAGAACTTCTAAAGTTCTGCCCAGGAACACCCAGGCCTCAGATTTTAGGGAGTAAACTGCAAATGGACAGGAAAGCAGATCCGAGGTGATTTTTCTAAGAATGAAAGAAAGCCCAGAAATAGGGGGAAAGAAGACGTGTTTGTGGTTGGCTCTCCTACAGCTGAAAAATCTTTTCTCTCCTTTCGTCCTCTAGGGCCATCTGTACCCATAAACAGAGTACGTTAGACAGTCTGGTTAAGGGCAAGACCCAGTCACCCTTAAACTTTTCTCCCAAACTCTTTGAGATCCCAACATTTTCTGATCTTTACTTAGATATGGAAAAGCAATCCTCCTTAAGTAGATTAGGCTTTAAGCAGGGGTGAAAGAGGGAATAGATACAATCACTCAGTTGTTTTTCAATACAAATTTGATTTATACTAATACCCAGTTAAGATCTTGGCAATGAGAGAATTATATTTTTTGTTAAGTATGGGGATGGGCAGGAATAGAGAAAATCAGTAGAAGAAATAAAATACAATTTAATTTAGAAACTCTGGGTTCTAGAAATAATCCACATTAGAGAACTCTGGGGAAATTTTGACTATGCAGCTCTATTACCTAAACCTTACTTTTTCTCTTCTAATCTCAACAATCAACTCATTTCTATAAGAGACCTACCTTTATCCCTTTTTTCTTCCTGTTTCATAGAGACCAGCTAAAGACCAGCTTTGGTACATGTTTTTTGTTTCATACCATCTGCATAAGTACACAAGTATCACTGTGCATACACGAGTTTAGTCTTTTAAAAAAGAGATTCAAATTTATTACCATACCAGGCCAGGCACAGTGGCTCACAGTGGGGTCTATAACCCCAGCACTTTGGGAGGCTGAGTCGGGAGGATTGCTTGAGATCAGGAGTCCAAGGCTGCAGTGAGCTATGATCATACCACTGCACTCTAGCCAGGGCAACAGAGCAAGACCCTGCCTCTAAAAACAATAATAAGAATTTTAAAAAATTTAAAAAAACCCTATTACCATATTAGGGACCTTTGAACATAGCATATCAGATGTGTGTGTGTGCACACACACACACTATACACACTGCACACATTCACACATAGATATAAACTTGGCAGGGTGGGAGAAGTCTCTAGATTCAAGTTCACACAAACCCTAGCTCTTAACACAATATGTTATGAGATTCTTGGTGATTGGGGATGCTTCACTCCAGTTTAGTTGCAATTATTCTGCATAACAAATATTCCCCAAATCTCAATGGCTTACAACATTCATTCTTGCTCACAGGCCTGTGAGTCACCTGTGTTGCTTCTGAGCTTGCCTGAGATTGGCTGTGTTAGAGCGGGCTTGGAGTAGGCTGTGGAGTGGGTGCCAGTCTGCTCCCTGGGTCTCCTCATCTGGGGACTACAGGTACCAGTAACGTGTTCCTCCCATGGGGAGAGTGCAGGAAAGCAAGAAGGCAAGCAGAAACATGCAAGGCTTTTGCTCATAACTAGCACACAGTCACTTCTATTCTCGGTCCATAAATTAGACCAAGTCTCAGGGTCAAACCCGAAGTCGGTGGGGTGGGGGACTGTCCTCCACCCACAGGGAAGCCTTGGAGAGGAAGAGAGGGAAAAAGGATTGTAAACAAATCATCTTGTCCGCCTCAGAGCAATGATTTGTTACAAGCTTTCTGTCTCCTTTCTTAGACTACACTGTGGCTTATTAGTACAATAAATACTCAAAAGAACAAGAGGGGAAGAAGGGATAGAGAGGGGAAAGAGGGAGCAGTTCCAGGGAGATTCTATGTGGATTTCTGTCAGTTTGCCCCCACCACTATGACCGGCTCATTCAGAACACAGCTAACAAACATTAACAAATAAGGAGTGCTTGAAATCTCAAAGATGGTTAATTCAGCAAATATTTTACAGGAGCTCAGAAGCCTGCAGCCTATGGAAATTGCAAATTCTGCACCAGAGCAGTTTATCCTCAACAATTACTTAAAATTACGAGGATTACCTAAACCTCAGGGTTCCTCTCATTTTCCCCCTTTCTATCTGTCTGTGAAACCCCCAAGAATAGCTTTTTGAGGGGACAAACTATCTTTTAAATATTTTTATCCTCAACCTAAATCAGTATATAATATATGGCTATTCAGTGATCATCATGCAGGTATTTAAAGACTATGTGAACTTTTAAAACTTTTACTTAGTAGTCTTAACTTGAGAGGATGTCATTGAATTACTCTTTACTTATGCTGAACCATATTTTTCTCCTGAAAACCACCAAATTAATGAAAAAGAATTGCATTTATCTATATTAGAGTATACTGAAAACATTGGTTCCTAGAAAATATAATAAATATAGCTTTTATAGTAAGTTCTTATTCTTAATAAAGATGCCAATTACAGAAATGATTGCAACTATTAAAAAATATAAATTGAACTGTTATTTTTTTGAATGCCCTGATTGGGTTGGCACATGATTTATATGCAAGGTTGATCACACTGAAAAGATAGGAAATGGGGAGAAAAATGAAGAATTTGTATTCACTGTTGTGTTCTTATCTAATTAGTGAATATACATTCTTTTTCTTCTGAAAAAAAATATTCTTCAGTTTTAAAGGAGAGTAAGTTATAAATGTTGTTGATAATGTAAATGGGATTACAGGAGCTACATAGTAATAAGGTTTCCCTATTAATATAACAATTAATAGTTATTACTGTCAGTAATGTTTTGGTCCTCACCATTTAAATACAATATTCTAATATTTACTCAAAATATAATTAACTAGTATCATTTCAACCAAGTTCAGTAAAAACATGATACAAGTAGATTTATTTTTAATTATGTGACAAAATATTTAATAAGCGAATTTAATTTCATGATATAATATTTGATGCAATATTTCTAATTAAATTTTTAAAAATTTTTATAGATTATACTAATGAATGTAGTTATATACATACTCATTTACAAAAAAGAGAAAAAAGGAAAAAGGCATAGATTATGAAAGAATTATTTATTCATAGTCTTTTTGTTAGAATCACAAGATATAATGCATATCAATACCATTCAATTTTATTACTGATATAAAAATTATGTTTGGTAAATAGATGATTTCTAAACATGGATGTCTCCTATGATAAAAAGAATAGAAATTGATGGATATCTCTGGTTCTGCATTTCGTCTCAGAACCTACACTTAGTAGGCTCACTAGATCCAAATGAGCTGAAAAATTACAATTATCAAGCATTTCTGTGTACTTTACATAGAGAGAGAGCTGCTGCATAAGTTCTTAAGTCTGATGGAACAATTAGGGTAAGTATGTGACCAAACCACAAAGTTTAGAATTTTTTAAAACAGCATAATACAATGGCCTTAGCATCAAACTAAATATAAAAACAGAAGATGGGTATGCAGTTTTGAGACCACCTTTCCTAAATAATGTCATAAACTCCCTTTACTCATTCAAAAATATCCTGGAATCATACAGTGAACCCCCTAAAGATCAAAATGGATATAAAACTACCCTTTAGCCAGTGAACAAAAGAGTTTGGTCCCAAAACCAGTGTTAAAAGCACTTTCTGGGCTTTGTATGTTTCCATGATTCCAGTTTGAAATTATAAACAAAGCTGGCAAACACCAGAGGAAAAAGGAAGAGGAGGGTATATGATTACAATAAAGAGATGCTGCAGAAATACAAAACCTTCAGTACAAAAAGAAGAAAGAGGTCACAAATATAATTTGACCTTAACTGAGTAGGTCAAAAAAGATAATATATTAAGAAATGCCAGTTAAATCTAACAGCATGTGCCTAACAAGCATTTTCAGTAACATCTAGATTTATTTTACGGTTTCACCTAAGGGTTAAACACGAGAGAAAGAGCTGCGCCCTGTGGAAGGGAGGATGGTGAAGCTGCGGGAACCCCAGTGGGAATCAGAGATGACCGCGTAGCCTCTCACACCTTTAGCCTTTCTGATTGCACTTTCCTCACCTTGTGACTAGAAGGATTGGTCAAGTTCATCGCTTTGGAAACAATGCATCTCTGTTATTACATGATTTGCATTTTACCTCCTAAAGTGACAAGCTTTATGTGGAAAAAACTGTTGTGTTAGAAGCATCACTCATTTACTAAGGTTACGCGTATCACAATCAGTATGCACGTGACAGCCCTAGGACTGCTGTGAGTCGCCTTCCAGGATAATAAATGTCAGAATGTCAAAGCTCACAGTATCCTGGGCTGTGTGATTCACCGCCTAGTGCCTGGTGCTCTGAGAAAACAGTCCTGGAATCAGCTCCTTTTGCCTCTCCAATATCAGCTTCATTCTGCTTCAACAGCTGTTCTGAAAACTGTTTATTCTTTTCCTTTGTTTGGATTCCTTTCTCCTTGGCTTTAGGTCTTAAATGAATTTAGAAATGCTTTTGGGATTAATATTTTTTCTTATTACAAAATGTAAAATTCTCTTATAAGTTTTTGCACTAGGGAGAAATGTAGGATTAAGTGTACTACAATTAGGATTTTAAACATGAAAGATGAAATGAATAGTCAAGGAGATCTGAAATAAAAACCTCAGAAGACAAGGCACTACACAAGCAGAGACATTTTCTGCATATCTCAGAGAAAAAGCATTTATCTGTATGCTTGAGGCACTTGCCCATTCCACAGCCCAAATTAGTCATCACAGTTTACTTGACATTTCTGAGGAACTGGGGAACTCCACCAGGACTGATTGTCATTAGAAGGAGAAGCAATTACCCTTTTCCAAGGGCTATGTTAGCTAATCAAAAGCATACACTGCAATGTTTGGTTTTACTTCTTTCTCAAGTAAAAGGCAAGTTTGGATTGAGAAAAAATTTTACAAAATATGCTCTCTTAAGTAGTCCCTGGAATTTTACCTTACAGAGTACCTTCATGTAGGATTAGATGAGATTTTGTGATTCAAAGCCAGCTTCTTGTTTAATGATTTCTTATTCTTAAGTTTAAGCTATGTTATTTGTAAATGCATTTAAATTTCTATTTCTAGAATCCATTGATTAATATTAATAGTAGTCTGGGTTACAATTTAATAACTACATCTAACATATTTTTACCCACTAATGTTATCTATAAGCTGTAGCATGGGAATTTATTAGTCCCACAATAATCCTTTTGACCACTTCTGTGGACTAAGATAAGAAATGCATCTGGGCAGGGCTCTCAACCACAGCATATAGTGTCATACTTAGAATACAGCTCCCCCAATGTACTCACCAAGGAATATAATCTGAGATTGATGTTATTCAATAATATTATCAGAAGCTTACACAAGTGTTAACTTATTTATGAAGGCTTGGCTAAGATACATGCAACCTCTCTGTTCCTCTGGATCAGACAGCACAAAATCAAAAAGACTTCTGGGGTCAGATGCACAAATAAACAAAGTGGTCTGGTGTAATTAATCAAGGGAGGAGGGATGAGTAGGACGGGTAACTGGTGAGGTGAATTTTGTGCTTAGAAGCATATTCTTTTTCTTTTTTGAGACATAGTGCAGTCCAAACAAACTCATTCCCATGCCTGAATCTGGCTTGCAGCCTGCCTGTCCTCACTCCCTGTGTCTAGGTAATTGATTATCTGTCTTGGATTAAGTTAGCGCTTCAGGGCACTACCTAGACTCTATTTTTTGTAGCCCCTTACAATTGGTTTTACTAAATTTGGAACTGATACTACTGTTTTAGAAAATTTGGGGTTGAAAATCAGGGGTTGTTTCTTATTCTTTGTCATACCCTAATTATTAATAATTGACAGCTTCTTTCTGTAAACCAACGAGTTTTGGTCTTTAACAAAGCTGTTTTTATTTTTTACTCAAGTTATCATGAATAGTGATCATACATAACCCACGCTGTTTTTCAATCCTGCGCTTACGGGGATTTTTGTTTTTGCTTCAGAAGTACAAATGGAGATTTCCCCACCTGATTGCCTCTGGAGCTGTCACAGTGCTGTGTGCCACAGAGGTGGGCCCTCTCTCACCCTGCAAGCACGTGGTAGGGTTGCACCTCCCAGTTCTCTCAAGGTTGCCTGTGAGTAGTTCTGGCTAATGAGCTTTGAGCAGAAGTGACCTGTGCCACTTCTAGCCTAGAACATTTATTATTATATGTCAGACCCACCAGTGCCCCGGTTTTCCTCTGCTGCTGTGTTACAAGTGAGAGTGACAGTGACAACACCACTTCAGAGTCACCATTTGACTCAAAGTGGACATGGAGTATGAGAGAAAAATAAACCTTTGTTGTTTTAAGCCTGTGAGATTTGCGGTTGTTTGTTAACTGTATCATTTCCCAGCTTGAATCCTCCCTATACCCACACGCTCATATATTTAGAGGGACAGATGTAGAGAAATACCACGCTGAGGCAAACTCCCTGAACATGACTGCTTCCCAGGGCCCAGGTGACTTGATTCCATCTTTAATAACCAGTATGAATGATAGTGATAAAATCTAATTATATGTTATTTTTAATTTGGGGTACAAGAGGCAGGCTTTCTCTATTTTTTAATAACATTGTAAAGTAGAAAGAATACATACTGTTTCTGAAAAAAAATACCATCTAAAAGGTTTTATTTGGAACTTGAGAAAATATTGCACCTTGCTTTGACATTGATTATACATTTTTTAGTAAAAAAAAATGATATAAAAAGTCTACAGAACATATGATGCTTATATTCCTTCCCCTAAATTATGAAACTTACTTTTTAGAATGAAACAGACAAGGCCTTGCAGAAACCTAGCGCTGGGTACTCAAGTGATAACTTACTAAGCTGGGCTCTTCCCAGATGACTACGTGGCAAGCAGGCAATGTGGCCGGCTCCTGGCTCACAGACAACTTTGCTGTAGTTCATATTGTTGGGGCAGTTTCATTGTTTTTCAAAGGACAAAATATTTCTCTGATCTTAACAGTTTTGCTTTACCAGAGCAACTGGTTTGTTTTATCTAGTAGATACACTGACCATGTCTCCATTTCTTACATTGTTTCCTAGGAAGCTGACTGTCAGAATTTAGGGTCAAAACTAGCAAATATGACAGACCTTAAAGTATGTATTTTTGTACCGATTTTACTCTTAACTATCAGATGAAAGTTAAAGAGGCTGGAATTTCAAGATACAGAGAGAAACTTACAGAGCTTACTGTTGTAATTTGTAGTGGTTGCTTAAATAGAAGCAGCCTAATAACTAGGTGATATAGAAGAAGAGTTAAGTTTATGGGCTCTAGAACCAGATCAGTTATATTTGAACCCTAACTTTGCACCTTGGTAGCTGTGTGACCTTAAGCAAGTTATTTCACTGCACCTCTGTTTCTTATTTTTAAGATGGGGATAATTGCCTCTATGGTCATGAGGATTAAAAGTATTAATATATGGACACTATTGAAAACATTTCTTGGCATATTAGTTATTATAATTATTTCTCTAATAATAAATGGCCAATGATTACAAGTCAATCCACACGGTTCAATCATTCAACGTCAGGTGAAAGCCTTCACTGTGACGAGCACTGCAATAGGTCCTGGAAAGACAGAAATGGGTAAGACCAGGCCCTTGTCTTAGCTCACAGGATATAACAGCCTGAAAGGAGAAAGACACAAAAATGGATAATGTCTGCACAGTGGGGCAAAATCGATAATAAGATGAGTTATATGGTATTTGCTATCAATGCATATTTTGCTAAAATATCAGTATAGACATTTCACCTTCAAATCCTCACAGACACTCTAATTGTTTGTATTCTTCTAAGGCAAAGTTTGGAAAATAGAGAGCACTTAGGGATTGTGGGACAGAGTTAGGAACAGAAGGCAGGACATTCAAGTGGTGCTATGCAGAAGACAGCTTGTAAGAACTCCTCAAAAATAAACATAATTACAGTGTAATGAGAGACCCGAGAAAAGGGTTCTATGAGAAAAGTAGGGGTGGCACTGCCGAGAAGGGCTGTCGGGCTCTGGCCACGTGGGGAGGTTTCCCTGAGGAAGCAGCTTTTCGGCTGAGACCTGGAGGATACACAGCAGTCACCCAAATGAAGCCGTGTTCCAGACGAAAGCAAGAGCAAGTACAAAGCTGCTGAGGCAGGATGGAGCTTGCCGATTGCTTCCAGGTTCCAAAAACTGAAAGAAGGAAATTGTAGCTAGACCGTAATAAGCAAGGAAGAAAGTGGCCTGTGATAAGGGAATGATCACAGCCTCAGGGAGGCCTTCCCTGACCACTCCCACCCAGCACAGCCCCCTCTGCCCAGGCCCTCGCTATCCCGTTACCCTCCTGTATGTTCTTTAAAGCATTTCTCTTAAATTATCTTGTTTCTGTGTTTGTTTTTTATTGTATGTTTTCCCACCTTGAATGTAGCCACATTAATAAGGGGCCTTGCCTGTCTCACTCATTTCTATACCTGCAACACTGAGAACATAACCTGGGTTCACCCTGGCATTCAATACATGTTGTGTAAACAGTAAAAGAAAAACCAGTGAATGAAGGCATGTGGTGACAGAGGGTAGCTGGCGCCTAATCATGAAGGGCTTTATACCCCGTAAAGCAGATTTTGGACTTTAAATTAATGGAAAACAATCGAAGAGTTTTAAGTCCACAGCATTGAGATCAAATTTGCATTTAAGAACCACTGAGTGTTGTGTGTCAAGGACAGATCTGAGGCACTGAGAAACGGATTGTGGCAGGCAAGAATTCTGACAGTGAAAGACCCATGCGAGACATGGATTATGGTGGCTCAATCAATGCGACAGGGGTAATATAGGACATAAATGGATAAATTTGAGAAATAGCAAGAAAGTATAATTAACTGGCTTTGATTGACATGAAAGAGAGAGAGAAAGAGAGAGAGATAGAAGGAGAGGCGGTGCCCTCTAGATTTGCCTGGGAACAACTGCAAACAAAGTGGATCCTTTCACTGAGGAGAGAGAGGGAGTTGTGTGTTTCCTGTTTGTGTGGGGGAGTCTGGCAGAGGTTCCTAACTCCTTTTTAGTCAGATTAAGTTTGAGGTGCATGAGACAACCAAACGGTGCTGTCAAGTAAGAACCGGGCAAGAGAGGGATCTCCTCAGGAAATAGAGATTTGGGAGTCCTGAGCACAGAGGAAGAATTGAATCCATGGGAACAGATAAGATGAATTAGTGAGAAGCCTCAGAGTGAGAATACAAGAGGGCCCAGGCCACATCCCTGAGAAACTCAGGAAGGGAGAGAAGAGTCTGCAAAGCAGGTTGGTGGAATGGAGAGAGGGAAACCTGGATAGCATAGGTCCCGGAGCCATGGAAAGCGCATAGAAAGCGCTCGCTTTGAGAAGGAAGCAGCCTTCTGCAAGTTGGCTTGGGAGTGGTTTCCGTGACAATGGTCTCCTGGCCAGTGCATCTAATTAGTAAGCCTTTAGGTTTTATTTCCGCACATGCTTGTATTCAAGGAGTAATAGTGAGGAGAGATTGTTCCTTAAAATAAAATTAGGGCTCCAACTGCACAGTAGAGAATGGGACTGTTGGCAAGGTGGCCCAGAGGGATGCACCAGATTGGAACGACACTGCCCCAAAGGACAGCATGAGTAAGGGCTGGGAAGAAGGTAATAATTCTGAATCACTTGGGGGGGGCGGTTATTGTATGTCATTGGTGTGTTGTGTGAATGTGTTGGAATAACAAACACTGTCTTTATTTTAAAGTTACTAGCCCTAGAGTTCCAAACACCCCAGGTCCTGTGTTTGCTGTACTTGGAGGGGAAGTTAGGATGGGGGAGGAGAAATGATTTGAAATTGGTGAAGGGGGTCAGAAGAGAAGATGAAGAAAGTAGGCCTTTCAGGCTCAATGCACAAGACTGTTCACAATTAGCAGAACCCTGGCAGACACCAATGATGTTTCCATATGTCTGTTGTCACTGAAAACTCTCATTGAATTAATTTGGAAATTATATTTATGATTTAATCTTTTTGGTTCATGTCATTAAAGATTCAAGATGTTGAACAATGCACACATACTTTTTGAGTCATATTCTTCCAGGAATGATGTGGCTTGAGACAACATCTTTGAAAGCTATATTACTTTTTCCAAGACTGTATGTATCTGGAGGCAGCCAGAAATTGCTGGCAGAATGATAGAATTTATGAGATTTAAACGTATACTTTGCAAACAGATGGACACTTAACACAGCACTTGAATAAAATGGGATAGATCACTTTTTGCCCAGTAGAGACCATTCTGGCAGGAGAAGTCACACTTAAGTTCCAGGAGGAGATGCAGGTGGCTCCCTTGCTGAAATGCTTCATATGTAAATTGACGCCATTGCAAGTGTCAAGAAATGGACTCTTTTAAAAAGAAAATCAAATCCAATTCAAGGTTCTAACAGTGTTGCCCTAGACAGTGGATCTGCATATAAGTCATCTATTATTCACTCTTTCCTGTGTATTTTAACATTTAATGCCTCCATTTATCTGTCCATCCACCCAGCAAATATGTGTGCATGCGCCTAACACTGTTGTGATGGTGAACAAAACAGAGCTGCCATCTGCCCTCAGAGTCACAGTCTGAATAGAAAGAGCCAAGAAATAAGCAATGGCGGTGCAGTGTGTTAAGGTGACACAGTAAGTAAGCACAGGTGCCATGGGATTCTGAACCAGACCTGGGCAACAGCCTCCAGCCATAAGGGCTAGCTGGGAGATGTGGGAGAGAGTTTGTTTTCTACTTTATTTGCTGCTCCTACCACCATAACCTTCCCCCAAACGTTGAGCCACTATCCTTTAAAACTACAACCTAAACATGGTCAAAATTCCCACAGGCTGACATTTGATAAAAATAGCAACACTAAATCTTAAGGATGAAGAAAAAGAAAAAAATACAGAGGATACAAACAGCACAAAAATAGTCAAGTCCTCAAAATGTAGGATGTTGATCCTTAAGGCAACTGTGTACTGCATCCAAAGAAGTAGAACATCTTTGCTTGAACATAGCCTGGCTTTCCGCTCCCTTAGACCCACATCTTCTTGGGGTAGGGATGTTTGTTTATATCATGGGGAAGCAGGCTTCTAGGTAATTATCTATTTCCAAGGAAAGATGGGAAAACAGCTTTCATAAATATCTCTTCTTATTTTGAATACTTATTAAATGAGAGGATTTTCCACATTGAACTGGCTATATCAAGGTAAGCAACAAAATGATTTCTCTCTCACTCACTCCACAAAAGGTAATGTTTTTGCTGACACTGTTTGCACGGTATCTCACCTTAACTCTGGAATATATACACACATTCATACACACAGATACAATAAGACGGGACACTGATACTCAAGGCAAATTTTCAACCTCAAACAATGGACATAGGCAGAGATATGTGTGCAACTACAACTTCAAATCACTGCCCCAATTAGCCTCAGAGGACTATGAAAGCAGTTTCTTAAAAGTTACTAAATTGCTTGTGCCAAAGGACTTAGGTCTATCAATCTGTTTCTAGAAAATATATGCCTTTTTACTCTTTTTATTCTTCTCTTCCCTTCCTATCTCTTTATTTTGTTTTTTAAATAAACATTGTCTGTTCTTTCCATTTTTTCCCTCATCCTTCACTTCCCTTCCCTGCTTTTGAGGTGACAAGAGACAGCAAGACCTGGGGCACACAGCTGAGGAGGTGGTCAGGATCAAGGAGGCTGGCTGGGGCTGGCGGAACCAGCGTCAAGGATGCAGCCAGACTGCGAGGGCCTTTGGGGAAGAGTAAACAGATAGTGAGGACCAAGGCCAGTGGGGCCTCCAGGGATGGGACCAGGAACAACGAGGCAACTGAGGCCAATGGAGCTGAGAAGGTGCTTGGTGGAATTGAGATATCAGTTACATACATACAGGGTGAATGATTAAATACAAGTTTCTCACTTTTAGAGAATAGTGCTAGATATACAGAAAGGGCAAAGGCCAGTATGAATCCTGTGGTGTTGAGGTGGAATTAGAGATACCAGTGTGAGTTCACGTTTAAGGGATGGATGGATGGATGGATGGATGGATGGATGGATAAATAGATAACAGAGAAATAGATACAGATGCTGTATGTTGTGTGTATACATATGTTTGTAATTTCTAGCTCTGCTCATGTAGAAGGCCTAGAAGTAATGCCACTCAGGAAGAGGTGAGCACACTAGCATCTAGATCTTGGTTTCTAAAAGTCATCATTCACTAAAGGAGGTTCTGTTCCTTAGAGAATCGGCTGATTCAAGGACTAGAACAGCAAAAGTACAATATGAACCCAGAATTTCTTGTGCCAGAATGTGAGGAAATGCTCAAATAATGGAGTCTTGTCAAAAGGATTTATGTGCTAATGTTTAAGAGCTCCTACTAGTCCAATGTGGGATAATGTGAGCATCAAAATAAATAATCATGTTGATATATTACATCCCATTCAATAAAATAGCTATCCATCAGTCTACACTGATACAAATCAACAAATGGGTAAACAGATAAATATAGGAGACAGGAACTTTCCTTACAGTAGGATTCTAAGTAATAAATGTAGATGGGTGATGAAATTAGGCAATCACCATTTAATAACCATCATTGTAATAACTGATTCAGGCAAAAATCATCAATGAATGCTAAATCTAGTGTTTGAAAGTTTGAAGAGTAATTGAATATTTACATAGTTTCAAAACATTCCATACATGGGAAAATTAGTACCTTTGCACTAGAGAAACCTAGCAGACATCACCTTAACTAATTAAGCATTGTGTGCCTCCTGATGGGATACACTGGGTGTATTTGGTGAGAACAGGATATCCTGTTGAGGAATTCCTACTAAAAATCCGTAAGCTGGACCTAAAATGAAGAAACACTGGGCAAACTTTAAGTGAAAGACACTCTAGAAAATAACTGGCCTGCACTCATCCAAAGAACCAACGACATAAAAAGCAAGGAGGGGCTGAGCAAAATGTTCCACGCTGAAAACTGAAGAGTCATGAAAACAAAATGCAACACATGAACCTGGATTAAATCCTGGGCTGGAAAAAAAAAAAAGTGTTTTTGTTTCTTTAAAAAAAAAAAATGGGACATTATTAGAGACAATTGGTAAAATGGAAATGGGGCTTTAGGGTTCGGTGGTAGGACTTTATCAGTGTTCAATTCCTGATTTTGCTGAGTGTATGGTGTCATGCCAGAAAATTACACTTAAATAATTTGGGGAAGAGGAAAACATATATACACACATGTATATAAAGAATAATAAATGTGGTCAAATATTAACAACTAGGGAAGTTGAAAGTTCTTTTTACTATTCTTATAACATATCTTTAAAGTTGAAAATATTTCAAAATAGGTAGCAAATAACCATATGTTACTCATTTGTAAATGCATTAAAATAAAATTATCTTAACAGGATTAATAAATAAAATTGTAAAATTAAAAAATATACATTAAAGTAAAAAATATAAATGAAAATATAAACTAGAATGTCAACAGTGTTATCTAGTTTCAATGTTGCTTCATATCTTTCAAGCATTATACTGTTCTGAAGATAAAATATATTTCATCTTATTTTTCCTTTCATCGTATGATTGGGCTACTGCCTAATGTGAAAAAAATTAACAAAATACATAAAAGTTTTAAAATATGACTAATACACAAAATCTGCAAAAATTTTTAAGAAAAATTCTTGTTATGAAAAAACTGTCTTTCTTTAATTTTTCCAACTTATATATAAATGATATAGATCAGAATCAGAAAAATTCAGTTTTGTTCTCAAAGGAAGAAACAAAATAAATCAATTTGCTTGCTTTCTCTTTCTTGGCTAGGTTTCATATGTCAAAGCCATTGACATTTGGATGGCAGTGTGCCTCCTTTTTGTGTTTTCAGCACTTCTGGAGTATGCAGCTGTAAATTTTGTATCAAGGCAACACAAAGAACTTCTGAGATTTCGGCGAAAGAGAAAGAATAAGGTAAACGATTAAATGTATTGGGTTTGGTGGAATCCAATTTTCACTGGAAAGTGAATTTGTTGTATTCAATAGAGATGCGAAGAGAAGAAATTTGGGGCTGGGGATGAAATGATATGATATTCTTTTCATTTTATCCAACTGAAACTTGAAGTGTCAAAAATAGTTTCAGGGAGAAAAGTATGACACCTAGCTATACTTTAAACAGCATATCTAGTGACATGAGACCTTTATCAACTTCTTTCTAATGTACTTCCTGGAACACACTGTTTTTTGCCTCAATTAATGAAATATTTCTTACTCGTAATGTTACAATTGCTAATGGATCTACTTGAATTAAGTCATCAAATGCAATTATTAAGGTTGTTCCTTTTTCTGAGCTAATTACTTTAATGGTTTCCGTCAAATATTGCTTATTTATTAATGCCTTGATGATACGTTCATGCAAAACTATGTAGTCTCTTTTTTATGCCTATTTTCTTGTTCTTAAGACACTTCTTTGGAAACTCTTTGGGAAATATAATAAAGTGCTATTGTTGCCTTGCTATCATCTGATAAAAGATGAAACCAGGAGAAAATTTATTTAGAACATTATTAGGAGATGATAGGAAGTTGTAGAAGTAATTGGATTTGGATGCCCCAAATGGGGTTGCTGCCCTCCATTCAGACCTGTAATGGCATTTCCCTTTACATGCATGTGCTTTTGACCAACCCCTTTCCTTTTCTGTAAAGGAGGATTCCTACTGACAGAAAATCTCTGAGCTTATGTCTTCTGATGTGAATGTGCCAACTGACATTTTGAAAAGCAAATGGTCTTCAAAGTAATAGAGAGCAATGTCGAAGTTATGTATAATTGTGGCCAGGATCCAATATACTGGAATATTTAAGTCAAAACATGAGTCTTAATGATAACAGTCTGGTTGACATAATGTACATTTCTAAAGATTTTTAAAGGTTTTAATTTTTTTAAGGATTCTTTATGGTTTCTGAATTATTGACTGCAATTTCTAAATTTACTAAACTTTTTTGAAGCACCAAGCCTTGATCTCTCACTGTTTGAGTCTACTTAGCATTAAACATATTCTAAAACAGTAACTTATTCAATCATTTCTAGTTACCCCTCAAAAATCATCACTACACCAATAAACACCCAGTTAACTGTAGCATGGAAAGAACAGCAGCATTGGGAGACCAAGTATTACACTGAACAGAAAACAATGCCAGAGCTTGCATTTAGTTAAATTTTTATGAAAACAAAATCATATCATTTGCATATTGAAATGTATTGTGATGGGGAAATTAACTTTTCTTTATCTTCCCCTACCTCACCCTAGTCTACTGGTCTCTACATTTCCTCATTCTCCTGGTATGTCTCTTTCCTCCCCTCCTCTCTCCCTCTCTCCCGCTTACTTGCTCTCCTTTTCTCTCATGATTCCTGGCACTGGCTGAAGGAGGACAAATGCTGTATCACAGTGGGGGAAGCCCTTGTCTTTCTTTCCCATTAGTAATTGACAGAGACAATTTTCCCCTGTAGTGTCATTAACCAGAATTAAAGCAATACTCATTTTTCCTAACAGTATGATTTGCTTTTGCATTTTTATTTTCCGTTTCTTTACCTTCTTTCTCCTCTTACCCAAGTTAGAATGTATTGACTATATGCCGCAAATACTAGAAATGAGAAGTATTATGTATATGGTGCCCAAGTGGGAAAGTCTGAGAGCTCAGCCATCTTCTACATTCACCGCCCAACCAACAGCCACAGTATCCAGTGGGAAAATTTAGACACTGAACTGTGGGTCCTTTTTAAAAAATTATTCTTACCAACCTGTCTGTTTACTCAGTTTTACCACAGGGGGAAGTAAGATAAAAAAATATGTGATGCCCCTTACTCCTTAGCTCCTAGAAAGATGGAAAGATTAATTTTTCCAGTGATTGATACTTTGGGAAAATAAAGAAATGCAAAAATTGTCATATATTATTATTTTCTAATAACTACTTGACATACTCAGCAAGCAAATGCAACTAAGTGTAATTAAGATTTAATGCAGAGAAAAACTAGGTTTTTTTTAAAGTTCTATTCATACTTTGGGGTAGCTACCTTGCATTTGTGAAAATCTATTAATTGATCCGTATGTATGTTCAAATGGTATATGTGATTTAAAACAATTGTATAATTATATTTAATCATATATGACTTGATTCTCTGGTTTCTCAATCCCTCTTGGTCCACTTCCCACAGACAGAAGCTTTTGCATTGGAGAAGTTTTACCGTTTCTCAGACATGGTAAATTGACTTTCTTAACTCTAAATAGAGGAATGTGGTCATCAGTAAAAAGCAGACAGCATATTCTGCACCACTGAGGCAGTGTTTGGTGGGGAAACACAGCCCCTTTCATATTTGAAGCCGAGCAAACACCATCCCCCTTCAACTAAGAAGGGTATTCTCTTGTTCTAAGAACTTCACTCTTGTCTTCCCTCACTCTATAAAAGGATATTTAAATATTGCCCTTAATTATATCAAGAGAGCTATTTGCCTCCCAAGCAGGTGGGACTACAGGTATGTGCCATGAAAAAAAAAAAAAAAGAGAGCTATTTGATTAGTCAAAATGATTTTTAAATATATATTAAAGAGAAATATATATATTGCAATAATCTTCACAGGGGAAGCAATCATATAGAATAGAGACATTAGTTTCAAAATAAGTGGGAAACTTATTTATACAAATTTTAAAAGCAGCTGCACAGGAGACTTCAAAATAAGGCAAAAGCAAATGCTTGTACAATCTACATACTTCAGAACCCATCTTAATGTTAAAATATGTTGAGATTATTTATAGCAAATGAACGATATTGTTTTGATGGCAGCATCCTTTGAAAATTTCGAGTAAAAAGAGATCCCAATGACACATGTCCGAGTATGATGGCTAAGTAATCTAGAATAGACAGTATTAGTCCATAGGTGATTTGACTTGTGGGCTCATTATATATATAGTACGCAATAATTAAATATAAATCTACTGAAGCCAAGAATTTAGCCCGGGAAGTCAATACAAATAGTCGTCTTTACTAAACTAAAATAGCTGGAGTAAAGTGTGTTTAAAAGTAGCTCCCCAGATGATTCTACTGTACACTGCAGTTAAGAATCCTGCAAGAGACACAATGGTAAATGAATATTGCAGTAATCTCAACTTCATAGCAGATTACCTAGACCCAGTATTATTTTAAAGTTTGCTTTAAAATAAATTTTGCTACTAAAATTACATGTTATTTACCAGCATCCCACTTCTCCTTTTGTTTTTCATCTCAGCAAAATAATTTCAAATGATCTATTTTACTTTTTTTATTTGAGTATTTTAATTGTAAATTTTTAATTACATGGAATTTGCATAATCTAATGTAATGTTGCAATATACGTTTATATATGCACATATATGTATAAGACTACATAGCAGGGACTATCTATATAATTTCTCTTTGGAAGATCAACATACTGTATCTCCAGTAACTAAACAGTTAATGTTTACAGAAACTACAGAATGAAAGTTATATATTCAATTAAAGATTGCTTTACAAAGGAACTCGGATGAAAAATCAGGCTTACCTCACAATGAATTCTTATTTTTATTAAAAAAAATGTGGTAATATAAACATATTCACTAGAGAGTATATGCATCCCATTTATTTTTTAAACATTATAAGCATTGGGCAAATTTGGGGGTGCTCACTTTGACTTTTTGAAAACTATTTCCCTTAACTAACAACTCTCTGGGCCGACCAAACTCATCATTTTTTTTAAACTATGTATTTGGCTTAGAAACAGTCTGAGCAATCTAAATCTTTAAATAAATGTAATCAAAATGAGTCCAAATGTTGACCCGCTGCCCTTTATTATCATGAGTACTGGTTTACATGAATTTTGTCAGTGCTCTGATTTGGCAGAACAGGCAATGTACATAGAACAGTCTGATCATAGACAGTTTGTCACCACAGGGAACCTTCCATTAATGCAAATGTTATTCCTAGGGAAGTTTTAACTTGGCTTGGCATTGGCTTAGGCATTGTATACAATCTTTTGTACTTTTCTTTCTCCTCTCTTAAGGTACCAGAGAATCCTGTGTCTATTGTGAAAGAATCCAAGTTTGCTCTTATCTCCCTATTTCCCCACCCCACACTGCCATGGCCTGCTGTGTGCCGATTACCCACCGCACCATGTCCCGGATGCGCTCTCCAGTGCTGTGTGTATGTGGGTGTGTGCATGACGTGAATGCATTCGGGTTAGAAGTTGCTGTTCTCATGTATGATATCATTACTTTAGTCCTGGGGTCTTATAAAGACATACCAAGGTATCTCTGAACATGCTGTGTGTTGACCAGTATGGATGAAATGGGATTGCTTTAATGCATTTCATGTAGCTTCCTCCACAATGCAACATAATGATACAATGGTTTGCTGACAAAACACACGTTCACACGATATTCTAGTGCCTGTTTTCCTAGTTATCATTTATTATTATTTATATATGCAAATGAAATAGCAATAGATCATTAGTTCTAGATTTAAGAAATCATGACCGAGTTTATGTTTTGCTAGGCACAATGGTTAATTTTTTTTTAATACAGATGTCATTGACTGCATTTTGACTATCTGTATACAAACTTGTAATGATTTTATTTACTTGTGTATTTATATGCTGTCTTACTTTAAAAATAATTCAAGATAACTTCTAAGGATAACGAATAATTGATTTTTCTGCCCAGTGAATTTTGTCAGCTCTATAGTCTTAGGACAAATACAAATATACATGTATACTATTTTGGTTGAAGAGATTGAGGCTCCATGGTTGAAAGCAATATGGCATCTATATACACTAAATTACATCATAATCTTTCCATGCCAGGTCAGTTTTGCTATATTCTAGAGTTAAGATATTCTTAAAATAGATGAAATATTTCCTACAAATTTCTTTCATACATATCTGAGGAAAAGTAGTTTTCCAATAATTTATACTCAAACAAAATCTATTTCAATGACTCTGATGTCAGGGGTTAAAATTTCACCTTCTCAAGCATAACAAAAATTATAAGATTTTAATTTCCTGCAAACAAATATTCAGAGTTTATGTTAAACACAACTATTTCTTAGAGCTATGTGCTCTCTGGAAATCTAGTCAGGATAATAATATCCAAAAGTAATATAATCTGTAAACTAAATTCACATGAATTATCTTGACTTCCATCTCAAAGTTAACTAAAATAGAAATGCCACTTTTTTACATATGCTGTCTGTTGTAGTATCTTATATCACTCTGTAATTATGAGTTGGCACTGAAAGAATCTAACATATGCTAGAAATAGATACATAGATTTTTAAATAAATCATTCCATTGATTTCTCATCTGTCTCCTAAAATATTTGTATTATATTTTCATAACATTTCATCTAAAACATTCATCTTTTTAAACTTACATTTTACCATTTATTAATCTCTAAACCATTTCTGAATCTAAATTCAATATGCCAAGCACAAACTTGGCTAATTAATAGCTCATTCAGATGCCATCTATAATAAATGCAAGGTTCTCCTAGAGTTAGATTTCAAAGAATTTTACATTAACAACTGACTTGCAACTATAAAATATTTTTTAACCTCATTTATAATTGCATTCTTTTAAGCCATCCATTTTTTTTTTGCTTTGTTTTTTTTTTGAGACAGAGTCTCACTTTGTCACCCGGGCTAGAGTGAGTGCCGTGGTGTCAGCCTAGCTCACAGCAACCTCAAACTCCTGGCCTTAAGAGATCCTACTGCCTCAGCCTCCCGAGTAGCTGGGACTACAGGCATGCACCACCATGCCCGGCTAATTTTTTCTATATAGATTTTTAGCGGTCCAAATCATTTCTTTCTATTTTTGGTAGAGACGAGGTCTCGCTCTTGCTCAGGCTGGTCTCGAACTCCTGACCTCGAGCAATCCACCCACCTCGGCCTCCCAGAGTGCTAGGATTACAGGCGTGAGCCATCGCGCCCGGCCTAAGCCATCCATTTTTAAGTGATATAGAAATGTGTATAGATGTATGAAAATGACTATTTTATTTTAGACTGATATTTTAGAAAAATAATTTTCAATTCATTCACATCTGTTATCTCAGATTTTTCTAAAGGATAATGATTTTTCTTAAGAAAATAAATCATTGTTATGTTTATTTACAATTTTTAAAAATCTAAATATATTGAAACCATATAAATGGAAATTAATAACAATTCAGCTTGTGTTCCTCTGTTACTTTCCCATTTGGCAATAAAGTTACAGAAAATTATTTACAAAAAGAACTTTGGAATAATCTGTTTAACACTTTAATTGTATAAAGAATGCCCCAAAGCTACCTACTAAGGGAGAAACATTAGGAAGAAAATAATGTATTTAATACTATTATATCTTACAGCAATTCACATAATCAACACTCACATTGTCATAAATGCTTAATATTTTGTTCATACTCAATGGCAATCTTCATACCGTCACCAGTCTCACATCCAAAAAGTTTTTGTTTTTATTTTTATTTTTTGTCATTTTTGAGGACTAAGAATAGGAGAGGAAATTATTTCTTATCTCACATGTATGTTACTATGTATTTCTAGGTACAGTATGCATTTTATATAAATCAGTCTTTGGCATAATTCTCTAAATAAAAGGAAAGGTACTTAGAAAGTTTCACAATATAGTATTGATGCATAATTACTGAACTGCTTTTCTCTGTTCCAAATTTAGTGAAAAAGAGTCTTCCTGTAAAAAGAATTGTATAGTAACCAAATGGCTTTTTCCATTCTTCATTGCCTACCCTTCTAACTTGCTTGAAGCATAGTAATTTACTTACGAATAAAGTAAACTATTTCTTTAATTTTATGTTTTTAATTAGCCATCTTTTTTAGACCATGTTTTAGTTGATCCTATTTAATCTTTATTATTACCTATATTTTGAGTAGTAAAGTATGTTAATTTTATAACCATTAAATATTGTCTAACACACAGTGTCTCTAAGTCAAAAGTTTTAGGGCTTTGTTTTTTTAACTCCTTCCTTTTTTGGCAGGTAGTCATTAGAATTTAAGCTGAAGCTATTTCCTGAAAATTGAAATATCTTAAAGAAATATTTCAGCACTAATTAGAATAAAGAATATCGCTGCATATCTAAGCATAAATATACACACGATAATTTTATAACTGGGTTATTCAAAACATAGTAACAAAATATTTAATGATCTTCTAATTTAGTAATCTAATAATGATAAGCTTACAGAAAAGCTTCATCTATGCTAAAAATTATTATTTAGGTGCAGCTTTTCAAAAAATGTGAAGAAGCCAGTCATTTAAAAAAAAAAAGATCACTTGACCCTTTTAATGTCCAGGGACCTTTAGTCTCTCTCTCATTCCCTGCCTTCCTGGGAGTACAGACTAAGCCCTGTTCAAGAGTCTGCTCATTGCGTCCCCACAGAACTGAGACCCTATTTCTGAAAGAGCCCTGATATGACTCTGTGTGCCTTATCTCATGGACACACTTCAAATTATTTGTGTTTCATTGAACATATTTACAACTTTAAAGACTCTCTGATTGCAAAACTTAGATTTGCAAATATTCTAATAGTCATATGGCAAAACCCATCTATTGTAACAGTAAGACAATGAGGCCTTGAGGGGTGAAGCGATCTTTTTAGTTTTATGCCGTTGGTTAACGTTTTAGTGTAACAGTGTACAAATGCAAGGCCATGTGGGGAACAGGCAACTGGGTAAGTCTACTTCACATAGTATTTTAGTGCTAGTTTGGTTACTGTGAGTTTAAAACATCTAATAGTAAAATGATTCAAGTTGTTATTAGCATTTTTCTTTCATATTATGCTTTATGCAATTTCTATATTATAATCAAAATAATAATACAATAATAATTTGAGTGCTTTGTCAGGTGTTTTATGTATTTTCTCTTACCTCCCCCCCCCAAAAAACCCTGCTAGAATGGACAGTATAATAATATCTTCCTAGAATAAGAAACCAAGAATCAGAGAGTTAAGTAACTAAACTAAGGTTATCCAGACTTTGCATGCCCTCAGCATCCCCCATTCCAACTTCTATTTGAGCTACAGCTCTGTGGGTGGATGGGATATAATATGTTCCTATGTTGTGCTCTTGGGCTATTTTATACACTGGCCATGTTAAAATGTGTTCATTTGTCTAATGAGATCTATTTGAGGGGCCCAAACTGATATAAAAATGCCTCCTTTCAAGCCCTTAATAGTATTTTCAGTTGTGGCTTTTGTTAAAATGTAAACAAAGCCCAGGATGAAATATCTGTGAATTTCTGCCAAAATCCACTGAATTCTCCAGGAGCCATGGGCAAGGAACCTAAGCATTCCTCCATCTGTCAGCTATGTGTTAGCAATTGTCCTTGGGAGATTCAACCCCAAAGCAGTTTTAAACCAGGTTTTCTCTTGTTGATACTCATGACAAGGCCTTGCCATCTAAATAGCTTCAATGGGTGACACAGGAATATGTCACAGTCCTGTCCACTGTGCCATGGGCTGAGCACCACCATGGCTACATGCATGGCCAATCCAAGGCACTTGCCTTAGTACTCTAGTCCCCTTCTGAGCCAGCAACTTGGCAGGCATTATGTGACCTGATTTAATTCTCCCCTGGAATTTCTATAAGGAACTGCATCTCCCACCATGGGATGTTCTTAACTGTGCATTTAACAAAGGCCCATTTGCCTACTCACAAGGCAAGGAAAGGCCACTGGCTAGATCCCGATGTTGCTCTGAGGTCAAAAATCAATTCTTTTGATCCTGCCACATATACTGTCCTCAAGTCAGCTCAACATACAGACTTACCTTTGCTTTTTTCAACTAATGCTATTCATACCACTGAGTGAACAGTGCCAGGTACTGCTAGGGCCCTGCTCTTCCATATGGCACTTTCCACTGGTGGACTAGATGGCCTGTTTTGCCTCAGTGGGAAGAGAGACTTGAGTTCAGACCACTCTGGAGAGTCCATCCTTGGTCCCTGCCAGATGGCTTCCTTCACATGGATATGACACACTCCACCAAGTCATTCCCCTTGAGTTGTTCCTGAATATACCATTTTAATTTCATCAGGGAACTTAGATTGGAATGTCTTTTTGACATCATCCATGATATGGTCTCAGGACTAACTATGCACTGATGCCCTTCAGATGCCTTCAGTCTTGGGGGCTATTTCTATCAGGACTCAAGAGAATGCCAGTAGCTGTTATTCAAATAGATTAAACCTGCTGGCAGCATCAGAGAATTGTCTAGTCTAGAATCCTTAGAGTGCCACTACTGAGCTTTTTCCAGAAACTCCACTCTAAGTGTGTTTTAGTAGCAGATACCTTCACAACTGGTGAATTTTAAGGTCCCATGGGGCAGCTTGGGCTCCTTTGTGCCTCAGGTCTCTGACAGTTTGCTTGTCTTTCCCTTGGAAATTCAGTCTGTCTTCTAGTCACGTTATACAGTGGGGGCAACATAAATCCAAAATGTACCCACTAGATTTCAATAGTGCTAAAAGCTGTTTTTCCCATAGTGGTATCCAGAAGAGATAGCAGTGTGTCCATTAATGTTTGTGAATTGTATATAGTGTCTTCAGATCAGGGTATTCCCAGAAAGTGGACTGATAGGGCTGGGCCTTGAATCGTATCTGGATTAATTACCCACCTTTTACTTAGTTACAGGTACTGTACACTACAGTTTCCAAATCTCCCTGACTTTCTCCTTGCAGAGGGGAAACTATCATTTATCATTAAACAATTTACTTTTGACAATGATCTGGACCGAATTGTTTCTTTTCAAGTTGTGGCAATATGCTGGAGAATTCAGGTTCCCTTGCGGAGGACAGTAAGATTTTAATTGTACAGCCCCACACGAAGGCATATTGTGTTTGGCTTTTTCAAATATTTGGGACTAAAAAGAAAGCATTAGTTAACTATACAAATCATAGCAGCCCCCTTTTTCCCGCTGAAACTCTTAAATAGTTTTCACCACCTCCAGCATGACAGAGGCAGTTGGGGGACTTCTTTAGTGAACACAAACAGCAGCAGCAGCCCGCAGGATCCACCACGTTTTATCATGGGCCAGCCAGGCTGTTCCAGGGACAATTAATGAGAACTAGCACCGCTGTCTCCACCCTTCCCTTAATCAGAGATGAGAGTTCCATTATCTTCCTGGAATCCTGCACTGTTTAATATTTACTACTTAGAAAGATTCAGGCAATTCTAAGGGCTCCCATTTTACCTAATTAAAACTGGGCTAAGGATGACTAGCCCAAGATTAGGCTCAAGCCAGAAACGGCGAGATTCTTCATTTGTGTGCCACATCCTTTCCAATTACACATTTAGCCAAAGGCAATGCCACCTATTGGATATATTTGACTCTCTTTTTTCCTAGCTACAGTTTTTAGTATGGCCATGATACCTTTGCCCCCTTTCCTGCTCCAGCACCTTGTCTTTTGCTCTTGATTGCTTTCTTATTCCTCAGCAGTATTAACGTATATTTTGCTCTGGCATCAGGTAATTCCCAAAAGCTGTGTTTGCTACCCCAGCCATTCAACTTTAACCACAGCCTTAGAGTCTGGCTCAGAATTGGGCAAGGAGATCCTGGCCTTCATGTCAATCTTTTTTCCGTTTCAACTGCCTTAACTGATGGAGGCAATTGAGCAACCCAGCAACCCATGTCAGCGCCTTTTGTTTCCATTCCCCACTGGAACCATGGGACTTAACTTCTGAGATGAAAGGAACAGATCTAACAGGGTTCTTTAGGGGAAGCAGCTGCAGAAACTGGAACAGATTTCCGTCCTCCCAGCAGGCAATAATGTGCCAGGAAATCAGGAATCCTGTCCATTTTCCCTGTGTTCTTTTTGTGTCTCAGCAGCCACCTAAAGAAAGTTAATAGATTTACCTCTGGCCATGATCTTTCTTCTGAACAGCCCAGGATTTCTTGCCATCAATGATACCCAGCATGACAGCTGCAAGAGTAAATAAATGTACCCATGAGTCTATATACCCTCCTGCCTCCCCAAAATGAGGGCCACATGCCTGAGGGACTCCTCTAACCAGTGTCTACCAGAGTGTAGGTCAGAGGGTATGGTTTGGGTAGGCTCATTTCACATTACCTTATCGGCAGCCCAGGTTTGCTACTCCACTTCACACATCTCCTCTTCTACGGAGGTGTTCTACTTCACAGCAGTGAGAGATCCCATCAGTTTCGCCTCTCAGCTAGATTCACACAACTCCAGGCTTCACCATTGATATTATTATCCCTGCCAGTAATTCCTGAATGCCTTGCAACACTGCAGCACGTTGGGGGTTAGCATTCATAACAAACATTACTTTTCATGCTGCAGTGTCCAAAAACATATTATTAGCTCCTAGGTCAATTGACCCAAATATCCGGGAAAGCACAGATTTCCCACATGCCTACCAGCAAGAATCACTTCTCAGCACAGTGACCCAGCTCCTTTATATTAATGCTGTAATTGCTTTGTTTAATTTGGTAGCTACTAGCTACACATGGTTATTTAGCACTAGAAATGTAGAGTCTGGATTGAGATGTGCTGTAAATATAAATACATACCAGATTTCAAGGACTTAGTATGAAATAAAGAATGTAAAATATCTCTTCAATTTTTACTACAAATAAATGTTAAAATATTTTGAACATATTGAGTTAAATTTTTTAAAAATTAAAATTAAGTTCACCTGTTTCTTTTTACTTGTTAAATATAGTTAATGTAAAATTTAAAATTACACACATGACCTCCCTTTGTGGCTCACATTATATTTTTATGGAACAGGGCTGCACCATAGTCACTTGTTTCCAGTGTCACTTGCCTGTGGTTGCAGAAGATGGACATCAATGTTAAGTGTGATGTCGTTCCAAGTCCCAGCTGGGCTTTTGTTTTCATCTCCAGCACAGGTCATGGAGCTGCTTGCTCTACTTGCTGTGTCTCTGTACCCCAGGTGGTTTCAGTTCCATGCAGCTATTAATTAATAAGGAAATAAGGAATTCATTGTATCTTGAGCCACTTTCCCTTCAGTTTTATTTCACTGATCATTCATCTGCCAACTCAACAGGGGATAACTCTGTGCCATCCATATTCCAATAGTAAGATTCAAGCCCAGTTATTTTATGCAGAGCTTTTGCTACCTAATACCTAGTTTGGATCAACATCAGATTTCTTTTCAGAACTCCCTCCCAGAGCTTTTGGCCTTATGAGTCTGAACGGCTCTGAAAGCCTGGTCAACTTTTACCACTGCTGAGATTTGAGAATCAAATTGTCATTCAGACTCTCCGGACACCAATACGCTTAAACCTAATATTATATTTACTCAGCTTTATAGGAGGAGGTACGGCAGGAAACTCATGAGCCCTAAAGCATCTTCAGTGCACAGAAACTCAGCAGTTTCTCAAGAGCATCGCTTCTTTTGCCCCCTACCCACACAGGACATGTAGGTACACCTGCCATGGACAAAAGTCAAGGGTGTGTATGATTACCTTGACACACAGTAGTCACAGCCTTTGTTTCGAACCAAACTTGTATACCATCTTGTCAGGTGGGCCAAGGGTCTTTCAGGCCAACACACAGCTCCCCTAGTGCAGGTGCAGTCCTTCACATTAATAAGGTTAACGCCAATTCCCCACGTACCATAACTCTTATTGTTTCTAAGGAAATGATGGCTACAGGAATCAGGGGTCATTCCCAGCAGTCCCGTAACAGCCCAGGCCGATGTTACCCTTTACTTACAGTCAGTTATGTGGAAAGACACAATTGAGAAAAAAGTCAGTTGTTCGCTGTGTTCATTTTGAGTGGATTATCTCTGTTTTGAGATGAGCAGCTGGGGTCTTTAAAGGTTTTAAAGGAAGTTCTCCAGAACAGATGGTTTGAAAGGTAGTCAATGAATTCTGCTTTACTAAACACATCAGCTAGAATCCTGAAATCTTAGCATTTTAGTAATGAATTTCCCAAATGCTTCAACTAATATGTCAACACCTCATTGTAAATGCTCATTAAGCTATCTTTTGTCCTATTCTCTGACAGATTTATTTAAACACATGCATTGATATAGTTTAAGAACCTATTTTATACTTTAACATTCAGCTGATTTGCACACAAAATAGTACAAATTACCCAGTGACCTGTGTTTTCCTTTCAGCATGCAAACACCAGCATGATTTGCTAAATTATAAGGATGTTATTTTAGCACTTACATAGGAATAGTTTAATCCCTAATATGTCTACTTTTTTCCAAGATACAGAAAATATAAAGCAAACATTAAATTTGCCTTAAAATTTTCATGGAAACCAAAGAAATGGTAGTCTAAATGAACATGCTTATTAAAAAGTACTAGAAAATAATTGATTTACAATTTTTGTAAGATGATAACAGTAATCGCAGGTAATTTGGATTGTCAGCTTTTATTTCAAATGTGTGTCCTCAACATTCAATTGCTTATATGTCTTCAGCTAAAATATTTTCCACTAATTATACACTTTTGTTTTTCACATGGAATTACCTTACTTTCATAACTCCCCCAAAAACTATTTTATACATTACTGAATCAACTTTGGTCATATTTCATTTTTAGAATCCATAATAATTTCTATTTCTCACTTTCATATTTTATAATATACTGTTCATTGAGCAGCTATTTTCAGAGACCCAAAATAATTTTCAAGAGTTGGAGCCAGTTAATTATATTTTATAGTACTATGACAAAGTATTATCATAGGAGAGATTTGACTTTATAAAATGTCTCATTTTTTAAACTTTCGATTTTAGTAGCAAAAAACCCCTTATTTATAGATGTAGCCATCTACTGTTACATTCTAAACAAATGCGTTAAATTATTCATTAACAATTTTCATTATAAATTATTAAATATTTTATTTCTCTATCATGACCACATCTCATTTGTCATGTTTAATAAATAATTTTTTCTTTAAATTTTAGTTTTCATTTACATTCATGGAAAATTCTCTTCAATTTGCTACATTTGAAAGTAATGATACTTTTTAGAAGAACATAATACATTATAAATAATAAGCTTATAAGTTTATTTCTTTAACATGAAATAAACTTCTGTAAAATTGCATTCATAATTTCAACCAAACCAATGTGCCTGAAAAGTAACTGTATATAAATTAGAATACATGACTATCTTATAGATTTTCCAAAAAGGTTAGTGTAAAACAGAGAAGTAGCATAAAGTGAGGATGACAAAAACCAAGCCATGTTATTGAATTAGAATGTATTTTCTAAGGAAGTAGTTTAGAATTGCAGGAAACAAGCATTAAAAAGTTGGCCTCCATGAAAAAGAAAAATTCAGTCAATGATGCTGGTATTTTCCCCTTTGATATCACATATTTACCACAATACAGAAAAAGACTAGTAAATGAACATATATAACATAATATCCCAATAGCTTTTTGTCTTGGTCTTTTTATTTAGATATTCTAGCAATATGTAGACACTGCCAGAATTTTAGTTTTTTTTATTAAAACATATCTTTTAAGAGATTCATATTTATTAACGGGCACTCTCTATGATGTAGCGGGAATAAATGAATAAAACTTCAACAGGGAAAACAGCAACTCATCTTTATATGCTTCAGTTATCTTTTCCTTATATTAAACATTTACTGTGGGATAAAACTTAAGTTATGATTCTGAAATGCCTGTTATACATGGTCTATTCTGTTACTAAAGGGGTTTCTTACATTTTTCTTTGCCAGGATGATGAGGTAAGGGAAAGTCGATTCAGCTTCACCGCCTATGGAATGGGACCATGTCTACAAGCAAAAGACGGTGTCCCCCCAAAAGGCACAAACCTTCCCATCCAGGTAATGCCAAAAAGCCCTGATGAAATGAGGAAGGTCTTTATCGACCGGGCCAAGAAGATTGACACCATCTCTCGAGCCTGCTTCCCATTAGCCTTTTTGATTTTTAATATTTTCTACTGGGTTATCTATAAAATTCTTAGGCACGAGGATATTCATCAGCAACAAGATTAAGTCTCTGGAGGCATGCAAGTGCAAACAGTCAATTCAGAAGACAGCTTATTTGCCATAGGGGTGTGTGTATGTGTGGGTATGTGTGTGTGTGTATGTGTGTGGTATACAAATGATGACCACTGTATTAAACAACATAAGGAAAAAGGTTGTATTTTGATTTGCTATGCAAAGTCATGAGACAGATTAAGATTCTTTTCATGGATACAAAATATATATTATGGAATTCTATTTCATATTAATTCAAGATGATTTGTTTTTTCACAGTAAATCATTTATGTGGAAGCTTTACTGCCAATAAGTATATATGTTATATGTATCATGTAATAGTAGACATGAAACTACTTTTGAATTTCTTGATTTTTAATTCAATGCTACTAAATCCTACAAAGGCAAAATTTGCACAGTAAATTTTATGAAAGGAAAAGGGGGATATGATGAAAATAAAAATCAACAGCTTGAGATGTAAAGGTATTTCCTTATAGTGTACTTAAAAATAGGAAAATAATCAGTTAATTCAGTGGAAAATTCACACATATTAATAGAGAATTGTACATACAAACACTATAGAACCAACATATGTAATTATAAAAATTTTCAAATTAGAAGATAAAATAAAGGACTTATATTGTTTAGAATACTAAGCTTAATTGTTTAGAAGATCAAATTTCCCTTTATGCAAATTTAAAACAAATAACATAAGAGATCATGTTACATACAAAATCTACTTTTCTTAAACTCTACATCTCTAGGAATGAAGGCAGAAATACTGAAAACAACTGTTTTTAAATAAGTGTTATAGCTATATATTTTTAATTATTGCCAAACACTGAAAAATTTAAGCCAGCACCTTTGTTTTTGTTAGATTTTTAATAGCTGCTTAACTGTCAGTATGTGATTGTGTTTAATGTTTTGATGTAATTAAACAAAGTTCAGTAAGACTTTTATATTTTAGTTTAGAATGAGACTTTAAAATTCAATGGTATTAAAGTTTTTACATTTGGATAAAAATGAATTCAAGGAAAACAAAAATGAATTCATAAAAGATGTTTTTAGTAAGAACAGTTTTCCCATCAAAGTTATATGGGTTCAAACTCCTATCTCCAAATATAAGGAGGGAAAGTTTTAATTCTAAGTGATATAAGTAACTCATTTCTATAAAGTGAGGATTGTTTTACATATCTGAATTAATGATTTCAAAATGTAAGCCATTCACAAGTTGTGAATAATTTTAAATGAAATTTTTACATAAAATTTATCCATGACCCTATGGGATTATATCAACTATAATGGGGCATTAACTTGTTTTGTGCAGTGTAATCAGGTATAAATGTACGACAGAGTTCTTGGTTAAATTGAACCAGACTCTGATTCTTCTTAAGTTTTGCTATTATATTTTTTTAAATTATTATTTTTTTACCACCAATTCTGTATTTGAAAAAGCTTTAAAATGCTTTTTAGATATTTTAATTGGTCATTTGCACTAAATGGAAACTCAGTATACCAAATTATTCACAGAGAAAAGTGTAAACATTAGAACAGTTAACTCAGATGTAAGATAGAAAAGTAAATCAGTTCTTGAACCAGATGGTACTATTTTCTGACCTTCCACCACTCTCAAACTAAAAGCAAAAACTGCCATTTAAAACTATAAATTTTTCAATGTTACTGAACTGGAGCTTAGCCTATAGTAATTTTTAAAAATATCTATTTAAAAAATACATTCAGCAAAATACATTTTGCTCCTAGTAAAAATCCAAACTCTCCTCCTTTATAAATAATTTGAAACACTGTAAGGAAAAAAATATCACCATGTTTGGCCATATGCAAGTGCCACAACTAAAATAATATGTTACTATGTACTTTTCTTTCTTTGAGGCCTGTTCATCCAAAAGTTAAATATATGCTTCTTCATTTAATGTGTATGAACCAAAACCATGGAAATATCTTCTTGTACTGAAGATTAGAGCAAGACATGTTTGTGCTTCCTGAGAATTAGGAAAGGTTGAAGTAATGATAAACTACATTGTCTCAATATGTCTCTGAAATGCTTTAATACATTATCCTACTTTACACATCTTATTTAAAAATTTTTCCAACATTGCTTAAATTAAGTGAATTCTGCCATAAGCAAACAGAAATATAATAAACATAAACATGCATACTTCCAGAAGACACTCACAGACATCACTTTTTTTCACATTTCAGGATATTAAAAATGGCTTTTTAAATCTGAAACTTGGAACGTAAAAATACCAACCATGAGACAATTTGTCAACAATGGTGTTGGTACATTAGAATTCTGTCTCAAAGTACTATACTTTCCTTAGGCATAATTTCCTTTTCCCATTATACATGTTACTGTCTTACTGCACTAAGAAAATATTATAACAGCTTTACTCACAAAGCAACAGTGACATGGCAAACAGTGGCTGAATCCAACATGTTTAAAGGAATATATCTCCTCTAATGAACTCTTATAGACCCTTTAAAACTGGAAAACTACATTGTAATTAGCAACCTGAGACAGTATTTGCCTCAGTAAGCCCTGTATCAAACCAGAATATTTCAAATTAAACCAACCACAACATTATTAATGAGAAGAAATTAAAAATGTGTGCATATACATTAACTACCATTAGCTAGAATTCCAATATGGATATTCTGAAGTATTTTGAAACAGCCACATTATAAAATATGGGTTTTTTGTGCAAGCAGTTTATATCACTTTTTAAAAGAATTATGTATCTCAATCATTGAAATATTTGGTTCCATGGCATTTTTAGGAAATCTTGTGCCTTAGCATATATGTGCCCAACTTTCTTTTTTTTCCCCCAACCATTAAAATTGGACTTAAACTATAATGTGGACCTAGAACTTTCTTTACTTCTTAAAATAGATTCCAGACACACTGTATAAGCAAGAAAGCCAAGGGTCCTTAAAACTTCTCTGTCCTTTCCAGAAGTTTCTCCATGACACCTGGAGAGCCCATCCAACTCTCAGCCCCTATATTAGGGATCATTATGGCTGCTCATCTTATTCTAGAATGAATTCCTATTCTATCGGTGCACTCTAATAACCTTTATCTTAATTTTGAATTATAACTAATTGAATATCTATATATCCTTAAGACATGAATACATCTATTAGTTTATGAATGCCTAAGATCTTATAGAAGATAATGGAAATTTTAGAACAAAATGTGAAAAAAATAAGCCAAAATGTTTAACAGAAGCAAGCAAGCTGTTAACTACTTAGTACTCTGTGCAACATAAGTAGTTATAGTATTTGGAGGAAATGTAGGTTTACCTTTCATAACTTATACATCCCTTTTGCTTAGTATCTCTCATGCCATTTAAAAATATATACTTTTCTATTCTCCTTAACATGATATACCTTAATTGCTAGTTACTTGGGAGGATTGAATATCATATCAGCAGCTAAATTTTCCTTTCATCTATAAAGTACACATTCCATGAAATGGACTTGAGAGAATTTGGGACTTGCCAAAATTCAAATAGAACATATTGTCAATATTTTGTAAATAGGAAACTAGGAAATTGGCAATACTGTAATTCAGAGGTATCCCTAACAACAAATGAAAATATGTCTAATGACCCTTAGATCATTAACAATCTTTGAAGTCATGTGTCCTAGTCCAAAATAGATTACACACAGGTTGCAACACAGACAATAGCATAAACTCTCAAAATTTATCAGCATATACAACCTGTATTTCTCATCTAGTTGATGGTGACCTAGTAAAGTATAGAACAATTCCAAGTATAAAACAATCTGGTACTTTTTAATGCACTATGTTAGAAGACTGTATATGGACACACAAATTCTCTTTTGGTTGAATGCAAATAAAATACCCATAATATCCATTGCACTTTTATTTCTGCATAAGAGACAGCTTCCTCATCAGATATAATACATTGGTTTTTATTTTTTAATCATGAACTACAAAGAGTGGTAAAATATATCAATCTCATTTTATTTTCATTATCATATAAACTTTGCATGAATAAATAGAGCATACTATAAACTGCATTAATTTAATTAACTTTAAGCTTAAGCTTTTATCTCAGCCCCAACTCCTCTTTAAAAACAGTGATACTAAAAAGTGAGCTTCCACAGGGAGACAGCTGGTATTCTAATTATGTAAAAAGTAAGGTGATGCATGTTCTTCCTTAACAAAGATCCTTAGAGCCCATGTGTAAAATATAACTTCTTACAATTTAAAAATAACTAGGGCAGGGAAAATATCCTGGAGAAGCTTCTCCCAGCAACCAGGTCAGTAGCTAGAAGACCTTACCTGATTTTTTAATCCATATTTTCCATCTTAATGCTGTCTTCATCTTTCTCGTTTTCTTTACACGCACGCGTGTGCACACACACACACATACATACATACAATTATATGTTGGTAATGGGATAATTCTTTCGAATTTATAAAGGGAGTCAACTTTATTGGGAAAAGGTCCATAATCCTTTTTACAATATTTTATAATATTAAGTGATTCCTGGCAGAAAATAGGAACAGTACCGTCATTTAATTTGGCCATTCTTTAATCATGAAATAATATTTTGCCTCAAAAATACATAAAAAAGGCTGGGCGCGGTGGCTCACGCCTGCAATCCTAGCACTCTGGGAGGCCGAGGCGGGTGGATTGTTTGAGCTCAGGAGTTCGAGACCAGCCTGAGCAAGAGCGAGACTTCGTCTCTACTAAAAATAGAAAGAAATTATCTGGCCAACTAAAAAATATATATAGAAAAAATTAGCCGGGCATGGTGGTGCATGCCTGTAGTCCCAGCTACTCGGGAGGCTGAGGCAGGAGGATCGCTTGAGCCCAGGAGTGTGAGGTTGCTGTGAGCTAGGCTGACGCCACGGCACTCACTCTAGCCCGGGCAACAAAGCGAGACTGTGTCTCAGAAAAAAAAAGAAAAAAAGAAACATAAAAAAAGCTATCTGGATCAAATATTTTCTCTAACCCTTAAAATGGAATTCTTAAACGTTATTTGGACTGTCTTTGAACAGTGACTAAATATTTGGCAAACAGTTCTTCCAAAAGACAACTAGCAATATTAGATGACTTTGCAGTGTCTTAACAGGTAGTTTTCTCAGCACTTTTTATGATTCACAAATAAGCAAAATGTAAGAGGAGAATTTTAAAGGAGATGGAGTATTATTTTTTAAAAAGTGGTTCTGAACTCTGGGTGTATATTGGAATCTCTTAGATGTTTTTAAAAATATGTACATGCTTGGTGTCTAACATAGAAGATTATGATTCAATCATCAACTAAACACATATTCACTGAGCACCTTAGGTGTGCCTGGTACAACAAATTCACTGTCTCTTGAGTAACACATAAAAAATTCTGGATTACTGACAAAATTTCACAAGTGAGACAACTGACATGAACATATACAAGCCTATTCTTTTAGTAAGATTCAATTTAACACTTTTATAATTTTATAATTTTTTCTTTCTTCAAGCAATCCATTTTAGTTGTCTTCTCATATTTATTCTTAAAATTAAAAATAAACCTTTGAGGTGTTTCAGTTCTGATTTTCCTCCCAATGTCAGAATCTTCACCATTACATTGTTCACATTCTCCTAGCACCTCTGTAGCAATGGGTAGCTCGTTCCTCTGAAGGAAGCCTGTTCATTGTAGCATAGCTCTATATGATAAAAATGTTAACCTTCATCAAGAAATGACTTTTTACTTCCTAACATAACAAATAAACCTATTCCATTCCAATAAGACAGCCCATAATATACTTTCTCATATCTGTGTTTAAGCACAATCAATATCCTTTTTCAACCCCTTATCAGTACAATGTGATGATATAGTTCCAGGTTTATAAAATAATGAAATATAAAATTAATTGTCTACATGAGAAATAGAAATTTCTATATAAATTATTTCCGGTAATCTTAAATGTCTTCCTATAACTTAGCAATACCTTTAGATTAAATATTTAAAAATTCATTTCAGATATGAAGATATTATATAAAACCATAGAAAGTAATATGAATTTAAAAAACTGTCAGTCAAACAATACATATTTTTAAAGTAAACTATAATAAAAATGCAATGAATTGATTAACTGGTTTTATTTAAATAGTTGATTTTTCTCTGGGGTGGTTTTAGCAAAAGTGCCTTTGGGCAGCCCCACTTATATACACATTATCCAGCCTGGCTTGTTACTGTAGGCAAAGATGCAAGGAGCTGAGGCTTAAATCCCAGGAAAGGATTCAGTTGTAAAGCTGTACTTGAATGTGCTTGAATAATTTTGTACTCTTTCGCTTTTATCTCCATGAATTATGCAATGGCCATTCCTTAAATTTGTATTGTAATGTATGACAGATGATAATACTGGGGGGGGAAACAGAGTGGACTGCCCTGACATTCCAGGGTTATAATATAATGTGCTGTGAAAAACAAAACAGAAAGAAAATGTGCCATATATTTTCCATGTAACATCATAACATGGTACACAGTGACTTCATTATTAGTGAGCCAAGATGTTTAAAGGACTACCAAAAAAAGTATTGCTATTTTAGGGTATTAATTATTTTTCTGTATTCTTGAGTCTTATGTCTGAGTCTTTCTTGCTGTCTAGATAATATCATATTTTTCCAAGAAATTATGCTGAAAATATATGTAAAAATTTATGCACGATTTTATCAATTTTGTTTTTCATTATATTACCTTTAGTTCAATTCTGCAACTAACAAACTACCAGAGTCATTAACTCGTGAACAGTGTAGTATTTATCTTGTAACTGTACATTTGATCAAAAACAATAAAAATGAACAGTTTTCAAGAATATGGATACATCTTTTGTCCAATTTTTTAAGACCAAATTTTATCAAATGATCATGTTTTCCTGACAAAAGTCATAGTACATTTCTGTTCTGATGGACACTATTACATCTAGGATTACAAAGCCAGTGATGTACCATTCACAGAAGTTTCAATATATGCATCCCATTATAGGAAAAGTACAACAAGGAGAATAGTGAATGAAACTTTTCTGCTAAGGGTAGAATGAAAGAAGATATGTTACTAACTGGAACAATATTTTGCCATTATTGTATTTGTAATTTTTGTTTGTTTGCTTGTTTGAAAGCCTTATCCTTAAAATCTGTTTACTGAATAAATCATTTATACTTAGCTTATCCATAGAGACTATTTCAAAATGGAATGCTGATCTTTTTCTTAATCTGCAATTTCATCTCGCCTTTTTTTCCCACACACAATTAAGCTAGAGGAACTTTTTACCTCCATTATAATCTTATGCAACCACCATTGTATTTGCGGTCCATAATCAACCAAAACGTTACACAGCACATTACTATATTTAATATTGTTAGCATATTTTTATTAATTGTCCCATTGGTATTATTTATGCTAAATAAATTATGCTTACCTTTTAATATGTGTTATGTATTATATTCTTAAGCAACAAATTATGACAAGTTCATGTCATTATTAGCATCAAAATGTTTGATTCTGGGCCGGGCACAGTGGTTCAAGCCTGTAATCCTAGCACTCTGGGAGCTGAGGCAGGTGGATCACTCGAGGTCAGGAGTTCGAGACCAGCCTGAGCAAGAGCGAGACCCTGTCTCTACTAAAAATAGAAATAAATGATCTGGACAGCTAAAAATATATATAGAAAAAAATTAGCCGGGCATGGTGGGCATGCCTATAGTCCCAGCTACTTGGGAGGCTGAGGCAGAAGGATTGCTTAAGCCCAGGAGTTTGAGGTTGCTGTGAGCTTGACGCCACAGCACTCTAGCCAGGGCAAAAGAGTGAGACTCTGTCTCAACAACAACAAAAAAAAATGTTTGATTATTATAACTCAGAAATATAATTAAAGAGTATAGAAAGCAATACGCAGTTGTCTATTATAATGTCATTATTCTGTCCTCTGAGTTATTTCCTAAGTAAGATGGCCCAAATCCCTTTGATATCTTTACTAAGCATTATAACTCCTAAGCACATATTGGAAGGTTTTCACCAAGTAAGAATACGATTACAGACAGCAGCATGCTATGTGCTGCATCCCTTAGTTTCAAACAAGTTCCCCAAATTGTCTAAGAAACAATTACTCCTATCCAGAATTGGAGTTTTTAAATTGCCTGTAAATTGAAAATTTAGATCACATTCACAAGGTATCTAAGGTCATTATATTTTCAAAGATTACATATTCTTTTATCTTATAAATGTAGATAGAGCATAAGCCACTCTGTACTAAACCACAAGATGGCTCCCTCTCATTGGTTTGGGAATTGTAAATGTCATTCAAAAAAACAATGAGGACAATGTCATTAATGACTGAGGGCAATATTTTAGCATAAAAGGGTGTATTAAATTGAAAAAAAAGATGCAACAAGTTGGCCTAATCTTGTACTTTAAAAGCTTCATTAAATGGAGTTTGGGGGAAAGCTTCACAAAATCCTTAGTTTACAAGTAATGAGATGGAGCCTAAAGATATCAGGCAGTTTTGCTTGGCAGGACTGACCCTAGTAACTATGAAAGCCAGAACTACACTCTCTATTGGTCCTTGTTCTTGATCTTCAAATTGCAGTAAGAGGGACTAGAAACCACAAGATAAATATTAACGTCATCCTGTGGAGACAAGTTTACTATGAAGTTTGAGAAAGATATGTCATGAAAAAAATATAAAATTAGAATGAGTATAAAATATGAACAAAAACAGAATAGAAATTTCAGTGTTACAGTGGAGAATCTGCCACAGATACCCATTTTATCTTCCAATTATATTCCAGTTTCGTTAAGGGTTCTGGTGGAAATGTTAATCATCGCTGAGAACCATGCTGCTCTCTTGAGCTAACTTAAGAAGCAGAAATACAGGGTAGGCTAAGTATACATACGTATTAATTTTGAAGTCAAGAAAGAACGTGCAAGGGTCTCATCACAACTTATGTCTCTAACATGAAATTCATGTCCCACTTCTCTGTACTTCATTTTAAGTCAACTTACTGTTTCACAGTTGACTAAATGCCACAGGTTGGAAATGCTAGATGTAGAGACAACTTTTCTTACTTGGTTCTCCATTATTTCAGCATATGAGAAACCTCCATCTTAAAATATTGAAATAACTGGTTTCATTTCTTTGACTGAGTTAACTGGCCACTAATAGTGTAGAAGGTGCAGCACCAGAATATGAAATATTTAAGAGAATTATCTGTAGAATATTAAAATATGTTGCCAAGATAACCAAGTCTTAGTTCCAATCACGTCATGTTATTGCTCTTACTTCAATGTATAATTTAAAATCTATACCTTCAAAGTAACAATAGTGTCTTAATTGTGTTGTTTAATCCACAAAGCAAAAATTTGTTAATTTGGATATTTCCTTTGACTATTTCTTTCTGGCTTTCAACATATGGCTAAATTTCATTCTTAGCTTCAATTTCTATTTAATAATGAAAATAGAAATATTTAAATTAAACATTAAAAACTTTCATCTCATGCATGAATTTCTAATTCTGAAAAGCATTTGGATAAAATTCCTTGAGTCATCTATGTAATTCTAAAAAAAAAATAAAGTATATTGTAAATTGACATTTTTGTACATAATAAAATTATAATTTAGTAAGAAAAAACATAAATAATCTGTCTCTCCAACTTTAGAGTAATTGAAAAACACAGAAATTGGCATTGCTCCCTGCTCGGTATCTTCAGTAGAACCAGAAAAACTCACACTAGGGAAAGAAAAATACCATATTAAATGAGATAACTGGTCCACATAAGAGCAATCTAAGCCTAACAGTAGCCTAGTTGCATCTAAGCCAGGATAATTTTCTCTGGTCATCTCTGGTAAGAAAAAGCAGAAGTGAAAAAAGAGTCCTCAAGGCCAAAAGTCCATGGATTCTTCTTTGTTAAAAATGCTGGAAGTCATAGCCTTCTACCTAGTATTACACTTGCTTAGTCACCTAGACTTTTATCTAATCCTAGTGAATGTGACTCCATGCATGAAACCATGAGTAAGCTGTTCCTCATGTACAAGATTGATAGTTTTCATAGCCTATTCATTAATGGAGTGAGTTAAAAGTTTAGTAATGAGGATCAAGATTAATAGAAAATTCACAAGCTCTCCCAAACTCATACCTCTAATATCATATGACTGTAATTCCTCTGTTTACATGTCACCACTAAAACTACATTCCTTAGAGTAAGGACCATTTATTGGTTATTTTTAGAACCTCAACCTCAAACACATATCTAATTGATCAATAAACATATGGTTGTTTTATAAATAAATCAATGAAACATAGATAATTATCAAATGGTTATTGTGGAAACTGAGACACACAATGGATTGTCAGGATGATTATAGCCTAGCTTGCTTAATCATTTTTTTAAGAAAGTTAAATATAAATATTCTGGCTGTACATAAGCACCAATCCAGTTTACAGCATATTAATTTGCCTTATGCCTATGTCCTTCCATATCAGAGAGTTATATGGCCTTTTCAAAACAGATAAAGTAATGCATTTCAGTGTATCAGATACCTCTCACATTCAGAATTTATGGCCCCACACATGCCTTAAAGTTGGGATGTTGAGAATAAAAGAAAATCTGGACCACAATAGTAACTTTTATATTAAAAATTTTATGTGGTTAAAAAGATAATTTAGAAATACAGAACAGTATTTTTATTTTATTTTTCCCAGAAAATGATAATATTGTAAGGCAAACTTTAACTCTGATCTCTAATATGTTAATCACATTGTTCCCAAAATTATCAATATTCAGATTTGAAATTATCGATATCATTTATTATGATTTAGTCTAAATATTGTCAACATTACAATTGCTGAACTTGTTTTACTGTTTGGTGTTCTCCAAATTCCCTCCAACTCTGTCACTTCAGATTTTTAAAACTGGTGAAACTATTTCTGATCAATATAATCCTCTGATCTGTTGTTTTCTCACTGATAAGAAAACCAGAAGAATTTTCTGCAAGCAATTCTGCCTAGTTTTTATTGAGGCTGTAACGTATTTATAAACATAACAGGAATGGAAGCTGCCAGCAGCACTCTGCAAAATAGACTCTGTGCACATGCAAACCGTGGGGACATGTAAAAGGCAAGTAAGTGAGAGATTTACTAACATTTGCAGTGTGTTTCCTTGGTAACAGGTTCACACTTCAGGGGATAAATTTGAAAGCCACCTGCAGCATTTTGAACATTTTAATCCTTTTACACTGGTGAATTTTAATGGAATATATGCAACTGAATTTTAACAAACATTGCCCCAGTGGGGCTACTGGGTAAATATCAAAAACATCTGTGGTAGATTCTGGGATCTTTGTTAATTACATCAAAATTCAATAGTTGAAACAAAAAATGAGAAAATAGATCATATTCAAAGTATGTTTGTAAGTAATTTAATGTGAACATAATACTTTGTATTCAGTGTCTACCACACTGTTGTAAACTGAGGAGATAGAATGAGGTCAACTGAATGTTGTGTATGGGTTTCAAGTATCTGCACGTTTTCAACCATTTCACACAATTTCACATGATAAAACAACTTAAAGAAAATGCAAAAAAAAAAATTGTATCCAAAGCAATAGAGATTTACCATGTAGCAAAGGTGAGAATAACATGGAAAATTTTCTCAATAATATTATATAACAAACAACATAAGTCATCTTTCAGAAAAATTACTGTAGTACCCAGAGGCTAGTTGTGTTATGTCAATTCACCCCTGACTCAGAACTTATGGCATAGAAAATATATACTAATACGAATATCCCTCTGAGAATCACTGTGATTCACCATGATGTTACTGTGTATGATAGCATGTGCGTCTACAAGGATTGATGGCTCTGGGAAGATTTCAGGAACAATTATTACCTTCTGAAATAACTGGTGATAAAGGTAACTAGTAGCATTATCACTTCATCATCCCATAATATTTATAATCCCTTAGCTGTAGATAGTTTTAATGATGTATATTAAAGACTGAACAAATGCCTATCCTCAAGAAAAATAAAAATAATTAGGAGATACAAGATGAGTACTAGACTATAGAATCATCATATCCACATAAACATAATTACTGAGAACACAAAGGGAATTCTACCATAGCTGTTTAAAAGTCAGCATAGAAAAGTGATTAAGAACGTCGTCTGGAGCCAAACTAAATTAAAAAGTTGGTTGCACCACGTACTGTTCTGTTTTTGTTTGTTTTTTTTTTGAGACAGAGTCTCACTCTGCTGCCCGGGCTAGAGTGCCATGGCATCAGCCTAGCTCACAGCAACCTCAAACTCCTGAGCTCAAACGATCCACCTGCCTCAGCCTCCAAGAGTGCTAGGATTATATAAGCATGAACCACCGCACCCGGCCCATGTATTGTTAATAGATGTTATTAGCACCATCTACTTTAGACAATTTTTAAACTCTTTTGCCTTCATTTCCTATTCTGTAAAATTTAGATACTTTTAGAATTGTCATGAAAATTTATTGAATCAATATTTGAATAAGAACATAAAATAATGCCTGTTAAAATGAAATAAAAACATCACATTTTATTAATAGACTGTAAGAAACAATGACATGCCTGAATTAAGTCAGATGATAAAAAATTATTATAAAGATACAGAGAAAATGATAAAAATAATCTTGGCCATTGCAATATAAACTCCAGGAAGGTAAGTCATTAATGTATCCCGACTTAGAATACGCACTGGGCCCAAAGGCATGTGGTAAGTATCTGTGTAATGAACAATGAATGAAGCACTGGAAAGCCAGTATTCCTAGGCATGGGAAACTTATTCAAAATACACACCAAAACACTAGCAAGAAATAAGGGCCCGATAATACCCTCACAGCAGGCATCCACTACTTCCTGCCTGCGACTCACTGTTTCACTGCTGCAGGGCACAAATATATCCTATATTTAACTCATCTGCTCCTGTCAAAAACCATGGCGTCTTCCCTAGCTTTTTCTCTGTATATAATGGCCCCTCCTGACTTTTAGTTTCTTTACACTCTTTCAGCTTCTGTTCCCACTACCAACTGTTAACCTCCTCAGTATGTCCCCTAGTCAAACTCACCAAAAGCAAGAATTTAATTGGTTCAGCCAGGCACATTCCAACATAGTCTGCCTCTCCTGAGCAGAGTTTTGCATCTAGGCTAACTCTTAACCTATTAGCCACTTTATAAACTGTCTTAGTTTGGTTTAGATAACCTCTCCTGGTTTCATTAGCTGTGACCAAGATAAGAGAGTCAGCTATTATAGAGATGGTATAGATACAGCATGCAGTATGTGTGTAAGAAAAAGTTAAGACTAAGAACAGCATTCATTTAGAGGCTTCCTAGAAAGGAACTGTATAAATTAGCGAAAATTTACTTATCCTATCCAAGACAAATTGATAAAACATTATGGTTTCATTTGGGAAATGGGGAAAACCCTAAAGTAAACTAAATAACAAACAATGTGATTGGTAAGATGCAACCACTTACATGTAAAGAAATAGTTTGTAAATATTTCAACCATGAGGGTAGTTGTAAGAGGGATGAAACATTCATTTAGGAGGACTTATCCCTTTACTTATCAGTTGTGTCACCAAAATAAAATGGGATTGGATGCAGCACTAAATGTCAGAGGCTGCTTGTGTCCCAGTGTTGATCCGTGCTTGTACCTATGACTATTCTTCAAGCGGAGCAAATCGCAGAGTATAGAGTTGGTATTCCCCAACATGTGAAACACAAATTAAGTCCAGGTCAGCATACATTGGTCTGTTAAAACTCCTCCTATGTTCACTTAAATTCAGCACTTCCATTTTGTTTTGCATGCACATAAATTAAATTATTTAACCGTACATCACATCTTCAATAGCTTTACTGAAATAGGTTATCATAACTCATATCTATCACCAGTATTATTCCTACAACATATCTCCAATTCAATTTTTCTTCAAACTATTTCAGTCACAACCAATAAAAGGTTTTTCAATTTAAATCGCTTTAGTGACAATTGTCACATGAAAAATACATTCTTAATAAATTGCAAAAAAAATAGTAAAATATACATATTGAATTAATCAGTGCTTAATAGTCAAAAGATGAAGAAGTATAGCTCCAGCTAATTTTTATAACACCTGTATTAAGGACATAATTCACATACCATAAATTTTTTAATGTATAACTCAGTGGGTCTTAGTATAATCAAAGTTATGTAACCATTGCCACTAATTCCAGAACATTTCATCACCCTAAAAAGAAACCTCCTACCCATTACCAGTCATTCCCCATTTCCTCCCAAGCATCCCCTACCAATTAGCAACCACTGATCTACCTATTTCTGAGCACTTTACATTTCTATTTGCCTACTTCTGAACATTTCATATAAATGAAATCATACAATATGTGGCCTTCTGTGTTTGGCTTCTCTCACTTAGCATAATGTTGTCAAAGTTCATCCATGTGACAGCATACATCAATATTTTCTTTTTTATGGCAGGATAATATCCCAATATAGCAGCACTTGTTAATTTTTTATAGCATTTAAAAATACAGTGAACAAAACTAGTGAGACCACATTGTGCAAAGAACTCTTCTGAGAAGAATAGATTGGTACAAACACCATCTATCAATATAAGCAAGCATGGTTCAAATGTTCAGGCAAACGGTCAATCAACTGAGTAAATAAGACCCTAAAAATAGTGACTTGAAATTTGATTTAATTAAACACTCATCTCAGAAAAACATTCAATATGAATATAATGTGTTCAAAAGATACAATCCCCAATAATAGTTGATTCTTAGTATCCTCATATTTTTGAGAATTATGTTCTATCTTGTTTTCCTTATTATACAGAGTCTTTTAGTTGATAAGAAGACAATCTGAGATACTGTGTATCACACGTGTTTTTCTTATAATACAGAAATTCCAGTCATAACATTCAGATTCGTTGTAATTGAGTCACACCTGTTACTGGTCAAATTATAAGATTTTACTATATTCAGGTATTTTAAAACATATTTATTGAATCCTGGGGACATACTAGACATTTTTCATGATGTAAAGATATCCACTTGGTATGGCCATTCTAAGGCAGCAGTATATAATTGTCATGTATTATAATATAACATAATTTACTCAGCAAGAATTCTATAAACATGACATAGTTAAAATTCAACCAATCTATATGCTCATAGAATTTTTTTTAACTTTTCAAAATTAAATATTAATATAGAACCTATTTAATTTGAGTTCTGCTATTGGAAATTTCTCAAAAACTTGCTTTTTTACCTTTTTCCTCTAGTAAGTATAATCCAGAAAGAAAGTAGAATTACACTGCTGTTTGAAAACATGAGAACTTCAATGACAAAAAGCAATGTGAACACAGCTTTTATTGTGTGATTATAGGACATATGGAAGTATACAGGTAACAAATATAAATGCTTAATTTGCTTTTCCTATTAAATAGTAAATCTAATAAAATCCTATTAATTACTTAGGTACAGGTTAACTTAGGTTTGAATATATTTTTGAACTTTTTATTTTTGCCTCATCTACTTTGAAAGCCTAATAACTTTCTCATCAGTAAGAAAAGCTGATGCAACTTGTTGTTCCACTGGGGAAAATCAACTTCTTTTGATGCAGAGACCTAATTCTATTCAAATCCTTGTGAGAATTCTTGGACTTTGAAGAAACTCCTCTTGCTACGACAGAGGCTATCTTCAAAATAATGTGGTTTCGCATTCCTCAAATTAGTTAACTTGAATTCACTACTCATATACTGATCAAAGTTTAGAAATCTTCTTGTCCCCACATTCCTAATTTTCTTTTGAGATTCACAGAATTCTTTCACATTGAGAATGACTGGATTCTCTCCAAAATGTAAAACAATATAATTGCTGTATTAATTCCGTGCAATTTACTCATTTATTAAAATAGCATTGGACCCTTTGAATCAATTCATTGTTTCCTATATTATATTTATACCTGGCTTTAACCTCACTCATTCTATCTACATTTACCTTACCATTGCCAAACATAACGGAAATTTCTATTCCTTGATTTTCATGGACCTCTCTATGGCAACTATATTCAATTTTAGTTCTTTTCACCTCACCCTACACATTATTATTAGACAATTCTATCCCCTCAAAAAGTTTCAGCTATCACCTATGTGATGAAAACTCTCAAATCAGTATCAACAACTCAGTTCGCTGACCTGATTTCCAAATTCCTCATAGACATGTCTCATCACCACATTAAACTCATTTCTAATGCCAGAATTAACATACCCAAAACTATAACTTCCTGTGTTCTCTGGCTCTTAAAAGCATGACCAGATTGTGCCATATACTTCTAAGTCATCTGAAACTTCTCTCTTTCACCATACTCCTTTCAATTTAATTACTTGTTGTGTGTTCTGAAGTTCTTATATCTGTTCCCTCTGACATTGTTATAGTTCAGATCTTAATCTTTTCTTATATAGATTCCAAACAGATTTCCATAGCTCAGATTTCACCCCTTCAATTGGTCCAGATGGCTAGTTCTAAAAAGAAGGACAGACTTTGATCATGTTACATCACTGCTTAACATTCTCTACTGGAACTCTATTGCTGACAAAGCACTTAGGAAGCCTTTCATGGTCTGGAAATCCTACTACTCCAGCCCTGTCCCTCACCTGGAACTACACATATCTTTTGCTCCAAATATACTAAATTACTTACAAATTTTTAAATGTTACCATATTTCAGGGTGCCCCATTTATACGTGACCTTCTCTCTGTCTAACGTACATGGTTAACATGTTACCATCTTCCAATACTAAGGTCCCCCTGGGAAAATATTACCAAATACATTATAAAAACATATGAATATAGTAAATCCATGCTTTTTCCTTTGGACTATTTCCTGATTTCCAAAATACTCTATGTATACCTCTACTATAAAAGCTATTATATAGTAGCGGCTTGTGCCTGTGATCCTAACACTCTGGGAGGCCAAGGCAGGAAGATTGCTTGAGCTCAGAAATTCAAGACCAGCCCTATCAAGAGCAAGACCCTGTCTCTACTAAAAATAGAAAAATTAGCTGGGCGTGGTGGCACACACCTGTAGTCCCAGCTACTCAGGAGGCTGAGGCAGGAGGATCCCTTGAGCCCAAGAGTTTAAGGCTGCAGTGAGCTATGATGACACCACTGCACTCTACCTAGGCTGACAGAACGAAACTCTGTCTAAAAAAAAAGCTATTACCATAGCTCAAATTTACTGTGAGCTACCCAAATTTACTGTGAGTTCCTTGAGATCATACTTTATCATTTTTAAAAAAATTTCTGTACGTCTATAACCAATACATCAACTAACAATCAGTAAATAGTCAATAAATATTTTTGAACAAATAAAATAGTGAACACATCAGAGAAGTACCGTAGGGCCTCAGAAATGGCAAAAGTTTAATATAAAATTCCCACTCTCAACCTTACGGTCAGTGTTAGGTAATTCATTGTGTATGTAGAAAGTAGAGAACAAAGTTTTCAATATGTTTGAAACAATGTGCTTCTTTCTTTAATTTGATTCAACATGTGTAAACAGTAAACAGGCTACAAATGTGTCATTTTCATTTACCTATCTAGCAGAATAGAGACCAATCTTAGAGGGTACAGTAGCAGAACAAATTACAAAACCAGTCTCACAAGTTACGGTATTCCCACAACTCCCAGCCTCTATTAGTAGATACTTATTTTATTATCAGTGGGATTTTTGTTATCATTACCACGTGGTTAATAGGATGTAAACCTCCAGAAGCTCCTTACTTTAAGCATTGCTGACAAATGATTATAAAATTGTGACCCTGGTTGAAACCTGAATTAAGAATATTTTTGTACCAAGCTTAGAAAGTCTCATGCAAACAATAACTCTCGTGTATACTTTAAATAAACTTATGACATATTATTGTTTCCAATATTTAAAATTAAATGTGCATGTTCAGTACTATAACATCCCATGATACTTTTTGGGGTTTTCTTTTGCTTTAGTTTTTTGAGGTAGGACACTTTTTCTTTCATAAAAGTCATAATCCATCAAAGGAACATTAGACAATTTGAGTTTTAACATATATATGTGATAAAAACAACAAAAATAAACAAACAAAAACCCTACTCCTTCCATTATAGCTCCAGTGGTTGCAAAGGGAGACCAGAGACTGAAACTAGAGGCAGATGAGAGAGCAAACGATGAAGCCCTCAGCTGCTGGGGTCCAGCAAGACAGCTGCAAGTGCCAGCTCCACCACTTGCTCGGTAGCTTTAGTTCCCTCAGCTATAAAATAGAGATAATAAAAGGACCTTTATTGTAAAGTTTAAATGAAACGCACATAACAAGCTTTGTCCAGTCCATGGTTATGCTGTCTTTGTTTATTTGTCTGTTTTATCAGATAGATTACAGAGACGTACTAAATGTATACGACATAGCTAGAAAAAAAATGAGGTTTTTTATTTAAAAATATATTAATTTCTTTCTTAGTTTTCCCTAAAAAACATTTCTGGGAGACTATTCCCTGCCCTCTGCTATGTTAAGTATTACTGAAGATTTGATGACAAGACAGTTTCTGCCCCCCAGTGGCTGCTGACTAGTGGCAGACATAGGTAACAAGCAATTAGAGTGCACCACACCTGCAAGCTCCTTGAAGACAGGGACCATAGATTTTCTTAATGCACTATCTGGCATAGAGTCCATACTCGGAAAATATTTATTGAAAGAAGGAAGGGAAAGGAAGAGAAGAATGAAAGGAAAGGAGAGGGTAGAATGAGAACTATTAAAGAAGGTATAAATAAAGTGCGCTAAGAATAGATGAACATTTCAAATAGTCACCCTGAAGACAGGAGATGATATTTGAAGGTGAGTTTAAAAGATGAAGTGAAGAAATGGAAGAAAACTATCTCAGGCTAAGGGGAATATATGTAATGATGAAAAATCATAAAAGAACACATCTTGGCCGGGCACGGTGGCTCACGCCTGTAATCCTAGCACTCTGGGAGGCCGAGGCGGGTGGATCGTTTGAGCTCAGGAGTTTGAGACCAGCCTGAGCAGGAGCGAGACCCCGTCTCTACTAAAAATAGAAAGAAATTATATGGACAACTAAAAATATATGGAGAAAAAATTAGCCAGGCATGGTGGCTCACGCCTCTAGTCCCAGCTACTTGGGAGGCTGAGGCAGGAGGATTGCTCGAGCCCAGGAGTTTGAGGTTGCTGTGAGCTAGGCTGACGCCAGGGCGCTCTAGCCTGGGCAACAGAGTGAGACTGTCTCAAAAAAAAAAAAAAAAAAAACATCCAATTTGGGGAAGTACTGCAGGAATGGAGTATAAGTTTGTGAAGTGGAAAGTGTGAAAGTAGAGGCAAGACTTGAGAGACGGGTATGGTGCAAAACTGTGAAGATCCTTCCAGGTCAAGCTTGGACTTCACAGGGATAAGAGGGCTTTCTGTTTAGGTACTGGGAAGCAAGAAATAAGGGTTGTGAGAAGGAGCATCATAATTCGCTTTGTTTTAAGAAAGATAATCAAGGTTTATTTGAAACGAACAAATGACTAGAAAGACTGGTACTGAAAGACCACTAAAGAGGGTAATGCACAAATAGTAATTATTAATAATTTAAAACAAAATATTAACAGCCAGGATGGATTTGGATAAAACTAAGGGCCAAGATTTTTGGAGGTAGTTACACTTCTCCTGTCAGCACTCTCTCATTCTCCCACCTTGGGGGCTCTGCATACTACTTCTTGACTTCCTTGGGCTGCCCACTTCAAGGTGTGAAAAATCCATCCATCCCACTTCCACAATCTAGGAACTGAGTCAGCACTCAGGAAGACGTAACAGGATGAAACAGGTATCTATGGTCAAGATGAACAGGAAACCAACGTCTGGATAAACATGAGAGCAAAAGAAAATCAGAAAATGAAAAAGTACGCCAGGTGCGGTGGCTCATGCCTGTAATCCTAGCACTCTGGGAGGCAAAGGTGGGAGGACTGCTTGAGTTCAGAAGTTCAAGACCAGCCTGAGCAAGAGTGAGACTCCGTCTCTACTAAAAATAGAAAAATTAGCCAGGCGTGGTGGTGTGTGTGGTGGTGTGCGTGGTGGTGGTGTGCAGCACTCTAGCCCAGGTGACGGAGCAAGACTCCATCTCAAAAAAAAAAAAGAAAAAAGAAAAAAAAAAGAAAAGAAGGTAATGGTATAAATGGACAAGAATAGAACAGGAGACAGTGTAAATTGAAAGTGGTCTCTAGAAGCTATGTCAAACACTCAGACATGCAGTAGTAAAGTATCTAAGGTAGAAAAAAATGAAGAAAAATTTAATAAATAAGAAAAATAGGAAACCCACAAAATTTGGAAACACAAACAATATGCACATGATACCAGTACTGAGCCTTTAATCCTTGAGATAGCTGTCTGCTTCTGTCTCATTTATTCTACTTGATTTCTACTGGGAGAGGCATCTATCTTACCCAAGGTTCTTTTAATGTACACACCCACATTCAAACACATCCACCCACACACCTACCCACACCCCACTATGGCTTACACATAAAAGGAAGTAATAAAACAAAACCTGTTCCAAGAAAGAGACAGGACACTTTAACCTATTTCTCTTACTGTCTCCTTTGCCCTGCAACTCTTTGGCTCTGAATCCAGGCTGTCAGCAGTATTTGCCTTTGGCTCCAGCTATATTTCATCTTATGGGGCTGTGACATCTCATGAATTTCTCCCTGCAAAAGTGGGATTCCACATTCCTCCACTAGCTGAGATCCTCCTCCCTCCCTCCTTCTAATATTTTTACTTGGAAAATTCCAGAAGGGCAAATCTAGGTCATGAAGTTGGGAGAAAGAATGTGGGAAAGCACCTGATTCAGGTGGGCCTGAACCTAAAGGAAAACTTCTATCAAGTCGATCTGGACAGCTCAGCCCACCCTTGCTGCTCAGGGTTACTTCCATTTATTTCTATCTTTTTTACTTGGCATATGTTATACTACTTTACAAGTAAGCCAATGTCTTTAATGTCAGATCTATAATAACCCTAGAAATTGTTTTACAAGCCAGTTGAAAGGAATGACTTCAGAATAGTTAGTGGAAAACATGACATCAAATTCCCAGTATAACAATGATGTGAACATAAATGAGTTCATGAAGCCTGAGTGCCTGCCATCGGCAGTGACATCTTTTGAGAAAATGGCCCTGCTTTTTCTCTTTTCTCAACAGTGAACAAGGAAGGCAGTGTCCGTTCAGTCATGAAGTTTATATCCTAGTACAGGAAACATGGATAAATGAGACAATTACAAATCAGGATTAGTGATGTCATGGTTATGAAGAACTTAGAGAATAAATGGATGGGCATGTCAGGAAAGGTATCTCTGAGCAAGTTTAGTGGACTTGGGATGGCTTGGTGTATCTAGACTGCATCTTGGGGATTTGGGAACTGTTTATTCTCAGTGTTGAGAATTTTGGGGTCAGACTGTTGGCCCAGGAGCTTACTCCACCTACCACGAAGAGAGGATTATGACTCCTTTCTCATCAACAGTGATTAGCTTTGGGGTGAGCATATAGCCCAAGCAAGCCCAATCAAGGAAGCAGCTTAACTTTAACTGGGAAGATGGTCCCATCCTGATAGAGTTGCTTAGCTTCTAAGAAGTGAGCTGCTGTCACATTTGCAACTTAGAGGAAATTTGTTTAAGAAATTAGAGAGACAGAGAGAAATGGAGCCCTCAATAGCAAATATAATTGTGACAACAGCCAGAATCTGCCTCTGCACATTTCAGTTTGTGGTCAATAAATTGTCCTTAAATTGCTTAAGTTAGTTTGTGCTTGGTTCCTGTATCATTTTATTGACATAGTCATGAATTACTCACAGGTGAGACGTAAGCTTTGGCATGAATGATGTGAAGGAAACAGTCATATGAAGCATATGGACCAAATAGCACTGGCAGAGAAAAGAATATATGAAAATTTCCTGAGGTGGGAACTAACTTTCTATGCCCTAGACACTATTAATAATTGCTGCATGATCCATTAAGACAAGGCAACAAGCAATGGCCACTACCACTAATAAAAATCAATATAGTGTGAGAGTTTATTGCCAATAAACAAGCATTGTATAACCTACCACTGTAATCTAAAAAGCAAAGATCTAACCTTATTCTGCTTACTCTAGATATCTGATAATTATCTGGAGACAACAGAATAATGTTTTGACTTCTGAACATGTTTTCAGGGCTCTCCGGGGCTAATCTCAAGTTATACTTCCCTTTATCTCCATACTCACCCTGAAAACAAACCATACCAGGAAATCTGAAACCCTGCCAAAATATTTAAAACCCTACAAAATTTGCTCATATTTTTTCCTCCTCCTGGGATAGTATTCACCTACCAAGATTTTTTGAAATATTAGCCATCCTTTAAAGTCCAGTTTAAATAGTGTCTCTTTTCCTTGATCAATCAGAGTTAAAATTAATCTCTCTTCATTTTCTATTTGTGTTTATATTTGTCTCTTCAGACAAATACAAATTCCTCTGTATGTGAATTGGTAGAGATAGGACAAGATTAGTACAGATCATATTTTGAAGGTCCAAAATTGGCCCTAATTAGGTGCCTAGTAACTTTACATGATTAAAATTTAAACCTTTGTGACTTTTAACACTGTATTTATGTCAAGTATGAAAACTTATAAAGTCAAACATGTTATTGGCCAAGTCCAGGTCTGTTCTGCCCATGCACAGTAAATCAATCACTGTGACAACGGGTTTTTGCAAGAGAGAGATTTATTTGCAAGGCTGCTGAGCAAGGAGGCAGAAGAACAGCTCTCAAATCTGCCTCTCTGAAGATAAGGCTTATGGATATTTATGGGTTAGGAAATGTGGAGGTCTAGGGCGTGTGGAAAGGTGATTGGCAGTGGGGAAAAATGAAGTATCAAGTTTGTCCCACACAAATGTAGTTGGGGTTCATGAAATTTCCTAGGACATTTGTACACAAAATGGCAGCATTAGCATGATCCCAGGGTGGAGTTTTTGGCACTCTGATGTCAAAGGTTACCTCTTGGACACTTGCACAGGCCCAGTTGAAGGGTTGGTGGTCTCAACCAGTTTGAACTGAATAGGAGCTGGCCCAGGTTCCAGAAAAACAACTGACAGTTACCATGGTGACTTATGAACGTTATCTATAAAATAGCCAGTGAAGGTTAAGTTTCAGTTTTCAATGGCATGGCCTTCAGCTACTGCAGCCTTCAACTTCAAGGGGGGAAAAAAAAATAACAAAAAGCAAGCAACCAAAACAAGCAGAGCAGGCTACATTTGGCAGAATTGATCAGATTAACCTCTTGGTTTCAGTTCCACCAAATAAAATTCAAAAATAAATAACGAAAAAGAAGAAATAAAATATATATCTAAAGGAATCTTATATAACACATAGTGGAAACAAATTACACATTACTCAAAGTCTTAAAGAAGAAATAAGTAAGGCTAAAAAATGTCAAAATTAATAGAATTCTTATAAAGTGTTCTTGTAAGCTGTGTTATAAACAACAGTTTATAAACTATTGAACTCCGCACGTCATGATACCTCAACACTTGATTTAACCCTAATTACCCTTATCACCACTTTCCTTTCCCTTTCTCTCTCATCCCTACTTTCACTGATCTATTAAAAGTATGAGAAATCAGTCTTAAATGAATATACTAGAAATCAACTAGTACACACTCCCATGGAAACTCAAAAGAAGGGAAAGGAATATGATTCTCTAGATTCTGTCAAGTTTTTCCCTGTCTATCCCCAGAATCTCAAGGGTCTGCTGCCCTCAGGTCATCAAACTCATTCAGACCAGAGCTTGTTCCCATGTTTGGGAAACCACACTAATGAGAAGTTCATTGATATTATGTAATGGAGTTCCATAATTTAGATTTCAGTAGCTTCTAGTTATTGTTTAAAATATGTTTATATCCAATATCATAGGGCAAGAAAAGTGGAATGGGGAAAGGATAAGAAAGAAAATTTTTCAATGACAGATTTAAATAGGAAAACATTTTAAGTAATCAAATTAGAGGACCTACCTAATTTCTAATCATATCAATATTGACCATTGATGCTCATTATATATATCAAAGTAACTAAGATACTATTTCTATTATATTCCTGTTCTTCATGTCCTATCTGAGTTCTTTCAGTTACAGTGTGTGTTTAATAACAGAGCTATGAGAAATAGGATGAGAAACTTGTTTCTTCTCCCATTTATCCTTTTCTTCTGGAAGAAACTAGATTCCTTGGGAGGGTCAAAAGCCCAGAAGATGCTAATATTTAATGTATTTGAAATGTATTCAAAAAAGTGTAGGGGTGGAGAAAAGTATGAAACAAAGAAGAAAAGAAAGAAGGAAGAAAGGGAGGATCAGAGGGAGGAAATAAAACTAAAGAAAAACCAATTTTCTTGGCATTGAAAATTAATTAAATTTTTTGGTTTTTTTCAGCATTTTACTGTATTATTTCACTTTAAAGGTTGATATGGAAATATAAAGTATAAGAAACATAAGCATTATATGAAGAACTCTGAAACTAAGCAGACCTTTATTAACAATAAAGTGAGAAAAATATTTAAATAAGCAGAAAAAAAGTAGTTGTATTTGTTTTGTCTCAAAGCAAAGCTAAATGTCCAAATCCACATTGCCATAAGGCCCCGTGAGTACTACAATAATGAACATTGACAGGTACCAAGGGCCCATCATTAAACCCCACCATTCCACGGCTCTGCTTTTGTATCCAATAACGATAATAAAATAGCTGATTTGGATTTTCTGGATTATTTAAATAAATTACTCCCTAACGAACATTGATTTTTTTTCCTTGAGATTTTAAAATTCTACTGTGTCAAAATTTTTTTAGAAATTAATTAAATATTTAAGGATTCATTCTTAATAGCTGAGGATACTACGGCCATTTTGTGGAATAAATGTTGGAAGACAAAAGGTATACTTAAAGAAATCAACATAAGGAATGGAGACTGAAATGAGAAATTCCCCAAATATATACAGAATTACATGTAAACCTAAAGTTGAAAAGAGTTCTTACTATGGATTCTAAATTTAATCTGATCCATAAGATTAAACCCTGACTAGCATTAACTCAGAAGACTTCAAAGGTAGGAAACCCAATTCCTGATTTGACAAAATACTTATTTCATAGTTAGTTAGCCTTGTGGACTAGACAGTAAACCTGACACAACACATATTTAATTCATGACTAGAAGCCCTTTGGTTGGGGACAACTTACTTCATCAAATAGGCAAAATAGTTTCATTAAGTGTGGAACATTCATGACTTTCCCAATACATTAGTGCATGTTAACTACAGATAGTTGGAAGCCACAGCAGAGGCAAAAATAAGTAGCAACACACTAAATAAAAAAGAAAAAATGGTAGGAGTTATTTCTAACTTAGCAGCAAATCTGACAAGAAGATAAGTAAAAACAAATCACAAACCATAAAAGATGCACAATTTAACAAGTTGTATATTTAACTTCCAGGTATGAAGAGTATTTTTGTTTTTATTATATTTTCTTGCCAATCTCCTTTTGTATAGCTGTCTTTTCCTTTGTTTGTGTGATGTGAATGTCCTTCCCAGGAAAGTTCTTTGTAATATGTTAAAAAAATATATAACAGTATACAATAGATATTCACTCTGAGTGTGCAAAACAGTCTAGTTATTTTTCTGCACAGTCCTACAGCACTCTACATTTGGCGTAAACAAAGTCATTATAGAATCCAAATCCAAATCCAAACTATTTTGCCTACATTTATTAGGTAACAGCACATAAATTCTCACTTCTTTGTCTCTAAGTTGAATTGAGGATTTCTCTTTACATTTTTGCAGCGTTGTTGATTCTGCCAGAAAACTTGTGAGAATAATTTCAGCAAAGAAATTTTTCTTTCACAAACCATTGACTGGATATGAGTTGGGAGGAAGCATGGTATAGTAGAAAGAGCACAGATTTAGGAATGACACAGATTTAGGATTAAATTCCATATTACTAAGCCTATCTGAGTCTCGTTTGCCTCATTTGTGAAACTGTAAAAGTACTGCCTATCTAGTAGTTTTGTTGTAAGGATTAAATATGAAGTAAATAAAGTTCCTGACACACAGTAGGTAAATAATAGTATCTGTTATTACATAACAGATTATTATTACAATCTGTAATAACAGATTGTTATTACATAACATATCCTAATATTTAACCAGTCTTATTCTGCTTACTTCCTCACAAAAATACTACACACTCAGACATATATATCCACATACATATTCATTCTACTAATATATATTCTGCTTGGGTCATGTTATCCAAAATGGAAAAATGCACATGTTTATGTTGGCAAAACAAATCTAAGCTTATTTACACTTAGAAATAGTTTCCTACTGGGTTTTGGAGGTGAAATAGTCACCTTAAATACCTTGTAACTATAACAAATGCCCTACATATTGTGAATATTACAGTAGCTGGCTTGGAAAAAGGGAACTATCTCCAGACCTTAAAACTATGTACAGAACGTGCTGCTAAATAATGTCAGATGATGGTCCTGATGACCACTAATCGGGAGAGAATATATATTTTACAACAGCTATGTCAAAGTTCTACAAATCCATAACTGGACATTAACTAGACTAATCATGTCTAGACAAAAGGAAAGGTCTAAAAACTATGATACCATGAAAGAAAGGGCAAAAATGAAGATGATCTCTCAATGGATCTTGTAGCTTACCTTAAATAGCAATAAAGCAATTTGTTTTCCACAAGTTACATAACAGTTGTCAAGGATAAACAAAGCTGGACACCAAAGGTAGTAAAGACAGATTTTATTTATTTTATTTCCCCGTGGCAGTCAGGGAAGCAAAAAATTTTTTAAAAGCCACTAAAAGGGTTTGTAAATGTCGATGCCATTAGGCAAGTGGTCCCCAACCTTTCCGGCACCGGAGATGGGTTGGATGGAAGACAATTTTTCCATGGGGGCAGGAGACGGGGTGCTGGGGCGGGAGGTGGAGCTCAGGCAGCCATGTGAGCTAGCAATGGGGAGCGGCTATAAATACAGATGAAGCTTTGTTTGCTACCGCTCACCTCCTGCTGTGCACCCCCCGCCCCCATCCTAAGTTTCATGGAAAACAATTTTTCCACTGATTGGGAGCAGTGGACTTGGGGACCGCAGCATTAGGCCATCTGTGTCTGCTAACTGGCATTTGATTGAAGGTAGATTCTTACCCTCCCACAGAGACTGGGAGACAAGGGCCCTATACTTCCCCATGATTGTATTTCAAGGGAATAGCTCAGATCCTAGAGAAAGACACTCCAGGACTGTAAAATATACATATATGTCCCAAAGGGACAGAGGAAGCATTTACAAGTATGAGGTATTTTTTACAACAACTGCTCTAAGAAAGGGAGGTCAGGGGCCTAGGGTTAGGTGTTAGCTGGAGCAAATGGGAAATTTTGGCGGTAGCCTTGAGTTTTTCCAGGGAGGAACTCAAGGGGGACTGGGTTACCCCACCATGTTAGAGTCTGGTCAAGGACAATGTCTTTATCACAGTTCTCCTAACTAAAATATGAATTCTGCTGTTAGCCTGATGGGTTTTCCTTTGTAAGTTACCTGATGTTTTCAACTCATGGCTTGCAGGAGTTCCTCCTTCGTGTTGACTTTGGCCAGTCTGATGACTATGTGTCTTGGTGATTGTCTTTTTGTGATAAACATCCCACGTGTTCGTTGAGCTTCTTGCACCTGGATGTCTAAATCTCTAGCAAGAACAGGGAAGTTTTCCTGAATTATTCCTTCAAATAGGTTTTCCAGCCCTTGTGCATTTTCTTCTTAACTCTCAGGGATGCCCATGATCTTATATTTGGCTGTTTTACATAATCCTATATTTCTTGTAGGCTTTGCTCATTCCTCTTAATTCTCTGTTCTTTATTTTTGACTGACTGATTTCAATTGAAAGAGTTGTTTTCAAGCTCTGAGATTCTTTCTTCTGCCTGGTCTAGTGTATTCTTAAAACCTTCCACTATGTTTTGTATTTCCTTAAATGAATTTTTCATTTCCACAAGTTTTTTTTTTTTTTTAATATGTCAATCTCTTCAGTGAATTTTTCATTCGTTTCCTAAATTGTTTTTCTGGGTATCTTGAGTTGGTTTTCCATTTTCTCTTGGATTTCATTGAACTTCCTTACAATCCATATTTGGAATTCCTTATCTGTCATTTCAATATTTTCATTTTTGTTGGTATCTATTACTAATGAGCCTGTGCTCCCTTTTGGGCGTGTCAATTTGCACTGATTTTTCCTACTTCTGGAGTTATTTTGCAGATTCATTCTCATCTGGGCCAGCTGTCACTTCTTATTTTTGGATTTACTTTTGTTTAGATTGGGCTTTTTTCCCCCCGCCCCTCATAAAGGAGTGTAGCATATGTTGGGTAAAAACCTTTGGCTTTGTTTGTGGGTGCTTTAATGGAGGTCTAGGTTCTGGATGAATGACTTGGTTATAGTTATCCTTAGTGTAGTGGTTTTCTCAGTTGCTAACTGTCTGTAGGCTGTAGCAGTGGTGAGCTATGCATGTCATGAAAATTTCTTTGATTTGCCTCTGGAAATAACATGTCGCAATTCCAATACATATAAACAGTAGCTTAACATTTACAGCCTAGATTTGAATAGTCCCCTTAAAATATGAACATCTTTCAAATTTTAGCAGTAGCACAATTTTAGAAGTTCCTTTAGGTGGAAATCTGCCCAGAATATTTTATATAAAATCATGTTATCCCTATCTATGTGATACTTCCTCTTATAGTCCTTGAATTCTGATTCCAATATCATAGTCTTTTCTGGTCACCCAGTTAATCTTTTGGCCAGATTTTCAGTGGAAAAAAATTGACATCACTGTTAGAAAATATTTAATTTGGCATTTAGTCCTTAAAGTCCAACATTATCAAACCTAATTATCTTCCTAGAAAATATAATGTAACATATTAATCTCAAAGTAATTAGTCTCAAATAATGGCCAAGGGAAAATTAGGGGATAAGATATGCAAAGAATACTTAAAAGATTAAATACTAAGGAAGTATTAAAATGTGTGAAATAGTAAAGCCCTTTAAATCCACAAACTATATAATAAATTGTCATTCTGAGAATTATCATCTAATTCTGGTTAATGGGCTTTTTTTTTTTGAGGGAGAAGATTTTCACTAGTTGGGGCATTATGAGTTCATTTTCTAATTTTTCATAACTCTATAGGGATTTATTTCCTTTTTTCTGTTCATGTTTGTGGTATTGTAGCACTTTACAAGATTCCTATTTCAATGACACTACCTTCATTCACTATAACAAAATCTAGATTCTTTACTGGGTTATTTCTGTGGTGGAGGAGAAGGGATTATTTGTTCCCCCTTATTTTGTTCATCTTGTCTTGCAGTAATCAAAACCTCTCCCTTTCCTACTTTTCTCCTAGACCACCTAATTACCAAGTGCCACTTCTTTCTTTCTGTTTTGATTTTTTCTCCTATAGACGATGTGAGTTTCAAAGGCTGCCACTTCTCATCATACAGGCTGTTAAGTCCCTTCCCTGCAGACTATGCTCTGATCTACCAGGACATTCTCTTGTTATTCCCCCGGATCTTTCACAGTAGGTAAGGTCAATCTTAGAGCCATTACTTTCTCCCTTCTCTCTTCCCACAGTTTTTCATGGTCTGCTTTTTCTTGCCACCAAAGACTTGCAGCAGGATAGAAGAGTGAGAGACTGCTCCCTGGAAATTTATGATTTCACTTTTAACATTTCAAGTTATTTTTGAGATATGAGCATTTTCTATCTTCACATTCTGCTGAGGGCATTGTTTTGTGGTAAGCTTGTTTCTGTTTTTTTTTTTTTTTACTTCCTTGTTTTTATGTAATATTTTGGGAGGAAAAACTGGGAGATACAGACCTAAACAGCTTCTGTTATCTTCAACTATCCTGAAATCTAAAGAAATTCTTATCAACAAATCCTGTTGAAACAATGGGGTATACTCTAGGGGAAAAAATGAACTTCAACTCCTATCTCATACCATGCACAAAAATTAATTCAGGATGGATCACAGACCAATAAATATATAAAGCCTAACACTGTAACTCTTTTGGAAGAAATTATAGGATAGTATCTTCCTGACCTAGGGGTGGACAAAGATTTCTCAAGCATGACACAGAATGCAACAACCATTTTAAAAATCATTAACAGATTTTATCAAAATTAAATACTTCTGCTCATCAAAAGGTTTTATTAACAAAATGAACAAGCAGGCACAGAATGTGTAAAAAAATATTCATAAAAACTAACATAAAAAATAAACTTGTATTTAGACTATATGAAGAACTCCTACAAATTACATTTTTTTAAATTGGGCTAACAGGCTATATGAATGGCTAAAAGTCACTTTAAAAAGTACTCAGCCTTATTAGTTAACAGGGAAGTCAAAATTAAAACCACAATGAAATACTACAACACATCAATGAGAATTGCTAATATTAAACATTTGACAGTATCTTATGTTGGGGAGCAACTGGAATGCTCACACACTGCTGGTAGGAATGTAAAATGGTACAACCAACTTGAGAAAAGGTTTAGCAGTTTCTTATAAGATTAAATACACTTACAATATGACCCAGCAATTGCACCCTACTTATTCACCCAAGAGAAATAAGAATATAAACCCACAACACTTTGTACAGGAATGTTCACAGGAGCTTTATTCATAATAGCCAAAAACCATAAACAACCCAAATGTCCATCAACATGACAATGCATAAACAAATCTGGCATATTCACTAATGGAAAACTTCTCAGCAATAAAAACAAATAAACCTCTCTTACATTCAACAGCATTGAAGACTCTCCCAGACATTACGCTAAATAAGAGCCAGACACAAAAATGTACATACTATATGAGTCCTTTTAAATGCAGTTCTATAACAGGCAAGCATGTGGTTCCAAAAAAAATCACAAAATTCATTACCTCGGGCTAGAAGGAAGGGTGTTAACTGTCTGAGAAGAGAGTATGGGGGAATTTTCCAGAGTGATGATCACATTCCCTTCTTGACAGGGTTGTGGTTTCATGTGTGTATGCATTTGAAACTGCATCATGAAACTGCATGTTTTTATGTTTGGGGAGTTCTTTATCCTGAAGAAATAGGTGTGAACTGACAATAAGTATTGTAATACATAATTTGTATATAAAACAATTTGTGTAGTGACTATAAAACACCAAAAATAAAAACAATCCTAAGGAAAAGAAATTTTTCATAGAATAAAAATACTTGAACAAGGTATTTGGCCTAGTTTCAAGTACATTTTATATGCAGTAAGCTCCTGTGCTAGCATGTATTCTATCCAGTGATTATGATAAAGCTGGTTGGAATAGTTAAAGGAATGTCAGCAGAGACCACTAAACTTGCTACAACAGAAAGTGTTTTCCCTAAAATCAAGTCTTATCTCATGCTTTGAAGTTATAACTACTAAAAGCAATCAGATGGATCTCAAAAGTTATTTACAAAATTGGTTGTTAATACTTAAGTAGTTCTCATCCACAGGGAGAGAATGGGAGGAACTGGGACAAAGTCTAGAATTCCCTTAACCACTTTTGTTTTGTTGGCACTTGTTTGATACTAAATGCTTTAAACTTGTTCCTGATGAAAAATGTTACATAGTACAAAACAAAATAATTGGCAGAGAAAGCTAAAAAAGTCCCAAGAAAAGGGCCCTTGGCATTTAATCTTAGATACATTGCCTGAGTAATTCACAAAAGGAAGGAATGAAGCCAGTATCCTACTTTGAACAGTTCTATCATACTATCATTTCAGGAGAACTCAGCATAACATGATGAAAAAGCCAATGTCTAAAGTTGTAATTTGTTTTAGTAGGTAATAATGTTCATGTATTTTCTAAAGATACATTTGCACTGATCATCTCATATAAATTGACTACTTTTGTTTTCTCATATGAAATAATTTAAGAGAGAAATCTGAAAAGACAATCTACAGACTAGGACAAAATATTTGCAAACCACGTATCTGAGAAGGGGCTAATATCCAAAATTTATAAAGAACTCTTACAACTCAATAGCAGAAAAACCCAACTAAAAAATGGGCAAAGGACATAACAGACATTTCTCCAAAGAAAACATAAAAATGGCCGACAGGTGTATGAAAAGGTGCTCAATGTCACCAATACAAGATAAATGCAAATTAAAACCACCATGAGATATCACTTCACACCTGCAGGGATGACTATGGAAAAAAAAGACGAGATAAATGTTGGCAAGGATGTGGAGAAGAGGGAACCTTAGTACATTGTTGGTGGGAATGTAGATTGGTACAGCCATTATGGAAAACAGTATGGAAGTTCCTAAAGAAATTAAAAATAGAACTATTATACAACCCAGCAATACTTCTTCTGGGTATATGCCCAAAGGAGATGAAATCAACACTTTATCAAGGTATCTACACTCCCATGTTCACTGCAGCATTAGTCACATTAGTCCAGATATGGAAACAATGTCTATCAATGGATGAATGGATAAAGAAAATGTGGTACTTATATACAATGGAATATTATTTAGCCTTTAAGAAGGAGGAGATCTGCTATTTGTCTCAACATGGATGGACTTGGAGGTCATTATGCTTAGTAAAATAAGCCAGATACAGAAAGAAAAATATTCACGATCTCACTTATATGTAGAATATATTTTTAAAAGAGAGAGGGAAAGCTCACATACACAGATAGAAAATGAAACAGTGGTTACCACAGGCAGGAGAGGGAGGGAGAAGAAATGGGAGATGTAGGTCGAAGGATACAAAATAGAGATGTGAAGGATGAACAAGTTCAGAGATCTAATATCCAAGATGAGGGCTAAACTTAATAAAATTGTATAGTATTAGGGATTCTTGTAAATAAGTGTATTTTAGCTGATTTTGTCACAAAAACAAACTATGTGATATGATATAATAGATTTAATCTGCTTCACTATAGTAACCATTTTACTATCTAGATGTATCCCTTACTTACCATCATGTTGTAAACCTCAAATATACACAATAAAATTTACTTTTAAAAAGTTCACGATTTTGATATACTTAGTAAGCCACTACATTAGTGAATTTTCTGATTGTGTCAAATAATTTTAGTTATATTTTCTAGGTTATTACTTATGAATATAATTTTTCCTCCTCTGTGAATGCTTCATACCAAGTGTAATGGTTAGGCGTATTTTTGGTTTTGATTTTCAAGTTTATTTTCTCTTTATTATTAATTTATATGAGTGTAAATGATAACATTTCTTACTTTTGGTAATTTCTACAAAGCTTTTCTTTTGCCATTCCAGCTAAGGAAACAAAAAATGACCCAAAGTCTTAAATCTGACCTCAGCAATATAAAAAATAAATGAGAGGCCAGGTACAGTGGCTCACACCTGTAATCCCAGCACTTTGGGAGGCAAAGGGGGAGGATCGCTTGAGGCCAGGAGTTAGAGACCAGCCTGGGCAACAGAGGGAGACCCCATCTCTACAAAAAATTAAAAAAATAAAATTAGCCAGGAGTAGTGGCACATGCCTGTAGCCCAGTTACTGGATAGTCTGAGGCTAGAGGATCACTTGAGCCCAAGAGTTCGAAGCTGCAGCAAACTATGATTGTGTCACTGCACTGCAGCCTGGATGACAGAGTGAAATCCTGTCTCTAAAAGAAAAAAAGAAAAGAAATGAAAGACAAAATTCCTACCCTAACAATCCCAACATTTCCATCAGCACCACATTATAAATCAACTACAGTCCAACATACAACACCTCAATCATAACTTATTTGAGGGTAATGACAGGTATTCATGTATTAGTAAAGATAAAAGGTACACTTGCCATTTCTTATGACTCTACTTCCTTTGGTTTTCTGTTATTAGAACATCAAACAATATGTTAAGTTTGGTGAATCCCTATTCATTTTAAGCAGAGTGCTATATTGCAGAGATTCACAAAACAGCTAATGAATGATTATGACAGCATCAGTTGATCAAAGAAGATACGTTATAAAGGTCTAAAAGAAAACTAGAAGAGACAATTCAGACAGGAGCTGTCAGTTATCTAATACTGTGGTCTTTTAGTTGCATGCCTCTGCTCCCTCAGTTGCGAAAATGGCTCTATTGTCAGAAAACCCTTACTTTACTTTTTTACTGTCATTTATTCCTTCAAATAATTTTTATCAGAACCTAGTACATGCCAAGCACTGTTGCTTCCTAGAAACACAATGATAAAATAAATATTTCCTTCTCTCAAGTTGCTCAGCATAATGAAGGACAGAGACACGGGAATAAAATATTAAAATACACTGTGGTGTAATAACCACTATACAGAATACTATGACAATAGTTAACTGAGGGGGAAAGAGGGAAGAGATAACAGAAAAGTCTTTCCAGAGATCATGCTTGAGAATGATCAGGAGCTATCCAGCAAAGGAAGAAAAAAGTGCCTTTACAGGCAGAAGCAGCAACATGTACAAAGGCCCAGGAAATAAGAGACACCCGAAAATCATCAGTAGCTGGACATACATACAAGGCTGAAAATGGCTGGACAGACAGATAATCAAATTTTCATTTAAAAAACATGTTTACAAATTAAAGACAAATTATGAATAATATTCAGCTATGCAGTGTAGACACAACTCTCAAAATCTATTGAAGAAATAGACTCAGATTTTCTCTATTTCGGTCTGCTGGCTCGCCTTTGCAGGAGCTTTATTCTGTGGATGGTCACCGCTTTTCTGAGAAAATTGATTACAGAGGACCCAGTGGGTTTTTTCATGGACTTGCTACTCCATAAAATATATATGAGCCTAGTGGCACTTAGGACTGAGAGAAATGTGCAAAATCACCCGACTATAGGTCCCTAGAGTGATTTCCACTTTTCCTGTCATCAAAATGATGTTATATAAGGATGGTTTGTAATGATATCATAATAATTATCACTCATGTTACACCCTAGGTACTTGTTCCTTATTCTTTGAGTGCTCACAGTCAAATCACCTGAGGCTAATTCATCTGACAAGGAACTGCTGCTACCCTTCAGTCAATACAGATTCTGATTACAAACTGTTCTGCCCTTTTCCCTATAAGGCACGCTCAGACTGTGTACAACTCACTGGGGGAATGACTGAAACACTGCTAATGTGACAACTAAATAACTCTACACAAGTAAAACAGGTAGCAGGACATGTGGCAGAAGTAGATATTTCTAAGCAGTTGAAATCTACACCATCTATTTAATCCCCTCCAGGTGTAGAATGAGTCCTACAAGGTGATCCAACAGGGTATGAAAGCTTCACCTTCTAGATTTCTCCTGGGTGATTGAATGCTATGGCTGCTAATGTCCCTGTTACATTGCCTTTAGACATCTTTTGCAGGAAGTAATGATCAGATGTGAGACAACATCAGAAATCTGTGTCACTGAATGCTGGATCAGTGCATAAGAAACAGATATGACTATCAACATTCTCAACCTGCCTAAAATGTTGGAGTTGATTTATTAGGTCACTGAGGCTGTAATGGCCATGGAATCTCTGCTTTGAAGACTGACTCCAGAATATGTATGCAGAAAATTCACACAGAAAGGAATGCCAATGGTAAATAAACACATAGACAAATGTCCATTCTCACAAGCAATTGAAAGCATGTTAATTATACCCAATTTTATGGCCTATTTTGGCCCATACTAATTAGACACCTTTTTTTTCCTCCACAAGGGCAAATGCTGTTCTCTGTTTTTGTTCACTGATGTATCCCAAACTCTTAGAAGACTGGTCAGCATACGTATTTGGTGAGTGACAGCGTGAATGGCAATACTCAAATATTAACCATCATATGGTGATGCCAGAAGCATAGGAAATTTATGCAATTCTTTTAGAAATGGATCAGAAGAAACTAAAATTATCTTCACTATGCGCCAGTAACCCTTCTCATGGAAATTTATTTTAAAGAAGCAAAAGATCTTTCTGTATGAAGCTGCTAATCCTACCAGTACCCATTAGTGCAAAATCCCATTAGAAACTTGTATGTCTGACCCCATGAGAGTGTTCAAATAAAGTATAGTTTATCAATTAGATAAAATATTATAAAGGCAGAAAAAAGATTACAAACTCTATAGAACAAGAAAATTTCCATTCTTTCGTTAAAATTACATGTCATATTTATGCATTTGAATACCTGAAAATGTATGTAGAAAATGAAAATTTTAGGATACTTTGGTTTATTAACATTTTCAATTTTTAATTAACTTTCTTTGTTTTACATTTTTTTAAGCAGATGAACGAGAAATTGATATCCCTCTGATTTTAATTTTTATGTGCAGTATTCAAAATTTTCAACCTTCTCTTGTGCAACGGGCAGGGTTGGGGGGTGGGTATAAAAGGGTGACTTTCTGTAAGAGGAGTCTTGATTATGTCATTGCCACGAAGGAACCGTGTGTGTATAAGTAGCAGGGCATTGCAAATGGAAAAAAGGCTGAAAATATAAGAAGGAAACATTGTATCATTTTTACCTGTCAAACATAAGTCACAAAGAGTACCTGAGTTCTCACCAGATTTACCAATATCCCCTGTAGTCTCTACTCCCCTTTTATGCCATGACACACACACACAAATGGCCTCTTACCTGCTCAAATGAAAATGATATATGCAACCCTTAATTAATAAGACAGAATATGCATGGCTCATTGTCTTTGACTTTGATTTGAGGCCAGTAAGTCAATTTACACAAATATAAAAGTCTTTACAAGGGCCAAGAAGTGTGGACTTTTCATATTGCACCTGACATTCTTAACAAAGCTCACAAAGATATCGGCCTCAGACTTGTGACTTTATGAAATCTAGCTGGATTATATGCATATGGCTGGCATTTCAGGAGACGGCATCTTGAGAAAAGTAGTATCTTTCCTGACCAAATGAAGCATCCAAGAAAAGTAAACTAAGGAAAACTAGAAACCAAAATATTTCCACAACCTTAAATAATGAAACAATGAAATCTTTTTGGTCAAGGTCAGAGATAAGAATTATAGCATCTATATTAGCTGGAAATTCATATAGGCATTTTAGCACAAGCTTTTACTTAAAAAATGCCAGTCTCTTTAAGCACTCAAATTATGTAGGTGGAAAATGTCACTGAAAATAATAGATGACTTAATAATCAATCTGGAAGTTAATTAATATTATTAATCAATATTAATATGATGATTCAAAATTACATATGGCTAAACAAGAAACATCTTAATGTCTTTTAAAAATATTACTGCCTTTTATTTTAGAAGCACTAAAGTGAGATAAAGTATATCAAATAATACAATTTTTCTTATGAATAATATGAACTTACCATAAAACATAATGCCACTTAACATAAATGAGGCAATAATTTAAAGTGGCAGACATAGATAGTAAGGACGTAATATGAATATTGAACACAAATTAAGGCTCAACATTTTGCAACTAAGAAAAAAGACTGAAAATGCCACATGTCTGCTCTGGAGAGTACTTCCTCTTTTATTAATCTGCATAAGTGCTTAGCTTGAAGCAAGAATCCATTCTTAAAATTCTTGAAACATTTGAGTACTCTGATTTTCTCCATTAGCAGGATGGAAAGTTTGCGCCACAGAATGGCAGTCAGCAATGAATCATGACTCACCCAGGCTTAAAGCATAGCTTTGTGACTGTAGTCATGCGCTAAAAATAAAAACTAGAAGCTAACTCAGTGGTGGACACAGCCCCTGATCCAGGCTTATCCTGGTCATTTTGAAGAATGTCCGTAGCTTAGTCCCAAGCTGGGGATGAATGCCAATGAGTGGCAAGATTCCTTTGAATAACTTGAATAATTGACTACTAAAAATAAAAAGTACTATTCATTCTCCATTAATAATATGTAAATGTGACAAACCAAAAAACTGAAGTATTAGAAAAGATATTAATAAGCTCATCATCTTATTATCTAACTGAAAATCTTCCTCTGTGTCCCATCTGTGTGTGTTTCTTCTTCTTGCTTCACTATATTAAGACTTGAAAGGGGTTAACTACTATGGAGTTCGAAGTACTAAAATGAGACAAAATAAAGACAAACATTTTCTGAGTATAAGATCTTACCTGTATGTTTTAATTTGGTAACAAGAGAACAAAAATAAAATGAGTTTTCTCCAAGCCATGTATGCTTTTTCCCATTCACATGACTGTATTTAGTCATTTGAAGAATTATTCAACTCTTTCCCTCTATGTTCCTGCACAACCTTTCCTCTAATTTCTTAACTTTGCAAAATTATGGAGTGAATTACAACAGAGTAATTAATTTCTCTGTATCACAATTTCCGTGTGAAGCAAGCATAATCATAAAAGTATATACTGCTGCTGCAATAACCATTTTAAATATTAATGGAAAAGCATATATAAATGCTTGAAAACAAATCCCAAAGTTTTCCACCCAAAGAAAGATACCATAAGGTCTGTCCGGAAAATATCTAGCCATGCAGTATGAAAAATAGAGACATTTATTGAAGAAGATACAAGATACAAGAAACATTTTCATAGGACAATGACGCCTCAGTTCCCTTCAAAGTAGGCACCTTGGGACCTCACACAGTTCTCCCAGTGTCTCAACCTAAGCCGTACACATTCAACATTCTCAGGTGTTCTGCTTGTTGTAGGCCTCCCAGAACGTGGATCACTTCCAACAGATTTTCGATCATCTTTGAAGCATTTGTGCCACACTTTTATTTGCGCTGCACTCATTGCATCATCCCTGAAAGCCTTCTGAGTCATCCAAATAGTTTCTGCAGAGGAATGTTCAAGTTTAACGCAAAATTTGATGCACATCTATTGCTCTACTCAGTCATTTTGAATGCAACAGCCAGAGTACACATGCTCACTCAACGGCATCCAGCGCCCCACTAACTAGTACAGTGACAGTTGTCATCGTTCACACATGTGCATTACAGTCCACTGTACTTGGCTACAAGGTTACATCGATGTCATGAAACCATTCTCGTTATATTAATATTAGCAATGGTTGGATACTTTCCAGACAGATCTTGTACATTATTCTTAGGAAGTACTATTCTTATTTGGCATTGGCTGTATACTCTCATATTGGTTATGATGCTTTTGGTTGCAAGTAATAAAAACAAAAAATCAGGCAAAATCAATCCAAGACACTTATTAATTTACATAACCAAAGACCCAGGAGGGTAAATTTTCAACATGATTTCAACAGAGTTTGCACTCTATTTCCTTATAATTCTTTAGGCTCTATACTTCTCCATGTGCCAGCTTCATTCTCAGGACCTTTTCTTACATGGAAGAATACAGCACTCCTAGGTATATTTTATCTCATTCATATTAAGGGAAAAAGAGGGCAAGATGATTCTCACAATCATCAAAACAAAATCCAAATTCAATTCCAATTAGTTCCTTCTTCACAACATTCAATCTCTGAGACCCATGAGTAGACTGGTTTCTGCCTGGATTACTTAGCTATCAGGGCTCACTCCTAGAGTTGGAGAGAGGATCATAGCAGTCAACTCACATTGTGGTTACACAATAGAGAAAGGACAAGATGGATGGTGGGATGACAAACACAATTTCCACAACTCAGTTGCAGCCATTATTTCACATATGTCAACTGGGAAGAAGGAGTACTTAAATACGAAACCTGCTATAACCACAAGGTATTTTGCTAATATTAACAGATGACAGATTAAATAATGTCACCCAAGTTCTTGCTATACTATTTCATTAATGACAAAAAGGGAAGTGGGGAAAGAAAATCCTTCAAATTCCATTAACTGAAAGTTAAGCAATATATTTTCTATCATTCCTTTCATGCTACCTGTCAAATATTAAACTTTAGATCTCTCATGTCACAAAAAGTGACTCACATAAACCTCAACAACCTCTGAAATGCTTTCTTCTTGGTGAGAATACTCTATTTGGGGGTAGGACTGTTGAGGCTCTAAGTCCTTCCACACTCTCCAACAGCCTTCCCAAAGCCATTTAAAACACACAAAAATGTAAATAAAAGCAATGTACTTTCTAGGCAAACATAGCTCCAAGATAAATCCTCTAGTCCCTGCCTTCAAAAAGATCACTGCCCTCAACCACTCTTGATACAAGAAAGTAGACCCCCAAACTGGGGTCCGTTTGAAGGCAAAGTAGGTTCTTGGCTTCAGGCAGGAAGGAATTCAAGAACCAGCCAACAGAGTAAAGCAAAAACAAGCTTATTAAAGTAAGAAAAGAAGAAAGAAAAGGACACTGCCCACAGACAGGGCAGCAGCTATTTCTCAGAGCAACAGAGAGTACCACCCTGTGAGTTTCCAGGGTCTTATTTTATACCTTCTATTTAATTTTATGTTAAGAGGAGGGAGGATTATTCATAAGATTTCTGGGAAAGGGGTGGGGAGTTCCCAGAACCAAGAGTTCCTCCTCTTTCTGAACCATATGGGGTAACTTCTGGGAGTTGCTATGGCATTTGTAAATTGTCAGGGCACTGGTGAGGGTTTCTTTTAGTATGCTAATATATTCTAAGCAGGGTATAATCAGCATTGAGGGTAACCTAAGGTCATTTTCACGGCCATCTGGGTTCTAGTCAGTTTTGTTTGGTTTCTCAGCCATCTCCTATTTTATCAGAGACCTCAGTTTGGGGCTTATGATTCTTTATTGAACAGGGCCTGCCAGTTCCCTATCTCACCCTTACATAGAAAGTCTGGAAGGCAGGGGATTAGGCAGTACACTAAATGCTTTCAAATACATTATGACAGACACAAATCTTAAAAGAGAAGGTTGAGAAGTTGGCCAAGGTCAAGAGAAGATCAGCCCCACAGAATAAGAAGGATGGACATATAGGAGTATCCATGTACAACTAGCTAGGAAATTTTGGAGGGAAAAAGAGAGTCATTCAAAGGTAAGTGGAAATGCTTTTCCAATTGTTCAGTAGTATTTGGAATTTTCTCATCTAGAAAGGGAAAAAAAGTATCATGCCAAAAAGAAAGATGGAGGGTCTCAGTGAACTATAGTCTATATCCTTATTTATTTTTCTAATGATACAAGTTTTACCTACCTTAAAGATTCTTGTTTTGCTTACACATTCATTTAATCTGAGCCCAAGAAAACTCTGCTAATTTATATAATGAAAGGACACCTAACAAACTCAAATGTCCTTAGGCTACACAAGCATGTGGATATAAATGGGGCACAGTAACATTAAAATTTGACTATTATTTGCTGTCATTTGGTTTGAGACTTCAGTCCAAGTCTTCCCCAGATTTGAAGAGAGTTTCATATATGCTGTCCTCTTTTCCCTAACACACTGGCATCTGTTACTGCAAAGCCACACAAGGATGGAGTTCTGCTTGCCAGTGATGCCAGTCAGCAGCATTATGGAAAATGCCATCCTTCCAAGGGTGTGACATCCCAGAACTTACAAAGCAGCAAGGTCCCCAAGGGCCAACTGCACTGCAATACATTCACTCTTCCTTGAGCCAGATCTACATTGTGGAAAAGCTTGGTACAATTAAAAGCACGAGCTCTGGACTTAGACTCAAGTTCAAATCCTTACTTTGCCACTTAGTAGCTGTGGAAGAGTTAGCAAACTGCATAATCCTCTAAACTTCTGCTGTCTCATCTATAAAATGCAAATGATACTGATGAAATGATATATTACTAACAAAGTGCTTAGCACAATGCCTGGCACTTAGCAAGCACTGGTAAATAGTTACCATTCTCCTAAGAAAGGGTGAGGGTGGGGCGCTGGACTGGAGATCAGACACCAAACTTTGCCTTTTCATTGTCTCTTAGCTATAGGTTCTTAAATTGTTACATGTAAAATAATCTCTTGAAAAGTATACATCTTTCAGACATCCTTGGAATATAACGATTTCTGTTTAAAAGATTAAGCCAGTCCACATAAGTAAAATTTATAGCTTTAAATTCTTGAAAATTACAGAGAGAAAAATTCAGGTTATTTTTAAAATCTATGTTCATGACAGAGAAACAAACTACCAAAGCATAACGATCATCATAGCATGTTAGGTTAGAGCCTGACTACCAGGGTTTGCATCTCAGTCCTGTTACTTACTCTCTGTGTGACCTTGAGTAAGTTACTTCAAATTCTTTGAGTTGAGCCTCAGTTGCCGCATCTATAAAATGCAGTAATAATGTTCCCTACCTAGATTCAGATAATGTACTTAGTTTATACTGCTTGACATAATACAGTAAGTGTTAGCTTCTTGTAATAGCTACTGTTATCATCTAAATCCAATACCTACAAGTTAAATGATTGTCTATGCCAAATACTGTCACCAAACTCAAAAGTGGTCCAGCCTAGTTCCAGTGGTTACTTGCTGCACAGAAAGCCAATTACTGAGACAATAAGTATTGGTAGGGAAGAAAGTGTTTTGTTGCAATTGATGTCAGCTGAGAAATGGGAGCTATTTTTCAAATCCATCTCTTTCAGTATTATCTAAAATGTTCAATGAGAGAGTCCCCATTACATCTAGGAAGGTACAAGAAATTTAAAAGAAATCTCCTATCAGTGCCTTCCCCATATCCCTTTAAAAAAAAAAAAACACTCTTTTTCATGTTATCCCATCACTGAACAGTAAAAAAACAAAAACATATAGCCCTCCCTCAGTGAACTGCTCCACCTTGGCTTTTTGACTCCCATCAGTATGACAGCAGTGAGGACAGCTGTCCAAATCACTGACCAGCCCACCCCTAGAAGCACCCTGAGTGGCAGAGCATGGACAAGAAGGTTTCCTGTTATGTACTGCAATATGCTCTCTGCAACTGCGGAAGAGATTGGGGGCGTGGGAGAGTGGGGGGATAGGAGAGATTAAAGCCAACCCAAAGCACATGTTAAATCAATAAAGGGCCATTGTGTTGTTTGAAAATGTCTTTTATGTAGTACCAACTGAATAAAAAAGACCCCTGTCTGGTCTTTCTCAGGAGAAAAATATTCTAGTCAAAACTCCGCTTAGGCAACAAAGTGGTATTATTTAGCATTACATGAAATAAGACTAATTTCATTAACACAAGAATTGTAAACAAAACAAATATTAAATAAAACTGCCAATTTGAGTACCAGCTTATGAGAGCTCAAGTTTTATCTGATTTCGATGCTAAAGATAACACTAAACTCTGGAATGCCCCATTCAAAATCAGTTTTCCATGGCAGCTGTTTTATTGAATGTTTTATTTGTGATGATAATGTAATTTAGTTTTGGAGTACATGGCAAACACCACAGTACAAGAGGTCAAACTAAGTTTCAATTTTTGTGTTGGAAAGAGTCAAGAGAGGATCAGGAAGAATATCTTAATAATGGCCCATTTTTGAGGGCACATTTGAGTTTATTTGTAAAAATCCATGGAAACCCTTCTTGGAAAAGTGTAGTCAACAAGTTCAAATTATCTTAAAAAATATATTCAGTGACCAGAAGTTGCTTTTTTTTAAAATCTATGAGAGCTGTATATATACTATATGATTGAGGTTATGTGAATTTATGTTTACATTTAGCTTACATTAAGAGTTGAAACTGACCAATAAAATCCATTAAAATAATATTTTGGCAGCTTGATTCAGTTGAGCTATGATAAACTCGCAAAAACAGATTTTATTGGTCCCAGGTCACTATGAAGTAGCCAAACATTTGTTTTAAATAGTCTCTACTGAATTAAAATTAATTTTTCTTAGATTTAGAGAAACTATATTTCCTTTCTCCATCCTCATTACTTCAATGGCAGTTAGATTAGCTAAAATGCAACCAATAACATCGTCTTCTTTATCTTTTAATACTACTCTGGTCATGAAATCTAAGTCTCAGAAGAAAAAAACTTAGAATCTGTTTTGCTTACCTAGGGCTCTCTCTACCTTTGCTAGAATTTCTTGGTTTTGTTCATTTACAATTTCCTTTCCCACTCACACTGAGCTCATAAACTGAGCCCACTAGTACCCTGCCCAAAAATATTGACTGATTTTGGAGTCCACCACCGCCATTTTTTCATTTTCCATAGTCATCAATTACCATAGTTACCTAGGTTTTCCCCTTGGTAGAAAGCGAAGTAAGCCAGGAACAGAAAGTTAAATAATATATGTTCTCACTCATATGTGAAAGCTAAAAAAAAGTTGATCTCATAGAAGTTTAGTAGAATAGAGGATACTAGGGACTGGGAAGGGCAGGGAGAAGGGAGGGATAGGGAGTGATATGTTAAAGGATATAAAATTACAGTTAGATAGGAGGAGTAAGTTCTAGTGTCATATAGCCCTGTACTTAATAATAATATATAGTCTCAAAAGCTAGATGGAGGGTATTAAATGTTCCCAATACAAAGAAATGATAAATGTTTGACATGAGGGATGTGCTACTTACCATCACTGATCACTATACATTATATGTGTCAAAACATCACCATGTACTCTGAATATGTACAATTATTATTTGTCAATGAAAAAATAAAATTTTAAAAAGTTTCAGGCAAAAAAGAAACTATCTATAGTTAGAAATTGGGAGTCTGGAAGTAGACTCATGCTGAAATACCTCCTGCTCTTTTTCCTACAATTCTCTAAAGGACACGTTAAAGAGAGTACCAGTTCAGCTAAGATATATTAGCAGGCCGGGCATGGTGGCTCATGCCTGTAATCCTAGCACTCTGGGAGACCGAGGCAGGAGAATCGCTCAAGGTCAGGAGTTCGAGACCAGCCTGAGCAAGAGCAAGACCCCATCTCTACTAAAAATAGAAAGAAAATAGCTGAAAAACTAAAAACATACAGAAAAATTAGCCGGGCATGGTGGCACATGCCTGTAGTCTCAGCTACTTGGGAGGCTGAGGCAGGAGGATCGCTTAAGCCCAGGAGTTTGAGGGTGCTGTGAGCTATGCTAACACCATGGCACTCTAACCTGGGCAACAGAGTGAAACTCTGTCTCCAAAAAAAAAAAAAAAAATTCTGGCTAATTTATATTGGCTAATCAGATTACTGCATTAATGAGTGCCAAGCTACAGGCTTCATTCCCTTTTACCCCTTTCATCTTTGCTATCTTTGATAACAATCAAAACCTTCAAGCCCAAGAGGTGTATAAACAATGCATTTTTTCTGATTAAAAGAATTAGAAGCCTTGTCGTCTAACAAGAAATAATTAAATTACAGTACACTATAGAATATGTACTATATATACTATATGTAATATAAACTGTACAGTATATAATTAGAGTATTATTAGGTTGGTGCAAAAGTAATTGTGGTTTCAAACCATGAATTCTAAATCATTATAACTAGGTTCAAACACATCTTTATTAATCAAAATAGGAACCATTACAATCAACACATTTTTGCCAACGAGAAATAAGTTTATTTCTCTAGTGTAAAAATCCATGCTTCTGGATTCGAAGAACTCTTGAAGAGCATTTTCTGTATCCTGCTGGTTGTGGAAGCATTTTCCCTGCAAAAAGTGGTCGAGATGCTTGAAGAAGTGGTAGTCAGTTGGCAAGGCGTCAGGTGAATATGATGGATGAGGTAAAACTTCGTAACCCAATTTGTCCAACTTTTGAAGCGTTGGTTATGCAACATGCGGTTGGGTGTTGCATTGGAAAAGAACTGAGCCCTTTCTGTTGACCAATGCCAGCTGCAGGCCTTGCAGTTTTCGGTGCATCTCATCCATTTGCTAAGCATACTTCTCAAATGTAATGGTTTCACTAGGGTTCAGAAAGCTGTAGTGGATCAGACCGGCAGCAGACCATCAAACAGTGACCATGACCTTTTCTGGTACAAGTTTGGCTTTGGGAAGTGCTTTGGAGCTTCTTCTCCATTTAGCTACCGAGCTGATCATCGCTGGTTGTCGTATAAAATTAACTTTCATCACGTCACAATCCTATCAAGAAATAGTTTGTTGTTGTTGTGTACAAGAAGAGAAAACATTTCAAAATGATGATTTTTTTGATTTTCGGTCAGCTCATGAGGCACCCACTTATCGAGCTTTTTCACCTTTCCAATTTGCTTCAAATGCCGAACAACATAGAATGGTCAATGTTGAGTTCTTCAGCAACTTCTCATGTAGTTGTAAGAGGATCAGTTTCGATGATTGCTCTCAACTGGTCATTGTCAACTTCCGATGGCTGGCCACTGCGCTCCTCATCTTCAAGGCTCTCCCCACCTCTGCACAACTTCTTGAACCACCACTTCACCATATGTTCGTTAGCAGTTCCTGGGCTGGATACGTTGTTGATGTTATGAGTTGTCTCCGCTGCTTTATGACCCAATTGAACTTGAATAAGAAAATCACTCAAATTTGCTTTTTGTCTAACATCATTTCCATAGTCTAAAATAAATATAAAATAAACAGCAAGTAATAAGTCATTAACAAAAAAGTACAAAGCCAGAAATGCACATTAAAATTATGTATAACATAACCATAGCTTCAGACAGAATATTCCAATTGGCACAGACTTTCATGTGCTGAAAATGGAAGCCAATTAAAAGGCATAAGTATCACAAAGTAAAAATGCAAATAATAAAATACTATCTTCACATGTGAAAGTATTGAAATGTATAAAGCAATAGTCTATTAGGGTTTGGTAATACTGGTACTCACACATAGCTAGCGGAATCTGGAAAATAAATTGTAAATATTTTTCATGAAGCTCAAAATGTTCAAACCTTTTGATCTTTGCATCAGGCAGTGAAGGTTTATGTTCTAAGGTAAAAATGGGAGCTTTATACATTAATTTACACATAAAGAAATTTATTGATGTGTCTGTTATAATGGAACTTGAGGACTATATAAATATGTAATAGTAGAGACATGATAAAATATATGATGTTATAACTATATGACAGATTTTTCTTCAGTCATTAAAATATATTTGCCATGTTCTCAATCACTGTGCATTAATACTAATGTATATTAAATTAAAAAGAAAGATAAATTGCAAATGTATCGGTATGGTCTCAATAGAAACAAAATATGCCCTGTGAAAGTAGAAACTAGAAAATACACATCAAAATTTAAAAGAAACTCTCCTTGATTTTCTGAATTCATGGTGATTTCAATCCTCTCATCATATATTTTTATAGTTCTCAGTTTGCTACAATAAACATTTATCATTTTTATAGTTACATTTATGAGTTATTACAAATCACTTTTGAAGTGACATGTTTATATTATTTAAGCATGAGTGTTTTGACCTTGTTGATAATTATATCTTTGCTCTAAGCCTAGGCTTAATTTTTTTTATCTCATTACAAAAAAAATTGATGAGATATCTGCATAAATATGGTAAAATTAATAAAAAAGAAAGATACTCAAGGGAGGGACTGCAAGATGGCTGACCAGAGACATCAGCGGCCAGATCATGTCATAAAAAAGGAAAAGTTTTAGATGAAAAACAAAAAACAAACAATCATACAAATAAATAATAAATATACATTTTTCTCATTAACACATAGGACATTCTCTAAGATTTATCATATCTTAGGCCACAAAACTTGTCTCAAGAGAAATCATACCATGTATCTTCTTAGAACACAGTGGAATGAAACTAGAAATCATCAACTCCAAGAGAAACAATGAATTCTACAAAAGGCATGAAAACTAAACAACCTGATGCTGAACAACTATCGATTCAATAATGAAATTAAGATGGAAATCAAAAGATCCCTCAAACTGAATGGCAAAGGAGACAGAAGCTATCAAAATCTATGGGATTCAGCAAAAGCAGTTCAAAGGGAAAATTCATAGCCTTAAAATGCCTACATCAAACAGACAGAAATATCACAAAGCAACAATATAATGACACATCTCAAGGAACTAGAAAAGGAAAAGCAAAAGCAAACCCAAAGCCAGCAGAAGAAAAGAAATATTATAACTAAGGTCAGAGCAGAACTAAACAAAATATAAAACAAAAAAATACAAAGGATCAATGAAACAAAAAGTTGGTTCTTTGAAAAGATAAACAAAATTGATAGACCTCTTGCTAGATTAACCAGGAATAGAAGAGAAAGGACCCATATAAGCTCAATCAGAAATGCAAAAGGAGATATTACAACTGATACCACCACAGAAATACAAAATAGCCACAAAGCAAATAAAATACCTAGAAATATACTTAAACAAGGAGGTGAAAGATCTCTACAAAAAGAACTATGAAACACTGAGGAAAGAAATGGCAGACAGCACAAACAAATGAAAAAACAATCATGCTCATGGATTGGTAGAATCAACATTGGTAAAATGTCCATACTACTCAAAGTGATTTACAGATTCCATGCACTCTCCATCAGTATACCAATATTATATTTCACAGATCTAGAAAAAATAATTCTATGCTTCCTTTGGAACCAGAAAAGAGCCCAAATAGACAAAGCAATCTTAAACAAAAAGAACAAATCTGGAGGTCTCACATTACCAGACTTCAAACAATACTACAACGGTATAGTAACCAAAACAACATGGTATTGGCACAAAAATAGAGACATAGACCAATGGAACAGAACAGAGAACCCAGAGGTAAAAATATTCACACATAGCCAACTGATCTTTGACAAAGCAGACAGCAACATACACTGGGGAAAAGAAGCCCTAATCAGTAAATGGTGCTGGAAGAATTGGGTAGCCACATGCAGAATGATGAAACCAGACCCATATCTCTGACCACTCACAAAAAATCAATTCAAGATGGATAAAAGACTGAAATGTAAGGCATGAAACCATCAGAGTGCTAGAATAAAATGTTGGCTATCAGCCTAAGCAAAGAAGTTATGAAGATCCCAATGGCAATCAGAAGAACAAAAATTAATAAATGGGACTTGATTAAATTAAATGGCTTCTGCACAGCTAAGGAAATTGTAATGGAGCAAACAGACAACCTACAAAATAGGAGAAAATATTCGTAAGCTATACATCTGATAAAGGGCTAATAACCAGTATCTGCAAAGAACTCAAGGAAACCAGCAAGGAAAAAAACGACACCATTAAAAAGAGGGAAAAAGACATGAGCAAACGCTTTTCAAATGAAAATAGACAAATGACCAATAAACATATGAAAAAATGGCTCAACATCAGTAATTATCAGGGAAATGCAAATTAAAACCACAATGAGATATCACCTTGCCCCAGTTAGAATAGCTTTCATTAAAGAGTCTAAAAGTCCCATAGATGCTGGCATGGATGCAGAGATAAAGAAATGCTTATACACTGTGGGTGGGACTGCAAATTAGTAAAACCTCTATGGAAAGCAGTACGGAGATTCCTCAGAGAACTAAAAGTAGACCTACCATTTGATCAGCAATCCCAATCCTGGGTATTTACCCAAAGAAAAAGAAGTCATTTTATCAAAAAGACTCCTGCACTTGAATGTTTATTATAGCATAATTCACAATTACAAAGATGTGGAATCAACTGAAGTGCCCATCAATTCACGAGTGGATTAACAAAATGTAGCATACGTATGCTATGGAATACTGCTCAGCCATGAAGAAGGATGCTAAGGCCTTTTGCAACAATTCAGATGGAACTGGAGACCATTATCCTAATTGAAGTATCTAAAGAATAGAAAAATAAACACCACATGTACTCGCTATTACACTGGAACTAACCAGTGAGCACTCATGGGCACAGAGGGAAGCAAAACTCAGTGGAAATCAACTGAGGGGAGGAAGGTGGAGGGGATGGGTGAAACCCTATCTAACAAGTGCAATGAACACTATCTGGGTGATGCGCACACTTATAACCCTGACTCAAGCATAACAAAAGCACAAAAGTGATCCATGTAACCAAAAACATTTGTACCCCTGTTAATATTTTGAAAGTAAAAAAAAAAAAAAAAGATATTCCAACTTGAAAAACATGAAGCGTAAACAGTATAGCTCATATGAAATTGATATACCATTACTATGTATTAGTATCACAAATAATACCTTCAGACCTCCACAATATGCTTAATATTCCTTTTGTAATATTAAAATTTGAAGTAAATTATGATTAACGTGTTACCTATCAGAAACGTGTTATAAGATCTTCTGTCGTGCATGGTGTACAATTTTTTTATAAATATACAACATATTTTTGTTCTCTTACTCTCAGTTGTGCTTCCACAGCATAGAGTAAAAGATTTCAAGGACTCACATAGTCTAAGGAGAAGTTCCAGCACCTATGTGGAACTTGCTAATGGGACAATAAAAAAAGGCCCATAGATTCTTAATTCATTGTTATCTCAAATATATATACATATATATAAAGAGGCTTGGAAATAAAGAGACAACAGAGTATGGAGTTCTTCAGAGAAATAGGGTAAGAGCACCTAATAGATCCTTCCCTTCCTACCTCCACCCCCAAAGTCAAAGGTTAACAAAACCATATCCTAGCTAAAATGGAAAGGAGGGATGTTAACTGCAGTAAATAACTATTGCAATAGAAAAAAGGGTCCAGAGTGAACTGAACCCCAATTTGTACAGAGGTGAACAGTGTTTTAAAGGTAGAGTGAAGGAATAAGGAGGGGGAAAGTGGGCTTAGTAGAATCAGGGAAGGGAAAACTACAAAGGGTTAGTTAGTATAAATGCCATTAGGCCAGCTGTGTCCGCCAGCTGGAAATTATCAGGGGCCTATTCTCCCACAAGAGACTAGAAGACAGAGGCCCTATTCTCAGGTGTTGACTGGAACAAATAGTAAATTTTTTTGGCAGCCTTGAGTTTTCTCAGGCAGGAACTTCAAGGAAGGCAAAGGTCATCTTAGGGATGTGACTTTGAGCTGCTAGAAACTATGTCAGTGTTTTGTTCAAGTCTTTATAGGACAAGGTTGAGGCATAGTTGAGGGGAGGGCTCAGAGGAGCCTGTAAAATTTGAACAAGAGAGAGTCTTTGTCTCAACATTAAAAAAAAAGATATCTTAGTGAGGTGATAGATGTGGTAATCATTTCACTATATACGTGCATATCAAATCATAACATTGTATACCACAAATTTACACAATTTTGTCAATCAGACTTCAATAAAGTTAAGGGAAAAAAAGTAGTCAGTCATTATCACCAAATCCCCAAACTAAGTGAGAAGGATGAATGGGGGATGGTCTGGTGACCTCTGGAATTTGGGGAAAGCAGGGTCTGGTGCCCGGCTCATGCTCGAGCAGTCCAGAGGCAAGAGGCTGACTCAAGCAACCTGTGGCAAGGAGCAAAGAGGGGTGTTTTGAGCACAGTCTGCTGTTCCACGGCTGCTCTCACATGCTCATAGACTGGATGAGGGCTGGATGAAGGGATCTGGGCTGTGCTGCCTTGAAGGAGTTGCCCAAGAGCACTACCTAGAATGAAGTGGCCCAACAGACAAAGTCAGTGTGGGCTGGCTGCCAGGAGACAAGGGCTGAGGCCAGAGTCATATACATTACCCATCTCAGGGAGCTGCAAATGGGGCTTCCCAACAGGGGAACTTCAAAGAACCTACAAGACTGCCTCACGAGAGAAATACTCAGCATTTGGAATCTGCTGCACCAGAGGATTCCAGTATGAGATTATAACAACAACAGTCAAGGAAAAAGTCTTGTGCTCCTTAACAGTCCCCATTACCCAGTCCCCACTCTCACTCCCAACCATTGAAGAGTCAGAGGTTGCATGGTGAGTGGAGGGGAAGAAAAAAAGAAAAGGATGAGCAAACAGTACAAAACCCAACACTGTCCTGTCTCCTCCTGCAGGTTTTCCAGCAGCAGCACTGAGCTGAGGAAGGGGAGATTCAAACCCAAAGAGAGATTGACAGTTTTGCATTGGGCTGCACTTTCTACTGGCTGAAAACCAATACAATTAATTAATTCCTGAGAGTGACTGGCAAAACTGGAATCCTCATCCAGGGATAGAAGTGAACAATTTGACAGGTAAATCAAAAGGAGCATTTAGGGAGAAGGAATAAAGTTACTTTATGTTTGTGTCTATTGAAGTCCTGCTGATGCAGTAAAGTAGTTACGTAAGCATTGTAAACAACAACAAAAATGTTTCAAATTGTGGATATAATAAAAAGATGGAAAAGATACTTATACTACAAAAGATTAGACAAAATTTATTCCAGAAACTTTTTTTTTGTCAAATAGAACAGAAAATTTCATCAAGGAAAACATACATTTTGAGAAAATATACTTCATTTTAAGAAAATATTTGTTTATAAGTACAATAGTGTTTACTAAACGTATACCTACAGAAATGTGATGGAAGATGAGACTCAGATTAAAAAAAAAAAAGCTAAGTTTCAGAAACAAACTACAACCTATTCACACAAAATGAACCACATATACGTCTGATTTCACAGCCCAGGGGAACTTTACATTAGATGACTGAATAGACCTGCCAGTGTATATTATTGTCATCTGTAGTTTGAAGGGTATGCAAATTACTCAAGTGCAATAAAATTCACTAACCCAGGAGTATAAACATTGAATATAAAAAAAGAGTGGAAGGTTTTTCCAGTTCTCCAGAGGAGAAGACTTCAGCGGTCACATAACTCCTGAAGGTTGAAAGGAGGCAGGCTGTGACTCCAAGATCTCTCATAGTGGAAAAGGGCAGCAAACCAGGACTCTCGAAAGCAGCAAGGTAAAGACACACGCGTCTCTGAAGAGCCACCCAGTGTGGTTACTGGAATTTAAGCCCAGGGTCTCCAAGTCCTTTTAGTAAAAGAATGGGACTGTGATTGACCATTAGACATTTAGTAGACTTTCTGAAGGAGACACACAACTGAGGTGGTGGTAATAGGAATAATAGAGTGATAGTAATATGAGTAATAAGCATTATTAAGCAATGTGCTAAAGACCTTATGAACATTGTCTTACTCCTCACCACAGTACTATGAGACAGATATTATCTTCATTTGACAGTCAGAAAACTGAGCCTTCAAGAGTATAACTAAATTAAATTTCCAACATCGCATGGGTACTAAGTGGTAGATCATGGATTTAGGCCTGTGCTGTCTTGTACTAAAATTTATACATCATACTAGTCATCATTGCATCCATTTATTTAACTCATTCAACAAATAAAATTGAGTAGGTATCTCTAACTTTTCTGTTTCTATTATAGAGGGGGAGCAAAAGGAGAGCATTTGGGGAAAATAAAACTATAATTAAGAAAGTTTGGTACACAGTATATTAGAAAGATTCCTAAGCACTGGAAAGGAATTTACTGGTTTACACTTTTGGCACTACCTTCTTGTGGCTGGGCTTGTGCTCACTTGCCCTCTCCTCCTCCCTCACTACTCGGTGTGTCCTCATTTGCCATGTGAGCTATCTCTCTCTGTAATATTTCTCACCATTATATTCAACTGCAGTCTGTTTATATTTTGTGCATGGGATTCAGTGAAGATATTCAAAGATTATTATTCAAAGATATTTTTCTAGGAAATGAATATTCAAGAAGATATGTGCAAGATGACAATATGATCACCTAATTGATGCAATTTTGGATCTTTAATCAACTAATTTAGGAATGATCTGGTAAATATTGAGAGTTGTGATAGGAATGAAAGAGAAATGATGAAAGGCAAGAACTAGCATTTTTTAAAAGCCTATTGTACTCTAAGCAAAGTGATAAATGCCTTATACTTCATATAATCAAAGCATAACACTCTAGATATCAGTACCATCTTTAACCTCAGAGCTAATGGAGGCTCAGAGAATAACTTGCTTAAGTCCACACAGCTAGTAAGCGGAGGAGCCTGGTTACAAAGCCAAGTCTGTCTGCATTCTTTCCACTACATGAAAGAACATGTGTTCCAAAGGATTTGTACTCAACTTTATAGAATGTCAGGAAAGGGTCATGGAAAGGATATAAAGGTTCTATTCATGAGTTAAAAAATAATAGTGAAGTCTAGGGAGTTTTAGGAAGAGCGAACAGGAGACCAGGAATTTGTCTTCAACCAGACAAGAGACCAAGACCACATACCAGAAACAATCACACTTTAAATTATTATTGTTTGTGATAATAATAACTATAGCTGAGTGCCAATGGTAACTTCTTGCTTTCCTGTTCTGAGATAAAGGGACCCCACAGTTACAGAGCTAGATACTTCTCTGTACTACAATGTGCTTAGCTTTATATGCATTCTAGAAAAAACAGAACCCCAGGGCACAGGATCCAGGCAGAGCATGGGTATTGGTTCAGATAATCCTAAGGGTTAACAAGTGTGGAGCATGAAGCTGATGGTATACAGAGAGGAAACATTTAATCGTTCAAGCAAAGCCAAATCCCAGCCAACTGCTAGGAAAATGGACAAAGGACACAAATGGAGATAGCCTATCAGAGAGGGAATGTTTAAAACTGAGTGAAAGGCCAGGCGCGGTGGCTCATGCCTGTAATCCTAGCACTTTGGGAGGCCAAGATGGGAGGATTGTTTGAGCTCAGGAGTTCGAGACCAGCCTGAGCAAGAGCAAGACCCCATCTCTACTAAACATAGAAAGAAATTAGCTGTACAACTAAAAATATACATAAAAAATTAGCCAGGCATGGTGGTGCATGCCTGTAGACCCAGCTACTTGGGAGGTTGAGGCAGAAGGATTGCTTGCGTCCAGGAGTTTGAGGTTGCTGTGAGCTAGGCTGATGCCATGGCACTCTAGCCCGGGCAACAGAGTGAGACTCTGTCTCAAAAAAAAAAAAAAAAAAAACTGAGTGAAACAGAAAGACTTCAGTAAAATGTCCTGAGCCTGTTGAACAGTTATTCTCGACAAAGCTGACATGTGAATCTGAGAATGTTTGCCCAGAACAGTCCTTTTTGCCCCCTCACCCCTAGCTGTGATAAGAAGGTGCTATTTACAGCAATTCATCTCAAATGTGTCAGCATGATTCACCAGGTAAAATCAGTTATCACATGTATTACAAATAGTCTTCTGTAACTAAAAACACATCACTAATTTGTGAACAATGTCTCTTTTTAAACCCTTCACCATGAATAATTTGGCACAATACCTATTCCAACATTTCCCCAGTTATTTTAAAGAGATTGTTAATTGTTCATCAAAGTATATTTGAAAAATGTTCTAAAAAAAGGAGTTTGATCTTGTAAAACATAAATGCAATATAAATCAAATTGTTGCTATTCATTGCCAAATAGCACTCAATGGCTTAAGGAATTATTTTCATTTATCATTGACTCACACTCATGTTGGTTGACTTGGCCTGGTTTTTAGAATTCCTTGAATTTTATGTGGAGGCACCACAAATTTATTTTCATTAACTGAGCCATATACCCCTGAACTCTATGCAACAAAATGTTCCTTGTGGTAAGTTCAGTTAGCTATACTTTAATGGGGCTACAAGATTGTATTAATCGTGAGTAAAACTATATTTGATTTTGTCTGTCTCATTTAGTTTGAAAGTTTCAACAAGTATCATACTGCTCTGAGTATGCACCCACACTAAACTAAGCAAGCTAATTTAACATTTATCCAAAATACTGTGAGAAAAAAATATTTAACTACTCATTACCTTTACACACATATCCATATTTCTCAATCTCACAACTGTTTATAAAACAAGCAGAACAGTTTTTTGAAACCAAATAGTTCCAGAAGTCATATCAGAAAATTAGTATCAAAAACTGGAATTTTTGTCAAGTAGACAGTGATTCTTAATGAACTATGTCAAAAAAATTTAAAAAAAAAAGAGAATGAAAGACAATTTTTCCACGGATGGGGAGCAGGTGGCGGAACTCTGTGGCAATGGTCTGCAGACTGGGGTTGGGGGACTGTGGCTACAGAGGCTCTAAATACTGTAAAACTTCAAGTGCTCCCAGAAAATCAAAATAAAAACATACAGTAAATGCAATAAAGATTAATCAAGCTCTTATCTTCTCTAAAAAAAAATGTTTAGAAGGTTAAGGAGGGTAAAAAAACATGTTTGCAAGGCAGATGTGGAATTTGGCAAATTTATTCTCACTGTTCAGCTCAGAACCAGCGTTCTAAGATCCCATGGTGATTTTACAAAGCACTGTATTTGAAAATACCTGTGTAAACAGAAGAATTAGGTTAGATCAGAAATATCCTTTTGCCTTCTTTAAAGGATACAAACAATACTGATATGATGGAGAAGGGAGTTTTAAGGTCAGTCAGGAACCTGTTCAGCTAAGAAAACCCAATATTCAGAGTTAGAGAAAGACAGTCAACAACCAAAACATACAGGAAGAGGATGTTTACTAACGAATAAATATTCCTTAGTTACACAGTTTTCTTTGAAACAGTGTAAATTAACTTTGAAACATAAAAGGGAGAAAAGAAATATGACTGGAAACAGAGAAGGCTAGATTTTAGTGTCTCTAAACTTTGACTCGATTGTACTTGTCAGCAATCTCTATACAACCTTCACTAGCTGTGGTAAAACAGACTCCTGTTTAACAAAATGTATGTTGACAGCATAGCAATTTTTAAAGAGGCACGCAGGAATTCAAGAAACCATGAAGAAGCCCACCATCCCACACTTACCTTAGGTAGGAGGTAAGTTAAACAGCAGAGCGTGTGTTGCCTGTCCCCTAGAGTGGAAAGCCTAAGAAGGAAAAGCAACTGAATTAGTTACATAGAGTTAATTATAAGAGATAATGTTACAGAAAAGCATCATAATTTTATTAAGGGAAATGATAATGTGAAAAAGACAACTTGGGTGGCAGTATCGAGTATGGGCAGGCATTGGTGACAGGGAATACATAAAGGGAGTAATTAAAGTTACTAAGTGTATAAGGGAGTTTACAACAGAGCATAATAAAAACAACAATTAACAACAACAGAGGAAAAACAATGAAACTTTTTGTATAGGTAAATGAAGAGAGAGCACGCTGAAAAGAACTGAAACCATAGAAAATGGAAGAACATCAGAAGCAGGTATAGCCTTAGGGTTAAACTGCTCACCACAGTCCAATGTAAATAAAGCTAATATGTATTTTGTAATGCTAAAAGAGATGTGTTTAAGTCAAACAAAAATAAATAATATTTATACAGTATACATAATATTCCACAAATATGGACACTTCCCCCCAGTTTATAAACGTTAAAGTACAAATAGCTTTAAAAATGTTTAAACTAATTGTTTAACTTTCAGGGTGATCTTTTAAACATGCATGCTGCTCCTCTGCTTGAAATCTTTTAGTAGCCCATTGCTCACGGGATAAAGTCCAATTGCCTTCAAGGAGCCTACAAGACAAGGGTCTAGCCACACATCTCCCCTCATATCCCCCACATTCACCAACGATTTCAAATATGAAACCATAACTATTTGCAGATCTTTCAGTGTTTAATCCTAACTTACACTCCAATGCTCTTACACTTTTTTTTCTCCCCAATCTCACTTGTTCACCTGATTATCACCTATTTACCATAAGTCAGAACAAGAGTTTTATTCTCTCCAAAAATTTCTGATATTGCAGGCAGAATGTAGTAGCCTTTCCTTAGCAGGCTTATGGTCCTATTCTAATGATTTATTTATAGGTTCATAATGTTTATATAAATTAAAGAAATTAAAGAAGTCCTGAATAAATGGAGAGATATACCTCATTCATGGGTTACAAACTCAATATTTAAGATGTCAATTGTCCCATAAATTTCTGAATAGATTCAAGAGAATCCCAATAAAAACCCTGGTCAAAATTTTTATAGAAATTAACAAGCTGTTTATAAAATTTATATGGAAATACAAAGGACACAGAATAGCCAAAGCAACTTTGAAAAAAGAGAATAAAGTTGGAGAGTAAAAACTACTGATTTTAAGACATATAAACTTACAATTTAAAAAAATTATACTATGGAAGTATTAATAAATATAAGTAAATATAAATAAATATATCAGTGGTACATAATAGAGAGTCCAGAAATAGACTTATACATGTATGGACAACAGAATTTTGAAAAAGATACAAAGGCATTTCAGTGGACCAACGATAGCTTTTTCAAAAAATGGTGCTGGAGTAACTGGATAGCCACATTTACAAATAAAAACACTGCACTCTGTATCTTGAACCATATACAAAAAATTCACTCAAAATGGATCACAGGCCCAAATATAAAATTTAGAATTATAAAACTTCAAGAGAAAAACATTTGAGAAAATCTTTGTGACTTTGGGTTAGCCAAATTTTTCCTAGTCAGGAGTATAATCCATAAAAGAACAATTTGATAAATTAACTTTATCAAAATTACACATTTTTGATCTTTAAAATTCACTGTGAAGAACATGAAAAGACAAGCTACAGACTACAAGGAAGCATTTGCAAAACATATATCTGATAAAAGATTTGTATATAGAACACTCAAAACTCAAGAATAAGAAAGCAAACAACCCAATTAAAATAAAAATTGGGCAAAAAACTCGAACAAACACTTCACCAAAGGTATATGGATGGTGTAGAGGAGGAAAAACTTATCCTCCACCCTCTTAGTTCTGTTACTGGGGCCTGTGGATTAAGCTAACAAAAGAAGATTAACAGGAAAAAAGGGATACAAGTTTTATTGATTATTTTGATTTTATGTGCATGGGAGCTTCACAGAAAAGAGGGCAAAACCCAAAGAGATTGTTAGACCTCAGAGCTTATAAGCCATTTTAACAAAGGATGATAAATTGTGGATAAGTCACTAAGCAAAGAAAAGGGTATTTGAGCTACTATGGTTGGTAAACTGTAAGAAGGTAACTAGGAAATATATGGTAGATAAGGGTTGTTTAGTGAGATTTGTTATGCAGACAAGAGTCGTAAGAGTTATTCCCCTCTTCCTGGTACAGGAAAGAGAACAGCTTTATAAATAGAAACTTATATCACCTTCATAAAGGGAAACTTATTCCTTGACTTTAGGCAGAAAGGTAGAGGCCAAAGAGTTCTTCCTGAGTCTGCTGCTTCTCTACTGCCTTCAGCTCAAAACAATCATATTTTGAAGTAGCAAATCCTGACCCTCTTCAACGGTAAGTAAATGCATGAAAGCGTGTTCAATATCATGATTAGGGAAAGAATTTGAAACCATAATGAGATACCACTACACACATTTTAGAATGGCTAAATATTTTTAAAATATTAAACTGACTGTATCAAGTGTTGAAGAAGGTACCATACACTGCTAGTGGGTATTTAAAATGATACAGCCACTCCAGAACAACAGTTTGGCAGTTCATTAAAAAATTAAACATATTCCTGTCATGTAATTCAGCAGTTCTACTCCTAGGTATTTACCCAAGAGAAAGGAAATTATATGTCTATCCAAAAACTGGTCCACATATGTTCATAGCAGTTTTGTTCATAATAACTCCAAACTGGACACTAGCCAAATATTCATTAATAAGTGAATGTATTAACAAAATGAAGTATATATATACTAAGACATGAATGCAACTTGTCAATAGAAACAAAGACCTACTGTAACCTGTAACATGGATGAACCTCAAAATAACTATGCTAAATGAAAAGCCAGACATAAAAGAGTACATACTAAATGATTCCATTTATATAGCACTCTAGAAAATGAAACTAATCAGTAGCGACAGAAAGTAGATCAGTGTGTCCCTAGCAAGGGGAAGGACAGGAGTGCTGGAAAGAATTATACAGAGGCATGAGTAAACTTTTGTGGGTGACAAACAGGTTCACTATTTTGATTGTGGTAATGGTTTCATATGTCAAAACATCAAATTGTACACTTTAAACATGTACAGCATATTGGAAGTCAATTATACCTCCATAAAGCTGTAAAAATAAATAGGTAGCACCGAAAGAAAGCTCTCCAGCTTATTTCAAAACGTTGGGGGAGGGCAGGGAGTCATAATGAAAAAAACACCATTTCTCTGTTCCTCTGGGTGTTACACAGACAAACACAAATTAAAAATAAAAGACATAATTCTCCCTGTTGTAAAAAAGGCAAGAGACTTCTCCCTACCCCTTATTTTTATTTCAGAAATTTCTTTCTCTGTCCTTTTAAAATAATCTAAATCTTTATAATGACTAAATAAGCTTCTGCCAGTCTCACACTCAAGGACCTGGGAGTCGTCTTTTTTTTTTTTTTTTTACATTTACCAGTTTATTATAAAGGATGTTACAAAAGATACAGAGAGAGACATGCATAGGGGGAAGGATGGAAGAAGAGGTGTGGAGCTTCCACATGTTCAGCTATCTGAATAGGGAAGCTCTAGAATCCTGTGCTCTTGAGTCTCTTACAGAGACTTCATTGGACAGGCATCTTTTTAAAATGCAAATGTAAAGGGAGACAGATACTGTGGGAGAGGAAGAGCTTAACATTTGTGGGCACCTTGTTCCAATATGCAATGAGAAGTCAGTTACTCCTCCTGATAAAGCCCACAGGGGAGTCTCCCCAATAACCACAATAAAATTAGGATGAACTAAGTGTGACAAAGGTATTGTGAAGGACTCTTCCTTGATGACTAATGATTGCTCACGTTGAGAGCATGTATGTATTAGGTGTATCTGATTGAAGATATAAGGAGGTGAAATTTATTCCTTTTTGTCTTTTCAATGTGATGTGCATCACATTCTGGGTTAACAATTACTCGACAATAAAACTGATTTCTTTATCTATCAGCTTTATAGAGAAGTGTTCTGGTTTGGGGAAAGATTTTGCTTCCAATTATATTTCCCTAACAGGGGATCTATTCACTCTTTAAAGTTTGAATGTTTAACTTTTCATTATAATAAAAGAAAATTAGTCATTTATTTGGGGCTTTGCCTTCCAAAGTTAAAATTATAAAGGGAAATCTTGTCTTACTACTTTCCCATGGAGCATAATTGCCAAAGAAGAGTCAGGGCAGTTTACAAAGGGTGGTGATAGCCTTGAAGATGTATAAACACAGCCCCCTTATCAGTTATTAATAGTTAAATTCCTTTCTAATCTCTAGATTCATAGAACACTGTAATCTGATTTCAGCAATTTCCCGACCAATGTTTATTCTTGATATATAAATATTTTTTAAAAAGAAAATATAATAGAGAAGTAGAGAAGGTGATTTTATTTTAGTTTATTTAATCATTCTACTTCATTTTCTGTAGAATAAACCCAATTCTGTATTGAACCAGATCTTTTGAATGATTGTTGTTATAATGAATAATGTCAATAAGTTACACTTACTGAATTTCCTTGATTTTATGCAAATGCTAAAGTATCTGATACAAATTATTTAAATTCCAATTGAATTTTGCCTTAAACTGAAAATACCAGAAAGTAACTATATCCAGGTAATTTAAGTTTGAAACTAATTTTTAACATGAAAAAGGCTCAAGTAAATACATTTAAATTTATTCTTAAAGCAACTGTAAAAATAAAGTGGAAATCTATTCTTTTTTGATTGATATATATAGATGCTCTTCAACTTAAAATGGGGTTACCTTCTGAGAAACCCACTGTTACGTTAAAAATATACTAAGTCAAAACTACATTTGAAACAACTAATGTACCTTAAATGTGCTCAGAACACTTAAAATAGCCTACAGTTGGAAGTGGGGCACCAAGACAGTGCACTAGAAATAGCCTGCACAAAGCCACTCTTGCAATGAAGATTGAATGTGGTGAACAGATTTCTACCTTTGCACTGATCCTCTAAGCAAGAGACTGAGAATCCACAGAGAGGAGACAGGAGTGAAAGGAATAAGATAGATGACCTGCTCAGCAGGACCAAAAGTAATTAGGTAAAGTGCCCATATGTGGGAAAGGGACAGAGAAGAGACTCACAGGCTCTGTGCTTCCCCCAAGGATGCTGCAGCACAGCTTCGGGAGGGCCCCTCCACTGCAACAGGCCTTGGGGCTAATACAGAGAAATGACTGGAGGCTGTGCAACCGTGTTGCTCTGGAGAGAAAGGACAGCTGGTTTGCAAGCCCTGGGCACTGCATTGTAGCCTATAACATCCCAACCCTGGAACACTACTTTTGCCCAGGGGTCAGATCTATGACTGCTGCCTCCCTCTTGCCCCTGCCAGGTGGGGAGGGAGCAGGAAATCCTGGTGCTCATACGTGCCCTGTGGGCAAGTGAGTGCACCCCTGCCGGCACCACTGCAGGTAGGGGGGTGGGGGCCTGAGTAGAGCAGAAGACCATGGGCCCAGCACCTGGGGTCTGGACAATACCGTTCAACTGCAGGAAGTGCAGTTCGGGGGCCTGAGTAGAGCAGAAGACCATGGGCCCAGCACCTGGGGTCTGGACAATACCGTTCAACTGCACTTCCTGCAGGACCTGGGTGGAGCATGTGCCAGTAGCCCTTGGCAGCCATTACCCACCGTCGGGGCAGCCAGACTACCACTGCTGCCACCCATTGAAAGGACACGCACAGAACAAAAACCAGCACAGCCACCGCCACTCACTGAGAGGTTCCAAGTGGGATGAAAGCCAACACAGCCACCACCTTTGAATCTGGGTGGACTGCCTGCCATAGACCCTTGCCATCCTGCACAGGTTCTGGTAGAATTCAGTTATGAATTCTACCAGACATACAAAGAAGAACTGCCACCCATTCTGCCGAAACTATCCATAACATCATCAAGAAAGAAGAAATCCTTCCTAACTCATTCTATAAAGCCAGTATCACCCTGATACCAAAGCAAGGAAAGGACACCACACACACACACACAAAAAAAAAAATTACAGACCAATATCCCTCATGAACATAAATGCAAAAATCCTCAATAAAATACTAGCAAACTGAATTCAACAGTACATTAAAAAAATAATCCCTCAGGATCAAGTAGAATTCATCCCAGAGATGCAAGGATGATGGTTCAATATACACAAATCAATAAATGTGATTCACCACATAAACAGAAGTAAAAACAAAGACCATATGATCATCTCAACAGATGCAGAAAAAACATTAAAATCCAGCACTCCTTCATGATAAAAACCATCATCAAATGATGCATAGAAGAAACACATTTCAAAAATATTAATAAAAGCAAACCCATAACCGACATCATACTGAATGGGGAAAAGCTGAAAGCATTCCCACTAAGAACCGGAACAAGACAAAGATGCCCACTGTCACCACTTCTATTCAACATAATAACGGAAGTCCTAGCCAGAGCAATCAAGCAAGAGAAAAAAATAAATGGTATCCCAATCGGGAAAGCAAGCATCAAACTATCCCTGTTTGCTAATGATATGATCTTATACCTAGAAAACCCTAAAAACTCCACCAAAAGACTCCTAGAATTGATAAATACATTCAGTAAAGTTTGAGGTTATAAAATTAATGTACACAAATCAATAGCATTTCTGCATACTAGTAACAGTAAAGTTGAAAGGCAAAACAAGAACTAAATACCATTTACAACAGTTACAAAGAAAATAAAATATCTAGAAATATACTCAACCAAGGACATGGAAAGATCTCTTCAACAAGAACCACAAAAGACTGATGAAAGAAATCACAGATAACACTAACAAATGGAAAAACATCCCATGCTCATGGATTAGAAAAATCAACATTGTTAAAATGTCTACACTGCCTGAAGTGATTTACAGATTCAACACAATACTCAACAAAATTCCAATGTCATTCCCCATGGCTTAAAAAAAAATAATCCTAAACTTCATATGGAACCAAAAATGACCCCAAATAGCCAAAGCAATCCTAACCAAAAAGAACAAATCCTGAAGCATCACATTACCTGACTTCAAATTATACTACGTGGATATAGTAACCAAAGCAGCAGTGTACTGGTATAAAGGCAGACACACAGACCAATAGAACAGAGAACCCAGAAACAAAACCATACAGCTATGATCAACTGATTTTTGACAAAGCAGACAAAAACATACACTGGGGAAAAGATGTTCCATTCAATAAATGGTGCTGAGTAAACTGGATAACCACATGCAGAAGAGTGAAACAGGATCCCCATCTCTCAACATATATAAAAATTAACTCAAGATGGATTAAAGACTTAAATGTAACACCTAAAGCCATAAAAATTCTAGAATAAAATGTAGGAAAAACTCTTCTGGAGATTGGTATAGGCAAAAAGTTTATGACTAACAACCTAAAAGCAAATATAACAACAACAAAAATAAATAAATGGGACTAAATTAAAGTAAAAAGTTTCTGCACAGCAAAGGAACTAATCAAGAGAATAAATAGACAACCTATGTAATGGGAGAAAATGTTTGCCAACTATACATCTGACAAAGAGCTAATATCCAGAATCTACAAAGAACTCAAATAAACAAATAATCCCATCAAAAAGTGGGCAAAAGACATGAACAGACTCTTCTCGAAAGAAGACAGACATACAAACAGCCAACAAACATGAAAAATGCTCAACATCACTAATAAACAGAGAAATGCAAATTAAAACCACAAGGAGGTTTTAATTTTAACTTGAGAAATGCAAATTAAAACCACTTAACCCCTGTCAGAATTCCCATTATTAAAAAATCAAAAAACAATAGATGTTGGCACAGTTGCAGTGAAAAGGGAACACATACACTGTTGGTGTGATTGTAAACTTGTACACTTACACAACTGCTATGGAAAGCCATATGGAGATTTCTCAAAGAACTTTAAGTAGACCTACCATTTGGGAAAAGAAGTCATTTTATAAAAAAAGACACTGTACCCAAACACAATTCACAATTACAAAGATGTGGAATCGACCTAAGTGCCCACCAACTGAGGAGAAAGAAAATGTGGTATATACATGCCATGGAGCATGAAAAGGAATGATACAATGTCTTCTGCAGCAACCTGGATGGAACTAGAGACCATTATCCTAAGTGAAGTACCTCAGATGGAAAAACAAATACCACATGTTCTCACTTATACGTGTCAAAACCTACAGAATATGCAATATAAAGATTAAAATCTAACTTAAACTATGGACTTTGAGAGATAATGATGTGTCAGTGTCGGTTCATCAGTTGTAACAAATGTACAGGGAAGGGTGCGGGTGGGAGAGGGGTAGCATATGGGAACTCCCTATAATTTTTGCTCAATTTTGCTGTGAACCTAAAACTGCTCTAAAAAAATTAAATCTGTTAATTAAAAAAATAAAAGTATGTTATTCCATTCTCTTTTATTTCCCTCACCAATTCTAAGAGCACATGTTTACTCCATCAACACTTATTGGTTATGTAACCTTGAGTAAGTTGTTTAACTGCCAGGAGTCTCGGTTTCCTCATCTGTAAAATGGAAATAAGAATAACCACAACCTCACAGGAAGGATTAAATACATACACTGAAAGTATTTTTAACAGTGCCCAGCAAGTGTTGGCTGCTGCTGCTTTTACTGTCACCATCCATTCAGCCATCTAGCTGCAGATGGGTTGTTATAGATACCTGGAAGGATGCCCACAACCGGTAACAATAAGTGGGAAGTTTATTGTTGCTCTCTTTGTACTTTTCTGAATTGCTAAAATTTTTTATGAGCTATTAAAATACTTATAAAAACACTAACTTTTATTTTAAAAGACATGAAATCTGTGTTCAAATGAGTTGGTATGGAGTTGCATGGAAGGGAAGTACAGAGAAGGGAAGGAGTCAAGAAAGAAGGTGAGAAAGATAAAGAGGGAAGGAAGAAGAAAAGGTGGAAAACAGGTTGGATCTGAGATTCAGATTTTTGTGTTAAGCAGGCTCTGAACTGACCTATATAGCAATAATTATATCATTCAATATTACTTTTACTCTAATTGTTAATAGTAAATTGTAAATATTTTGCTAACTGGAAGTTTATTAAAGCAACAAATGTCCTGTGATTCAGGTCTCAGATCTGCAAAGTAAAGAATTTACTATCTTCTTCATATTCTGACAGTAGAGAAGCTCAGTAGTATAGATGAGCTTTCTCTTTAAAAAAGCACTCTTAGCTTTATTCCATTGAAATGTGGGTTTCAATTCACCTACCTTTCCTTCTTTGTCATAATCTTAGAAAATACAAAGAAAGAAGTTATAAAATTATTAAACGAATAGGTGGAAACAGCTCGAAGACATAATAAGAGTTGTGAAGATAAATTATACTGAGAAAATCACAGCTAGGAAATAAAGTCAGTCGATCATGTCAGTGATAATTAGCCCTCATTTCCAAAAGTTGTGAAAGACTTTGAAAGGCATAGAAAGAAATCTTCAAGGTGATGAAAGTTTTGTTAAAAAAGAACTATGGTGACAGGCTCAAGCCTAGAGACAGAGAGAGAAGAAGCCATCTTGGTCAAAGAAACATCTGGCCCACATAGTAGCAGGCTAATGTAACCCAAAACTAAAGACAATAGAGGAAGCAATTACTTGCCCTAACTTACAATAAAAAAAGAAGACAACTGAAAAGGAAGGATGAATGACCTGGCAATGGGGGTGAGCATAACAGAACAGTTGTTTAGGACATGTATAAAATCCTTTCCTCTAAGTTCTTTTGCACAATCATACTTTCTCTCACTTCAGTTTGTTTCAGATGCGGTTCTGCCTAAAGGAACCATGAAAAAGCTTCCAGAGCTATGATTCTTTTATGACATTTATTGTACAAGTTAACACAAGACAGTTTAATAAGCTTTCAATGTATGCTTGAGATAAACACAAAGAAAACTATTTGGCTATCCAACATTTATTCAATGTTTGTTTGCTTTTATCATACTTGACATAAAGCAACTTCCTATACTTTTCTGAGTTCAAAGATTTTGAGGCACATCAAACTATGATTATTCTGGAAGTAATGTCCAAAATTATAAATAAAAAGAATAACAGATTAATTAATGTACTTTATTGCAGAACAAAACCAGTGCAACTCCAGACAAAAAAATCACACACCATGCTCAAAAAATCTAAAGGTCATGTGTCAACTTGAAGAAGCTGTAAGAAAATACATGACAACTTATTATTATATGGACAGAACATGAAGTTTCCTTCACATAACACTGAATTCATGACATTTCTCTCTGCTATTTCTGTGTGACTTGAACATGTTCCTATTCTCCTTAAATAGGTCATCTATATTTATAGATATCATGCTTTAGACAAAAAATTACATCCTAATATTTGCCTCCTTAAGTAATTATGTTGGGCTGTTACAGTCATTTTGATGGCTTTACTTCACTATTTTTATACTATAATGCTTAATGTGGCATAAAAATGTTCTGAGAAAAAAAATCTGTGATTGATCTATAAGTATTCACTTCATGAAATAAAAAAGCCCTAATGTAATTCCAACCTGAACAGTGTATTTATATTTATAAATAAATATATTAAAATATGTATATGCATTATATATATCAAATATATTATTTGTAATGTTATATAGATGTAATACACATAAGTATTACATATATGTAAACATTTGTTATATTAACATTATAAAATGTTATTTTTAATGATATTTAATCATTGCTGTTTCTCTTCTCTCTGTAGTACCATGTGCCCATTCTGGTTATGTATTTAAGAAATAATTGTATTTACAACAGTGTAAAAGGGCTTAAGGTTTATTTATGGCTTATTCTGAATTCTATGTTTATTTTAAAACAAATCATAAGGTGATGTCAAGGGGAATATAAAAGAAAACTTTCTGATTGAAAATATTCTTCTATTATAATACCTTTTAAAGAATTTTCCAACTTCAACCACAACTTCGTGAGCAAACTCTATAGAGGAAGAATGTGAGTTAAAAGAGAAATAAAACTATAAGATAGAACATACAGAACAATACATTGTTAGTTTCTTTTCAATAACTTCCATCCAAACTTACCTAGTACCATAACACTATGAGTTATTTTTATTATTGGGTTTATAATGATAAGCTGGTTTTGAATATGTAGTTATGTAATAATCCTATACTGATAATACATATGGAGAGAAATTAGGAATTAGTATTCCATTTTGCCTTCCTTATTTCCAATGTATTTAATATATTTGGTACTATTACAAAACTGTAACTGCAGCTGTCATCATATAGTGATTAAAGCTCTCCCTGAACAGGAAGGCTAAAGTAGAATAAATGAGGAAATCCTTTTATAGAATATTTATATAACTCCAAACATAGAGTGTACCTCTCTTCTTTTTCATTAAATAAACAATCTGCCTGGGAAAGCCACATGAATTAGAAACTGCAGAAATAGCACCTTCTCTCTGCGGAGCTCTGAAGGCAACAGGAAATGAAAACAAATGAGAAGTAAGCATTAACTTCTGGCAGGAAAATTATGCATCCGGATTTAAAACTGCATGAAGGACAAAGATCGAAAGAAGATAGTAACAGAGAACCATTTCAGCTGAGAACAATGGGTTATTTTACATTCTGAACAATCTACACAGAAAGGACCCAGCATTAAATAACAAACACATTTTGCTTAAAGGAGATTAACATTGTTTTTAACCATCAAATAGATGTACTCCTCAAAGTAGGATAACATTTAACTTTTGTAATTATCATATCAAAAATAGATAATTGGCTAATTAAAAGCATTTTTCTAAGTCTTTCCATAATGTGCATATTATAGACAATATAGCATTTATAAGTTTATTTTCTTTATTATTTCAGAGGAGCACACATATGGGTATTATTCTGATGTTCTACATTAAATCTAACCCTCAATCTATGTTCAATCCCTTTGACATATTTAAGATCAGGAGTGGGTGACATTCAAAATATGTAACTACTGGTACGGCACAGGCATCAAGAAATCACAACAGACATCCGCCATAATCCTATATAAACCTACCTGTGGGAAATGGATCGTTTTCAAACACAAAGGGAAAAAGAATTCCTATAAGCAGGTTAAAGATAGACAAGTGTTTGAATGAAAAATGTGAGATCCAGAATTACCCTTGGATTGTTATAATGCATCAACTATTAGATTTCACAAGATTAGGAATAAAATTCAAAACTTGAGTAAAAAGAAATTCTCATAAAGTACAATACAGAGAAAGAGATAAGGTATCTGAAAAATACTTAAAATTTATTTAACTGTAAATGTCATAGGAATGTATACTTTGATAGGTCTACTCATTACTATACACAGAGACAGAATTTTGTGTTCAAATCTGGGACATTGTTTAATTCAAAGTATGTCCAGAGAACAATGAGAATTGTAGAGAGACTTGAAACCATGTGATGAGTAAACTGTAAATAACTGTGCTGAAAACAAAAATATTTCGGCAAAATAACATGGTTGCTTCCAAATATTTGAAGGAATAACCTGGAAAAGAGGGACTGGAGTTTTTCTGTCTTCCCAAGGGATAGAATTAGAACAATAGGTCTTTTTCTATTTAGGAAATACTTTGCTGTTCTATGTAACAACTTCATAATAGTTCAAGCCATTCAATAAAAGAATAGGTTGCCTGGTATAGGTAGTGAAAAATTTAAATTACTGAAGATGTTACAGGTAGCCTGGACAATAATAATGGGGGATTCTGTCCAAGGAATTCAAATATTGGACGAAGACTCTTATAAGATGATTGCATTAGGACGATAGCAGCTTATTGCATTAAGACTCCCTACAGGACTAAGACTATTTGATTAAATAGAGGAGAAGCCCCTCAGTAGCTAAATTTTCCCCAATTTAATCAAACAGAGGAGTAAGCTAGAAGCAGGTTTGACACTGCACCTAGTTGATTGGTCTGAAGGTACAGGTCTCCTAATGAAAGCCTCTTACAATACACAGGGCTGCTTCTGAGAAACCAGCAAGGCCTGTTAGTTCTTTTCTCTGGTATCCTGTTTAGCCTGTAGCTCCACCCATGAAACCATTTTCTGAGCATCTCGCAGAGCCTGTTTAGGCTATTGCTAAACAAGAAACAAGGATACTATAATGAAGTAACAAACACAGGAAGTTCATTACAATTTTTCCATACTCAGAAATAGTTTCTCATACAGAAAATTACTTATAAATTCCTCAGACTCATCTTGATGGGTTCCAGAAGAAAAGACAGTGTATTATTTTAAATTTTGATTTTGAGGTTTTGAGGCCACTTAGTTCAAAAAGTCTGCCTAGAAGTCCCAAGAGTCAACTTTTGGTGGTATACTAGAAATTTTTTTTAACGATTATATTCATTTTATTCTTTCCCATTATAGAAAACATCTATTGGTATGTATCTCTGCTGCTCTAACATGTCTCAGAAGTTATTATTTTGTGCCCGGTTACCTTGGGCCCAGAGCAAGTAAAAAGGAATGAGTTGAACTATCCATTAGCATAGTAAGATAAGATCTGAGGGAAATATTAATATTGTAGCTATAACTCACAATAACAAAAGTTCTTTAGGGTCCTCCCTAATTTTTAAGATAGTAAAAGAGTATTGAAATTAAAATTTTGAGACTTGCTTCTTTATAATATACTTTTAAACAGTTGCATACTATTCCACTGTATGGATACATGACAATTTATTAAACCAATATTCTATAACTGGATATTTAGTTTGCTTTTATTGTTTCTTATAAACCACATTGAAAATTATTTCTTTGTACAGATATCTTAGCACAAATTTCTGATAATTTCTTAAAATAAATGTATAGAAGAATTGCAGAAGCCAAAGGTATACACACATAAAAGTTTATATACATTGATATGTAAGTATAGGCAAATTACTTGATATTTTTCTAGTACCTTTGTCAGCACTCTTTTGGAACTTTTATAATTTAACATTATTGACAACTCAGTGTCCTTCTCTCCTTCACTCTGCCTCTATCTCTTTCATCTCTTTGCTTCTCTAATGTTCCCTTTTCATCTGTTCTGCCAACACCTGATACTCAAGTAAAGGAATCTGGAAGGTTTTGTACTTGACCTTCACTATCAATATTATGCTGATCCACTCCATATCACCAAGATAACTTATAAATGCAGATCTCTTATCTGAAACTCAAACTCCATATCTTACTCTTCAACTTTCTACTGTACCTCTCCAACAAAAATCCCACTCAAAATTCTGCTGTTTGCATGGTCGGCTTATTCTCATTCTTCAGGATTCAGAGCTTAAATATTCCCTCCTAATATGTGACAGCCATGGAGACAGAGACACGTGCAGACTTTTCCTGCATTTCTGCCACTATTTTCTTTATTACACATTGTAATGATTTGTCTCTTTACATTTTTGTATATCTTCTTACCAGACTATAAACTCCTTGAAAGCAAGGTTATAGCCTGTCTGTATAAGACTGTATCCTCGACACGTGCAACAGTGCCCGGCGGGAACTGATTAGGTACTTGTTGAATGATGAATGGCAGGTGAATAAACGAGAGCTCTTGTACAGAAAGCAATCTCTACATAATGTCTTCCTCCACAGTAACTGAAAGCTGGTTTCCAGCATATATCTTAAATGCTTCAAATCATACCCTTTTGTCTATTCCCTTTATGAAAATGTCTCCTTGAACTAACAAATTCTCATTGTAGAAAACTCAGAAACCATTAAAGCATAAAGAAAATAAGAATCACTTCAATCCAAGAAAAATTTATCAGTCTATTAGCTGCTTTCACAGCACTTTGACCCCACTGTTATTATAAGAATTATCATTTTAAATAAATCAATTGTAAATGATCTATTTTCTCAATTAGATTCTAACCTTCCTAAAGACAGGAAGCTTCCCTTCTGGTATCTTCAGATACTACCTGCTCAGATTTGTTGAAGGACTATCACCAATGAAAATGTCACCCCATTCTCAGAATAAGTCATCACCATGCAATGTACAATTGAAAAAAGAAATAATTGTAAGTGGGTGAATTGTGCCCTTCCACCCCCTAAAATATGTTGAGCTTCTAACTCACAGTACCTCAGAAGGTAATCTTATTTGGAAATAGGGTCACTGGGTCACTGCAAATGCAATTGGTTAAGCTTAAATAAGTTCATACCAGAGCAGGGAGGGCTTCTAATCCAACATGTTGTCCTTATGAGAAGATGGCCATGTGAAGACAACACAGGGAGAATGCCATGTGGCCACAAAGGCAGAGATTGGAGTTATGCAGCTGTAAGCCAAGGAACACCAAAAGATTGCCAGAAAAACCAATGGAAATTAGGAAGAGCCAAGGAGGGATTCACTACAGGTTTCACGCAGGACACAGCCCTGCAGACAACTTGATTTCTAACTTCTAACCACCAGAACTGTGACAATAAAATTCAGTTTATTTAAGCTACCCAGTTTATGATGCTTTGTTGGTGCAGCCTTAGCAAATAACACAAGTTAGTATTATTAAACACTCTTTCTTACAGCTTAGGGACAGGTCAGGATTTCTCTCATTTTATCAGTTTACAGTCCTCAGAACACGGGAAGAAATCAATCAGATTCTTTCTCTTCCTGCCTTCTTCCTTTCTGTGGTAGGTTGAGCTCTAGAAACACAGGTGTTATTGATTGGGAGCTGCACAGTATTAGGGGAAGCTTCCATGTGTGAGTTAAACAACACTTTCTTTTAAGCTCATCAAGACAGTGCTTTCATGAGACTGAGAGAAGGAAACTGGTCAATAGTTTTTACATGCTCATTCATTTCTTAGTACATATTTATAAATATAATGCTCAATGAATATTCACACGTTAACCACATAGCTTCCAACTTTCTATCTGAAAGTGCAAAAACTAAGTGTCTGAAGAGTCCTACACCCTAAACTGGAATTTCTTGGTCATGTGGGAGGGTGGATAATTTGGAAGGCTCTGGTGAAACATCCTACAGTGGAACCAACCTGGAGAATTTCTAGACTCTCTACTCCAGAATAATGGATATTCTGAACTTTTACTACTTAGGAAGAAGAAGGGAAAATGTATAATTGATAAAAAAGAAAGCTACTCATAGCCTCTTTAAGGCTAAATCCAGTTAGCTCTTGTATGGGGCAGTCGTAGGTAAATTCTTAAAGAGGGACAAATGTCTCCCTAGATACCTTAGGAAGGGCTAGTATGAGCTAGCATGGTCCCTGAACAAAAGAATTTTAATCAAGGCAATCTACAAATAAACGTATCTTTCCTTAATAGGATGCAGATGTCATAAAAGATGATGAAACCTTTGGCATAATTTACTTAATAACTGAACACATAAATGTATCAATATTCCCACTTCCCATAAGAAGGAAAAATATCACATGGTTGGTAAGTAGACAGCTTTTAAGTTCTCCCCTTCCAGATGCTTAATTCCACAGAACACTTAATTTGTGACTTTCTTTTTAGATTTCTGAACTATTAACGATGATTTTGTATCTTTACAGACATACTCCAAACTAAGCAGAATTTAATTTAAAATCCATGCACAGGATGTCACAACATTTGTAACTTTAAAAAGCCAAACAAAAACTTTTAGACTTCTGGAGAAATTATTTTAAATATGCAAACACTTTCAAAATCAAGAGCTAAAGTTTTCTTGATTTTATGTTGATGCTGTATATTTAAGCGGTATTATTTCCCCAAGGCACCACAATTAATTAACCTTGAAGTACTTGACACCATTTAAAGGTACAAAGAAACACAAGGTAACATCAAATTTTCCTCTTTGCTTTCCATGCATCCAAGATATAAGATATTTTGTAAAACCTATTTCTAATGCTAGACCGAAATAACATTTTCAAATCTATCAAAAGGCAAGATAAAAATGGATAAATTAACTCTTGGAATTCACAAAATAAAGCTAAATGGCATGGCAAGAATAAATTTTTTTTAAAACTTGCATGCAGAGATATAGAGCCCTGTAATTTTGCCCTTTTTATTCATGAGCAGTGTTTACAGACTGCATAGGCTGTCAGTATGGGTGCCATCTACCAGTCTAGACTATGGAACTAAAAATATTGGCTGACTTACAAAACAATAAAATCTTTATTTGCAAAACATATGCAAAACAAATGACCTGGAAGTAAGAAAGAAAAACATAATCCCACATAATGTGTAACCTTTGTTCCCAATGTAATGATTTACATTTGTAATCACAAGATACCACATCATACATCTTAGGCCATAATCCAGGTACAAAGCTAGCATTGTTTAGTAATTTACTTCTTTCATTTACAGTTTAAAAATATTGACTTCTCATCTAACTTGTTTATAATTTAAGGTCAATTGAATTTGATTTCTTTAAAATGTGATCTTCAAGGGTTTACTAGGAGACTTAGGGACTAGGGAACAGGGAAGTTCGGGTATCACCAGAAGAGAGACATGAAAATGGCTCATGAACTATGTTGTCAGTGCAACTAGCTAAGTGCCTGACATAGAATGGAGGCTCAATGAGTATTTGTTGAATAAATAAAAATATTCTGCTGAAAAACATACACACACACACACCACATTTCCTACTACTGGTTATAATGCAGTGTTTGAATCAGATGAGAGAACCCCAGAACAGCCACGTTTTCGATTCAGAATAGCACTTAATGATACCTGAGTGTTGCTGACTGGAAAACCCAGAATTGTCTCTAAGTCACTGAGATCATCAAAAGACCTTCACAGTTTTCAAGGACATCTACATGAAAATGTATTTTTTAAAAAGGGTCACAACAACTGCTAGGATATTATTTCTTACAGCAGGAATCCTGGAAAAATATCCAGTCTTCTACATAAAGGAAGCTTCTTGCTGAAGAGATCTAGCAATGGGGACACTGACTTCACCACAAGGTAATTAGTGTCACTCTTTTGCATTCCTAAACCTTAGACAAAGGGGAATTTATCCACTATCTATAAATTTTTAAGAGCAAGTAATGAAGAAAATATGCAAAACACCTGACCAGTACTCCTCCAAACTGTCAAAGATATAAAAAACAAGAAATTCTGACATACTGTCACAGCTAAGAGGAGCCTAAGGAGACATGACAACTAAATGTAATACAATATCTTGGATGTGGTATGGAACAGAAAAAGAACATTAGGTAAAAACTAAGGAAATCTGAATAACATGAACTTCATTAATAATAATAATAGGCTAATATTGGTACATTAACTATTACAAATGTACTGTACTAATGCAAGATGTTTATAACAGGAAACTGGGCATAGGGTATAGGGAAAAACTCTGTTGCTAGCATAATCTTTCTGTAAACCTAAAACTTTTAATAAATAAAATTTATTTTAAAAATTATTCAAATATTTAATATATATGCATATATAACACCTAGCAAACTATGTATCTGAAATCTTATATAAAGTTTTATAATTCATATCACACTCATAGGCCAGGCACGCGCACACACACACACAAATACACACTTACCCCACACAATGGGGCTGCACAGATACTTGGGTTAAAGAACATCTACTTGTTTCCTAGAGTATAAGTTGCTTTTGTAAACCCCAAGACTTTTTAGCTAGCAAGTGAGCGGCTTTCAATTTCTGTTCAACATACAGCTCATTGAGACCAGAATATCTGTTTGTTTTGTAATCACAGGAACAGCTGCCACAAGGGTTCCCTCTGTCTATCTGTGCCTTATGAAGCTAATTTTCCCCAGCTAGAGATACCAAAAAATGCCTGGGTCTGGGAAGAAATTTAATAAGACTGTTGCTGTAAGCATATCAATGGAAGCTAAGGTCATCACAAGTCTTCCTCAATGATTCAATTTAGGAAATTTATTTTTTCATTTTGTTAGGTTCTTTGCTTGAAATAAAAAGAGAGAAATTTTATTTCATAGGTGTTCAATTCATATATTTTGGGCTTAATTGAAGACAAAAACATGTGTTTTCCCCAAACTAGGCCAATATCATTTTACAATATCCTTCATCTAAAAGGCTGTCGTAAGTTTTGTTTTTCATATATATTTAAGGATTAAAAATAAAATAAGAAAACAAGGCCTCTCATTATTAGTATATACACTATAGAATAGCAGATGTTACAATGCACCCTGAGGACAAAAGAAGCTGCCAAAATTGAACACATCAGTTTTAACAACCCTGGAACTCACTTTTGCCAAATGTTTTAAGTACAGGAAATGACTTGAGCCACTCTGTATTTTCTTTTTTATTTAAAGCATGACTAAAGATTGAGTCTTTCAGAAGATCTGAGGCAAACAGCTAATTAAAGCTATGCCCATGATCTGAAAATTTCTCTGTGAGATTAATATGCACAATAAGCCAAAGACTTCTTACTTCAATTACCTAAAGTAATAGGTTGATGATAAGACCCCTTCATGTTTTCAAAGTTATTTGCAGTGATCCATACTATTGGTCTAAATTAAAGGGTATGAATAAGAAATTATGGAAATAAGGAATTAGATGAAATATCAAAATGGGTTTTAAAAAATACCTCAATGTGGTATTGAGTTTTATGTCCTTCATTTTCTGAATTATAAACCTTGTACTCGTACTTTTATCCAACAAATATTGAATGTTTTCATCCAATTCACATTCACAATTACAGATACCCAAAATATACCTGGGGGCACAAAAATATAAAAAAGTACAACTTCAAATTATCTATAATCATTTTAATGTACTAATTTTTTCAGAAAAGAAATTTACTTAAAGGAAAAAACAGCAATATTTGTTAACATTAATTGTGCATATATGTGCATATATTTGTTTGAATAAACAATCTTTAAACCATTTTGGCAATGTATTCTGTCATCAAACTGAGGTTCATATGTTCAGGCTCAGTGTGTGACAGATGACTTCCTTTAATGGGCTCTGACAACACCCTTAATTCCAGCCATATTGGTCATAAATTGATCATCACTGACAGAAAAACATGTCCAATACAAGCAGCTTGGGTCAATAACATCATTATTTGCATATGCCATGTAAGTCTTTTAAATTGCTTTCACTTATTTTTATTTGTTTTGTGCCCAGGATGTAGTGCCAATAAAATACTAGACCATATAAAGAATACACAAAAAGGGAGTTGTTTTCAAGTGGCTGTATGTATGAAATGTATTTAGTATAAATGGCTCCTGGAAATGTCAAAATATAAAAACTAGAGACAGATGACTCCTCTGTTCCAGCAAAGCCTTATCGGTCTCTCAGAACGCAGCTTAGAAATCATTTCCACTGGGAAGCCTAACCAAACAACCCTCCATTTACCCCCATCTACAGATAGTTTTGTGCTATTGTGCCACCTCTATATGTTTTTAATGAGACTCCTATACTTACCTCAGTCTATTGTGATTTATCTATCTATCTATCTATCTATTTATTTATTTATTTACATACCAGCTAGTTCTATTAGATCATGAGCTCATTAAGGGGATGAATTCTTATTTCTCCAGCTTTTAGCTCAATGCTTTGTACACTGTAAGCATTCATTAAAAGTGTTTATGGGTATTGCTTCTTTGCATTCTTTGACTTCAAAGAAGCTTGGAAAAGGCAAAACTATACATAGTAAAAAAAAAATCACTGATTTTCAGGGGTTTGGGTGGAGGAAGAGAGGGGTAAGCAGGTGATGCTCAGAGTATTTTTAAAGCAGTGAGACTATTTTGCATGATACGATAATGGTGGATATATGACATGCATTTGCGAAAACCCATAGAACTGCACAACACAGTGAGTGAGTTCTAGTGTAAACTATGGCCTTCAGTTAATAATAATGTATCAATACTACATCATCAAATGTAACAAATGTACCACCCTAGCTCAAGACATTAATAAGGACAAGGGAAGAAAGGGCTGAAGAGGGGAGGAAACATGGGTACTTTCCGCTCAATTTTTCTATAAATGTAAAACTGCTCTGAAAAATAAAGCCTATTAACTTCAAAAAAGTGTGTTGAAAAGTAAAATACATTTAGGGGGCATGATTTTGTTTCAAGTTACTGAGCAATGTTAAATTTTTCTCAAATTTCACAACTGCCGTTAGAGTATTAAAAAATTCTGAACAATAGCATATTAAGATTAATTTGGCCAAGCTGTAGTTTGAATTTCTTAGACTCTTTACATTTCTGACATGCTTCCAATATCATTACTTGGCAAGGCAAGTATCTCTTTAGGGAATCTTCCATACTTCCAAACATATGGTTCTGATTATCTGCAACCATCCCCTTCTCTGCTAACGTTTAAAGTATATGTGCATACAAAGGAAGAATTACATGTTTATTAGTAGTACTGGTATTTATTTGAGGATTCTGTAGAGAGTTTTTATCACAGAAATTTCTTATTTAATAGAATGCACTCAAATCATATATTTTTACTCAAATGCATAATATCTAGTCTATTTCCTCTATTGAGAGAAAGTTTTAAAATATTGCCTTAATATATATAATTTAAGCTATTGTGTAATCAACACTATTAAACCCAAAGACATTGAAATAATTAAATTACTTAAAATTATAATTCATCTTGAATATCTTACCTTTTTGAACAAATGTTTTTTGATTACACATTAACTGCTAAGACATGTGTGAGGAGCTGGGAATGTAACAAACACTAAAATGTATCTCCTACCATTAAGGAGTTTACACTTTTTTGAGTGAAAGGGACCGATGAACATAATACAGTTCAAGTATTTCAACAATAATGGGTAAGTTTAAGGTTATTTATAAATAGAAATTGTCCACAAACTTATTGCTTTTATTGTCAATCTGAAGACACCACAGAGTTAAAATAGGCTAGGTAAGAAGAAATCATCAGAAAATTTAAAAAAGAAAAATAAAAGAAGAGTAATTATATCACCATGATCTCTGACTTTGCAAAATGGGGAGACAGTGCCACAATTCACAGAGATATGGAACATAGGAGGAGAACCTGATTCCATGGGCAGTAATTAATAGAAGCAAGAAGGTCAGAGAGATAAATATAGAGGAATCTCAGGTACAAGAACTGGCCTTTAGCTACAGATTTGAGAATTATCTGCATTTAGATAAAACTGATGCCATGGGAATGAATGTGCATATTGAGGGAGACTGTATGTGTGAAGATAAGAGAGTCTGGTCAAAGCCCTAAAAGGCATCAACAGTAAGAAGTTGACACCAACAGGTTAACAGAAGAGGACATTGCAAAATGAAATCCGAAAAGACTAAAAAATTGGAGGGCAAAAAACAGAATGCAGGGGCATGAAATTCAAGGCAAGAAAATGTTTCAAGAGGTTAAGAGATAAAGAGGGTTAAGTGGTGAAGAAGTAAAAGATGACAAAGACCACAATGCGTCTGGGTATACTGGGACATTGCTGCATCAATACTGTTATTATCTTAAGAGAACTCTTAAAAGTTCAGGTGGTCCACTGGTGTCCATCACCCATTCATTCATCCATTCAAAGATATTTAAAGAGCCCTTTGTGTTTCAAGAAATGGAGTTCTTTAAAAAGGAAAGGTGGAGTCCTTCAGGTGCTTGAGATATAATGAAAACAAAACAAACCAAAAACTATGCCCTTGTGCAACATCCACTCTTGAAGTGGGGAAAACAGACAATAAACATAAGTGAAGAGAAAGGCACATTTCAATGTATTGAAGAATGAATGGGACATGATTAATCTGAAATAATGAATATACACAAACATTAAAATAAATTGCCTAATATATGACCAAGGGATTTCTTTCATTTTTATTTGCATTTATTTATTTATTTATTTTTTAGAGATGGGGGTCTCACCGTATCACCCAGGCTGGTCATGAACAACTGTCATCAAGAGATCCTCCCACCTCAGCCTCCTGAGTAGCTGGGACTCTAGGCATGAGCTATAGCACCTTGCTCATTTTTATTTTTTTTAATTCAAGAAAAGAGAAAACAGAAATGTTGACGCACCATTGAATTGACGCTAGTAGAGAAAGGGGAACTCTAAATAAGGGAAAAATCAAGCAGATAAATCCTGAAGTACTATTCAACGAAGAGGGAAAGGACTACATTTCAAAGTACCAATGGAGACAGAGTTAAGGCAAAAAAGTGACATTGCTAGCATGGAGAAAAGACGTGGAGTCCCAGATGTGTTGAAAGTAAGTAAAGGAAGTTCCACTTTATACTTTTCAGGTAAAGTAAGAGCTCTCCTGCTGACAGTGCAGGGTGGAGTAGAGCAAAAAGTCTCCTACTGACAATGAAGGTGGTGGTATAGAGATGAGGAGGTTAGAAGGGTGTGGAAATTCTTGAATTAGCTACAGTAGGGCATGAAAGAGAGAACAGACTAGATGAATATAATGTTATTTAAAATAAGCACATCAGGTATGTAGTTTAATTGAAATATACAGTTCTTTCATTTTAATATCTTTGACAAGTCTACAAACCTGCAGTCCTTGCTAGGATTCCTCTAAACTTCTAATTTAGGAATTTCTTTAAAATTGCAAAAACGTATACATTTTATATATATTCTTCAGGTGACTTCAAATGTGGTATGCAATTTAAGAATTGGAATGGCTTTCAGAAACAATCTGAAATACACGTATTGTAATATCTATGTTTTTTTGATAATACTGCAAGCAACTAATATTTATTTTGTGCTTAATATGTCAGCCATCATGCTAAATGCTTTACAAGCATTCCCTCACTTATTAATTAATTGTATAAATTGTTTTGAATCTTCCTTTTATTCATGCTCCGAAAGGTAAAACAATTTGTTTAAATTCACACAGTAAGTAGCAGTGCCAGATTCCAAACCCAATCTGATTAAATTCGGAGCCCACAGATTTTACCCACTACATCCTCATAAGTTATTAACAGAAATCCCTTTTTTTGTTTTGTTTTTAGTAGAGACAGCGTCTCGCTCTTGCCCAGGCTGGTCTCGAACTCCTGAGCTCCAGCGATCCACCCTCCTGGGCCTCCCAGCGTGCTGGGATGACAGGCGTGAGCCACCGCGCCCGGCCTAGAAATCACTTTTTAGAAAACGGACCAGAGATCGTTATACTCACCGCACACGCTGGAGGCTCAGAGCGAGGACTGCGGGAAGGCGGGTTCGAGGCGTCGTCTTTCCTGCACAGGCGGGTCTGAGGGTTGGCGCCACCCTGAGATGAGTCCGCTTGCCGCTTCTGCTTCCGCTTCCGGGGCAGCAGGGGAACCGCTTCTGCTTCCGGGATCCCCACCCACTACCCAGGAAGGCGTGCTCTTTAACGACATGGTGTACCGTTAATAGCATCAGGGGGGAATGGAGTTTCCTTGATGAAGCTCCAAGAGAGCCGTACCGTGTGATGCGGGAGAACTGTGCACTTACAGCCTCGCCAGGTCGTTGGTGTGGAGCGGGGCGTGCGCAGGCACCTTGGGTGCGGTGTTTCAGTAGAAAGTGCCGCAGCCAGGGCCGTACCCAGAATGCTCCTCCCTGCGGGATGCGTGTCCTGGTCCTGAAAAACGTTTGTACCTGGCTGAGCGCCAAGAAACGCTGTCTGGGCAGAAATGGTAGGTTTGTGAGGTAAAGGAGAATCAATTCCGGTTTAGTGCGAACTTGCACCGACACCAGAAGGAACACAATGGGGAAGGCAAAGTGGACAGGGCCTTGGGAAAGGGCTGCAGTTTCCAGGTGTCAGAAAGGCCTTTCCCCTGTGTTGGAGAAGGACAGGCCACTACCAACTAGGGAAGCCACGCAGCAGCCCTGAATCTGGGGAGACCTTTCACGGTGGAAAAAGTCATTACAAGTACAGTGAATTTGGAAAAGCTTTTCAGCCACGAATACAAACTTATTCAACATCAGGGAATTCACAATGGAGAAAAGGCTGTAGGAGTGGCAAATGTGGGAAATTCTTTAGTCAAAGTTCCAGCCTCATTCATCACTGGAGAATGGACTTATGAGTGTTAGCGAATGTGGAAATTTTCTTTAGCGCAAGCTCTGGCCTCATTCAATACCAAAGAATTCGCTTTAGATCCAGGCCTCACATGTATGATGAATGTGGGAAATCCTTTAGCCAGGGCTCTATCCTTAGTAATCACCAGACAGTTCACACTGGAGCAAGGCCTTATCAGTGTGGTAAATAAGGGAAATGTTTTCAACAAAGCCTTGGCCTCATTCAACACTGGAGTTCACGCTGGAGAAAGTCCTCCATGTTCGGTAGGAAAGACTTTGTGAGGAAGCCGTCTACCTGACTTGAACCCCATACATCTAACATCCATGGTGGAGAGATTCCCCATAAGTTCCAGGTAGGTGGGAAGCTTTAAGGAGCTGCATTGTACTTTCTAACCTGTGCAAGCCAGGGCCCTTGCCAGATTAGGTCACTGCCATTTCACCTCTACCACCTGACAGGTCCCCACAGTATATATTTGTCACCCCAGTGTAATAAAAGAAGGTAGATGTTTCTGCTCTCCCAGTCTCTGGAGAAAATCATGAATAGTGTGAGCTCTTAGGAGGTGTCGTTCCTTCCTCTCTGACTAGCTAGGGCATGATCCTGACCCATGTTGTCCAAGAAGATCTAGTCTGGGTATTACTGGCAACTTGCAAAGAATTTTACCTTCTTCAAGTTGTGATTTAATTTGCATTATGGCCAAAGGCCACCAGGGAAAGAACATTACACTTTGTGGTCTGATTTGTGGCCTGAATGCCAGAATATTTTTGTGAGACCAGAGGTCATCTTGAGGAAAGGGAAGTTGTTGTGACAACCTGCAGTGCTTTGGGGGAGAAGGATGAATTGGTTCCCTTTTTCCCAGAGGTTGTCACATAATTCCCAGCACTGTTGAGGAGAAGCTGTTTCCCAGACACTGCACAGGAATCATGTGCCCCATGTACAAAATTTAGTTTGCTGGTGTCACTTGTGGTAAGACTACATACAGGGACCAGGCTGAAACCTGGGTTAGTACAGAAACACTGGGTGTGATTAATAGGGTCTTGAGAAGACTGCACCAAAGTAGAGAAAATGTACCTCTTCTGCAACTGTGTCCGCAGGTGTTCTGATGACTATGGCTGTGTGGGATGAGTGGGTACACTCCATACTGGTGTTTTTCCTGGAGTTGACGTCATTGTCAGAGCAAATGAGGTTTTATTTACAACTGTAGTGACCTCAAGGCCATTGCTGCACAGTCAATAAATGAAAATAGAGAAATGGGAGCTCTCGTAATCCAGGGATGTGGCTTTTGTCACCCCATTAGCATTTCTGTTGACTCATACAGAAAGGTTGTTTATTGCTTGCCAATATTTCCTGCCACTGATGGAGAGCTGAACTCCACCTCCAAGGCATGGTGGAGTTAATGTAGGGTTGCCAAACCTTATAGTTTTCTAAAAAAGTAGATCTAGACTTTTATTTAAACCATTTTTAAAAATTGCATTGATGTATAATTGATATACTATAAACTACACATAAGTGAAGTGTACAATTGGGTTAGTTTTGACATACATATAAACCTATGGAACTATCATAATCATGTTAACAAATATATCCATCACCCCTGTATTTACCTTTTGTCCTTTTATAATCTTTCCCTGCCCTCACTGGCCTTCCAGGCAACCATTGATTTACTGTCTTTTAACATTGGAATCATAAAATGTTTTCTTTTTTTAGTATTCTGGTTTTCTTCATGCTGCATAATTATTTTAAGATTTATAAATCTTAAAATGTTGCTTATGTGAATAGCTTGTTCTTTTATTGCTGAGAGTATTCTGTTTTATGGATATATCACCATTTGTTTATCCATTCATCTGTCAGTGGACATTTAGGCTGTTTCTCTTTGGGGGCTATGACAAATAAAACTGCATATTTAAAGTGTACAATTTGATGTTTTGATATATTCTTAAATTCTTCAAACCAAAAGTTTCTTCTTGGCCTTATAAATATAAATTTATTTATATAAGGACATAGTCTACCTTTTGTAAAGGATATTTTCATATGTATACACAAATGGAGAGGAATGTATTATGAAGCTCTATGAACCCTTCCGCAATCTTCCATCATCATCTGTCATTTCTTGGCCATTCTTGTTTCATCTGCCTCCACCATATTACCAGGTTATTTTACTTACAATCCCAGATATCATGCCTTTTAATGCATAACCTTTTCAGAACGCACTTCTACGATATAAGTGCTCTTTCATAACTCTAATAACTACCACACAAAATAAAAATATTTTAAAATATTAAAACTGGGTAAGGCAAATGAGCAGGCAACTAACCAAATTTTAAAAAATAACCAATAAGCATATGAAAAATCTTCAAACTCACTAGCAGTAAAGATATACAAATTCAAATGGAAACAACTATTTAATTTTTTTATCCACATGTGGCAAAGATTTAAAAGAGTGAAAGTATTACATAGTTAGAAGGGATATAGTTACTCTCAACCTGTTGGTGGGAGTTTACATTGGTATCACATATTTGGAAGGTAATCTGGCATATCCTTCTAACTTAGAAATTTAACCTTTAGGAATTTAACCTAAGGAAATAATTAGAAAAGTTTTTAAAAGTGTAAAAATGTAAATACACAATATCAAAAAAATAGGATATTAGTAAATTAACTTATCAAAGTTTGGCATATCCCTTCCAGGAAAAAAAATTGTCATTTAAAGTCAAGTGTGGTTACGTACCTGTAGTCCCAGCACTTTGGGAGGCTGAGGCACGAGGATGCCCTGAGCCCAGGAGTTCAAGTCCAGCCTGGGCAACAGAGCAATACCCCCATCTTTAAAAAAATTTAAAAAATAAAATAATACCATTAATAGGACAGCAAATACATTCCAATTCCTGTGCCAATTTTTATTTTTTTAATTTATTTTTTTTTTTTTTTGAGACAGAGTCTTGTTCTGTAGCCCGCGCAAGAGTGCCATGGCGTCAGCCTAGCTCATAGCAATATCAAACTCCTGGGATCAAGCAATCCTCCTGCCTTAGCCCCCCAAGTAGCTAGGACTACAGACATGTGCTACCAGGCCCAGCTAATTTTTTTTTTTTCTATTTTAGTTGCCCAGCTAATTTCTTTCTATTTTTAGTAGAGATAGGGGTCTCACTTTTGCTGAGGCTGGTCTCGAACTCCTGATGTCAAGTGATCCTCCAGCCTCGGCCTCTTACTGTGCCAAATTTTTAAAAATCTTATGAATAACTTCACTTGCCATGGACAAAAATGATAAAATAAGTAAAATATGTATGTTGTACTATGAATCACATTGTTATATAAATACAATTTATTTGTATGTTTAAATGTGAACATTTTGTTTCATATTATTAGCCAAGTCATGTATATTTTGGCAATCACAGTATAATTCAATCAATATTTAGTCAATTATATTTTACTTTCTATTTTTTAATTGACATATTATAATTGTACATAATTATAGGATACAATTTGAGGTTACAATACATGTATATGTTGTATAATCAAATTAGGGTAGTTAGCATGTCTATCACCTCATATATTTTTAATTTTTTGTGGTGAAAAATTCAAAAACCTCTCTTCTAGCTATTTGGTAATATATGGCACCTTACTGCTAACCATAGTCACCCTACTGTGCAGTAAAACACCACAACTTGTTCCTCCTATCTTATTGTAACTTTATACCTGTTGATCGACCTCTCCCCATCCTCCTTCCTCTCCAATTCCCTCCCCAGTTTCTTTGGTAACCACTGTTCTCTCTACTTCTTTGAGATCAATTTTTTTTTTTTTTTTTAGATTCCAGCTTATGAGTGAGATCATGTGGTATTTGTCTTTCTGTGTCTGGCTTATTTTACTTAATACAATGTCCTCCAGGTTCATCAATGTTGTTACAAGTGACAGGATTTCATTCTTTTTCCATGTCTTAATAGTATTCCATTGTGTATATATACCACATTTTCATTATCCATTCATCTGTTGTCAGACACTTAGGTTGATTCCATATCTTGGCTTTGTGAATAGTGCTGCAATGAGCGCAGGAGTGCATACATCTCTTCTGCATACTAATTTCAATTCCTTTGGGTATATACCCAGCAGTGGGATTGTTGGATCATATGGTAGACAGTTATAATATTAATAGAACAAGACATTTGAAATATAATATTATTATGTTTACAAAAATATGATCAAAAAAGAATTTCCAAATGTATATGTACCGAAATATTTATAAGACTATAATTGCTAAAAATAACAATAATAATAATAATGAAGACAATACAGTGTCTGTAATGTGAAGTTACAAGAAGAGCATTTTCTGGTATTATTCTGCAACTAATCCATTATACCTTAGCCTATTAAACTTTAATTATGATGGGCTGGGCACAGTGGTTCACACTTACAATCCCAATGATTTGGGAGACTGAGGCAGGAGGATCACAGCCCAGAAGTTCAAGGCTGCAGGGAGCTATGATTGCTCTAAAAAGTATATATTAATATATATTATTATGGGTAAACTATGCTTATGTAGGCCCAAAATATCATGAGATGATGAGACATCATGTCGACAACTTACTCTCAAATGGTTCTGGAGAAAAAACATTTCCTATACTATCTTTTTAAAACGTTTCTCTAAGTTTGAGATCATTTAAAAATAAAAAATAATTTTAAAAATCTAACCAGGTGAATTCGTAAATCACATGTGTAGCATTACAGCTAATTAGCACAATTCACAGATTACATCTCTTTGCTTAATTTCATTTGTAACAGACCGAAGTATATTTTTTAACTCTACACCTTGTTATTACATTTTCACCTTCAAAGAATGAACAAATTCAGTGTTTCATAGGCTCACATATCTTTACCAGATGTAAATGTAACTATATACTCATTATGAATCCATTTATCCAATCTTACATTCTTGAAGGGCAAATGTAGAATTTGTTAGAAATTAAAAAATAAAAATGGATATGCAGTTTACTAAAAATATTTTACATTTGCCATTTGCTTTGTGCATTTTACTCAAAATGTAAATTTCTAAAAAGGAAGAGAGGCAGAAGTATTAAGAGTGAAATTCTATGGTGTGTGATGATTAGCAAATACATTTGCCATTTCTAGTGTAGTTGTGTGGTTTTTGAAACTGAATGAAATTTGCAAAAAACTAACTTTAAAAATCAAGTTATTAAATCACAACTTTTCTTTATATGCCTGGCTGAAATCTAGAATTGTTTTGCCTACTGGACTTTACAGTCTGGAAATTATATCAAAAAAGAGGTTAGTTTAGCATGAGAATTTATTGAACCCATGCTGGCTCCTAGTGGTGACCACCTTGTCCCACTAAGCTCAAAAATAATTGGTTCAATATTCAAGCATGAAATGATGCTGCAGATGGATGTCAAAGTCACCCCACTACAACTTCTGGAATTTATCTATGCTAACCTCTTCCCCAGGCCCACTCCCCCCACCATCTTGACTTGTTTTTTGAAAACATAGCCATTTATACATTTCTGGTCTCTGACACCTGTCACATTCTTCTCCGAGTTTGTTCATAGCAGCTCTTCAATCACAAAAGAAAATGCTTAGTCATCAAAGAATGTTATTTGTACTCATTCTAAAAGTATCCAGATGATCTCTTTCAATCTAAACCCCTTGTGATCTTCAGACCAAGTTTGCATTGTTCTTTCTAGTTCAAATAATGTCCTCCTGGATAAACAAGACTACAAATAAAATAGCAATGTGGAAGCTATGGCTACTCAAGTATTCCCTATCATCCCTTACATCAGCTACTCTATCCCCTCCCTATCCTCATAGAGATATAGATACTTTGTTCCACATATTTTAAAGAGCATTTTTATCACTGTCCCCATGATTTAGAAATCTCAATTCATTGGAAGCTTTCACCTTCATAAATTCTTCAGATCTTGTGGGGTTTTTTTTTCATTCTTCTACCGATCTTCCCATAGCCATCTCTTTCATACTCCCTTCTCGATTTCAGTGTCACTTCCTCAGAGACCACCCTTCACACTGGATCTCATGGAATCCTCCCTCCTCCATCCATGTCACCCCAGTTCTGGTGATTTTTGTATTATTTATCACTACCTGCAATAATTATTTTTTCTGTTTCCTTCAGCTTGAAAGTGAGTGCCATGAGGTAGGAAAGCTACTGTAACCCTAGGTGCTATACTGACCCAGTCACATAGTACTGCGGTCCCCACCCCCCAGGCTGTGGACCAGTACCAGTCCGTAGCCTGTTAGGAACCGGGCCGCACAGCAGGAGGTGAGTGACAGCTGAGGAAGCAAAGCTTCGTCTGTATTTACGGCTGCTCCCCATTGCTCACATCACCACATAAGCTCCACCTGTCAGATCAGTGGTGGTATTAGATTCTCATAAGAGCATGAAGCCTACTGTAAACCGCACACACCCGGGATTTAGGTTGCATGCTTCTTATGAGAATCTAATGCCTGATGATGTGAAGTAGAGCTGAAGCAGTGATGCTAGTGTTAAGGAGCGACTACAGATACCCACTATCATTAGCAGAAAGGTTTGCACAATGAATGTAATGTGCTTGAGTCCTCCCAAAACCATCCCCCCCAGCCCAGTCTGTGGAAAAACTGTCTTCCACGAAGCCAGTCCCTGGTGTCAAAAAGGCTGGGGACTGCTGACATAGTAGATACCAAATAAATGCCTGTTGAATACAGTGCTGGTATTCCAAACATTAACTGCTACAGCACAGACATTCAACAAGCTGACTAGATGCTGGCTAGGAACAATGGGAGGTGCCCTACTGGGGTATACAGATGGAGAAATAGTCTTGATTAAATGAATAAGTGAGTCGGAACATATGTCATCTGCCTCCTGTCCAGGACTTATTCTTGCTTTCTCTATTGCCTTGTTTAGAACACTCTTCAAATTCTTATCTATAATAGTAATCATTTTTAGCTGGGAAGCTGAACTTTATTACTGCAAACCTCACAAATATTTTAATAGTATTTCTTTATATTGATCCCTAGTCATGATTTCTTTCTCATGTTTTCTCTGAACTTTCTTAGTTTTGACAGTCTAACTTTAGTCCCCACATTTCTCTCTTTGGCCAGTAGGAATACTGATACGCCAAAATTATTTTAAATCTTGGTGTACAAATCGGTTATTTCTTTTGGATTAGAATTTAACACAGAGTCATACTTTTGCTTCATCTGTCTTCAAACACTGAAAACTGACAATAATGTAAATCAAGTATTTTTCACATGCTTTGTTCTTTCTGTTGAAAGCAGACAGAATATACCACCCCATGACTATAAAGCTTTCACTCTGTGCCAAGTGTCACTCACCTGCTCTACTCAGATTCACCAGATAAGAAGTTGTTTAAAGTCAAAACTTAATTCTTCTCTTCTTTGATTCCTGCCACTAAGCACTGTACCATGACTGTAAGTGGAATCATTAAGTTAAATTGAATTAATATACATCTGATTTATCCAAGCTACATTTCAATATGTACATTCACATTTTTCTTTATCCTTTTTTGTTGGCCCGAACAAATTCTCCTTTAGATTTTTGGAATTCATTTGTGCATATGCTTTCTACTACCCTGTCCCTGCTTTCAGATCTATTTCTTTAATATTTCTGTTTCAGATGGCCTTACCCTATCACATTCCAGTTCTGACTGCCATCTCACTAATTCACAGTAATAATTGAGATCATGTTTACCTATTTATGGTAAAATTTAAAACTCATGTTATTCATTACTCATACTCACATTATATAACCGTTTTTCCTTTGCTTTCATTTGAAAGTTACCAGGAAACCTTTCCGTAGTATCTGGGTTTTAATTTTATCTAGTTATTTTTCTCTTCCTCTAAACATTTTGCTAAAATCCAGTCTCTTGAAAGAGTTCGACCTTTGCCAGGAACTCACTGAGATCAACTAACATTTGGCGATCTTCCTAGTCCTGTACTAAGTACTTGCACATACATCTTGTCTTTAATCCTCATGTGGACATTGCTATTATCTCCTTCTCAAATTTTATGTAACTGACCAGAAAAATTAGGCAACTTGCTTCTGGCCACACAGCTGGTAATTGGTAAGCTGGGACCATGTTCCCCGCCTTTCTATAAATACTAAGGAAGACTTCCCTTCCCATTCTTTGTTCTAAAACTCAATGCAGGAAAATCTTGTTACTCAGCACCACCTAAACATACAGTTACTTAACATCCAAGATTTTATTCCTACTATAAAATTCTGAAATTTGCTTAAATATATCAAAGATTTCTTCTAGAAATATTATTCATTCCAAGACAAGTCAGAAAAAGTTGGTAGTAGACAATGAGCATCATAAAATTTCATAGACTGTCAAATATGTAGCAGAGTAACACAGTGCCAAGACACAGAGTGGTGTCATGTCGGGCTGCTCTGCCATTTACTAATGGTGAGAAGTCAGGCAATTTATTAAATATCTCTGAGCTTCAATTTCCTCTTTTGTAAATCAGAAGAATTAACAGTTCCAACCTCACAGCATCATTCTAGGGAATAAATGAGATGTGTGTAAACCTCTAGGTATAATGCCTGTAACTAATTAAGCCCTTAATAAATGTTAACTATTATTATTATCATCATCATCACTATCATCATTATCACTATTTTGGAGACTCCAGAAAAGTAATATATATCTATTTAACAATGTCACACTACAGTAACCCTGAAAATCCCAATACCTCTTCCAGAGATCTCTGGGCAACATTTAGTACCCATAAATTCTGCTATTATTCCCTTCACAAAGACAGCTGTGTAGTAGAAAATGTACTCCCTAGGAACAGTTAATCTAGCCTCTAGGTATGACCCAATCGATAATAACTGTGTGACATAAGAAAAGACACTTAACCTTAATTGCTTTAATCTCCTCATCTATAAAATAAAGGAATTGGAACAAATCATAAAAAGCAAAGTCTCCATCCAGACTAAAGTTCTGAGATTCCCTTTTGGCCAGCTCTGTCTTATGATAAATAATTAACATCTATGGTAGCAAAGAATAAATTATTCTCCAATTCCAGTTCACTAAATTTATTTCTAGCTCTCTGGGGAAATTATTACACTCCAAAAATAACAAGACACAAGCACAGCAGTTCCACTGTCTAGTAGAAATTAATTAACTAATGACCTGGAAAAAAATCAATGTAAAGCCAAATAGACATACTATGGTAGCACATTCTTTGGAATAAGTATAGTCACCTGCCACTATTACTTCATTCGTCCTGAATAAATCCCTACAAAGTCTCTACATGGCATATAGCAGAAACATTTTTGTCTTAGAGCAAAAAACTTATAGAAAACAAGGACTTTGTACATTTTGCCTAAAGTTACTCTTAACATTGAGGAGAGATCTAGAAGAAGAAACTGGATTTGTGAGCTTCCAGTTCAGTGTATCTGAGGATGAGAAATAGTGAGATAAACAGATGGGGAATAAGGAAGGAGATGGTTTTTTCCTTCCTTTATTCATGTCTGAACTGCCTCCAAAACACAGATTAGGCCAATTCCCAAAAGGTCTAGTCTTGAAAAAAATATTTAGTAATAGTGCTATTCTCTCCACACAATGAAACTGTGCAAAAACTGAATTTTCCTTCATGGTAGGGCACTGGGAAGATAACTGGGAAGATACCTGATCTTATCTCACTATCAAGCAAGTTTCGTGCCATTGTTACGGTTACTAAACGCTGCCTTTCCGGCACAACCACTCTGCCCCAGAGCAGAGGGACACCTTGATTCCTGCGCAAGGCGCTGAAATGCCTGTTCATGGTGTCAACGGAAAAAAAACCAAACTCTGTAAAATAATTTTAAAGAGATTTATTCTGAGCCAAATTTAGGACCATGACCTGGAGCCATGCCCAAGAAGCCTTGAGCAAGTGGCCTCGCTGTGGCCCGGTCACAGTTTGGTTTTATACATTTCAGGGAGACAGGTGTTACAGGGAAAGTCATAAATCAACACATGGGAGGCATACATTGGTCTGGCACGAAAATGTGGGCTATCTCGAAGGGTAGGGGGCTTACAGGTTATAGGTGGGTTTAGAGATTCTTTGACTTGTAATTGGTTAAAGACATGAAGCTTTGTCTAGAGGCTTGGAATGTTCTAACATCAAGAGCTGTTTATCAGAGACAAGCCACCAGACATGTATTTATTATGTAAAACGAGGACCTGCAGGTTTGTCTTACATACTCTTAGGCCTGTTAATGGGTTACAAAGGATGTCCCCAAGAAGGGAGGGGGGCATGATGAGGCATGTCTGACCTCCCTCCTCATGGCAGGCAATTTAGTTTTAGGATAGTCCCTTGGCCAAGAGGAGGTCCATTCAGTCAGCCGGCAGGGGCGGGGGGCGGGGGGGGGGGTGGTGGTGAGCCTTACGATTTTATTTTAGTTCACAATGGAAACTTGTGCAAATGTTTTCTTTCTTCCTTCCTTCCTTCCCTCCTTTCGCTCTTACTCTGTCTTTCTCCTTCTGTCCTTCCTCTCTTGGTCTTGGTCCCCACCTGCCCTCCCTCCCCACCCACTCTTTGTAAGCCAGACTATTGCCCCTCTCTAATTCCACAAGATACCTAAATTACTCACACAGTTACGGTTAAACCCATAAAGCCTATCAGTAGAAATTTTTGTATCATTAACTTGTGCAGTTATTTACACAGCACATAATAAGGTCTCATTTTGGTTCAAAAAGCTGACAGTGATTAGGAAAACTTAATGCCAAAGCTGAGTGCAAGCAAGCCAGCATATTTACATAAAAATCTTAAAAAGACAATTTCAGTACCAGGAATCAATTGAAAAGCCTGATAATTTGAGTTATCTTAACATGTCCAAATATTTCTTTTAATTTTTTAAAAGTAGGATTTTTTGTTTTAAAAAAGAGGATCTGGAAATACACACTTGCCCTGACTTCCTCAATTATATGTGATCTATTGTGTGTTAGTCAAAGAGCAAATGAAAGGCTAAAAGGCTGCTCTGATCAGGTACAGCTCCAGAAGTTTCAGCATGTTCCAAGATTAATGAGAGAATGCTCATAAAATGTACTCAATAAACTGTAAAGCACTTAACTAATACCACTTATTATTCTCCAGTCATCTTGAGAAAACCAGTTCATAAATATAAGATAGTTCCAGGTCAATGATAATAACTTGCATAAATTCTCTGTTATCCTAAAAGTTAACCTAGCTGTCCCCATTTGAAATAAATTAATAGGCCTCTGACATGAAAAGGATCAGTTCAGGTTCCATATCCTAATATACATTATTTGTTACTGTTATCTGATCCAAAATAACAGAGACATACATTGCAAATTTCATACTATTAGCAAATGTTATAGCCAGCCTTCATAATATTTTCTAATGATTTTATTAATAAGTATGTTGTTGAAAGGTTACATGGGCCTGGCGTGGTGGCTCATGCCTATAATCCCAGCACTTTCAGAGGCCAAGGTGAGAGGATTGTTTGAGCCCAGGAGTTCAAGACAAGCCTGGGCAACATAATGAGACCTTGTCTCTATAAAAAATGGAAAGAGTGGCCCAGCATGATGGCATGTGCCTGTAATCCCAGCTACTCAGGAGAATCACTTGAGCCCAGGAGTTCAAGGCTGCAGTGGGCTATGATCATGCCACTGCATTCCAGCCTGTGTGACAGAGTGAGACTCTGTCTCTAAAAAAAAAGAAAAAAAAAGGAAGGTGGGGGAAATACATGGATTTTTACCAATATTTCAAGAGCAGAGAGGATATGGTGTGTGGGATGGGCAGGTGTGAACACAGCAACCTGTGTTCTTAGCTCTGCCCTCCTCTATCCCATTATCCACCTGAGCCAGTGTTCAAGGAGCTCTGAGAGTCTAGTCCTGCACCCTCACACACAAGAGTAAAGGGGAAAGTGGGGAAAAAAGAGAAGGAGGAGGTAGGAGGGGGCCTGGGTAAGGAAGGCCAAGCAGCTTTCTCAGCCCTAATGTTATAGATGAGAAGGTGAGGATTTGATTTTGTGAATGCCCACATAGTTCCTTCACATTGGCCTCAACTAGAGCAAATTCTCCTGACTTGCACATCACAGCTCCTAGAAATTTCTGAATCCAGTTTTCTCCTGCGTGTTTTAACTTTCAGAACCAAAAATATATTCACTGGTTAATGTTTTGGGACCTTAATTTATAAAGGCTATTAAATAGACTACCTTAAAAACCCCCAGAATTTATGAAACATAGAAAAAACATACGAAAAGGGTCTCATCAAAGTCTAGGCACTGGGCTTCTGAAAATTGTCATCTCCTGGTACCAGGTACTGAAGAGTAGGGTCTAGTTTTACAAAAAATTCTCAAATCACTAATGACACATGAGTAACATACTCACAATCTGGACTTTAAGTGTTTCCTCCACAGAAAACTTTGGTCATTCACATGAGTATATAGAGGTTTAGGTTGGTTTTGCTGGGACCCTCCCAAGAAGTCTTCCTGTCTGATAAGACCTCCTATTGGATAATCAAAGAATGAATAAAGTTGTTCTCTCCACTGTGCATGGGAAGCTCTAAAAAGTACATGGAATCCTTTAAGTGCAAAAAACTTGCATTTTGTCCTCCCCATCATACTATGAAATTTGGAAAGACTAATCTGATTACCCATCTCTGACCAAGATTGTTAAATTGCCAAACATAAAAAAGGGCCAGCCCTAAAGGATTTTCTAGAATACAACCCAAAAGTTCAGAAAGAATAAACAACCTTCCAAAGATGGAACAGTTCAGCCAAGTACAAAGAAGTTTCCTTCCCAAAATTTAAAAACCAAATGTACAAGCTAACATTCAGTATTATATAGTACATATTTTTTTCGTTATTATGAAGAGTATAACAAACTCGAAAACAGAAAATGCAGATGTGAATAGGGGATTGTCATCAGAGGTTTCACTGATGTTCTTCCCCTTGATTCTGTCCTGACAAGTCGTTCTTGTGGTTGGCATCACGATGGAGCTTTCCCTTCCCTTGATGTTCTCACCAGAGCCTCTTGAATTTCTTTGCTTCTTCCCAATCTCTCAGATTCTATAATAATAAAGCAGGCTAAATGCAGTTGCTCTGGTTCCTATCCCCCTAACTGCAATTCATTCTTCAAGCACAATGAAGATAATTTTTCAAACCCCCAAATCTGAGATATCTCTCTAGTTTTTAAAGCCTTTCAGTAACTTCCTGTTGTGTGAAGATGAAATCTGAGATCCATTTCATGGCTTACAATGTTCTTAGAGGTCTGGCACTTGCCTTTTTCTCCAGCCTCATCTTCTGCCATTTCCTCACCCCCACCAAGATCTTAAGCTCTAGCCTTTCTTTTAATTGTTCAAATACACAGTGTTCTCCATTTCTTCCAGGCCCTAGGATCTTCAGGTCCCCCTGTTTGCATTACCCTTTCTCCCTCTGCCCCTCTATTCTAATCCTAAACACCTTTCTGGTTTCAGGAGAAGTAACACTTTGTACAGGAGACTCGCCTCTCCCGCCTGCTGTGTGACGTCCCTCTGACAGGAGCTCACGTGCCTCTGCTTGCGCCCAAACTGTTGTCTGCCTCCCCAGCCAGTTTACAAGCTCCACGGGGGTAGGCCCATTTGTTTTGTTTACTGCATGTTCTCATGTTCTAGTGCAGAACGTATCTTTGATGACCAAGAATCATTTGTTGAATAAGTTGTACAAATTATATAGACAGAACACAGTAAGTAGGAGTTACTTTAGAATAGTTGGTTACAACTGATAGATACCAGCCAATATTGAAACACCTGTAAGAGATAAATTTCTTTTTCTCTCCTTCCTGTCATAGATTACTGCCGCATGACCAGTGGCAGCTGTAACCCTGACCATCCAATTCTACTCGCATTTCCCTTGCCTTCCAGCTCTTGCCATTCATAGGAATGCCTTGTCAATTTCAGGCCAGAAGCCTGGCTCAATGCTTAATGCATCTATCAGTTTCCATCAATAAACAGACTTCTGTTTCCAAATTACTAAATCTATGTGTTATGGGCTGAATTGTGTTCCCTCCCAATTCATGTGTTGAAGCCCTAACCCCCAATACCTGAGAATGTGACTGTATTTGAAGTTAGGGCCTTTAAAGAGGCAATTAAGTTAAAATGGGGTCATTAAGGTGGGCCCTAATCCAATATGGCGGGTCTCCTTATAAGAAGAGGGAATTTGGACTCATAGGGAGACACCAGGGGGACACATGCCCAGAGCAAAGACCATGTGGGGACCCAGTGAGAAGGTGGCCATCTGCAAGCCAAAGGGAGAGGCCTGAAGAAACCAAATCTGCCAACACCTTGATCTTGGACTCCTAGACTCTAGAACTGTTGTCCTAGACTCTAAAACTTCTGTTGTTTAAGCCACCAGGTTGGCAGTATTTTGTTACAGCATCCCTAGCAAACCAATACACCATGAAAAGTTGGAAGTATCTATGTTCTAGAGTTGAAAATCTATCTTTGCCATCATTCTTTCTCCAGTTTCAACTAAGTTTTTATCTCTAAGTCCAGAAATAAATATGAACACAAAGGAAGAACCCTAATAAGAATAAACTCATTGATGTGTGTCAGGCACCATTCTGGGTGCTTTGAGGACTGTCAATTTATTCTCCATTTAACAGCTCAGAAAACAGGGACAGGATCAGAGAGGTTGATAACCCCTCCCAGATCATGAAATTAGCAAAGGGAAGAGATTGCATTTGAATATAGATCTAAGAGAGCTGAATATAAAAGAAAGCAAAGTTTCTTCATCTGCAAAATGGGGATAATAATACCTTACAGAGTTGGTAAAAGGATTAAATGAGATAACATACCAAATAAGATCATAGTAGATACTCAAAAATAGTCAGCTCCTTCTAGCAAAGACAGGACAAGAACACAAAAACTTCAGTAATGACAGAAACTGCCTTCAGCAGTGTTTTCATCTTCAAAAATGAAAAAGCCTATTTTTGTATTGATTTATATGTAATCATTTAAAAATTGAGTAAACATATCTGTCAGGTGAGTGATCTGCCTCTCTCTGAGCCTGGGCCTGTGAGTAAGTGCAACTTGGACAGTCTGTGCTCACCACTGGGCATGAGATAGAGGAGAAATCAGGTTAAGACTGGGCTGTTGTAACAGGTCAGAACTGAGCCAACAGACACTGGTGTGTGTGAAAATATTTATTTAATCAAAGAATACTGATTTCAATTCAAGTCTATTTTTGACTGGTATTTCTTAAACAAATTACTATTCAGATATGGCTAAAGTACTGCTCAGCCACAATTATCTAAAAATAAAAAGTCTAATTTAAAAAAAAAGAAGTACTACTCAGGAGTCCTCCACACCTTGAGACAAAGCCTCCTCCTTCAATTTTCTAGATAAGTGACCTTGGCCAAATTCCCCAAACTCCCCAAGCCTGTTTTCCTCATCTGTAAAATGACCACAATAATAACAACCTCACAATTTGGTTGTAAATAATAAATTCAATTATATATGTATGGTGCTTAATGATAATAGCATTTATATAACATTTGTGATGTGCCAGTCATTAGTCTAAGCACTTGACTTGTATTTATTTAACTTAGTATAGTCTTCACAACAACTTTATAAAATAGATACTGTCATTATCCTCATTTTACTGATGAGGAAGCTCAGATTCAGAGAAATTAAGTAACTTGCCCAAGGTCACACAGCTAGAAGGTGATAGAGCTGGATTCAGATCCATGCAGTCTGATTCCAGGGGCTGTGCTTGTATCATTAAGTGATATCTGCTCCTGAGTAAATGTTCAGTACTCAATACTTGTAGTTGCATTAAGTGAATAATCATCCCTTTTAATTTTACATCATTCTATTTGTTTCCATTTTAAGAGAACTTTGTTCAAAAAGCTAAATCAAATACAGCTCTTTATACGCCAGGAAGCCACAAGTCAGTAATAATATACCCCACCCTCCAAGCCTTCAGGCCTTGGCCATGTGATAGCTGCTCCCCTAAGCATCCTTCTCCTCCCACTTTCTTCACCTGTTTTCCTGCTCAGCTGTCAAATCTACCATGGAAACACCAATCACAGTGACACAGCTCACTACTTGTGAGTGTCTTCAAAGAGGGCTATCTTTTCCTCTGGCTATCTTCCAGCATCTGGTGCAGAACCACCCAAAGTGTGTGTTCAATACATATAGAATGAAGAAAAGTACAGATAAATATGAGATATGTGTTCAAGAAGAGATGGAAAATTTTAACAAGATGGTGAGATTTCCAATATACTGCTATTATCTTTTTATGCAACAGTGAGATTAGAAGAAATACATGATATGGTATTTTTTAGTAAGAATGATCTGATATTTTATATTAGAAGTACATTTTGACTTAAAAATATCTGCAGGACATTATATATAATATGTTCTAAAGCCAAAAAGACACTCTTTACCCAGTAAACACATCCCTCTCCTCTTGTGATTTTTGATACACATTTCTCAGCTTCTATGTTTATAGAATTATTCAATTTCATTTACATTAGCTATATATTTCTATCATAACAATGATTTTTGTTATTAAAACAGAATTCTTAGCTAAAACTAAATTAAATCTGAGACAAATCATTTTTACATAATTTTGTGAAAACATTCTTATTCATAGGTTATACAGGTTGAGTGTCCCTTATCCAAATGCTTGAGACCAGAAGTGTTCTGGATTTAAGAATATTTTTGGACTTTGGAATATTTGCATATACATAAGGAGATATCTTTGGGATAGGACCCAACTCTGAACACAAAATTTACTTATGCTTTATTATACACTTTATACACATAACCTAAAGATAATTTTATACAATATTTTTAATGATTCTGAGCAAAAAACGAAGTTTGTATTAACTATTTATGTGTGGAATTTTCCACTTTTTGTGTTGATGCTCAAAAAGTTTTGGATCTTGGAGCATTTTCATATTTCAGATTTTTGAATTAGGGATCCCCAATCTGTACCTGACACACGCTTCCTAGTGTGTAAAGAGGGGCCACAAGAATGCCTCATATGCAATGCCCTGAAGTTTAGATTTAGGATTTTAAACATGAGAATATGTAAACATGATCAAATCTGTATTTTAGAACTTTTCCTGGGAAAAGTGTAGAAACTGAATTGGATTTAAGAAATTTGGGGATAGTTAAGTGAAATAAGTCAGGCACGGAAAGATAAATATCACATGTTCTTACTTACATGTTGGAGCCAAAAATTAGAGCTCATAGAAGAGAGGATTTTTTTTTAAGAGATAGGGTCTCACTCTGTTGTCCAGGCTGGAGTACAGTGACAGGATCATAGTTCACTGCAGCCTTGAACTCCTGGGCTCAAGTGATCCTCCCACCTTGGCCTCCTAAAGTGCTAGGATTACAGGTATGAGCCACCATATCCTGCCTAGAAAAGAGGATAACCCTATCCCTAACCCTCAACATAAAGGAATAAATGTTTGGGGTGACAGATATGATAATTACCTTGATTTGATCATTATACATTGTATACATGTATTGATATATCACTCCGTATCCCATAAATGTGCATAAGTATTATATGTCAACTAAAAGGGAACAAAAAACCCTCCTTACAAAAAAAGAGAAGAGAAATTTGAGAGCAAAGAAATAATTCAGGAGGCTAACTGCTGTTGCTATGACAGGAAAATATAAAGGTCTGAACAAAGCCAGTGACGGTGGAAATTGAGAGGAAGGAAAAGGATCAAAGAGTACTAGCCATGCCCTAGACCCCAGTCCTTCCTATGTTCTGAAAAAGCTGTTCCTCACATTTTTCTATATCTTATATGTATTATTTATTAATATTTCAGCAGCAATAAGCTGTAACTAATATTTATTGTGTTATTACTCTGTGCCAGGCACTGTAGTAGTGCTTTATATGCTTTACCTAATTTAATTTTCACCAAATTTTTATAGAAACTGTTACTTTATAGTAAGAAATCTGTGGCAGAGAGAGTTAAAGCCACTTGGCCAAGGTCACACAGCTGGTCAGTAGCAGAGACAAGATCCAAAGTCACGCTGATGCTCTCGCGCCTCACCCACCCACCCCCAAACTGCTTCCCGTTCTTCTAGTTCTCACCCTCCTTGACTCCTGGCCTTTTAATCTGAGTCAATCCTCCTGTCCTATCTTAAAAGAAAAACTTATTTGCCCTCTAATTTTTCCAACTACTCTCCACTCTGTTTCTTTCCACGTACTGTTGGTCTGGAGTCCAGGGCAGTATCTATCTTCTCACCAGCCGTTTTCTCCTTACATGTCACCCATTTGGTTTCTGTGCCTTCCAAATTTACCCATCCTAATTGCTGTCCTGATAAATTCAAAGTATTTGTCCACCCTTATTTCCCTTGTACTCATCAGAGCACTACGCATTGTTAACCACTCCTTTCTTCTTGAAACTATTTCTCCGCGTAAGAGCTACAACACTCTGCTCTCCCAACACACTCCCTCGTCCTGCCAGCAGTTCTTTTCTGTCTCTTTTGCCAGTTCCTTCCTGACGAAGGAACTGTTCCTTTTGTGCATGCCGTTAGAGGGGCTGGGGTTTTGTTTGTTCCTCTTCTTTCTTTCTTTCTTTCTTTCTTTCTTTCTTTCTTTCTTTCTTTCTTTCTTTCTTTCTTTCTTTCTTTCTTTCTTTTCTTTCTTTCTTTTTTTTTTTGTGTGTGTGTGTGTGTCCTCTGCTGTTCTCTTTCAGTGTGATACCTCAATTTACTCTTCACAACACAATTTTAATTATCATGACAGAATATAAATGCTTATCTTCCTAGCTCAATTTCTCAACATTTTTTTTCAAGATCTAATTTCAAATAAACTTTAAAGGCTTTGCTGACTGGCTTACCAACAACATATATTTTACACAGCCTCCCCAAACACCCTTTCTTTGCTGGGCCAGTCACCTGCCCCAGTGTCTCCTTCTGCAAGCAGGTGGACAAGATAATGCAAAGGAGTCATTCTGCTGTTAGTCTAGGTCTTTTGCCCAGCTTCCATTTCCCCCAAGTGCTTAGATTTCTTTGTTCAAGGAAATAAATGCCAACCAGTTAAGCTTATAGAATTAAAATTGAAGCCTGCAGCTGATCCAATGAGAAAAAGAGACTAGGTCAGAGGAAGAACCCTCAGCACACAGCCAGTACTCCAGTTCCTGGAGGGCGAGGAACCTCTGTACCAAACTTAACTCCAAGCCTCCAAAGCGAGTATGACTCAACGAGTAAGCATTCTGTTGAACCAACAATTTGCCAAGCTACCAGCAACTCGAAGTCCTGTGCAAGTAGATGATGACAGTTCTCGCGGGGGCACTCTCAAGATGACACACCATTGACACTGATCAGAAACACCAGTGCCAAAGGGATTCTTAAAGTCCCAGCCTCGAAATGATACGATTCAGGGTTTTCGAGTCAGAGCACAGTCCACTCTTCATCTCCAATATCGGTACAAGTTGGTCAAAAACAAAACTAAGTAAAAAACAATAGTGTTAACTACCTCTGCTCCCCACCCGCACTCCAGTGGTCACCAGATGGGAACTCACACGAAACTTTGGAGACAAAAGAGCAACATCCCTAAATTTTTTTTCTCTTCTTGGGGAGGGTGGGGGGCGGGCGGGAGGAGGTATCCCAGCTCCCAAGCCTCTGCTCTGCTTTCCTTCTGTGGGCTTTGTCTCGAGGACACCGAAGGAAACTCTTTTTTGGAAATCAGCTGTCTGCTTTGCTTCTGTCGGCTCGCTGCCAGCCGCAGCCGGAGGCTCAGGAGAGGCTCCGACCCGGGCTGGGCTGGGAGCCTCCGAGGCAAAGATCGCGAAGCTTGGCGGCCCAGAGCACTCAGGGGCAGGTGACACAGCCGTGGCTTCCCCGGCGCTGGCTTGACAGTTTCATCCCCGCCCACTGGCGGGCGAGCGCGGGGCCGGGGTGCACGCGCGCTCAGGGGGCCATAAAAGCCGCGGCCGCGCGGAGACGCGGAGCTCGCCCACCGCCCGCCCGCCGCAGCCGCAGCCGCAGCCACCATGCACGTCAACGGCAAAGTGGCGCTGGTGACCGGCGCGGCGCAGGGCATCGGCAGAGCCTTCGCGGAGGCGCTGCTGCACAAGGGCGCCAAGGTAAGCGCGGGGCCAGGCGCGGAGACTTCTGCCCACCCGCCCTGAGACTCGCCCGCGCCAGGGGCTCTCGGGGAGAGCGGGGCCGCGCCCCGCGTGCCCACCTGCCGCCTCCAGAACCTGCGAGGCCGTGGCCCCTGAGCAGACCTCGACGGCGGCTGCGGAGAACCCAACTCTAATTGCTGCCTGCCAGGTCCAAGAGGGGAGCCCCTTGTCTGTTTATTGTTTGTCCGTCTGTCTGTTGCGTGAGGCTCAGCCTGGATTCCTCCTCTCTTGTCTATAGGTAGCGCTGGTGGATTGGAATCTGGAAGCAGGTGTGAAGTGTAAAGCTGCCCTGGATGAGCAGTTTGAACCTCAGAAGACACTGTTCATCCAGTGCGATGTGGCTGACCAGGAACAGCTGAGAGGTAAGACAAGGAGCGTGTCCTGAGCGAGCAAGGACCTGAAGGCTGCCCTGGCCAGACTGCCAGCCTCCGGCGGCTCGGCTCCCTCCTGCAGAGCAGCTACCTTGAAGCTGCAAAAGAGAGTTTGGACTGTTAACGTTTCCTACTGACAGCCGAGAGCCACAAAAACTAAGGAAAGGCAAGACTGCTTGAGAAATCCTTTCAGTCATTTGGCAGCACATAATGTAATCAAAATTCCTTTGTGTATTCAAAGACAGTGCTGCTACAGTAATCATTAAGTGATTGAAATTTCAGACGGAACTTGGAAAGTTAAAGTAGGCTAAGGGACTCAGCAAACAACTTCTCCCAGAAAGCTGGAGTCCAATGACAATCAAATGTGGCAGTGTTTTCCTTTTAAACTTTTTGGAATACAAGTTTAAGGATCATCATCGCTGAAGCACTATGTTTTTAACACATTTTCTCTGGCTTTTTCCCTAGAGATGGTACTTTAATAATAATAATAATAATAATCACTGTGCAATGTTAGAGGTGCAGAAGAAACGTCTCAATGAGCCTTTCCTCAATGCTTTCTTGTTTCTGCCTTACTTACTTAAAACAATCCAATCTACTTGTGAAATATCAAGAACAATATAGACATAGACAATAAGAGCTTTGATTGTATAGAGGCCCAAGAGACTTGCATGAACAAATAATTTCAGGGAAAAAATAGAAATGTAAAATGTTTGTATTTCACAAAGTTTTGTTTAAAGAGACTGAGTAAATTGTTAGGGACATTTTTAATCAAGGGGTCAGATAACTTTCATGAAGTTCACTCTAGTACTCCTGTTCTTAAAGGGACACTGAGGTATAAATTTATTTTAAAATATAAAAATAGTCTGTAAGAGAATGAAAATGGACTGGTGTATTAGCAGGGAGCATACCTACAGTTAAGAGAAATTGTTTTAAAGAAAATTATATAATTAAATCTGAAAATGCTAATAAAGACCTGTAACAAAGATTACAAGCATGAGTAGAGCCAATGTGTAAACACAGTGCTAATGCAACGTATTTTGCCAGAGGATAATTTTGTTGATTGCATGTGATATTTTGGATCAAGGATAGAGTCAGGTCAAATCTCAACATCCATGCTGATGGAATAAGGAAAAGTATAGATAATCTGAAAGCCATTTTTCTCTTAATTTATGTAGTTTCACATGTGACATTTAACCTCAATTGTTTTGCTTCCAGTATTTAAAATTAGTACCTTGGATGTAAACACATTCCTTAAGGATAAGTGATTGTGGAGGAGGAAACTCAGACACATAATGAGTGACCAGGGGAAGGCACGTTGGTCATGAGAAATCCACATGTTGTCTGGAAATCACCATTTATTTGCATCTAAGGAAAACGTGGCACTGATTTTTCCAATTTCAGGATTTAATGTTGTCTATGACTTTATAAACTTTAGACACATTGAAATAATAAAAATACAAAGGTGAAAAGGTTCTTGGAGATGATCTAGACATAACTCATTTTACAAATGAACAAATTGCAGCCCAGAGAGTTTAGATAAATTATAAAGAGTACTACAGCATATAAATATTAGCAAGAGCTAGATTGTAAATCACCTGAGCCCAGAACTCAGTAGGCTGTCAGGAAGAACATGGTGTATTATATATTGGTAAGGACAGAGTATGCAGGAATGCAGTGGAGAACAGCATGAGGAAAGAAAATTAAAGAAGCAATTAGACATACATATTTAACAACCTAATTTCCCATGAGGTGGGGACTGTTTCTGTGGAGTTATGAAGAGTAGAACATACTTAGAAGGGAAGGAAAAAAACAAAAAATTAGTTTCCTGGAGGACCTTTTCTGGAAACAACTTTAGATCTTAAGAAACAATTTAAAAATTCCATGAAAAAGTAAACAGTTTTTATGCTGTTGTTTCCTATTCTAGTATAGTAAGTGTAAAGGATGCATATTAGAAAGTCTTGATAATGTTTTTAGTGATTAACTTGCATAGTAATTTATCCATTTGGGAAATGATTAATCCATGTCTTCCCTAATATGTTTAGTGGTTGTTAATAATTCTATGAGTTTATTTCAATCAAAATAAAGTTTATGTTGATCTATGTTTTTTCAAAGATCTCATATGCTGACCTGGAGATCTGAGAATACATTTCTGTCTTATGGAAAAAGAACCACAATTGTTACCTATAATCTAAAGTAATAGAACTAGAATGAATGGTCAAAGGCCCAACAAAACATGGTAAATCAATAGAACAATGTAAACGGCTGTTTTTAAAAATGAGTCTGTCAATATTAAGGTGGTAAAACCTAGTTTACACTGGCTAAGGAGAGTTTGCAGGGACTGGGTATGTGGTTGGACATTCAGGCCTCAAAATCCATGCAGACTTTATCCTGGTTGAACATAGTTTTACACCAATTAGCAATACAAAGTACTAAGAATAGTTAGATGGAGGAAAAAATCATCAAATAAAATCAACTGAATGAAAAGTAGACCTTTATTTAGTACGATATGGAAACTCTCTGAAATGCTCATAATGGATCTGAGTATACAAGAAAACTTGTGTTAATATAACACTTTATGAAGATAATATAGCTTATTACAAAAGGCTGTTTGTCATAGTCTAAGCTACAGAACTTCTTAGGGTCAGAGAGATGCTACCCAAACTGACTTCAAAGAGCTCTTAGGTTGGGATGCTCAGTTCTCTAAAATTTATCCCCTAAAGTTACTGATTATAGAACTTAAATGTGCATACAAATCATTTAAGACTATATTAAAGTTAAGATTCTAATTCAGTAGGTCTGGGGTGTCTGCAGGATTCCGCGTTTCTAACAAGCTCCAAGGTAAGGCTGATTGATGCTGCTCCTCCAGAAACCACACGGTGAGAAGTGAGGAATTAAGTCACAGCCCGTGGGTGTAACTTTCACATGAGGGTAGATAAATAAAAATCCATGTCATGGCATAGGATGTGATTTAAAATGTTTACATGGAAAATAAGAATGTATCTATAATGCCTTTCTTTTTTAATTAGATACTTTCAGAAAAGTTGTAGACCACTTTGGAAGATTGGACATTTTGGTCAATAATGCTGGAGTGAATAATGAGAAAAATTGGGAAAAAACTCTCCAAATTAATTTGGTAAGCTATCATAGTCCTGTTTATTGGCTAAAATTATTTAATAGCATGATGTTTATAAAGCAAAAAAGAGTCTTACATTCACAGAAACAAAACAATGACCTATAATACAGAAAAAGTACAGTTACAGAACACTAGAAAAAAACATTTCCTTTTACAAATAGGAAGACATTTAATTATGAAAGTATATGTCTTAAAATATTAAAAGGAAATATGAAAAAGACACAACTGGTTGCTTGCCTCAGAGGCTGGCAAACTGTAACCCGCAGGCCCCATGGCCTACCACCTGTTTTTGTATGACCTGAAAGCTGAAAATGGCTTTTACATTTTTAAATGGTTGAGAAATGCAAAAGAAGAATAATATGAAAAGTATGAACATAAGCAATTCAACTTCCAGTATCTATAAAGCTTTACTGGAACACAGCCACAGCCATTTATTTATATGTCGTCAATGGCTGTTTTCATGCTACAACAGTGGAACTCAGTAGTTGTGACAGAGACTCTATGTCACACAGTGACTAAAATATTTACAATCCGGCCCTTTACAGAAAAAGCTTGCAAACCCCTGATTTATTTATTTAAAAAATAAATCTTAATTAAATTCCAGGAATATTACAGAAAACAAAGGGAAAATGGAACTTTGCAATCAGTAAGATTTTTATCCTGAATGTCAAGGTGTGTGTATATATAATTTCCACGATGTTTGATGACTATTTAGCTCTTGCTTAAAAAGGTAAACTTAAGAAATAAAATTTTCTGTTTTATCCATTATACCACGAGTTTGTTGATTTTATCATTTTATAAAGGCTCTTGATGTAAGATATTGGGGTTTAGTGAAACTCAAACCTTAGCTAAAGCAAAATGTGAGATGGGCTGTGACAGGTCACCCTGCCCTTGTTAAGGCCATTACTAGCCTTGCGGAGCAGGCGAGTGTGGAGTATAATGGGGCTACTGTGTGTGTGTATAAAAGTGTGGGGAGTGGCCTCCTACTTCAAGATTTCCTCCAAGGAGATTATAAACTCCTGAAAAACAGAAACAGTGTTGTGTTTTTCTTCATTCCTCTCACTAATCAACACAATATCTTAAAGATACTACTTAGTCCATAATTTTCTGGCATAAATTCAAATTCCCATGAGTAATTACTTAACTGCAATAATAACTTGGTAGAGGTAATAAAAATTATGCTGCCTCATGAAAGAGCTTAATCTGTAAGCTTCACCTTGATAAGCACACAGAATTGCTCCCTAAACTTGACAGATGCCTAAAATCCTTTAATCAACGATGGTGCTATATTAGAGTACAAACACCCCTCCTTAAATTTTCTTTTAAAATTTTCTTCTAAAAATTTACTTCCAATATTCCAGGTCCATTATATTTGAAAATAACTTGAAACTAGCATCATATTTGAAACTGGCCATTGTATTTAAAATAACTTGAAACTGGCAAGTTTTCCTTAAAATCCTTCTGAGCTTCTAATTTATGTATACATATATAAAGTATATGTAATATGCATATAGTATGTAGTAAAATAAATGAAATATTTTCTGTAAATAATACTTAACATCTCTTGGCTAAATCTTTGTTATGGTACATGAATGTTTAAGATACCATTGAATTTTCTTACTTAATACCTAATTGAATATTTGTGTCTCTGTGCTTAAAAATGATAATTAGCTTATAATTTTCATTTCTTTTAATGTTCCTGTTTGGTTTGGATGTCAATTATACCTTAGCTTACTTTTATCTCCCTGATCTGTAAGTTTCTGAACAGAAGGTATTCATATCTCAAATGACAAATAGCAGTTTGCCTACCTCTTTCAGTAATTCTGTAGCTTTGGAATCTATATATTACAAACCTTTTAATATTCAGAGCATAAATTGGTAGTGATTATAATTTATTGATCTTTTGATCTGATTTTTGAAAAGTTATACTCCTGCTTACCACCTGTGATGTGTTTGACCTATTCTATATTTGCATATATAAAACTGGTACCCCATCATTTTCTTTTGATTCACATTTACCTAGGTATATCTTTTTCCATTTACTTACTTTGAAAATGTAAGTAACCTTTTATGTTAAATTTGTCTCTCTTCATGATGGTATATTGTGAGAATTTATTTTTAAAATCACATTTGGGATGTGATTTTTATATTTGTGAAATTAAGCCATTTATATTTATTTTTACTCTTCTATTTTATACTTTAATATTTGATGTTTTCTTTTTGTTTTGATTCTTTTTCCATTCCTTACCAAAATGCATTGGAAAGCTTTAATGTTCTTCTGCTGGTAAGAAAACCATACATTTTATATTTAACCTTTGGTGATTACCTCTGACTTATTAAGAACCATACTTCATTACATCCTTTGGCCACCTGATAACACAGTAATTTTGAGTATATAGCCAACAGAAAACTGCAGGAATTTTTAAGAATATGTTTTTATAGACTTATGCTACTTTCCAAAAGCACATAAAGTCATGAGAATTTATTTGAATCAGGCTATCCCAGAGAAAAGGCACAAATTGCATAGCAGCCTTCTGCCTTTGGCATTGCTGCTGATGTTTTAATTCTTTCATTAGTACTATCTACAGATATTTTTATAAGTAAAGGTTACTAGGATATAATTCCTATACTCAATGTATTCATAATGGACACTTCCTGTATCTATTCTTTGAGAAATTAGCTGTTAGAATCAGTATGCACTGATTAGAGTGAATATAAAGAAACACGAAAGTAGTGAAGCAGTTATTACAAAGGTATAGGATTCGAATTATCTGTCTTCTTCTAGCTGAGAGAGCATATTTGCTTTTATGTAGCCTGTGTGAATAAACACCTGCTCCAAGCTGGAAAGTACCTACATCATATGCAAATAGGAAATTCTGGAAGACCAGGGGAATTTTACCGTGACCCCTTTGGTTACAACTAGCTCTCCTGGATCCCTCTCCATTGAAATTTAGCCAGTCTTTTTTTTTCCCCCCTTGGGACTGTGATGACATATGCTACTTCTTAGGTTAACTTCAGGGATTAATGACATTTGTTTAATTTTTTATAGAATGATGCATAACCTTTGTTACTCATCTATAACTTTAAAGTGTGTTACTTTCCCTCCTACCTACACCCATTGCAAGGGTAGATTAGAGTCTGACCAATCATTGTCCCTTCCAACTTGATTATCTCTGTTAGTACAGCACAAATATTTGTAGGTAGTCTATATAACTTTTTTTAGACTCTGCTTTGACTGTAAGTTGGCTCCTTGGATCTTACACAATTATATGTTTGTTCTTTTATATGTTTCTCCATTTACTGCCCAGGCGAGAGAGTAACTACTTTGTTAGAGGACTTCACCACATATCTCTCCCTCTTCTGAAATCTTATACAACATATCCATGCCATTCTCAAAGAACTTACCAGTTTTTCAATTTTATTAGAATTATTTTTATACATATGTAATTTATGTTAGTAAACTATACATTCTTTTAAGGCAAAAATATTGTGTTCTTACAGAGTAGATGTTAATTAATATTTATTGGATAAACTGCCAATACGTGATTTTTGCATACATAGGTATTCATTTCCATGTTTTAGTACAATGTTTAGATGATTTGCTGCCAACAGTATCATCCTTATCAGAATAAGGAAGAGGTAAGTTTGGTAACTTACCTTTTGCTTTTCCCCCTTAGCAAACTCACCTCTTCCTTATTCTTCACTATGCTGAGCTCATCATTCTTCCCACACAAGAGATACACGAAACCCCTTCCCAGCCTTTTGTTTCCATTAGGCTCTTCCACACTTCCTCTTTAGTCTGAAGCCAACAACAGCAGCAGCAGCATTATTTATATATGCTCAGAAGTCAAAGGAATGTTCAGGAAAGAATGAGTTTTTGCAAAACTATCAAAGGTCACTCTGGCAATTGGGCAGAGGTTGACTTGACTTTGAATATTATTCCAAGTTAAGTCCACCTTAACTTTTTGGGTAATTCTGCAGTGTACTTCTTTAACTTTTTGAAGCTTTAATAAACCTAAATAATTCATCCCCACTGAGGTGGGACTCATAATCTAATTTAGACATACAACTAACATGTACTGAATCCCTTAGCATATTCAAATAAAAATTAAACAAAACAGATGGCTATTGCTGGTGATTTTTTTTCCAGAAATACATTTGTTGCCTAAAGATTTGCACTGGAAGAGGTATATATGCATTTTGAATTAGTCCAAATTAGAATTTAGTCTTAAATCTACAGTTTATGAACTGTTTTTTAATTTCTCTGATATTGAATTTCACAGTTTGTGAAAGAGAGAAGGTAAACTCCCTACCTCTAAGGACCATTAAGCTTAAATAAACCATAGTTTAATCTAGGTTTTGATACTCTGGAAAGGAAATGCAATTTATTGAATGAATTTATTGAATTGAATGCAATTTATTGAATGAGTATTCATTCAATAAATTGCATTTCCTTTCCAGAGTATCAAAACCTACATTTTCTCACTATCTTATTTTTATATGTGGTGAGTTCCTCTGCCTTCCTCTATCTCTAAAGAAGCGGAGGACATGGACAGAGACATGGAGGGGAATTTTGGACAGTTGTTTTAAGTTATTGAATGCTTTAATTAGTGAAAAAAATTAAGATTTAGAATACAACCCAATTACAATTTCAGTATTAAATATAAAAGTCATCTCTTTGTAACCAAAAATATGGAGTATGCATGTTAATTAGATCATTTTGCCAATAATTGGATTTTTTAGTTCTCTATGTGAAATTATACATAGAATAAATAAATATGTCTGTGATCTAGGGTAAGGAAGAGATTCTTATAGTAGAGCAGAGAGGTGAGAAATATCATCTCTGCACAGCCAGAGCAAAGACCTTGTCTTGTACATTGAGTCTGTGAACGCTTTCCTTTGAAAAGCTACTCAGTTCTTAACCTAATAATAATCCTTTACCCTTCTCCACCAAAGACCTAGAAATAAATCTTGCTTTTTAAAAAAATTAAAAATAACACTTAAACATTCCCAAGTTTTCTATCTGGCTACATCTTATAGATGTTGAAAACACAAAAGCGGAGTGTCAGCAAAGCTGTAAATACCTGAGAATAAAAGCATAGCGCCAATACGCATACACAGAAATTCTGTTCAGACATGCTGGAGGCTTGGGCAGAAACTAACAGAATCTAATTGACTTCAGTAATTTCAGCCATCTACATTTTTTCCTTCTTATATAAACAATTAATGTTTTGTTTTTCGTTTTTAAGGGGGATCATGGGAGATTTTATTCATTCTCCCTAAGCCTACTTAATATCAAACTGACACATGGCTTAAGTGAATACAATCTTCAATTTACTTTTTTCTTCTGGAACTACTATTAGGTAGGAGAGGCATCTCTGAATGCTTGTCAAGAAAACTCCAGAAGGGCTTTTTAAGATAAAACAAAGGTACACACCAGTGTGTGCCTTCAGTTTCAGATTCATTACTTAGTGTAGCATTTTCTGGGCAGCATTGTAAAGCATGAAAAAAGTAGGAATTAAGATGTCAAAAGGGAATTTTCACTTTTTGTAAGTCTGAGCTGGAAAGGAGGAGTTCTTAAATCTAAAAGGAAAAAGTAAGGCTTCAAGTACCAACTTCATCTCACAGGTTGTTTTTGGTTATGGTGGATTCTTAAATGTTAGAGTAAAAACAGGAAAAGTGTCTATACATGGAGGTAAGTAGCAAAAGAGTAAACTCTGGAAAGGATAGCTGTAAGCAGTGATGAATAAAATTAAGTGATAGACCATTATGTCCAAGTCACTGAAAATCCCCACTCAAACTGGATGAAACAGTTACGTGATTTCACACAACACAGAGCTCAGGATCACCTGGTACTGCAGTTCATGGATATCATATGGGCCCAGGTCTCTTTGTCTCTCCCACCTGCATCCTTTACGTTGACCTCACCTTCAGGACGCTAGCAAACGTGAGTTGTCCGTTCCAGTCATGGCACCCGTACGCACAATGAAAAGGGGGAAATGTAACCATTTCTCTGTGGCTTTCTTAAGAGCAAGTAAAAGTTTCTCAGCAGTATGCCACCTCCCAGCTCCGGCTTAATGCCCCTCAAGTCTCACTGACCAGTACTGGGTCACACGCTGGCGCCTAAACCAGCCACTGTCAAAGAGAATGGGATTTCCATGCTGTAATTAGATCAATCAGTGTCTAGTCTACATCTGGAGATATCACCTTCCTCTGTATTACACAGAAAGTGGTAGATACAAAGTAAAATAGAATTTTTATTGGAAAGAAAAAAGGAGAAAACTGTAGGAAATCAGGATACCCACTATTCTATATTCCAAGGTCTAAGCGAATTAAACAGAGCAGATAACTGTGAAATACTTGGACATGAGAACCATGTGCTAAGAAGAAGGTTAAATAAATTTTGTATCCAATATTTAGAAAGCAAAAAGCATGTATAGAATTATTGAAGATGCTGAGAATTGAATTAAAATGCCAAAACACTATTGGAATACAAACTATATTGTAAAATCTTGTATTGGACAACTAAGTGAAGTGAGGTGTTGCAGAGATATGATAAGCTCTGCAACTGTTAGGCAAGCAAAAGAGAATCCAGGGTCAGTGACCAGCTTTTAAAAAAAAGAAAAAGCCTTTTGAAAACTTTTCATTGATAATATTTGCAGAAATCTCCCTATGTGTCTGGAATAATAATAAAAACTTTGGTATGTGAAGGGTAATAGCTATGTTGCTTTTCTCATTTATGCCTCTGGATTAGGTTTCTGTTATCAGCGGAACCTATCTTGGTTTGGATTACATGAGCAAGCAAAATGGAGGTGAAGGCGGCATCATTATCAATATGTCATCTTTAGCAGGTAAAGGCAATTATTATGTTAATAGTTAACACTTTCTTAGTGGTAATTTGGACCACAAAAATAAATCTATTTATCGTCAACTCAGGTTTGAAATCGAAATTTTGTTTGATTTTTTTTTAATACTGCTCTGGAATTTTCAATTGCATAATATCAAAAGTTTGAACTGTATGTTTATTTCTATTATTTTAAATTAAGGTTTTTTAAGTTATCTTACTGCAGTACTACTTTAAAAATTTATATATATTTTCCCAAAGTTACCGTTTTTTTAGAGATTTGTTATGAAACTCCTAGGCAATCATGCATGTGAAAGCCCCTTTGACAGAGTAAAAAGTACTAAAGTGAAGTGAAGATATCTCTACTCGCATATGATTTTAGTAAGACTGTGTAATTTTAAAATATGACATATATAGTAGTTGGGATATGCTAAACTAATCAATAAGCCCAAACATGTCATGGCTTACATATAGCATAAGCTTCTTCCTCACTCGTGTTACCAACCCAGGGCAGGGTCCTTGTCGCAAGCCACTCTTCTGTGTGCAGTCATTTGGAAAACCTGGCTGACAGAAGGTTTCCCACCTTCAACATGGAGTTTCCAAGGTTACTCTGGAACTGGTGGACTCCTTTCTCTCTAGCAGGAAGAGAAAAAGAACATGGAGGAGGCCTGACTCCCAGCCAAGTAATGGCAGACCTCACTTCTGTTTACAATCCTGTAGAGAACTTGATCTGTTGTTTCACCTAACTACAAGAAAGTCTGGGGATTTAGTCTGGCTTTGTGCCTAAGGGAAGAGTGGATTTCAGTGGATAGCTAATCATCTTTGTCACACCTTGCAATCGTAAACTATGTTTTATTCAGAATGATATGATTTCATATCAGCTGATATCTCACTCCTCAATAAGTAGCTATAAACCTCTGAAAGATGTTTTTAGAGCAACTTAGTCAAGTGACTTTACTTCTTAAAACTCTAGGAAGAAACCATCAATGGTTCTTGAACAGTTCTACTGAAATTAAGAAGTTTAATAAGAAGCCATCTGATCAAGCAAGTCTTAACTATCCATGTCCAAAAATAGAGAGACTTTCTTAAATTACCTGGTTGGTTTTTTTTAATAGGGTGATTTCAGAATAGAAATTCACCCCTCACTCCATCTTCTTTCTACCTCCTAGCTCCATATTTGGGGAGTGAGGTTTGAAGGTACCTGTGACTGAACCAGTGGTCTGATTCTCAGCATTTTTCTCATTCCTCTAGGAATTATTGTCACTCTATCCTTAAACCATGATAAAGCTGCCCCCAGTGGAGATTTAGAAATCTTCTTTAGAAGTTTTCAAAAATAGACTAGCATCTCATTTTCTGGGTTGCTTAAAGTCAAAATAGCATCCCTAAAACCTAATTCTACAAATCGTTCAGGGTAATCTGGTTGTTTTTCCTAATATGACATCTACCTATAAATTAGAACACTTCAATTCTAAGGATACAATGAACAATGAGAACATGGGCTATGCTTGAAGGAGATGTGGGCTCCAACGAGGGCCAAATTTTAGGTTCTGAGAGGCTGAAACCCTAAAGGCAAATTGGCAAAGTTAAATATAATAAAATAATAAGAAAAAATATGTAAATGGATGGGGAATTAACAAGAAACACTGAATATTTACCTAAAAGTTTAAATATAAATAAAAATCCTGGGCTGTGATCGTGAGATAATTCTGTGGATTCTCACTAAAGCTAAGAGGGCCAACAAAGCTTGGAGAACCCAGAACGCTATGCAGGGAGCCCTGGCCTTTGTATCCTGGGGGCTCTGATTTCAGGCTTTGGAAGGCCGGACAGCCTCAGGGTTGGATCAATTTAGGGCTCTGGGAGAGATTCTGTACCACAAGGGGGGGGGGGCTTGCTTGCCCCAAAGAGAACAATTAAAGAAATACAATGTAGCACTACTGCCTTTTAGCCAATTAAAATATTTAAATACATAATAACAGCATTTATTGAGCACTTACTGTTTGCCTGATACAATTTTAAACACAGTGTATGCATTATCTCATTTAATCCTGACAACAACCCTGTGAGGTTGATTCTATAATATCCATTTTGAAGAAGAGGAAACTAATGCAGGAGAGTAGAAGCATTTTGGCCGAGCTTTTACACACCCAGTGAGCAGCAGAGCTGGCATTCACAAGCAAATCGCCGGATACAAGTCTCCTTAAGTTTTACCACCAGATTATCTACCTTTTCTATCTATGAGCTTATCTGTAAATCTCCCTCTCTATCCACGTTGACCTCAGCCTAACAGGAAAGTAAAAGAATCTGAACTCCTGTGACTTGAATAAACATCACGATTTGCTATTCTCTTCAGGCCTCATGGGCACCACTTTAATCTCAAGGTTACATTACTAAACCTTCAGTGAAATCTTGAGCTTTTGCCCCCATTTGGCCCTTATTGTAAAGTCCTGAAAATATCTGGGGAGCTTACCAGAGTCACAAATCAAAACAGGCCATTGAGAGGAGCAATTTAAGGCTTATAATGTAATGTCCACTTCACTTCCTTGACTAAGAGCTTGCTTTGTCACACTACTCGCCCGTAGGTATTAATTCTCTTCTTACCTAGATATGGCATTAGGAATCACGCGTGGGGTGTCCTCTCTTCATGCAGATAAAACAATGAATTGATATCAATTCAGTGATAAGATTGTTTTGGTTTTAAATGAATTTTCTGGCACTGTTACAATGTAATAACTATCATCCCATCATTCCAAAAGTGCTTCTCCCTCTGATTTTCCTCCCAATATACAAAGCAGCCCCATTTTAAATGGTTAAGTAGCTTAAGTGTGTCTTTGTCCACTCTGCTTGGTTTGTCACCTTCTCTATTTTCGGAGGTTGTTCTCGGCACCCTGACTTCATAATGCCAGCCTCACACCTGGTACGTTCATACGGCTTCCTTGTTGCCACTGGGCAATATGGACAGTCCCTGCTATCTCGCCTCCCACCCAGGGCTATCATTAATATGCCTTCATCTCACAAAAAGTCTTAAAATGAATTGCCTTGTATTTTATCCACTGACCAAGAGCTTCCATTCTTCCTATAAAATTAGTTTGATAAAAAAAATTCAGGCTATTGTAATAATGGTAGAAGGTAAAAGAGGAACCCTCAGTCAAAAACTGTATGCCCTTGAGGCATAGCATGTAGGAAAAGGTCAGAGGACCTAAAAAATCTTTGAGGATTTATCAAAGTTGAAGTACGTGTGATGTTTGTTTCCCCTGTGTTTTCCAAACCTTCCTTCCTCACAGACTTTTTTGCTCTATTTTCCCCCTAATTCTCACTCTATTGAAGGAATAGCTGTGGGTAATATTCAAATATTAATATTCAGCTCAACCAGGGTCTGTCCTCATGATCTCTTGCATGGATTAAGTGGAGTCCTTCACTGTCATAGCAAAAGCTCAAGTTGGCACACTGGTTTGGGCAGAGAAGTTAATGAATAGTGACCACTGATGCAGACAGAGTATCAAATGCAATTAATAGGTTTAATAAACAGAGGAGTAAAGTGGAGAATGATTCCCCCGTGTACTGAGGGATGGGTGTGCTCCAGTCTGGAGCTCCAGAAGTTGTTCTGATCATTTTTAAACACATGGACTCATCTGTACAAGTTTTTGTTTATAAACATAATGTACAAACATGTACTCATTTCATCACATCTATCCTTAACTATTAAAAAAAAAGTTGGAGAAGAATAACAGAAGAACGAAGTCTGGTTTAAAGCAGATAATTAAACAGCTGTGTTCCCATAAGACATCCCCTGAGAGTCAAACGCACTTCTTACATATTTAGTTACTTCCAACTGTGGGAAAGGAAAAGGAATTGTCACAGGAAAAGGAATATGCCTACTGATCCTGCTCCCAGGTCTCAGTGTTCACTCAGGATTTTCTGTGCCTCAGGAGCAAGTCACTCAGTGGCACTTTGTGAAAGATACCATGAGTGTCTTACTTACTCAGAATGTAACATTAAAGTCTCAAGAAAATGCTTGAAAATCATAGAATATTTTTAGCATGTCTTAAATAACAGCCTAATGACATATCTACTTGTGCTGTCAGTTTTATATAAAATAATATAATTGCTTGTAGTTTGTTAAAGTAGAAGTGCTAAAATTACCACTTTAAGTAACAAATTCAAGTTAAACATATGTTGAGCATTTGCAGAAATAAAATGGAGATATAAAAATAACTGGGCAAACTTTCTACCTTAAGAGATACATCCGTGTCTCTTATCAAGAGGGCAGAACCAAATAATTACCATGGCATGGACCATTTAAACATAAGCATAACATTTAAGTTGTGAGGCCTTGGGACTCCAACAGCCTGAAGAATGGACTAGAATATCCGGAAATTTCAAATGAGATAAACTTTCTTTCTTCTCCAGGCCATGCGTAGTAAAATCACGTTACCACCCTCTACAGCTGCTCTTGAGATAAGGAAGGAGCCTACCACATATTTAGCAACTGCCAAGTTCCAGGCATTGTGGTAAACTATTGGCTGTCTGATCTCCCCATTTAACTTTTACGAGTCCCTGCAATAGAGGTCAATTTAATTGTCTCCGATTTATAGTTGAACAACTAATCACATACAGGCTACTTAAAAAATGTAGGCATTAGCAATGGTAATGAAAGCTATTTTATTTTGTTCTATTTTAGCCTATGTCATGAAATGGAGGAACCGTTCCTAAGTTGCTTGGATCTTAATTGCTCAGATGCTCACTGTCATGAGTACGTGAGCCACCCTTCCTGCTTAGTCCTGGCAAAGTTCTCTCTGCCAGTCCATGGAGACAGGTGTCCATTTTGTTGTCTTTTGGCTTAAAATAATCAGGAAGACATGTATTAGAAGTAATCAGTAGGAATGGTTAAATATTTATAAATGAGCCTTTTTGAGGAATAGATCAAAGATCAAGGGTTTCTCAGCATGGGAATGAGAGGGCTAGCAGGAAATGAATAGTCTTCTAGGACAGTGCTTCTGAAGTTTTAATGGGCCTGGGGACTTCGTCAGATGTAGAATCTGATTCAGTGAGTGGGTCCTGAAACTCTGCTCCCAGGTCACGCTGGCCCTGGGACCACGCTTTAGGAAGCCAGCCGCTAGTGTGCAGACACTCTTTGCGTGGGCAATGAAGCTCATCCCAGGTTCCTCGGACCACAGCGTGGGCAGTGAGGGAGCTTCCAGAAAGGGTGATTTTGGTGGAACACTAGGAGCAACTTTCTGAGAATTAATCACTGGAAAGTGCTGTTGGATTTAGCTTTCTGGAAAGACTTTTACTGTAGAAGATGTGGTGGTTTTATGAAAGCTTATGTCCCTTTTTAATGTCGTGTCACACTTTAAAGCATAACTTAATGACAGACACAAGAACGAGGGAAAAAGCAGCATCAGATAAGGTGTTCCCTTCTGTGGAACACCATGTCATGAGGAAGTGCACGAGTCACGTCGGGCAGCTTCATACATGAACACAGATAAATAGATCCTCACTAGTTCCCCTTTTTCCTCATATTAGAGAAGTGGTGGTTAGAGACAGACAGACGGGTAGGCAGTGTCTTTTTTGGTTGCAAAGAAAATGCGAAAGAAAAGATTTGGATCCCGGCATTTTAGCGCAGCTGTTGAGTTCCAGGTTACCCTACGAGCATCAGCTTCCGTAGAGTCACAATTCATTTTCCAAAGCTGAATTTTTTTAGCATTTTTATATAGTCCATTTTGTACGGTTTCTATCTTTCTAGAAGCAAATATGTTTGTGGATTCAGTACACTTGCCATGTCCGAGAAGATCTCCATTTTGCACCCGATCTTTTTTGAGTTTTTACCTTCTACATGATGTAGGGATTAAAACTGGCTCTTGTAAATATGGGTAAAAAGAATAATTAAGGATAGAAGAACTAATGTGGAAGTGGAATTTAAATTTTATTTTTCTAAATGACTTTATTTGTTCTATGAGGATATATGTAATTTTTAGGTATTTTAAATGTTTTATAAATATATATGTAATTATCTAATCAGTTGGTTGTTGTTAAGTGTTATTATGCTGAGTGGTTTTAGAAAATATTTCTTTGTTTTGTGGGTAAAATTTCTCTCCTACTGATTTTTTTTTTTTTTCCAAATTTACAGTAAGGACAGACAAACTCTCTACTAATCAGATTTGCCATATTTTGAAAAGAGCTATTTTGCATCTCTTTAAGTAAATTTGCATAATGGTGGGCCTACAATTAGTATTGAAAAATACTATTCTTTGCTTTTTTCATACAAGGTGTCCATTTTTAAGCACAAACAAGACATTTCTCACAACGTCAAACAAAACAGCATTTCTTTAGAGACTATTCTCAAGGTCACAATGCTTTGTTTTATTGTCGTTCTTAAATCCCTTAACATTGTGATGAAATAATAACCTTGTACTTTAAGGAATTAATTTGCAAGATGTTTTTGAAAACTCATATTCATTCCAGCAACTGGTCCTATAGTTATTATACTGGCAAAACGCCCTGTGAATTGGAATGAAGTGGTGTGACTATTCAACCAGTGAATTTCCACCCTCCCTGACACCAGGGGGCCTCCCATTGGTTTTACGCATTTCAATTGAGTATGTTTAAAATATTCCTTAATTATATTTTGCACTTAAAAGGCACTAAGCACATAGTTCTTACATGAATACACTTCTGTAAATCCTTTTGATTTAGGATTAGCAGTAGTCCAGAGTTTGCCAAGGTTTGTTCAGAGTTTGCCAAGCTTCAGAAATCAAACCAAGTTAGGACACTGTACCAGATTTGTGGCATTTTAGTGCAACTGATACATTTTCATTAAAAAATATAATGTGCATGAACAGGTACATAAATTGATAAAATAATAATTTGAGATGTTTCATCTGAAGGGAAAATGTTTAACTTTATATTTACATAAAAATAATAGCAAATAGTAGTGTTTATTATGTGCAAGGCACCATTTTAAGTCATTGACATACATTAGTTCATTTAAGACATGGTAGCTACTCTTACTACCCTAGTTCACAGAAGAAAACACTGCAGCACACAGCAGTTCCTCTCTAAAGGGGACGTAGCTCACAGGGCAGGATTTAGGATTTGGCTCAGCTAGCGTCACACCGAAAGTCCAAACCACTATGCTGTAATCCCTCTCAGTAAATTGGTTTAAAAGGATTAAAAGAACATTGTTTTAAATAGACTTCATTTTATACAGCAGTTTTAGGTGCACAGAAAAATGAAGGGAAAAGTATAGAGAATTCCCGTATATCACTGCCCCATACAAGAATAGTCTCCTCACTCTCAGCACCCGCATAGGAGTGGCACATTTGTTACAACTGATGAGCCCACACTGGCACATCATTGTCACCCAAAGTTCAAGGTTTGCATGAGGGTTCACTCTTGGTAGTGTACATTCTATAGGTTTGGACAAATGTAGAATGATATACATCCACCACCATAGTATCATACAGAATAGTTTCACTGCCCTAAAAGTGTTCTGTGCTCACCTGTTCATCCCTCCCTCCCGCTAGCCCATGGCAACCACTGATCTTTCTACTGTCTCCATAGTTTTGCCTTTTCCTCAGTGTCATAAAGTTGGAATCATATGGTCATAAAGTATGAGGCTTTTCATATTGGCTCATTCACTTGGTAATATGCATTTACGTTTCCCCCATGTATTTTCATGGCTTGATAGCTCACTTTTTTAAAATGCTGAATAATACTCCATTGTCTGAATGTACCACAGTTCATTTATCCATTCACCTACTGAAGCACATCTTGGTTGCTTCCAGTGAAGAAAGCTGCTATAAACATCCATGCGCAAGTTTTTGTGTAGACAAGTTTTCAGTTCCTTTGGCTAAATGCCAAGGAACTGGATTGTATCATAAGAGTGTATTTACTTTTTTAAGAAACTGCCAACTTGTCTTCCAAGGTGGCTGTACCATTTTGCACTCCCACCAACAATGAATGAGAGTTCCTGTTGCTGTACATCTTCACCAGCATTCGGTATCTTCAGTACTTAGATTTTGGCCATTCTAATTGTTGTATGGTGGAATCTCACTGTTGTCCTAATTTGCAATTCTCTAATGACATATAATGTTGAACATATTTTCTTTTTTTTTTTTTTTTTTTTTTGAGACAGAGTCTCACTTTGTTGCCCGGGCTAGAGTGAGTGCCGTGGCATCAGCCTAGCTCACAGCAACCTCAGACTCCTGGGCTTAAGCGATCCTACTGCCTCAGCCTCCCGAGTAGCTGGGACTACAGGCATGAGCCACCATGCCCGGCTAATTTTTTTTTTTTTTTGTATATATATTTTTAGTTGGCCAGATAATTTCTTTCTATTTTTTAGTAGAGACGGGGTCTCACTCTTGCTCAGGCTGGTAAACATATTTTCATATGCTTATGTGCCATATGTGTATCTTCTTTGCTAAGGTGACTTTTGCCCATTTTTTAATTGAGTTGTTTATTTACTTTTTGTTGGGTTTTAAGGTTTTTTTATATTTTGGATTACAGTCCTTTACTGGATATTTCTTTTGCAAGTATTTTCTTCTCAGTCTTTGGCATGTCTTCCTATTCTCTTGATAAAAGGGAAAACCACATTTTTATGTGGTTAAATAGTAGGAGAGGTAACTTTTTAGTAAAATGGCGGTCCTCCCACTGGTTATATGCATTTCAATTTACTATATTTAAAAGATATTTTCATCATACTTTACATTTAATGGTGCTAAACACACATTTCTGAAATGAATTCACTCCTATAAAATCTTTGGAATTAGCATATTCTGTAAAGAAAAAAAAACTATTAGGAAATATGACAAAAAATAGTTCAAAGCGCCCTCTCTAGAGTTCAAGGCAGGGGACGGGTCCTTGATGGAGATCCAAAGTTTAAGTTTGAGAAGAAAGAGAGAGTGTGTATGTAGTGTATGTGTGTGCATGCATGTGTGTATATGTGTATATATATGTGTGTGACACAAAGAGGGAGAAATTGAGAGAATGAATTTTCACCCATGGGAGTGGATAAAACTACCTAGGGAAAAAGTGTACATAGAAAAACAAAGAGGGCCAGGGACAGCTCTGGAGTTTTCCGGCAGGTTTATAAGTCAGGTCAAGGAGGATCAAGCAGGGAACCCGGAGAAGCAGCTGCCAGCGAGTATGAGGTAGAAGGAGAGCAGCCCAAAGAAGGAAGTGTTTCCGGGAGAGCATGTCTGACTATGTCAGTTGCTGCTGAGGAAGGGATGGAGCCAGATGAAGCACAGAGACTTAGCCTTAGCAAGATGCTGCTCCCTGGCCAGCACCATGAGAGGTGTGCCTGGAGTAGTCCGGGGAAAGCCTAATCAGAATGAGTTCTGGAACAAATGGGAGGTAAGGACAGTGGAGACAATGAATATAATGACTCTTTTGTGGACTTTTTATCTTAAAGAAAAATGAGGTGGTAGCTAGAGAAAGGAATGAAGCCAAAAGAGATATTTTTAGAGAGGTGATATTGAGACTCATTCATATCTCAAAGAGTGATTATCATTTGATTCTGCACTTGATACCAGTGACCACTTTAAAATACTTCATCATTAATTTTTATGACACAACACTTGGCTTGTTTTCTTTCTACTTCTGCTGGTTCCTTCTTCTCAGTCACTTTGCTCAGTTGTCTCTTGAACCAGAGATGGCTGTCATGTACAGTTGTATAGGTTGTAGACTGTAGAAACCTTGGAGGGCATAATTTGCAACAACTACCATATGAGTGGTATCTCCAGAGTCATGCCAGGCACCTGCAGTCCTATCCTATGTTTTGACTCTGATCACCAGCCTCAGAACACAATTTTTATTTGAAACACATAGAAACAACATTATATGTTGGTGTTGTGAGTCTGTAGCAAGTAGTAGAAGTACGGTTAACCAACACTGACGCTAAACCACAATAGCAATAATAGTGTATTTGCAAAGGAAAAGTGGATCTTGAGATACAATAGAAAATGTTAGATTTCTGAAAAATATCCATCTCCAACTAAAATCATTGTCAAAAAGAAAAAAAAAAAAAGCCAAAACACAATAGCTTTTCTCCCTCCATTTAGCCTCCATTTTCAAAGTAGCAAACTTACAAAGTCAATTTCTACATCCACAGTCAATTGGCAAGCTGGGGAGAAAGCACTGCAAATCACTAACCCACTCTACCTGTTCAAAACATAAGAAGCAATGCTTAAAATCCACATGTATTATTAAGATAAAGAAAAAATTTCTGTCTAACTAAATTAACTACAACTGGACTAAATGCGATAATTGAAAAATAGAATTCTCTTAATTTTTAGTACACTAAAACTGGAAACAGTCCCAATGTCTATTAAATAGGGGAATGTATAGTATATGCAATTCATTCCGTACAGAGCAATACCGTTCAGCATTAAAAAAAGGGAGGGAATGAGCTAAAACATGGATGAATCTCAAAACAATTATCCTGAGTGAAAAAAATCAGACAAAAAAAGAATTTATATATGATGACATTTATGTAAAATTTTAGAAAATGCAAACTGTTGTGACATAAAGCAGATCATTGGTTGCCAGGGGTGAGGAGAAGGGCAGAATGAAGGGATTCCCAAGGGGCACAAGGGAATTTTTAGGGTGATTGATATGTTCATTATCTTGACTGTGGTCATGGTTTCATAGGTATATACATATGTCAAAACTTATCAAATTGTATACTTTAAATATATGCAGTTTTATTGTATGTCACTTATACCTCAATAAAACTGTAAAAAAAAAGTAATCTTGGTTTCTGAATGTCTGAAATTGATTTATGTATACTTTGAGCCAATATTAGAAAGTGAAAGCAATGCAAGAGTAAACATTTTGCAGGATAGCAGTGAAAATGTCATTAGAACATTAGATTCATAAAACCAAGTGCCATTTTAAAAATGCGAATAAGTTCTTTGACATTCTGGTTGCATTACAATTCAGCTTTTAAAGGAAAGTATATATTTGATGCTTGTTTCTTACTAGACCAACAAAACAGGATTTGATTTATCTCGCCCCTGTGACACACCTTGAGCTAGCTTGGGTTCAGAAGTTCACCACCTCTACCTATGTAATAAAATGCATTCCAGATTCCTCTTTGAAAACATTTATGAACAATGCCTTTGTACTTTTTGTGGCTGTGTCAACTAGCTTATCTCTGACTAAGGTCCACACTGCATTTCCTGCAATAGGTGAACATCATCCCACAACCACTGCTTTTGACTCATAAACATTTAAGGAATGGATAAAGCAGGAACTAAAAAGAACAAAAAGCAACAATGCCTGTCTACACTTATTTATTCCCTTTACTTCATACTCCTAATATACTTGTGTACCTTGCGGAAACACAAATTCTTGTTGACTGACACTGACGAACTTAATTAACTTATACATTTTACCTAACCCAAAACAGCCACAACAACAAGAGAACCAACATGTTATAATACTTTGAGATCACTGGGTATAAGTGCTACCTGTGATCTACCATCCTCAGGGATTTAAACTGCTCTTGAGCAAACATACTTTATAAATGAGACCTGGCAGGCACCCAGGGAATGGTTTTGAGGTCTGCATTTATTGCTGGACTTTGGCACAACACCCTCAACTGATTGGTGGTGTTCTGGAAATAGTCAGCTGGGTGGAGATGACACATCTCAGCAGAATAATTTGGTATTATTAGCATGACACTTGATATTAAATATAGCATTATAGTAACCAGAGATCACTGTTTCTTGACTCAGGGAAATCACAAATTTAAAAAGCACTGAAACAAGTTAATCCAAGAAATTAGTTAAAACTGAATACAAAAATAACTAGTTAAATTTGACTGTTGATTAGAGAATTAACAATTATAAGAAATAAGATAGATAATATTTACTACAGTAAAATAGGTTTTTCTCGTTGTTTTGTTTCTTTTGGGGGGGGAGTTGATCTAGGTGGGAGTTGATCCAGGCAGGGGTTGGGGGGAAAAGATGCTATACATATAAGCTATAATACTGCTTTATTCTTCCAGACCATGAATTTAATCAGTTACTACTGTATATATGTGGAAAATTAAAAATGGAAATATTCTATAATTGATTAAATTTTATTGTTGACTACATACTTATGAAAGGAGATAAAATAGGCCCATAATTTTTATTTCCATCTTCCTAAGTCATAGGGCAAGAAGATCTAGGTATCTACTGAAGATTAAAAACAAAAGAAGTTAACTTTTAATTTTCTTAAGCTCTTAGAGACATCATTCAGGACAGATTGCTGACAGGAAACTGCATACCAATTTATTGTGAAGACTATAATCTCCAAGACCTCTTATGCAGTTCAATTTTTTTTCAGTCATTTTGGAAGCCTTAAAAATGTAGAATATATACTTTTTAAAATTCAGATGTAAAAACTGAAAATTAGGTGGTAATTTACTAGCTTTAAAGATGATTATCTTTGTATTTTAGATAACACTGATTTTCCTTGACTTTCCAGAAAGCCAGGGAGACACAAAAACTTACATATTGCTCTTGGCTACGTTCCCAGGTGTAACTTACCCACTATAAATGCTGGACAGTGTAGATCATGAAAGGAACAAACTACGCTAAGGCTATTGAGTTTTAGGAAGTTACTGCTTTTATTTTAGTGTATTATCCAGATTAATCTTAAATTGAAATAGCCACAAAATACTCATTTGCATAGTCATTGTTGGATGTAGTCTGCTTATTTTTTAATCAAATTATTTAAATGTCTTATTTGTTTGTTTCAGGACTCATGCCTGTTGCACAGCAGCCTGTTTACTGTGCATCAAAGCACGGCATAATTGGATTCACACGCTCAGCAGCGGTGAGGCGACAACAACCATAGTATCTCTTTTCTCTTTGTGTACCTTATGAAACACAAATTCTTTAAAGTAAAGGGGAATAAATTGAGAATTCAATATATCTGGATAAAAGATAGAAAAATAATATTATACTTCAATCTTTATTATAAAGAAAATAGTTTTCGGATCACATAAAGGACCAAATAAAGAATGGATCATTTTAAAATGAAGTAAATTCTAAATACAGATGTGTTATTGAAAAATATACTAAGGATAAATAATGGGGAGATACTATTTATTTTTAAAATTGACTCCAAATTTAAACATTATTAACTTCCGGCTTTCTTAGATAGAGCATGTGATAGGTTCCAGACGTTACTTGTCACTGGAAATACTGTTGCCACCCAACCAGATTCATTTGCCGGCCGCCCAAGCAGCAGCCAGGATGCTGAGTCAGCAGGTTTTATGGCGGAGAAAGTGTCTTTATTCCGCACGGTGCTCAGCAGGGAGACAGGACAAATTTCTCATATTCGCCTCTCTGAGAATTCGGGAGACAGGGTTTCTAAGCGTAGTTTGGCAGGCAAGGGATTAGGCAATTACATTTGTTAATTGGGGCAAAATTATAGGGATGTAGAAATCATCATCTTGTGTTGCTCTAGTCCCTGGAGTCATGATTTCGGTTGCGTCAGTTACTTGATCTGGGCCGCTGGTCTGGGTGCGCCAGTCGATCCACTGAAACCCGGAGCCTAGAAGATATCTTAAAAACTACCTTTAGGTTTCGAAAAGGTGATGTTATCTATGTAGAAAGTGAAGAATCTTTTTGAACACCAGCTATGGGGAGAAGTTAAGAATCGACATGACCACCAGCTGCATGGCTCCGGAGTGGCGACTGCAGAGGCACAGTTACTAACTATTATCATTATTTTTAGCTAGGCCCTCACCACAGTTCTCGCCTGCACCTGTTACTGAAGGGTGGTTTCAGTAGGATGGAAGTGAGTGAGAGCGTGGAGCTGGAAGGAGGGGTGGGGCCAGGCATTTCCTTGCTAGAGTGGGCAAGGACGGCATCTCCCATGGAGGCCCAGGGTGCAAGGTGCACAGAGCTTAAAAAATATTTTAGAACTAATTGACCACATGCCTTGACAGCGTGAGATGAGCCTGCTTGCCTTTTTGTGCTGTAATAGCCAAGCAGCCTGGCTGAAGCCTGGCGAGCAAGGAAAGTAGGCTGAGGTATGACTGGAGATACCAGCAGGAGGCAAACCAAGAGGGGCTCTTGGGCCAGGATTCTGAGCTTGGGTTTTATTCTAAATGTACCCATCGAAGGGTCTTTTGCACACAGGAGCGAGCGATAAGATCAGATTTCCATTTTAAGAAGTGCATGCTGCCCACTATTTGGAAAATGCATTACAACGGACAAATAGAGAAGAGGAAAGAACAGTTGAGGGGTATCTGAGTGGTTCATCCAGGTGAGACAAGAGAGGGGCAGAGAGATGAAGAGGAAAATATTAAAAGAAGAAACACTAGGGAACAGAAAAAACAATTTATAAATGTTCAGTAAAAAAAAAAAACGATGATAAGCCATTCTCACACAATTTAAATTGATTGGAAATTATTATTTAGTTTGCAAAGACCTAATCTTCAAGTCAACTTTTTATAAACACATAAATATATTACAAAGAAAAGTAAATCTTAAAGACCAGAAATTTTGTATTTAAAATTATACAACTGGAAACTTCTACAGTCAATTCTCATTATCCACAGTGGTTGTGTCCTATGAAGTCACTTGCAAACACTGAACTAGTGACCACTGAACCGTGGCTTTTAGGGGAAATACGGGCTTAAGTTCCTGAATGCCTCTGGTCACAACATTTTGATCAAGTGATCAACACATAATCTTGTTTTATGAGTATTTCTATTTAAAGATAACTTGTTTATTGTAAGATTGAACTCACGGCTAAGGCACTTATAACTCGGGCCTGAATGAAGTTGATCTAACACATGTGTCTTCTCTAAGGCACATCACAGCCTTCTCACGCTTAGAAACACTACCCAGCACTTCCGCACTGTGTTTGGGGGCCACTTTAAACAGCAAAACCTCCAACAAAAAGCACAAAAATTAGAAAAACATGGCAAGGCAGAGTGTAGTCTTGTTTAACCTCAGATCTCTCACTGCTCCGTCTATGTCCACAAACGACCACAAAAGCTCCACAGGTGTTGATTTCTGGGGTTACAAATAAATTTTAGCAAGTAAGCAGATTCGCAAACATGTAATCCATGAATAATGAGGATTTACTGTATTTTTTTTTAGAAATAGTTCAAATAAAATCAATAGATTGAAAATTAAGCCAAAGAATGTTAGTCTGAAAATACTTCAATGGTTTTCCAGATAGTGCAGATGAAGAATTCTTTAGAATCCATCAAAGTCCTAAAAATTTTCACTGAAAGTATTTTTTAAGCAAATATCCTGTTTTACATGCACAGTCTTTGAAAGGAAATTTAGGATATCAATTCTAAGCCTCAGCTGCTTAGCTTCAGGTTCCTGCAGAGTTCAGTAGATAAGAGCAGCTTAGGTAATCAAGTATTTCCAGGAGTTGTCCAGTAATAGTTTTTTAAAAAATTAACTAGTTGAGATATATTAATGTATTAATTCCTGAGAGTCTCTTTAGGTGTATGTTCTTTTACTATCTTTCTGCTTACCAGTCATTGTTACACAGTTGGGAGGGGACAGCTCATCAGTATTTTTTACATCAGAGTCGTTTAAATAGCTTTAATAGTCAGTTTGTCCTATGCTAAATGTTTACAAAACTGCTAAAACCTCCAACCTTTTGCTTTTGATTGGCAGATGGCTGCTAATCTTATGAACAGTGGTGTGAGAATGAATGCCATTTGTCCAGGCTTTGTTAATACACCCATCCTTGAATCCATTGAAAAAGAAGAAAACATGGGACAATATATAGAATACATGGGGCCCATCAAGGCTATGATGAAATACTATGGAATTTTGGAGTAAGTAAAACTATACCTTCCCTTATGTGATGGATCAAGGTACTATTTAGACAAGCAATAAAAAGTGAAAAAAAATAAGCTTTAAATGTGAGAAAGTAATACAAGCTTCAAAGTTTTGATCTGGGGAACTCTCTGGAAGAAAGGTTTTTTCCTGAGTTTCTGAATAGAATGTGTTTATGTGTTATGAATTTAGCTTTGAAATATAGACAATGCCTCATTAATACCTTCAGCCATAATCATATGTTTTAAAAGGTGATATTTAGTCACTTTTGAAGGCAATGATATCTTATCTGCCTAAATTCCAAGCACTATTCAAATATGCCCTTTGTGAAATATTATACGGTTCCATAGCTTCAACCATTTTCATAAGACACAACTGATCAACTGCCTGCCCCCCCCCACACACACACACAATGAATTTTTTTTTTTTGAGACAGAGTCTCACTTTGTTGCCTGGGATACAAGTGCCGTGGTGTCAGCCTAGCTCACAGCAACCTCAAACTCCTGGGCTCAAGCGATCCTCCTGCCTCAGCCTCCCAAGTAGCTGGGACTGTGGGCGTGCGCCACCATGCCTGGCTAATTTGTTTCTATTTTTAATAGAGACAGGGTCTTGCTCTTGCTCAGGCTAGTCTCAAACTCCTGAGCTCAAGCCATCCTCCTACCCTGGCCTCCCAGAGTGCTAGGATTACAAGCATGAGCCACCATGCCCAGCCACACACAATGGATTAAGTCTGACTTAGAGTAGCTGGGGGTTTCCCAGTACAGAATATCGAAACAAACTTAGGGACTTCTGAAAGACTTAAATAAAATGGTACATGTAAGGTTCTTAAAACAGCAACTGGTAAAAAATAAGATGCTCAGTAAATGTTAGCTATAATTCATCATATTTCTACCCTGATAACATTTCTATCTGGTGAATCTAAGATCTGCTGATATGATAAAGGTGAGAAAGTGATCACTTTCTCCATGTAAATAATGAGTATAAATCATTCCTGCCAAAATGATAGGTTAGACATGAAAATCTACCACTAAATTTATCATATAATTTAACTTCTAATTGAATAAAAATTGGAGGTAGCAATAGCTTAATGATGTATATTTCCCTATTTCATATTCAAGGTAGTAGATTCTTTAGAAAATAAGATGAAGTGATAATATGCCTCATTCTTTCATATCAAAATACTAATATTTCCTTTATTTTTAGCCCATCAATGATTGCCAGTGGATTAATAACACTCATTGAAGATGATGATTTAAATGGCGCTGTTATGAAAATCACAACTTCCAAGGGAATTCATTTTCAAGACTATGATACAACTTCACATCTTGCAAACACTCAATGATCAGCCTATATATCAGCCATAACTGAAAATAAGCACAAATGACACAGACCATCTCTTCATTTGGACATAGCTTTTTAAATGAAATATTACAGTTTGAAGCTTTCCTTAATGCATTTGATGTTGATTTTCTAAGTTTTTATTTAAATATATGAATAAACATTATGAACTATCAAAAATATTGTATGGGCCAGAGCTAGGTTGTGATCTCTACAGTTTAAAAAATGATCAGAACAAAGGATATTCAAAGAATATTCTGCCTTTCAGAAAATGTATTTAAGTCTGTGGTTCGTAAATATTAATGTTTTCCAGAACATCATTTCAAAGGAGATACTTGAATTGTTATGTAAATCAAGCAGATGTAAAAAACTCATTTTATATTTTCACACTTTAAAAGAGGGAAGCTACTTAACAATGTCAGATGTTTAGTGATAATAATTTTTACTCTTATACCATCATTCAGTTGAACATTTCAGCTCTTTAAGTGACACATTTGGAGGCCAGTAGATAAATAAATTACAGTGTGAATATATCCCAAACGAAAATCTGATGTACAGAAAAATGACAGAAAGTACTTGGTTGAAACTGTTGATGCGCAGTTCAGCCTCCCATCTGGGAAACACATTTCTTTCCTCTTTGCTTTCTTCAAGAACTTTAATTGACTTCAAAAAACCTCAGGAATTAAACTTTCAATAGTTATAGGAATAAAGGATAGTGCTTCAAAAATTTTGTATTTAAGATACATTCATTTAGAAGACATGTGCAGATGTAATTTTTTTTCAGATTACTACTTTGTTGATTTGTACCAATTTCAAAAGTGCCCACCCTTCAATAAAACTCTTTTACTCTAATCTCCCCATAAGTTACTTAGTCTTCTATGTATAGCTATTGAGGAGATGAAGCCAATTTTGCCACAGCTGAAACTGTAAATGTTTTTGTAAATATGCTGAAATTCATAATAAAACAGGTAAAAATAGCTGTAATGTTTTGCCCTTTTTGTCGTTGGGTATTCTAAGATAGGCTCATTAAGAGCACCTGCTTTAGGTAACATGCTGCAAGGAGTAATTAATGCTAATAACAATGAAAGCACAAGATTTCCAAATCAATCATTTTCTCAAGGAAATACTGTATTAAGTGACTCACTCTGTTAAATCCAGACCTCCCAGCTTGGAGCAAAATCCGTCCATGTGAGGTTGATAAGGCTTTCCTGGAGATACAGGAGTGTTAGCAAGCTCACTCTGTTTTAAGTCTGCCATAAAGAACTATTGCCTTCACTTCTAAGGAGTAATTTGGATATGAATAACTGTAGTCTAGAGTTGCACATAATGTATTTGACAAACACCAAGAAATGAATTTCAATGAACATCTGACAGAGATAAATTGTAATTAGTCACAAATTTGGCAGTGGCCAATCAGTGAATGGTATAGATATGTTCAGTCTCACTTTTCTTATATATTTTCCCACTGTAATGTAAAGCTATAACTTAAACTTTTCATTTATGGATAATTTTTTGGACTGCAGTCTTCAATATACTTTGTGCTTGGAATTAATTTGTTTAAATCAATAAATTATGTAGGCATTTGAACTCAAATACTGAATAGAACTGAAAAAATATTAAAAACTTATTTTACTTTAAAACGTTTCTTCTATAAATAGTTTTACATAAATCTATAATGTTATATGATATTTCTGTATACTGGTTGAGAAAAATAATTGGGGGGGACACCTTGATTTCCTTAATTGTCTTTTTTAGTGAAAATCCTAATGTAAATAATATGTACTTTTTTCAAATATATTTTTCTTAATAAATAGACTTGAGAGAACCCATTCTATTAAGTGAAGTATCTCAAGAAGGAAAAATAAGCACCACATGTACTCACCAGCAAACTGGTTTCCCTGATCATCACCTTAGTGCACATTTGGGAATAACACCAATTGGGAATAACACCAATTGGGTATCGGACAGAGGTGGGGGCTGGGGGGAAGGGATGGGTGTATACCTACTTGATGAGTGCGATGCGCACTGTCTGGGGAATCGACACGCTTGAAGTTCAGACTCAGGGGGATGGGGGCTGGGGGGAGGGGATGGGTGCATACCTACTTGATGAGTATGATGTGCACTGTCTGGGGAATGGACACGCTTGAAGCTCAGACTCGGGGGGATGGGGGGGCATGGGCAATATATATAACCTGAACTTTTGTACCCCCATAATAAGCTGAAATTAAAAAAAAACTAGAAATATGTGGACACTCAAAAAAAGATGAAGACTTGATAATGACATTTAAATGTCCAACAAACTTAATTTTATCATATAAAAATAATTTTAGATACTTGGGTATCATTTACAAGTGAGTATATAATGATTTCTGTTTATTTTTCCTATATAAATTTAGAATACTGAAGTCTGAAAATGTAAATTTTTAATAAAATTCAAGTTATTTCACATACTGAAGATCATCTGAAGAGTAGTTTTTCTCACACTAGAATTTCAAAAGGAAAATTTGTTGGTGCATAGGAAAAGGTGTCTGGATCTGAGGTCACAGTTTCCATCCTAAGGATCCCATCACCTTTTCTCTTGTCAGCGTCCCACCTGGCAATGACCTGACTGCCACCATCTTCCAGCCTAGCAAAACAAGAACTTGTTTTTGGCAAAAGAGTTCACTGACCTTGCTTTGGTTACGTGCCCGCTACTGAGACAGTCCTTGTGGTCAGAGATGGCTTCTCTGCCTCCCCCAGAGTTGGGAGAATTCGGGAGTGGTAGGGGGACAGGAGAGGTGGCAGGAAGTTTACCTGAACCCTGTGGACTGGCTAACAAGGAAACAGAAAATTTCCAAAAGGAAAAGTGTGTCATCATTACCAGAAAGTGGGTGAATGAATGTTGAGCTGACATAAACAATAGATCGCCACTATAGAGGAAGACAAAGATTAGTTATGTCTCAGTCCTTTGGACAAGCTTGCATACTATCATGGTTCCTATAACATGCCCAGAGCCATGTTTTTCAAACTGTGTGTGTCACACTGGATAGGGTATGATAAAAGAGAAGAAAATGAACAGAAAGCACAGAAGGCATCTCATGCATATATAATTGCACTCATTCTCAATATACAATATATTTCTTATTGTAAATCAGTGAAAAAAGGTTCAAAAGCTACTTGCTTTAAATTGACTTCAATCATTGCCTGGAAACTTGCTTTATTTTTGAGTTTCTGCCTGTGCTGCTATCTTAATTCTATGGTTACATTCAAGCTTATTAGCACCACTTCTAATTCCTCTCACTAAAATCTCATTGTCAGTGTATAAATGTCAGTTAACATTAAATTTTTAAAGAATCTCTAACTTTAACTTGGAATCATGAAAATATCTTCTAAAGCATCCTAGACTGTCTTGAGAGAAATATGAATTCCCAAAACGTAGTGAGTTAATAATGTCCATTCTTTGTATTATCAGATAACTTCTGGGATATTGTGTTTTAGTCTAAGTACCAAATTTTAAGAGGCCTTTGGCAATCTGAAGTTTGGATTTTATCTTAAGAACAATGGGAGAAATGCATAAAACTTCAAAACACTTGGAATTGTTGTCACAAGGAAGATAGAATAGACATAGTTGTCTCCTGGAAACAGAATTAGGAACAAGTGGAGGTGAAAGGAATGCAGCGTAAGGAACCACTGGAATTAGGATGCTCCAATGAAACACATTTGCCCTGGGAACAGAAAATTGCTGTTCATTGAGATGCTGTGGCCAACGCCAGCTAACCACCTCATCTCTGAGTAAGTGAAAAGTTGGACCATATGACCTTCAGAGTTATTTTAACTTCATTTCTATTCTACAGTAGGATATGATGCTGTTGCAGAAAGTAAATACCACTCATGGTGGTATTTCCTTAATCATAAAGGGTCATTATGATATTCTTGCACTATTTTCCTTTCTTCCTTCCTTCCTTCTCCTTCCTTCCTTCCTTCCTTCCTTCCTTCCTTCCTTCCTTCCTTCCTTCCTTCCTTCTTTTCCTTCCTTCCTTCCTTCCTTCCTTCCTTCCTTCCTTCCTTCCTTCCTTCCTTCCTTCCTTCCTTTCTTTCTTTTTGGAGACAGGTTCTCGTTCTGTTGCTCAGGTTAGAGTGCAATGGCATCATTACGCTTACTGTAACCTCAAACTCCTGGGCTCAAGCGATCCTCCTTGTCTCAGCCTCCTGAGTAGCCGGCACTACAGGCATGCGCCACCACACCCAGCTAATTTTTCTATTTTTAGTAGAGACGGGGTCTCGCTCTTGTCAGGCTGGTCTCCAACTCCTGACCTCAAGCAATCCTTCCCGCCTCGGTCTCCCAAAGTGCCAGGATTACAGGTGTGAGCCATCGCGCCTGGGCTCTTTCTAACTTTGTTTAATGTCTAGTTTCTCCCATTAATTTAATACCTTAAGTATTTTGGTAGGAATGTTTCCAGAACTTGCTACTTCTGCTGCTGCTGCCCACCTTATAGGCGGGCGTACTCCCAGCCTCTGGCAAGGGCCTTTTTAAATGAGTCACAGTGGTCATCTAACTTTGAATAAATCCGATGCTGATTTTATCCAGATTTTGTGACAAAGGCCATGTGAAATGTTAGCTCATTAATGGCCCGCTCCATTCTTCTTGTCCACGGGGCTGGGGTGGGGTAGGGAGGTTCCCTGGAAGAGAGGATGTTTTGAGCATCAAATAGTCTCTCAAGTAAATTTTATTGTCCTTATCTGATGACCACTAAACTGTTATGATAACACTTATCTTTTTTGTTGTTTCCTCTTCCTCTATCTTATCAGTGAGGGAATGGTATAAGTTTATGGGACAAAGGCAAAGAGATACCGAGGGTTTTACGGGGGTGAACGTGTTGAGGTTTGTGAGATTGAGTGAGAAAGTTGGCTCTTTCCAGCATAAGATATTTTTTTAATCCTTTTTTCTGATCCACTTCCACTGCCCAAAGTGAAGTTCTCATAGCATCTTACAAGTGTTAATATATTTTCATTTTTTTCATGATTGTTCTCAATCCTATAGTACCTGTCCTAGACCATTAACCCTACATACTATTGTTGGTGTAATCTGTCTAATATATGTCTCTAATCGGGTCACTCCCCAGCTCCAAGCCTCCTGCCTCCGATTTCCAGAGGCAGAAAGTCCAGACCTCCAGCCAGACCTGTCAGGACTTCTCACAATCGGACCATAGTTCACCATTCCGGCCTTATCTGGGCTACTCCTGATCAAACTGCGGGCTTCCCCAAATCCCACCTTGACTTTGCTTACTCTATTCCCCTTTTATATTCATCTGCAAATCTCCCCCCATTGAAGGGGCTGGGGGAGTGTGCCAGGCAGGGTTACAGTGGAATTCCTACAGATGGAAGAAAATTAACAGGGGCTATGTGGGGAGCAGCAGGAGTTTTAGGGTAAAGATACTAGGAAGAGCTTTGGAAACATCTCAGAGAAATATGTTTTTCATATTTACTCTAGTATAAAAACATAAGGAATAGATTTCTGAATTTAATGTTCTGCATACAGATGTTTGCAATCATTGCTGATTCTGATTCAACTGGATAATGAATACGCTTTTCATATTATAATCACAGCACCTAAGACAGCGAGGCAGGCCTCCCCGGTTCCCAGTACCCCCTGGTACACAGCAGTGCTCATTACTGGTTGGCGGATCTGAACCCTGTAGTGATGGGGGTTTATCAGTCGTAATCCAAATGTCCTCTCTGTCGCAGGACTTCCTCTCTGGACAATTGCCCTTTCTTATGTTCCAAAGCGTCCCAAGTCAGGCGCCAGTGTCGCTGGGGCTCCTGTATCTCCAAGTCATTTCACACTCAGCACAACAGAGCAGCCACAGATCTCTGCTCCCATTGTCCTACCCATCCCCCTGGGGTCCTGAGAGTGACTGATGAGGAATGCCGCCCGCCAAACAATCCTGTTTTCTGTCATTGCTGTAAAATATTCAAAACTTGAGGAAAACAAAACTGAGCAGACTATTTGGAGAGCTCCTCACGCATACAGACAGACACGAAACCACACCTTGACGAGTACAAAGCCAGAGCAGACAGAAACGGCCATTTCCAATAAAACTTATTCTTTTCAAAGACTACTCATTTTTAGAGGTTTCTAAGACAAATGCTGGTGACTTTTTTCATTTACTTGCTCTTGGCTCCTTAAGTATTTTATGGCAGAGAAAAGAGCTTGAGTCATCCTAACAGTGATTCTCCATCAGAGGCTTCCTTGAATCCGTCCTTGTTGGTCTCTTTTCCCTTTACACAGAAACAAAAAGTAAAAAGGAATGGCCAAATGAGCCCTTCCTTAAACTTCCCTTTGTTTAACTTATAGTCAATCAAATCTGCTGTATTTCAGCTTATCTGTAACAAATCTTATTTTACTGATGTTTTAACCTGCATGTGAAAAACTAACAAAACAAAATACTTTTTTATTCTTCCTTGTCCCACTACGTAAAGAACAGGAAAAGCCTGCTTCACCTTATTTTAGTGCATTTTTATAGTCCAGAAGAGTCTTTTCCCCCAATGTAAGAGAAACTTGTGAGGAAAGTTAAATAATCTTCTCAGAATATTGTGAATTCCACGAATATCAATAGATCTGCCTTGAATTTTACACACATTTATTGAAAACCCACCCAACTCCAAGCACAGTACTAAACATCCAAAAAGCCAAAAATGAATATGCCACATGCCTGCCTTCAGGGAGCTCACAGTGAAAAAAATTCAACTCTAATTTAAGCAAAATGATTGATTTGTGATAAGGACACCAAGGTGTCTTACAGAACTCAAGAACAGAAATGCAGCTAGTGGCAGGAACAACTGGAACCAGGATCTCCAAAACTGTCAGCACTACTTTCGTCTGGTTTATTGGAATTTTCTCTTTCTTCTTGTCTCTGCAGACTAGGTTTTGTCAATGTAAGAATTTTAATTTCCCTGAGGGTATATATATACACACATGTATACACACATTTATATGTATGTAAATAAAATAAATAGTAAATATTTTAATATATAATAGATACATTTTTGCATGGTAAAGATGAATCACAGCTACTGGGATATTCTTAAATTAATATTCCATTTATTAAAGTGAAAAGTTCTAAAATTTAGTTTTCCTTTAAGCCCTTAATTTTATTTTATATACTGCATATAATTCTATTTATAAATTCAGTAAAATGTGACAATCACTTTCAAGTTGACCTTTGACTACTCTTTGAGGAATGCTGAAGAATTTGCTAAGCAATCAGGATTCTTACAATTTAATTAATGTAATTGACTTAAATATTTTAAACAGCACGTATAAAGTTAAAATATTCAATTTACTTCTTAGGTGTCTGAACTAATAAACAAAAATTTCCTAGGTACTTAAACCACTCTAGTAAAGCAAACAAATGAAATTCATAACTATGTTAAATCTGAAGTTCTCTCAAGTATCCCAATACTCTCTACAACCTTAGAAAAATTCTCTAATTTCTTTCAATATAAATAACAAGTCCAAATAAATTTTTCAATTATAATTTTAAATTAGAATCAAGGGCCTCAATTGTCAGGTTCTCTAATAAGCCAAATATGGTAGGAGGTCCCCAAGACGGCCTTCAGTAACTCTCTCATATCCTGGTATTTACATTCTTACATAATCCCTTTCCTTTGACTGTGTGCTGGATTTTGTGACTCCCTCCCAGTGAATAGAATGTACGAGAAATGACGTTAGGTCACTTCCAAGATAAGGTTACAAAGAAACTAGCTTCTATCTTTGACAACCTCTCAGTTCTCTTGATTGCTTGCTCTAATGAAGTGAGCGGCTGATGAGGGTCTAGGTGGCAAGGAACTGAATGAGGCCTTCAGGAAACAACCAGTTAAAGACTGAAGCACTCAGTCCAACAACCCATGAGAAACTGAATCCTGCTAACAGCCACACAAACGAGCTTGGCAATAGATCCTTCCCCAGTCGAGCCTTCAGATGAAATTGCAGCCCCAGTTAATGCCTCAAATGCAGCCATGGAGAGGTGTTAAGACAGGCATCCAGTACACCTGTTCCTTGATTCTTCATCCATAGAAACTGTGAGATAATAAATTTTTATTGTTTTAAGTCAATAAATTTTGGGGTAATTTGTTATACATCAATAAATATTTAATATATACATTAAATATTCTAAATATTTTCTCACCAAATGTGGATATATTGCTCTTATCTTAACATCTGAGTCTTAATACTATGGGTGTAATGTACTTAACTATTCCTATATTTAATTCTAAACTTCCTTGAAAGACAATTTTGTTACTCAAAGAAAAGAACTGGTATTGCCACCTCAGTGTATGTTAAAAATGCTTATTGACCTATGACTAGGGGCCAGGATGAGAGACATGAAAGATGAGATACACAGACTGATACCTCTCCTGCCTCTGACAACAGGGCCCAAGACATTCCTTTACCTACTATTTCCATTTAATTTGAATAAATGGAATTCTGCTATCTGAGGCTTTAGGTAACATTTTATCTCTTAATTGTATGTTATATTTCTTTTTTGTTGTTTCTTTTTAGATTTAAATAATATCTATTGGAACTTGCATATCTTTTATGACTTACTTTGACTCAAATACCAGAATACTGATGCCTCCTAGTGTCTCCTGTCCACAGGATAGAAAACATGGTCCTGATCACTCCTAACATTTCCACCTTCATATCTACATTCCTGGCATATTAAAAGCCAGATATGGTGGCACAATGCCTGTAACCTCAGCTACTTGAGAGGCTCAGGCAGCAGGTTGCTTAAGCCCAGGAGCTCCAGGCTGCAGTGAGCTACGATTGTGACGCTGCACTCCAGCCTGGCTTACAGAGTGAGGCCACATCTCTTAAAAATAAAAAAGATACTGACTTCCATGTCTCAGTTTCCATTTCTAAAACTGTTATAAGGATTTCAGTTGATACATTTTAGGTGTGGTGCCTGTCTCTGGACCAATCAACAATGCTAGGAGGAAGGGATTATAGGGAAAGTTCTATAGTACCCATGAGAACAAGCAGAAAGGTTTTGGCCAGACAATCCCATAAATTTTCAGTACATAGCCATTAAAACTCATGGGGTTAGATTTATATTGCTTTAAGTGGATGAACAAAAAAGATTTTAATTCTCAGCTGTAAAAAAAAATTCATGGTAGATGAAAATTTTCTTTTGTACTCTTTCCAACTCCCAACTTTGCTAGCCTTCTCCTCAAGGCCTGCTCTTACATCTAGGTATTCTGCACAGCAAGGACTTAGCCAGGTTTGCCCTTTTTGGAACAGCAAGTACAGCTCCATATCTATTCCCCCTTCTCAAAACTTGAACTTTGCAACATGTAGGTGGAAAAAGACCCACACCCAGGGCCAAACAAGGGCCAGCCACTTCACCTCCCAAGCATGACATGATAGTTTAATTGGCATATAAGTAACTGGAAATGTTTTTGCATGTAAGCTGTCTCAGGACTCTAAAATGCAACTTGTCAGGACAAAGTTAAAGCAAATAAGGGAAAATTGTACAGATAAGAATTTTAGGCACCAAAGGAAGGTAGGATGTAGAGCCTCTGGTAGCAAGAAGCTCGGAGTTGGGGCATGACAGCCGTGGGCCTGTGTATCACTACCAGGCAAGAATAGTTAGTTGATGCTTTCTGCCACTTGAGTTGTTCTTATTTAAATATGATCATCTGAAAGTGAGAAAATCAAAGACATTTTCTCCTAGTTTTTTTCTTTCATTTATTTAAAAGAAAACCACTATAATGAAGAAGGAGATATAATAAAGGCAACAAATTAAAATTACAGTAACAATTATTGACAGATGACATAGTAGGAATAGAATCTAGAATAGAGTTGAAGATATAAAGTAAATTGATTTGTAGATAATAACTCTTCAAATAAAATTTGTTCTTTCCTCAGAATTCTATTTTCTTAAATATAGATTCATTCATGTCCTGTCTTTAGTCTCAAGATGGGCATTGTAAACCTTAGCCAAAAATCATGTGGATTTCATAACTTTGGCTGGGTATCATCTTGGTCCTTTTCCTCTTGAATTAATTATATGAAGAATCTCAGAACATCCCCATATGGCTGGGAATAAGAAGTGCCATTTAATTATATAGTACTTATAATCTGTCACATGGTTAGGTATGTATATCCAGTTCTAAGAAATGAGTACAGACTTGATTACTTTAGAGAAGAAAGGAAATTTCTTTGCCAAATTAGATATGAATCACATACAATTTTTCTGTTTGGCAAATGATGAACGCCATACCTCTGTTTTTCTTTACACTTTTCAGAGGTTGAAAGAATAGACTCCACATAATGATTGAATAATATTGGTTATAAACTCAGAATTTATTTTACCTTTGCTAACTGCACGCAGATTTTCCTTTGGAAATACCCTTTCCCCATTGTACTGTGGTCATGAACTTTGGAAGAACTGACTCCATGACGGCTCCAACCTATACTATTTTACCCTACTCAAAACAAAGATTGGTGCAATAGGGGCTTTTACTCAAATCCAGATCAATCAGCATTTGGTTCCTTCCTGGCCACAGTGATTGGCCCAATTAGAGTAAATCTCAAGACTTTTGTTCAGTGATTACAGAAAGTGACACACTCTCTCCCCTTGCTTGTGAGCCAAATAACATGTTGCCCTGGTTGGTTGCCATTGGCAACCACTTTGTGAATATGATGGAAGCCAACCTGAGGATGAAGCCAGAATACAGAGGAGGGAAAGCCAACAGAATCATATAAATCTGAGAGACTGCCTTACTCAAAACATACCTGGACTTTTCAGGTATGTGAGCCAATAAATTTGGTTTATTATTTATGCTAATTTCAATTGGAAGCCTATTACTTGCAACCAAAAGCATTCCTACTAATATGTAAAGTACCTGGGAAGGTGGTCCTATTCAGGGAAATAAATACTAGAATATAGTGAAAGTTAAATTATCAGTGTCATTTATTTTCATTCACTATAGCATTTCATAGACTTAAAAATATTGGATGGAAATCCATGCATATATGGTTAACTATTAATAATATTTGACAAGGGTACCAAGAATACATAGTGGGAAAAAATACTGTTCAATAAATGGTGTTGGGAAAATTGGATATCTACATGTAAAAGAATGAAGTTGGACCCTTGTCTTATCACATATACAAAAATTAACTCAAAATGAATTAAAGCCTTAAATGTAAGAGCTGAAACCATAAAATTCCTAGAAGAAAATATAAGGAGGAAACCTTCTTGACATTGTTTCTTGGCAACAATATTTTGGAAATGATAGTAAAAGTTCAGCCAACAAAAGCAAAAATAAACAGGTGGGAGCCCATCAAACTAAAAAGCTTCTGCCCAACAAAGGGAACAATCAAAAAAATAAAAAGGCAATCTACAGAGTGGGAGAAAATAATTGCAAGCCATACATCTGGGAAAGGATTAATATCCAAAATGTATAAGGAGTTCACACAACAAGAAAGAAAATTAACTTGATTAAAAATGGGCAAATGACCCAAATAGGCATTTTTCCAAATAAGACATACATACAAATGGCCAACAGGTATATGAATAGGGACTCACCATACTCACCATCACTAATCATCAGGGAAATGTAAATCAGAACCCCAATGAAATATCACCTCCCACCTGTTAGAATAACTATTATCAAAAAAAAAGAGGTAAGTATTGGCAAGAGCATGAAGAAAGGCAACTGTTGCATACTGTTGATGGGAATGTAAGTTGGTACGGCCACTAGAGAAAACAATATAGAAGTTCCTCAAAAAATTAAAAATAAAACTACTGTATGATCGATCCAGCAATCCTACTTCTGCATATACATCCAAAGGAAATGAAATCAGTATCTTGAAGAGATATCAGTACCCCCATGTTCATTGCAGGATTATTCACAATAGCCAAGACATGGAAACAACACACACACACACACACACACACACACACACACACACACACACGTATACATAATGGAATATTATTCAACTATAAAAAAGAAGGAAATCCTGCCATTTGTGGTGACATGAATGAACCTGGGAGACATTATGCTAAGTGAAATAAGCCAGGCCCGGAAAGGCAAATACTGAAAATACTGAATGATCTCACTTATGTGTGGAACCCAAAAAAGTTGAACTTGTAAAAGCAGTGAGTGGAATGGTGGTTACCAGGGGCTGAGGTGTGGGGAAGTGGAGAGATATTCATCAAAGGGTGCAAACTCTCAAGTGTACCGTGAATAAGTTCTAGGAATCTAATGAAAAGCATGATCACTATGGTTAATGATACCATATCATTCACTTAAAATTTGGTAAGAGAACAGATTTTTAAGTATCTTCAACACACACACAAATGGTAACTAATGAGTGGTGATGGACGTGTTAATTGAATTGATGATGGTAATCATTATACAATATATAGGTATTTCAAATCATCACATTGTACCCTTTTAACATATACAATTTATATCGGTCAATTAAGTAATTTAAATTTTTAAAAATCAGATGGAAAAACTGAGATTTAATGAGGACCAAGCACTCTTTTGATATTATATATATGTCGTAGTCAATCCAAGTGCTTTTTATGGGTGTTTGATTTCCACTTTGAAATTCCTGTTAGAGAAAGATGCCCAGAAAGGGAAGTGAGCCATTTGGAGGTTGCTTGGTCTAAAATTTTCTTTGTACTAACCAGCTGCTCTATTACATAAAATACCCAAACTTAGTCATTTTTGGAGATAAGGCTTTGAAAAATCTTAATACTCAAAGTTATAATATTAGATGGGCAATGTAGAAGTTATTATTCATTATTAAACAGCTCAGCAGTCCTTAGTTTATCAGATTAGCCTCAAAAGTGATGAGAACCCTAAGGCAGTGGAATCCAAATGTTAGCAAGTGGAGGAAGGGCATGGAAGAAAGCGTTCTTGCCCAGGACAGCATGTTGAGGAAGTAGGTCTGAGCAGGGGTCAGATCTTAAGGATAGGTAGAGGTGAGCAAAGAACAGTGGAGTGACAAAATTACCCCCAAATCAACCTCACTTACTTTAATCTCCCCCAGTGCCAGTGCGGTATGGAGAATGTTGACAAATCCCATCCCAGTGCTTGGACCACATATTTACGCGAGTATGAACCCTGACACCAACAATTGGCAAAGTAATCAGAACATGTCCTAGCACTGGAAGAGGGATCTGGCCAGGAACTTGCTACAAACAACCTGAATGAATGCCACATTTCAAACCTCACAGCTTGCCTGGCCACTCCCGTCCCGCCCTCCACCCCGCCCCCCACGCCACCCCACCCTGCCAGGGATCCGCTCAGCAATCTGTCCTTACAAAATATGTACATGATTTCTCTGCCGCACTTTCCATCCCAACTGGAAATGAACCAGCTTTGTGAAAAACTTCTACTTGTCTCACTGGAAAAAAAAAAAAAGCAATGATTAAGTACTAGAATTGCATCCAGACATAACTGAAGCTGGCTCAGCTCTTATTTAATAAACTTTGCTTTTTCAAAAGCAATGGGGCCCTCCTTTTTCCTTCCATTCTGCTATCTATCCACTAGGTCTTTGGCTGCGTTTTTTCTAACACATCAAATATTTGATGTGGGAGATGATTCCAAATATTTATGGAGTAGCTTGAAAAAAAATTTTTATAAAATCACTTTGGGAAAGATATTTTTCCCCTACAGAATAAAGGTCTTAAAATATGTTTTAATTTCTTTCTGAGAGAGAGAGGCAGAGAGAAAGTATTAAGGTGTAAAACTACCAGTTGGTATTGACCTAATATTTTATTTTAAAAATGTAATATTAATAAAACACTTTGGTGTATAAAATTATAATATTAAGAAAAAGAAATGCTATGGAAAGTTCTTAGATATGAAAAATCCTGCTCTGTTTTTCTACCTTATGGTTTGATTTCAGGAAAAAAAATGGGCACCATTCAAGCTTCATTTGAACCATGGTACCAATTTACCAGTAGATTAATGTCAAATCCTCCTACGTTTGGAATTCTGACCTTTTACTTTTATTCTGTTTAATCGGCAAATATTTAAAATTACACTGTTCAGGCTTCGAGGTTTCAAATCAGTTCATTTGCCCACAGCCTGTCCTTCCCCACTGGGGTTCTGGCAGAAATTGAGGAAGCCTGGTAGAATATCAAAGTTTATCAAGCCACAGGAACTACAAAGTCTAAATTTTCCTCCTTACTCTCTATCCCACATCCCTACTCCCACCCTTAAAATTGGTAATACAATCCAGAAAAGAAACTTGGAGTTACTAAGTCAAACAGAGTGTAGCAGAGAATCACAGACTCAGAAGAAAGACCAATTGAAATTTGTTAATGGATCTCTAACAAAACATTCATCGGTATCATGCTAAAAAATTAAAATTTAGAAAGTCAGCTTATACACACACACAAGCCACAGTTCTCACTATGGTCCCCTGACCAACTGATAATTACATTCCATTCTTACAGCCAAAGAATCTGAATCCGATTTCTAGAAAATATGTGAAATAGTTATCAGAAAGAACTTAAATAAATGGCATGAGGCAAAGTCCAGATCTTATTTTTTACTTCCCTCTGAAAATCTCTACTTCAAAGACAGAAGCTTTGATTGTCTAAGTGGCAGCCTTAGAATATGGCATTTGCTAAAATCTTAAGGGAGCAAATTCCTCATTATAACTTCTAACCTTCAGTATACTGGCATATTTCTTTTTTTTTTTTTTTTTTTGAGACAGAGTCTTGCTCTGTTACCAGGGCTAGAGTGCCATGACATCAGCCTAGCTCACAGCAACCTCAGTTCCTGGGCTTAAGTGATCCTCCTGCCTCAGCCTCCCCAGTAGCTGGGACTACAGGCATGCACCACCATACCCGGCTAATTTTTTTCTATATATATTTTTACCTGTCCAGATCATTTCTTTCTATTTTTAGTAGAGACAGGGTCTCGCTCTTGCTCAGGCTGGTCCCAAACTCCTGACCTCGAGCAATCCTCCCACCTCAGCCTCCCAGAATGCTAGGATTACAGGCGCGAGCCACCACACCTGGCCTGGCATATTTCAAAGAGGGTAAAAAATAAAAATAACTACAGATACTGTGAGGTTGTATGTGGAAAAAATACTGAATGTATTTATATGTTTTTAAATCAACTTTTTTAATTCTAAAAGATATACTATATTTTATTATTCTTACCTTTCCAGCTCTCAAACTTTAGCAGACCACTTCTAAATGAAAAAAAAATTATAAATAGTATATGTAGCTCAATGTCAAGCATCAAATTTTGAGTACAAAATGTAAGAGGCATGAAATATATACATTATCTATCACTTTTCTATTTAGTAGCTGCGAAGCACCTCTTAGACGACCCATGGGCCTACATTCTTCTACTTCCCCTCTGCCTTTCCTACATGCTTTCAAGGAAATAGACCAAGTCTTTGAACATTGGGAAAATTAGGCTCCAGAGAAAATATTTTAGTACTGTAGCAATGGGTTTTATTTTCTTATTCTAGCAATAATACTGATACTATCTTGAGTTTAAAATGTCTTTCTTTTAAAGTATTTGAATATATCATTTTGGTTTATTGTTAATAGATCACCCAGTGTTCCCATGACATACTTTAAGCCACTTCACTCACTAGTAGAGCCACGACTAGGACCTAAGCTTCCCACAGATAAGTCTAAAGTTCATTCCAGTAGGTTATATATTGGCCGGTTCATAAGGTACCCACCTCGATGACAGAGTGCAAAGGCCTCTAAATAAAAGCAGAAGTCACACCAGTTACGGAAACGTCCCCTCTGGGTGTGAACCCTGTTTCTTTCTGATACAGCCAATTTTGATTTTTAAAAATTGGCTCCTTGCTTTGCTCTACATAATTGTTACCCAAGGAAAACTATCTGAGCTGCTGCCTGTGGGTCTAACTTTAGGTCTAGTCACTTGCCTGCATGGCCTTTGGGCCTGCCAAGTCTTCATTTGCTTCTCCCTATGAAGATAAGAAAGAGGGCCTTACCAAAACGCAGGTGAGGAAGCCAAGCCTGGTAGGCAATGAATAGTTGGATTTCTGTTTACTATAAGTAATAACTTCTTTTTACTTCCATTTTTAAAATATAGAAAATAGGTTGGACTGATTCAGGATTTGCAGAATTCCAGTCGAGGATCAGATACAGTCACGAGACTGCTAACCCAAGATTGGGCAGAACAAGAATTAATTGCACAGGACTGAATGAACTGATAGGGGGTGGTCGCAGGTTTTGCTTGAAATAATGTTGATGTTTTGGTGCTCTATTTTCTGGATATATGGATATATAAAGAGTACCTTTCTCTTAAGCTATCTATGACTCATAACAATTTAGTAGACATTTTTGTAAACTAAAACGAACACTTGCAAATCATATATTTTTCTTCCTGCCTGATCCCTCCAGAATTTGGAAATTCTGATTGAGTATTCTTAATTTCATGGCAAAATAATTATTCATATAGGTTCAATTTTTTTAAAAGGAAAAGAAAATTGGGATAATAAAAAGAATAGTAACTACTATAGGATCACTGTGAGTGTTAAAGAGAAAAAATATATAATGCATTTAGAATATCTGAGTTGAGTACTCAAGCAATTTTATTTTATTCTTATTTTTTATTTGTATTATTTTATTTTTATCTGTACCATGTTAGCAATTAACCCAATAGATCCAATGCAGAGCCCAGAAACACCAGCTGGCAATGAGCACGAGTCAGGTGCCCAGTGCAGCCTGCCAGGCTCTGCTGCCACCCGACCCCTCCCGAAACAGGACCAAGGAAATTCAATGGAATTGCTTTCATTGTGCCAGCAAATTTACCCAAAGTGAAATTATTTTAATAGGCTGGCTATTCCTTAATATAAATATATGTAAAAAGTTATAAAAATCATTCATGAACTTTTCAATTCAGTTGTCAGAATATACCCTCATGTTTAAAGACAATGTGAATATATATGATGAAAAATGTGAAGAGAATCTTCATGCATTAGATCAAGTGATGAGAATGTGCAATAATAATGCAATAAATGTGCTTCCATTACTATATACAAAAGATTTAGCATTAAAAGGAAAGGTATTTCTTCATAAGTTAAATGGATTTCCTTTCAATATTTTAGTTTTAAATACATTTTCACATACAGTGTATGGTATACGATACTGAATGTTTCAAGTCTCCATCTAACATTACTATTTTTAATATTTTTCCATTCCATTTTTTTCTCTCAAAAAACTAGTTTGTTATTGTTAAATTGTTGATATAACCAAGATGAAATTGCAAAATTCTCAACTAAGGACTCTTTCAGTCTTTCTTGTTTAAGATGGATAACGTAGAATAAAAGGGCAAGATGTGTGTGTATATATATATATATATATATATATATATATATATATATGTTAAAAGATAAAATCAAGAGGCTCTAAAAGTACTGTACTGAACTTTATATTAGAAAGGAAAGTTTTAATTTTTAGGGGTTAAGGAGTTTTGAATAAGTATAAATCAAATTTGCTCTAAATTGTGTGTCTGGCTGTTAGTGAACATCTGCCCTTGGGTAAGCCTTTGTAGTCTTAACTTGCTTATTCATACTGTTCCTTTTTTTCTTTCAGTCTTAACTCACAACATGGCCTTCTTAATGTATTATAGTGAAGACCTTAGAACACTAGCTGTTTGCACAAAAATATTGGATGTAAGATCACCTCAGGGGCTACATCTACATATAAACTCAGACTGCGGTAAGTCATATAAACATTTCAGTCTTTGTTTAAAAGAAGTCATTTTTTACTATATGCCCTTTTTTTTTTTTTTTTCTGGGCAGGGTGCCTCTCCCTGCCCTGTTTTCTTCTGTTTTATCAGTCTTTTTTATTTACATAGCAGTTTCCTTCAACTTATTACTTACAAGTTGACTTGACATAAAGCTGTTCCTTTCTGGATCAGAAAAAGAAAATATGTCATGTATTTTCCTTTTTTTATTAAATCAGCCGGCCATCTAGGAGCAGAGCCCAAACCTGTCAGCCTCGCATGATATGAAACAAATATGCTTATTCTATGGAGGAAACTGAAACAGAGGTGTTCCTTCTTCATCTCTCCGCTTCATGGAAAGAAGTTTAGTTTATAGGGATTTCTGTGAAGCGGAGTCTGTACCAGAGGGGAAATGCACAGCAATTACCAAAAAACAAAAACAAAAACAAAACACAAGAAGCCAGAGTTTCAGGATAAAGTAATCACATACCTCCTAAACCTTTGAAAGATTGCTCAAACTCCGTTTGATTTTTGACAGAGGCTTTAGATGTATAGGAAGGGGAGGATAAACTTCTAAGGCAAAATGTTCTTCAGGGACCACAACTGGGGAAAAACAATGGCGGGTTGTTGGGTTGTTTTCTCAGCAACTCAGTCAAGTTTGTGCTGTAAACCTTAATAAACAGAGTGTTTACAGCACACAGTGGCCGTGAGCACATAGGTGGAGTGGTAAGTGCACTCATATATAGCTAGGGTGTTCCATTTCCTAATTTACCCTCTGAAAATAACAGGGTTGTACCCTGGCATAGTGCCCCTGAACAATTAAGAGCAATAGACAGACACTATGAAGGTGATAGGAAACCTGTGTTTTCAGTCAGCTGCTATTACACAACTGAAAAAAAAATGCATTCCTGGGTAATCCAAGACTTAAAGTGACATAATATACGTTCATCATTTAGTCCACTAAATCCACAGGTCAATTATCAAAGTTTCACAGAAACAGAAATAGGAGCTGAAATAGCTAGTGCCTTTCCTTCTTTATTCTAATGTGGAATTATTTTCTATGAAATAATCATGTACAACACCAAAACACAGCATTTCTGATATAAAGCTAATGCCTTCAACTCACCAAATGTATTTTCATAAACAGTGCACAGAATAGTTTTGTTTTGTGCAAAGCAATGGGTCTTTCATCCATTCACATGCACAATACCTAGACAATGACTTGACTACCTACTGATCTTCTAAAAACGCCATTCAATCTGGTTTATCTGGACAATTTTATGATTCTCAGAGGTGGACCAGAATTTTTATTCTGGTCTATCCTCTGTCACCTGTGCAGAATGTTAATACACACCAAAACCATCCTTGAGGACGCTATCTTCCTTTTATTAATCTCTGTGGGTTGATAGTGTATTTTTTCCCTTTTTTCACCTTGATTGAGAAACTGGCTTCCAGATTTGTCTGTTGAATGTCACCTTTTACTTGCAAGGGGCCTCTAGGCCATAAAAGCAAGACTCAGGTTCAGGAGCTTCTACACTGCACACATGCTAAACTTTTTCTCATCAGTATTTACAAAATTCTCTCATTGTCTATGGCTTTTCTTGATGGCTGGGCTCATGCCTAAATGGCAGGCTAAGTCTTGTAGATCTCTGAGATTTTAGATTCCCGCGGGCTAGATTTCTGGAATTGAAGGCAATTTCAAACCTTTGCTCTAAGAAAGTACAAACAGAATTTCCCATTAAAACTATCCCAATGTGCATCTTTAAAGAACAAAAGCCAACGGATTTTCATCAGGCTCAACGAAAATATTGGCATTTTCAAAATTTGTTACAGTTCCTTTGTAGCCCAACTCTTTTCTTTGGCAAAATCCTCTGGATTATGTTTGGAACTTCTGTCGACAGATTTTTAAATCACGGATTGATTGTTTTAATTTAAATGAAGACTTCCTACGTATGCTATGGAACAAGATTACAACAGGATCTTTGCACTTCAAAACAAACTTTATTTTAAGCCACGCCTTTTTGTGAGGTTGACAAAAGAAGGCAGTCAGATTTGGGAGCTTATGAATTCTGCAATGGAACTTGATTCATGGCTTCTAATAAAGATATTTGAATGTTCCTGCCAAGTTCAGCAACAAGGCTTGCCAGAACATAGGATCTCAAGTAAGCCTACCCTTAATCTTGTGTGAGAAAAGAAAACAGGCCCAACAGCAGCAAGCGCTGCATATGAGAATCCGTCTCTGCATTTCCTTCTCTCAGGAAAGGTCAGCTGTACCACTGAGAAATAACACATCAGTAATACCTGGTAGGGTTCAGAGCATTTAGCAAGAAGAAGCGGGTGGTGAGGTTCTGGCCAATTGGATACCTATCTACATAGGAAATCCCCTTGTATAAATTACCTCCTTATCACATTTGTTTTTCCCAGTAAACAGAGAGAGCTTCTGATTATTGAAAGTATTTGGAGTGAGAAGGATGGATGGGAGAAGGGGACAAGATCAATCAAAGGGGTATGCAATAAAAAACTCAACTGTGGTTGGCTTTCAATTTTGTTTTTGTACTTACATTGGAATATGGGTGTGTCTGGCATTCTGGGAATTTGTATTTCAGATGAGGCAGTAAAAGTAGACGTGACTCAGAGAAGCTGGAAAGTCATTGTAGCTCGCGATCTGCTCAGCTTCTCCTGGTCACCCCATTCCCTCCTGGAGATGGTCATCTCCACTTCTCCAATGATTATCTGACTTCGGTGGAGCAGAGTGTTTCTTGTTTCTTAACAAGAAAATGAAAGCAAGATTTTCCAGGGAATGATAACTTAAAATGATGATGAGTTAATTGTTTCCTAAGAAAATCAGTAGAATAAAATCAATTTGCTTCTTAGGACATTGAAACTTGTCACAGATTTCAGAGATGTTTACCCCAATATACGTGATCATTGCATACATTTTGCAAAATGAGGTTGCTTCTGGAATCTTAACCTACCTCCCACTCCTCTATATCCCCACACCCACACACATCCCACCTCCCTAAGATGCTGAGATGTGAGATGACCCAGGTCGTGGTGCAGAAAAATGGAAGCCCAGGAAAGAGCAGAAATTGATACTCAGCTAAGCAATGAAGTAATGAGAGACAGCACAAGAACATCTTTTACCTGGAAGAGAAACCCCTTCCCAATGCTGGGTCAGTGATATTACAACAAGATAAATAACATTTTTTAATTTATTTATCCTACACACTCTTACATTTTCAAAGAAATAAACATTCATATATTTGGCAGGCAGGATAAACTAAATGTTCACTTGCAGAGCTACTACCATTAATGTGGCTGCTTGAAAAAAGTTTTAGTACATGATTTTGAGGTTTTACAATTATTTCCCTCATTCCAAATCCTTTGAATTACGGTGAGGAACTAAACAGAGTGCAGAGATGCCTTCAAGCTTGCAGAGTTGTTCACCAGAAAACATTTCATGTTAGTCAGAGTCGTTTCAGGAGGACAGACATTTCTAAACAAGACTAATTCAAGGACTTGGCTAACGTACTGGATATGGAAAATAATGCTTTATCACCAAGTTTTGGAGTTATTTGCACAATATCTAGATAATTGAACCAGATCAAATCAATGGCAAGTCAAAGTGAAAAATATTAGTTATACAAATTAAATTCTGAAAAGTATATAATTATGGGACATTCTAAGTTAAAAATTAGAAATTCATCTTTTTTTTAAAATTAGAATGGAAAATCAGAAAATTAACACAACTTTTTTATCAATCAATGCAAAAGTGAGGAAGGTAAAATGTTATTAAGTTAGTAAGTCTTATTAATTTTATAATTGGTGCTTTTAACTTACATCTATATTTTAGAAAGGGATAGTATATATTAGCTAATCACTCACAAGATTATAAATGAAATCCAACTTAACTCAAACTGGCCATTTACCCAATGTGAAATAATTTTGTTCTGAAGAAACACATTTTGAAAAGTCAACAGAAATGGGGACATACAATTGCATACTCAGAAGTCAACAGTAGATAGCAAATAAGCAAACAGAAATCCAAATGCTCCTTGACATAGTTGGCATAAATGCTGCCTGAAAGTATGAGTCATAAGTACAAAGTCAAAACACATGTGATTGTTAGTATAAAAAAGACCAATATTTATTCTATAATGTACCTAGGACTTACTGTGATAGATGTTAGAGAAACATGTATCATAATAAAAGGAAGAAAATGGTTGTTCAAATTTTTCAAAAAATTTGATCTTAGTTGTCCAAAGGTTACTCTAGGGAATAGAGAATGTACATCATCTATTTCTTTAGAAGACACCAATCTAGAGGATTTTTTTCTTAAATCTTTCCACAACATCACATTGGAATAGGTGCTACAAATTTACACATTAACAGGGCAAGCAGGGGCACACATAATCTCAAATGACTTGCTTTGGACTTTGAAATATATTATAGGACTTTCAGCCCCATGTATTAATATATACGTTTATATTTATATATTAATATGTTAATATTAACATATTTAACTTTGCATATATTAAAAAAGAAGGTTGCAGGCAGCAGTAGTTGTAGATTAGAAGCATGAGAATTTGATGTTCTGTTTCTGGCTTGACAATATAAGGGTCATATGTCAAAGAATGTGAGCAGCCTTGAGTTGCTGACAATGGTCTTTGACTGGTGGACAGCCAGGAATCAGAGACCTCAGTCCTACAACCACAAGGAACTGAATTCTGCCAAAAAAAAAAAAAAAATGAATTTGTAAGTGTATTTTCCCCCAGAATCACCAGACAACAAATCAGCCCAGCCTACATTTTGATTTTAGCTGTGTGATACCCTCAACAGAGAACACAGTCATGCCATTGAATGGGTTCAGAACATGCCACCCAAAATATGTCACTTTGGCATATTGATCATTTTGAGCTGAGGGTCCTTGAGACACAGCCGATACAAGAAGGGGTCTCTGACCTCCCTGTTTCTACCTAAAAATATGTCATAAAATTTCCCATGAGAAAGACGTCCACACAGGAAAGGAAAAACATTCTTATCACTGGAGATTGGGAGTTGACCCTAAAATCGAACTGTGCAAAAAAAACTACTAAAATAACCCTTATCTTCCCTCAGTTTCCCCCATATACTTCATAGTCACTTTCCCACAATTTAGCACCCCTCCAAGTTTAAACCCTTTTTTCTTTGTCTTGTCTCTTCTCCACAAATTTATCAGTCTTTGTTTGAAAAAGGTACATAATAAGTTCTCAATCCTAACCACCTCTTTGGTTCTTCATTTTTTTCCTGTGAAGGTGAGCATGTATTCTCCTGTTAATCTATTTTATGTCAGCTTAATTCTCAGGCCCAGCCAGAAAACCTAAGAGAGTAAAGGAAAAGTTTTTCTTCCCTACACCACACCAGACCGTTGACCTATACAACTGTGCTAAATGGGGTTCTAGTTCATTTTATTCCATTAATTCCCAGGGAAGTTAACTGTTCATTAAAAAATCTCATCAATCCACAAACATGGGCTATAGAGGCTCCTTGTATGTCAACGTCTGCCTCTGAGGCTTTACAATGTTTTATCTATACAGATAATAAAATACTGACATGTTTTCATGAAGTTTGCAAACTGAATTGGTGTTTCAAGTATTAAACTGAAGTTGGTGGGGAAGAAATAAAATGGAGTAAGAACTACATAACAGAGCTAAGAAGAAGAAACACAATACAAATAAAAGACAGGAAATAGGCTATGAGTGAACATGACTTGGAAGGATCTGAGAGTGAACTACATTTTGACAGTCATGAAAGATCAATGGAGCTACATTCTTTCAAAGGCAGTATTGCTACCATTATACTGTTATTAAAGTTTGATAATTAGGCCAGGCCTGGTGGCTCATGCCTGTAATCCTAGCACTTTGGGAGCAAGCTGGGAGGATCACTTTAGGCCAGGAGTTTGAGACCAGCCTGCACAAGAGCGAGATCCTGTCTCTACAATATTAGAAAAATTAGCTGGGTGTGGTGGCGCACACCTGTAGTCCCAGCTACTCGGGAGGCTGAGCCAGGAGAATCACTTGAGCCCAGGAGTTTAAGGTTTCAGTGAGCTACGATGATGCCACTGCACTCTAGCCTGGCAACAGAACAACTCTGTCTTACAAAAAAAAAAAAAAGTTTGATATTTAAAATAATTTGCGGCATATGTAAGCTGTAATTCTTCATTCAATAACAACCGAACTCTAGGTCTAGTTCTAATGTCTTCAAACTTAGAGAAATAAAATTTGAGGTATTAGGTTGAACCACATGAAACTGTGAATATATGACCATTATGACCTACAAAAATGGAAAATTGGACAATTAACATAATGTCTTTTTTATCAATCAATGCAAAAGCAAGGAAGGTAAAATTTTTGTTAAACTAGTAAGCCCTATTAATTTTATAATTGGTGTTTTTAACTTACATCTTCATTTTTCAAAGGGACGTATATGTTAGCTAAGCTAATCTTGCAAGATTATCAATGAAATACATCTTAACTCAAAGTAGCATTTTTACCTAACATGAAAAAACAAAAATGAGTTTCATATGGTTCAACCTAATGGATTGTTGAGTATTAAAAAACAAAATGTGACTATAGCCATATAATTAATCTTGGTGAAGGGAAAGCTGATTAGTGATTGAACAACTGGCAGGCCTCTCTCTTGCGGATATACAGTAAAAAACTGGGCTTAGCCTTGAAGAGAAAATATGCACGTTTACAATGAAGAATCTGTCTCTGAGCATGGGAGATGTTATTCACTGCAATTGGCTACCATTCTTGGAAGTTTTAGCATAACTGAATATGTACCAAAAGAATATTTTAAAGAAAAGAATGTGAATTTTTAATTAATAAATAAGGTTACATATTTGGAGTCTACATTAAATGGTAGCACAAGAAGACAAAGGAGAACATCTCGCTCCGTGGGAGAGGGTCTACATCTCAGAGAACTTCCTCTTGACTCTTGTTGTGATTTTTGGTATCTCAGCCACAATTTTATTGTCCCAGACTAGACTTCATGGTAAATCATTTCAGTGATGTCCAAAAACAACCAACTTAGAGTTTCTTGTTCCCCTAACATTTTGTCATATGGGCAACGACGAGCCTCAACTGTGGTTAAATCCTACTATCTCCACCATTCCCACACCCACCGCTGCTGACTGCACCTATTCGAGGTGTGTGCGGGGAAATCAACCAGCTTTGAACCGGCTGGCAATCTTTTCCATCACGTCCCCTAGACACTAGTTCATATACTTTCCACAGTCCTCAAATCCCTAATTGTTTCCTACATTAAAACTCAGAGGCAATGTTGTTGAAAAGATTTAAACCATTAACTGTAAGCTTTATTGATTTCCTTCTTTTCTAATCCAAAAAGTTTATCTTATTTCCTCCTATCCACTTCTCCAATTCTGTCACAACAAAAAGGGAATATCCTGCTCCCATTTTCAAAACCAACCCTTTCACCTATCCTAAGAATCTTAATTTTACCTGTCTCCTCTGCATCCTTATTTTGTGAGTTATCTCCTGATGCTCAAGTGAATCCCTCCCTAATGGCTTGACTCCAAGCTTTGTTCTCTCTGAGTGGTATTCCTCAATCTCTCTCACAAGTCTCACTTTATCATTTTGCCTCTTCAATGAGGAATTTCTCAGGGATGTTTGCTTGCATTATTATCTTTTTACCTTCTCTACTTTGGTGCCTTCACATCTAAACACCCTCTCTGTTCCATGCCCTTCCTCTGCATAAGCTGCTGTGGCCTTTACATTGAGCTTTGTTGGGGAAAGCAACTCTGCTATCTTAGCCAAACCAGGAAGGATGGTGGAGCCTAAAGTACCGCCTCAAGATGAGGTAACTTCATAGACTACTACTCAGATTTTCTAATTCATCTTGTGTCAGTTTTAGTAGTTTGTGTCATGCAAGGACTTTGTCCATTAATCAAAGCGGTAGCAACGTATTAGCATCACGTTGTTCTTATTCCTTTACTATTCTTTAAACACTGACAGGATCTAGAGTGATAACTCTTTTATTTCAGATATTGGCAATTTGTGTCTTTTCTCTTTTTTATTGATCTTTTTAATGAGGTCTTTCTACTCTGAGCATTTGGAACTTGAAAGCCTCTCAGCCTTGTGTGAGTTCTGGAAATTCATCAGCCCCCTGGTAGTTCTTACCCTGGCCACGTAGTTTCACCCTACCAGTCCGCAGCTTAGAATTCGGCAACAGACTTAAGGAGAGCATTATGCAAATTCCTGTAGCTCTTTTTTTGTCTGCATAGCTTACTTCCTCGCTGGTGCTTTGCCACATAAATCGAAGCCCCTCGTACTCCCTGAATGCAGAATCTCTCTCCTCAGAGCACTCTCTGAAAGCCTCACCCCTGCTTGAATTCCCCTTCCCATGAAGCAAGGTGGAAAGCTAAGAGGACTGTATACCTTATCTGTTCTCTTTCTCTCAAGAATCTCTGCCCTGTGTTGCCTGTCATCCAATATTGTTTAATATATTTTGCTAGCAGGGTGGCAAGATCAGGACCAATTACTCAATCATGATAGAAACACACTTCCTTGAACTCAAACCTCCTTCTCTTGTCTGTGGCCACCTTGCCCAGCATTGCTGCCATGCATTTCCCTTGATGTCAGAATCTGGCAGTGAGTGTACATCCTGCATGGAACTCGGTCAACATACTTTCCTAACAGTCATGCATTCAATGACATAGCCTGGATTTTGAAAGAGCGATGGCAATTTAAGTGCTTAGTTTTGACCAGTCTTCTACTCTTGCTTAAGTGGTAGGATGGAATGTTAAGTTGCCATCTTTTAAATGGCAAATTCTTCGCAAATAGTAATACAGACCATAATCATTGATTATGAAAAAGGTGGCCAAATTGCTTCCCTCCCACAGGAGGGGCACGTAAGGTCTTTAGACCTGGAGGAACAGACATCTCACTCTAAAGCTAGTGCCTCAAGGGTTTTTCCTCTCTGTGGAACAAGCAGCATTCTGTCCGTCCCCAAGTCCCCTAAGGTCAACTCAACCTTTCATCATCCAGTAAGCCATGCAGGTCCAGGGAGTTCCTCTTTTCCCCAACTTGGGGGAAACATTTTTAAAAAAAATAAAAGAGGGAAAAGTAAAGGAATAGGGCTCCAAAAGCCAGGTGACGAAACAATAGACATCCTTTAGGAAATAAGGAATAAATATTCCTTAAAAACACTAAATTATATCACAATTCTAAGGAGAGAACCTGAGTAACTACTTCCTACTGTATACCTTCAGCAAGCAAGTTTTGTGCATTTAGGCTTTTTCTTCTTTGGAACACTGTAGATGCAGTTCAAAAACATGGTTTCTATGATTTCTCCTATTATTAACATGATATATAAATTTATTCAATAGTAAAATAAATATTCTAGTTTTACACTACAATATTGGGGAGAAAAGTTCTTAAATGTACTCTACATATAATAGACATAGTTCAACATGAAGCAATACTAACATAAACAAGCTGGGTTGTTTCCCTACACCATTATCCAACATAATAGCATTATTATAGAGGATTGTCCGCACTTCTAAGAGTTTAAGGTAAGAGTGGGCACTACAGAGCCACCCGCCAAGTTTCTCAGATTTCTAGGGAAATAAATCAGGAAGTCTGTTGGTAAGGAGTACAGTGGCCACAGCAAACAATGTGATAATAACTAGTTTTTATTTCTTAATCCTTTCCACCTCTCACTTCTAAAGTTGGCAGCTCTATTTCTATAGTCTGTAGAGTATGCTGGGAATGGAAAGATTATTCTATATAGCATTGAAATTAACGAAGAGAAAGGCGAGAGAGGGTAATGGGAGTAGAGTGGGAGGGAGAGGAGGACAGCAGGAAGGGGAAGAAAAGGAGAAGGGGGAGGAGGAAGGGGAAGAGATTAATGAGTAAATAGGAGAATAAAGGTTCTTTTATGTATTCTTTTGGCACACTCCCAGGAGAGTCTTAGATTCAAATGACAAATAAAAGGGTAACAGCCAGCCCTCTGCTTTAGCTAATCATTATGTAGATTCAGAATTATTTTCCAAGTGCTGCCAAAATCTTCCATTATATTGGCTTCTAGCTCTGGTTAACAAGCTTGCATAAACTAGAAACAGACTTGAACATCTTGAAGCTGTGTGTTACCTCTTCTTTATGTTTGTTAGGTTGGGAATATATTATTTTTATAGACAAAATGCTTTATGGAACTGTGTATTAGGCAGTGTTAGAATTATAAAAATATAGAAGGCACAGAGTCTATTCTATGAGATATGGCTCTACTAGCAGAGGTGAGACAAACATGAACACAAATCTATGTTATAATTATGTTTATAACTACGTATATCTGAGAGAAATTGTATGATATGGGAAAAAATAAAATAGTTGTTGGGAAAGTAGAAATTTTCAGAGTAAGATTTAGACTGAAATAGAAAATTGGAGTAATGAGTGTAACCACAACCAGTAGACAATTGCCTGTAAACAAATAAACTACTTAGAAGAGATGTGGCTTAAGCAGAAATTTTAAAAGGTAAAATATGATTCAGAGTAGGTATTCTAATGAAAGCAAATTACTTTTTTCAGGAATTGGGAAAAAGAAAAAGGAAAAAATTAATGGAAAATAGTAAATTCTATTACTATTTCTGGTAATATTAAGGACATAAGCACATTGATCAATGAGTCCTCATGCCCTCAAAATATATGATGCCATGTTGCTCTGGTTCTGGGACTTGTTAATCCCTGGTATTGCTGAAAATCGGTTTCTTGTCCAATCAGCAAACTAAGATAGACATGTGTTTTTGCTTCAAGACTTCTCAGGCTCTTTAATACATTACAAATATGCATGGTGGATCTCTAAAAGGAAACTATATTAAGGAATATTCCCTGAATGTACTTGAGGCATAGCATGCTGCATCCAGCTTGTGTCAGCTTATAAAAGCCAAATGTTAAAGTTTCAAGAATTTTGAAAGCCAGTTGTTAAAAGGCATGGTAAAAATTAAATAACATAAACCTATAATTAAATGAAGCATATTAAAAACTAAAGTAATAAGTACTCAAATTCATCACTTCCTAATCATGTTACTACATATTACTGCCATCTATGTTCTTGAGGTTATGTGTGTCTATTGTATCTCCCTGGTGGAAATACTATAAAATGGTGTGCTATTTTGTGACTCTTCCCAACAACTGCTACAAATCAGGACTTTTAATTTTTTCAAGGAAGCCAGTTGCTAAACATTTACCAGTACACTATTGCCCATGGAAAACTATTTTCTCTGAACAACAAACAGGACCAGTGTCCTCAGAATACACTTTAGGACATGCTAACCTACAGAAAAAAAAAAAAAGTTCTTTTCAGCTCTGTCTCCTAACAGCTCCTATACTTATCCTTTGCTGCATATAACAGGTTAAGTATTTAATTTACCTGTTTTCCTCAACTCCTACTGATTTTTATAAGTCTCAGCTGAGACATTTTCTTTTTTGTAAAGCTTCTGATCTCTTTATGCAGAAGTAAAAAGATCCTAGATGCCTGCATGGAAGCCTCTATTAGAATATTATTGTCCTAGCTATAATTCATTAATTAATTCAACAAACACATGGTTTGCCCCTACTATGTGTCAGTCACTGAGTTAGGTGCTGGGAATAACATTGAATGCCAACCATAGTCCCTGGTGAGAGAAACAAAATTAAACAATAGGTTGATTGATTACTATTTTGACAAATGCTAAGAAAAAAAGTATAATGTCTACATGTCTATTTCATCTATACAACTGTGATTCCCTTCAATGCTAAAAACCCTTTTTAAAATTCATCTTTCTATTTTTAATATTAAGCAGCTTGCCAAACATATGTGTTGAATAAATTTGCTAAGACAGAGAATATACATAGGGAGAGAAAAAATAAAAGACTTCATATATATAGGAACAGGGATGCATGAGTAAGATAATTCTTACTGCAAGGAGAAATCTAAAAAATATGTGTGTGAAGAATGCGTTAGATATGGTGATGGAGGAGGAGGTAAGAACAGTAACAGAGACAGGGTTGCTGCTGACAGTCTAGAATTTCATGACCTTAGAGTAGTGGCTTCAGTCTTTGCACAGATGCAATCACTGGCACAGTTGTTGTTGCCTGGAAAGAGAGGTCTAAGGGCATTTGCATTGGAATGTGCATGTCAGACATTCTAGAGCTGAACAGAAAAAAATTAACTTGGGAATCATTAAACATTTCCCTGACCACCAGATGGATCACCATTCATTTCAGTGTATCCTCCAAATAAAAAATTGCTATATTTTCCCATGCATATGATGATAAGAATTTCCCAGCTTTCCCAAAACAGACAAGTTCCAAGTGCCCTGATGGCAAAGTTCCCCTGAGAATAATGCAAGCATTCAGAAACTTCAAGGAAACTCCCCCATCTGCTGCCAAATCTTCTTCTTCTTTTTTTTCCAAAAACCATATACAGCTTCTGAAATGATTTCATGAATTCCACATGATGCATTTAACTGCATTTGCAACAAACATATGAGCTGTACATATTAGAATCACAGCTAAGTTTGCCCTCTTAGGAACATTTTTATTTAAAACATTAACATATTGTGAGAAGTCAGAGCACTTAAACTTGTTTGCAAAATGAATGATTCAACAATTCCTCAGGAGTTCCCACAAAGGAAACGGAGGCAAATAACCTGACACAAAGACAAATGAAGACTTCAAAGCAGCAGGATTGCAAGCGCATTCAGATACATTGATATAATGGATTGCCCTCTCATATTTATCCACATCCCTCTGAGACTGATTTTGAGGCTATTTGTTTTGAAATCCTATAACCATTAATACTTGGAAATTACACTGGGGAAAGAGCTTTTCTTCTTACATATCATATTTAATCCTAAAATACTTGGAATCATAAGTATTTAAGTCAATTACGGCCTTTGAAATTATATATTCTAATTTTGTTCATTTGTTTGTTGTCAGTGATTTTTGATCATAGACTTCTTTGAAAATCTGATATTATCTCTGAACCCCCTGGTTAGAAAACTGCATGTGTTCCACATGTTGTGCAGAAGTTTAGGAGATCTGTCAACTCCCTGAAATCCACTCACACATGATGGGCCTGGTAAGCGGGGTGGGGGTTCCATGGTCAATCATCTCAGATTTGGTCCAACTCTCTACCTCATCTGCAAAGGAAGATGAAACCCGGAGAGACAATGAAGTGACTTGCTGAAAGGTCACACAACAAATAAGTAGCAGAGCCACCAGTGGAAAGCAAACCCTCTTGCTAATTCATGGATCTGCATGTTTCCATTGCCTGCTGGGAACTTCTGTCTTTCTTTCTTTCTATCTATCTATCTATCTATCTATCTATCTATCTATCTATGAGATAGGATCTTACTCTGTTGCCCAGTCTAGTCTCAAACTCCTGACTTCAAGTGATCCTTGCTGCTTTGGCTCCAGTCCCCATGGGAGCCCTCGGAAGCCTGACGAGCGGCTTCCTCCCTGCTGTCGCTGCGGGTTCCAACTACCCCGTGCACCAGCTCCCCACCAACATGGCCCCCCTCAAGTCCTGCACTGGGGTAGCTGTCTGCAGGGGTGTTACACGCAGTTTGTACCAATATGCAACAGAGCAGAGACAGAGTCACATTACCGCCCCCCCACACTCTGGATTTAGCCTCTCAAAGAGCTGACCACACTCTGTTATATTTGTCCCAAATCAATGCTACTTAGCATTCTGAATGTCCTACAGAGATTTTTGTATTTCTTGTGATTGGTGCACACTCAGTACCAAGTAAATTGTAGTGGAAATGCACAATGAAGAACGCTGAATTTGCAAAATTATTGTTTCAATGTGTCAGTATAGATTCTTGACTAGGTTCTGGTAAACACATAGAGTCTCAGTCATACTGGTGCAATAAATACAAGAATATCATGAACAGAATCCAAGATAGGTTTATATAAAATAATAAATGTGTCAGTTTATAAAAATATTTTTTCATCTCGTAAATTACAATTCCTGATAAAACTAATTGAGAAAGTTTGTTGAATACATATATTCATTTAAATTGTAAACTTGACTTCATGCTCATAAATAAGGTTATAGATATTTTACTCTGGGAACTGTGCATCATTTGGACCAAAGGCCATTTAACTGAAAAATACAGTGGAGATTTCAAATGTGAATATTTCAATGTATGAGCTTAAAAAATACAAGAGAAAAATCATTTGTAATGGGATTTAGAGGGAATAATCACATTTAGAGTTTCCTTTCCTTATGAGTTTCATAATTAAGGCAAACATTTTAAAAAAAAAAGAACCAGAAGTTATTACTACTTCAATGTATTTCTCGGGTCTACCTACAAGTTTTCCTCATTTATGTGACAAATGTAAGCACTCTGTGTTTATATTTACTTTACACCATGTGCTAGACATTGGCGGTACCGTATAGGAGGTCACGGAGACGCACAAACGAGGTGCAAATCCCACTTTCAGGCATTTTATAGTAACATGGGACATGCAGATAAACACAGAGGTGTTACCCGGTGACACATGCTGGGACAGGTGCCCTAAACTCCTAGGAGGAAGTGCCGGCCAAGGCTGAAAGGTGGCAGGCGTTTGGCGAAGGAAGAGGGTATTTAGAAGAGAGAGAGTAGCGTGTGTGCCACGACTCAGAATGGAGGGTGAAGGCGACGTTTGAAGAGGTAAATCCGGTCGGTTTGGCTGAAATGCAGGACGTGAGGAGGGACGCTAACTAGAGATGAAGCTGGAGAATAAGAAGGTTCTTAAGGTCCCTGTTAAAGAAGTTTCATTTTACCCAGAAAACTGAGGAAATATAAAGGTTGGTGACAGAACAGTGACACGATCAGATTTGCATTTGAAAGTATTCCGGCTGCGGCCTGAAGGACGTCTGTGTGCAGAGTCCGGAGAGCTAAGCCGAGGGCCAGGCCACCGGGCAGGGCTGTCACCGCGGCTCGGTGACCTGCGGGCGGCGTGGGAAAGGGTCCCGCGCGGAGGTGCAGGGAAGCCGACAGACTCCGGGACTCTCAGGAGGAGCAGCGGTGAAGGACCGGAAAGGAAAACCAGGGGATGGAGACCAGGAGGTTCGCGGCATCCGGCCCTGGGGGGTGGCGCAGCCGTCACCGCATCAGGCCGCGAAGCAGGAAGAGCCGCGGGCGGAGAGCAAGGCGCCCACTGCGGACTCCGGTGGGGACAGGCCGTGAGAAGCCGCACGCGGGAGCAGGAGCGGGAGCTCAAGCACGTGTCCGAGAGCTGTCAGGCGGAGAAGGAGGCGGTTCAGGCAAACGTGGGGCCGGCTGCACCTTCCCCGCGGCGAAAAGTGTTTCGGAAAAGCTGAACCCACTTGAGTCTCTCAGCACAGCGAAGTCTTAGTGGGAATATTAATAAGGTAAGGAGAAAGGGAAAATCCATTTAGATGTTTTCACACGGGATGGGTCTGCCAGGAGAGGGAAGAGAGAACTAAACCTCTGAGCAAAGTGGTTTCTTGCCAGTGGGAGGTTTGGAGACCGACTGTGGTGTTTGCTGAAGGCCCCTAATGAGAGACAAGAGGGAAATAAAAACTCGTGCTTCTGTATTCAAAACTTTCTTTCTCTGTTGTTCAAGTCTTTTCCCTAACCCCATTGCCGCTCTGTCTTTTAGGCCTCAGATTCCGAGAATCACAGAATCAGAGAATGGAAGAAATTCTAACCATCCAAGGCCTCCCTCCTACCTCACCATCCCAACACAGGCGTCTTCTGTGTCACATCCCTGTTCCATGACTCTATTTTCTTTTCTCAGCAGTCATTGAGGTATTGCTTTAGGAAAATCACAATTGCTTTACTAGTTTACATGTAGCTTCTGTTCATTGGCGAGCTGCATTGTGGGGTATGTCGGAGGGGAAATGAGTGCTAATCATTTACCAACGGCAGTCTGGTGATGTAGCCAGTGGCTATCTGATAGGATATCTGTTCACAGATGCCTAATCACAACGTAGAGGGAAATTGATAACGATCTGAGCCTGAAGTGATCTAAAGCAGAGGTCTTCAACACTGAACTTTAAAAATACGTGAGGAGTATTACAAAGATAGATGCTTAGGTCCCACCACAAACAAATCAGAATCTCTAAGGATGAGGCTCAGGTATTTGTATTTTTTAAAACTCTCAGGTTATTCTACTGTGCAACCTAAGCCATGAGCTTGTATGTTCAATAGGATGGTGGTGGCTGACACAGCGTGCTCCCGTTAGAGTTCGAAGCATATAGATTCTAATGTGTCTCCTAATGAAGGATCGTGCTGTGAATTCATGTGTTTAAAGGCTTTGGAGTCTCTTTTTGCATACCCAGCAGCCACAGGAAATTGCCTCGGGTATATGTGTGGATAGTAAGCGCAAATGATAAAGAAGATTTTTGTCTGGTAAAGTAATTCAGAAATTTTGTTACTAAAACTTGGTGAACAGACAGTGAAAATGACCAAAACTGTTATAATATTTTACAGGTCTAAATTCATCATTAAAAGAGCTATATGAATATTTAAGAAGAAAACAGAAGAGACAAAAGCATGTGTAGAGGGATGCACTTTTAAAGAAAGAGGTAGGGAAGGAAGGAAGAAAATGTCAGGTTTTAGTCTGAAACTGTTGGTTCTTGGCGTGCTCACGGCTGAAGAATGACCAGACACGCTAAAGTTAGCCAAGCCTGAAAATGAGGTGTATTGAGGAGAGAAAGGTAGGATTATAGGGCAAAAGCAAGATATAGGTTTACACCACAGATGACGACTGGACCCATTGCTACAGCAGGGCAAGCAAAAGGAAGGGCAAAGAGAGAAAGATTGACTATCATCTGTGTCTTATTTTATAGTGCTCGGATAGGGACCTCCCTTGTAGTTCGGAGGTCACCATGGAACCACTTTGATTGGACAGTTAGGAGTCGACCTGAGCCTTAACTACACATGTGGGTTCTATGTCATTTTCCAGATTTTATGGTACCCTTGCGGCTTGTCCCATGGGCCAGAGAGCCCTCTGCATTCTTTTGCAGCTGGTGCACCAAGTTCTGATTGGCAAATTTGTAGGGTGTTCCCTGCTCCCCCAGGTATGGAGAATTAGGGTGGGCAGGACCAAGATGGAGGCAACAGCACCCACGTTCATCCCTAGCAGACCTGGAATCCCTTGCTATGTATCCAACAGAAGGGAGGAAGGAGGGAAGGAAGGAAGGAAGGAAGGAAGGAAGGAAGGAAGGAAGGAAGGAAGACAAACGGATGGACCATCTTCTTTTTCTAAGCAAGGCAGAGTCAGGAGCTGGCAGGGCACAAACATGGCCTCTGTTCTTCCAATATCTTGATGGAGAAAATGAATGTAAGACTTGGTTGATTTTGTACCAGAAGAGAATTCTGAGACCTGAAGTTGAGAGTCTTAGAGCCTGGACTTCTTGGGGCTCTTGGAGAGAGGCATGCCCACAGGGCTTCAGAGATATAGAAGATGCAGAAGAGAATATTCTCCAAAATGTTAATGTTACTCAGGGTAAAGAGCTTGTATTCTATTTTAACTTTCTCATTTACATGTATCTGTAGTGGCCATTTTTTTTTTACAATAAACCTGTATTTCCCCTGTAATGAAAAAAATCATAAACTTATTCCATTGTAAAATGTAATATAAACCGAAAAAAATTAACTTATTAAAAAGTTCAAAAATCTAAACTGTTGACACAAGTCAAATACATTTAGAAACCCAGGGACTTTCTAAAATCATTCAAAATGATTCCTTGGCTTGGGCAGCTACAGGGCGAAGTGGCCAAAGATTTATTCTGTGAATTGTCAAACTGCAGCATCTGTTAAATTCCCAGCTTCACCACGTCTCACAATGATAGTCACAGCTAACATTTAGAAAATGCTATGTTCAAGGCACTATTCTAAGTGCCATATTTAATATTCAGAAGAAGCCTACTAAGTAAGTACAATTGTCTTCCCTATTTCACAGATTAGGAAACTAAGGCATAGAAAAGTTAAGTAAATTTCCATAAGTCAAACAGTTGGTAGTAGTGGAGCTAGGATTAAAACAGCCAGACTGATTCCACAGCCCATACTCTTGATTGTACATCATGTGGCACACTGGCCAGGACTGAATAAACACTGGAGAATTGAAATGGAGATACATGAGAGAATTTGGAGTGCTACGTGTACCCTGAAACTCCACCCGCCACCCCCTCAAGCCTCCCTTGTCCATGGAATTATAGTCTAGACCTTTGCATTATAAGGATGTTTGTCTCTTGTTTGAAAATGGCTCTGCATCCCGATCGGACGAAATCACCTTGCAAGAAAAAGCCAGTTATCATAATGAATACCAACCACTCTGCTCCCACTCGACTGTGTAACTAGAGTCAGCCAAAGTAAACTTCTCTTGACTTTCAGGCTATCATGATACCACTGTGATTCCTTCTCATCTCCTCACCCTTTAATGATAGGAGTGTCTCATAGCTCTGTCTTTAGTTCTCGTGGCTTTCTTATCTACACTCATTTCCTAAGGGAGCCTATCTGGTCCCCTAACTTTAAATACCATCTACAGCTGAACTGCAAACCCATATACCCAAACCTATAATTTCCTACCTGACATTTCATTTAAAATATCTAGCAGGCATCTCAAGCCTAACATGTCCAAATCTGAGCTCCTGAAATCCTTCTAAACTATCTCCTTGTATAGTCTTCCCCTACTCAGTTAATAAATTCGAAATTTTTTTCAGTTGCAGAGTCAAAATTCTTGGAGTCATCTTTGACTCCTCTCTTTCTATTACATCCCACACGTGCATCCTTGTCAGCTCTGTCTTCAATGTATGTCCAGAATCTGACACTCCTAACCACCTTTATTGCCATCACACTGGTCCAGGACACCATAATATCTTTACTAAATTATTGCAATAATCTCTGTTGTAATAATAATCTCCACAGTCCTGAGCTTGACCCACCTTACCACCTTCCCCATCAGCTCCCCCACCTGCAAACACACAGTAGTCTCATACAAGCAGCCAGAAGCATCCTGACAGCTGTAGGTGAGATCACAACACTCCTCTCCTCAACACCTTTCTGTGGCTTCCCATCTCCAGCAGAACATAAGCTAAAGGCTTACAGGCACCTACACGGCCCCACGCAATCTGGTCCCCATAACCTTCCTGACTTCCTGTCCTACTAGTTCCCTCTCATTCTTTCTGTTTAAGGTATGTTGGTCGATTTAATGTTTCCCTGAATTACTCAAGGCTTTTGCACTTGATCTTCTTTACATGGGATGCTCTTATCTCAGATGTATGCGTAGCCAATTACCTTGCTCCTTTTATTTTCACTCAAACCTTACGAGCTTTCCTGACCACCGCATGTAAAATACCACACATAAACCCCTCCCATGTTCCTTCCATGCAGTATTTCTGTAATGTGTTGAATATACAGATATATGCTCCAGAATGCCAATTACAGGACCAACCCAGGAAGGGAAGGATCACACACCAAAAACACCACAGGACTTTGGTTGTCTGTAATATATATGCGGGAATCTTGGGAATAGGTAAAGAAGTTGATTCTGAGAATGCTGACCTAAGAAGGAGAAATCGTTAAGATTCAAGTACTTACTGCACAGTTGGACTCTCTTACTTAGGGAGATAAGTTTAATAAACCAAAATATTCACACGGATGATTACAAACCTCTTTGATGAATGATAAGATCAAAACTGTGCTTACAAACTGAACCCTAACTAGTACTGTCGTGAAGTCTTAACAATTTTATGTTGCCTCAGTGTCTAGTTTGAATATCAATTGGACTTTCTCATACCAGAAGCAGAGCTCAGTCACCCTTGACACAATTTTCAGTTCTCCTCCTTTCCTGGTACCTCATTGTGGTTGATCCCGATCTCGAACTCCTGACCTCAAGTGATCCCCGCCTCGGCCTCCCAGAGTGCTGGGATTACAGGCGTGAGCCACCGCGCCCAGCCTGGTTGATCCAGATCTGTACCTTATTATACAACCACCTCCTGGCGAACACCTCCCTATAGAACAGCCAGGTACAGCCTACTTGACTTGCCCTGCTGACTCCCACAACCCACACGGACTGTCCCTGCATGCCACAGGGACCACCTCTCTGTCACAGGTGGCTCCATGAACTCATGCCTGCTTATGCTAAACCCAAGGACAAATAACTGCATCCCACGTTCTATGAGAAATCTGGGGCCCTCACCAAGATTTCTGAGCATCCCCTGGGGTTAACATCATCACAGCAACTCTGGCTCTGCCTGCCTCCACTGGCTATCGATGTCATTGGCATCTGATCCCTTATAATTCTCCTGCCCTCTGCTCTGTGACAAACCAGGACATGAAAAGCAACATCTTTCCTTTGAATACCCCTGCTAACCACTTACCTATGGCATTTGTGTATGTAACATGTTTAACTTATGATTTGGAATGACAGAGAAATTTATTTTTGTGGCCTCTAAAAATTTAAAATTTACTATTAGTCATTTCACTCTTTACATTTCTTTGACTTGTCTTCAGTAATTCCTTACTGTCCGTTTTCCTCCATGGACGTCTGCCATGTGCCTTGGCCATTTCTGTTCCTTCCTCCTCTCCTCTCTTACTCCTTTCACTATAGAGAATATTAGCTCTTTCTTATTTTTATTTTCTTATAATCCATGCCATTAAGTTTTCATTGAAATATAGCTTCTCAAGGTATTTTAAAAGACAATTCCTCCCCATTAAAGGAACTCTGAAGCCGGATAGTAAGTCTTTCCATCTAAGAATCTTAAGCAGTTGAGGTAATGAATGACAGCTGCCTAAATCCAAATCTCTTGACACAACCTCCAAGCAAAAAAGAACAAATAAAATCATACAAAACTCTCACCTTTGGCACAACTAGAAGACAGAAATCATTACAAGTGCAAATTACCCATAAGTAGAAAAATAAGCACCAAATTCCAGCATAGCTAATTTTCAAAGTCCCTCTCCAGTCATTCCTAGAGGGCAAAGGGATTCTGCAAAAAATGCAACTGAAAACAGATAAGGGAGAATTGAGCTAAAATCACCTCCAGGAAGAGAAAGTTCAAAGAGGCCTGATAATAATGATGGCAACACATTATTAATCATTGGATACAGTAAGAATCCACAAATCCACACAAATCTAAATAAATAAACAAAAACTAATAAATGGAGGGCGGATGTTATTGCTTTAAGTAGAATTCAACTAATAAATGTGGAAAGAATGGTAGAGTTAGAAAATCATCACTTTGCAACCATTATGATAAAAATTGAATTAAGCAAAATTTATTAATAAATGCTTAAATGAGTAGGTGAAAGTTGGAGGAGTAAAGAATATTTGCGTGTCTTCAAAGTATCTCTCCACAAATTACTCATTAATTACTAAGGGGAAAATAGTAACTTTACAGTGGAGAAACCTCACAGAGCCACCTTACTCAGGTGATTACAGCTGTCACCAATAATGGGACAAACTAACGACTGTGCCTCCTGGAGTGATGTGCTGAGAAGAATACAATCTCATGTCTGTTTTCCTATCTGGCATGCGTCAGAGTAGACATTAGGTCATCTGAAACTGAGGGACATTCTACAAAATAACAGGTATTCTCCTTAGCTGCCAAGGCTAAGAGAGAAGAAGGAGGCGTTATTCCAGATTAAAGTATACTCAAGGGACATGACAGCTAAGCATAAAGTCTTAAGCCTGAGTTAAATTTAGACCAGAAAAAAACAGTTAGCAATATTGGACATTATTAGAATAATGGATTAAATTTGAATATTGGCTCTGGATGAACTAATACTGTTGTACCAGTATTTTTTATATTTTGGTCATTGAACTAGTTATGCAAGAGAATGTCTTTGTTTTTAGGAAATACACTCTTCAAAAAGTAAAAAATATGTTTATGAATAGGGTAAATGATAAAGTAACTGGAGCAAAATGTTAACAGTTGGTGAATCTGGGTAAAGAATATGTGGGAATTCTTTGTTCTACTCTGGCAATTTCTCCATAAACTTGAAATTATATCAAAATGAAATCACCCTACTATATTAAGAATAGTAAATTCTGATATTTCCTTTTAAAAATATTAATCTCTGAAGTTAAATAACAGGAAACAGAAATTTACAAAAATTTCCCACAGATCCCTAAGAAAATAAGTTTATGATAGAATCAAACTATATCTGGGTAAGTCAATATTTTGCTTTTAAGCCAAATTAATTGAGCCAAAAGATAATATATATATATTTTCAAATATTTTGTGGATTTTTGATAAATTAAGTTGCCTTGATTTTGCCAAAATGTCTAGAACAATAATATAGCAAAATTATAAACATATACTTTTGATCCATTGTATGATTTTCATTATTAAAGTTTTATATTTAATAAAACACCTGCTTTTATTGATCCATCTGGTCTTAGTAAGTGCACCTTCCATCATGTTTTTTTAGTTTATTAGATTAAAAACATAGCAAAAACTACCATAAATTGAGCATGTACTTATGCCAGGTACAGTGTTAGGAAAATTACATATATCATCCCATGTTTTGATCTTCAAAAATCCTGTACATTTGACTAGTTCTTTATCCATTTATAAATAAGAAACTGAGGCTCACAGAAGATAAAGAACTTGCCTAACTTCACACAGTTTGTAACTGGCAGACATAAAGTTCTAACCGTGGTCAACCAGACAGGAAAGCCAATATGTTTCCCAGTACCTCATGTAGGACATGGGGTTTCTGATACTATTAGTAACTCTAATGACTTTTATTTTGAGATATTGTCAAATCTCTCAGGATACATTATTCAGAATCATCAATTGTTAAATAAATCTTTATAGACTGAGTTCTTGAAATAAAGGTGACAGTCTGCTTAACATTATCTCATCATGTTGGACTATATCTTAGCAATAGGACAGCCCTCTGCTGAAAAATAATTTTTAAATATACTTTTATTATTCTGGAAGAAACAACAGTATAGGAGATCCAGAGACATGTAATAGTAATTCATTTTGGAAAATAAAAAAATGGACTTGGGGAGCAGAATAAATCCCCAAATATAGCAGATATTAATTTTGAAGCTCAGGTTTTTATTCTATTTTAATGAAAAATTTCATAACAAAATGCAAAGATCCAGAAACTAAATCCTTGCAAATATTCTTTGTTTTGAAATTCTTTAAAGTTAATTTTCACATTAAGCTGTCAAGAAGGTATGTGGCCACCTATTACCTTCAGACGGTAGCTGTATTTACATGGCCACTGCCAACACATGAGTCACTGAGTCAGACTGTGACATGCCCATAGCATATCATATTATTTAACTCATTGTTTCAGGAAACACATGGCAAAAAATACATTATCTACAAATCAATCACTTAAGCAAGATTTGCATTATACACATTCCAGGATGCATGCATGATTTAGCAAGCTATGTTTATGTCTGTAGAGAACTATAGATAAAATGTTTATTTAGCATCAACTAATATAGGAAGATGTATAATTTCTGTTCAATTTACATCTGCAGGCGTTAGACTCAACAGAAAAACAGGCAGTTCATGCAGTATTATTTAATCGTACTCCACCAGCCCCAGTGCTGAATTTTACAACAACAAAAAAAGGTTCTATTTCTCAAGTGGCCTGAATAGAAAATTCAAGGGTTCCATGCATGCATGGATCATGTTTTTGAAAGAAATACCACCTCTGTAGAAATTCTGACTCCTCCGATCTTCTACCCTGAAAAAGCTGGTAAACTGCCAAATCGGAAATTCTGAAAACTGGAAATGTGATTTGTGTTGTTTGTATTGTAATCTTAAGCATGTGGTAATTTCAGGATTCATAAATAGTACCACGAATCACAATTAAAACTAACAATGCAGTTTTTGATAAAATAGGATTCAAACAAAATGTAAAATTGTGTTTTTAGCAGAATGGTATTTGGCCTCTACTTAATGTTTCCTTTCTTCCCTCCTCCTTCTCCTCCACCCCTTCTGGGTCCAGGCTCACACTAGTTTTGGATTTCATATGAGCCTTAAGAGTAAAGTACTGCATACCTTCAGAAAAGCTTTTGCCTTACTTCCAGTTATTTCAAGGCAATTTTAGATAAGAATCCAAATAACTATGATTTATGGGTACTGTTACATTTATCTGGAAAAAATACAAACCTAAAAGTTTGGACAGGGCTCACCACTTTATGAAAATCTAGACCCTTCCAACTGCTCAAAGAGATGGAGGACGATGAAAACAGTTTGTAGTAAACCATGGAAAGGACCAATTCAGTGGTTTGCTTAAAAAGAAATGAAAACAATTATGTTATAATAAAGTCAAAATCTTTAATCATCCATTTTTGAAATTAACTTCTCTTGTATAATTGAACATTTGTTTCTGCTTCCTTTTCTCCTCCTAAGATTTGGGTTTAGCTAAGGTTCTGGAAAGAACGTAGTGGTTACTTTAGACTAAATAAGCTTGAAATTCACTAAATATCAGCATAAAATATTTAAACAAAACATTCTGCATAGGAACATATTTCTAATTTCCATAAATTTAATCTACTAAAATCTGAAAGCTGGCTCAGAAATTTTCTTGGCAGAGCAAGCACAGAGAAAAATTAAAGCAATCGGTTTGTTTTCCTGAGCCTCTATAAAGGTACCACCTCTGCACAGTGCATTGTAAATCTCTTTATTTCCACATCTGATAAATAACACAATTAGTTACTCTAATGACTTTTATTATTGATGGAATGAAAATGCAGTCATCGCATTGTGAAATAATTTAAGTGAATTCATGTGCATGCAATTTATCACGTGTGTGAAGCAAATCAAACACAAGAACTACGATCTCCATGTTCTGGAACAATAAATGGAATATAAATGTGGAATGAATAAGATGTAATTAAACACTTACTCATTTGAAATGACTATATAATGACAAATATAAAAAGAAAGCAATATGTAAGAAAAATACTTCTTTTCTCAAAGTTGTCCTCCAGGCAAAAATGTGAGAAATTTCCCCACTAAACCCAGTGAAGAACTTAAGAAAGTAAAATATTAATGCCCCATTTCTTCTGTGTTGATTCAACAAACATTTATTAAATACCACACAAAGTTTAAAATAACACAATCCCTGCAGTCCTAGAGCTCTCGTGATATACGAGAGAAATGTACACAAACAAAACACCAGTGTGGTAAGCATCACTCCTGAGGTACTGGCAGAGAACAAAGGGGTCATAAAAGTGGAAATATATAATCATGCCTATAGATACCACAGAATATGTCCTGACGAAGGTAAATTTTGAGCTGAGTAAGAAATAATGACAAGGAACTCCCTAGACAGTTGCAGGGAAAAGCAGTTGCAAAGTTGTGGAAGGGGAAAGAGCATATTATATTTTGGAAGATTTCTAAATGTCTCAGCACAGCTGGAGTATCTGGAGTATAAACACGGGAGACAGTAACAGTTGCCCAGAATAATAAGGATATTGAGGAGCTGCCAAAAGATTTTTATTGGTTTGGGGATTTTTTTTTTTTTACTGTCTGTTAAATTCATTTTTTTTCATCAATGAAAATTTGAAAACAGGGAAAACATAAAGAAGAAAATTAAACCTACTTTAAATTCTATCAGCAAAGAATCGTGTGGCTTGACCACGTACTTTGTTCCATAGCCCTGTCTCTAACATTGCAGGGTTAACAGACCTGAGGCCATGGGCAGCAAACCAGACTGTCCCCAACCCTCCTGGGACCAACCACACTTCCCCCAACTCTAACCAGAACTTTCTCCACGTATTTTCCAGTGCATTCTTTTCTTAGTCTTGGTTCCTTCAGGGTGATTAAATTTTCCCTCGCTTTGGCACACAATTCTTTGATTTTGTGGTATGTGGTTGCCATTTTCTACTCTTGGCACAAATAAAGGTAGTTTTCTTTTTCATTATTATTATTTCCTATTCTTGTTTTTCTGCTAACATATTGATCAGTTTTTGAGAAAGAGTTTAGAAGTTGGCTGTTAAAAGAAGCTTTGTCAGAAAGCCAGAGCATATCTTCTTTTCTCAGTTCAGAATGGGACATGTAAGTGGCACTGCTGGCTCTAAAAAGCAGCACTATTGAGAGGGGTTTAGGGCAAATTGCTTTCTGCAAAATGCCAATTTTCATACCCATTAGTAACATATGAGATGCTATTTTTCTAGCATGGCTTATTAACACTGGGTGTTATCTTTTATCTTTGCAAACAGCTAAGGCGTTTTAAAGACTCGGGGTGATAAAATCAGGATGGCACTTTCTTGTTATCACCCTTCCTACATACACTGTGGAGGACAGATTGAACATGCCGGGGTGTGATGTAGCTTGCAGTCAAAAAGACAAGGTAGGCAGTTAGTGAAATGATCTCGATGCAAAAACATAACCAAGGAAGTGGCAGGAAGAAGAAGAGAGAAGAAAAAGAAATTGAGAGATTAAGAGAAGATAGTACAAATATTGTAACCAAGAACATGTTGTTGCTAAGGGCATGATAAAAGCAATTTTGAAAATGACTGCTACTACTAAGCACTGTGCACATATTAGTTCATATAATTCTCACAACAAATTTAGGAGATAAATGTTATTATTCTCATTTTCCATAGTTGTAAAATAGGTGAAAGTTCACATTTAGAAAGCTGCATCCTAAGGATTCTACCCATTCCTGTTCAACACCCCAGGCTTCGACCCTTCCCCACACCAAGCTGTACTACGAGAGCTTCTGAAATCTTGCCTGCTTCTCTAACTGCAGCATCTTGGTGATGATTCCGTTAACCAAACTGAGAAAATGGAGACACAGAGCCAGTATAGGAAGAAAGGTAATAAATAAAGCCATGCATGGAGGGTGAAAATATACGTGAGACATACAATTGTAGAACTGAATAGATACAGGGAAATGTGGGTTTTGAATTTAAGAGGAAGAGCTGAATCATAAATTTTAAAATTTGGTAGTCTTTCAGATGTCTCGTTCCCTCAAATCTAAATCCTAAAGTAACTCTTCTTCATGAATTTTATGTGTCAAATCTAAGTCTAGCATATATTCATCAACATGTTTCTCTCTCTCACATAAGTAAACTGCCCCCCCAAAACACAGTATCTAATCTACACACTGTGCCAGGAGAAATACTGTTCGTGGTAAGAAAGAAAAGGATGAGAAAGAGATGGCAGAGAACGACACTTTGTAAAGAAAGGACAGATGTTTGCAATATGTAAACAGTGAGGTTTCTTGAAGGAGTGAGATTTAGAAGTACATATCTGGACATTCTTATGTTTACAGGATGTGGTCAAAAAGAAAAAGAAAACAAAAAGAAGAAAAATCTCTTTTTAAGCATGACATGTCAGAATTTGCCCATTTTGTCTTCTCTAGCCAAAAACAACATAATGAATTGAATCCATTCACAAATTTAGGTAAAGGTCATGGGTGATAAAACACTGGGTAGTAGAGATTTTTACATATTTTTAGTGAGTCAGTGATTCTCTTTAGGTCAATGATAATATGGTAAATTTTTCTTACCCCAAATCTTTAGCTTATTGCTTTTCCAGATCAGGATATTTCTACTCAGTAGCTTATAGAGTTGACAACTCATTTACCATAGTTTGTGTTTATGGAATAATTTAGCTTTTTGTCAATCTTGGTAACTTCTTTTATGATATTTCATCATTCGTTATTACATTTACTCAACTATGACTTAAAAATGCAGAAATATGCCAATCAGACTTTATCAGTTAGCATCTCTTATGTAGAAACAAAATAATACTAATGGTTAAAACTTGTGGATTATTTTCATGCCTTTGAAAATGGCATGAAAATAAGAAATAAATTAACCAAATCTTGGTAGTCAGAAATACAATAATTTAAAATAATATTATCTTGAAAAGTAATTAATTAAAAATAATCTATGGGGGGGAGGGGATAGGTGTATACAGACATAATGAGTGCGATGCGCACTGTCTAGGGGATGGACATGCTTGGAGCTCTGATGGGGGGGCAATATACTAACCTAAACTTTTGTACCCTCATAATATGCTGAAATTAAAAAAAAAATCTATAAAAAAAGTAATCTAATGGCTTTAAGTCAAATGTTTTCCTAATTTTTGTGTATTCTAAATTTTTACCAAATTTCTTCACTTCATATTATTAAGGGTTTGTTTTCATTCTTATTTTTACTTAAATAACTTTTTCTAGTCACAGAAATTAAAAACCGCATATATACTTTTCTTATTTTCAAGCTTACATGAAGCCTATGGAAAATATGGAAAAAAAAGAATTGTAGGGTTATAATGTTTCAAATATTAAGTAAGTGGCCATCCAAGTGGATATCTTCTCTCATTTTCTCTTTGTTTTGGAGATATTTCGTTTTCTTTCCATTCCTAATTCTTATAAACCACTATAATGATAATGGCTTGAAAACTACAGTGATGATTCATGCCTCTTTCAAGTGGATGGGCAAACCAACAACATCAATAGGAAAAATAAATTAGAATATTCAAATAAATAAATAAATAGACATTTAGTTTTTAATTTTTGCTATGTTTACAAAAATTTAATAACATAAATTAGATTGTGAGCTTAATTTGCTATTCTAATGATATTTTCATTACATAAAATTCATCGATCAGAATTTGGGTAGTCATGTGATTATTGCCCAAATGGCATACTTCTGAGAGAGGAGTCAATAATCAGACAATGGGGCAACAGTATAGACAGGGCCTAGCCAGGTGTTGTGGCTCACACTTATAATCCCAGCACTTTGGGAGGTGGCCAAAGCAAGAAGATCGCTTGAGGCCAGGAGTTCGAGACCAGCCTGGGCAACATAGAACATATTTGTTTCTACAAAAAAATAAAATATAAAAAATATTTTTTAAACAGTATAAACAGGGCCTGTCCCAGGCAAACCAGATTTACTTTACTGTCAACAGAATCCCAATCTTCAGGATTTTCTCCTAAAGGAAAATCAAAAAGCAATAATAGATACATTTTCTGTCAGCAACCTACATACAGAACATGTAACTTCAAAATTGTAGTTTTAATTTCTTCCAGTTGATTTTGTTAGATTTACTATGCAGACCTTCACATCCTCTCCTAGTTTTTATATTTCCAAGATTTCTTTCTTTTCCCAGTCTTTGCATTGGTCAGGACAGTCAGTACCAGGTCAAAAAGCGGTAGTGACAGCAGGTATCATTGTCCTTCCCTGATCTCACAAGGAAACTTCCATTCAGAATGGTATTTGCTATTCATTTTGCTATGTGGGTATTATAAAAATATCCAATTATAATTACTAATAAATGCCCTTTCTAATAATTTCATCTGCTGCTGCTTTATGTGTGCCTTTGGAGTCTCTGCAATTGAGTTTGTATATGTTTATGGTTATTTCATCTTCTAGATTTATTCTTATTACTAATACGTAGCATCCAGCTTTGCCCCTGAGGTGTATTTTATCTCACATTCCACATCGTCTGTCATTATTGATTAGTTTACCCTGTTTAGGGACTAGACTTTATGTATTCTCTCCTATTTTACATACCATACTTCCATTTCCTACTTGTTTTGCCCCTTTCATGTTTTTCATTGAACAAATTAAACTCTTTCCTGCAATTTTGAAAGTAAAACATTCTATTTATATTCTCTGGTTATTGCTTCTGACTTAATAAGACCCATATTTTTGTGCATTTTCCCACATAAACATTTTAAATTTCTCTATATCTATGTGTACACCCAAAATGAGAAAACATCAGCAGGCTGTCTCCTCTTTCTGGTTACACTGTGCAGACATCTCAGCCCTGCCTCATTTGCCCTATGGATGTAATCTGGTGTTTTAGGTTAAAAATAATCAATGTACTAATTTATTCATTCACCCTTGTGTGTGTGTGTGTGTGTGTGTGTGTGTGTCCGTGAGCTTACTAGTAGATATGTTTCTATTCTTGCTTGTGAAATTCTTCAAAAAACATTTTTGAAAAGATTTTTAAGTCCAGCATTACATTGGAAAATAACCTTTGTGTCAATCTCATATTTAACTTCTTGTTTATTTTGCTGTCGGAGACTGAAGCTGAAGCTCTTTTACTTCAAACACGGAAAATGTTACTGTCTTTTCTTTTATCCAGTATTGCCACTGTGATACCAGTCTCGTTCCTGTTCCATTGTACATTATCACTTCTTTCTCCTCTAAGATTTTTTTTTTTTTTTTTTTTTTTTTTTTTTGAGACAGAGTCTCACTTTGTTACCCGGGCTAGAGTGAGTGCCGTGGCATCAGCCTAGCTCACAGCAACCTCAAACTCCTGGGCTTAAGCGATCCTACTGCCTCAGCCTCCCGAGTAGCTGGGACTACAGGCATGAGCCACCATGCCCGGCTAATTTTTTTGTATATATATTTTTAGTTGGCCAGATAATTTCTTTCTATTTTTAGTAGAGACGAGGTCTCACTCTTGCTCAGGCTGGTCTCGAACTCCTGACCTCGAGCGATCCACCCGCCTCAGCCTCCCAGAGTGCTAGGATTACAGGCGTGAGCCACCGCGCCCGGCACCTCTAAGATTTTAGAATTTTCTCTCTTTCTTTGCTGGTCCCAAATTTCACAATGCATGTGTCCGTGTGTAAGGGATTTTGTCATTCCGTTTTTCCTTCTTACCTAGCTTGTACTGCAAACCATGAACTTTTTTGATCTAAGGGTCTTATTTAACATATCTTTTATTCTGAAGAAAATTTTTTCATTTTTTCTAAAATTTTTTGTCCTCTATTAATTGCTCTATTTTTTAATTGAGATAGAATTTCTATACAATAATATTCAGACTTTTTAGTACACAGTTGTATGAGTTTTGACAAACACAGTTGCATAACCACCACCACAATAAGGTACAAAACAGTTCCATCCCTACAAAACATTCCCTCATGCCACTGTGTAATCAACCACTATTAACATCCCCAAACCTGGCAACACATGACCTGTTTTCTGTCTCTATAGTTTTGCCTGTTCAGAATGTCATAGAATGGAATCACATATAAGTAGCCTTTTGAGATTGGCTTCTTTCACTTAGCATGATAAATTTTAGTTTTATCCATGCTGTTGTGTATATATCAGTAGTTTGTTCCTTTTTGTTACTATTAATAGTATTCCATGCCATAGATTTACCACAGTTTCTATGTATTCATCAGTTGCTGTTATTTCTAGTTTTTATCTATTATAAACACAAGCACTATAAGCATTTGCATAAAGGTGTTTGTGTAAGTGTAAATTTTCATTTCAATTGGGTAAATCCCTAGGAATGGGACTTCTAGGTCATAGGTGAAGTATAATTTTAATTTTTTAAGAAACTGCCAAACTATTCTCCAAAGTGTCCCAACAACTTTGCATTTCATCAGCAATGAATGAGAGTTTCAGTTGTTCTACATCCTCACCAGCACTTGGTAGGGTTGAGTTTTTGTTTTGTTTTTTATAATTTAGTCATTCGAACAGATACATAATGGTATTTCAGTATAGCCTTAATTCATTCATTCATGCATACATTCGTTTTAGAAACGGGGTCTCACTCTGTCAGCTAGGCTGGAGTTCAGTGGCGTGATCACAGCTCACTGCAGCTTTGAACTCCTGGACTCAAGCCATTTTTCTACCTCAGCCTCCTGAGTAGCTGGGACCACAGACAGAGACCACCAGGCTCAGCTAAATTTTTTTATTTTTTGCAGAGACCAGGTCTCACTATATTGCCAAAGTTGATCTTGAACTCCTGGCCTCAAACAATCCTTCTGCCTTGGCCTCCCAAAGTGCTGGGATTATAGGCATGAGCCACCACATCCAGCAGAATGTCTTTTCATATGTTTATTTGCCATTTGTGTATCTTTAGTGAAGTAGCTATTCAAATATTTTGCCCAAATTTCAATTGGATTGATTGCTTTCTCATTATTGAGTTTTGGGGGTACTTAAGATATTCTGAAGAAAAGTCCTTTATGAGATCTATGTTTTGCAAATAGTTGTCTTTTAATTTTATAGATGATTTATTTTGAAAAGTAGAAGTTTGTGATTTTGGTAAAGTTCAATTTATATTTGTTTCTTCTCTGCATATGTGTTTCATTTGAACATAATTTATATTATGTTTCTTTTATAGTTTTGCTGCCATAGCTAATAAATCTTTGTCTAACTCAAGATTACAAAGATTTTCTCCTAAGTTTTCTTCTAGAAGCAATATAGTTTTTTATTTTATAAATTGAGGTTAGTAAAGGATTTTTAGTTACTTTTTCTGTATGGTGTGAGGCATAGACCAAGGCCCTTTTTTTCATGAGGTTGTCCAATTTTTCCAATACCATTTAATAAAAAGGGTAGCCTTTCTTTATTTAATTAGATTTGCAACTTTGTCAAAAAATTAACTGACCATAAGAAAATTAATTGACCATATAGAGCTGCATATATCTCTAGATTCTCTATTCTGTTTCATTTCATTTGCCAAAATGACAGTGACTCGATGATCACAGCTTTATAATAAATCTTTAAATCAGGTAATGTGAGTTCTCTAACTGTGTCCTTTCTCAAAATTATTTTGGCTCTTCTAGTTCCTTTGCCTTTCCATATAAATTTTAGTATCAGTTTGTAAATTTCTATAAAAAATTCTGCTAGAATTTTTATTGGAATTGCATATAATCTATAAATCAATTTGGGGAGAAATGATATTTTAATATTGAATATTCTGGTAAGAACACAGTATATATCACCATTTAGGTCTTCTCTGATATATTTCATTAGTGATTTTTTTTAGTTTTCTACATACAGATCACTGGCATAATGGAACTATTACTATTTCAATTTCCAATTGTTCATTTCTAGTATATAGAAATGCAACTTATAAATTTATAAATTAACCTTGTAGTCTATAAACTTCCTAAACTCACTTATTAGTTTTAGTCACTTTTTTTGTAGATTCTTTGAAATTTTCTAGAGACAATCATGTAACTTACGAAGATAGCTTCATTTTCAGTTCGAATGCTTTTTATTTCATTTTCTTTCCCTATTGAACTGACTAGGACAGTGATAAATAGGAGATGTGATAGCGAACATCTGTGCTTTGGTCCCAGTTCTAAGGGACCTAACACAGGAGCTCCCACATACAAAAAACATATTCCACTAGAACGAAGCAAAGAAATAACAGTGGCATCATAATTGCCAGGGACTTCAACACCCCACTGACAAAACTGGACAGATCATTGAAATAGAAAATTAACAAAGAAACACTGGAATTAAATGGGACTCTAGAACAAATAGACCTAACAGATATTTACAGAACACTCTACCCAAAACATACAGAATATACATTCTTTGTATTAGCACATGGGACATTTTCCAAAATTGATCACATCTTAGGCCACAAAACAAGTCTCAGCAAATACAGAACAATTATAATCATACCACATATTTTTTCAGACCACAGTGGAATAAAACTAGAAATCATTTCCAAGATGAACTCTCAAAACGACACATATACAAGGAAAATAAACAATGTGCTGCTGAACCATCCTTGGGTCAATGATGAAATTAAGATGGAAATCAAAAAATTATTCAAACTGAACAACAAAGGGGACACAAGCTTTTAAAATCTATAGGATACAGTGAAAGCAGTGCTTAGGGGAAAGTACATTGTTGGTGGGATTGCAAACTAGTACAACCCCTATAGAAAACAGTATGGAGATTCCTCAAAGAGCTAAAAGTAGACCTACTATTCAATCCAACAATCCCACTACTGGGTATCTTCCCAAAGGAAAGGAAATCATTTTATCAAAAATACACCTGCACTCAAATGTTTTTCATGGCACAATTCACAGTTGTAAAGATGTGGAATCAACTTAAGTGCCCATCAATTTATGAGTTGATAAAGAAAATGTGATACACACACACACACACACACACACACACACACACACACACCATGGAGTACTACTCAGCTCTAAAAGGAATGAAATACTGTCTTTCACAGCAACTTGGATGGAACCGGAGACCATTATGCTGAGGGAAGTATCTCAGGAATGGAAAAACAAATACTACATGTTCTCACTAATAAGTGGGAGCTAAACAACGGGTACACATGGGCACAAAGAGACGTAAAGGACATTAGAAACTAATAAGGGTGGAGGGAGGTGAGTGTGAGGGATTAAAAACTTACCTGTTGGGTACAAAGAACTTCATTCTGGTGATGGGCACACCGAAAGCCTGACTTCAGCATTAAACAGTGTATTCATTTTTTTAAAAATTGTAACCTTTTAATATTTTGCAATAAAAACAAAAAGGCAAGCCCTAGATTGATGACCCAGGATCCCGATTGTGGGATGATGTGAGAACTCATCTGCTTTAATAAAAATTTTTATATAATAAGATATATAAACTTTAGGATTAAAAACAGGTATATAGGTATAAAGGCAAAACTTTAAATAAAAATTGGACCAAAATGTACCTATCATGTTGTGTCCTGCTATCTTCACTCAGATTAGACTATGAATACTTTCCATGTTAAGATATATTTACCTACAACATCATTTCAATAGCAGTAAGTATACCATTTAATGCATATACTATAATTCATTTAACCAAGTCTTCTATTAGTGATCATTTAGAGATTTTTCATGTTTATATATTATAAAGAATTCTGTGTTGTATATTCTACATCTAAACAATTGGCCCTATACTTAATTTTTTAAAGATGATTTTGAAGTAAAGGAATAGCTGGATTAAGGGATATGCATTTTTAAAGAATTTGCTATCTATTTTTGCCCAGGAATAGGTAATATAGATTATTCAAATTTCACTTGTCAAATTCTACCATAATCTACCATAGAAAAAAATTCTGAGAAAAGTGGAGATAAGATAGCCCTGGTTTGACAGAACAAATCATAAGAAATAACATTCTAGTTTTTATTTGGAAGGTTTTGACTTAATTCCACTTAACTACCAAGTAGACAAAAGCCATTTCAATATATACCATATTTTCTTCTTCTAACTTATGTGTCCCTCTTTATAAAGAATTAATTAACACTTGATGGCCGAGCATTGTGTCTCACGCGTGTAATTTTAGCACTCTCGGAGGACAAGGTGGGAGGATAGCTTGAGGTCAGGAGTTCAAGACCAGCCTGAGCAAGAGTGAGACACACCCCCACCCCACTTCCAATAAAAATAGAAAAATTAGCCGGGCATGGTGGCGCATGCCTGTGGTCCCAGCTACTGGGGAGGCTGAGAGAGGAGGATCGCTTCAGCCCAGGAGTTTGAGGTTGCTGTGAGCTAGGCTGATGCCACAGCACTCTAGCCTAAGAAACAGAGTGAGACTCTGTCTCAAAAACAAAAACACTTGATGAGGGCAGGAAACAAAGAATAAAACCCATTTGATTTGATTTCATTTTGTTTAAAAACCCTTTAAATCTCTAGTCTGTGAGTTGTCTAGCCAAGGACTGAAATAATATTGACAGATTTCTTTGGGAATATCTCCCTTGCAAGTGCATTGGACTTTATGAAAAGATGTTTTCATAGCTACCTAACTGTCTCTTTTTACCTCCACACACTCACCTTTCTCCCATGGCGTCCCATCGGTTTCCACTCAAATCACAGAGAAGGCCGACTGAGGGGTAATCACACATATACAATTCATAACTTAAACCTTTCGCATTCACTATTTGCTTTCTCATGTCTTCACAGATGGGATGAAAAAGAGGAACCTGTGGAAAGAAAATTTGTAAAAATTAAACTGGTTCACTGAAGTGGGGGCTGGCAGACTTCTCTGCCCTAGTAGTTTGAAAGCAGCCATAGACTGTAAACGAATGAGGCTGTGTCCTAACAAAGCTTTGTTAACAAAAACAGGCTGGGGGTAGATTTGGCCTGTGTGCTGTAATTTACCCTCTCTGCATTGAACTCCCTTTCCATCTCAAACTTTACAAAAACTTAATCACAGAAGTTTCTGTAAGTGGACTAAAAACCAACATTTGGATTTTCCATTTTATTTTCTAGAATGATTTCCACATCTCTACCTATAGAAACAAAAAGAAAGTGTGGATGAAGTCAAAGTGACATCCACACTATCTGGGGGATGGGCACACTTTGTCTCAAACGGTACAAAAGGAATTTATGTAACCAAAATGTTTATAGCCCCATAATGTTCTGAAATTAAAAAAAAAAAGGAATTAAAGCAACATTCGAATCTCTTTTAATTTTTCCAATAATCCCATTGAAGTTTCTATTTGCTTTGTATAGAGGAACTGACTAGTGTTTACTAAAGTGTCCAGTCTTCACCAGAGGCACATCCCTGTGGAATCTGTCACCAATTGAGCTCTTCAGTGGTGGTCCCTAACTTTCCAGTCTGATCTTCAAGATAGTTCCAAAATCTCTGAATTGGTTCAACCTGGAGAGTCACTGAGGTTCCCACTCTGGTCCCACTGGGAGGGAGGGTCTGCCCAAATACAGCATATTCTTGGCCCTTGGTAGGCTCAGCAATGATATCTTTTGTTACCCTGATGTAACTCTTTGTGTGTGGTAGAGAATATATCTCACATTTCTCTAGAACTGCCAGAAATATGTCAAGGCTAATTTTGTTCTCATTAGTGTAACATATTTGATTAATTTTTACCACAAATTTTTTTGACTCTTACCCACAATGGGACATTTTCATAGCTTTGCACCCTTTAACTGTTTAACATAATGCTCAATATATTACTCAGAAAGTTGAAGAGACTTTTTCCACAAAATGTGTAACAACTGGATGAATATGCTCCAAAAAGTCTGATTTCAAACATCTTGTAAATAATAAAATCCAAACCAGGTTTATATTAAGGAAATTATGAGTCAAAATAAATTTTATGCCTAACTTAAATCTTTTACAGTGTTTGACAAACAATGGAAATGGCATGAAAATAGGATACTGTTGTAATACTCAGTATACTTTCCCAATATTTAATTTTACCACATATTAGAAAATCATATGTGTTTCTAGAACAAAAAAGACTGGAACATTTTCTTTAATTGTTTTAAAGTCATCAATCACTCACTTTCTACTGATTATTTTTCATAAGTATGTATCATGTGCGTCTCCTACATTAAAAAATAAATTGCCTACTGCACACACACTATCCAGCTATCCTTCTACTTCTCTTTCTTTTCAACTAAGCTTCTTGAAAAAATTACCAATTTTGATTCCTGATCCCTTCCACCCCATTCCTCCTTCACCCCACTGCAACCCAGCTGTCTCCCTGCCATGCCACTGAAACTGCTGCTGTCGGGGTCACTGGTGAATTCTTTTTTAATAGATCTGCTGGGGAATTTTCACTGCTTGTTGAGCACTCCATCCTTGAAACGCTTTCTTCCATTGATTTCCATAATTCTAACCTCATTTCCTTTCACATATTTTTTAAAGGTTCTCTTATGTTGCCATCGAAATAGGAAATAATTCTCCAGGTTTAGTCCTATGCTACCGTCTCTCTTGCTCTTCACATGCCCCGCCCGTGATTTCAACAATGTCCGTGGTTATAAATCTCAAATCTGTAAGCTAGATTTCTGTAGAGCCCCAGACTGTGTGCACGCCTGCACACAGCTACTTTGGTGGCTTCTGGGCATTCTAAGCTCAACACTTGCTCACCTCTGCTTTCCCTCAGAGCATACACCTGTGAGGCTAGACTGGCAGAAGACGAGGCTGGACAGACCAAGGCTCCTGTGAGCCATCCTGAGCTCTTATGAGAATCAAAAATCCATCGACGTGTTATAAACAGGGCTTCAGAAGATCACAGTGGCACGTTAAAGTTTGTAGGCTTTAAACTGTATTAATTCATAACTGAATGACATCTTAGAAGTTTAATGTGTCTGCTGCCTCCTGGGGAATGAGAAGAGAAGAAAAGAAGAGGAGAGGAGAGAAAAGAAAAGGGGACAAATGCTTCAGGCTGAGCAACTTCGTTAAAGGGAGGGGGCAAAATCCAAATCAAATGCCACATTGAGTACTGGATACTCAGGGGAGAAAACTTTCCAGCATAGATCATGATGCAGTAAATGAGTGAGAATTACAGACCTCCCTGCAGAAGCTGTGGGCACCTACATTATCCGGGATGGTACCGATTCTTGTGAATCTTCTGGCACAGTCACCACTTAGTAGAAATCATTAAGATTCTAACTTCACTAGCAATAGGGCTTGGAAAATTACAGTGTCAATTCCTAATTATGTTTGGGCAGGAGTTCATCTTAAACAATGTGGTCTTAATGTTGTTTATAAGAACATCTTGGAAAGATAACTTTGTTTTGAGAAATTAAACTTTCTTAGCTGAGCTCCTATAAACAAATACATAAAAGACTATAGCTGGGTGCAGTGGCTTGCGCCTGTAGTCCCAGCTACTCAGGAGGCCAAAGCCGGAGGATCGCTTGAGCCCAGGTGTTTGAGGCTGCAGTGAGCTCTGATCACACCACTGCACTCCAGCCTGGGCAACAGGGAGCAATACCAGGGAGCTTTATCAAATAATACTGTATTACTCAACTAATACTGTCACACTCTGGCTTCTGGGCTTTGTTCATGTCTTTGATTATACATTTCCTCAAGCTGGATTTCAAATTATTTATTTGTTAGAATGATAAAATAAACAAGGCTTTCCTGTAATGAATGAAATTTTACAAATTCTTCCTGAGATTAATTGTTGATTAAAAAGCTTTTTGTGATCTTTGTAAATGCTCTTTTTGTTTCATTATTGTAGATAACTTAGGAAACATTTACCAAGGAATTCTTGCATTTTAGGGATAATTCCATGTCAGGTAGTTGACTTTGAATATGTCAACAATGCTTAATAGAATGTGTTCGATCTTTTAACTAACAAATAGCCACTGTTAATAATTTCCTTTCTGCCTTTAACCAATTTCACAGCCACTCATAACTCCTATATAATCCAGATCCAAGCTCAGGCCACCTGACTCTTGAAGAAATAAACAATCTCGACTCGACCCCCCAATTTCATAGCTTCAATGCCTTTCTTGACATTTCTGAATTCCCAAGGGCTTTTTCAGCCAGGCATTTTAACAAGAAAGCTGGATTTCTTAAGAATATACTTTCTAACAGATCTTTTGGATGACTCTATCAGTTGTAAGTCCCTATTATCCAATAAATACTTAAAATCCTGGTGAAACATTTTACATAGATACAAATCTAACTGCCTGAATACCCAAATCACAAAGGGATGAAGTCAAGTTTCATTTGCTCCATTTCTGAGTTTATTCCTCTAGTTCAGGATTGGAATAGGTAAAACTTACTTTTTTTCATGGCCAGGAACTGGCACCGCTAATGCCTGCACCACGGACACCGGTACTCTGGACGTGGCACACGAGGGACACGCTGGGCGCTGCCACTGCATGAGGGGGGGATCCGGAGCAGCGCACCTGCCGTCCTCATCTCCGGCCGTGACACAAAAACTCAACTGCGCAGCCCTGCGTCCCAGAAAAGGCACGTGTCCAGCGACGCCAAGAGCAGGGACAGCCCCCTGCTATTCCTCTCACGCTCCGTGCCGCCCCTCCTCGTACAACCTTCTTCCCTCCATCCGGAGAGGCCTGTCCCGGCACACTGGGCCAGCTCAGCCGCCCGCCGCGCCCCAACCCGCTCTGCTGTCCTCTTCTCAGTGGCTTCCGTGCCGCTGAGTAGTTTACGCCTTCATCGCATTTATTATTTATCGGCGGTCTCCCCCGCTAACATGCAAGTTCTACCAGGGCAGGCATCTGGGTCTGCGGAAACCCTTCTCCCTGCAACCTCTTCCCGCTCCGCCGTTTCCCATCTGACCACGGCCTTCCGACCGAGCTTCCCACGCCCCGTCTCCGCCTGGCTCCTCCCCAGCCGGCCCGGAACCCACGGCAGCAACCTCAAACTGCCTTGGTCAGGGTCCCAGACAGCTTCTGTCCTTCACTATTCACCTCTGCCCAGCCCCGGCCCTGGACAACCTACTGTCTGCAGCTCTACTCTGGGCCCCCAACATTAACAGGACAGTCATGAAACTGTGCCCGTGAGGCGCCATGAAACATTTCCTACCCCAGGTCGCAGCGGCTCACCCTTTGGTTGACTCGGTGGACTCTCTCCGGCACCTGCGTGGATCTTCCTCAGTCCCCAGCCAGGCAGTCTAAACACTCGGTCTGGGTCCTGCCTCCGCAACGACTAAGACAAATCCTTTGTCACGAACCCCTCATGCACCTTTCCCTCCCCCTCAAACTAGCTGTGTCTACGGACTCCTAAATTTCTCTGTATTTTCAGGTGCCTACTCCTTCGTTAGCCGCTTTTCAGGGAAAGAGCTGCCTTTCTCCTTGCTCAAATCAGGCTCTCTACCTATACCAGAGGGAACTGCCTCTGCTACCTCTTCTGGAAGGTCATTCCACTGGGAAGGCCCCCCAGTGGGGGGAGGAACCACGGAGACGTGGGGAAACCTCAGCCCCTCATTTCTGTTCTTCCTCCCCTGCCTAACCCTTCTCTGTTTGCTGATATGGTAGTAGTTTGAGCTGCTACCTAGTGAAGGTAACAAGGTAACCTAAACCAATCTCAGTAGTCATTCTCACCTGTCTTCAAACCTGGACTGCATTATCTCCAGTAAGGAACCAATAAATATTTGTTAAAAAAAAAAAAAAAAAAGAGGGCCAGTGAATGAATGAAACCCTCATCTTCTTTGAAGGAACAACGCAAATTTTACCTCCTTCATAAAACCTTTCCCAACTGCCTTTTTACTGTAAACCAAAATAAACTCTCCTAAATTCCTTTGGAAGTTTTGTGCGAAGCCCTTACTAGGTCCTTAATGGTTTGTTTCCTTGCATTGAAATTATCTTTAAAGATATGCCTTCCTATGCAACCACACTATGAACTTTTTAAAGACAAACGTATGTTTTATACCTCTTTGTTTTCCCAGAGCTAACAGAATGTGTGCACAAAGTAATTATTCACACCTTTCTTTCTTTAAAACCATGTCATGCAGTGGCCCTGGAGGTTAGGAATAGTGGAAAGGTGATCCTTACATAAACTCCATTTCTGAACTTCTACAAGCCAGGCAAATTGGGTTGATTATTTTTTCAGGCTCTGCACAACTACATATGAGATTTTTAAGCAAGTTGGTAAAATAAGGCTGGTTGAATCATGATTAATGAAAACAATAGCAAGATGCTAAGAATCGCTGATTCCTTTCGCATTACTCAAGAAGAGATCATTACCAATTGGAGAGGAATGTAATAAAAACTTAACTACAAATAGATAAGAGAGTTATGGATGATTTCAATACTTTAAATTTTAGAATTGTTTCAAAGTCTCTACAATTAACAAGTATTTCCTTTATAGTAAAAAAAAAAGAAATCAAATATTATTTCCAGAAGAGAGAAGCATTTAAATGGGTTTCCACCATGTGCCTTCTATAAAAACAGGCTCTAGAGTGGAAGCTACTTTGTAGATGTACTTTAAAACTATAAAAGAGTTAAGAAATCAGTATTCTTGGCTTCTAGTCCCAGCATTACTCCAACTGACTAGGTAACCAGGAAAAGTCAGCATCTTGATGCCATAATTTTTTCTTATTTGAAAAGAACTGAGCAATCTCATATCTAGAACCTTAAAAATCCAGTTTCATTTTCCTTCTTTAGGATGAGGTGGTAAGCCCTGTGATGCCTAGTATGATTGCATTCTTTACCCTCAGTTCCTGCTAGTTCTAAAACATTGGATTTAATTTTGAAAGTAGGAACCTGGGAAAATACTCTAGGAATTCTGTGATCAGGGGTCATCTTCAAGGAGCCATTTGGAATAATTAGTTATCATCATTTCTTAGCTTCATCTTATTTGGAAGCAAGAATTATATTTAATATTGAAGTGTTTAATGAGTTTTAACTGTAGTGCTGTCTTGGTGAGAAGGATTTTGCAGTATTTTTTATAATGACACCATCAAAGACCTATGAATTAGAATTAAAGTATCTAAGGCCTTAGGGCTCTGGGAGCCAGCTGATGACTCATGGTCTGTAATAAACAGATGGTACTAATAAAACAGTTCCTTGGAATTGTACACACGGAAGCAACACATGGTCAGAATGAACTAGAATTAAAACTGAGGATGAGGACTGTAGGTCTACAGTTCCCATAAAAGCAATGCCAGAGATGTTCTAACCCAGTTCACTTTTGTGTCCTGAATGAGTTTTCGAAGACTCACATCAGACTTATGGGAGGACTTCAAATTTATGGAACTAATTGCATGTTTTTAAATGACCATAGTATGAGTAAGAGTAACTGGAATTGCTCATGAAAGCTAAGTAAAAAGTCAAGATGTACAATTCCATAAAGACGGTAGGCAAAATAAAGGCCTTCCAAAGATGGCCACACAGCCTAATCCCTGGGAACTGTGAACGTGCTATGTTACATGGTAAGGGGGAATTAAGGCTGCAGACAGAATTAAAATTGCTAATAAACTGACCTTGAGAAGGGGAGACTATCCTGGATTATCTGGGTGGGCCCTAGGTAATCACAAGAGTCCTTATAAATGAAAGAGAAGTCCAAATACTGAGTGTCAGCGGGATATGATGTGAGAAAGCTGGCCTGGTCTCTGCAGGCTTTGAAGATGGAAGAGGGCAGGTGTGCACCTAGAAATGCAGGTGGTCTCTAGAAGCTACGAAAGGCAAGAAACTGAATTTCCTGAAGCCCCTAGAAAGAGACACAGCCCAGCCAACACCTTGATTTTAGTCTGGTTGAGACCCATTTTGACTTCTGACCTTCAGAACTATAAAATAATAGATTTGTGATTTCTAAACCACTAAGTTTGGGGTACTTTGTTACAGCAGCAATTAAGAAACTAATACAATCAGTAAATATTTTCAATCCCTGAATCACTTCGTTGGAACGCACGCTTTCTTCTTACCATTACATAACAGTTTAACTCACTTTACATATTCATCTACAAACATTGCCACACTTGTTCAGGGACGGGGCCATGACTTATTCGGTTTCGTATCCTTAACAACTAATGCATATCCTGGTTCATGGAAGTTAAATAAACAAATTCAGTAGTTTTTTGCTTAAATCACATGGCTATAATGTGCAGTCAGTCAGTTGGCAATCATGGACAGCTTCATCCTTAGTGCACTTTGGGAATTTTAGTGTAATAATTTACCTCAAGCATTACCTCATTTCTCTCTGGCTTTTACTCTAATCATAAAATTTTAGAGATGGACAATGTGAAATTGTGTGCCCTGCTCTCATTCTAGATGAAGCACCGAATAGTGAATTTTTCCCATCCATCTCATCAAGCATTAGATCCTGAACCAACCCTCTTTCCAAAACAAAATGCTGACTCTACACATTCAAAATTGTCATCATTGGCAGGTGCGAGAACACTAATAATGCTTCATGTCCTGATAGCAAACTAACAAAGTGACCTAAAAAGTATTAATAAAAGCACAACCCTTTCATGTAAGAGGAACAGCCTCATAGGAGGAGGGGAAGACATCTTATTCCTATGATATAGCAAAGCGCCAATTGCCTGGAGCAAGTATTTTTTATATAGAGAAGGAATAAAAAGATATTTTATATAATTTGTTTATATATAACAAATCATCCTCCAAGTGGTTTGGTCTAAAAATATTTATTTTCAAAACTATTTTGCTACTTTTTCTGATTCAATCTTCAAGCTGTGGAAAAAGAGAAATTATTTTCAAATGTCTGGCTGCTCACCAGTGAACTGTTTGAAAAGACAACGGTCTGTCTGAATTGACCATCAGAAAATGCCTTGAAGATGAAGTGTGTCCTGTGATAGTAAACATCAAATAGAATTTTCTTATATTGGGTATTTATAGTTAATCTTGAATTCAATGTTCTATTCTTAGGTTGGGTCAGGAAGAACAAAACACATTTATAATGTGTTTCATGAGGTCAAAGATTCTTTTCTAGAAAATAAAATAAATGTTCAGCTGGTTTTAAAATGTTATCATCAACTTGACATTTCTATGTATTTTTCTCCTCTCTTTCTCATTTTCTTAGATCTTTCTCTTCTCTGTTGTCTGCTTCTACCTCTTCCCACTCTTCTCCCTTTTTTATTTCTGACAAAGTCTTAGGAGAGTTGGACTGAAAAATGTTATGACTTTAATAGTCAACAAATATGAAAAAAAAATTGATGCAGAAACCTGATGACATGGAAGAAAATAGAAGTTTGAGAAGCTGTTGTTTTTGTTTAGATGGGTGGAGGAAGATTGTTTTTGTTTTTAATAAAATGCCTAGAAACGTTTTTTAGAACTTACGCACATCTTCACCACCAGAATGCTCTTAGTTAATGTATATAGCACTAGTTATCTTATATTACCTTATTTTATTATTATTGTCTTATACTTTTACATAATTATTAACTGCCACCTAATAGTACTGATGACTTTCCTTTAAATATAGTGGAAAACATTTCCTTACAATATTTTCATTTCATCTATCATTGCAATAGTTTAAATGCATTAAAAATAAAACAAATTCCATCCAATTTTAGATGGACCTCAAATATATAACTTAATGAAAACCAGAGTGTTCTGAGTCAATTCAATGGACAAGAGGGAAATCCTCAATAAGCTAAAATAAGAGCATGATGTTTAAATTTAAATGACCATCAAGATCTGGCAAAACTACATTGATTTATAATTTTAAAAACTAATATTCCATATCAAGTATCAAGAAATCAGTAACAAGAGAAATCATGGAAAATTAACAAAAGTGGAAATATGCTCCTGAACAACTATTGAGTCAAAGAAGAAATTAAAGGGGAAATTTAAAAATATATTGAAACAAGCAAAAATAAAAACACAACATACCAACACTTGTGGGATACAGTAAAAGCAGTTCTAAGAGGGAAATTCATGTCCATAAACACCTACATCAAAAAAGGAGAAAGATCTCAAATAAACAACCCAATATTAACCCTAGAACTAGAAAAAGAAGAACAACCAAGCCCAAGGTTAGCAGAAAGGAAGGAAATAACAAAGATCAGAACAGAAATAAATAAAATGGAGTAGAAAAACAATAGAAAAGATCAACAAAACTAAGAATTAGTTTTTTGGAAAGCTAAATAAAATTGACAAGCCCTGAACTGGACAAAGAAAAAAGATTCAAATGAAAAATAATAATAATAAATAAAAAAGGAGACATTAGAACTTATAACACAAAAAATTCAAGGAATCAGGCCAGGCACAGTGGCTCATGCCTGTAATCCTTGCACTCTGGGAGGCTGAAGTGTTAGAATTGCTTGAGGTCAGGAGTTCAAGACCAGCCTGAGAAAGATAGAGACCCTGACTCTACAAAAATTTAAAAATCAGCTGGGTGTGGTGGTACGCACCTGTAGTCCCAGCTACTCAGGAGGCTGAGGCAGGAGGATCGCTTGAGCCCAGGAGTCTGAGGTTTCTGTGAGCTATGATGGCACCACTGCACTCCAACCTGGGCAACAGAGTAAGACCCTGTCTGGGAAAAAAAAAAAAATTGGACAATCTAGAAGAAATGGATAAATTCCTAGAAATATATAACCTACCAAGACTGAATAGTGAAGAAATTGGAAATCTGAACAATCTACAGAGGCAATCTACAGATTCAATGCAATCTCTATCAAAATTCTAATGTCATTCTTCACAGAGATGGAAAAAACAATCCTGAAACTAGTATGGAACCACAGAAGACCCCGAATAGCGGAAGCAATCTTAACCAAAAAGAACAAAGCTGGCATATCATACTACTGGATTTCAAAATATATTACAAAGCTACAGCCCTAGCCCCCTCTCTGGGTGTCTCTCGTCCACTTTGGCAACCCTGTTCCTCTGAAGCATTTAGCGCTCATGATCTTCTCCCACCCCCCAAAGAGCTGCCAGCCCTTCTAAGGAGGATGGTCATGGATGGATTATATAGAATTGAAAATCAAATCAACTTTTTCTCTGGTAATATTGTACTTAACCTATTCTGGAAATAAAAAAGAAATAATAGTAATTTATTGCTCACAGTTCTGGAGGCCGGGAAGTCAAAGACCAAGGCTCCAGCAGATCTGGTGTCTGGTTAGAGCTCATTCCTCATAGATGGTGCCTTGCATGTGTCCTCATATGAGAATGGGGCAAATGAAATCCCTCCGGCTTCTTTAATAAGGACATTAATCCCGTTTGTAAGGGTGGAGGCCTTATGACCTAATCACCTCCCGAAATCCCTACCTCTTAATACTACTGCATTGGAGATTAGGTTTCAACATATAAATCTGGGGGGGACACAAACATTCAGACCATAGCAACAAGCATACACAGAAAAAAGTGAAAGTATAGACATAGATATGGAGATATACATAGAAAAACATACTAACTAAAAAAAAGCCAAAATAGTTATATAAATGTCAAACAAAATAGACATTACAAGAAATGACCTAGTGCTGCAAGTATTAATATGGCTGATTCTTTTTTTGTTGTTATTGAGACAGAGTCTCGCTCTGTTGCCCAGGCTAGAGTGCCATGGCGTCAGCCTAGCTCACAGCAACCTCAAACTCCTGGACTTAATCAGTCCTCCTGCCTCAGCCTCCCGAGTAGCTGGGACTATAGGTGTGTGCCACCAAGCCTGGCTAATTTTTTCTATGTATATTTTTAGTTGTCCAGATAATTTCTTTCTATTTTTAGTAGAGATGGGGTCTCGCTCTTGCTCAGGCTGGTCTCAAACTCCTGACCTTGAGTGATCCTCCCACCTCTGCCTCCCAGAGTGCTAGGATTACAGGCGTGAGCCACTGCACCTGGCCAATATGGCTGATTCTTAATAAACAGAACATCAAGTTACAGAAAAATACATTCAGTACAATTTCACTTATACAGAATTTAAAAATATACAAAATTGTTCCATAATATTTAGCAATACTTATATATGTCATAATGCAATTTGGGAGGAAACACAAACAGCCTTGGAAGTGTTGATAACGTATTATTTCCTAAGGCAAATGATCTGGACGTACGTATTCATTGTATTGTTTTCTACATTGTTCGGTATGTTGTCTATGTATGTTTTTTCTCTATATGTTGGTATAACCTGAAATATATATGTGTTATATATTATTTTCATAATATATCTTTTAAATAAATGGAAGTAAAAAATGTTAACATTTTGATGTGTTTTAAGAATCATTACTTTTTTTTTTTTTTTTTTTTTTGAGACAGAGTGTCGCTTTGTTGCCCTGGCTAGAGTGAGTGCCGTGGCATCAGCCTAGCTCACAGCAACCTCAAACTCTTGGGCTTAAGCGATCCTACTGCCTCAGCCTCCCGAGTAGCTGGGACTACAGGCATGCACCACCATGCCCGGCTAATTTTTTCTATATATATTTTAGTTGGCCAGATAATTTCTTTCTATTTTTTTTAGTAGACACGGGGTCTCACTCTTGCTGAGGCTGGTCTCGAACTCCTGACCTTGAGCGATCCACTCGCCTCGGCCTCCCAGAGTGCTAGGATTACAGGCGACCGGCCTTAAGAGTCATTACTATTTTAATATATTTTAAACAAGAAGTTTTCTGGGCAATGTGATCTGGAAATAAAGCTGCATTTGCCAGTTGCCTTTAAATTATACTGCTCATTTTGTCTATCTTTTAGACTTGTAATCAGAGACAGATCTTGACACATGAGTTATCATTTTCCACCATACCATGCTCTTATAATTGCCACAAAAATAGTTATATTCTCTGATGGGCTCCAAATGTATTGCCTAAAGCTTATTGCTCAGTGGGTTTTCTTTCTAAACAGCTTGCTCCAACTGATCCTTTAAAAGTCAAGAACACAGGGATCTAAAAAATGAAACAATCAGAAATTCTCTGCTTGAGCACTTCCAGGGCCAAGCCAACCAGTGCCTGTCTCTCTTCCTCCTTTCCTCTCTCTCTCTCTTTCTCACCCTGTTTCTGTCTCTCCTCTCTACCTCCCTCTCATTTTCTCTAGCTCTCCTTTTCTTTAATAGAAAAGGGAATGAAGAAATAGGAACTATACAGTCCTGGTCTCCGTGGGGTCCTTCTCCACAATTCAGTCATTGGCTCATCTGCATTGTATTAATATTATATTTTACTGTCAGGTCTCTAGGAGCGAGCGGATTACTGGATGCCTCCTGAATGCTCAAGTCAGGATCTGGCCAAAAATGGAATCATAATTCACTGTTAATATACAGGAAGGAAAGCTGTTATTTTTCCTATTAGATGTCCTACAATCGATAGTCTCTTTTCTTACTATAGTTATACAAGTTCAGCTTTCTTCTTATTTGTTTTAACTGTTCCAGTATACTGTGTTTCGGTGAGTCATTTGGTCATTAGCAGCCCATACCTTCTGACCTAAACTGCACCGTGAAACAGGCCACGCAAACCTAATTAGTACCACTGGGAGTGTGAGGATGCGTAATCGACTCTCTGGATGCCTGGCTGTAGCATTAGTATGTCACATTTTTCTATGCTGGTAGGAAGGTAACATGTATTTTACTCCTTTCCATGATGAGGAAAATGGCAACAGGGGCCAATTTTAAGATACCCAAATTTATTACAAGTTTCCCAATTGGGCTGAAGGAAGTAGATCAAGATGTGCACAAACATTTAGCTGTTTGTGCAACTGTTTGTAAAATTGTGTAGCTATGTTTGCAATATTTGAACAAAATTAAAAGAACTTGAATATCCAAAAATAAGAGCTTGATGAAGTAAAGTATGGCGCTTTCATATAATAAACTACTAGACGCCCCTTTAAGATAATGTTTTAAAATAATATTTACTGGCAAGGAAACATGTTGATAATGTATTGCTAAATAAAAGATGAAAATTCAAAGCAGTATATATAGCATGTCTCTTTGTTTAAAAATAACCATAATAGGAAGTCTGGAAAGATATACACCAAGACAAAGATAACAGCAATTACCTCTGGGCTGTTGTCGGTACAAATGATTTTTTTTTCTTTTTTACATTTTACTTATCTATATCTTTCAATTATCTCATAAAAATCATATATTCACATATTACCCACATAATTTTAAAAAAGAAAAGAAATCTACTGGATTTAAATCCACTTAAATTAAAATACAGAATGACAGATTCAAGCAGACATCAACTTTTGTTTTTTAAAGGCAGGATAGCACTTCAGAATGTGAAACCTTAATTTTCTTCCTGCATTGGACACACGAAGAAAAAGGATTACTTTCCAAAATTACAAAAACAAATTCATATCAGCCTTTTGCAAAAGTAAGATTTACGAGATAGAGCCAGCTAAAGGAGGGGCTAGGAGAGATTAGTCAAATCAAGCAGCTACTAATTAATTCAAGAACCAAACCGTCTTATCCTTCGGGCTGAGCAAAACCATCTAGATAAAGTCCATCTAAACTGCTCCATAAATTGTGACAGTTGTTAGCTATGGTATTGGACACTTGGGAATGCCTGAGATAAGGACAGAGCCTCAGGCTGAGAAAGGATGCTGATGTAGCTCTTGCTATAGAATTATTTAGATGGATTTTCACTTCCTTGAAGAGTGCATGGCCTTAGGCAATGCACTTGGATGCATGTGGTAAAAACATTCATTATAATAATTTTTTGTCTATGTCTTGGATTAGGTGGCGCTCCCACTGAGAAGGCATGAGAAATTTTTAAAAACAGTGGTTTGAATTCAAAGTGGCTCAGCATTTATAAAAAATGAGGTTTGCTTTCCTTCTAACATTACTTTATTAATAGCACAGTCATGTAGGTGCCTTAGAGCACTGGTCTCTAGATACAATACACTAAGGATTATAATAAACATATTTTATTAAAGTCGGATTTTTTTTCAATCGGTTTTTGCCGTAAGTGCTATAATAGTCTCTGAAAGGTTCTAAGCTTCCATTATTCACTCACTTTGGCTGAAGTGAACTCTTGAAATACAAAAGAACAATATGATCCTGCCCCTCTCACCAACCACCCGTGCTTAAAAGCTTAATTGGCTTCCCATTGTTAAAACAGAAATCCTTAATTTTAGAGTGAGGTTGCAGATTTTACTCACATGGCATTCAGATGTGTGAAAAAAAAAAAGAAAAACTGCTTTATTTTCTATTAACTGATCTAAACTTACTTAAAAGACTTCACCCTGAGAGATAGCAAAGGAAAAAGAACCTGAACACTCAAATCATGGGGAAAGTTTGGTGCGTGCCCCTCTCAGCAGGCTCCAGGCCCGGCAGACTGTTTAGATGAGCTGGTAAATGCTGAGTCACAGCTCTAGCCCTCGCTTAACCTTCCTTCTAGGCAACAGTCCAGTTTGTAGGGAAAGTGGGGATAACACATGCTAGGGAGGGAGGAGATATAAGGTTGTTTGAAACTCCCACGTCTGCCACGCCTGGGATCTTTGGGCCCCGGCAGATCTGTGCCACGAAGTGGCCACTCTGCACCCTCCCTGCACTGGTAATGAAGCGCTGCTGTTCCCATCCTCCTCCTCTTCTGCTGTCCTTGACCACTCAGTCCCCATGCGCTGTGCCCTCTCTCTCCATGCTGGGCTCTCTAGGTCCCGCAGCTCACGAAGCACCACCTTGCACTCTCAAGATAGCATATAGGACACTTCTGTGTCCCACCTCCAAGTAGATGGATGCCTTCAGCTGACATATACAAACTTTGCACGTGAAAGGGCAAAAAGAAAAAGGCACGTTAATATTTTTCAAGTTGGATTACTACATGACCTGTTCTCAGTTACTCGTTTGGCAGCGTGTAATTCTAGCCACACAGGCATTTTATTAGTGTCTTTCAAACTTTTCCTTCCTGGGATGATGGGATAACAAGGACTAGATTTACCCTTCCATGGACAAGACATAAAACAATGGTTTATGGACACTGGTGACACAGGACTACGATTCCTGAGAAAAGGGAAACATACAGGATGAGCCCTACAATTGGATCAGCTTGCTACCTGAGGGGTTTCCAGGCTGCAGTGCAGAGAGGGTGCTGTAGTCTGGATGTAGCCCCTCTAAAATTCAGGTGTGAAAACTTAATAGCTGATGTGATAGTATTAAGAGGCGGGGCTTTTAAGAGATGATTAGCTCATGAGGGCTCCTCTCTCATGAGTAGGATTAAGACCCTTATAAAAGAGGCTTCACGTTTACCCTTCCACCTTCTACCGTGCAGGTGAGGACACAGCCTTCCTCCCTTGCGGAGATGCAGCAGCAAGGCACCACCTTAGAAGCAGAGAGCAGCCCTCACCAGAAAACCTGAACCTGCCATTGCCTTGATCTTGGACTTCTCAGCCTCCAGAACTGTGAGATAATAAATTCTTCTTCTTTATAAATTACCCAGTCTCATGTATTTGGTATAGCCGTGCAAAACAGGCTGAGATAGTGGAATAACCCAGAAGTCCATTGATTTCCCCAGTGAGGAAATGGATCTGAGAGTTCAAGGAGGCCAAGGCAGCTATAGTTCACAGGGCTGTGAAAATCATCAGGATCAAAATGGAATCACTTGAGTCAAGCCCTGACAAAATGGAGCTGGGGAAGGCTGTGAAGGGAGGGTTCTTGTGCACGTATGGTTGATAACTATTACAAAATAGATTTATTACAAAAGACTCTGCACAAACCACAATCTTGCACAAAGCCCATGACAACCTTACGTGGAAAACACTTCTGACAGGACGTCTATCCAGCAACTTCTTGTCCAACCTCTGACTGACGCCACCCTTGTTATCAATTCTTGTAGCCAAAGGTAATTGATTCAAAACAACTTGTGTAATTCTCCTCATTTTCCCTTTAAAAACTTCCCCTTGCGTCAACCTTTTTAAATATGCACATAATTTACCACAACATGTGTATTCTCATTGAAATGCTATTCCCAAATAAATACCAGGTTCATTTAGAAATTTCCCCCCTCTGTTTGTTGTTTAGTTTCACAGGACAAAGTCCTAGATAGGAGAAAACTACCACAGAAAGAGAGAAAGAGCTCCAGAGGGTCTCCCTTGAATCTTTAGCTGAGTATTGATCAGCATATGTATGTGAGGAAATTACCCAAGGCTGGAAAAAGAAACACCCAAAGGAGCAGTGGAAATAACCCCGGAGGCCCACCCAGAGCTGGGAATAGTTCATGCATCCACCAGTCAGAATGGAAAACCTCATAATTCAAGGGGTATTGGATAGAATATACAAAAGATTACTGTGTTACTAATAGGGCAAGATTAGCCTTAGACTAAAGGCTGCCCTGGTCCCAACTAACAAGTCTTAAATGCAAAAGACAGAGTCAAAGTGTTTCTAAGTAATTTAACACATCATAGAACAAATTCAAGGATGTGTTTCAAAATGCAAAAATACCCGGCTCCCAAAAGGGTAAAATTCCCATTTTCTAGCATGCAATCCAAATTACCAAATGTACCAATATGCAGGAAAGTAGAGCCAATAATGAAGAGAAAAATCAGTCAATAGAAACAGACCCAGAAATAACACAAATTTAGTAGACAAGAACATCAAAGCAGCTAGCATAACTATATGCCAAATGTTCAAGAAGCACTGAGGCTGCAGAGACATGAAAAATAAATCAAACCTCTAGGGATGAAAAATGCAATGTCTGAGTATTCTCTGACTACAGATCCTTAACACATACTGTTGTCTCTATCTGGAACACTGTTCCTCTCCCACTTCATTTGCCAAAAGCTAATCTTCAGATTTCATCTCTATTATAATTTCCTCAAGGAAGCTTTGCCTGACATACAACCTACACCATATCCCTTGTCTACATGATCTTACAGCTCCAAATACCATCCATTTAATTTCTTTATCACAAATATAATTTTACATGATTTGTGTAATCCCTATCTCCATTATTATCCCAAGCACTATGGTGACACGAGTCATATTTAGTTTTGTTCATATTGTCTAGTGCCTAGCATAGTATTTGTAAATCCAAAATTGCAGACAGTTCCAAATTTGCCAGTTCAAATATATAAATCTTGATACTTCAAACTAGGAACATCAGTATTTATTAATAAAAGGAAATATATGTAGTCAGCCTTTTAAATGCAGAGAGCCAGTAGGTTTTCCTTCTTAACACCTCCTTTTGTTAAGAACACAAAGTTTTTGCTTTTCTTTAACTGTAATACCCAAGAGATACATAGAATTACATGTCTGGTTCTGAAGCAGATAGCCCTAATCTCTAATCCTATTTAATCCTATATTTAAAATTTAATTTAAATTTAATCTTTAATCCTATATTTAAAATTGTGGAGAAGGATTGGTGGTATTAAATGCCCTCTGTGTTCCCATATTAATGATGTGCACTGGGAGTTTTCTGAAATATTAGATACATTTGCTATGGTTAACAGAGCAGGAGACATGAAAGTGTTATAGAATGCTAAAGGAAAAAGTTCTATTTAATAGCTTTTATAAAATTACTTCCAGCTGGTTTTACTTGAACAAAACTATTAAATTTTTTTTGCAACATCGATGTGATAACTTACAAATGGTAGGTCCTCTCTTGCATCTGTGATTTTTAACTGGGACCTCCGATGGTGGAGTAGAAAGCTGGTGGGGACTCTGCAATGCACCGTTTACAGCAATGGAAATGGGACTGACTATATCCCCAATTATTGAGGGTTACAGAGGCTGCAATCTCTATATAATCTGTGCAGAAATATCACTGCACAGAGAGGAAGGTAGATTGTCCTAGAACAATGTCCCTGGAGGGCCAGTTGCTCCCTTTTGCACTGCTTCTTTAGGCAACTGCTTTCTTGAAAGATAACTTTAGTAGGCCTGATTATTGCTAAAAATTGATTTTGAAGAGAATATTTAAATTTTCTTATCATGAATTGAATATTCAAATGGAATGAGCTGAAATGTTTTTAAGGTGTATTATCTTTTGAGATAAGGCAATGGCTGCCAGAGTTGAATTTGCTACTTAAAATGTAGCAGAAAGGGCCGGGCGCGGTGGCTCACGCCTGTAATCCTAGCTCTGGGAGGCCGAGGCGAGTGGATCGCTCGAGGTCAGGAGTTCGAGACCAGCCTGAGCAAGAGTGAGACCTCGTCTCTACTAAAAATAGAAAGAAATTATCTGGCCAACTAAAAATATATATACAAAAAAATTAGCCGGGCATGGTGGCTCATGCCTGTAGTCCCAGCTACTCGGGAGGCTGAGGCAGTAGGATCGCTTAAGCCCAGGAGTTTGAGGTTGCTGTGAGCTAGGCTGATGCCACGGCACTCACTCTAGCCCGGGTAACAAAGTGAGACTCTGTCTCAAAAAAAAAAAAAAAAAAAAAATGTAGCAGAAAGATTCAAACATTTGAACATTTGAAATGGAAGTTAAAAGTGTGTTTAAATTATGCAAAGTCGATTAATGTTCTGTGTAGCCCTGGATGTCCTCTAAGTGAAAAAGGCATCAGCACCCTAAAATTCTACTCAAGTGGTTGCTTTGTCCTTTTAAAATGGGACAATCTGATGTGTCTTCAGACACATTCCAGACCTCTCAGCTAGAAAGGTGTGTCAGCTCCTCCTTATACCCAGCTAGCGAGATGACCCAGCACTGAGAGTCCATGACTGTCAGAATATAACTTTTCCATCTTTTTTACACTAGGAAGATAAAATTGCTGATTTCTGAAAAATTAAAGTGTGTTGTGATGTATATTGTGCAAAACCTTTGTACTATCTGGGAGAGACTGTTATGCTAAAGTAACAAACATTACACATCATTTCCAACCACAACCATTAACCAAAACTAGTCACAAGGTCCTATAAAATTGCAAGGAAGCCAAACAGTATGAGCAGCGATGAAATGTTGAGTGAGCACCACTATTTCTAGCACAATCCTCAACACTTTAAGGATATAAAACTTGAAAAGAGGGATGCCAGCAAGTAATTGTGTGTGTGGTGTGTGTGTGTGTAAATGTTCATTTGCCCCTCCGGAATCACTCTCCTGGTGCCACGGAACTGAGGGACAAGCTCCAATTTAAAAAAAAAAGTGCTTTGATGGTACCTATTGGAAGGAATCTTGAAATATTTGGACAAATGCTATTTTTTTAAATCTTGTTTTTGAAAGAAAAAAATCTAGACTATGCTCAAAATCAATAATCACACTTTCCTTTATCTTCTTCCTTAAACTTTCCCTTTTATAAATACACATATTTTGTATTTTTACAAAAAATAAACTCAAGAATTTTCTCTCAAGCATGCAAGCACATGTGTTGTTATTCAAAATCTCTATTTGGACAATGAAAGTCCTTTTCCAATAAGAATTACAATAAACGGAAAAAGATATGTATGCAATGTTTACTTCTTTCTGATATCAGCTTTTTTTAGGGGGGGAAGCAGCCTGCATAAAGTATTTTCCCTGTTGGGGAAATATCTAAAAAATAAATTTGAGCTTCCAATTATTCAGAAACTCCAAATAAAATTATTTTTGTGATTCTCTTACTGTCGTTGTGCTAATTAATCCTATAGCTTTTCTCTCATCTTCACCTTTTAATCAGACTCACATTTCTTCCCAATTCCCTGTAGGTACTAGTAGTTCACTGTTAAAAATAAGACACTCTTCATTTTCGAGTTCAATCCAATAGCTTACCACTGCTCAGGGTGTTTTAATGAAGACTCCATGTGCAATTGCCCCTAAAAGTTTCCCCCAGCACAGGGGGAGAGGGAGAGAGAGAGAGAGAGCGAGAGAGTGTGCACGTACATGTAGGGGCAGGGAGGGTGTGATATGTGTGGAGTAAATTTGGTTTGAACTAAATGTTTGCACAGCGTTTGTGAAAATATTCTAGAGACAAAACGGAAATGGAATTACCTCCTCTGCTGCTTAAAGGCTGAGTGATACAGAAAGGACGAGTAGATTCTCCGTTATTAGACCCCCACGTCTAGAGATTGGAGACAGCCTAATGAAGGGTTTGCTTTAACCTACAGGAGAAGGGGTGAAGATGGACTTGGATAGAGTTCATTCCGGTCAGCATAGAAACAGTTTATTAAAAAAAAAATCCCTTCAGGTAACGTGGACTCAGTTTGAAAGAGGGGGATTCTGTGACCTACAGGAGAGAAAACTTGGACCAACGTGTTCAACTGCACCCGTTACCCATTGCCAGTTTACCCGGATGCCCGCCTTTCACTCCATACAGAGAGGTTTTTCCATGCGAGATACATGTGTTTCTATTATATTTGGGTAGCTTTGAAGTCGCACTTTGTTAATTAGAGGTCTTAAAGTTCATGGGTTTTATTCATTAAAAAGACCTAGCCAAGAAAAGAACACCCTCCCAAATGATGCTTTTCCAATAACAGAGAATTAAGCTAAATGCTCCCACACTGGCACTGTTACGGGTTGAACTGTGTCCCCTACGGCCAGATGCACGTGTGGAAGTCCGAACTCCCTCGGGATGTGACCCGCTGGAAGGCAGGGCCGTGGCAGATGTAGCTGGTTAAGAAGGAGTCGTGATGGGGAAGAGACGGCCCTGCCCGGGATGCCTGGTGTTTACGCGCCGGGCATCTGGCCCGGACTCGCCCGCAGGGAGAACGCCGCCACGTGAAGGCGAAGGCAGCGGCCGGGGTCCTGCTTCTGCGCGCCCGGGAAGGCCATGCCTGTCCGCAGCCACCGGCAGCCAGGAGGGAGGAGCGGGACAGACTCGCCAGCACTTGGCCTTGCAGCCTCCAGAGCCCTGGGACAACGAATTTCTGCGGTCTGAGCCACCCAGTCCGCGGTGTTTTGCTAAGGCAGCCCCGCAAACCGACGCGGCACCGGGCAAATGCGCGCTCTGCTGCTGCGAACCCGCGCTGCCCGCGGGACGGTCTACCTGCGTCACGGAGCGCAGCCGCGCGGTGACAGTCACCGGGAAGCGCCTCACCGGGTTTCTTTCCTCTTGCTTCACTATGCCCCTCTGCCAGCTGCCGGCCTGGAGACCCGAGGAGGAGGTCGTGAAGAAAAAAGACAGTTTTCGGAGATGACATCATCAAACAGAAAAACACTTAAGGAAAGGAGAACTGAAAGAGTCTCGCGGAAAAGTCTGTGTCCATGGGAACTTCACCGGGTACTTTCACTCACCCACGTATTTTTCTCCATCACTGACACCTTCGTCCGAACAGAGCCCTCCTTCTACCTGCTCGTCCGCCCGCCTGGACTCTGCTTCCGCGTCTGACTCCGGCGACTTTCCACCTCCTCTGTCCTTCCCGCTCTCTTCCGTCCCCCCTGCTACCCACCGCTGGAGGACAGCTGTCCCGGCTGCAGTGGGGGGACAGTATCTGCACAAGTGGCTGTCAGGCTAGTTTCGCTGCGCCCATCTGGCCACGGGTGGGAGGAGGTGAGGAAGATGATGTAGGCTTGGTTTCTGGTAGCAAACCCCAACCCACAGCTCTTGCTGGACTTAGGGGAATAGGAAGCAGAATGAGTTCATAAGCCAGGCTGGAATCAAGCCTGAGGAAGGTTAGGAGTAGACCAAAAGGGCAGTGGACGGTGGTGAGAATTGGAGGAGTGAGGGGTGGAAGGTATTAAAGATGCTAATACCAACAACAATAATAATAATAGTGATACTAAAACTCATTAAACACCCATGTGGTTAAGAACCCAGGACATTAATAAATATTTTGAAAAACAACGACAATATTTTAAAAATACATTTCTACAACTTCCAAAATATGGTTTGAATGAGGTCAAGAGATTATTTTGCTTTCCAGATCGTTCAATAAACATTTGCTAAACAATTTTTGAAGTATGGAATTTCCCTAGAGAGAGCTTAAAAAGCTATTCCACTCATTGGACAAAATGGCTTAAAATTCCAGGCAATGATCATGAATAATTTTTTTTTTTTGCATGAGCTACTTCGATGTGCTCCTTCATGGTGATACGGACAGAAGGATGCTATTGTCATGTATTCAAAACTTATTTCAAACTATTTAACTGGAGGGTGAAGAACTGTGGGTGGCACGGTTTCTTGAAGTTACTGTGCCATCAGCCTCCGGCTTTCCCAGGCACTCCTGGTGCTGTGAGAATTCTCCTGCCGCAGTAACATTGTGGTCGACTGCCACAGTCACGGGAGTCTAGACTAACTAGGACTGTCTGGAAGAGGAGGCGTTTGACTAAGCTGAACATTCCAGGAAAATAACTAAGAATGAATTAAAACCTCATTAATTCAACCAACATTTATCAGATACCAACTTTCTGGCCGATTCTCTGTTTTGCTCCAAGGGTAAAATCGAGTAAAATATGTTGCTGGCCCTTGAATAAGTGACAATCTTGTAGGAGAATTACAGGCTAGAGAAGAAGAGCTCTAAGCCCTCTAGCACACTCCAAATAAACCCATGGGAACGCTTCTAAAAACAAAATGCTGATTTTTCTACTAAGGGACTGATGTTTTATATTTCAATTTCTCATAAGAAAGTCGATTAGAAATTAACTAGAACAAAATTATTTCTCTGGACATATTATCCTTCTTTAATTTTTTCTTGGCAAACACATAGCCCGTACTATGTGCCAAGCATTGCTATAATCATTTTTAAAAAAAATCAAGCCATTATGCATTCTAACAACCCCATGAAGTATGTATTATTATTATTTCCCCCATTTTGTAGATGTGGAAATTGAGGCCCAAAGTGAGTAAGTAACCTGCCTCAGTTTGCATAGATAACAAGTGGATTATCTTTTAGTAAAGTAATAAAAGGTCAAAGTAAAATAAACTATATCAAAATTAAAAGGAAAACAAAACATCTTCCATGTTCAAGGGCTAAATGAAATCAGAACAGGAGCCCTTAAAATTTTTCAATGCCAGTTACAGCTAAATAAGTGTTATAGTTGGACAAGAAGAGTAAGTTCTGGTGTTCTGTCATGTAGTAGGGTGACTATAGCAAATAACAACTTAGTGGATATTTCAAGATAGAAGAGATTTTGAATGTTATAGTCACGAGGAAGTGGTAAATGTTTAACGTGATGGACATGGTAGTTGCCCTGATTTGGGCATTATACAATGTATACATGCATTGAAACATTAGACTGTATCCCATAAATATGTACAATTATTATATGTTAATTATAAATTTAAAATTAATAAGAAAAAATAAAAGTGATACATTTAGGATAACATTGACTTTCATTCTCTAAATGAGTGAATTGTGTGGTATGGAAGTTATAGTATGATAAATCTGCTGTAAAAAAAATGAAAAAAAAATTTCCAGTGCTGTGCTGATGCAGACAATTGTCCCATCCATGCTGTCTAAGAACATGTACGGCAGAATAAAATGTGGTAGAATAAAATATTTCCAAAGAAAACTAGGCCATCCCGTCAACATTTTCAGACTAAGAGTAATTAATCAATCTATGTGAATCTTTCTTGGATCTATTTAAATGTTTGGTCTATGAAGCCTCTTTTGAGTAAACCATTTAATCACAAGCTCAAGTGATAAATACTACAGAGCTGTAGTTTCCTCATCTAAAAAATAGGAATAATAAACCTCTACCATCTGCTTTTGGAAGGACTTCTCCCATGTGGTGGTACCGTGTCCAGGTGGGATTCCTGGACACTAGAAAGCAGAGCTCACCAGTCAGTACGCTCCTCAAAATAGCCCTGTGCTTTGCCATGAATAAAATATAGCTCTAAAGAGAAAGGAAAATTTAATATCCACACAATTCAAAAGTACATGCAAACTGTAAAGCAGTCACTAAACCTTAACCAATGCATGGTCAAAGACAGCCTCCCTAAGTTCCTCAGCCCATCAAAAGGTCACTTTTCTCAGGATAGCAAATTGGCTTCCTTACCTCTCGGATGTTAGAGGTTTTAAAACACCCGGAAACTTCATGCTTCAATGCAATATGAGACACAGCCCTACTCATTTTGGAAGACTTCATGGAATGCATTTATGTACTGACCTCTTGGTAAATAGCAAAATCTGTACTTCCGGGATGAGAAATTAGGCTGTAGAACAGATGAACTGTCAACCCGGCAATTGTATCTGCAAGGAAAGCCAAAACTTTAAGCTTTATTATATCTTGAAATAGAAAACCAAAACCATCCCTAAGTCTATGATTATGATGCATGAAATATGTAATAGAAAATATTATAATATATAATTACTAATTATAACTGACATATTAATTATTAATTATCTGATGAATAATCATTCACTAGCACCTAGTGAATAATGAACAATTATTAATAATGTTGTTATATTACATATTAATAATATATGGTAACATAATAATAATGCCTTCTGATCACACTTTGGCAAAGTAGTGATGGTAATCTAGACCCAGATGCAAGCCATAAATGAGTAATTTAGCAACAACGATCTCAAAAACAAAGCAGTATGTAAGAGATGGTAAGTTACTTCATGACAAGCACTATGCCAAGTATTTTAGGTACATTTTCTCGTTTAATCCTCTCCACAACCTAATAAATATTATTACATAGATTTAATAAAAATGAGGACATTGAGGTGTAAATAAGCGACACGGCTTTTACGTACACTAGCAGAGCTGCCTGATTCTAAGGCTGTATTGCCTCCAACACAGACATTGGATCCTAAAATGCCAAGGTCTCTATGCCCCCCAAAGGGAATAGAACAAACAGGGAATGGCTTTGGGGCGTTCATTAGTGTGGTCACCTCTGGGTGGGAAGGAGATTTTTCACTTGAGCTCTTTTCCTTATTCACGGTGGAAATGGCCAGGCGGTGAGGCAAGCAAATCAGGGCCTGAAATCTTGCTCCATTTGCTCCAGGCTGCGTGATCTAAATCCTCTCACCTTGCTGAATTAAGGCTCCCTCCCTCATGTGTAAAAAGAAGTTTACATCATAGGGTTGTAAAGATTTGCTGATGAAACCGTTTTATGGTGGCTAGCTCAATGTCAGTTATGTACTAGTTATTAAAATGATTTAGGATCTTTTCTTGTTCTTCTACCTTGCCGGATTTCCACTCAGTTGTGAATTCAGTAGCATAGATTGATTACTCATCTGCTCACAAAAGTACATGGTGTTTATTTGGTATATGTGGTGAAAGACCTCTAAAAAGGTTTGGGGACAATTTCTTCCAGCATATTCTGACTCTCTGCTTTAATGTTGTCATTAATAAAAATGGAGTGACACCTCTGGCTACTTTGCTGTGGGGCCAAGATGAGGATGATCGCAAGTGCTGCTCAGGAAACAGTCTGAGCGCTGAAGGGCAGGTTGCATGTAAGTGACAAGTCATGGTAATCAGGTCACTGGTGTGGGAGTCTTGGAGGAGAATGCTCTGACTTATCTACTACACTATTATTTTAAGGAATAAAGTATTGAAATTTGCTGCAAGGTTAGTTTCAAAGGGGCTCTTCTTTATGATGTCGTGGGCAATTTCTTTCATGCAAAGATTCCGGCAGTTTCTCAGGAATGTGCTGCTTTGGGGTCAGATGCTGTACACGTGAATCAAATTAACTTCTTCAGTAAAATATTAATCTATTCCCCTGGCACTTTTCCAAAATGTATTTAAAAAAATTCACTTGAGAATGGTTGCTAGGAGATTGTAGAAACCAACTTCAAGAAAAAAAATGCAGCTTCTAATCATCTGGGCAATGTCAAAGCTTTATTTAAATATGGCAGATGTTGATAATGGAAAAGGCTATGGGGGGCATACTCTGTATGTGGGAAGAATTGGTACTTTTCCCTCAATTTTGCTGTAAACTAAAACTACTTCTAAAAAATAAATAATTAAAAAAAAATAAGATAAATATGATAGTCGTATATATTCCTCTTCAGAAAAGTTACACTATATTTTGAGTTCCAGGGCCAAATTCTCTGAAGCCTGTTTGTGGCTGTCTGTGCCACATGCACACTCTAAAAGACTCACAATCAAGGATAGATTTTTAAGTGGAAAATTCACAAGCAGAAGACAAACAGAAAAATGCAGTGGTTGAAAAGGTAAGGATAGAAGGCAGTAGAGTGAAGAGGAACAAAAAAATGCATTTTATACAAGGTTTTCAAGTGCCTTAACAGGTTTTTGAGGGAGGAAAAAAGCCTAATGGGAGACATGATAAAGAGCATATCCCATAGGACTTTTAAGAAACACTATTACACATCGATATCTCTTCCATTAGTCTTGGTATCCCCAGAGAATTTTTTTCAGGAAACTTAAATCTTGAACTCCAAGAGAATGTTTGTTTTCAAAGCTAAGGGAAAAGTAGAAAGTTGATAAATATTGAAAGGGGTGAGGACATTTTAATTTTTTCATCTGATTACCAATTACAGCAAACTTACTCCAATTATTCATGAATTAACTATTTTACTATTGGCTCAGAGAACCAAAGAGAAAATAGACAATCTTATTCTTCTAGTGTAAAACAGACCTTACAGACATCCATCGTCCTCAGAAAGCTTGTTTTGCTATTTACATAAAAAGTAGATTTACGTAAGTACAAGTACGTTATGAAAATCATTTTCCTTTAAGGGTTGCTGATGTGAATAAAGTGAATGAGAATAAAAACAAGGAAATATGATATTCTATTAATACTAAGGCATTAGTATTAGCTCTTTAGTTTTAAACTGTCTGCTGTTTAGGACTCTACTGTGCATTAATATCTTCTGATGCCACCCCTGTTCTCACGGCAGACAGGATTTATCTGGCATCTGCTCGCAGGCAGGCACAGGGCCAAGCTTTTTCGTGGCGCCATCACACTCAAACACACAACAATGACATAATGCATTAATTACCATCTCAACCGCTCCATGGTGTCTCATTATAGACATTCTGCTCATTGTCCAGCATCCATGAGTTTTAGACGACACCAGAGAAGGCAGGCTAAAAATTGGACTATTTGGTTGTAAAACTTGTTTTGATGCCTGGCCATGTGGAAATCTGGTTTGACAATACCACTGGGAATATTCAGCAGAGATTTTGAATATGTGTCTCCTATATAGGCAGTGCCAGACCTAATATCCATTTTTTTTTATTCCATCTGACAGTAGGATGACACAAAAGAACAGTAACATATGCAAATAAATGCCTCCGAAATATCCTTGGCCATATATATATTTAGAACGAGATGCATTAATGAGATTAAGCTGTGAAGAAAAGCCTGGGAGTTCTTCCACTTTGATGTTAAAGTCAATGTCTCAATTTGCCCCTAACAAGTAAATTTTATGAAAAACCCAGCAAATTGTATAAAGATTTTCTCTCAGTTTTATGAAGATGAAAAGACATTAAGTATTTTTGAAATGTGATATCACAAAAACAACAGGATTTTGTTCCTCTGCCCCATATACTGGGTTACTTTATAATATAAAAGAGGAAACCTTTTTCCCAAACAAGAAAAGGAGCAGCTGAATTTTGTATAATTATTAGTGGCAGGAGGCAGAGAAATAAAAAGGTTGCTTGGAATTTCTGAAAGCCATTAAAATTTTGCAGCTACTCGGGAGGCTGAGGCGGGAGGATCACTTAAGCCCATGAATTGGAGGCTGTAGGGAGGTACGATCTTGCCCCTGCACAAGAGCAAGACCCTGTCTCTTCAAAAAAAAAAAAAAAAAAATCAAATCAGAAAATCCCAAATGCCATTACATAGCTCAATGCCAAACTGTTATTTCTCTAAAATTGTCCATTTTCACCTCAGACTGTTAGCCCAAGGTTTATTTTTACAAAGTTATTCTCTGCATGTGGTCCCTGGCAGCATGTGTTTTTATTGTGAGTTTTAACTTACAACAATACTAATTTTTTTAATGATTGTATTTGCAGTTTAAACCTTGCCAATCACCAATAATGTCTATCATTACAGATTTTTTATTTGCTAAGAACCAAATTAGTACCTTATTTTCTCAGCTTTCTGGAAAACGCCGAAGTGAACAAAAACCTGAACCTCTGCTGCCACCCAGTGGTTCCTATGAATTTTTCAACTAAAACATTTTTTTTTGGCTACGGCAAGCCATGACTGACATTTTAAAGGGGATTTTTCTTTCTTAAATTGCTACAGTGTTTTGGATATTTTAATATGAACCAACTTCAGACAAAAGCCTTAAAAATAAACTATATATGTCTATTATATGTATTAGTAGATTATCAATAATGTTATTTTTACTAGTGCAACAAAATGAATACAATAACAACCTTTTTCCATCTTACTATGCTTGACATGGGATTGCTTTAACTTTTCATCTGAAATAATTAGAGATTCACAGGAAGTTTCAAAAATAGTACATAAATTTTTATGAAGAAACTGGCAAACTACTTTCCAAGTGGTTGTATCATTTCAGATTCCCACCAGCAGTGTATGAGAGATTTCGTTTCTCAATAATTTTGCCAGCATTTTGTGTTACTATTTTTAATTTTAACCATTCTGACAGGTGTGTAGTGATATCTCATTGTGGTTTTAATGTGCCGTTCATCCCCTAATGGCTAATGACTCTGAACCCCTTTTCATGTGCTTGTTCCCACCCCCATCTTCTCTTTGGGAAATGTCTGTCTTTTGCCTATTTGCTTTTTCGTGTTTTAACTGTTGACTTAAAAGAGTTCTTCATATATTCTAGATACAATTTCTTTGTCAGAGAGGCAAATATTGTCCACCACCGTGTAACTTGTCTTTTCATTCTTTTAATAGGATTTCTCACAAAGCAAAAGCTTTTTATTATGAGGTCCAATTTATAAAAAAAAAAAATTTCATTAATATGTATCATGCTTTTGATGTCATCTCTAACTCTTTGCCTAGCTCTAAATTCTGAAGATATCCTCTTGTTGCTTTTTTCCTAAATGTTTTATAGTCTTACACTATCTTGGGGATGAGACCCACATTTAAACACTAATTTTTTTATGTTTTGTATACATACACCTTATACACATAGCCTGAAGGTAATTTTATACACTATTTTTAATAATTGTATTGTCATTCAAAAAGTTTCAGATATTTTGGAGCATTTTGGATTTTGGATTTTCTGATTAGGGATACTCAACCAGTAATAGCTTTTCTCTGATATTCTTGCGTATGTTCCCACAGCCACAAAAGCTATCTGTGTTGGTTAGACTAGAATAACTTATTTTAACAATTGTTTCCTTGACATGTAACCCAGAGAAATAAAGTGAGATGCTTAAACTATGAAGAAGCTCAGGAAATTTCACCCTGAAATCTGACTCCTTGGTATAAAGAGTACCTTCAATGAAAGGCCCTTAGAGATCAACAGGAGTTGGAAGGAGCTCTCCCTCTATCTGCATAAAGACCAGATGAACCCATCAAAAAGAACAATTGCCTTTCCTTCCTTTCCCTGTTATCTCAATAGATTACAGGAGAGAAGATCAAGAAAGCACCCAGTCCTGGCCCAACCCATGTTAAAGATGATCCCGTCTCTCAGGTTAATTTAATTTCCAAAGAGACTCATTTACAAATCAGTCTGCTTCCCCCATCCTTTCATTCTCCCAAGTATCTATTCATCCTACCTTCTAACCATTTATTGCCCCTCAACAGAATTACCTATATTCCCCATCTCCCTTTCCCCTCTAGAATGAGGGTATATAAATTTCTAGACCCCAGTGGGATATTAGGTGATCACTCGGTGATTCTCCCCATGCACATGGTAAATAAATTTGTAATCTCTTCCTCTTGTTAATCTGCCTTATTGTGCGTTGATCTTCCAGTGAAACTTTAGAGGGCAAAGGGGACGTTTTCCTTTCTCTCCCACAACCATCGCACAGTGATTATCAAAATAATGCTCTTGTTGTTGGGTAGATAGTTAGGATCTCCCGCTCTCCTAGGGACAACGGTGCCTGCGTTGGTGCTGTCTCGAGCATTTGCTCCACCTGGGAAGAAGGATAAGGGCTGGTGCTCCCTTTTAGTGTTGCCCCACCCTTAATCCTATCCCGAGCAACTGCTACACCTGGGGAAGGAAGAAACCCTTTATCAACCCCGGAATTCCCCAGCCCAGGCATGAAAGGATTTAGAAAGTGACCTAGAGTAACCTAAGGGTAATTATTATGCCAGTAGGTTGAATCTGCATTGTGGTTCACACGCCCCTAGGTGGGCTTTCTGAGAGGGAGCTTGTATATGCAGATGGGAGTTTGAGGACACCTGTTGATCATTTGCTAACATCCCACACCTCCCAGAGGAGAGCCCTTCCCCAGACTGAGCCAATAAAAGGAAACTATCTAAGTATTCAGAGAGAGTGGGTGAGTGAGTGAGTCAGTCGATTAGTTGGTCAGTCGGTCTGTCTCTCTCCACTCGAGGAGACAGACCTGTTTTATTCTACAATAAAGAGCAGCTCGTGTTAAACTACTTCCTGCCTGAGTTTACTCCATGGGATTGGCCCTGCTGGTGATTTTTCTAAGCCAGGACCAGGATAACGGTCTGGACTTGACACTTTGGTGTGTCTGGTCATTCTTTGGCCAAGAGCACACCAAGAACCGAGGGCAGACTCCCACCCTGACAATGTTAACGGAAAAGAACCCAAACTCTGTAAAATAATTTAAAGAGGTTTATTCTGAGCTGAATACGAGTGACCGTGGTCTGCAGCCATGCCCAAAAAGCCATGAGCAAGTGGTCTCCCTGTGGTTGGTTTTATACATTTCAAGGAGACAGGAATGACACGTAAAGTGATAAATTAACACATGAACGGCATACATTGGTTTGGCCCCAAAAGATGGGACATCTCAAGCGGGAATTACAGGTATAGGTGGGTTTAAAGAGTCTTTGATTTGTATTAATAATTGGTTAAAGAAATGAAGGTTTTTTTTTTTTTTTTTTTTGAGACAGAGTCTCACTCTGTTGCCCGGGCTAGAGTGAGTGGCGTGGCATCAGCCTAGCTCACAGCAACCTCAAACTCCTGGGCTTAAGCGATCCTCCTGCCTCAGCCTCCCGAGTAGCTGGGACTACATGCATGCACCACCATGCCCGGCTAATTTTTCTATGTATGTTTTTAGCTGTCCATATAATTTCTTTCTATTTTTAGTAGAGATGGGGTCTCGCTCTTGCTCAGGCTGGTCTCGAACTCCTGAGCTCAAATGATCCACCCGCCTCGGCCTCCCAGAGTGCTAGGATTACAGGCGTGAGCCACTGCACCTGGCCTGATTTATAATTTTTAATGGCAGCTAGATTTCTTAATTTTAACTCCAGGCTTCTTATCAGTGAACACTCGCCAACAGGTGTCCACGGTGGAGAGATGTGGCTATTGAGTTCCCTCAGAGGGGCTCTGTGTAATCTCCGTCACTGTGCAGAGCACCTGACGGCACCTTGGCCACTCAGGTGCATGGCGGCAGTCAGGGCCAACGAGATGACAAGCAGGTTTCTTATCCTCCACCTGGTGTCCTGGGCTAAATTACAAGAGTTGCAGGGTAGGTGATGAAAACAGGCTGTCCACTAGAACACTCCTACACGGCCCACAGCACAGGGGACAAAGCACACCCTCCGCACATCGCTGCCTGTCCCCAAGGCACAGCCAGCGTTCTCCAGGGTGCTCAGGGAGAGCAGCCCTCTCTGAAGACAAGTAGGAAAAAACAATCCGGAGTAGGATTCCGTTGTTGATTTTGTTTATCATTGTATTTGAATACCTCTTTTCAACGCAGGAAAAGACAAGCATGATACCAGGATAAATTGTCCTTCTGAGGGCTTCTCTGGCAGGAAGCAAGTTGCTATACTCTTTCCTTCCCACACAGGCAGTTTTACAATCGGCCTAATCCCGACCTGTATGTTCTAAGATACAGAATGAGGCTGATTATTCTCCTGCCTTGGAATGATTATAAGAGAAGGCAAATTTATGGCAGCTGATTAACAACTCTGGCCATTGAGGCTAACATGTTCAAGTGCAAAGCCTTGTTGTAGGATGATGTCTCATCTGCCTTCGACACAGAAAGGAAAAGGATTACAGAAAGTCCGAAGAGGAAAAAGTGTTGTATTATGTGGCCTCGGTGGCCCGTGACAGCAGATTGAGACATATGGACAGCACATCAGCACCTCAAACAACTGGTCTCCAAATGTATCCTCTTCGTAGAAACTTTGTAGCTTAAGCTTTATGTACTTCTTTAAGAATAGCTCCATTGTTACTGTCTTGAAGTGGAACATCAGAAACACATCAATTTTATGTCTCTTATTTATCTGGGAGTTCAAAGTACGGCAAGAGTTCTGTTTCTTTGCTGTAAGAAACGGCTACAGGTTGACCCTGAGACTTCCCTACATGAAGCAAATGTAACAGTTAGGGGTTTAGATTTAGCTCATGAACTAGATGTTCCTGTCAACCATTGTGTTGAGTTGGAATTACTTGCTGTTGGAAAATAAACTGCTATAACTGTTTAAAGCTAACACTGAGTTTGTCAAAAATCTGTCCCTTTTGATGACAATGAAAATCACATTAAGAAGTCACTCGGCTTCTGGATTTTGCAGAAGTGGTTTTCTATATATCATAAAATAAATCTGTGGATGGAATCAAGGAATATTGAATACTCAATGATGAAATTAAAAGTCATTTAAAAATTATTTGTTCTTGTTTCACTAGATATTTAAAGAAGTTCTAACTTGCTTTATTGGTAATTAAAATCATCTGTTTTGACTTAACTCTTTAATTTCATTTCCCTGAAACAAGGCACGTGATTCTCTCTGTAAATGTACAATTACCAGTTGAAATTGCATTAAGCTTTTAAGAGAATGAATTAAATTTGGTTCTGTGATGTAGTTATTTACTAAATAGTTTAACATCAAGCTCTGGGAACATGAAGACATCTGTAGTAAGTCAATAGTAACAGCAAAGCTACCTCAAGTCTGCAAACATCAGCTCCCATGTTTTCTAAACTAATATATTTTTACACCTGGATAAAGTTGCCTCTTTTGTAATGTCCATATTAATGAATTAAATATGAAAAGAGGAGAGGGCTATATTTTAGTGCAAGAGGCCATCAAACAGGGTCCAAACCCTGAGGTTCCTTCTCTTCACCACACAGTGTTCCTGCATCAGTGAATGGCAATCAGATTTAAAAAAAAAAAAAAAAAATCAGGAAAAGGGATTGAAATAATTGCACCTAAGGCAATAGGGTTTCTGAACAATAGAGAGAAATCACCTGGGAAACATTATATCCTTGTCAAAATCCTGTGGTCACATAGGAAGTTGTATAAAGGGGCTACTGGGACACATGGATGAAGTAGAATGGAAATAACATATGGCAAGTACGTGAGAGGGATCGGTCTGCCTCTCAATTAATTACGGCCATTTCATGTACACAGGTGGACAAAAGAGCAACAGAAAACTTGTTGCTCTGATATGCAGAAAGACCTTCACAAAGTTTGTAGTTGCCAATCTTCTCGATTATCATTTTGGTGCTGAGTTGAAATGCTTCATTTCAAAAATATTTTTCTACTCTTTGAAATTATTTGCCTAAAAAGGAAGAAAAAAAAAAGAGAGAGAGAGAGAGAGGGAAACAGAAAACAGCAAGCTAAATCACTAGGGGTACAAAGATGAACGAGACCTAGTCTTTATACTTGAGGAATTCACAGTCCTGGGAGGAAAATATTGTATATAGAGAGAAATCAAAACATAACATGGTAAATACTGTTATAGAGATAGGAACAAAATGCCCATGGAGCACAGGGCAAGTATGCTTCTTGAGAAGGGCAGAATTCTCACAGCATTTGAGATGGATAGTGAAGATATAACATTAATAGTAATTTTCCAGGAAAAAAATAAAAATGCAGGTGTGGCATTCCAGTCTGGAAGAATAGTCCTAAAGTCTGGCATTTGTAAGAAAAGACAGTCAATGAGAAAGGAGCATAAGGTACATGGAAAATACAAATGCAGGGGAAGCTGCAAAGCCTTGTAGCAGCCAGTACAAAAATCCTCTTCTCCTAACCAGCTGAGGCCAAGGTTCTCCAACTTTAGTGTGAATCAGAGTCACCTGCAGGGCTTATTAGTAATAAATCACAGATCACTGGACTAAAGCGTTTTGGTTTCAGTACTCTGGCATGGGATCCAAGATTTTGCTTTGCTAACAAATTCCCAGGAGATGTTGATACTCTGGATCCAGGGAGCACCTTGTGTGATAGTGTGCTAAGGTGTCTGGACTTCACCCTGCGGGCAACAGAGAGATGATAGAGAACTTTACGGGAGAGATATCCATACCACTGGCTTGGGTGTACAGTGTGACACATGCCTAGAGTATAAGGTACTAGTGACAGGAAAATCAGCTAGGGATTATTAAATATTCTAATTGAGAGAAAAATGAGAGCTTCCTATTATGGTAGAAGCTGGGAGAAAGAAGAATGGCTAAGAGGCCAGGCACAGTGGCTCATGCCTGTCATCCTAGCACTTTGGGAGGCCGAGGTGGGAGGATCGCTTGAGACAAGGAGTTCGAGACCAGCCTGAACAAGAGTGAGACCCCGTCGGTACAAAAATAGAAAACTTAGCCAGCGTAGTGGCTCATGCCTGTAGTCCCAGCTACTCAGGAGGCTGAGGCAGGAGGATCACTTGAGCCCAGGAGTTGAGGTTGCTGTAAGCTGTGGTGATGCCACTGCACTCTAGCCTGTGCGACAGAGTGAGACTTGACTCAAAAAAATAAAAAAACACACATAAGAATAGCTAAGAACTATTTCTTAGGTAGAATCTACATAATTTGGCATTTTCTTGGATTTGAGAGCTGAAAAAAAGAAAGAAGTGAGGAATGACACAGCAAGTCTTTACTCAGGTACATAGTAGCACATACACGGGCATTACCTTAAACTGTGGAATATCAAACACTGGAACAGGGCTCACAGAGGGGTAATGTGACTTCCACTTCCAGCAACATTCTCCTAAAGAGAGTTTTAAAAACATCCTTGTACAAAGCTGAATTTAAAAAACAAATCTTGACACAGGAGTGACATACAGTGTCAAATGCTATTCAGAGGTTAAATAGGAGACAGAATAAAAATGTTGGATTTGGCCTGCAAGAGGCCATTGTCTTCCTAGTAAAAATAGTTTCCCTCAATGGTGAGAAAATAAACCAAGCTGTAATCAACGGGAGAGTTCATGGGAATTATGAAGGTAGACACCTCAAGTGTGACTGCCCTCTTAAGAAATGTGATAAAGAAAAGGAAGGACACAGGAACTTGATGTAATGGTTGGATCAAGAGAAATTGGTGGCTGTTGTTTAAGGATAAAAGGGACTTTTAGCATGTTTGAAGGCAAATGCCAGTGGAAAGGAAAGATTCAAAATTCTTAAAATTAGATATAACTGATCAAGTAAGATCTATAAGTAGGCAGGAAACATTAAAAAGATGTCAGCTGAAGAGAGAGAACTTGTTTTGTTTTTTTTTTTAAATAATAGAGATGGGGTCTTGCTGTTGCTCAGGCTGGTCTCAAACTCCTGAGCTCAAGAGATCCTCCCACCTCGGCCTCCCAGAGTGCTGGGATTACAGGCGTGAGCCACTGAGCCCAGCCTGGAGAGAGAGGACTTTATGAGAGAGATACCCATGTCCATTTTCTACTTTCTTCTGTGGGGGGAGGGGAAATTCCCCTTTCCCCCAAAAGTTGGCTGAAAGATTAACTCATAAATAAGGCAGATTAAGAAGAGAAAGAAGTTTATTTGCCATGTGCAAGGGGAGAATCACAGAGTGATTACTGAGTATCCCAGCGGGGTCCAGAAATGTATACACCCTCCTTTTAGAGGTGAGGGGAGATGAGGAGTACAGGTAGTTCTGTGTAGGGACAGTAAATGGTTGCTAGGGAGGATGAGTAGATACTTCGGAGGATGAATGGATGGAGGGAACATTCACTGACTTGTAAATTCACCTGAGAGACAGGTCTCATGTTTAAAATGATTTGGGCCAGGTCTGGTTGCATCCTTGATCCTCTTTCCTGAAATATATCACAATAAGAGGGAGCTGAAGGGAAGTCCCTTGTTCTTTTTCATGGGTCTGTCTGGTTATAGGGATGGAGAGAAAGCCCCTACCAAAGTCTGCTTATCTTTAACTGCCTTTAATTTAAAATACTCTTTGTACCAAGGACTCATATTTTGGGGTGAAATTTCCTGAGCTCCTTCACTTCCATATCCATAGTAGCTAAATAACTGCCATTAATGACACTTTTTGAGTAGATATTGGATATGAATCTCAATTTATAAGTTCAGAGGTACCTCAACTCTCTTTTTTTCACAATCAAATTAATTTCAATTTTCAAGCCCTGTCCCATGGGACAACTGTGAGACTCAGTCCTTCTTAGAGTCTTTCCCTGCCTGGCCCAGAGTCGTGCTCTGGTTCTGGGTCACATAAATACCACCAGGGGCTTCTGGCTGTCTGCAGCCATCCTGGCAACTACCCCAGTTATCTGTGACCTTATTGTCTTGGGCAATGTTGCTGCTCTCACTGGCCCCTCTAGGGTGAAAGAATCCGCAGCTTTGAGAGACTGCCCAAGGCTCCCTGCCAGAGGCCCTGCCTCGCCTCCTCTTGGGGGTCCTGCCCACTTCTCAGGCACTGCCACTAAGAAGCGCGCCAGTCACTGCTACCCTCAAGACCACACGCCCACCTCCTCTCCCTCAGTCTCGGGAACCCTCTCTGTGCTCTGGGGGAACATTCGTTCTTTATGTTTTTTCTTTTCTTTTTTTTTTTTTTTTTTTTTGCTTCATCTTCCTATTTTTTTTTTTATTTCAGCACCTTATGTTTTTTCGAGGCACTCTATCTCTGTTTTCAAATTACACCCATCTTTTTCTGCTTCCTTCAAACCTTCTAAATTCTCTGAAGATTTGAGGCTTTGGAGAAATAAAAGAGAATGATTTACAAGCCAGTTCTTTCTGTCCTTCCCCTAAATGGCTTAAATAGCTGGGGCAGGGATAGGATAGAGATGAGGGGGCAGAAAGAAAGCAGAAAATACAGAAGGGGAAGGCCGGGCGCGGTGGCTCACACCTGTAATCCTAGCACTCTGGGAGGCCAAGGTGGGAGGTATCACCCGAGGTCAGGAGTTTGAGACCAGCCTGAGCAAGAGCGAGACCCCGTCTCTACTAAAAATAGAAAGAAATTAACCAGACAACTAAAAATGATCGGCATAGTGGAGCCTGGCATGGTGGCACATGCCTGTAGTTCCAGCTACTCAGGAGGCTGAGGCAGGAGGATTGCTTGAGCTCAGGAGTTCAAGACTACCCCGTCTCTACTAAAAAAAATAGAAAGGAATTATCTGGACAACTATATAGAAAAAATTAGCAGGGCATGGTGGTGCATGCCTGTCGTCCCAGCTACTCGGGAGGCTGAGGCAGGAGGATCACTTGAGCCCAGGAGTTTGAGGTTTCTGTGAGCTAGGCTGACACCACAGCACTCACTCTAGCCCAGGCAACAGAGCGACACTCTGTCTCAAAAAAAAAAAAAAAATACAGAGGGGGGAGTACATGCATGTACACATACACACACACACACACACACACACACACACATGCTCATGGGCCCCCACATATACCACTCATTTCAGATGTATCAGCTCATCTAATCCTCATACAACCACACAAATGAGATAGCGTTATCTCTGTTCTATAAGTGAGAAGACTGAGGCTTAGGGAGATTATTTGTCCAGGTTTGCCAAAATAGTAGACACAGTAGAGCTAAGAATTCAGCTAAAAAAAAATCCCATTCCCAAATCCATTCAATTAATCACGTCACTAACTTCTGCTTAACAATAGAGTTTCTGTGTGTGCAGAAACTAGTTATGAAATAAATTTTCTACCTTCTCCTAGGATTTGTCCAGTGAGGATGGTTAGTAATATACCTTGGTCCTAGCTGCCACATTCAGTTGTTTAGTATTCAAAATGTTGTCACGTCTTAAAACATATTTTATTTATCTGGCCATTTAAACACATTAAATCTAAAGCAAATATCTCATGAGCACAAGCCATTGTTTTATGTTTTACAGGAATTATACTACCCTTCTTTCCTTATATATTATCAAAGCATTTATTGTGCAAGTATGTGTTAATATGCACAGAAATATTGACATCTCCATAGGGCAAATCAGCAAATACATATTTTAAAGGCACAAGAATCTGGGTACCAAATAGAGGGTTGGTGTTTGGTATCTAAATACCAAATTCTGTTTGCCTGTCTCTGTGGATCAGGGAGTCCAAATTCTCAGATTTGGAAGGAGTGATGTTTTGGAAGATTCTGAGAGGATAAAGCTGGGTTTAGGCTAGGAATGTCCTAGAATGCATCTGTGTGCCTCCCTCCCCCAGTGCTTTTGGGGGCACCAGCCCCTTTAAGGAACAACATCCTGGGCCTGGGGAGGTGTGCTCTTTAGTAAGCAATCCTGAACTGCATGAGATCATAATCATAATTTCATACAGAAATTTTGCAAGAAGTCAATAAACTCTGGCAATGTGCTGTGGGCATATGAGCTTGTTAGAGAAAACATGTAGTGATGGTGAATGGTTGATGACAATTCTGGATCCTCTTCTTCAAGGCCATCTGTTTTCATTTATATTCAGTTGTTCATCTGTTATTCATTCGGGAAGGTGTATTAGTAGCCTAGACATATTTAAGTAGTTGAATTGGTGAATCTACATAGAAAGTTCGTAATATAGTCAATGGTCAGAAAAGATGAAAGCAGATTTCGTGATATGTATAAACTATAATAGAAATTCCCCCTTTTAATTGTGGGTTTGTCTTTTTTGTTTGTACTAGAACTCGTTACAAATAATAACGCTATGATTTCTGAGGCAAGCAGCCATTCAGTTCTATGATTCTCAACCTAGAGTTCTTATGTTCTGAAGGTGTGCAGTCCTATGCCATGAAATAAATGTGGGCCTTTATCCTGAAGCATTGGATAAACTCACTTATATGCAAAGCATTAATTTTTACGTTAAATCAATAAAGATTATTTTATTAAATAGAATATAAAATCCACATAAACTTTTAAAACAAAAACACTTGCTCGACTTCAGTGTACAACCTTAGATCTGTAGGGCCACACTTTGATTCTTGTCAACCACTTTTCCTTCACTCATTTATTATAAAACAGAACACTAAAGACACAAAACATGAAAGAAAAAAAAAACCACTGGTAAATTGGATTTCATTCAAACGAAAAGCTTTTGCTCTTTAAAAATAGTTGTTAAGAAAATGAAAAGACAAGCCAAAAACTGGGAGAAAATACTCACAAAACATATATCAGACAAATGGGCTATAGCCAGAATATGTTAAAAACTCTTACAATTTAATAGTAAGACAAACAGCTCAACTAAAAAATAGGCAAAAGATTTGACAGCTACTTCACAAAAGAATATAGACGTACTGAAAATGATTTAGCATAGGTATGTGAAGGAATATTATTAGTCATCAGAGAAACATAAATTAAGACCACAATGAAATATAACTACAATACCAATAATTGACTAAAATTAAAAAGACTGACCATATCAAGTATTGGAGAGTGCTATGGTCTGAACATGTCCCTCCAAAATTCATATGTCGAAACTGAATCACCAGTGTGATAATATTAAGAGATGTGGCCTGCAGGAGGTGATTAGACTCTGTTCTCATAGATGGGATTAATGACCTTATAAAAGAGGTTGAAAGGTTCCATTCCTTTAGTCCTTCCATTCCTTCCACCATGTGAGGACACAGACAGAGGCACTATCTATGAAACAGAGAGCAAGCCTTTACCAGACACTGAATCTGCTAGCACCTTGACCTTGGATTTCCCAGCTTTTAGAACTATAAGAAATAAATGTCTATTATTTATAAATTACCCAATCTGTGGTATTTTGTTATGGCAATTGAATGGACTAAGATAGAAATTGGTACTGAGAAGTGAGGAACTTTTATAACAAATACCTAAAATGTGGACATGGCTTTGGAACTGGGTAATGGGTAGAGACTGGAAGAGTTTGGAAGCGTATGCTAGAAAAGACTAGATTGCCACGAACGGGGGATTCTTGCAAGGCATCAGTAGAAGAGAGCTGTGGAAAGGAACTAAATCTTCTTAGAGATTATCTAAGTGGTCATGAAAAAAATGTTGATAGAAATATGGACAGTAAAGGCAATTCTGATGAGGTATTATGTAGAAATGAGGAAGCAGGTCTGGAAACTGGAGGAGAGGCCATCCTTATTGCCAAGTGGCAAAGAACTTGGCTGAATTGTGTCTATGTCCTGGTGCTTTGTGGAGGGCAGAATTTAAGAGCAATGAACTGGGATGTTTGGCAGAAGAAATCTCTAAGCAAAGTGTTGAGGGTACAGCATGACTTTGCTTGGTTTTGTATAGTAAAATGCAAGAAGAGAGAAATTAATTAAAGAGGAAACTTATAATCAAAAAGGAAGCAGAACCTAGAGTTGGAAAATTCTCATCATGTAATGAATGCAAAAGCACGTTCAGAAGACAACACCAAGGATGTGGCCAAGGGAATGTTTGATAAGGAGGTTAGTATAGGTGTAAGGAAGTCACATGCTATTCATGAAGACAATGGAAGAATGAACCCAAAGGCATTTTGGAGATCTTTGAGGCTGCCACTCTTATCACAGACCCAGAGTACCAGGGTCTCGGGGCAGAACTGCTTCAAAGGAGGGGCCCAGGGCACCCATGGGACCTCAGGGTCTGCTGCCCAGGGCCACCTTAAGTTTCTGATTTTGCTTTCTGGCACAGTCACTCCAGGTGTGGCTCCAAGTGGGCCTAGGTGTGTGTGATCTGCAATGTCCACCGCTGCAGAGGGCACTGGCTGTAAACTTTGGCATCATCCACATGGTGTGAGGTGTGCAGGTGTGCAGAGAACACAAGCTGTGGAGCTCCTAGATTTCAAGGGCCAGATGGGCCCTGGGGCTCAGGCAGAGAACTGACTGCCACAGGGGTGGGGCCACCACAGAGAGTCCCTGGAGAGCAATGCTTAGTGGAGCTATGGGGCAGGCCTGCCTCTGAGACTGGCAGAGCCAGCAGCATACAACTTCAGCCTAGGACAGCCACAGGCACTGGACTCCAGCCTGTGAGTCAGGGCCAAACCCCTCCCCCGATGTATATAGCAGGCTGTACATGAAGTCAAAGAAGATTATTCTTAAGCCTTGAGATTTAATGTTGTTTGCCTTGGTGTGTTGTGGACTTACTTGGAACCTATTACCCCTTTCTTCTTCCCTATTTCTCCCTTCGGGAATGGGAATGTCTATCCTATACCTGTCCCACCATTATCTTTTCAGGATGAATCAGAACTTGAGTCTCATCTGTATCTGACTTAAATGATATTTAGATGAGATTCTGGACTTTAGACTTTTGAGTTGGTGCTGGAACAAGGTAGGAATTTTGAGTCCATTGGGATGCAATGGATATATTTCCCATATGAGAATAACATGAATTTTAGGGGGCCAGGAGTAGAATGTTATCATCTGAATGTATTCCCCCCAAACTTCATATGTGGAAACTTAATTGCCAATGTGTAGTATTAAGAGGTAGGGCATTTAGGAGATGATGAGGTCATGAGGGCTCCACCCTTATGAATGGGATTGAAAGAAGAGGGCTCACACAGCATTTAGCCCTTCCATCCTTTCCATCCCTTCTGCCACGTAAGGACACAGCAGCAAGGCACCAGCTTGGAAGCAGAGAGTATCTCTTACCCAACACTGAATCTGCTGGTACCTTGATCTTGGACTTCCCAGCCTCCAGAACTATGAGAAATAAATTTCTATTATGTATAAATTACCTAGTCCAAGGTATTTTGGACAGTGAGGATATGGAGTAATTAGACTCTCACATGCTGCTGGTAGGAATTGTACAAGCACTTTGGGAAACAGTTTGGCAGTTTCTTAAAAAATTAAGTATATACCTACCTCCTAGTGATTTACTCAAGGGACACCAGAACATAGGTTCAAACAAAGACTTGTATGTCAATGTTCATAACAGCTTTATTTCTAATAATCAAAAATTGGAAATGATTCAAATACCATCAACAAGTAAATGGATAAACAAATTATGGTAGACCCGTGTGTGAAATACTGTTTGACAATAAAAAGGTAAAATGTATGTATATATGCAACAGTGTGGATAAATCTCAGTATCAGTATGCTGAGTACATACTGTATGATTTCATTCATACAAAATTCTAGAAAATGAAAAGTAATCTATAGTGACAGAAAGTAGAGCAGCAGTTGCCTGGGGATGAGGGTGGGGAGAGAAATGAATCATAAAGGATCATGGAGATACATTGAGGATGACAGAATCGATGATCCATTGATTGTCGTGGTGGTTCCAAAACTGATCAGACTTCATACTTTAAATATGTAAAGTTCAATTACATCTCAATAAAGTTATAAAAAAGACTTCAAGTTCAAGCCCCACTGACTAGAGGGACTGTAGTACTATCCGTAGAAATCAGAGGGAAATATAACAGGGGAAAAAGGTTGACTGAATGGAAAAAAACATTTTGAATTTGGAGTGGATTTGCAGCAAAGAGAAACATGAATCCAGAGGATGGGAAAGAGTTCAGAGCTCAAGGAAAAGATTTAGTAGCAACCTTCATGGAATCATAAAAGCTTAGGACTGAGTGACATAATGAAGCAAGAATTTTAAAAAGTTGGAAATCCCAATAGCACGGACACCAAGTTAGGAAAGCAAAAGGAAAAAAAAGCCATAGGGAACTGAGAAAAATATAAGACCAGTGGGAAAACCAGGAGAGCACTATTTCACAAAAGCCATGGGAGGAGAGGGCTGTGGGAAGGAAGACGAGGTAGTAGACAGTGATGAAACAGCTCATGCTGTGAAGGATGAGGACGGACAGATGGGTTTGGTGATTAGAAAGTCATTACTAATTCCCATCAGAAAGGTATTTTTAAAAGGACAAAAAGTTATCTGAAAATATGTTAATCTCAATATTATTTATATTATCAAAAAATTGGAAACAACCTAAAGGGCTAAAAGAGAGGAAACAAATTGTGCCATGTTTGTACCATGAAATACTTTGTAGCAATTAAAATGTTTATGAAGAATTTTTCAGCAGGGCACAGTGGCTCACCCCTGTAATGCTAGCACTCTGGAGGCCGAGGTGGGAGGATGGCTTGAGCTTAGGAGTTTGAGACCACCCTGAGCAAGGGTGAGACCCCCATCTCTACTAAAAATAGAAAAATTAGCTGGGTGTGGTGGCACATACCTGTAGTCCCAGCTACTTGGGAGGCTGAGGCAGGAGGATCACTTGAGCCCAGGAGTTTGAGGTTGCTGTGAGCTAGGCTGATGCCACAGCACTCTAGCCTGGGCAACAGAGTGAGACTTTGTCTTAAAAAAAAACAAAAAAACAATATTTCTTGTGCTAGCATCCCAAGTTTCAATGGCACAAACATTTTAAAGCCCACAATATACACTGGATCACATTATGTTCATTTTCTCTACCTAAGTAACATTTTTCAATGTACAATCTCTTTGACATATTTTTTACCTCCTTTTCTGGAACTCTGTACTTCCTCCTAGTGTCCATCTTCCGGAGAATCCGGTGCTTTCGTGATTCCCCGTGCAGCATCGATGGGGAATCTCACACAATCTTCTACTGTCTCATGCTCCAAATTAGCCGCCTTACCTGGAAGCCAATAAAATTTCTCTGAGAGGCAAGAAATGTCCATCATTTACATGTCAGTTCAAATTTCATATCTTCAGAGAGTCCATTTTTGGCCACACAAGGTATACATTCCTATGCTAGTAACTCCCTATCACATTACCCCAGTAATTTTCTTCATAGCATTGATCAACATTTGGATAACCTACTAGAATTATCTTACTATAATACCTGCCAGACACGGTTATTCTACGGATTAATTAATACCTTGTTGATTATTGTTTCACCACTTCCTGGGACTCTTCAGTACATCCCATTAAATATTATAATACTACAAACAATGGTACTGATTTACATATAAGATGTAGAATTTATTCCAATGAATCCTCTCATCATGCTCCCAAAGTCCCCAAAATAAAAGATATATTCCTGAAAAATACATCCCTAAACCTATAAACACTGATTAAACACTAATCCTTTTTAATTTTAGCCTCTTTATTTGCATAATTTTCAAATTTTTCACTAGTCTTTCTCAGCAGTGCATTAAGCGTTACACTAACAAGCGTTAATGTAGTTCCTGTCTTTCCCCGAAAGGACTATAAAACCGCAAGGCTTTTAGGGTTTAAGGCTGGGATATAAATATTCAACCCAGGTGTTTCTAAATCACCTTCCATAATCTCAAACGATGCTATACTTGAATAGCTCTGGCAAAATGTCTTAAATTGTAGTCTGTGTTTGTACCAAGTTATGTTACATCCAGAATAAAGGCATAAAATAAAGCAAAGCCCGCTGACATATTTATTTTCAGAACAGTTCTGTCACATGAACTTTATAATCATATTTGAAAATCCAGCTGTGGAAAGGTATGCATACTAGATAAATGACTGTTGGGCCTTTGCCAGACCACAAAATTGAACTGTAGATAGTAAAGAAAAGTTCTAAACCAATGTTAGAGTAATTCATCCTTTTAGGTTAAAAGCTTCAATTAACCACCTAATTTCTGTCAATATCAATATAACAATCATTTTTTGCCTACTAAAAATAAAGAAGTGACAATATTTTTATGAAAATACCAACTAAATGTGATTCCTGGCTTTTAAAAGTCTTGTCTTATCTAAAGTGTTTCTATAAATATAACTGTCCTCTGTGCCCAATGTAATCAGTTTTCCATTTTCAGTAAATTCCAAAGAACTCTGTCCTCCACAAGAAATGTTGGCTCAACATCCTCGTGGATTGTTTTTATTAGCAAATGTGTTGTTAGAGAGGAATGTCTCCATGTGTTCTAGACCTCAGATCAGGGAAGGTAACAGGTTCAATCCTAAGCATTATATCCCTCCAACTAGGAATAAAATTGCATTTAATACTCCAAAAATACACTGCTTGAGCCAGAATTTATGGATATGCTCTACTTGAATAATTTTCTTTCTAGCCTAAGGCACATTCTGATTCTAGCCTTATGTATTGAGCAAACATCTGAACCAGTTCAGTAAATGGTCATGATTAATGTGTGAGATCTCGGGCAGTTCAAATGTGAAACACACAAAATATCTGCCACTTTGAGATACAGACCATTTGGGAAGACAATTTCCACTTGAAATATGGTCGTAAAAATTAAAGTGAATTTTATTTACTTGATGTGAAAAAAATTACATGTTAGCATTAAGAGCCAATAAATGCAAGGAATGAAGCCAGGGCCTATTACATATGGCCTATGAAAATGTGTTTTATAAGATGTGGTTGATGCAGTTAACAGAAAAAGTCTAGAGTGCTGTATGTTCAAAGAATAAACAAATGCTATTCCCATTGTTTTCCCTTCTTCTCATTGCCACTGAATATGTGATCAACGTAGAACTCGGGATCTTAGGTACAAAGGACTTCAAATTAATTTTCTCCATACTGCCCCAGCTTCTGTGGAACACGGTGCCTTTAGGCTGCCAGCCCCACAAAAGACCGTCTTGTTCGCTTGCCCAGCTCTTCCCTGCCTCGTTCCCTGTTGAGCTAGATCTTAATTCTCACCTCCCTCACTCAATGCTCGCCTCTTTCACCATACTGGGTTTGCAGCACTTCATCTATGTGTGGGCTTAGTAGACACTGGGAAGAAAGCAAGGATGGACTACTTTGGTACTTCCGTAATCTTTAAATTTCTCTCTAATGATGTTGTACCAAGTAGATAACGTTTTTCTAAAACCGACAAAAACATTTACGTTAATGAAGCAGAACTTCTGTTTTAAGAAAGCATGAATTTTCCCCCTCTCCTTAGCCCCCATCTACAATGACAACAAAGAAATATGAAGGATATAAACCCACATGAAGAATATGAGTGAGGGGCTATTGGCAGATGTTTTAAGGCACTTCTGGAAAACAGAAATTAGACAAGTGTTGCCTCGGTAGCAGGAAGGAACAAGCCTCAGATTGGGCCATACTCACTGGAAGAGCTGAGGCTGAGGAGGGAGCTGGCTGTCCAGGCAGAGTTCTGGGGAGACCGCACTTAGGGGATCCCTCCACCAACACATCACAGCAGAGCGAGAACAGCAAGGCACGGGGGCCGGGACACAGACACTGGAGAGAGGCCAAGGGAAGCTTCAGGATGAGAGGCACAAAGTGGGCCTAGAGAGCAGCATGCTGAGGTTGGAAGGAGGGGAAGGGACACTCCATGTGCGAAGATGCTGGGAGGAAAACACAAAATGATAGATTAAAGTATGGCATAAACATATGGCAGGATGGGTAGATAGGAATTAGGGTGGTATCAGAGTGCTGTTTCCTCCTCTTCCATAAAGGGTAGTCCAAAAATAATGCCTAAAGTAGACCAAACAAAAATTATAATCATATTAGTTAGAAATACGTTGTTAGACACCAGAACAAACAGCTAAAATATTCAAAGTTTTTTCCTCTGTTGTGAGAAGCTATGGGGATGAGAAACCTAAAGAACTGGTAATATATATAATGATGAAGTAACATAATGTATGTACTAATTAGCAGAGATTTTAAAAAATTAAAATATTCAATTGTGGTAAGTGTACACTGAAATAAAAACTTCTATAGAAGAGTATAACTTTTACAGACATAAAATAGCAATAGATATCAAGTACCTTAACCATTGCATACCCTGAAAACATATCCTAATGAAATAATAATATATATCATCAAATATTTATGTGTAGAAAATTTATCATGGCACTTTTTATATTACAAAACTTTATACACCAGCAAAATACACAATAGGGAAATGACTTAAAAGATTATGTTATTATGGCTGGCAGATCTAAGAAGGTTAAATGTTTGTTGAACTTCTAGGAGAGAATATTTTGTAGCTATTAAAATCCAGATTTCGCATCTAAAAACATATTTAATGACATGGAAAATGCTCATAATTTCCGTGAAAAGAACAACAATTACATCTGCAATATAATCTCCATTTTTAATAACCACACAATCCACATAGATAGAAAAAAGTAAAAATAATATACATCAAAACATTAACAAAGGTTATTTCTGGATGAAACATGCTCTTTGTACTTTTTACAAATTTTTAAATGAAAATAAAATGAATGTGTGTTACTTAGGACATGTTAAAAAATGATCATATGTTACAAATTCAGAACATATTCAGAATAAAAACATTAAAAAGATTGTATATTCTTAGATAATCATTTTTTAGGAAGTATGACAGTTGAAACTATAATAAGTATTCTTATCTAAAAAATTTGGGTTTACATATTCCATTTGACCTAAGGGTAGAGGATGTTATTTGCAACTCATCCAAACTCATCTTTAAAAATTTAACAAGACAGTTCCAGTAGTCTATTTTTACCATAAATCTATCTTGAGCAAGAATGATGATAACCTGAAGGTTAACATATATTCATTAGCAATTTTTTTTTTACTAAATCAGAGAACAACATAATCCAAACACTCTTATCCTTTTTCTAAACCTAAAAAAAAAAGAAGTCATGGACTACCTTTTGAACTTTCCCCTTTGGTTTCTCAAAGCATAACATTTTGAGTTCCCATGAGTAAAGTACATTCTTAAAGCTATAAAGTGTGAGAACATTATCCTGGAAGCAAGATATTATTGCTAAACTACCAAATATATTTTAACACTGACTGCTTTATAACTTTTATAACTTTGAAGATATATCCAAACAATTTAAAAACATGTCTTCTTTAGCTTTTCCAACTTAAAGTCAACTGAAACTGTACTAAGAAGGGAAGGGCTAGCAACTTTTCTGAAGATTCTTACAACTAACTCTTGCTAAAATGTGTAATTTTTTGTGTTTGAGCAAAGTGCTTCGCTTCTCTGTGCTATTTACCTACTCATCCTGATACACCTTCCTAATGCAATGGAAAAGTATAATTGCCATCACTCTTGTACATCCTGATCTGAAATGCTAATGGTTTATCATAAACTTTTCTATGTTACTTCAGATTAAAAAGCTGTTTTGATTTATATTGTTACATTATGGTTTGGCCAGGAAAATTAAAAGCAATTGATACCTTCTATGCAGAATTTATTAGCTTGAGTTGTACAATAACAATATCATTTACATGTATCAAAGTATTATGGGTAAAAGATCATATTTATTGAGTAGATATTCTTTGCCATGAGAAAAGAATTAAAGAAATAAGTTCCCAAAAATTACACACAATTTTCTGGAGACTCCAGAAGACCTGTATTAATAACAACAATAGCAATATATTGGCTCATGCAACTGAAAAATCCATAGGTAGACCCTTACCTCCAGCATTTCATACACTGTCTTTTCATTGTAACTTTTGAGATACTGGCTTTCTCCACCGTTTCTATCTGGTAGCTTTTCATTCAGGTACAAATAACCGTTATTAATTCCAGTATCTTCTAGTAGTTACTGTGGAAAGGAAAAAAAAGTTTCTCTTTCCTAAAAGACCCAGCAAAATTTCTTTCTCTACATTTGGATTATCTTCTCATCTGTCAGTCTGATAAGTAGAAAGAGCTATAAGGAAAATGGGTCTACTCCTGAATTTTTTTCCCATTAGGAAATTGGGTAAATTCCCCAAAAGAAGGGAAGTGTGAGCTGGACAGCAAATAAATGTCTACTATACCTATCACATTTATATAGATTATTCCATAGTAATAATTGTTTCACTTCTTCAATTTTCAGACAAAATATACAAAATAAAAAATAAATTCTGTGGCCTTGAATTCTATGACCAAAATGAACAGTGTGACGTGATTTTGACTTGAAGAGAGGTCCCAGATTGATAAGTTTACAAAACCTGCCTTTTATTATCATTGGGAGAACAGAGAAGACAGGGGTGGTCCCATAACATGTCAGTAACCATCATAGGTAGTACTAAGAAAAACGGTTCTGTTCGAGTCCCTTAGGAGAATTTTGTGAAACTACTCCCAGAAAATTATGACTTCAGCTTTGCAAAAACTAAATCACTGTACAAAATTCATATAAATCATATACAAACATGTATATCTTATAAATCAATGTATTCATTTAATTTCCTGAAGTTATAGGTTGGAGATGATTTATCCTAGTGTACTCATCAGAAGATAGGGCTTTTCAAAATGACTTTCCACAGGACCACTGTCAACATTCTTTGGTGATTATCATCTACTCAAGACAGAAATATCCTTTTCCTTTCCTTTCTTTATCCAGCCAGCCAGTCCTTCAGGGTTGGAATACCCGTGCAGCCATGACTTAACTATTTTCTCCTTCTCCTCCTTGCCGGTGGGATTTCTGGGCTCTGCCATGTCTATGCTTCCTTTTGCTCATCAGATTGAGCCAATAAATTCCCTTTCATGCTTAAGCTAGTTTAAGTTAAGCTTTCTGTCACCTTTTTGTGACAACCAATCCTCCAAGAAACCATCATCTTTTTAGCTGGTAATTAAAGTGTTTAATTTTGATATCAAATTTATATTTTCCTCTTATGGATTGTGCATTAAAAACTATTTCTTTGCCCCAATGTTATAGACATAAATCTCCCTTACTAGTGTTTCCCCAACTTTAATATTTATCCATGTTCATACCTGAAAGCATTTTTTAAATGCAGATTTAGCTTGGGGGGGATGTTGACATTTTCAGTCCTCACTTTCATTTCTATTTTTAAGTCTTTAATCCACCCAAAAATGATTGTGAATGGTGTACAACAAGTCTCTAAATTCATTCCCCACCCCACATATAAATAGCCAGGTGTTCCCAGAACTCTTTACTGAATAATCCACCCTTTCCCCTCCATACTCAGTAATGCAGTAGTTGTCATGCATCTTACTCTATGTGGAGTCTGTTTGGGAGCTAACTCTACAGTTAACCTATTTGTTTGCCTTGCACTGCTACAAATGCTATCACAATTTTAATTACTGTTATAATTATCATAGTTTTATAATAATTTTAGATAATTTATAGGACAAATCCCCCATCCCCTGTTTTTCTTCCTCAAAATTGTCTTAGCTATCTTTTGAATTTTTTTCTTCTTTAATCTGTATAATATTAAATTGTGGGGGAAAAAACTGTCAAGAATCTGATTGGGATTAAATGAATTAAAATAATAAATGGTGGAATTAACAATCTTTATTGAGTCATCCTAATATGAAAATAGTTTGTCTTTCCATTTATTTTTTAAAAATGTTTTTATTTCACATAAGTTTAACCATTTTCTAAATGAAGTGCACAAACATTTTTATTTGTTCTTAGGTACCATTTCTTATCAGTTCCTTTAATATATATCTTTCTAAAAGTAAATCTTTATTCATGGCTCCTATATAAAAAATAAAATTGGCTTTTATATCATGATCTATACTATTATCCAAATTCTATTAATTCTAAAAATTTGTCTGTAGTTTATGTTTGTTTTTCTATGTAGCCTGTCTAATTGCTGAAAATCAGTAATAATGAGAAAACTTAAAAGTAGCAAAGCAGAGTAAAGAACCAGATTCCATTAAAAAAGATAAAAATGATAGCAGAATTCTCATCAGATACAATGCAAACCAAAAGACAGCAGAGGGGCATTGTTAAATTGCTGAAAGAATAAAAACCAAACAAAAAACTCTGTTCACCTAAAATTGTATACCCAGCAAAAACATCTTTTGAAAATGAAGGTAAAATAAAGACTTTCAGTATTTATCACCAGCAAACTAGAATAGATAAAGGAAGCCCTTCAGGCAGAAGGAAAATGATGCCAGGAGGAAACTGTAGATCCACACAAAAGAATAAATAGTATCAGAAATGGTAAACAGGTCAGTACATATAAAAGACTTTAAAAAAATGTTTTAAAACTCTTTAAAAGATGATGGACTGCTTACAGTAAAAATAATGACAATGTTTTGTTGAGTTGAGAACATATGTAGAAGTAAATGTTTGACAAAAAACCTGGAGGGGTGTGTGGAGAATGAAAGCATATTATTGTAAGGTTCTTATACTTGAAGTATACTTACTTATCTTATACTTGGTCTAATATTTTAAGGTAGCCTATAATAAGTTAAAGATATACACTGCAAATCTATGCAAACACACACACACTCACACAAGCACACACAGTATACTTAATAAGCCAATAAAAGAGATAAAATAGAAACAAAAAATATTTAGTTGATGCCAAATAATGCAGAAAAAGAGGCAAGAATGGAACTAAGAACAAATGGTGAAAATAGAAAACAAAGAAGGTGGTAGATTTAAATCCAACCACATCCACAATCAAGTTAAATGTAAATATCTATTCCAGAGATTTTCATATTAAATGAAAGAGCAAGACCAAACTATATGTTATCTTCAAGAAATTGACTTTAAATACACAGATACAGATATATTAAAAGTAAAAAGATGAGAAATATTGTAATAACATTTCCTAAAAGAGAGCTGGAATGGCTATATTAATATATCAGACAAAATAGATTTCAGGAAAGCATATTACCATAGATTAAGAGGGCCAATTAGGCAAAGTATTAAGCATTAGTGAAGCGTCCTTTTCCCAATGCAGATAATAAATTGAAGATAGTCCTTTAATTGGAAGAGATACATTCTCTTCAAATCCCATTATTTCCCTCCATCTTCACTGTCATTGCAATCTGAGTCACCCTTACTTTATCTTTCTTCAACTATCTGATAGCTGCTTCTTGTACCAGTGTCTCTGCTCCTTGTTTTGCCCTCTTTATTCTTTATACTAAAGCACTAAAATAAATTCTTCAAAAACTCAAATCTGGTTATGATATTATGCTGCTTAAATTTTTCAGTAAATTAGGCACAAACTGCCCCTGGGGCCTGTGAAACTGACCTCTCACCACCTTGCCCCCATAGACAGATGTTACACACCCAGTATCCCAGCCCTAGTGAATTCCTTTCAAATGCCCTTCCTCTCAAGCCATTGTTCATGCTAGTCCTTTTGCTTACACCTTCTTCCCTGGCTATCCCCCATTCATCCTTTAGGATTTAAGAATAACATCACTTCCTCTTAGAAACCTTCCCTCCACCCTGATCTGTTAGATGCATCATTCTTCCCTTATCACAGTACTACACATTGTTATTGCTTACTTAATGGTCTTTCCTGCTCAGCTGTCAGATCAGTGAGAACAGAAACCACATCTATCTTGTTCTGTATGTCCAGTGCCTGGCACACTGGTTGGTACCTAGTAGACACTTCAGCCAACTTTCATTTTACATGCATTCATTAGCATACCAGTGAGGCATTCACCTTTGGATGACCCTTTTCTAGAATTCATGATTATATCTTTCTTCTGTCAATACCTTCCTTCCATAGAAAGGATACGGCATGATTGACCAGCTTTCAACTTGGTAAAATCTTACTTATCTGGAAACCTTAATTTATTTGATATTCATCCGGTCAACAAATAATTATTAGCACCATGTAGTTTGTAATGAATAAATGAATAAACAAATGCTAGGCACTAGGGGAAATAAATATTGGCAGAAAGACTGAAAACCAAAAGATAATACTAATGAGAATTAAGGTCATATAAATAATAGGACCTTACAGAAGGTAATGGTTCCTCATCAAAGCGGGGAATGGGAAAATGGAAAAGTGAGTTGGTCATGGGTCTAAAATGATCAATCGTGACTCCACTGTAATTCCAATTAATAGAGTTTTACAATGATAATTACCAGTGACTATTCCACAGCTTATTTTAAAACTTTTTTCCATAAATACCCTACAAGAGATACATTTTTAGAAAAGCTCAGCAAGTTTCAGAGACAGCAAAATAATAAAGAGAGAAATCCTGTTGACTGAGGACCCAGAAAGAGGGGATCTAACTCAAGGGAAACTTAGCTGGTAAACTACTAAAGCAAAAAAGCAAGTTGTGTGGGTAAGGGAGCTTGTGGTCCAATCTATAGGGACAATCAAAATACATAAGAAACAAGTATAGGATAATTCTGGTGCATTCCCACAGTGTCTCTAAAAATTTCAACATCAAATGAATCGAAGAGCTACATCTAATAAGTTGATTGCACTCCAAGTATATAACACTTAGTGAACAGAAGGATTAAACCTACAAATTAGGAACTATCCCAAAATATTCAGCCTTCTCATTACTCTAACTCCCAGATTGTTCAACTTTCCTGGGTGATTAAAAGTGTGATTCTTGCCTTCTTTTCAAATAAATTCAAATAATTTACACATTTGGAACACTTATTGAATAAAGCCTCTGTTTCAAATTTTAAAATGTTGAGTTTAACATTTTGCACTTATAAAATTAAAGAGCAAGATCAAATTTTTTATTAGTAATTTGGTGGATTTCAGAGAGGAAAAAAGACATTTACGCTTATATAGTCCTCATTCCCACAAGTATTAGAAATAAATATAAATCATGATAAAATATGCATTTAAAAAAATCTCCCCCAAAATAAATTTGCAAGATCTCAGCCTTGCTACTGCTGTCAGTACCGTGTTGATTTTCCAGCTTTCTTCTCTCTGTGAGCAGCATGAGAAACCTGCCACTTCCACTTAAAACAACACTCAAGTACCAGAACACTTAAAATTTTAATTTTGTAGTTTGAAGTTTCACTGCCTCCACCACTTCACCCTCTCTACCTCCTTCAGTTTCAAAGAAAGGAGACAGACAAAGCTGGGGACTGTTAAACAGTAAAAATTAAAGCTAAAATGTTATTTGAACTCAAAAAAGAGTTGTAGTTTATAAAATTGACAAGGTTTTTTTTTTTTTTACTTTTTAATGCTTCCCTAAGTGCATATCAATTATATAAAGCTGTGAGTAATGAATGGCATAAAACACAGTTCCGAAGTCTTTATGTTTTATTTTTCAAAGAATATATTACATGAAACATCACATTCAAAACAGTAGAATAAAACAAAAAAACGATAGAACTACTTTTTTCAACTTAATAGTACTTAGCTTTGCCTAGAATTGTCATGGAGTTAATGTTACTTCTTTTTAACTCTTTCTGAATAGTATTTTACCTTTATGCATTCTTTACGGCATTCCTATATAATCTCTACCCAGACCTCTTCACACAATATAGCACAGACAGGGCAGTACAAGCTACCGATGCTTTTGTTGGTAGTATAAAGCTTTTTCACCCAGCTTAAGAAAGCATGAAGGGGTTGGAGTTAGTTAACTAAAGGTTAATTATGTAGCTTCAGATCTCTCTAGAACTCCCCTACTTCACCTTCTCAAGTTAATCAAAAGGGGCTGGTTTACGGTTATAAACCACTTACCAAATTGCCAAGAAAAAGAAAACTCTTTAAAAATAATAAATAATTTGGTTATCCCTTCAATAACTTCAATGAAGTCAAATTTGCTTTATATTTCCTAAGATTATATTGTCAAAATAGCATAAGGAGATCCTTTGTAAGTGTAAACATACAGTGTTATCATCAAATGATTTTATTACTTCTTGTTACATAGTTGTTAGATGAAAGTATACGAGAATTTGGATCACAAATTTCTATGTGATTATATATGAAACATTTTATAGTATTTTCAATATATACTTATATTTTGCACACTATACATACACTAGGCAATTAGAAATGTTTTAAATCATCCAATTGTGTGTATGTCTACACTATATAAGGAAAAAAAGGAGGGTAGAAAGAGATAAAGAGAAAGAGACTTACCTTTTCTTCTGTCTTACACAAGAAAACTTCAAAAAGGTTTCTTTTTAAAATTGAAATTGAGTTTTTCAAACGGGAAAATATGGTCCTACGGTTTATGGTAAATCATGTATTTTAAAAAAAAGATAAAATATTGGCATAAGAACCACAAGGTGGTGCTATAATTCCACGCTAGTGCCGATATTTTAGAAATCATACTGATATAGTAGTTTTTTCTTATAACTGTAATCTCTTGATTTTTATAAATGTATCTGTCTTGTAATTGAAAAAATAAAGCTAATAGGCTTCATTAATCCTAGAAATATTTGCTGAAACTCTACTAAATTCAAGGCTGTATGCTTCTATATGCTAACATAAAAGTTCTCAATTTTAAAGTCTAATAGCATTTATTAGAATACTAAAAATGCTCTTAAAAGTTATTTTTACTTATAATTATGATTTAAAGTTAATGTTTTATATTTGACAGTGAAATACTGAATTATACATGCATAATATAAACAGATGAATAAATAAAATATAATCAATCTACAGAATAAAAAAGAAAAAACACTCTCCTTTTTTCCTTCCAAATAATGGAGTCAATTTTCTTAAGGATCATCCAAGATTATTTATAAAGTTTAAAAAAGATAATATAGTAACTTTTAAAATGAATTTAATTTTTTTCATTTAACTTCATCTAAGGCTTCTCCAAAAAAAATTGATAACTTCCCATCATTAAAAAACAAAACAAAACACCTCACTGTGTACCTTATAATGTTGGTCTTAAAGTTTGTTACAGAATAGAATACTAAAATACTCAACATGTTTCTTACAGTGAACTTTCAGACCTGCTTCCAAATATAAAAGGAGAATCTTACTCTTAATTTCTCAGTGTTAATTGAAAAGGTGTTGCTGCTTTTTGATTAAGCATGAAATAACTGTATTTTGTATTATTTAATTTTTGATGAGCATTTTTAACTTTTCATTACAACACACTTGTCAGTACAGATGGCAAGATGGTATACATGAGAGCCTCCTGGGTACAATATGCAAGTCCCAGCTGGAATGTTTCCAACAGGATGTAAACCATGGTCCTCAAGCCTGTACTTTAAAAAACATATTACTTAGCACACTGCCAACAAATGTCAACACAGAAAATACAGTGCTGTAATGACTTCACTCTGTAAGAGAAATGTACTGGAACATAAGTTTTTCCTAAGAGAAGAGAAACAGAGTAAAATCATAGCTCAAAAATATTAAAGTATTTATTCAATAATGAATGAAAAAACTCACACACCAAATGGAATTCAAATTGTTAATAAAAATATTGCAATATATTAAGATTGTATAAAGAATTCTTAAAATATACAACATGTACAGTAGCCAAAGTCCTAGAGAAGTTCATGCAGAAAATTCTACAATTAATGATTTGGACATTTCAGTAACTCTGCAGTTTCTTCAAACCTGAAATATAATAAACAAATAATATATTAAGTAAAACAAATAATTCATAATGAAGCATTGGATTTAAGTTGTTGAAATTATGCTTTTTAGCCAGAAATAATTTGAATATTTTCCTTATTTATAAGTACAGTTACTATGAGTAAACCTAAGTACAGTACGGCCAGAAGAAAAACAACTAGAGTCAATTATATTTTTGGAGTCGTATATTCTTGGAGTGTAAGTTATTTCAGTACTTTTCAGATTTCAAAAGAATATTACAGTTTTTTAAAGTAGTAGCTATACAATAATCTCATATACGGTTTTATATTTCCTTTGAACTGCTCTTTAAAAAATCATATGTAATTTTATTTGTACTGGATAAAACACCATTTTTAGTATTATCTTATCAATAACTTACTAATAAGGACCAGTGATACATTAATAACTGAAAATATCTCCAAACCATCCATCTATATATTACTTAATATTCTGATAAATCCGTTATCAGAAATAGATAATACTGTTGATAAACTACCAACCAAAAATATCTCTGCACTCTTTAATCCGCAGTTAATTCCATTAACAATGTTTTATATCACTTGTTGGAAACCAAAACAGTGACTCATCTCACAAACACATAACTGTAGGTGGATTTATTATCCACTGGAGTCCTGAAGGAAATTCCACACCTGATTGAGAGACCTTTAAGGTTTGAAACACATATGCACATTCTATATATACTGTAATCCAATACAATTCCCTAGAGAGAAATGAATTTCTGTTGCCCCTTTCTGTTACTTACATTTTTTTCATCCTTTCCATTTTCTGGATTGTTGTTTCCTTTAATTTAAAAAGCAACAAATTTAGGCGATTTCTTAAAGTAAACCATCATCAAAGATGGACCGTGAACATACAAAACACAGTCTGAAACATTGCATTAAGTACTGTTTACTTATCACAAAGAATTTTTGAGAGATTAAGATTTACAGTTTTGCTGTTTTTCTTGCCAACAGTATATACAACTAAAACTAATGCTTGTTGTCCTGACCTTAGAAAGGAAATCATCTAAGCAGTTGCCAGTTTTTCTTACCTCAGAAATGTTATTCAAACCACAGTAATTAATAGTCGAGGCTCTGGGAGTTGAATCTGTGGATACTGTACAATAACCAGAGGACAGAGGAATACTTGCTGGTCTCTCTACTTTGCTTTTTCTATCTGTGAAGAAATTAAGATTTAGGTTACCTTTTCCTCTCACAGTAGAGTCAAATATCCAAAAGTGTTATTTATAGGTGGAAGAAAAATGTTATTTTATTTAAAAAAAAAGCTATTGGTAGTTATAGATCAAAGATGAGTTTTTAGTATTCTTAAGATAACAGCTTAGATCTAGATGTTAAAAATTAGCTGATAAAAATTACTAAAGGCAATATAATCATTGTCATGATAGCAATAACTCTGAATAAACAGGTAACAATTTATTTTTAAATAAAACATACTGAATCATGTATATTCTTTTCTTAAAATGCTGACATCCTCAACAGCCTTGTGTAGGAATTATAAGGAAAAAATGGTGGTATCTATAGTAAATAATATCAATGAATTTGTCATGATGCTTTTATTCTGCAATGTCTGAGGATTTCACAAATTTTTTTTTTTTTGGGAGACAAAGTCTTGCTCTTTTGCCCTGGCTAAAGTGCTGTGGTGTCAGCTTAGCTCACAGTAACCTCAAACTCCTGGGCTTAAGCAATCCTTCTGCCTCAGCCTCCCGAGTAGCTGGGACTACAGGCATGTGCCACCATGCCTGGCTAATTTCTTCTATATACTTTTAGTTATCCAGATAATTTCTTTCTATTTTTTTTCAGTAGCGGCGGGGTCTCCCTCTTGCTCAGGCTGGTCTTGAACCACTGACCTTTCGAGCAATAAACCCGCCTCAGCCTCCCAGAGTGCTAGGATTACAAGCGTGAGCCACCTTGCCTGGCCCACATATTTTTTACTATTGTTCGTGGCAAGTAGCAATAATTACTAAAATTTATTACATATACCTTATAAAAATCAAGAAACATTCTATTCTGAGTTGACACATCTGGAAAGAAATAATGCTTAAAAAATTTAAGATCCACAGATTTCTTTTTCTAAAAAACTGAAAAACAGCATTTCAGGTATCAGTTGGACAAAATGATAGCAAGTCTTTCCTAGAACAGAATCAGAGAACATTACAAATAAAACATGCTCCTGTTGAATCAATCCTACAAACTCAAGTCAGAATACGTTGGCTACAAAAACAAGGCCAAAAAAAAAAAAAAAAAATCAGACACCCATTTAATCTGGTTTCCATAAAGATAGCTTTATTGTACGTCTACACAGATAACCTCAATTAGGAAACAACATTTAACACATAAGGACTAAAACAACCAATAGACTTTAGCTTTCATCTCTCAGGGAACCACAGTCTCTTTTGCCAATTTTTCTTGCCATTTGTTCCATTCCTGTGCTTTTCTCCGTAGAATGGCTTTCTCAGCATACTCACCAGCATTAACTTGGACCACATGGCTAGCCCAGTCCAGGGTCGACAACATTTGAATGACTTACTCCTTTGTCCTAAATCCAAATCCTAAGAGAGAGAATGTAATTTGGTTCCACACCCTTTGGACTGGTATTATCTAGATTAGGTGTCTACTCTTGGTCTACTTAGTTAAGCTGGGGGGCAAGATCACATGGTACAACTCTGAAGGCTACCTAGACCCAGATCTTTTAGCAGGAGCTGTGGACAATAGGTAATTTTAAGGAATAATGTGAAATAATTATTTTCTATGGGTAGAAATACGTACCCTCTGAACGTACTGAACAGGTCTTATGTCATTCCAAAAAGAGGGGAGCCCTAGGACAGTGAAACAGGACTGGAAAGACAGACAAATAGAAGGTGAAGGAATGGCTCTCTTAGCCTTGCTTTTTGGGGTCCAGACTTTGTGGCATGTAGCCTTACACAAGGTATGCCTCATTGTGGGAGCAAGCTGGGATTAGGCAGCCTGGTAGGCTATGCAGAGACACACCCCTATAGGGGATTCCAGCAGTTATAGAGTGGGGCATATGCAGAACACCAGCTGTATTTAATAGCCAGACCAGTTAAGTGCATGTTACTTTCTATGATAATTTTTTTATTGCTCTCCTGAGCCTTTAGTAAAGTCGTACTTGCTTAAACATTAATGGTTTCTCAGCTCTGCTACAGGGGATTGAGAAAAGAACTGGTAACTAAGTTCAGGTTGAAAATAAAAGGGGAAAGCGCTGACCCCTGATGCCAGCTGTTATGAAGTATCAGCCAGTGGTGACTGCTGAGAGACCTCTGTGAAGAAAGGGAATCTTGTAACGCTAGATCTTCCAGCCAACTCTCTCCATGTGACCATTAATCTTTCACTGCCAACTTTGGAGGATTATCACCCTATCCATTAAGAGAACCAGTTGGTTCCTTTACTGTTTAGTAATTTGTAAGCCAGTACTTCCAAATCCAGGACCGATATGCATATCCAACTGATTTCTGGAGGATATTTTGTCTTAAGTGTTTCATATATAATTTAATAAGTTCAAAAGTGAACTTATTATTTTCCTCAAAGCTTCTCCTCCTTCTAAATTCTCTGTCTTATTAAAGAGTAACAACCATCTACTCACTCACAGGAGCCAAGCATAAGTAAATAGCCAGTCTTAACTTTTTCCATTTCCTTTACCCCTTCTGCTTCTAGCAGTAATTGTGGCTTATCAATTTTAACATCTAAATATCTCCCAAATAAATCACATGCTCTTTAACTTCAGTATCACTGCCTTAGTAGAGATCCTCATTATTATTCCAAAATAATGATCACTAAAATACCCTTCAAATTACTGTCCTTGCCTGTCTGTCTTTCATCTGGGAAATCACTATTCTGCTATGATGATAATCTTTCTGAAACTCAAATCTGAGAATATTAGCTTTGGTAACAATCTTTCTAGGACTCTGGGATAAACTACATGATTTGATCTTTTTACTCTTCTGCTTCAACTTCTTTCATGTGCCCACATGTACCCTTCCTTCTAATCACACTGGAACAAACCACACTCTTTTGTGGTGCCACATCTTTATTAGTAATATTTTTTTTTCCTGACAGGAAAAAGGCACAAAACAAAGCAAAACAAACAAACAAACAAACAAAAAACAGCCCTGACAGTTCATGGCCTATCTGGCAATTAGCACCTAAAATACTATATCCCCTATTAAGTATAAATAATGACATAGAAAATAACATCACATGAGGTCACTTCATTATATGAATGAAACAAAAAGACACAAAACCACTGTCATGTCTGAACACAGACAGAACAAGGATCATGTAACCATAAAAATGACCAGATACAGCTCCTCCCCCGTTAACATGAATGCTTCTTTTACACTAAAAATTTCACCTCCATTTCATTCTTACCATCCCATCATCAAATTGCTCTGCTTCCTGACAGCACCCAAATCAGAAAAGCCCTTGCTTCCTTAAACCCTCTCCAAAATCACCCAGTGCAACCTCAGTCCTTAAAAGCCTGTCCTAACTCACTCTCACTGAGACACTGAGATGCCTTACAGCTCCCCCTGGAACACTGAATTTCTGATAAAGGCAAAACAAATCTGGAACCTCACAAAAACTATACCTGATTTAACATGATCCTAAGACCAGAGTGGTAAATTCTTGCTCTCTGTATCCAAATGAAATCAGACTCTCTGCTTCCAAGTAGCATGTATATGTACGGTATAATGTGTAAGTCTTTATAAACTTGAGTCTATTAATCTAGATCAGATTATACAATCTATGAGACCAGATGTTTACCCTATTCATAATCTATAATCCACTTCAAATAGTGGCCTATCTGCTCATTACTCTATGTCCTACCTAGCACAGTGGCTTAAATCTGGCTATGTGTTTTCTAAATAGGTTAAAGGTATATTCTACAATAATATTAAAAAGTAATAAGCCTGAACGTATAAAATCAAACTTGCAAAAGGCAATGTTTTGCAAATAGTAGGCATTCAATATTCTTTTAATGTGTAAATATTTGAGCTCTACCAAATGCAGATACTAGAGACAGAAGTACAGACGTATTTTCTGTCTGCTAGACAGACCATAAGATAAAGTTTTGGCTTTGATATCTGTTGAATAAATACATGGATGGATAAATGGGAAAAAAGTCAACATTTTACCATATCTGAAACCTATAGTCTGTAGTAAATTTAGTTGCCTTAAATAGCACATCAAATAATTATATTTAATAACCTAATCACTGAAATTGTTCTTTGTGTAATGAAATGGGCATCTGTACTAACATGCAGTGGTTAATAAATAACTTCAAAGACAGTTGCCTGGATTCAAATTTGCTCCACCATTCAATAATTGTGTGACCACTGCATAGTTACTTAATCTTTCTGTACCACAGTTTCTTTATCTGTGAAATATAAGTAATAATAGTACTTATCTCATATGGTTGCTTTGAGAATTAAATGAGCTAATAAATCAGTTGGAACAATGCCAGGTACATAGTTAGTGCTAGAAAGTGTAGTGCTATTATTATTGTTATATATGTAGTAGCTGAAAGATTTTATGATGTTAAACATCCACAGATGTTAACAAATGTTTTCTTCTCTCACATACATTATTTCATATGGGAAAGATATTACTTAAGTTAGAAAACTTGGATGCCAATTATAAAATTCTAGAATGATTAAAAAAGTAAAATATCTCTAAAAATTTATAATTTTGTACACTGAACTTTATTCACCCACTGTATCATGTAAAATAATAATAGGCTGGCTTCTTAAGCAATCCTTGCTGTTAGTAGTCTGTTGGTTCATTATTTTCTTTGTTCTAAGAGCTTTGTAATTTTTAAACAATAAGGCTTGGGAATATTAAAATTACCAGGTACCCATAAACTTATTTTTCTGAAAACTCCTTATCATACCACCAATTCTAATACCATTTAAGAACTTACCAGCATTCAGAAGATCCATGTCACTACTAGAAGCATAGTCTTCACTCATTTCATTATACTCTATATATTCATCACTCTGGAATAATACAGTTAGATATTTAGAATGAAAAACAAAAATGTTCTAATTTTATATTCTTACTGTCCAGCCTAAAATATAAAGATGGTATGATAAACGTTTAAATATTTTAAATTATTTTTTAATTTTTTATTTATAAAGCAATATATATACTATATATTCCTATGAATAAGAAATAGTCTTTTAAATGTGGAAGCAGATATCAAACTTCTTAAATTTACCAACTTCACTCTCTAGGAAGGAAAGATAGACCAGAAGTTGAAATCCTGAGTAAAAAAACCAAATTTCTCAGATTTGATAACGCAATGGCTGATATGGTAACTATTTCTATGAAATTCATAATATGATTGAAACAAATCAGTTACAAAAAGAAAGGAAGAGTTATACTTTTAATTTTTCCTGTACTGATTTTTCTTTTTCTTTACCCTGTGAAAATAGACCATTTGTACTATTAAAAGACATGAAATAATTTCAACCTTTTCCTAAACAAAGTCAATCATATTCTTACCTTATTTTAATTACTTCAAGTATTATTCATAGCTCTAAAAGGTCAACATACAGGTTTTTCAGATTATCTCATTTGATGGCGAGAAAAACAATAGCCACAGCAACAACAAAATGGGCTATATTTTAATAAGACTTCATTCTAACTAAACATTTTCCCATTACCTAAATATTCTTGAATTTAGCACTTTAAAAAAAGCATGTACATAACAATAAAAGAAATACTTTATTGTATCTGATATATTCTATAAATGCAAAGAAAAGTAAATACCTTTTTAGACAAAAGTAGTTCTGTTTCAAGAAGAGTGACACGGCTTAGAAGATTAGTCCAGGTCTTTTCATTTACCAACACTTTTCCTTTCATTTTTTCTTCCAAGCATTCTAACCTTTTCTCTATCCAGGTCAGTTTTTTAAGCTTTTCTTGGCATTCAGCAAGCATAGTCTGTAGCGCAGTAATCTCAGGATTAACTTTTATGTCCTAAAATGATTAGAAAGATTTAAAATACTATACAAATTGAAATTCCTTTAAAACCAGTGTATTCCCATTTCCATTGTGTTATTTCAATAGTTAGGAGAGGCAGTACAATATGAAAGTAAAGAGTGCTATCTCTGGAGGCAGACTACTTAGACACTTAAATTAGTTCATCTGGATTTATGATCACCTGCAAAAAATGTACAGATAATATTAGTCCCTACTTTTTATGATTCTTGTGAAGAGTAACTGAATTAATTTGTCATTAACTAGCATCTTGAAATAACACCTAGCACAAAGCTAAGAGGAAATGACAAAATGACAATGCATTGAGTTTGCTCAGTTTGCCATATAACAGGAAATAATTCCTATGGCCATCCGGTAGTTTTTATAAGTGCCAACTGAATACTGATATACTGAGATGCATAGAAATCACAAGACATAAAAAGATGAAAAAAAGTTTTAATAGAAACAGTAGAAAGTTCGTAAAAAGAGCAATAGAAATGGTATTCCAAGAGGGACAGAAAAGGACAAGGACCCAGAAAGCAAAATGAAAAGGCAATGGAGTGTCAATCTCTTCCATTCACCAATACAGGAAAAGGTGATAGAGAACCTCCGCCGTACAAAGTAGTGAATCTCCTGAAGCCAAGTATCACGTCGTCTTCTTTGCATTCCCCGTAACACTTGGCCCAATACCATAAACATAAGCAGCAAATATCTGCTGAATTATATACAGTAAGACATATTGATTCTTACATAATGATAGCATAGGTAATATGTCATGATTAATAATTAAAAGGCTAGAAGTATCCCAAAATTTAGAAGCTGAAATAATCATATACATCAAGGTAAGAAATATTAGCATCTCTTAAAGAAGTTTAAAATTCTTACTTGCTGCTCAGCCTTGATTTCAGGGACTTTTACTTCAGGTATCTTTATTTCAGTAGCCTGTAAGGCAGATACAGCAACTGCTTCAGTAACTTCTGTTACTGTACCTATTAATGTATCTTCAGGACTGTCAACGCGATCTTCATTATACAAGTGCCGGATCACCACAGCTTTCTTCTGCATAGAGAAAAATATGTAAGAAATGCTTCCATGTTTTCCTCCCACAATTATTTTAAGCATACACAGTAATCTGCAAAAGGAACACCAATCCTCCTTTAAAGATTTTAAGAAGTTTAAATTACCGCACATTTTTAAAACATTATAATTATTAATATTACTAATAATTTATGTGTGATGCTAAAATTGTGGTTATGATTTTTAAAAGCATTATTATATTTTAAGAAATACACTGAAATATTTATTAAATGATGTCTAGTATTTGTTTCAAAATGTTCCAGTTTGGGGAGGGAAGATGTTGAGGAATAAAGATGAAACAAGGTTAGCAAAAAATTAATAAATTGTTGAAAATAGATGATGGGTTTTATAAATGATTATAACATTCCATAATCAAAAGTTATTTTTAAAAATGGTTACCATGTAATTCACATATAAATAACCAAAAACTGGCTCTGTGAGGACTCATTAAACTTTTTTTCTATCAAACAATCCACAATATAATAGACCTTCAGCTTATAATTCAAACTTAATAATGACAAAAGGAAAGGCCTGACAAAAGGCAGTAGGTCAAACTGCACATTTACGTAGGAATCTTCTGCCTACTTCGTATTCCACAGTCTGTATATGTACTATAAAAACTGTGAAAGAAATCACAAACAGCACTCTGTGTAAGGCACTAAGAAAGGAGAAAATTTCCTTTAACACTGACTTAACTTTTGCCTGTCAACAAAGAAATGTACTTAGACTCTAACTTTTCTAAATCTTAGAATTTTTAATACTTATTCTAATTTCTGATAATTAAAGATCTAATGTAATTCACTAAATTTTGATAGATTACAAAGAAAACTTTGCTTTAAGACATTTAAAAACAAATCTAATGTTTTGAAATTGTACATTTTTCTTTGTTAGAACAATTTAGATTACTCCTCAACCCCATACTTAAATAGAATACTTAAAAGTACATTGAGTTATATCAACTCATATTTAATAAATGCTTACAATGCGCCTAATCCTGTGCTAAGCACAATAAAGGTACAAAAACATCAGTATAAGAAAATCTCCGTTTATACATGTTCTAGCTGGAGAAGAATACAAGATAAAAATAACTTAGCAGTTAGAAAATAAAATCATATAAAACAAACAAAAGTTAGATGAACTAGGAATGCAAGTTGACAAGAAGTATGGGCATTTATTCAGAAACCATGTCTCTCTCTCCTTTTTTTTGAGACAGAGTTTTACTCTGTTGTCTTGTTCAGAGTGCAGTATTGTCATCATAGCTCACTGCAACCTCAAACTCCTGGGCTCAACTGATCCTCCTGCTTCAGCCTCCCAGGTAGCTGGGACTACAGGTGCATGCCACTTAGCCCGGCTAATTTTACTATTTTTAGTAGAAACGAGGTCTCGCTCTTGCTCGGGCTGGTCTCGAACTCCTGAGCTCAAGTGATCCTCCTGCCTCGGCCTCCCAGAGTGCTAGGATTACAGGCGTGGGCCACTGTGCCAGGTCCCATGTCTCCTATAATTCCTTTTCTTATTGTCCTCATTACCTAGAGCAAAAAAGGCACATTAAAAAAAGGTGGCAGGTCGGGCGCGGCAGCTCATGCCTGTAATCCTAGCACTCTGGGAGGCCGAGGCAGGAGGATTGCTTGAGCCCAGGAGTTTGAGGTTGCTGCGAGCTAGGCTGACAGCACAGCACCTTAGCCTGGGTGACAGAGTGACACTCTGTCTCAAAAAAAAAACAAAAAAAGTGGCAAAAGAACTTTTTCCTATAACAATAAAATTTCACTTTATAAAAGATACAAAAGTATAAATATCATTCTATTTATGTAACTCTTGTATTTTGAATTAGGGCAGAAATAATTCTCTAGATTTTACTTCAGCCAGAAACTATTCACATTCTTTATCTAATTGCGCATTGATTATTCTATGTGGTATGGTATTCTATCCTTCAGTCTCAGAAAGAGTATTTCCCAGATGGAAGACAGCTGAAAGTATATTTACTATGAAATAACATTTTGGCTTAAATCTCCCTTAAAGATAGAAGAACTATACCTCTAAATGCACTGGACTCATTTTGCCACAGGTGCTCAAAGTAGATAACGGCAGAGAAGATATCTACCAGCAATGAGAAAATATTCAAAACACTAACCCAAAACCAGATGCCAGGTTTAAGGACTATGAGTCATTGGATAATTCATACTCCTGATTATAGAAACATGAATGTGTGTAAATGAATCATCATAACCTATCACTATTACTAACGTAGGCTCTCCATGTGTTCCCATGTTTTAGAAACACCAGATACATAATTAAAAGCAAATATAGATGACAGTATAATATAAGCTTCCTAAATCATCACTATTCCGTTTGAGAAATGAGGCAGAATTCGACTTTAGAAGTATAAAGAGAAGGCTTGTTTACTTTTACATTTCTATCCTCTCCTTATAACTTTAGGAATATTCCCCAGACAGTATTACGGCATGCACTGTTAAAAATCACTACACTCTGATATCTAACTAGAGTGTTTGACTAGGCGCCAGTCAGAAAAGTAAACCTTATGTATTCGATTAGTTAGATCAATAACTCTTACACTACATGACACAGGTTTATACCTTTCCTGAAGTCATAAACCTGCCGGTGATGTCAACACCAACAGCTTCTGCAGATATCTTCTCATTGTTCACACAAGGTTCTGATTTACCAGAGCTGCTTTTCTTTCTTTGTTGTGATGGAGTCTAAAATAAAAAAAAATGTATTAGCCAAAATAACAAATTTTGTGTGAAAGCATAAAATATGTTAAAATTCATTATCATTTGAATTTTCATATATGAACTGTAACTGAGAAATAATGAGGCTACATGTCTTTTAAAAACCAAAAAGTGATGAAAATGCATTATGTTTGTACTGTTAATTTAGGACTAGCAGTTCCAAATCATATATGTGTAAAAATAAGTGACTAGTTAAACATAAGCTTTATAAGGGTACTCAAATCTGTGAATAATGCAGTAATTGCACTATATAATAATTTACTGTCTAGGGTATTGATTTTATACATTCAAATACTGAGCCACTTATCATAAATTACCATTAAAATCTATTCATAAAATTACCTTCTCAAGAGTACTCAATTCCTTGTGCTTTTTCATCACACAATTCAAAATGTCACAAACAATTTGGATTTTCCATTCCGCAAACCCAGATTGGATAAATTGCTTTTTTGTCAAAATTGGCTTATAATTAAATTGATCACGAAGAAGCTGCAAAGAGTAAACACATCAGTGTAATAATCAGAAATTTCTTTTTAAAATCCAAAATGATAAATGGCCACCTGGTCAGGAGCGTAATGGGCACCTTTGAGAGGACAAGGAGGACCAAGACATTAACTACAGTTAAGGAAATTTACAGGGCTGGTGTCCTGACCAGGAAGAGAGGTATCCAGGCAGAAAATGGGGAGCTAGAGATGTGCCAGAGAAGAAACGGCTGTTGAGAGAGATGAAAAAATATAGGCATCATCGAAATGTTTAAATATCCTCATTTATACTAGAAAAATTCCTTAGCTCAATAGAATTCCATACCAGCTGTCAGAAAGCCATAGTTCTGTTTATAATTCTTCCATTACGTGATTTTTAGACAAGTCAGTAGGCCTTTTCGTCTCAAATTCTCATTTATAAAATGAGAGAAATAGACTAGATAGTAGTTTCCAAAAGCTACTCTGTGGAACTCTAGAAACGTCTCTTAGGTTTCCATGGAAGCTTTCTGGGATTAGAGACAAAGAATGGAAAGATTAAACAGAGACCCTACATATAAAAGCTCCTATTTCATCAAATGCAACTTCACTTTTTTCAAAAAAAGATTAAATTACATAAATGGGCTTTACCATTAAAAACAAAGTTTTAAAAAAAACACAGCAATTGAGAAAAAAATTAATGATAAAAAGGTTTTAAAAAATCAAATAGTGGGTTAAATTCAGTATAGTACAAATGTAGCTATAAAATGAGACACTGTCTCAGACATCAAATAATATAACATCTCAAAGTTTTAGTTTCTTCTTTCAAACAACTAAATTAACTCATATTTCTATAAACTGCAACTTGTACTGAATATGATCACATTTCTCTCTAACTTCTACCAGTATACCAATTTTTACTGGAATTTGACATAAAAAGGGCAAATGATAGCCAATGAGAAATGTTACCAGTTGCCATATTTATTAGAGTAGGAAATATCCACAAAGCAAACTTGAATTGCATCTTGATTTCAACAGGGACTACATTTAAATGAGATAAATGCATATGAAAATATTCTGCCAATGATGCATGCTGCATATATTTAAGGATTTAGTATTAAAATATTATTTTCTAAAAATCATTCAATAAATTCTACAATAATTAGTGTTTCATTGACTCAAAGTACCTTATAGACAGCATCTATAAAGCGCAAGTCATTCTTTGCTATGAGTTCTATATTGGATTCCATCAGAAGTTCTGCTACGTAAGGTGAATATGAGGTAAAAGAATAACTGATGATTGGCAAAGATGCCGCCGTGTCTCCCTTTATCAAACTGTCAGGGAAAAAAGAAAATGACTTTTAATAAGTATAATCCCACAAAGTTAGATAATCAAGAAATATTAGAAATGTCAGTAATTTATAACTTAACACTATAGCCATAATAATTAAGTGATATACGAGACTCTCTAGATTCCACCTCCCATTCTAAACCCATCTAGCCAGACTACTATAAAATACTATTGCTAATTTGCTCAGAAAATTACTACAGCTCTTCTATGGCACTGGTTCTTGACAACAAATAAATAAATAACCACAGTTCTCTAGCACCAACAGTCTATTTACCATAGCATTTATTGATTTTTCAAAGCTTAGTCTTACTTGATCTATTCCATTTTCTCCTACTAATAAAACAAATGTACCACATTATAGTACTGAAGTACACTTTGTAGTTTTGCAAACACTTCTTACATTAACTTCATTTGCTTTCTACCACAAACTTGCAAAGGTAATATTCTAAGTTATAGGTGAGGAAAGCAGGGCTGGAAAAAGCATGTACTGTGACTAGGCTGAGCAGTTTACTATCTTCCATTTATTGCTCATTCTAAATCTGTACCTTATTTGCTTATGCTAATTCCTCCAGTCTAGAAAGGTAACCCACTCTTCTCTGCCCATACAACAGTTAAGCCATCCTCAACTTTTCCGATCTATACTGATCTCTCCAAGAATGACTCACAAGGTACTTAGTATCTACTGCCTCATGCTCTGTCTTACGGTGTTTTCTAATTGTCTTATTTTCTCAATGTGAAATACCTTCACTGATTCTCCCACAACAATGCTCAGGAGGTATTTGTTCAATTAGCCAGTAATATTTGTTCAATTGATGTAACATTGCATGTACCCAAAACATCAATGTTTTCCATGAAATTCAAGACATAGACATAAATATCCCTATCCCTGCCCAAATTTTTAAAAAGGCAGAGAACATATATATGATGATAACACTGCATTTTGTTTTTCAGGACAAATATAAATTGTTACTCTTTTATGCTTCTTCATAGGTACAACAATATTTACCCAATCAGAAAACTGCTCTGGCAATCTTGTCTATCTAGAACAGAGTTCAAAAATGGAATAAAAAAAATACCTTTGAACAGCAAAATCTGTCCATTTTATGCACATTGTGAATAGATGACAGCCAGGCCCACTTTTAACACTTCTTACATTAAAAAAAAAATCTCAAAAACCTTAGCTACCTAGATTCTAAGGATTAGCAGATTAGAAATAGTAAGAAAAACAAATATTGCAAACTGGCATACTAACACAAAAAAACATTAAATGGGCAGAAAAAATTAAAAATGTGAAAAAGTAGAATCAAACTACACTGGTGGTGGTGGTGGGGATGTTTATGGGTACATGTGTGTGTGTGGCCAGGAGAGAGTGGTAATGGGAGTCTCTTTGGAGAAGCAGCAAGTAGCATGACCAATCTCAACAGATCCTGCAGATATTAGTATGTTATAGAATAATCTAAAAGTTATTGTTCTTAATGATGTTCTTGGGCAACAACTGTTTAAACATTATATTCAGAAAACAAGAGAATATTGGCATACTTTAGAATTAATCCCTCTAAAATGTTCTTTTCAAACGTTGATGCTTAAAGTGGCAAGAATAAAACTTGGCTACTTAAACTGGTTAAGTTTCTGCAGGTTCTGGATGTCAAGATTTTCATATTTTGAGGTATCAAGATGATTGCTACATATATGGATTTCATTTGTTTCATACTTTCTGCTTCTCACATAAATGCCTATAATGACAGTAATTACAGCTAAACTTTCTCCTTGCTCTCCTCACTGTCCTTTCATTTGTAACCTCCTCTTGAGGTCAGCTCTCCCAGGTATACAATAGAATATCCATTCTTGTATGTAAGCTCAGTACTCAAGGATTCTACTTAGCAGTTGGTTTAATCAAATTTCACTCTACTACCTGAATATATGCCTAACCTGGACTTGTCCCTTGACGCTCATCCATTCAATAAGTGTCTAATTAACTCCTATTATGTGTTAGGCCCAATTCTACACATGGCAATACTGCAGTGAACAAAACAAAGCCCCAGACTTCAGCTTACATTCTATTAACATTAAGCTGAAGGGAAACATTTAATTGCTGCATCAACTAATCAATGATAAAAGGTACAAATAAGTGCTATGAAGAAACAGAATATTAAGGGATAGAGAATAACATGGAATACCATATTAGATTGACATGAATATATCAGGAATGTATGTTGGTATAAACTACAAAAATAAATAAGTCATAGTTGGAAAATGGAATCCAATGTGATAGGTTCATAATGAGGTCTACTAAATGAAATAGTTTAATAACAATCTTTAGGCTGCCATAAAGAAATCTACTAACTAGAATATTCCGTATCAAAAAGAACACTTGGCTTAAATGTATAAAATCTATCATCTATAACATGAATAAACACTATACTTCTACGTGTTTAAAAGTTGTACAGAGATCATATCCTACACTGTGCTTCGAAATGGTGTTTTAAATCTCTTGGGTTGGAATTTTTCATTAATTAATACTTAGCCATAATCTCCTATAATTCTCTTTCTCAAATATTTTAATCATTTCAAGGTAAATTTAAATACAATCCAGATAAAATCTGACTTTTCTTTAGGTACTTCCCCCATGTCAAATATTATCTCAAATCACTAGCAAAAAGAATACAAATAAGTTCGAGATTATAGCTTACCCTACACAATCCACCTCTTCAGGATAATTTAGCAAGCGAAGCACTTGTTCTAGGTTCCGTAAGCTTCTTTTTAAGTCACCTGTTGCCATTATTTAATGATAGATTCAGCTCCAACTCTTGAAATAATCTAATTTTTCACCTAAAAATAAAAATTTATGAAACACTGGTTTAGTCTGTGTATTTTTTGAAGCTTCTCTATTTTATTTTGTTCTTATTTCCTATTGGCACTTACCTTTATTTATCTTATCCTAGCTCTTTCTCCTCTAACTTATTTTCCCACTAGTGAAGTACTGCCTTAGTATCTACTATAAATTCCTGAATATAAGGTACGCTTATCTCCACTCTCCAAAACTTTTTCCTTACAAAAAAGAAGTTTGCCTTATATTCCTGTTCGTACAATGTGTCTCATATGACATTCTCCCAAATACTTTATTTTGAATAATAAAATACCATTTCAGAAGATGCATCAAGTAGAAATAACTTCCATCAATGACTATTCTGGATGCTTATAGAGGCTACATGATACAATCAGTAGAGAATGGAGACAAAGAAATTTAGCACAGATTTAGTCAGAGTCACAGGGCTCCAAACTCACATAGTTGCCAATCAGTTGCCTTTTCTAAAAAATAAAAATAGATGAGTTTTTTAAAATGCAGGTTTCATCTGGTTAAATATGACAGATTAAATACATGCTACCTTCATTTCTATTCTCTAACCACCACTAACATGAAAATAAATAATTAAAAATCACATATACGCACCAGGACAAAGAGAACCAGAGAAGATTTCAGATGACAAAAGAGTTATCAACAAAATTTTGGAAAATGAAAAGCAGATGGATAAGTGATAACTAACCTAGCAGAGCAAAGACAGAACAATCCCATCTGGCTATTTAGGAAGAAACCAACAGAAGCAAGATAGGTTCACAAATGAGGGGCACTTCATACTTCTGAAAGCAGATGGTTAAGTCCAGGGGGCTTAAATAAGAATGATTATTTGAAAGTCTACATAAGCAGTAGCTAAGCCTAGATTTTTTACTTGTCCTACCCCCTCCTATACCCACACACATAACTCACTCAGCTAGGCAACTATCTCTTTGCTTCACTGGAAAGAGAAAAAGAAATTTACATTCTAAAGAAAGTGAATCAAAGAGGCACCAAATTTGGAAACATCAGACATGGCAAAGAGCACAGAACAAAGTGCTGGAAAGCAAACATATTTTTTTAAAAATTGTATGTGTATACATATACATATAATACATGCATAATATATATAAATAAATATATGTGTATATATAGCACAGTATAGCGTCCTCCTATGCCTCAGCTTCAAGAAGGCTAATTTTTTTCTCTTTCTTCTTCTTTTTTTTTCTCATTTTCCCATGTCTCACTTTAAATCAAAAGCTACAAGAAGTCTATTAATCAGACTTCAAGTTCTCCAGCGCAGCAGACTGTCAAGTTCTACTCTACAGAAAGCAGATGGACCTAGAGAAAAAAAATATGCTAACACTATTGACGTTTGAGGAAATCCACATTGAAGAGGCCAGATCTTGAGCGCAATAAGCCTGATGCAAAACTCACCCATTGACAAGCCTTAGCTTTGTACCTTTTTATAGACACTCATGTTTAAAACTAAATATATGCTCAAAGATCAATAACTACTAAGAGGAAGCCTTCAGCATGAAAGGGAAAGACCAATACAAAAAGGAAAAATTTTGTGGAAATACAGACAATGCAGGAAATAACAGAAAATTTCAAAATAAACAGTATATTTTCAATGACATTAGAATATTAAAGTCCAAAAGAAGAATAGGAAGATATAAAAAATAAACAGCTTGTGAGAATTTAAAATGAACCAGATTGTCAGCATGGATCAAAAAACAAGATCTAATTATATGTTATCTATTCGAAATTCACTTACAAAGATATATATAGATGAAAAATAAATAGGGGAAAATATACCATGCTAACACTAATCAAAAGAAAGTGGGAGTAGTTACATTAATTTCAAACAGAGCAGATATCATAATAAGGAAAATTGTCAGGGATAAAGACAGGTGTTATATAATGATAAAAGGAGTTAATTCTCCAAGAAAACATAACTATTCTTAATATGTATGTATGCACCTAACATCAAAGCATCAAAACACATGAAATATCTATGCTGTGAAAGGGTCAACTGGTACAATTACTTTGGAAAACTTACTGGAGATATCCACTAAGCCTAACATACGTAGCATGGGGCTTATGAAATAGAAACATGATTCTGAATAATGTATATAATAGAGATACATATATGTGTGAACCAAAAGACTTAAACAACCTGAGATTTTAAATAAAATGGATCATTTTTTAAAACTGCCCCAAAAAATAATATTATGGAATTTATTTATAAATAACTCATTTTATTACAAGGAGTAAGCCTTTCATTAGATTCTCAAAGGTTTTTCCCAAAGGAGGATCATAAAATTAATAGGTAGATATGTAAATAAATGATTGAGAACCTTTGCTAGAAGGAGGTAAAAGGCTTCTGAACTGTAAGTCTAGTCAATCTGTAAGGTGAAACTCAATAACTTACTCAAAAATATCTATTTCAATTCTCTGTGGACACTTCATAGAACGAAAATAATATATAACAATACCTTGAGTAATGAATCCTCTGAGAATGAAGCTCCTTTAAAATGAAGTCATTGGCATTAAAAACAATGACAAAAAAAGAAAAAACCAGAACAATTCATAAATCAAGTGAAACAGTTACCATGATCTTTTCACCTAGTCCAAATTCCAGCAACTGCCCAGGACACAAATCATCTCCTTACATACCTTCTCTGTATCTATACATAAGTACAGGCAATAAGGCTAGCAATTTGCAAATACCTAGATTTAGGAAGCTTTCTCCTTTAAGCCCCTAGCTGCCCATTTCTGTAGCCATTTTCCCAGGCTACAGTGACTGTTCCTTCCTATTCCTAGTCCGCTCTCCTTTATCAACATGGTAAAGAACACGTTATTGAGTACACTTTTCTATAAGTGTGTGCATGGGCATTTTAGTCACTATTTTTCAGCCCATCAATTATTTTAAGCAAATATTTACATTTTTAGGCAGAGGCAATTTCAGGTACAGTCAAATGAGAGGTAACTAGAAAAAGAGAAAGTGATCCTGAAATCTCATCATGCAAAACACTGGCCAAGAAGGTAAAACTTATGTAACATTTTTTAGGATGATTGGGGGTAATGGACACATGGAAGCAGTAAAAGAAATTTTCCAAGACCAACCTTTACTTTTCTGGAAAAGATGAAATAAAAACTAATCTGGCTACAACTGCAAAAAAGCAATTCTTGGGTTTTGCCATTGGCCAATATCATGGGTCTGAGACTGTTTTAGGTTCCAGATCCATCTATCTTAATACAATTCTTCCAGGGGTGCCTTCTTCCTGAAAGACAGTCTTTAACTTTAATGTAAATTGTATCTCCTCCCTCAGACTTCCTTTAGTCCTTCCAAATGTATATTTCATCTTCCCAGTACATGTAATTTTGTTTTATGTAACACTGTATGGTATCTTTTCATGTTTCTTTTATCTGATGTCCTGGAACACATTTCAATGTTTCTTACATTATTATTTCTACCTCTGTCATGGAATTTCTGACAACAATGTCCCTGGAACACATCCTCTTCATTACCAGCAGAATTAATATTTTGAAGAGTAAGATACAAGTACAGCTTGGATCTGTAGGTGAAGGAAATAAGTGATAAGACAGGACAGAAAAAAATAAAGGGACAAGGAAATGGGATTATAGAAAAAATTACAGCTACTGCTCTACATTTGCATGAAAGGCTTTATTAAGTCTATCACAAAATTTAAAAATAATAAAATTAAGAGATTGAAATAAGGCACTCTACTATTTATGCACATTTCAACACAGTATTTTTGGAGATGATGAAAATTAACCTAAATTAATATTTTCACCTTATAACCCTTATCAGAAGAAATTAAAAGAAAAAAGGAGATATTACTCAGCTTGTATCATAGATTCAATCATTAAGAAGATGTCCTTGCTTATCCAGAGTTTCTGTTTACAAGTGAGATCTGCCCAATTAAATCTGTGGGAAAGGTCGTGAAAACAGCATGCTCTAGCTAGCAGTTTTAACCTAGCTCAATCTCATTGCTGTTCAAGGTCATTAAAACGATGCCTCCCAATGGAATGCCACTGGAATCAACGTGATTTTTGTTCAGAATGAAGCAACTACACTCACTGTAACAATTACAGTCACGACTAAGAATTTATGCCATTAGAACGCTCGATATCTAAAAACCACGTCTCGAAAATACAGGAGTAAAGATGAGGAAAAATTAAGGTTATGAAACTTTTTACAATAGACAATTGGGAAATACATCTCTAAGAGTCTGAGAAAGTGAAAGCATTGAGCAAGCTGGGAAAACAGGGAGTAAGGGACAAGTATAGACTCAGTGGGACTGCTGTGTTCACACACAAAACTGTTAAAAGGCTTGCAGATAATTCTGAAAAAAAAATCGTCTAATATAGCCATAATTCCGGAATAAAAAGAATAAAAAATTCAAGATTGATTCTTTATAGTGAGGGAAAACTCTGTAGTCTTCAAGGAAGGTGTGAAAATATTTGAAACACCGGGGAAATGAAAGCAAGGAAAATATGAACTGCTTCCTTCTAGTCAGTATCCTGGAAGAGCCCGATGGATCCTCACCTCAGAATCCAGTAACAATCAGCAAATCTGTAACTTCCCATCCTAAATCACAACCTAATTCTGATGTTATGAGCTGCCACGATTCTTTCTACTTCGTTGTTACTAAGAGCATACACTAGTTGGGTACTAAGAAAGGCCCCCCTCCCGCCATTTGATTTACAAGGACGACAAGGCGGACCTGGTCGTTACCCCACGCCCGGGGTCTCGGGAAGGGCAGCAGGGAAAGGGACCTCCGCCCAACCCAGGGCTCAGCCTCCCGGCTCCCCGTGGCTCACCCAGCAGCCGCCGAGCAGAGAAGCGGGACAAGGAGAGGAGAGAGCACATGCAACCAGAGACAGTCACCCGAACCCCGTCTCCAGCAACGAGTCCCCGCTGCCGGCGCCTGCGCCCAGGGGCGCTTCTCGCGCCGACCGTTTGTGTCTGGAAGGACGAGTTCCAGCCCGCCACGCGCCGCGGTCAAACCTTCAAAGCCGCGGGCTCCTCAGCGCTCCAGGATTCCTCGCTGCAGATTCCACACCGCGTTCGTTAAGATCCTTGAGGAAAGTGACTCTGCTGAGAGCCTCCTCAATGCTCAGTCCAATAGCCACTTGCGGATTATAAGTCTGTATAATTTTGATGGTCCGAGTGGCTCGGGCTGCGAAGTGAGAAACAAAGAATCTATAGCGAATCGTAAACAACGGAAATAAAAATGCTTCTCTGTTAAGCGCGGAGCCCTAACGTCACTTCCGGCAACAATAGGAAACGTCAAAACACGGACAGTGGGCAGGTCTGGCCATTGCAGCTTGAGGTTCTCCGAGTTCAGAGTGGGCTAGTGCTGTTCCTGGTCCTTTCACCACCCTCTCCTCCACCGGCGAGAACAAGTGAGCTTTGAACCGGCTTCTCCATGGCCTGAGCGCCAGTTCCCGGCCGAGCCATTTTCTTTTTGGCTGAAAGCCCCTACCCGGAGGCAGATTCGTCGCGGCGGCGGTGGAGATCGCAGGTCGCTCAGGTACAAGCGTCAGCCTTGATAGTTCTGATCTCTCGCTTCCTTTCCCTGTACACCTTCACTTTTCTTCTCGGAAATAAAGACAACCAGTGCTTGCTAGTTGGTTGAAACTGGCCGACCGGCAAGAGTTTGGGGCCAATGGCAGTTCAAAGCATTTTGAGTGACAGAAGTGATGGCTTATAAAAGTGAGGAATCAGTGTGAAGAGGCGGAAATAGGTGTGTTCCTTCTGTTACTAGGCCATTGGGGTGTAGGTCGGTTTGGGACCCCGGGTGATAACTCAGCGTCATTCTGAAGTAAAGCCAAGAAGTGGCAAGGGTTTCTTTCAGGCCCAAGTGTTGCTTTTTGGGTAGTAGTGTTATTTTGGTTTCTAAGCACAGTTTTTGGTTCTCTACCACTTCCCAGTAATGCCAGTGTAAACACATACGATATAGTTAGGATCATGATGTATTGCCAGTTGCTGTAGCATTCAAACTTTGGTTGTAAAATTTGGCAAAATGTTAATTTGTCTTCTCTTATTTGTTTCTCTGTTACGGGGCACTAATCTCTTACATAGTAGGTGCTCAATGAATTTTATTCATTTGACAAAATTACGTAAACAAATCTCAGTCCTCAGTCAATGGATTTTTTTGTTTTATTTTTAGATTCCGTATTTGCTAATTTAATAATTTATTTTACTTGTTTTACAAGTAAAATTATTATTTTCCAGGATCCTAAGTGTTTCTCCCCAAATCAGTATATCAGGAGTTTTATTACCGCAAAATGAAGTCAATTTACGTTTTCCATTTCAGTTTTCCTTTTCCTTCTTTTAATGTTTGGAGCTTGGTAACCATATTTATGAAATAGGAGTTCTACCCACCCCCTCAACCGTAACTTCCAGGAAAATGATTTACAAAATAAAGCAGGTCTCAGAATGGAAAATAAATAAATTTTAAGGCCGGGCAGGGTGGCTCACACCTGTAATCCTAGCACGGTGGGAGCCCGAGGCTAGAGGATCGCTTGAGATCAGGTGGCCCGCCTGTAATCCCAGCTACTAGGGAGGCTCGGACAGGAGAATTGCTTCAGCCCAGGAGTTTGAGGTTGCTGTGAACTAGGCTGAGGCCACGGCACTCTAGCCCAGGTGACAGAGCAAGACTCTATCTCAAAAATATATATATATATTTAAAATAAAATATAAAAATATATATATAAATTTATATATTTTTTTTCAGATTGAGCCAGAAGCTTTAATTTTTATCCGGTTAACCTGGCAATTTTTCTGATGACACCATTCATTAGTTATTTATTGCTGAGTAATAAATTTCCCCCAAATTTACGCCAGCTCAAAACAACAAACATTTCTTATCTCAGTGGGTCAGGAATTAGGTTAACCAAGTACCACTGGTTCGGGTTCTTTCATGAGGTTGCAGTCTACCTGTAGTTGGGGACTGTGATCTCATCTGAAGATTCCGCTGAGGTGGAGGAAGATCTCAGTCCAAGTATACTGACATAATTGTTGGCAGGCCTAGGTTCACCACCACGTGGGTTTCTTTATAGGATTACCTCACCATGCGATAGCTGGCTTCCCCAAGGGCAAGTGATTCAAGAAAGAGCATCCAAGATGGTAGCTTTTATAATATCCTAATCTCAGAATTGATATTCCATCACTAGTGCTGTATTGTATTTGTTAGAAATGAGTCATTAAGTCCAACCCAAAATCGAGAGGGTGGGGATTACACGGGGCATGAATCCCAGGAGGCAGGGATCTCTGGGGGCCATTTTAGAAGCTGCCTAATGTAGATACCCTGGGTGAACACTTTAGGAGTTAATAGGAATAACTGAGCAAAATGTGTCCAAGAGAAATGTGGTCAGACAAGGAAAAATGCCAGGTTGTAAAGAAATAACAAACTTGTACTAGCAGTATCTCTTTTGGAAAAAGTTTTTTTGTAGGGTTTTTTTTTCCTGCTCTCTGAAGAGGGCGGAAATTTTATTATTTTTTATTTATTTTTTATTTTATTTATTATTTTTTATTTATTATTATTTTTCTTGGGAAACTTTGCCTGTGTTTACTGTGCTTTTGCTAAGTTAAGAGAGATTTTCCTCGTTTCACAGTATAAACACATTGAATTATCAAGAAATCTATCTTTCCTTTGATCAAAGTGCACTGAAATTAGTCATTCAGATTTATAACTTTATAGTCCATTATTTAACTAACCGCTAATTTACAACTAATTTTTTTCTACATTTTGATTCAAATTTAGAAACTGAAGCTATTCCATTAACTGACCCATTAGTCATTAATACTGAAGGCTAAGAAATATACAGCTAACTCATGTTACTTTTTCACTGAATTATTTTACTTACGTAATATTTTAAAAGAATTTTAATGAAAGACATCTATTTCTGGAAATATACGTTCCCTGTTTCTTTTTCTATTTTTTCTCTCTCATTGTTTTGTTTTTCTGACAAATTTCTTGACATGAATTCTATAATAAACTAAACCATTCTTGACTGACTTAAGTTTATATCATATTTGGAGCAAGTACTTTTTAGTGATACAGAGATTAAAAATATATTTGTAGCTTCAGATTTAGGCAACAAGTTTAGGGAGTTTAACTCTGTGATCAGTAGTTTGTGTATTCTTCAAGAATAGAATGCATAGGGTTTCATAAACTATTTGATTGAAGGAACCAGATTTTAGCAAGTAAGCCAACCTTAGAGACACCCTATCTGCTCATAGGGAGTAGGGATTTATATAAGAGAAGTCATGAACATGGGGGGAAAAAAGCTGGGAAGGACAGATGCTCATTGCATGACCCTTCCATCTTTATCATCTCTTCATTTTATTATTCATTTTTTAGAGTTTTTTCCCCACTCATGTTGTTTTTATAGAATCATAGAATTGTTTTTCCAATTTTTTAATTGTGGTAAAATACACATGTAAAATTTACCATGTTACCCATTTTAAATATACATTTCAGTGGTATTTAAATACATTCATAATATTATGCCACCATCACCACCAGCCTTCTCCATAGCTCTTTAATCTTGTAAAACTGAAACTCTATACTTATTAAACAATAACTCCCCATCCTCACACCCATTTCCAGATCCTGGCAATCACCATTCTACTTTCTGTCTCTGATTTTGACTACTCTAAATACTTCATAAAAGTGGGATCATCCATTATTTGTCTTTTTGTGACTAGCTCATTTCACTAGTCATAACATCCTCAAGTTTCATCTGTGTTGTCGTATATGTTAGAATTTCCTTTCTTTTTAAGGCGGTATAACATTCCATTGTATGTATGTGTCACATTTTGCATATCTATTCATCTGTTGGTGGATACTTGGGTTGCTTCCATGTTTTAGCTGTTGTGAATAATGCTGCTATGAACATGGATGTACAAATAGCTCTTCCAGACCCTGCTTTCAGTTCTTCTGGGTATATACCTAGAAGTGGAATTGCTAGATCACATGGTAATTCTATTTTTAAATTTTTTGAGGAAGCCCCATACTGTTTACACAGCGGCTATGCCATATTACATTCCCGCCAACAGTGCACAAGGGTTCCAATTTCTCCACATCCTTGCCAAGGAATGTTTTTTTGGTAGTAGCTATCTTAATGGGTGTAAGGTGGTTATCTCATTGTAGTTTTGATTTGCATTTCTCTAATGATTAGTGATGTTGAGTGTATTTTCATGTAATTATTGGACATTTGTATGTTTTCTTTGAAGAAATGTCTATTTAAGTCATTTGCCCGTTTTTAAGTCAAATTTTTTTGTTGTTGAGTTTTAGGAGTTCTCTATATATTCTAGATATTAATTTCTTATCAGGTAATGTGATTTGTAAATATTATCTCCCATCCTGTGGGTTGCCTTTTTACTCTGTTGATACTGTCTTTTGATGTACACATTTTTTAAATGTTTATGACATTCAGTTGGTCTGTTTTTTCTTTTGTTGCCTATGCCTTTGGTGTCATATCGAAAAAATCATTGCCAAATCCAAATCATTTTGAGGCTTTTGCCCTATTTTTTCTTCTAAAAGTTTTATAGTTTTAGCTCTTACATTTTTCTTTCATCCATTTTGAGTTAATTTTCACGTATAGTGTTGAGTAAGGCTCTAACCTCATTCTTTTGCATGTGGATATTCAGTTTTCTCAGCACCATTTGTTGAAAACACTGTTCTTTCCTCCATTAAATGGTCTTGATACCCTTGTCAAAAATCTTTTGGCCATATTACGTGAGGGTCTATTTCTGGGTACTTTATTGTATTCCATTGTTCTCTGTGTCTGTCTTTATGCCAGCACCACACTGTTTTGGTTACTGCAGCTTTGTAATAAGTTTTGAAATCAGGAAGTGTGAGTCTTCCAGCTTTGTTCTTCTTTTTCAAGATTGTTTTGGCTATTAGTGGTCCTTTGTGATTCCATGTGAATTTTAGGATGGGTTTTTCTGTTTCTGTGAAAAAGGTCCTTGGTATTTTAACAGAGATTGCATTGTACCTATAGAGCGCTTTGGGTAGTAGTATTGACATCTTAGCAATATTGTCTTCTAATCCATGAACATGGAGTGTGCTTCCATTTATTATTTTTATGTCTTTCATTTCTTTCACCAGTGTTTTTTAGCATTCATTGTAGAAGCCTTTCACTTCCTTGGTGAAATCATAAGTATTTCATTCTTTTTGATTCCTTGTAAATAGAAGTGTTTTCTTAATTTCCTTTTAAGGCTATTCATTGTTAGTGTATAGAAACACAACTGATTTTTGTGTGTTGACTTTGTATTCTGTTACTTTGCTGAATTCATTTATTAGTCCTAAGTTTTTTGTTTAGAATCTTTAGGTTTTTATACATATAAGATTATAATTGCAAACAGAGGTAATTTTGCTTCTTTGCATTTTGGATGTCTTTTATTTCTTTCTGTTGCCTAATAGTTATTGAAACTGTAGAATTTTATAGCTAAAAGAGACCCTGGGGATCATCTATTCAAAGTCCTTATTTTACAGGTGAGGAAACTGAAACTTCAAATTTAAGTGACTTGCCTGATGCTCACTGCTAGTTAAAGAAGGAGGTTGAATCAAATCCGTGTTTTCTGTCTCTTACTATTAAATGTTTTTTCATCTCATTTCTGACCTTCTTCCTATTTCAGGCTGCCCTTAATATTTTATTTTAATACCTGTCTTATTTGCATAAAAGCAATTCCATGAGAATTGCTATTTTTGTTTTGTTCTGTTTTGTTTTTTAATTCCACAGCACTCATAGGAATGGCCCTTTTGGTTAGTGGGCATAGGGGTGTGGTGTGCACCAAAGAGGTAGATTGGGATATGATGCCATGACTGCTGCTGATTATAATCTTGCTAAATAAGTAGTAATGCAGTTAAGTAAGAACCATATAATTAAAAATAATGCTAGTGAAAAGTATGATATTTATTTTGTTTAAATATTAAAATAGTAGAACATTTCTTGTAAAACAAACCGAAAAAATTAAATAAGCCTAAAATTCTCAGATTTTTGGTTACATTCAAATAACACATCTTAATTTTTAAATTTGTTTAGATGGTATTTGGTTAATACATTATAGAATGAAATTAAAGAACAGGAAAAATCCTTCAGAAAACAAAGTAATATTGTAAATCTTTTTGAATTAAAAAAAACACAAAACCTCCAATGGTATGCCTTTTAGTAACAAAAACTGCTCTTGCAGGACCAGATCTTTAAATTTAATGAGTGGGGTTTTTTTATGTGTTTAATGTACCTTGTGACCTCTTAGTACTTAGCTATTTCCCTTTTCTCCTTAGAAAGACCTCCTTGTGGACTTACCGTTCCTTCATTTCTCTACAGTTGTTGCCTTTAAATTTTAGGGATGTGATTGGTTAGTAGGTTTTTTCTTTTCTTTTCTTTTTTTTTTTTTTTTATTTCTCTACCCAGTCTGTTCTAAACTACTTTGGTGGTCTGTTCTTTTGGAAGTGGAGAAATAAATGTTGGGCTGCTGATTTGATTCTAAATATCTCATAGAAAATATTTTGTCACAGACTCTCCCACGTTCTTATGCCATTAAATAATATCACATGATATCACTTAAAGATTTTTAAAACTGTTAAGATGACCAGAAATAGAATTGTTACCTTTTACTTGAAAAACATTGAAAATTTCTAAAAGGATATAAATAAGTGAATTTCCTTAATTGTTAGTAGGATTTGTATTTTAGAGGTAACCATTTTAGTACATATTTTAGACCTTTATCTGAGATAAGACATTTATTTATAAATTCCACTATTTAGATGCCTAAGAAATATTGAAGAAAAGTAACCATTTATAATGAGTATTTAAATGAGGCTATTCATTTGTCAATCATCACATACTAATGATTTAACACTGGTTGCTCAGGAAGCTTTATGGAATTGGTTTGTTTCAAATGAAAGTATTTAAAGCAGAATGCGTTTTTGAGACTTCCAGACTCCTTTCTATTTTTCCCGTCTTCCATTGTGTAGATTTGAATATGCCCAAATAGTATGTAAACCATTCTTCATTACATGTAGTTGTCTCTACCGCATATACCATTTAAATGCTCAGTGCCATGAAATTACTATTAATAAAAGCATTAGTTACCCTTTTCTTATATGAATAGTACTTTATTTGGTATTTAACTTGTTACATAGGGATGTTTTGAATAAAAGTGCTTAATATTTTAGAGATAGGCTTTAGATTGTATATACCAATAGCTATTAATAAAACTTCAATTTTATTCTTTTAGGAATACTCTACTCTTTTGAAAAGAGAACAAAACGTTACAGATAGTCAATCAAGAATACCATCTCTTTTAGAAATGTAGTGATCTACTAGAAGTAAAAAGTATAGAAAACTTATCATTGTCATAAATTTTAATAAATTTATAACCTGTATAGTTGTTGGTAATTAATCTGCAGTTTGTACTGCTTTCTAAGTGGCAGCTCTTTTATGCTATAACAGATTTGTATCGACTAAAACTACTTTTTTAAATGAGAAAACTACATCCAAAATCACTTCAGAACAAAATAATTTTCTCAGTTGTTTGCTTTAAAAAAAAATCAGGCCAGAAACTACATACTGCTTTACCAATTAAAAGATGCTTTTATACACATTATCTTATTTAAGGCACATAGCTGCACTATAAAATAGGTGGAAGTGATTTCCCCCATTTTATAGGAATGAGAAGCTTAGAACTTTGAAATAACTAAGATAACATAGCACGCTATGGCATAATTGGAGCTCCACCTTTAAAAATCACTCTCCACAGTAGCAATGTCAAGAAAACCTCTATATTATTTTTCCTCTGATGGTTGTAAAATGGTGATTTTTCTACTTCCATTATTTTTCCTATCTTTATTAGTCAGCATTCTACTGTAAGAAAGAGCTTTCCCTTCTCTTTGTTTATATAATTATTTATCATTAGTGCAGACTCTTGGATTCTTATTTTATGTGATATGTTATACAGTCAGCCCTAAGTTTCTGCAGGTCTCACATCCAAGGATTCAACCAACCTGCAGTTGAAAATATTAGGAAAACACCTGAAGCAATAGAAAATAATACAAATAAAAAATACAGTATAACAATTATTTATATAGCGTTTACATTATATTAGATATCATAAATAATCTAGAGATTTAAAGTATACATGAGGATGTACATAGGTTATATGCAAATACTACATCATTATATATGAGGGACTTGAGCATCCATGAGTTTTGGTATCTGTAGGGGTACAGTATTGGAGTGGTTCTAGAACCAATCACCTGCAGATACCAAGAGATGACTAATTCATTACTGTCACTTTTATTTTGATGCCCAAATTGTCCTGGGTTTAGCCAATGGGAGCTGCCTTCAAATTAGTTTCTAACGTTGCTTTTGACATTATCTCATTGTTTTATTTTGATTTGTTTTTAGCTCATTAATACGAGTTTAAGAAACAGTGCCTTAGGAGTTTCTTGGTAGCCCTTAAGGGAGTCCTAAATGGACTGCAAAGGTGAAAGTTGGGAGAAAGGTGCAACTTTTCACCACATTTGTCTATAGCAGAACTTCAGTGAGTATCTAGTGTAGGCAAAGCCCCCAAATATGTAATATGTAGAGTATAAGATTTTATAATTATGTCTCTATTTAAGTGAATATTGTTAACTTTTACTGATGAGTCACTGGGTGAAATCAGGAAAAAATAAACCAAGTAATTGTTATGTAGGTATTTCAGCCACATTTTAATGATTGAACATTGGGTCTTTGAGTCAATAAAAAGCAACTTATAGATATATGCACCCTGTAGGGCTTGTTGCCCTTGCTTTGAGGTGATTGGTTTGACAGCCATGCTGGTCCACTTGGAAATATTAGGAGAGTGGTGGTAGGGAGTCTTTTCTCTAGTTTCATTCCATTTCTTTTGATAAAATGCTTTTTCATTTTGCCTGGGCTAGGGAAACGGGTTGGGGTAGGTGCCTGAGCATTCTAGACACATGATGAATGTGCGTTGAGGGAGAGACTGTGGTCCAGTGTTCCATATACACACATTGTTTTTTTAATTTCTCATGAAAATCATAAAGGGGGAATATTTTTATTGTTAGTGTGCAGGTAGGAAACAGTGATCCAGAGATGTTAAACCCCTGGTTTTTGTTGCTTATTTCCCTCTGATTTCTCTCTTCATTATTCTGTTTTGAAGTCCTGTTTTAAAGTCCCATCTTGAGGGTTCTGAAAGATACATAAGCTTCTGCTTCCCTCTCTATTCTACTGGAGACAGTCCTCCTTCTTTCCTTCCGTGGCTTCATTAGTGACCACTCCTCCCACTTTTCTTGTTACAGAAATATGTTGAAATCTCATATCCAGTCAGTGTCCTGTTTTCCTTTTCCTTTAGGTGTCATTTCTACCTTTTTAAATTCCTTTTCTGTCATCTTAATGAGAGGGGAAGGTGATAAATATATGTGCTCCTAATCTTCCTAAAATCATGTTACTTTCCATATATATCATCCCAGCTACTGTGCCACAGCAGCACAGGACTTTAGGAACAAATTTGAAATGTAAGATATGATAATAAACCAAAATATTAAATTCTTATACATTAGATTAATTTAAAATAGCTCTCAGCCAATGTGACACATTTATGCACAGTACCACTGAGTATTTAAGATCACTCAAGTTGGTTCCAATCCACATTCAGTAAGCCTTAGTGTCAGACTTCTGAGTTTCCTGTCCACTGCCATACTAACTGAGTGTGTTGGTAGCAGTGAAGAATTGGATATGATTATGTTGCCCCTAAACCAAACAGTATATAATAACTCTGAGACCAGAAGCATTACTTTACTACTGTATTAAAATGGTTAAAATTAATTGATAGCCATGTTTGTATAATTTCAGGAAATAGAAATGCTTGGATTGTATTCATTTGCCTGTTTGGCCATTACTTCATTTGATACTTCTTTCATTTTAAAAAGGAGTTCTGTGATTTGTTTTAGTTTGGCTAATCATTCTCTTGAAGATATAAATTTATATTCACTAAAAGTATCTAAAGTTTTTGGTTATAAGTATGAATTTTATTACCATTCCCAACAAATAAGAAGAAAATATAGTGTCTTAATTGCCTTGGTATTTTTTACTCATCATTTTTTTTTTCCTTTGAAAGGAAGAGTTTCAACTTTGAAATCTTCTAGAGAATTTTTTGGTAGCATAACTTCTCCTCCATGACCTAAGTAATTATGAATTTTTTAATTTATGTCAGATGATAATGAAGTTATGTTTTTACTTTTGGAAACCCAGAAAAAATGTCTTTGGTTTCATTTTGAAGCTTTTTAGAATTTTATAGATCCTATCAACATGTAAGTTTTAAACAAAATAAATTCAAATTTGGAAGAAAAGGCATGGGGCATGTTGAATTGCATTAATTCACAGTTGATTCTCATTATTTGTAGATTTTGTATTTGTGAATTAACCTACTCAGTAAGATTTGTATCTTCCAGATTAGTACTTAGTGATTTTGCAGTCATTAGCGGACATGCACAGAGCTGCAAAACATTTGTTGTTTGAGGTGGACATTCCTATCAGAGTTTGAACAAGGCAAGGCTCTGCCTTTTTTCCCTTTTTTAGATCTTACTTTAAACAAGTATCCCTTTTGTGGCTTACTTAGTGGCACCTTAGTGGCACATTTTTGTGCCTTTTTTTTTTTTTTTGGTGACTTTGGTGTTTAAGCTGGCCCCCTAGCATAGTGCTGAAGTCTTCTCTAGTTTCCTAAGGAATGTGTCTTACAGAGAAAATACAAGGATGTATATTGATCAGTTGATGAAAATATTGTGACCAGAGGCTTTCAGGAACCTAACCCTGTAATTTCCCTGGGAACAATCGTTTAATATTCACTAATTGTTTGCAGCAATTTTATAAGCCGTAATAACTATCATGAATAACAAGGATCAACTGTATTTCTTTTATGAAATAGACAAATTATGCTCTTATAAGAGTAAATATTTTTCCAAGAAAGAAGTTTTCCTTGACCTATTTTTAGTGAGCAAATAAATTATCAGCAGTAGTTTCATCAAAATCCATATTTACACCAAAACTAATGATTCCAAATACAAATATAGTGTTAGTGTTCAATTTAGTGTTCAATTTTTTTTTTAGTGTTCAATTTTTTTTTTCAACGTGAAATTCTTTGCATGTTCAGTGATTTCACTATACAGCTGAATTTTTTTGACCAAATGCTACAGGTGACAGGACAGTACTGTATATTTCATATTATATTTTGGTGTTAAAAATCTTTATAACAAGATTTTATTGAAATGTTAAGACAAATCTGAAGACTTTGTATTTTGAAATCAAGTTTTGATTGGTTTAGTTCAAATATCTGTTTTCAAGAATTAATTTGAAATCATGTGAGAACCCAGCATGAAACTGCTTCATATTTTACATCTCTTTTAGAGCCAGATGTTGACAGATTATTAATGATAACACAAGGACCTGTTTTGTGACATTGCTATTGACACTATCCTCAGACATGCTAAGTGTTGAAATTTTTAATAGAAAACAACTTAGCCCTTCTTTTTTTTTTTTTTCAGTTTGTAAAAAAATTTTTTTCCGGTTTGATCATTGATATAAAAGAATTGCATTTCCAGGAAAAACAAATAATCATGATTGAAATATGAGATAACTAAGAGAGATGAAGAATTGTATATACAAGTCCTGCAAAGCTATGCAAGCATGAACATGAACAAATAAGCTCACTGGGCAAGCAGGACATCAGAACAGTTGAAGTATCATCAAATAGGTTTTATGAACGTGCTCATCATTTTCATTTGATGAAAATACAATTTTGTCAAAACAAAGTAATATCTAACATGTATTGATTATTAACCATGAAATGAACTTTATATGTACTCTCTTACATAATACAACAGCCTTTTGAGCTATAGATATTATTTTTCTACATTATCTATGTAAAAACTAAAACTTAGTAGTCAAGTAACTTCCCCACGGTCCTATAAGTAGTAACAGAGTCAGGATTCAAATTTAGGTCGCACACTGTGCTCCCTCCATGACGTGCTTCACAACTAACACACTGGATGTCATGTCTTTTTGAGAGTTTTATCACTTTTCTGACAGTTACAGCCATATCCCACATTGTTATTACCCTACAGAAGATTGGAGAGTGAGGAAGGAACCCTGTAGACACCCTTTCCTTTCTCTAAATGCTGAGCTTATAAGATTCTTGGAGTGGTTTATCATACTACATTTTTACTCAGTATCAAGAACTGCTTTAAAAGGAGAAGAAAGTCCCAAAGGGGCAATTGGCAGTATTGTTTAGCAGTAGGATAGAAAATGAGGTCTAATCTTGCAGTTTTCAGTTTTATTTGTCTGAATGTATACATTGTACACTATGTGTGCGTGAGCCTTAACCTTCCACTGTCCCCATCATTTTTTTTTTTTTTAAGTACCAGCTGCTAGCTTTACCTCTTTATACCTGCCGGATGCTTTCTGAGTCACATTATCCAGTGCTCAATTTAAGTGTTCCCCATTAAAGTCCAGAGCCTAGGGAAATCACCCTGATTCTTTGTTCCCTAGCAACAGCCCTGAGAGTAACAACAGCTGCTTAACCATATGCCACTAGAAAGATTCTGTAGGAAAAATACACAGAAATTGTTAATAAATGCCTTAAATCTTGAGACTTCAGACCCCATAGTTACTGTGTTTTATGATTTCCCTTTATTGGGACAAAAACAAGAGAAAATAAATTTTAATTATTTAAAATAATAATAAATATGCTACATGAGCTCAGCAATTAATGCAATTTCTAGATGTTGTCTTGCTAAATTGAGAAATAGCCGTAATAAAAATAAAATAACCTTTATGATCGAGAGAATCTTAGAATGTTAAATTTGTGTCACAATTAAGTTGTACTTATGTTGTAATGTGACATGGCACATTTAAACATTAAGCAAATTGAAGACTTTACGTACTTAATAAATTTTTGTTGACATTCTATATTTCTTCTGTGTTAATCATTTTTACTGTCTCTCCATAGTTTTGCCCTTTCTAGAATGTCTTATAATTGAAACCTTTTCAGAGTGACTTCTTTCACTTAGTAATATGCATTTAAGGTTCCTTCATAACTTTTCATGGCTTTATAGCTCTTTTCTTTTTGTGCTAAATAATATTCCAGTGTATGGATGTACTGTACCAAAGTATGTTTAGTTTTGTAAGAAACTGCCAAAGTAGGCTGGGCCCGGTGGCTCACACCTGTAATCCCAGCACTTTGGGAGGTCGAGGTGGGAGGATCAATAGAGACCATTGGTTCAAGACCAGCCTGAGCAAGCTAACAAGACCCCATCTCTACAGAAAAATTTTTTTTTAATTAGCCAGGTGTGGTGGTACATGCCTGTGGCCCCAGCTACTCAGGAGGCTGAGGCAAAAAGATCACTTGAGCCCAGAAGTTTGAGGCTGTAGTGAGCTATGATTGTGCCACTGCACTCCAGCTTGGGCAACAGGGTAAGACCCTGTCTCTAAAAACAAAAAGAAAAAAACAGAAGAAAGAAAGAAACTACCAAATTGTCTTCCATGTCTGGAGTGGTTGTATCATGTTGCATTCCTATATCCTCGTCACCATTCAGTATTATGTTGTGTATATACCATTCTCATAGGCGTGTACTAGTATCCCATTTTAATTTGCAATTCCCTAATGACAACATGATGTTGAACATCTTTTCATATGCTTATTTGCCATTGTATATTTTCTTTGATGAGGTGTCTATTAAGATCACTTGCCCATTTTTAAAGTGTTTTTTTTTTTTTTTGGTATTGTTGAGTTCTAAGAGTTCTTTGTATATTTTTGGATACCAGTCCATTGTCATATGTGTGTTTTGGAAAGATTTTCTTTTGGTTTATGGCTCGTCTTTTCATTTTCTTGATATTCTGTATTTTTAAGAAATTAATTTATATAGCTTTACCACTAATTTAGGAACTGATACCATCATTGTGGTATATGTAGTAGGGAGAGAAGGGGTATCTTTTGTGCTTTTTTAGCATAAAACAAATTTTCCCCATTTAAAAATCATTAATATATTTCTTCTCTTTGTACCTTCCCCCACCCCTTTATAGCTTAAGCTGCTGGGATTCCCAGCAGTGCGACGTAAGGAGGAGGAAGAGTTAAAAATTATCCTGGACTGTTTTTCTCAGTTTTGATCAGCAGATGACCTAATCTAGTGGCCATTACCCAAACAATAGCCAGTAATTTAGTAAATATACACATGGATGGTTTGTATATTGGGAAGTCAATATATATAACAGGTAAATGTAGAGATGCTCTGGGTTGAAGGTCAAATGGAGTTGCGGGAGACTGGAGTAAACCTTCTTCTCCTGTCTTTTCCCAGGTACCTCTGAAGAATCTGTAGGGCTGTGTGGAGAAGAATTGGAAAATTGTCTAAATTATAATTTTTAATTTAAAGCAACAAAACCAAATAGTCAGCTATTACTGAGCTATTTATCATGGAGTTCTAGGTGTCTAATTTATAAGGTTTCTGAATTAGACTTCAGGGCCTATGTTACATTTTATTACAGTCTACAACATAAGTGTAGACTGGCAAGAATTAAACTAAAAGCCTGTTTCACAGCTGTTATGCATCTGGGAGTTTGGTTAAAAGGGGCTAGCTTAGCTTGGCCTCAATTGTGATAAAAAGCAGGGTCTGGAGGCCTTTTAACTAAAGTCCTGTGCTCTGATCAGAGCTGTATTTAATACTGGCCCATAAGTCCACATAATTATAATTTGTAAGAGTATTTAGGACATCAGTAACTTTTAAATCTTACCACGTGAAAAATGATTATGTCAACTGTGGACTTTAAAAGTAGTTACCAAACTGGGATAAAGGTGATGACCAATCCAAATATTTCTAAAACTTTCTCTGTCCAAGTTTTGTACTTATAATGTTCCAGCTATTCTTTGTGATATACTACTGGTTTTAATAGGCTTTAATGAGGAATTTTAATTCTGATAAATGAATGCTTCATGTCAGATTTGTTATACCACTGGGAAAGATGTGTTACTTTTTTAATATCACCCTTATTACATTCTAGCTTTCTCCCAGGCTTGCAGATGGGTCAGGGGCTGTGGAGAGTGGCCAGAAACCAGCAGCTACAACAGGAAAGTTATAGTGAGCAAGGCTACCTCACCAGAGAGCAGAGCAGGAGAATGGCTGCAAGCAACATTTCTAACACCAATCATCGTAAACAAGTCCAAGGAGGCATTGACATATATCATCTTTTGAAGGCAAGAAAATCTAAAGAACAGGAAGGATTCATTAATTTGGAAATGTTACCTCCTGAGCTAAGCTTTACCATCTTGTCCTACCTTAATGCAACTGACCTCTGCTTGGCTTCATGTGTTTGGCAGGACCTCGCTAATGATGAACTTCTCTGGCAAGGGTAAGTTAAACCCTCTGATATTTGATTCAGATATCTCTAAACATAATTATGCTTAAATATTCTTCTTATAACGTACATTATTAAATGTTTTCTTTTAACTTGGGCTTGTACTTTGAGTTGCTCTTTATTAAAACCTGGAAAAATAAAAATATAGTTATCATCATAGTCAAATTTGATACTGGGAAAAGAAAGATGATAGGAAAGAAAAAAGAATAATGATTTTACAGTTAGAAGAGAGGTTACCTATTGAGATATATCAGTTTATTATAAATCAGAAATTGTCAGTTTATTCTAAAAATAAAATTATGAAGTGAGAATTTCTAATTCAAAACTTGGACAGTTTATACACCGGTATAGTTTGTGCTTCCCATGGTATCCCATTGGAAGATAGGCATACTTAAAAATCAATTATTAGTTCTCAAATGTTATTGTTTTCATTGGTTACAAGTAGAGTATATGTGTATTTGTGTTTACTTATTTATATATTTCTTTTTATCAGAGGTGCTTGTTAGCATCAACTGGTGAAAATTTCATCTGCTTTTTATTTTTCCTAACCACCATTTCAATGGTAAATGAAGTAGGCAAATATTAGAAAGCAAGGAGATAAACAATTTACTTAATGCACTTAAAGTAGATTATAGAAATTCCAGCAGCTATTATACCAGTTTAAATTTAAACTACAAACCTAATCATCTTTGGTAGAATAGGATCTGTTTTATTGAACCTAACTTACTCCTTAAATAGCATCATGTACTTACAAAAAATTGTAGGTACATGTTTTTTTTTTTTTCTATTGAGTCCTGAAAACGTTACCAAACACAGAATAATCACTGGATCTCAGATTTTCTAGCATTCTTTACCAAAGTTTAAGTCTCATTATTTTAAAATGGGACTTTCATAAAGATATAGAACATATCTAAAAACAAAGTCTTTCTGAGACTTCAAATAATTTCTAACTGGAAATCTGAGAGAATTAATAAATTAATCTAAATTGACAAACTTTATTAAAAATATATTTTCGGTAATGACATTCCTAATTTAGACTTCCTGATGTCACAGAATTATAGTATAAATTATAAATCATTTCTCAGTCTTTAAATAGATAAAAATGATCCATACCATTTTGTTATTCTTTCATTGTTTTGTCTGAGTGAAGTACTATTTGAGAAGAAATTCTATTAATTAGTAGTGTTTAAAATAAATAACAGTTATTAATTTTTTAATCATGAGTATAAGAGGAAATGAAAATATTTTTAAACTGGCTCATTCTTTATAATATTTTGTCTACATTTTAGTATTCCCCACAAATTTAATTTGTGTTTCTATATTTGAACTTTAAAATAAGTTTATTGCTAAGTTTATCCTGAACTCAATCAGAATGTATTCTTTATTTGGGGTTTTAATTTGAATCTTTCATCTCTGAAAGAAATGCTTCCATTGCTGTTCGCCATATAATTATGCCTATTTTTATGGCACTTGGATTTTTTTTCTTAATGATAAATTGCTTCCATTTGAAATTAAAGGCTGGCTTACTTTTTATTTTACCTTTAGATGTGTTGAATACTTATTGATGTTGGTTGGGGTTCTGTTGCTTGCACAGAAAACTTGAAAGTTATAGGACTAGATTGAAGAGACTGCTAAAATACTGATAATTTCCTAAACAATTTATTATACTTACAGTTTTAGAATCAATGATTTCATTTGGTAGGTAAAAATAATGCAATGATATAAATTAACTATTAAGAGCATAGTCTCAAATTAGATGTTTTACCCACTTATCCTCACAATTTTTGATGTTATAGGCTGAGACAATAATGTTGTCCTGTACTTTGTGTGCGTGTATGTATGTGTGTGTGTGTGAGAAAAGAAGGAAGCATGAGACAAAAGTCAATAATGAACATCAGAAAGTGAAGCTCTTTTGTTTGTCTCAACAAGTAGCAGGTATTTTTGAACACAACAAATCAAATAATTTTGAGGCAAAGACTCATTAAAATTGTATCAGGATATAATTTCAGTATTCTCTGTGTCTCTAGGATAATGCACTTATATTTAAGGCTCTATGGTATATATCCAGAATTTCCAGAGATTATAGTAAGATAAAATTTAGCTTTCAAATAATATCCAGTAGCTATTGCCTCTGTGCAGAGTTGGAAACAACTACCCCAATCTGCAGAAAATAGTTATTAATGGTTAATATTACAGGTTTTATATAATTTTTAAACAATCATGTATCACAGTGATAATAAAGAACCAGTGTTTTTGAAACAGTATCTTAAAAACAGCTATACTTAACACCACAGCTTTTACTTACTAGAGTGCATGCAGTGGTGTCATCATAACTCCCTGCAACCTCAAATTCCTGGGCTCAAGCCTTTCTCCTGCCTCAGCCTTCTGGGTAGCTGGGACTACAGGCACGCGCCACCACAGCTGGCTAATTTTTTCTATTTTTAGTAGAGACAAGGTCTCACTCTTGCTCAGACTGGTCTCAAACTTCTGGCCTCAGACAATCCTCCTGCCTCCGCCTCCCAGACTGCTAGGTTTACAGGCATGAACCACCAATCCTGGCCCTACAAACAATTTCTGTGTTTAATTTATCAGTTGTAATATATATTAATATATTGTTTGAAAACCAAAAGATTGTCCCCCTGCCCAGCAATCTTTTCCCCTGACTTAAGTTTTGCTTCACAATAGAGCACATAGATTACTTAATAAATTCCATTTAGCTTCTTGGTTAAGATTACAAGCTCTGGATTAAGACTCATTGGGTTGAAATCCTACACCTATACATGTTAGCTTTGTGAACTTGGACAACATTTTTGTCTCTCTGTTTTGTATCTGTAGCATCAACATCATAAGATTGTTATGAAGACTAAGCAGGCTAATACATTAAAATACTTAAAATAGTGCCTGATATCTAGGAAGCACTCAGTAAATTGTAGCTATTGTTACTATTATTGTTAATAGTTATGTTTACCTTCAGATAGTACTCATGAATATTATTAATCTTTATAACTCACAGTTATTAGGTGCTGTCAAAATTGCTAAATTTAAGGCATCTGTCATATTCTAGTAAATAAAAAACAAGTACAAACTTAAAAACTTTAAATTTGGGGGCTACAAAATCCAATTTTATATTATTTCATGTTACTATTTCATTATATATATGCATGTTTAACTTAGGAAATTAAGTATAGTAATATTTTCTTGTCTCATTTTCTCTTACAGGTTGTGCAAATCCACTTGGGGTCACTGTTCCATATACAATAAGAACCCACCTTTAGGATTTTCCTTTAGAAAATTGTATATGCAGCTGGATGAAGGCAGCCTCACCTTTAATGCCAACCCAGATGAGGTAAGTGAAGAATTTGAATATTTGTATCCAATGAACTTTATTGCTGTCTTTCTGTAGCATTCAAATATAATAAACTAGCAGGGAAAATAACAAGTCATTGAACGGCCTATTCAATCACTGAGAAGAAGCCCAGTATTTTATGTAATTGCTATATGACTTAGTCATTTTTTTTTACCTTACCATGTCACATTCTAATATTTCTACCTGTTCACTTTTGTATGGCAACACCCTTGCTATATACACAGTCCTCTATGGACCTGATTGAGGTATTAGTATATTGTAAGTTAGGAGAGCCCAGAATTTTGATAATGAGAACACAGTATATTTATCAAATTTTATATACAGCATTTTTTCCTGTTTATTGTTTTTATTTAGTAGTAGTTTTATGAGCGATGACCACAGAGGACATTGTTCTAGTTTCTGACATATCAAAATGTTGTCTTTAAATAATTTTAACAATATGGTTCCTTGTTAACATAGAACTACTTATAGATTCTGTTATAAAACTGAATAATTTTGTATTAATATGTAAGATTTTATATAATACGTAAGAATGATAAAAGTACTAAGACAATTGTTTCACTGATTTTTTTTTTTCTATTCTCATTTTAATATATCCTGGAAAAGTTCAGATTTTCAGTAATGCTTAAATATTTGCTAGACTTAGTCTTATAAATCTAAGTGGAAATTATACAATACTCAGAACTACTATTTTGGGGTGTGTTATTTTCTGTGGAAGAATTTAACCAACAGAATTATTTTAATTTACTTATTTTTCAAAGACCAACTTTTTTTAATTGTTGTAGAGAGGTATTTACTGTTTAAATTACACTGCCAAATATTTTCCACAATTATCTTAACTTTGGATATAATTAGGGAAATGTTTCTCCCATGAAAAGTATTTGAATTTTAAGCAGAAATACTGATTTTTAAAGTGTGCACATAGTAATACCAATGACATATTTTAAAATAAATTGATTTTTACTTATATATGGTTTCTTTATTAAATTTTTCTTATACATGAATAAAAAATAAAATAAAATGCCATTGCAAAGGTCAAGTCTTATCCCCACAAATATAATGAAGTATAAATATTATAGAGCCTGGTGTAATATTTAAATTCAGATATTTAATTCAGGCATTTGTTTTCTTTTCACCACTATTTAAAGAGATTTTACTTTCAATGAATAGAAAACTGATTTTCTTCCTTTTTTTTTTTTGAGTCTTCCTCTGTTGCCCTGGCTAGAGTGCCATGGCGTCAGCCTAGCTCACAGCAACCTCAAACTCCTGGGCTCAAGCGATCCTCCTGCCTCAGCCTCCTGAGTAGCTGGGACTATGGGCACATTAGCCACCATGCCTGGCTAATTTTTTATAAATATATATATTTTTAGTTGTCCAGCTAATTTCTTTCTATTTTTTTAGTAGAGATGGGATCACACTCTTGCTCAGGCTGGTCTCAAACTCCTGAGCTCAAATGATCCACCTGCCTCGGCCTCCCAGAGTGCTAGGATTACAGGCATGAGCCACCACGCCTGGCTGAAAACTGATTTTCTTAATGAAAGTAGAGTTTATAAGAAGTTGGAATTATGCATTTGAAACTGATATAATACTGCTTTTTAGAATCTAATGATCATTCTTTATAAAGGCAAGTAAATGGATAAGCTATCATAAATTTAACTTTTGTTACTTGTCCCTTTATTGCACTTTTCTTCTGATGCCTTTTATCTGAAATATACTGGGTTTAACTTTGGTTTTGGTCAAATCCCAGTTGGCTTCCTTGTAAACATATAGCAACATAAGTATGTCACCTTTTTGATCTTGCACTGTGGCACGCCTGCTTTGTATAAGAGATTCTGCTGTACTTAATGTATTTGAAGAATGGCGTGTTTTCAGATATTTCATTATTCTTAATTCTTTATTAAAATTAGACATTACTTGTTGCTAATTAAAGCAGTTCATATGATGAACTTTATAAGATATATATTTTGCATCAGTCTAATGAGGCAATTGAATGATGATTGCTAGAGCAGGACTGAGGCAGAATAGTACAGTGTTTAACTCTACACACTTAAGAATCAGGAGAGGCAGCTGTTGTAAGCCTTAGTCTTATTACGCCCAACTTATCAAGGCATTGGCTTTCATCATGAATTATTCTGATGTTAAGTAAAACTATCATCTTCAATTCATATCACTTGCAAGTGTTACATTCTAAGGAAAATGTAATTTGGTAAGTACTAAGTTGTAGATTATTACAAAATCAGAAGAATTGGATGTAACTGCTGTTATTGAGTATGGTAAGTAGTCATTCATTGCTATAGGAATAACCACTTTTTAAACAAATCATAAAATCATCCTTTTATGCAAAGATGAAAATATATATGGCCCCTCATATACCTGGAATATGATATGGATGGTTCTAAATACGTGAATTGGAAAAGCTAGATGTAAAAATATGTTTCCATCTTTGCAGCTACATATATCAGACTATACAATTCTTGTTAGGACCTCCTCTGTAGTATTTGGAGAGGGGGCAGAGAAAAAGTAAAATTCAAGTCCTTTTTTAATCTGACAAAAATTTAAAAATTTTTCAAGTCAAATGTTTGCTAAGACAGGGGATTGAGGTTATTAATTAAAATAAGATTTTTTTAGATCTTCAGATTTTACTTCTCCATCCTACCTTCCATTGTTATTGAGAGTTGGCTGTATTTTTTTTTTCACTCCCTGGCCTGATTTAAAGATACCCTGGAGCATTCCAGAAATACTGAATTTATTGTTTTGAAAGGGCCATATAGTGCTGCCAAGAGGCATAGACCTGAACCACTCGAAGTGTCTCGTGGTTCCAGAATTCTGATTCTGTGCTTTTATGAACATCAGTAATTTAGCAACTGTTGCCTAATAGCAAAACAGAATTCTATCTTTATCAGGATACTTAGGAGATATATATATAAGGCAAAAAAGAACATTGAAATACACGTAATAGGTGCAGAGAAATAGGGGAAGTATTTTAATGACTCTATACTTTAATTGACTAATGTAAATAATTAATGTTAATTTGGTTAATTGTTTACCAAGTTAAGTCTTCAAAATTGAAATTATGTAAGTGAAAGAGTTGTCCTAATAGATGTTCTCATATAGAACTTATCTGTATGAGTCATATTTTAGCCAGATCATTAGAATGACTCTTGCCAATTTTTTCGAGTGCTAGAAATCAGGGAGTACTTTTTGGAGGTTGATTTTTGCCCCCCACTTACTGGAGCACTATCATCAGACATACTATTTTGGGTTCATTTAACTTGGAGCAGTAAATTAGTTTTGATGATATGTTTAAATGTAAGTGGTGTTTATTGCAAGTACCTAAGATGTATTTAATTGCTCAGTATTGTAAAAAGTCTACTTTTCCATAATTTCTAGTTTTGTATGTAACATTTTGATGGCAATCATCATTAAAATATTATAAAAATAAGAATACTTACAGCCACAGGGAACAAGATTCTCCAAAGGACACCGTTCATGTCACGGATATGGGTAACCAAACTCCACAGCAACTTCTGGCAGTGGCTCATGGGGTGGGGGAGAACATCTGCACACTTTGTGGTACGATTATTGGCACGCTGGTGTTATATGCATGACGTTGTGATCTCAGCTGTGTGTAACGTCTTGATCTTGTGCATGAGCTTGTGTTCTTTGTGGCAGGTGACCACATTCTAGTAAAGGAATGTGCTGAAAACCATCTATTTACATTAAAGTTGTATTTCCCCTGCATGTACAAATTGTGTGTGTCCAATTTTATTCCACTAGCAGTATTATAATAAAGTAGTTTTACTTACCAGCCAGTAAGCTATATTACTTGTATTCCATTTTATATTAAAATGTTTTCTTGACATAGTTATTTTTAAATTTAGAGTCTGAAAAATTGGTAGTGAACATGGTTTAACTTTAATAGGCTTATTTTTATTTGTGTAAATGTTTTTAAACAGCTTTTTTTGATTATCTTCATTGGAGTCAGATAAAGTCCTTTTTTGTTAACCACGTAAACACATTTTTCCTGTATTCATATAAAAGGACATGCATACGATTTTATGCATTTTACTAGATTGATTACGAAATACATTGTAAGTTTGACCTGTACACGTTTTAGATGGAAATGAATATGCAAGTTATTTTCAAGATAACATTTTGTTGTTGGACCAGCTAAAGTATAAGCAGAAAATTTGTAGGCATTCTCCATTATAGAAAGGATCTCAGGAATTTATACTCAATTCTTCTGAATAGTATCTCAGATATACCCTACTGACTTTTTATATAGCAACAAAATGATCATATCATATATATGACCAGTATACAAATGATCATTACCGTTACTTCATAGCACAGCAACAGTGGTGAAAAATAACCTGAACTTTTATTCCTAGAGATATAAAATCCTGATGAGTATTATTAGAATATACAGATAAGCATTTTCCAAATGTATTCTTTGGGAATACATAGTTAAAAAGGGGCTCTCAAGTCTAATACATTTGAACATGATATATTATAATTAATGAGCTTATTTGTAATATAAATTTTCAAGCCTTTAATACGTTATGCACATTGTGAATATCTAAGAGGAGGGATGTTATATGCAGTATTATCCAAATTTGTTTACATAGTATTGTTTTCTGTGGGAGTTGGGGGCAAGAACATTCCGGTGAACACACTTTGAAATAACCTAGTATAGATTATCTGTAATCTTAGTGTGTGTAAATAAATACTTTAGAATGGTTGAAATAACCTGTTGTTCACCTACAGCTATCTGATATAATCTCTTTTAAGAAATTCTGTATGTGTGTGTATATATATATACATATATATATATATATATACACACACATAAAAAATTATTTTCTTTCCTTTGGTCTGATAGTTTCTATTACAAAAACAAAAAAAACTCAGAGAGTTGAGTTGTCTTGACAGACTGAGATTTTTTTCCATGTTCTATATTTTGATTGCCATCTAACTTGTTAAGAGAAGTGTTAGTTTGGAAAATAAGGGTAGGACAGTCAACCTGAAAGCAATATTAAATTGAGATAACTGCCTGTACACATTGATATCAGTATCAGTGTCAAATAATCTTTTTAATCAAACCACATTAGGAATGTTATGTGTCAAATGAGAGCATCCATTGTTACATCCTTGGTATCTCATTCTCTACCCTAACTTCATTAAATTTTAGTATTTCCTGCAACACAGGGGTATTCCTAGGGAAGGCTGACAGGCCACTAAGATGCTTTTTAGTTTGGAAAATGTACTGCCTTTCAAGGTTTTATCCTTAGTTCTGTGGGTCTGGAAATTTGACTTTATCTTTCTACTGAAAGTAGATCAGTCTCTCCAGAATAAATTTATGTTATAGGTAGTAAAATATGAGCCAGATTTACAGTAAGAGGCAATATACTTCAGGCAATGCTTAACAGCATAAAGAAAGAGACAGATAAACTCAAACTTCTAATTCTTGGCTATTAGATACATGAAAATCTATCTAGGAATAATTGAGCCTTGCTGTTCCACTCAGCCTGCTCACATTTTGTGATCTGCTTCTTGCAGTAGCCACTTCTCCCTGTGTCTATCAGCTAGGATGTTTTTGGCCAGAAGGAACAGAGAACCTAAACTAATAGTGACTTAAACCATTTACATTTATTTTCTTCAAAAGAGTTCTGGAGATGGGTATCCCAGTTAATTCAGTGATAGAATGACCATATCATGGACTGCTGGTGTGTTGACTTTTGCCCTCTATTGATAGCAAGATGGCTGCGACACCTCAAAATACTACATTTTCACGTGAGTGCCCTCAGCACAAAGAACAAGAAAGGTTTCTCTTCATACTCCTTACACTTATTAGGGAAAAAAGTCTTTTTTCAGAAGCCTTCAGTGTACTTTTACTCATTTCTTATTAAATATAACTAAGTAATATGAACACCTCTAGATACATAGAGAATATAATAGAAAAGATTACATGATTGGCTTAGACTTACGATTCAGCAACTGTAGCTAAGTTGCTAGAAGCAATGGAAAGAGGGAAATGGCTTTTGGGCAGGCATTCAAACATCTGTAACACTATTTTAACTAGTGACCCAGTTGCAAAATTTGTGATTCTGCCTCTCTTATTTCTAGTCTCTGGTGGGTTAGAAGTCTTAGTACCCAAAGGTGGATTATTGGCACCAGAGGTAAAACAATTTCAATTGGTAGCTGACACTAACTTCTTGCCATTTTAGGTCCTCCGTCCACTGAGCAAATAGAGAAAAAGAAAAAAAAAAAAAAAAGGTATGAGGGGAGGTAGTTATGCTGTGATTGAAGTAGATAAGCCAAATTACCAGAGGGAAATAGTTACTACTACACATGGAGGAAAAGGAAAGGGATATAGGTGGAACTTAAGAGAAGTCTTAGAGTTCCTTCTAATATGACTGTATCTTATGGTAAAAGTAATTTTTTAAAAATTCATAGTAGGCCTGTATGGGCAAGGCTTAGATCCCATAACCTAGACTTCTCACTAGATAAATCACCTCATCCAGCTGTGTGGCTGGCTGCATTCCTAGCCTCAAGAGTTGAGTATAGATTATTCAAGCTAATCATGTTAATTCCATTCCCCTTGGCTTCCACGGCTTCTAATGTAGTCTAGTTCTGACCCATGAAATTGGAGGAGATATGTGCAGAGAAAGGTTTTTTTTTTTTTAGGTTTTAAAAAGAGCAAAGGGAAGTAGTACTGTCTGTGTATATATGAGGATGTAATGACAAGACCACCTGCAGCCGTCTTGTAGCCATGAGAGGTGTTAGCGACACACCTGAGAATAGCAGATTGGAAAGAAAGAATTGGGTCTGTGATGCCATCTATGAGCCTAAGAACCCTGGAGCCATATTCGTTTAGAATTACTTGTTATACAAGGTAATTTTATTTTTAAAGTAAATTTATCTCTTTACTTTTATTTTGAATTGGGGCTTCTATTATTGTTTGTAACCAAAAACATCCTGATGTATTATTACTATTGTTATTACCCAAAGGTGTAGCAGTTTGATAGGTAATCCTGAATGCAAATTTTTAAAAATATTGCTAATTCTCATTAGCAAATCAACTCATCCACAAATTTGCTGATGAAAATTTAATCAGAGCAAAGGGAGCTAGTTGACAGTGAGAGGAGTCCCTCACCAAATATAGCTTAACTAGCTACCTCCGTAGAAGAATTGCTTACCCATGAAAGCCAAAATGTTGAAGTTCATTGGCAAAGCTCCTTCCTCTTGATCAGCATTAGAGTCAAAGTGAAAAATTATGCCTCTCAGACACTGAGTAGCATCCTGTCTAGACAAGTTAATACCTTGAAGCAACTAGTTACAACTAATCAAGTCATACTAAACTGGAGGTCATTTACTTTTTTGAGAGCAATGTGGTTGCGTATGTATGTGTGTATATGTATTCGCTATCTCTTTTTCATCTGATCCATCAGGTGATTTTATGGTTAGAAAGGCAGCTTTATCCTGTGTCTATTAAGTCAACTTTAGTTTACACCTTGCCCTAACCATACTCTATCCTGGCCACCCTCCCTACTGTCCCTTATCTCCAAGAGTCATTCCAATGCGTGGTTTAGAATCTGTTCACAGAGGAGATTTGTGGACTCAGAATAAACTTTTTAGAAGCTTCAAAGAGAAACAAATTTCCCTGGTCGTCTTCTAATCTTTATCTAAATGAAAAAGAGATTCAGGCCTTGGAATATTCCATAGTTTATTCATCAGACAAACCACCTGGTATATTTTGCCTTTTGTTGGGGGGGGAGGGCAATACCCTGTGGGAGATACTAATTTGCTCTCATTGAGTGTGAATTGTCTGGGGCAAAAATTACTGAAATTAGTTGACAATGTATTGATCTAGGGCACATTTTTAAATTTCATATTTGAAAATGTGAAATGCTAAAATGAGCAAGAGTTTTTCTTCATTTGAATTTTATTAATTTAGATAAATGTACATAGAGACTTTGCAGTGATACATAAAGTATTTTAAGTACATTTCAAAGAAATATGTTTGCCTTTTATTTCCTTATGTACTCTTCCTGGTGAAATGAAATGATAGGATAAAAACACAGACACCTAGTCTTAAACTTGCTCATTAGGAAACCTGCATTTATTTTACTGTAGCTAAAAGGCAAGTGTTGATTTTTTTATGTGTAGAAAAAATATCCCCAGGTAAATTACTTTCAACTATTCAAGTTCTGTGGGTTTTTTTCCATTAACTAAAGAGCACATGTTGTCTGATTAAATAGGGAGGGTGACAACTGCTGAACTGAACAAAATTAGTGGATTTTATATTTACCTTAGCAATTCTGAAAGCATTGTAGAAAAGAAGAGATAATATGAGAGCAGTCATCTTAGCCATTGCTACTGCTATTTTCAAACAAAACAATGGGAATACTCACATTTGCCCTGCAGAGGGCCGCCTTCTGATGTTCTGATTATTTTTTTACTATTCAGATGTAAAGTTTTCATGACATATTGTATCTCTTAATTTTTACATTACTTTTAATCTGAAAATGTTACATTTTAACTTAAATTTCACTTGTTTGTTTAGCCATGGTTATAATGTATACTTGAAAATGAACATATCTGGTCTCATTAAGAAAAGTTTGAAATTTAGATTGAGCTATTTTGTTTTATAAATAGTTAAGGTTTATTATTTTTAAAAGTCTTCAAAATATCCTTTAAAAAAATTAAATGCAATGTCCAGTTTGCTGTCTCTTATATAATGGTCCATGGACAGATTTATTACCTAGAAAGTAGTAGCCATGGTACTAGAGTTTACATTGCATACAAGGACAAAATTGAGTAAAACTAGCTAAATCAATTTTTTTTTCAATTACTAAGCTATTCTTTAGGAAAACAAGTTAAGGGTACTCCCTAGTATGTGACAGTTTTGTTTTATTAGTGATTTCTTTTATTGAGAACCAGCTGTTACACACTGTTTCTGCCAGGGGGCCATGCCAGTAGCCAGTCCTTGCAGTACCAGTAGTCAGTACTCTTTCATTTGGCTTTGCATGCCTGGTTTCCTGGAATTCACTCTGTTCCCAAATATATATTTATTGGTTCTGAACATATATATGATAGATTTTGCTTAACTTTCACATGAGATGGGATGAATTCACATTATCTTCACCTGGATTCTCACTGCTTTTTGGCACTCGTTTGGCTTGTTCCTGGTGGATTCACAGTTACACCCTGCACCATTGTGGATAGAAACCTTCGCCACTTTGCTCAGTGATCCTAATCAGCTCTGTGGTTTCCAGCTCTCCCCAGATGGTTCTTCTCCCTAAGCAGGAAACCAAAATGTGCTCTGTTTTCTGCTTTTCACTTTTTTAATATACTTGTCTCTGAACCAGTCCTACTATGCTGTCCCCCAGGCTTAGAAAGCATTGTAAGCTCCAGGTGTGTTTTTAGTCTCTTTTCCTGCTCCCTTTTGGTCTGCTTTGCTGCTCCTGCAACAGAATCTTTCTCCTGCACTTTCATCTTTTCCTCTCCATTAACTCTCTTTTTGTTTTTTTGGTTTTTGTTTTTTGGTCTTATGACACAAATAGGTCCAAATTATCTTGAATAAAATTCATTCTCTTTTTGCCTTTCAATTTTACCATTTATTTTTTTCCTCTTTTGTACTAATAAATGTTTTAAGTAAGTGGGCAATACTCACTTGGAAGTGAGCTTCTTAACTGAGCTCATTCCTTGCTCTCTTCTTGGACATGAACAGCCTCTGCTGCTGTATGGAAAGAGAGACCTTCTCCCAACCACCAAATCCAGTGCCCTCTTTTCTCATTTTGGTCCCTTTGAGCTATCTGAAAGAAGAAGAAAACTAGCCATGTTCCCTTTGCTAGGCACGTTCACATCTTCACAGTAACCATCTAAGATTTTTACTGATTTGGAAACAGGTTCAGAAAGGTTGAGTGAATTGTTTATGTTCACGTCACCATTAAGTGGTCCTTCTTCTGGAGATTATGCTCTTTCAACTATACTATGTAATTGCATTATACATCTTTTCTTCTTTAAATCCCAAAGGGTCTTGGCCTGTGGGACATTATTCTATCCTTCTCCTCTTTGTTACCTATGCCTTTATTGATCCTTCTTATTCACAATACTTAATCTATATCCTCAAGCTTACTTTTTTATATATCCTGTTACGTTGCCAATTGCCTACCATGCCTTTCTGGTTATTACTGTATCTGTCATCACCTAAAAATTCAACATTTCTAAGACCAGACTTACCATGTTTCCCTCAAATCAATACCCTCTGTAACTTTGTTGTTCTCTGTCAGTCATTTTTTTGTCAGTCATTCCCCATCTAAGCTGGAAACAGCAGCTGTCTTTTACTTTTTGTAGTCTTGGCTTGATAGCCAGCATGTTTATTAAGTGTGTTCACCTCCTATTTCATACATGTAGTATATGGAGTGTTTTAAATACATCTTTAGAATATATTTCCTTTCTATTTCTAGTGCTTTTCCATGTGTTCAAACCTGGACAGTTGTAGTAGCCCACTATATAATTTTTCTTCCGTTATTTCTCTTTGTATTACTGTCAAATTCACATTGCAAGCCATTGCTTCATCAGGTTTAAAAGCCTCTGGAGGCTTTCAGTTACACATAGGATAGAGAACAGACTTCTTACCCTAAAATGCAGCATTATTTCTACCACAGACTCCTTCCAGACTTATTCTCAAACCCAGGATAGTTCCCCCTCTTTCTTGAAAATAGGCTGTTTTTTCATCTTTTATGACTTTTGCTTATATAATAGTGTTAACTGAAATATTCCTCGCCAGTGTTCTCCTCATTCAGAGCTATCTAACCTGCTTCCATTCCTTCCAAGTCTAGTCTCTTTCAGGAAACCTGACCCAAATGTTCTGTCCCATAGTGTTTTTTCCTTTCATTGAACTACCTAAATGCTTATTTTTCGTATTCATTCATTTAGGCCTTATTTGACTGCCTTATATCACTGTACATGTGTGTATTCCAGTTATCTATGTACCTGTCTCATCACCACAGATAAACTTTAAATTTTCGTAGGGTAAAACTCTCTCTCATACTACTCAGTGTCTATCACTGAATACCTTGAATATGCTACCTTGTGTTTAGCATATTTTTAAATGAAGATGTGGACAATTTTATGTATATTTTTATTTAATGTTGTTTAAAAGTTTTTAAAACAGATACATGTATATGTAAATTTCCACAGATATGCATGTATATGTTTTACAAACTAGTCTTTGGGTATTCATCTTTATATGTAAATATAAAATTAAATGGTTACTTTTTAAAAAATCAAATTACTAAGAAATTGATAATTGTAGCATGAACATTACTTACCAGTTTGCCATTTTCCAAAGAAATATGAGACCTAATGTCTATTTTCATAATAAGAGTTTTATTTACCCACTGGAACTTTTCCTTTAAAAGTGTTTTTTAAATAAAAACTATTTTGGCTGATAGTTTCCTTTCACCTCACAAGACCTTATCTTTATGCGATGAAGCCAGCCCATTTATAGGACTGACACCATCATGACTTATCTGAGAGTTATCAGACAAAAATGTCTTAGAATTCTCCTCACATGAAAAAAAAAAAAAAGGAACTACACTGTAACTACAACAGTTTAGATCATTCCAAAAGTTGAACAGAGTTTGCATTAGGGAGTTAAAATTTATATAGGTAAACTAGTCAAATTAAAGTAGGTAGTAGTAAGTTTGAAGGTTAAATTTATTTTGAAAATGGAGGGAAAAGTTGAATCAAGCAAATGACAAACTATTGGCCTTTGAACAACTCAGCCATAGTTATAAGCATGCTTTCCTTACGGGGTGGTAACCTGCCTGCCTACACCTGGCACTCACTGACTGTATTGCCACACTCTTCAGAATAGGGACTCCTAACCTGCAGTCTTTAGATGGGCTTCAGGCACTTGATTAATATTTTTTTAAATGTGTATGTGCATTATTCTGGGAAGACGTTCTATAGCTTTCTTCATACTCAGAGGGGTGTGTGACACCAAAAAGAGCTTAATATCTTCACTAGAACTACTCACAAGGTCTGTTCCTTTTTTCTTGTGACACAACCTTTCAGATATCTTAAAGTCTTAATCTTTTCTTCTTTCCTAAATATCTTCTTTGGCCTAATACTCCTATATCCTTCAACTCTTTCTTACATAATACGAATTCTACTATGCCTCATAAAATGTGACATCAAAAATTGGAAAGTTTTATAGTGAGTCATGTAGACTATACTAAGCTGCAGACTTTTTCTTTTCAGGATCCTATATTTATATTAATAGAGACTGATGATTGCCTGTGGGACACCATGCAGATGTGTGTGTGCATGTACACACTGTTGAGAATTCTAGTCTTTACTGATCACTGATAACGCTATGTGGTCTAGGGATCTCTCTGTAACATTCTCCTAAAACTTAATTAAAAAACCAAAATGCTTATAACACTTATTAAGCAAATTTACAATTACTCAACAGATCTCATGCTGTGGTACATTTTTGTATTTCATTGTTACATAAAAAGATGGAAATTCAGATGATTGCCAGCTTGCTTATGAGAGACAATTGTAATCTGGTCCCATGCCTTTTTCTATCTGTCATTCCTTTACCATTCACTTTGGTAGCCCTTCTAAAGTGATCTTCCTTTCCAGAGGAATCCCAGGCTTGAAATCGATGCCTCCTGTCCTCATAAAACCAACAGAGTTGGCTTATTTCAAGCTGTGGTACCAGTTTTCAGGATTTGATTTAAAACTCGTTGTGTACATGCTAACTCCTATATATTCAATTGATTTTGGAGAACTCAGATTATATATTAAATTATCAAAATGTGTGCTTCATGAAAGAGAAAATGGTCAATAGTGTATTTTTATGATGCTTACATGAGGCAAATACTAATGTTAATTTATAACTATCATCAAATGATATTAAAATGGCATAAATCATATAATTAGAGAATTATACTCCATTTGATGAATCATAGTAGTGAGTTTATTTTGCATAATTTTTAAAAAGTAGATTAGAATTAGTTTTACATCTCTTAATTATTGATTTAGGCATGAATAAAGAATCTATTCAATAATACTTAATTGATATTCCTTTGTCTTTAAATCACTTCATTTACAATTAAACACTGGAAATAATTCTGAAATATTGTTATCCTTTTAAACTGAAGAATCTTGGAAGCAATGAAGCCTGACTTAACTTTTGCTAAGCAATTAAATATACAGTCAACTCTCGATTATTCAAACTAATGGAGGAAAGGATAGAACACGCATTAATATTTCTCTAGTTCCTGCCCCCTCAGACAATTCCTGAGAGCCTCATTCCAAACAAATTTTTTGGCTTTCCTTCTTGATCATACCTTTTCTAGCCATTGTTTACAAGAGTAAGTTTGAAATATGGCTTACAATTGAGTTGACAAGAAAGCTTATGTTATTAAACACAACTTTTCTTAATGTACATTTTTAAAATCAGTGCATTAGCATTGCTTTTATTCTATTAAAATTCACATGAAAATTTGATAATGTTTCTGTTGGGATATTATCCTGATGGCTCATAAAGTTAGTTTTATATAAAAAGTCTTATTTTTGAATTACAATTTATAGGTATTTATAACCTTTCAAAAAGCATTACCTTATGGTACAAATTACTTTTAAGTTTTTTTAATATAGAAATTTTATGAAGAAGTTTTTATCTTGAAGAGTTTTTCATAGAAATTCTTTCAACTTTTTAAATTTTTGATGTGTGCAATATTTCTGAGTACTATGTGTTTGTAAAGTGAAGAAATGCCAAAGGAATTTATGTATGAAAACAGTATGTTGCATGTATATAATACGTCATTTTCTCTACCAATTAACTGTACACAATGTGCTAGTATCCAGACATAAGCATTCATGGGAATGCATGTATCTGGATAACTGCAAGTTGAAATGAACACACCTGCCTTTTATTTCAATAACTGCACATTCAAATCCACGTACGACATTTGTTCGAATGTGACCACATACGTGAAAGAACACTGGTCTCAGCATTTGGTTTTTTTGTTAATGTTTTGTTGTTGTTGGTTTAAATCTAAAATAGGTACAAACTTATGGGTAATGCTCTCTGGAAAACTTTGCATGCAGAGAAAAGGAAATTCAAAGATAAATCCAGTGAAGCACATTGAAATTGTTTTGTCTTATGATGTTTTGCCTCAGTGCGTATTGTAGCTAGGTTCTTGTAGAATGCAGCAATGCTTACAGCCAGAGCAGTACAACCCATAAACCGGCCTAGAGCTGGGCCTGCTTTACTCTAAGTTAAATAATTTAATTATTTTTCTTTCCAGAATAAAATTGTTAGGCTTTTATTTGGAGAATTTTTTTTCCTTAAGCAGTTATTTCCTTGAAAAGTATACTACAACATGTATCTGAACTTTAAGAAATCATGTTTTCTAGTAGACAGGGGAAGTGTTTGCTACAAAGGCTTATTTCAAAGTCTGTATTGTGATTTCTTCCACAGCCATCCTCTCCCAAATTAGGCCACATTTCTATATAGTTAGTTTTATCTGACATGAGCCAAAAAATTAAATTAAGATTTCTTTAGGAGTCTTAACTTTGAATTTCCTACTTTTCATTGCATGTAAACTATCAACCACAAATAATAGTTTTAGTTCAAGTTCTAGCTTGTATTTTTTGCATGATAAAGCTACAAAAAGGCTATTAATGCTGGAAAGAATTTATAGCTATTGTTCTGCTATTGCCTAATTGTTAAAATTTATAAATAGTGATTTTATTTATGTAGACTTGTCTTTCTGCCTTAGGGAGTGAACTACTTTATGTCCAAGGGTATCCTAGATGATTCACCGAAGGAAATAGCAAAGTTTATCTTCTGCACGAGAACACTAAATTGGAAAAAACTGAGAATCTATCTTGATGAAAGGTAAAAAAAAAATAAATAAATAACAATAATGGTTAAGTTTTCATCAGAAATGATTTAAGTAAATAATGCTTTTGATGAGTTTAGTGTTACTTTAAAAATTAATACTGCATAGTAATCATCTAGTTGCAAAATTGAGTAAAGACAGGGAAAAGAGTTCCGTACCTTATACATTATTAGTAGTAGTAGTATTTTGGTGAGCTTGCGCTTAATGATGAGGAAGTTGCCATTGTAAAAGTAAAAAAAAGTTCATCTACACACACAAAATGGAAGCCCAACATCTTTGTAATAGCAAAACAAAATCAAATATTTTAGGAAACTGCAGCCCTGACTTTTGGTGAATAACTGGCCATAATTTAAGTGTTTAGGTAACTAAAAGTTGTGAATCCTGAAATAACTCATATACAAATCTAATACAAAGACAAATTATAGTCATAAACCCACAAATCCTAGGGATATAAGATATGTATATATTTGCATATAGGCTACACAGAAGTGTCATGTGCAAGTTTGAAAATTTTGAAAATGTGATATTTAGTGGTACATTTGACACAAATATAGATGATGGTCATTATGCTGTTCTGATTTGATAGTCATTCACTTGTACTTTTAATTCTGGTTTAAATGGACGTGAAAATATCGGGACAACATTTTGATGTGACATCACTGACTTAAAAAATTTTTCAAAAATTATAGATCTTGTATGGCTCAAAAATATGTTTATCTTTCATTGTAATTCTCAAACTTTTTTATTTCTCAGGATTTTTCAACAATAATTTGCAAACATTCATTATGTTCCAGAAATTTTGCTAGAGTAGGAGTACTTAAATGATTAAGATATAATTCCTGTCTTTGAGGAGTTTACGGTCCAGCACACTGGTGATTGAAAGAAATCTCTTAAGATGTGTCATTAACTCTTTTTGTTAACTTAAAGTACCAGATTCCCAGGGATCAGCAGGTTTTTTTTTAATAAAGAACCAGATCTTTTTGTAAATATTTTAGACTTTGCAGGCCATATGATATCTGTCACTGCTATTTATAGCTCTGCCATTGTGTTGTGAAAACAGACATAGACAATACATAAACAAATTTAATGTGGTTATATTCTATTAAAACTTTATTTGCAAAAACAGCAGGCCGGATTGGCCCACTAGCAAGTGTGACTATATATTGGAATGCTATTGATTTTTTTTAAAAGTTACAGATACACACCTATACATATACAAATATTTATACAACAGTAAATAACCTAAATGTGTATCAGTAGGATTTTTGCATCCATAAGGTCGGATGCTATGGAGCCATTAAGAAGAATGCAGTGGATCTAGGTGTAAAGATATAGAAAGCGGTCCATAATATACTATATGCAAAAAGCAAAAGCAAATTCTAAAACAATATACAGAGTGTCCCAAAAGTCTCCATACATAGGGAAAATGGGAAATTATGGGTAAATGTACCTTTATTTACAAAATATTCATTACAAACTTTTATAGTCATACAAAAGAAAAATTTTATAGTTATACCAAAAACTCAATGGCAACTTTTGGGATACACTGTGTAATATATATAGGCATTTTAAAAATTCTGCATAAGTAGTTGTTATCTCCAAAGATGTAGATTGATGTGGTAGGTGAAGACTTTTGTTACTTTCATAATTAAAACAATAGAGAAATCTATTGCTATTTGGATTCAGCTAAGAAGCTGTTCTTTTTTAATACTACAAATTTTTTTTCATTTTATATGTAGAATTACTAGGTTTTACCCTGTTTCATTTTGTTGTAACCTATTCATGAAAGATTTCAAAATTGTTTAACTTCTTAAATGATTATACTTAGATTTTTTTTTAATTTTAGAAATGATATATACTTTTATAGGATTAGCCAATCTGGCAATCAGTAATAAAGTATTTTTATCTAAATGACAATTTATGATTTTTCTTATCACTTTTTTTCATAGAGAAAAGTTGACTAA